>NC_136432.1:146200513-147670513 GCF_052849685.1 Lactuca virosa | reverse complement strand
ATAATTTCTATACAGGAGCAATTTGTGTTTGTAAGAGTACATAAATCCTTAATTTTAATGATTGTTTTACCAAATTGTGTAATTTACCTTCCGCCATAGATACTGGTTGATGTAAAAACTATCATAAATCATATATATGATATCTATTTGTAGCTATGAATTGTGTGAGGTGTTACTCTTGATAGGTTTTGAGCACTACAACATTCCTATTGTGTACATGCAACCATAATGCTTCAGATCTATGTTTTTCTCAAGTTATACATCCAATTTAAATTCTTCAAAGCATGAACCCTAACTAGCATGAAATTTTTGGAAATCATAACATAAACAAAGTTAGAAGAATACCTTTTAGCTTGTAGTTTGTAGATCTTGACCTTCAAGAGCTTAGTGCCTCAAATGTTGCACCTCTAGTGAGTCACAAACACCAAATAGCAAGTTGGAAGAATATGAGAGAGGTTAGGAGGCTCAAAATCGGCTAGGATATTCTCTTGGAAGCAAGTGGCCAATAGTGGGAGTCCTAGGGGTTCCTTATATAGTTGAGCAAATAGGTATTTGACTAAAACCCTAATTCTCTGCTTAGGGCTTAAGCAATCCAATATATCCTTCCAAAAGGCCTCTTATGGACGAAATCTATGTGGGCTACACATAGGATTTCGTCTATCCCTTCTTAGGGATCCACAAGCCCAACTTTGCAACTATTAGATAATTTCCAAATTAATTCCAAATTAATTTCTGATCAATACTAATTAAATAATATGATTTCTCAATTAATATATTATTCTTATAAAATATTAATAAATCACAATTAACCTCTTTCTCCATAATTCATCCAGTCAAGTTGCTATGGTGAAGGCAACCCAAAAGGACCATACTACTATCGGGTCAAGTACATACCAATTATAGTTATGGGCTTAGACACCTAATCCAACAGTCTCCCACTTGGATAAGTCTAATAACTATAACTGCAAGTATGACTTCAAAATCCGATTAGCAATCGTACCTCTCAAAAGTCGTTGTCGAACTCTGACCTAGTCAATAACGCGTCCTTAAGATAAAGGATCATGTAGTCCTACGTTCTCAACATATTGTGTGGAAACAGACATGGAATAAAGTCATACTCATTGCCCAACAGTTTGTTTCCCGATTTCTGATTTGTTTGACATAGAACTTAATTGAACACATCAATCTAGTCCTGACCGGGCCCGACACATAAGTCAACAAAAAATCATTATGGGGCCCAAGATATCGCTTTTAGTCATCTTAGAATAAAAAGCAACAGATAAACTTTGACTTATATGCTTGTACTATTTAATTATTAAATCGTACACAATAATATATTTCATAACATCAAGTTACTGTTGCGTTTACGTAATATCAATGCACAACCAACGTGTAAACAACAACTCATATATCTCGGTTTAAAGTGTATACGGTATTATCGTCTCACAATCACTCGTGATAAATTCCATGAAGTGATTCATATAAGCATGGGTTTAATCCAATACTCAAATCATATTTCAAGAGCACTCATGAACGTTGCAACAAACTTTTGATATGTCTAAACTCTTAGACAATCTACAAACTAATTGATGATAGTCTACCCTCATAGCCTACTTCCAAAGTATGATCGACTGTGGATGATTCGAATAATCCTATTATTCTGGAAGTCAAAACGTGCAAAAGTGAAACAATAGTAAACAACTGACACAAGACAGTAACTTTACTCATAAACAAAACTCCTTTATTCAATCATCAAATGTCAATTACATTTTATGTATTACAAGTTTCTAAATAACTATCTAATTACAAAAACTAATATCGTCATTCAAACCAATGCTCCTCGCATGCTGTAAGTGCTTAACCCTGCTCAGACCCTTTGTGAGGGGATCTGCTGGGTTCTCCTCTGACGATACCCTCTTTACTACGAGGAGTCCCTCTTCTACCCAATGTATGATGAAGTGGTATTTTCTGTTGATGTGCCTGGATCTCCCATGATCCCTCGGTTCCTTGGTCAAGGCAATCGCTCCTTCGTTATCGCAGAAAATCTCCATAGGATCCTTTATGGCTGGTACAACTCTAAGGTCTCCGATGAAGTTCTTCAACCATATCGCCTCATTCGATGCTTCGCTCGCCACTATGTACTCTGATTCGCACATTGAATCAGCTACAGTCTCCTGCTTGGAACTTTTCCAAGTCGCTACTCCTCTATTCAGGGTAAATACCCATCTCGACTGAGAGTGGAAGTTATCTCTGTCGGTCTGAAAACTAGCATCACTATACCCTGTCACTCTCAAGTCTTCACTTCCACCAAGTACAAGGACCCAGTTCTTCGTCCTTCGTAGATACTTAAGAATGTTCTTTACTGCTATGTAGTGAGCTCTACCAGGGTTCCCTTGATATAGGCTGACCATGCTCAAAGCAAAAGCCACATCAGGGCGAGTATATGTCATAACATACATGATCGAGCCAACGGAGGAAGCATATGGCACTCGACTCATTTCCGCTATCTCAGCATCGGTACTCGAGCTTTGAGTCTTACTCAATTTGGTATTGCTTTGGATCGGTAACTCCCCTTTCTTGCAATTCTCCATGCTAAAATGTTTCATCACTTTATCCAAGTAAGTAGTTTGACTAAGTCCTATTAGTCTCTTGCTCCTATTTCTCAATATCCTTATCCCTATAATATACGCAGCCTCTCCGAGGTCCTTCATAGCGAAACACCTCCCAAGCTAGGACGTAACATCCTGCAAGGTTCAAACGTCATTTCCTATGAGTAGTATGTCATCTACATACAATACCAAGAAGCTAATTATACTCCCACTAGCTTTGACATATACACAGGACTCATCCTCACTTCTCGGAAAACCGAACTCTTTGACTTTCTCATCGAAACAAAGATTCCATCTGTGAGATGCTTGTTTCAATCCATAGATGGATATCTCAAGCTTGCACACTCTATCTGCGTACTTTACATCCACAAACCCTCTGGCTGATTCATATAAACATCCTCAACCAACTTTCCATTAAGGAAAGCGGTTTTGACGTCCATCTGCCATATTTCATAATCATGAAACGCAGCTATGGCTAACATAACCCTTATAGACTTGATCTTGGTCACTGCTGAGATGGTGTCGTCAAAGTCAACCCCAGGGGTTTGAGTAAAGCCCTTATGTACCAATCGTGCCTTTCATGTATGCACTTTCCCATCCATGTTGGTCTTCTTCTTGAAGATCCACTTGCACCCGACCAGGTCGTAAGACGCCTATTCTCGCAACAAAGACAACATTGTCACTTGGTATGTAGAAGAGATATCCAAAGGACTTCTATGGATAGCTGATGAAAATACACCGCTCACTGCGAGGTTCAAGCTTGTTGTGAGTCTCTCGTCATACGAAAGCCTCGCAACCCCAAACCTTGATATGTGACAATGAGGGAACCTTCCCTATCCACATCTCGTGAGGTGTTTTGACAACCTTCTTAGTTGGGACTAGATTAAGGATATGGGTGGCAGTCTCTAAGGCATACCCCCAAAATGAGATAGGTAACGAAGCTCGACTCATCATGGAACGAACCATGTCCAATAAGGTTCGATTTCACCTCTCAGCTACACCATTGAGTTGCGGTGTCCTAGGTGGTGTCAATTGTGAAACAATTCCACATTCCTTAAGATAGTCGTGGAACTCGATACTAAGATACTCACCACCTCGATCAGATCAGAGCAGCTTTATCTTCCTGCCTAATTGATTCTCCACTTCTTGCTTAAACTCTTTGAACTTTTCAAAGGTTTATGACTTGTGCTTGATTAAGTAGATATACCCACATCTGCTATAAGCGTCGGTAAAAGTCACATAAAGGAAATTCGCATCCCTTGTGGTGGATCTAAAGGGCCCACACACATTGGTGTGTATGAGGTCCAATAATCCCTCACCTCTTTCACAAGTACCAACGAAGGGTGACTTAGTCATCTTTCCAAGCAGACAAGATTCGCACGTGTCATCCGACTTTAGGTCAAATGACTCCAACACTCCATCCTTTTGGAGCTGGGCTATGTGCTTCTTGTTGACATGTCCAAGATGACAATACCACAAGCATGCCTTGTCCAAACCATTGGACGAATCAATATGCAACACATTATTTTCTAAGTTGTCTACAACCATCACAGTTTCATATATACCATTACTAGGCAATGCTTCAAAATAGAAAGTAGCATTATAGAAAGCATTAATTAAACCAATTTCATTATTAGACGAAAATCTAAAACCTTGTTTATACAAACCATGAAATGAAATAATATTCCTCATCATCTCTGACGAGTAGCAACAATTATTCAACTCTAAACCTAACCCACTACTAAGCACTAAAGAATAAACTCCAATCTTGGTGACAGGTGACACTTTCCTATTCCCCATGATCAAGTTCATATTCCCATGCTCCACATCCCTACTTCTTCTTAGACCCTTCAAATAAGAACAAATGTGAAAACCACACCCTATGTCAAGGACCCAAGAACTAGCATGTGATGAGTTATTAGATTGAATAGTGTAAATACCTGCAAAGGTGGGCTTTATCTTCCATCCTTGATATCTTGTAGATACTTCGTGCAGCTTCGTTTCTAATTCCCTTTATCGTGATAGTAGAAGCACTCTACATCTTTCGGATTAGACGAGGGAGCAACAGAACCACCTTTGGTTCCACTTGAAGAAGAATCATCATGATACTTTCCCTGGTGGCTCTTAGAAGGAGCTTTCCTCTTCTTCCCCTTCCCTTGTCCAATTGCCAAGACATGGGCAACAACAGTAGGAGTTGATGCGACAACTTTTCCTTTCAAGCCAGTTTCAGCAGTTCTTAACAACCCTTGAAGTTTGCTCAAGTTCACCACATCCTTGTTCATATGATAAGTCATCTTGAACTGTTCATAACAAGGAGGTAAAGAGTGGAGGATAATATCAATGGCCAACTCTTCATCAAAGTTGACATTCAACTTGAACAAACGATCCACATATCTTTGCATTTATTTGCTAGTGGGTCGTGATGGACTCTCCATCCTTCATTTTGGTTGTTATTAATGAGGCAACTATCTCGTACCTCTCTTAGCGTGCACTTTGATGGTACTTTTCCATCAATTCTTGGTGCATGTCATAAGGCCAATAGTCCTCGTAGAACTTTTGAAGCTTGGGAGTCATGGTGGCTACCATGATGCACGACACCTTTGTCGCCTCTTTGCATCGAGCCCTATACTCGGTGATTTCTTCGGGAGTAGCAGTAGTTTCGTTGATCTCGACGAGATCTTTGTAGAGAATTTCTTCCTTGTCCTCGTACCTTAGGGCCATGCGGATGTTTCGAATCCAATCGTTAAAGTTGGATCCATAATATTTGACCCTCCCACAAATGCCCAAGAGAGAAGGTGGGTTCGAGGAGTTGGTGTTGGAGGAGTTCGAGCCTGGCATCTAAAAAAAAGAAACAAAGTTTAGAGTAGATAGGAATCCTTAATATAACACCCCAAATGAAATATTAAGGCTAGGACCCAACACAATATTCTACAATTCGAAAGAGGGATGTCGTAATCCAATTGCAAAATATTTGAAGGTAGGTAAATGACGATTTACCAATTTCCACCATGAAAAACGAAAATGAACATTAGGTTCTAAATGAATTGAAATTCCTAGATTCTTTGAGGTTCATTGAAATTTTTAATGGCATGTTTAATCTCGATTATGCTCTTCAAGTTTGTGACTGGGATACCGAGGATCACAAACAAGGTGTGAATAACCATGAAAATGTGCTCGGTACTCTCGATGTCACTTATCACCTAATCAATATGCCGGTTAACCACACACGCTCCATTGATCTATGATAAACATTGAACTACACTTTGCCACCCTTTTTAGTCCAAGTTAGTGTGCCGGTTAACCACGCACGCTCCATTAACGACTTGGCAAGGTGCAAAGTGAAATTTCATTGAATAGCATCATTTTCACATTTTGCCTAAAGTAACTAAGATTGGGAATTTATGAAAACATTTAGTTACTTTATAATAACCATTATACTTATTAATGAGGAATTAGTTGTCCTATCCTACCCGTTCGGCTAACGACCCTCCACAAGTCAAGAGTGGAGTGGGTAATAGTGGATACCCAATGGCGGTCATTTTATAGGCCGCTTCCTTAAACACCCCTTATAGATCAGCTTCGTGAATGAGGCCTACTAACACTAAGACTGACTCATCTTATACATATATATAAGTATTAAGCTTTGAATATTATAATAGTATAAAGGTTGTATTTTAAACTTTAGAACACTAGGGTTTAGAATTTAATATTTCAAAATTAAAACTTTTTAATGAAATTTTAAATTCCAAAACTTGAGGGCAAGTTATAAAACTTTTCAAAACAATCTAGATCGAATTTAAAACAATTAAAATAATCATATAATTTTACCATTATCTAAATTTGACCCAATCAAAATTTATTTTGCAAGATAATTACAATTCAAAAATTTACAAATAATTAGTTTATCATATAATCTAGTAATTATCTTAAGTTT
This sequence comes from Lactuca virosa, assembly GCF_052849685.1. Classification (NCBI taxonomy): domain Eukaryota; kingdom Viridiplantae; phylum Streptophyta; class Magnoliopsida; order Asterales; family Asteraceae; genus Lactuca; species Lactuca virosa. Next base: position 147,663,970 of record NC_136432.1, on the reverse strand, counting down.
TGACCATTATCTTCCAATTAGATTAGGATATCCATTACCACAATAGAAATTTTGGATTTTGACAGAAAATATAGTTTATGGTAATTATCCAAATCTAATTTAGGCTTAAATTCCGAAAATCCTACAGTCAGACGAGTCAACTCGTCGAGTCAGGCTTTGGACTCGTCGAGTTGCCTCAACTCGTCGAGTCCCAATATGGACTCGTCGAGTTCATCTGTCAGGGGCCAGAAATCGATTTCATTCAGCTTTGAACAATTAAACATGACATCAAATACAACAAAAAACAGCCTAGAATCTGATACCACTAATAGGTTTTGAGCACTACAACATTCCTATGGTGTACATGCAACCCTAATGCTACAGATCTATGTTTTTCTCAAGTTATACATGCAATTCAAATTCTCCAAAGCTTGAACCCTAACTAGCATGCAATTTTCGGGAATCATAACATAAACAAAGTTAGAAGAATACCTTTTAGCTTGCAGTTTGTAGATCTTGACCTTCAAGAGCTTAGTGCCTCAAATGTTGCACCTCTAGTGAGTCACAAACACCAAATAGCAAGTTGGAAGAATATGAGAGAGGTTAGGAGGCTCAAAATTGGCTAGGGTATTCTCTTGGAAGCAAGTGGCCAATTTTGGGAGTCCTAGGGGTTCCTTATATAGCTGAGCAATTAAGTATTCGACTGAAACACTAATTCTCTGCTTAGGGCTTAAGCAATCCAATAGATCTATCCAGAAGGCCTCTTATGGACGACATCTATGTGGGCTACACATATGATTTTGTCCATCCCTTCTTAGGGATCCACAAGCCCAACTTTACAACTATTAGATAATTGCAATACAAGTCCCCTAAATTTAATCAGTCTCTTTTGGTCACCAAATTAATTCCTAATTAATTTCTGATCAATGCTAATTAAATAATATGATTTCTCAATTAATATATTATTCTTATAATATATTAATAAATCACAATTAACCTCTTTCTCGATAATTCATCCAGTCAAGTTGCTATGGTGAAGGCAACCCAAAAGGATCATGCTACTATCGGGTCAAGTACATACAAATTATAGTTATGGGCTTAGACACCTAATCCAACAACTCTTAGCAGCAAATAACTCATCCGAATATTTTGTTGATTTTTAGGAGAGCAAGGTCGATTAAGCTTCTGTCTGTGTTACAGAGTGGCGATCTAAAGTGTTTGCTGGATTTGTGAAAGAAGATAATCTGATAAAAATGGTGGATGATTGTACTAATTGTCATAGACTGATTGAAAGTAAAGTTGGAGAGTTTAAGCAGGAATTTGGACAATTAAAGTGAAGCATGAGTGTTTATTTTCTAATAAAGCTTCAATTCATGGAGAAAACTAACCAGAATCATATTAGTGAAAAAGCATAATGCATGCTTCGAGGATTATTATCTCCCCTTTCAACATATTTATTTCTCTCATTGTAAATAAAAATAAGATTGTAATAGTTATATCTCCTATATCTATATGAAAAGACTAGACTAAACAGGCTTCAAAAAACTACAAAAAGACTAAAATTTTAAGCTTGCAGAACAGTAAAAAGTCACCTTATGATAATATAAAGTATTTCTTGTTTTTAGTGTAGTAAACTATTTAGTGTAAATAATAGTCTCGGAAACAATAAAATACTAATAACAAAAATCTATAATATATTTTATTAGTAAATAGTGAAACGAAGACGAAAATGTTATGGTATATATGTTGTTTTAACAATTGTTTTATTTTACATTAAAACAAGTTGTTAAAGGTATAAAAGAAAAAAAATTTATTATGACATATTTTAATTATAAATTTAGAATATAAGAAAAAGTTTGTTTTACTAACTTTTAGTTTGTCTCTTAATTACGTCGATTGAGCTTCTATTTTCCTAAAACACTTAATTACTTGCCAAATTTTTAATTATCAATTAATTTTGTTATGCATAGCAAATCAACATTAAAAAATAAAACATTGTTGAAAGGATTTTATATAAAAACATATGATTTATGTGGCTAAGATTCATTTTCGCGTTCTCGACTCAATAATTGTTTTTTTTTTCCATTTTAATCATATGTGATTAAATACATTTAATCAGATGTGATTATATGTTTCTAATCACATATGATTTTATTTGGAAAAACCGAATCTTGTCTATATAAATCATATGTGATTAGATACATACAATTACATGTGATTATGTACATGGGAAAAATATTGAGCCAAAAACACGAAAAAAATCTTTATCCAAGTTAATCATATGTGATTAAATACATCTAATCACATGTGATTATATGAATCTAATCACATATGATTTATGTGGTCACATTTCATTTCCGCTTTGTCGATTAAACAGTTCTCATGTATTTTATCACATGTGATTATATGTATAATCGTATGTGATTAAGTACATGAGCACGACTATTGAATCGAGAAGACAAAAATGAATCTTGTCCACCTCAAATCATATGTGATTATATACATAAAATCACATGTGATTAAATAGACAAAAGCAATTATTCAATCGAAACCACAAAAATAAATATTGTCTTTATAAATCATATTTGATTAAATACTTATAACCACATGTGATTATATGTATCCAATCATATATGATTTATGTGGATAAGTTTCATTGTCACATTCTTGATTCAATAATTGTTCTGTGACAACCCGAACCTTTTTCTGTTTCCATTAACCGATTTCCGTTAATAAAATTTGAATTTTATTGAGTTTCCGTCAAATTCTTGGCTTAGAAAATCATCTAGTTTTATGTATTTAAATTTTAGATGCGAGTCGGAATCAAAATCGCGCGAAAAACCTGAATTTCCTTGAAAAACCAAAAAGTTTCCGGCCTAAGTGCGTTTACGGCCGTAAACCCGTGTACAGTCGTACACCGCCCATACCCCCAACCTATATGTACGGGGCTCGCACCTTCATTTGAACTTTTCTGGCCAAAAACTCTCTCCTTCTCTCTCTAAAACTCTTGACCGTAAACACAAAAAATTCTCTTATTCTTCCGGAAATTATCGAGAATCACCATTGGGAGTTGATTTGGAGCATCTAGAACGCTTTTTCATCGAATCCAGTATACTTGTTCTTGATTTCACGACCGTACACACTTCAAACCTTCAAAGGCCATAAACCCTTCAAGAGGTTGTTCACGGCCGTCAACAGTTCACGACCGCAAACCCTCTTCACGGCCGCAAACCCTCTTCACGGTCGTAAACCCTCTCTAAGTGGTGAATTAGACTGAAAACCCGTTTTCCTCGATTCAACCAAGTGTGACAACCCAAAATTTCTATTTGTACAAACCCTACAGTCAAGCACTACAAATAATAGTCAAGTTCATTTCTGCTAATTTTTAGCCGGTTTAAAGTCCGTTCGGGTGTTTTGAATATAAATTCGTCAAATGAACAAATAAAAGGAAGTATCTTCTAAGAGTAATGGGTAACAAATAAACATTTCACACCATAACAAGGTGTTTACGGCCAAACTTTTGGGAGTTTGGGCCGTAAACTCCTCTTGGCCGTGAACTCATGCTTAAGGCATGAGTTTACTCCTCATTTCCCCACTTCTCACTTCCAAGCTCAAGAACACCCACATTTCTCTCTCAAGTATCATAACATATTTCTTCCAATCTTCCAAAAATGTAAGTGTTTCTTCTCTTGATTTGTTTTTATAACACTTCATCTAGTAGTTATACATGAGTTCATCCATGAAATCTTGTCTTTTTCATAGATCTTCAAGTGTTCTTCAAAACACCAAGAACACACACTAGTGTTCTTGGACCTTAAACACTCTTACAAGCTTCCTATAAGTAAGTACACTCCTCCTAACTAGTTATTTACTTAGAATGCTTGTTAAAACCATTGAAAAACATCAAGAATACCCAAGAACACATGGGTTTACGGCCAAGGCAATCTCCTTGGACCGTAAACACCATAAGGTGGTACATATGTGCCACTATTACCTTCTAGGGCTTGGATATTGGACTAGAACCTTGCATGCATGAGCTAAAGACCTTAAACCACGAAATGGTAGGAGTTACCATGGTTTTACGACCGTAAACCCACTTGGACCGTAAACCTAAAACCGTAAACTCCATGGGAGTTGGTATATGAACCGTAAACCCTAATAAGGGGGCCATATGAGCCCTAGTCCCTTCTAGAGCCTTGGAACCAAGTCTAGATCACTTCTTTGAGGAGTATAGCACCTTAAACAAGCAAAAGAAGCAAGCACACATGAGTTTACGACCGTACACTCATGGGGTGATGACCATGGGCCGTAAACTCTAAGAGTAGGTGCAAATTGTGCCACTATTACTTCCTAAGGCTTGGACTTGATCATATGATGCTTAACCTTGACTTGTAAGACCCTAAAACACACAATGGTACTAATTACCATGAGTTTACGGTCGTAAACTCACGGGGAAAATGACCATAAACCGTAAACTCATATGGTGTTACCATATGGGCAGTAAACTCCAATGTGAGGCCATACTCTCTTTAGATGCAACCCCTTGATACTCCTAGCACTTGAATAAAAGTGTTATCCATGTTTTAGGGTGTCCTTACTTGATTAATTAGTTGTTAAATGACTAATTAGATACATATATGTGTTATTACATGTTAAATAGGATCTGTGTGTGTGTTCAAGTCTTCACTTGACACTTAGCATCCTATCCGGCACTTCCATCCAAACCACTCACTGCAGGTGAGTTCATACCCCTTAATCAACCTTTGAAATGATTTTTAAATGCTTTTATGGGGGGGGGGGGGAATACAAGTTGAAATATTCTAGTTATTGCTTTAATCACATGTGATTAATGACTAGAACAAACATAAAGATTTACTACTACTTTTAAGTTGCTATCAAAATTATGGTTTTCAAGCGTTTCAAACCTTTTTATTAAACTTTTAGATACTAAAACTATTTCCAAACTCATTTAAACTTGCATTGTTTCCAAACTCATATCTACACTAATATATTTATATAAGTAAGACTTGAAGGACTTAGGACTGATAGCTCACCTTATTTCCTGTTCCTTGTTTGGTTGTGGACTTAGGGTATCCTGTTATTTGTCCGAATGTCGTTGAACTCTTAGTTATATATCATATATATATATATATATATATATATATATATATATATATATATATATATATATATATATATGTGTGTGTGTGTGTGTGTGTGTGTGTGTTGGATATAAAAGCTTTCACTTCAGTTCAATGTCTTTGTGTAACGAAGGCATACAAACCACATTACTATTTAACTATAATAGGTATAGTTAAGGGATTACTACTCGCTACTACTATTGCAAAGATACATACAAGAGTCGGTACATTTACGAGTCGCTACATGACTACTACAGTGAGAAACGAAACATACTATACACTATACAAGAGAACATACTATACACTATACAGGAACATACTATATACTAGTAAAGAGAAAACATCACTACACTATGACATACTATACAACCTTTTGAATACTATAAACCAAATGTGACATACTACTTCTCGATACGACACTTCATCGTGGTATCACTTTGTAACCAGAGTATCCTAGAGGGAGGCTTGGACAGACACTCCCAGCCGATAAGGCCAAGGGGTGACAGAATGTTACCTCACTACATACGACCTGGAGGGTCATCAGTTATTCAGCCGTCGATCAGCATGGTTACATACGAGTTCACATTCAAACCTTTAATTAACCAATTAAGAATTAAAGGCAAAATAGACTCTCCGAGGCGTATTGTTCATTTAATACTACCTGGAGTCTACATTTTCATTACCTTAGACTCCCCGAGGTGTACTGTACATTTAGTACTACCTGGAGTCTGTATTTTATAACTTTATGACAAGCAGTGTCACTGCTGAGAAAAAACATTATTTTTCCCTTAGTACACTTATTTTGTAATCACCTTTCATGAGTGAAGTCTAAAACTACATTTTCATACTGATAGTTTCACTGGGGAAAACTCTTACTATTACGAAAGAACAAACATACAAACAATCGGGTCTTGGTAGAAGACTACATTTTTACTGGAAAATATAGGATTTTCTAAGGAGTATGCTATTTACAAACATTTGAAATCAGTTACTACATTAAGTTGTTACAAACATTTTCATACAAGCAATGACACTAAATACTTCCGAACTCACCAGCTTTATGCTGATAAACTCTTTCAAAATAACTTTTATTCTCAGGTCATCAGTAGACAGGTACCGATGAAGCTTTTGAGAAGATGGAGCACATACAAGACTCATCTTTTATTTTGATTATACTTTTGGGTGTCTTACAAACCATACAGAACACGCTTGTATTACAATTATTATATTAATGCAATGGATGTTGTTGCTTGTCTTTACTATTATGCATTGTTATGATACTGTACATGACGTCCTCCACCCCAGAACGTTTCCGCCGTTCCGGTTATGGGGTGTGACACCAAGTCCCAATAACATTCCTTAACCGAAAGGTAGTGTTTTCTAACACTTTATCTAAGGAAATCACTAATTTAGATACATATATGTATTTAATTGTTATTAGGATTCCGTTAAGTGTCACATACAACGACTCGAGGGTTTTCATTTCCAGTTCGTTGATTCGACGCTTGCATACAACTAACTGTGAGTTCATACCCCTACGCTTTTAATATTTTTTTAAGGTTTTAAAGGGGGGGGGGATACAAGCCAAACACAAATGATTTTGTGAATTTACACAAAAGAATTTCAACAGTTTTAAAACTTATGCAATTGATAAAACCAAAAGATTCACATATTTTATAAAATATTAAGATATTTTATCCCTTTTGTAACATGCTGAGCATAAGGGACGTTTTCAACATATATTCATAATTGCATAGTTTTCAGATCAATACATGAACCAAGTACACATTATACATGCAACTATAATAGGTATAGTTGGGTTTTCAGTACATGGTTTTACGAATTCAGAGCTTTACATGGTAAAACATATAAACTATGACAGATTTTGTTTATGATATACATTACTACAAAAGTACAACGTTTAATAATTATTTAAGTATAATTATTGTTACACTACAAGTATACATTGAATTCAAATACAAGAGAACAATACAGAGCTACACGTAAACTAGTTAATACAGGATTGTGAGACAACATTTCAATTGTACCCTTCGGAGTACGGAATAAATCCTATCATTTAGTATAACCAGAGCCTCCTGGAGGGAAAGCATGAGATTTGTGAATAGATCTATTCGGGATTGACAATCCCACACCTGAACTGCTAGCTACAGTTAGGCAGGCATGCATGGCGTGACAAATATCATATCGTCCGACGCCTGAAGAACGTCGTAGAGGTCACTATGTCATATCAAGCATGGTTATACGACTCACAATAGTATAAACTAGCCATATCGTTTACGAGATTTCATTCTCCTTTAGTTTTATTACATTAATAAAACTAGTTCATAATACAACTGGAGAATTCCAAGGATTTCAACTCATAGTTTGATTTTAAGTAATGAATCTACAATCCATACTGGTGTAACCAGGGTTTTCCAACAGAACATGCTATACATTACTGGTGATAGCCAGGGTTTTTATACAAATGGGTTTTTCATTCAAAACAACGATATGCAATACATTTGGTGGTAACCAGGCATACAAACTAATACATTGTACATTACCATAGAACACAGTATCAAACATATATGTTAGAAAATATTGGTTTATTTTTGGAAAGCATACAAACATTTTACAGATTCAAAGACAGGTTTTCACTACACAAACATGCTTATGAAATCACCAGCTTTATGTTGATACTCTTTTCAAAATTGCTTGTATTCTCAGGAAATCAGTAGACAGGTACCTCGGCAGACTTTTGAGAAGACGGAGCATATAGAGTCTCGTCTTTCTTTTTTCTACTTTTGATGTATATAAATATGAAGCAAATAGATGTAAATACCTTTTTATATATATTCAATGTAATGGTTGTGTTTACTTTGATTACTATGATGCAATTGTTGTGATACTACATATGACGTCATCCACCCTCGAACGTTTCCGCCGTTCCGGTTTGGGGGTGTGACAGATTTGTATCAGAGCTCTTGCTTATAGTGAACTAAGTATACCGAACCTTACATGGTATACAACTATAAACACTAAGGGGCCAAAGTACTCTGAACTAAAAGTATACTTTTAAATATAAGTATTTTATAAGAAGTATATAAGTATACATATGTACCAGAAACAGTATCATAAGTAGAACAAAACAAAAGTATTTGGGTGTTGGACACTACGGTTAAACCTGGGTAGTTATGTAATCATGTATGGGATCAATATAGCCTGATCAACTATATTTATTTGAGACATGACCAACATGTGTCTGGGAGTGATTATGGTGTTGCAGCAAGCCTAAAACTTACCAAGCTATATACATCAAGATATCGATAGAGCAGAACATACAACTTAAAATACTATAGGAGTATTTTAGCTAGAGCCGAATACAGTTTAGAGATTCATTCCAAGTGTTACTACTCATTTCTTCCTAGCGGTAGTATACTTGCATTGGTAACCTTTCTCAGTTTATCGCTTAGTAGAACACTTTATCTATCAGGCTGAGATATATCTTGTTTCATATCTTTTGATTTAAAAGATCTAGGGGACTTACCATCCTTTTCTTCCTGGTGATTTTTAGAAAAATATGCCTCCCAGAAAGAGACCCAACAAGAAGAACAACAATCCTCCGCCGCCGCTACCTCCTCAGTTCGATCCTGCCATGTTCCAGGCAGCAGTTATAACCGCTGTAGCTGCAGCAATGGCACAAATAAACCCCGGTGGGGCTAGCGGATCCGGAGGTGGTACTCATCCCCAAAATCTCGACGGTCAGGGATATCAAAAGGAGTGTTCCTATAAGGATTTCATGAATGCAAAACCCAAATCCTTCGACGGCAATGGAGGAGTCATTGCCCTAACCCGATGGTTCAAGAAGATCGAATCCATTTTTGAGATTTGCACATGTTCTGAGGCAAACAAGGTGAAGTTTGCCGCCTGCACCTTCACCGATAGAGCACTGACCTGGTGGAATGGTCGATTCAAATCCCTAACTCTAACAATAGCAAATGCTATGGGTTGGGAAAGCTTGAAGGAGCTTATGCTTGCTGAATACTGCCCAAGGGGCGAGATGCAGAAGTTAGAACACGAACTCTGGAATCTAAAGATGAAGGGTTCCGACATTACTACCTACACAGCTAGATTCTACGATCTGGCTCTTCTTTGTCCGGGAATGGTCACCCCGGAAAGCAAAAAGATAGAAAGGTACATTTGGGGATTGACGCCCCCAACTCAAGGAAATGTTTTGGCTGCTAAGCCTACCACTTTTGACAGCGCCAAGTTCCTGGCGCAGACTTTGATAGATCACGGGGTTGATCTCGATGAAGTAACAGCCGCTCCCGAACCACCAAAGGTGAGTGGTGGGAAGAAGAAGTTTTGGAACAAACGAAAGGGCCAGTATTCACAGGAGCCCTCCAAGAAACAACAAACAGTGGAAGTCCACACTGCTACTACTCCTGCTGCTGTTCCAACCACCCAAACACTTGCCAGTAGATATGCTGGTACTCTTCCAAAGTGTGACAAGTGCAACTTCCATCATCATGGACAATGCCGGGAAATGTTGTGCAATAGTTGTGGTAAGAAGGGACACACAACTCGATTTTGCAAGGCACCAGTCCAACCAACCAATCAGGCTCCTGGAGCGGGCGCTGGTCAAGCCTGTTATGGCTGTAGCGAGGTTGGGCACTTCAAGAGAAATTGGCCCAAGGCAACAACGGGGGGTAACGCAGGGAGAGTGCTAGTGATGGGCCAAGAAGAGGCAATTGCTGATCCCACCGTGGTTACGGGTACATTTCTCCTCGACGACTCTTATGCATGTATTCTTTTTTATTCTGGTGCGGAGAGAAGTTTTGTTAGTCATGCATTTAAACATCTACTCAAACATAAATCCCAACCATTAACCAAAACGTTTACCGTTCGGATGGCTAACGGAAAGAAAGAGAATACTAACGAGATATTCATAGGCTGTACCCTTACCCTAAACGACCATTCCTTCCCAATAGATCTTATGCAGTTTCCATAAAAAGCTTCGATATCATCATCAGCATGGATTGGTTGAGCCCCAATCGTGCTGATATCCTTTGTTATGAAAAAGCTGTCCGTCTCAATCTACCCTCAGGAGAAGCCCTCATAGTCTACGGTGATAAACTCAGTTCAAACCATCGTATCATTTCATGCATCAAAGCCCAGAAATATATGCGGAAGGAATGCCATGCATTTCTCGCCCATGTTGTTAACGAGAAGCAAGAAGTTAAAGACCTCGAGAGCATCCCCGAAGTCGGCAACTTTCCTGATGTCTTCTCCGAAGATCTTCCCGGAATCCCTCCCGTGCGCCAAGTCGAATTCCGGATCGAGTTAATTCCTGGAGCTATTCCCGTAGCTAAATCCCCATACTGTCTAGCGCCGACAGAAATGCAAGAGCTATCCAGCCAGCTCAATCAGCTACTCAGTAAAGGATTCATAAGACCAAGTTCCTCACCCTGGGGAGCCCCGGTCTTGTTTGTGAAGAAGAAAGATGGATCATTTCAGATGTGCATAGATTATCATGAACCGAACAAGCTTACCATCAAGAACCGTTATCCTCTACCCAGAATTGACGACCTCTTCGATCAACTCCAAGTAGCCGGCTATTTTTCAAAAACAGACCTGAGATCAGGGTACCATCAGTTGCGAGTCCATGAGAGTGATGTTCCCAAGACAACATTCCGAACTCGCTATGGCCACTACGAATTTGTAGTTATGCCCTTTGGTCTAACCAATTCACCGGCGGTATTCATGGACCTGATGAATCGGGTGTGTCGTCCTTTCCTAAACAAGTTTGTAATCGTGTTCATTGATGATATACTTGTATACTCTCGGAGTGAGGAAGATCATAGACAACACTTGAGGCTAGTGTTAGAAACACTAAGGGCGGATAAACTCTATGCAAAATTCTCTAAGTGTGAATTCTGGATCAGAAAAGTAACTTTCCTTGGTCACGTGGTTAGCGAGGAAGGCATACACGTGGACCCTTCCAAAATCAAAGCGATTGAGAATTGGTCAGCACCGAAGACACCCACCCAAATTCGTCAATTCTTGGGTCTCGCTGGCTATTATCGCAGATTTATGCAGAATTTATCCGGAATTGCTAAGCCTTTAACCACCCTGACTCAGAAAGGTGTAACTTTCTGTTGGGGAGAAAAGCAAGACACTGCGTTTCAAACATGAAAGCAGGCCCTATGCAGCACACCTATCTTGTCCCTGCCGGAAGGGACGGAGGACTTCGTTGTCTACTGCGATGCGTCCAATCAAGGCCTAGGCTGTGTGCTCATGCAGCGAGGAAAGGTTATTGTCTATGCCTCGAGGCAGATGAAGGCACATGAGGTCAACTATACAACTCACGATTTGGAGTTGGGAGCAGTGGGCTTTGCGTTAAAGATTTGGAGACATTATCTCTACGGAACCAAGTGCATTTTCTTCACTGACCATAAGAGCCTGCAACATATCTTTGACCAGAAGGAATTAAACATGAGGCAACGACGGTGGGTAGAGCTACTCAGTGATTATGAGTGCGAAATACGCTACCATCCCGACAAGGGCAACGTGGTAGCGGATGCCCTCAGCCAGAAAGAGTATTCAGGTCGTAGAGTGAAGGCACTGACAATGACCATCCATTCCCATCTTTCCGCACAAATCAGAGAGGCTCAACTGGAAGCCTTAAAACCAGAAAACATGTCAGATGAAGCTTTGAGGGGGATGGAAAAGAATTTAGAGATCAGAGGAGACGGAGTTTACTATTTCATGGACCGGATCTGGACCCCAAAGTTCGGTGGTTACAGGGAGGTCGTCATGAATGAAGCTCACAAGACCAGATACTCCTTTCACCCAGGTTCGGATAAGATGTACCTGGATCTCGAAAAGCTCTATTGGTGGCCAAACATGAAATCAGAGATCGCTACCTTCATGGGTAAGTACCTAACTTGCCCCAAAGTGAAGGTGGAATATCAAAAGCCCTCAGGTCTACTTCAGTAGCCAGAAATACCTAAGTGGAAGTGGGAAAGAATCACAATGGATTTCATCACTAAGTTGCCCAAGTCTCCGAGTGGGTACGATACCATATGGGTAATTCTCGACCGATTGACCAAATCCGCCCAGTTCCTGCCAATCAAAGAAACGTTCAAGATGGAAAGACTTACACGAATCTACATCCAAGAGATAGTTCGTCTACATGGTGTGCCTGTGTCCATTATCACCGATCAGGATAGCAGATTCACCTCGAGATTTTGGTAGTCACTGCAGAAAGCTCTTGGAACTAAGCTAGATATGAGCACAGCTTACCATCCTCAGACAGATGGGCAGAGTGAGAGAACCATTCAGACATTGAAAGACATGTTGAGAGCATGTGTCATAGACTTTGGTAAGTCTTGGGACACTCATTTGCCCTTGGTCGAGTTCTCCTACAACAATAGCTACCATACCAGCATCAAGGCTGCGCCGTTCGAAGCCCTCTATGGCCGTAAGTGCAGATCCCCTCTGTGCTGGGCCGAGGTGGACGATAAACAGCAAGCTAAGGGTCAAGTCCCCGATAGCACTCTCACTGGCCCAGAAATCATCCGAGAGATTACTGAAAAGATCATATAAATCCGGGAACAACTAAAAGCTTCAAGAGATAGACAAAAGAGTACACCAATAAGAGATGAAAACCCTTGGAGTTCCAGGTTGGTGATTGTGTTCTATTAAAGGTCTCACCTTGGAAAGGCATGATACGCATTGGAAAGCGTGGAAAGCTGAATCCAAGATACATAGGACCATTCGAAATCCTCGCTAGGATCGGTCCCGTAGCTTACAAACTTCGTTTACCCTAAGAACTTAGCAACATTCATCCTGTCTTCCACGTCTCAAACCTTAAAAAGTGTTTATCCGGTGAAACCCTTGTTATCCCTGTTTACGAGATCGAGATCAACGAGAACCTTAACTTCATGGAAGAACCAGTCGAAATAATGGATCGAGAAATCAAACGAACGAAACAAAGTCGCATACCGATAGTGAAGGTTCGCTGGAATGCCAAGCGGGGATCTGAATTCACTTGGGAGCGCGGAGATCAAATGAAACAGAAACATCCTCATCTATTTCCGAGTCCATGATTTGTATTCTATACTTGAATTTCGGGACGAAATTACCTCTAATGGGGGGTTGATGTGACAACCCGAACCTTTTTCCGTTTCCATTAACCGATTTCCGTTAATAAAATTTGAATTTTATTAAGTTTCCGTCAAATTCTTGGTTTAGAAAATCATCTAGTTTTATGTATTTAAATTTTAGATGCGAGTCGGAATCAAAATCGCGTGAAAAACCTGAATTTCCTTGAAAAACCAAACAGTTTCCGGCCTAAGTGAGTTTACAGCTGTAAACGCATGTATGGCTGTACACTCGTTTATGGTTGGTGCCAGGTGCCCCCCACCACCGACCTTACCCCCAGCCTATATATACAGGACCCCCACCTTCATTTGAACTTTTCTGGCCGAAAAAACTCTCCTTCTTTCTCTAAAACTCTTGACCGTAAACACCAAAAATACTCTTATTCTTCCGGAAATTATCGAGAATCACCGTTGGGATTTGATTTGTTCTTGAGTTCACGGCCGTACATACTTCAAACCTTCAAAGGTCGTAAACCCTTCAAGAGGTTGTTCACGACCGTAAACAGTTCACGGCCGCAAACCCTCTTCACGGCCGTAAACCCTCTCTAAGTGGTGAATTAGACTGAAAACCGATTTTCTCGATTCAACCAAGTCCCGATAACATTCCTTAACCGAAAGGAAGTGTTTTCTAACACTTTATCTAAGGAAATCGCTAATTTAGATACATATATGTATTTAATTGTTATTAGGATTCCGTTAAGTGTCACATACAACGAATCGAGGGTTTTTATTTCCAGTTCGTTGATTCGACGCTTTCATACAACTAACTGTGAGTTCATACCTGTCACATCCCAAAACCGGAACGGCGGAATCGTTTAGGGGTGGAGGACGTCATGTTTAGTATCACGAGATATGTATATGGTAAGCAAGTAATGAACAACCATTTCATTTTGAAAGAAAGTGTTTACAATGTGTGTGTTCATAAAACATAGAATTCATAAGTAAATAACAAAACAAGACTTGAAGCTACTATGCTCCATCTTCTGAATTCCCAGCACGAGCACCTGTCTAATAGTCTCCTGAGAATACAAGTTATTTGAAAGAGTTGATCAGCAATTAAGCTGGTGAGTTCATAAGAGTTTAGTGATGTAAGTAAGTTGTAAAACCTTGTGGAAAACGTAGATGTAAAATGGTGTTGAAAATGTAGTTGTAACATGTAGTTGTAAAATGTTGTAAGTTGTAAGTTCTGTTTTGAAAAGTCCGCCTGTTCCTCTAGAAAATCCTATATTTCCTACTTTGATGGAAGTTTAAGTAAAATGACACTACAACCCTTTCTATGGGTACTAAGCGGATACGAGTTATATAAGACTCAGAGTAAACAAACAATCGATTGTACGCATCTTCCCTAAGCTCACAACCAAACGAGGAACATAAATTAAGGCGGATAGCACACATCCCATTGGTTGTTAGATCATCTTCGTATATAACCCTAGTGTAAACACTTGTTACTCATGGAGTTAATTGTAATGGTTCCTTTATATCAAATGAAAAGTTCTTTAAGAAAACCCATATTTCTTATAATAAAATGGTGACCACAGTGACTACTTTTATAATAGCTTAGTTTATACTGATATATATAATCTAATATCGGATAGAGAGTTAACTGGGTGAATATGCCCTAAGCCCACAACCAAACGAGGAATAGGAAGTAAGGCGGAAAGCACACATCCAACTACCTATTAGGTATTAGTTTTATATATAAACATGGTGTATAAACTAAGGTATTATAGAGTTACTCACCTAAGGTCCTTTAAATTGTACTGGTTTAATAAAATGGATTAAACCCTTTACTGGGACGTTTCTAGTTTTGTATACCAAAAGTACTGATTTTGGAAAGTATGTTTTGTACTACAAAAACTGTGCTTTGACTCTGTGTCCTATAACCTGACCCATACCTGGTATCCTTATGATGACTTAATGTATACTAAGCATACATATATATAGAATCGAATAGAAAATAGATTGGGCGAATTCGTTCCAAGCCCACAACCAAACAAGGAACAAGAAGTGAAGCGGAGAGCAGACATCCTATTACCTGTTGGACCCTATTGGTATATATATATCCTGTGATGTATACATTAAGGAATCATAAGACTAGCATTATGGTTCTTTCTTTTAGACGTAGCCTTCTACCAAGGCATCTTCTGTTAAACGTAGCCTTCTACCAAGGCATCTACTGATATGTGCTAGACTCGACTGTTCTGTTTGTCGTTTGTAAAAAAATGTATGTTTTCCCTAGTTTATAACTATCTTAACTCGAAAATAGTTTGAGTTTGACTTTCAAGTGGTACTGTCACTTTATGAAAGAAATGGGAAACGTAAGTACACAGTTGTCATTTATAATGACATGCGGATGTACTGGTGACCTAAAACATGTTCGTTTTATTTCGGTCATAATGTGAAGGCTAGAACCCCTACTAAACGCTCTCCCTGTCAAGAGATTAAGGGAACCAAACGTGACCTCTGCAAATTCTTGCAAGCCGTGTAATTCACATTTGTTATATGATCATGTATACCCAATATAACTATCACCTTTTGTTTAAAACAATGAGTTAGTGATCAATTGGTATAATTAGATCCTGTGTGTGTTCTCATGCTATAGCAACCTAACTTGTTTGTTTTGTACCGTATATTTTACGTTCTGTTTGTTTCTCATAATTATGTGTTCTCTCTGTATGGTATTGTTTGTTTCTCTTCACTGTGTGTTTGACTAATGTATGAACTGACTCTTTGTATGCTTCATTGTACTAGAAGTAATGAATAACATTCTCCTAAACTATACCTATTATAGTTTACTAATGTTCTACTTGAACTGTTATTGAAAAGACTCATTTATCTACTAAGTTATGCTTGTACTTTAAAAACAGAGTTTTGGATAACTATAAAGTAACATAACTTTAAAAGAGTTTTTGAAATGTTTTGACAACTTATAAATGACATAAGTAACATTTTGAAAGATTTTTATAACAAACATTGTCACAATTATCATTGTGTTCAACTTGTTTCCCCCCCTTAAAACATTTAAAACAGTTAAAAGATTCATTACGGGGTATGAACTCACCTGATGTGGGTGATTCAAACGGGTATGCGTGTAAGGATGAGAAGTTCCACGAATGAAATCCCGAGACACAATAGGTCCTAAATGACATATAAGGACAGATATTGACATGAATATAGTGTTTATAAACAACTATATGAAAGGAAACACCTTCCGGGACTAGGAAACACTTTGACCAAGTGTTGGAATCACATGTGATTCAACAAAGGAGAGTAGAATGACACTAACTTGAGTTTACTACCATGGGTTTACGGCCCAAGGGAGTTTACGGCCTTAAACTCATGGTCAAACATGCATATGTGTTGGTTTGAAAGCTCGGGAAACTTTAGGGACTTTTTCCCTACACAAGAATGAAAAAGACCAACCCATTGAAGGCTTTTGATGAGTTTACGGCCCAAAGGAGTTTACGGCCATAAACTCATAATCATTTATGTAATTTAGTGAAGTTTAAGGTCATTCAATCATCAAGGAAGGGTTCTGGGTCACTAGCTTTGCATCTTATAGGGTTTATGGTCCATTCATGCTTCAACATTGAGTTTACAGCCAATGGAGATCTTGGGCCGTAAACGCAAGATGTTCTTGGGAAAAGCATGTTTCAAGGGTGTGATTCAAAGCTTCTAAGTAGATATGAAGTATATGGAAGAGTACTTACAATCTAGAAGCTTGAAATGGTTGATATTCGCCAAGAACACTAGTGTGTGTTCTTGGTGTTGTTGGTGAAACTTGAAGATCTAAGAAAAGAATGATTTCCATGGATGAAATCATGGAAGGATACTAGATTAAGAGATGTATCAACAAATCTAGGAAGAATACTTACTTATATGAAGATCTTGGAAGAAAGTCTTGATGATACTTGAGAGAATTTGAAGGAAAATCGGCCAAGGAAGGAAAGAATGAGAAAAATGGCCAAGTATCATCTATATACACTTGAGTTTACGGCCACATGAGTTTACGGCCGTAAACTCATGGTCTTATGGCCGTGAACTCATTTTGATGAGGTTATGGTTTGATTTGCTACACTGTGGTTCTAGCAGGTACTTTCTAACACTTATTCCTTAAGTGTATTAGGCCCAAAACTCCTTAGAATGACCTTTAACCGGGCTAGAACTCAGTACTAATGAGTTTGAAACTCAGCTAAGTTGATTGACTAAGCTTTAAAAGCAAAATTTTCTGGGTTGTCACATCATCCCCCCGTTAGATGGAATTTCATCGCGAAATTAGCTTTCTTAGCATTACTACTGGGGTTGCGCTCCTCTGATTGGCAGAATACCTACTTGTAAACCTAGCAACTTTGCCCTGGTGTTCATGATAGGATTCATACTTGGTCTATCTATCATTACCTCGTGTATACAAGTCGTATATAATTAGGATTAGTAAGACATTCGGATGTGCGACTCTGGCCCAGGTCCACAACCAGACAAGGAACAGGAGATAGGGCGGAAACACACATACTAAATCTGCGTAATCATAATCATATACCACCCTCTCATATACACTGAATAGTGATAAGTGGGCTGTATTCGTCCTTAGCCTCTGTGCTCGAACTTAGTCTGCTGGACGAGTGGTATTTCGTGACGGTGTGCGGACATCTGACGATAAGGCTTCGGAGGACAAAGTACTCTTCGCACGAGTACTTCGAGGGTTTAGAATACGAAAGATAAAACTGAGGTTTAGGTCGGACTTTCAATACGAATGACGAAAGTTTCGAGAACTTGCCGATCGAGGCGATAGAAACATATGAACTCAGTATGGTGAGGACCACGCCAACTCATGACGAAAGATAGTAACGGACTCTTTACTGAACAAAGTTTTGGTCAAATGAAAGAAATGTCTAATATACGATGATGTATCCCTTGTATGATCGATACTGTACTTCTAGTGTGTTCGACAATGTACTCCTAGTATGTTCGAAAATGTACACTTTGTAAATGTTCCCGTGTTTCCTGTTTTCTCTTTGATGTTAACACTCCTACGTATCGTACCGCTATGTGCGCATACATACAAACGAAAGTGCTCTAATAACTGGTGGGGATACTTTATATCATGATCCTCCTTGGTACCACTATGATCGCCTGCCATATACAAGTTATGAATAATTAAGATGAATAAGACAGTCGACTGAGTAACTCTGCCTCAAATCCTCAACCAACTAAGGAACAGGGATTTAAGTAGAATCACTCACTCTAAGTCTTCAACATCTTAGTTATTCACAACCCTGATGTATATGCTAAGCCATCATAGCTTCTCTAAACGGATCTTTTAGTTCTCTTGAATACTGTGACCTATTTCAATATGTGAGTTGTTATAATTACTTTTAAGTGTTGTCCCCAAGTTTTAATCTTATATGAATATAAATTAATTTCCAAAGTAATTACTATTTCGAAAATGTACCGCTGCTCGTCGACGACTCCAGGGTAGATTCTCCTGCGGTGATCATCAGAATGCGTCCATCCGCTCCTGAGTTCTTTGTTATAGGCAGTACCTCTGATAATGTCCAGTCTCACCACAGCCATAGCAGGCTTGGTTTTCTTCAGCTCCGGGGACTTGGGAGATCGGTTGAGCCGTTGCCCTGCAGAAACGGACTGTGTGTCCTTTTCTGTGGCAGTTCATACACTGCATTTCCCGGCATACTCCGGTGTGGTGAAAGTTGCACTTTCCACACTTCGGGAGGGTTCCAGCATATCGACTGGCAGGTACTGGAGCAGTAGGCGTTGTACCGGCGTACATAGTACTCGCTCGTTGCCCATGCGGGGTGTCCTGTGTTGTTTGCTTCTTCTTCCTCTTGTTCCCTGACTTCTGATTATAGTTCTCTTCCCTCGATGGCTTGGGAATAGGGACTTTTACACCATGGCGGACTCTGTGGTCGATGAGTCGCTGAGCCAGGCGTTTAGCACTATCGAATGTGGCTGGGTTAGAAGACAACACATTTCCTTGGGTCGGAGCAGTCAGACCCCAAATGTATCTTTCTATCTTCTTGCTCTCCGGGGTAACCATCCCGGGGCATAGAGCTGCTAGCTCGCTGAACCGGTTAGTGTAGGTCACTATGTCTGAGCCGACCATAGTGAGATCCCACAGCTCTTGTTCCAGTTTTTGAATTTCGCCTAACGGGGAGTATTCCTCCCGCATTAACTCTTTTAGGTTTTCCCAACCTATTGAGTTAGCCACTTGTAGAGTCAGTGACTTAACATGACTGTTCCACCATGTTAGGGCCTTGCCATAGATGGTGCAGGCAACAAACTTCACTTTGCTTCCTTCTGGGCATAAACAGATTTCAAAGATCGACTCTGTTTTCTCGAACCATTGCAAGAGGGCAATGATTCCTTCAGTCCCACTAAAGGACAATGGCTGGCATTTGGTGAAGTCCTTGTAGGAGAACTCTCTCGAGTGCACGAGGACCTCACCCTGAGTAGAATCAGTAGGCGCTCCACCTCCGCTGGTACTGATGGAGTGATATTGAGCCATGGTTGTTGCCACAGCCACATCCACTGCAGCGTTTATAGCTGCCATATCGATTTGCGTAGGAGGCGGCGTTGGAGTTATCAGAGTAGTGCGTCTGTTAGATCTGCGAGGACGCATCTTTGCTAAAAGAATACAAAGATGAGACAGAATAAGTCTAAAGCAATGGACACAAGCCGAAAGCTGACAAGACAAGGTTATCCTAGTTCTGGGTGTATCGGGTCCTGACTTCCACAGGGTTCTAGAAACAATTGATAAAAGAGTCTATACCGAATAAACTTTATGAATTTTGGAATGGTTATCCTCGAATGAATATCTGTTGCCTGAATAACTGTTACCAGCTGCATGTAAGAAAACAATCTTAACATATAATGTGAGCAGTGTTTCCACTCGCTCATTAAGTTAACAAGATTATTATTTATTAGTGTGACGTGTAAGACGTTTTGGGTTACTTCCGTGGATCCTTCTTTGAAAACTCCTCATGAACTTACTCTTGTTTCCTCCTGACTCTTCTGTTGTCTACTATGAGGAAGTGGTTACATCTATCTGGGCTTGTCGTGCGAGAATGGAAGTGACTAAAGAATCTATGAGATTTAGGGTAACTTTATGGGGTGATCCTTACAGAGTCCTTCTATAATTGTACAATGTATACAAGTTGTATATAATTCAAGATTAAATAGACCTTCGAATAAGTGATCCTACTCCAAAACCACAACCAAACAAGGAACATGTAGTGAAGCGTAGATCACAAATTCTAAGTCTATAAAATCTCAATTATATATAACCTTGGGAGTATACATTGCAAGATTATAGACCTATCCGTAAAGGACTTTTAAGTTATCACATAAATTGTTTATATGGCCTAAAATACTCCTATAGTATTTTAACGTAATGTACTTGGTATGTTTTAAACTTGTTATCGCGTTATCGTATCATAGAATACTCCTATAGTATTCTAACTCTAATGTACTTGTTCTAGTATTCTCTTGACTGGTGTTCAGGTAAGTTTTAAGACTGTTGCAACACCACATCATTCCCAAACACATGTCGGTCACATCTCGAATGAATATAGTTGATTAGGCTATATTGATCCTAGCTATGATTACATAACTGTTCAGGTTGACGACAGTGTTCAACCTTTAAATACTTTAGTTCTGTTCTCCTCGTGATACTTGTTCTAATATGTACATGTATAAGCAAGTACGTATATTTTTATAACTTATCGTTATACTCTAAAAATATATCATTATCCAGAGCACTTAAGCCCCATTGTATTTATAGTTGTATATCTTTTATCGGTTGATATATTTGTTCACTATAAACAATTCTCTGATACCAATCTATCACACCCCAAAACCGGAACGGCGGAATCGTTCAGGGGTGGAGGACGTCATGTTTAGTATCACGAGATATGTATATGGTAAGCAAGTAATGAACAACCATTTCATTTTGAAAGAAAGTGTTTACAATGTGTGTGTTCACAAAACATAGAATTCATAAGCAAATAACAAAACAAGACTTGAACCTACTATGCTCCATCTTCTGAATTCCCAGCACGAGCACCTGTCTAATAGTCTCCTGAGAATACAAGTTATTTGAAAGAGTTGATCATCAATTAAGCTGGTGAGTTCATAAGAGTTTAGTGATGTAAGTAAGTTGTAAAACGTTGTGGAAAACGTAGATGTAAAATGGTGTTGAAAATGTAGTTGTAACATGTAGTTGTAAAATGTTGTAAGTTGTAAGTTCTGTTTTGAAAAGTTCGCCTGTTCCTCTAGAAAATCCTATATTTCCTACTTTGATGGAAGTTTAAGTAAAATGACACTACAACCCTTTCTATGGGTACTAAGCGGATACGAGTTATATAAGACTCAGAGTAAACAAACAATCGATTGTACGCATCTGCCCTAAGCTCACAACCAAACGAGGAACAGAAATTAAGGCGGATAGCACACATCCCTTTGGTTGTTAGATCATCTTCGTATATAACCCTAGTGTAAACACTTGTTACTCATGTAGTTAACTGTAATGGTTCCTTTATATCAAATGAAAAGTTCTTTAAGAAAACCCATATTTCTTATAATAAAATGGTGACCACAGTGACTACTTTTATAATAGCTTAGTTTATACTGATATATATAATCTAATATCGGATAGAAAGTTAACTGGGTGAATATGCCCTAAGCCCACAACCAAACGAAGAATAGGAAGTAAGGCGGAAAGCACACATCCAACTACCTATTGGGTATTAGTTTTATATATAAACATGGTGTATAAACTAAGGTATTATAGAGTTACTCACCTAAGGTCCTTTAAATTGTACTGGTTTAATAAAATGGATTAAACCCTTTACTGGGAAGTTTCTAGTTTTGTATACCAAAAGTACTGATTTTGGAAAGTATGTTTTGTACTACAAAAATTGTGCTTTGACTCTGTGTCCTATAACCTAACCCATACCTGGTATCCTTATAATGACTTAATGTATACTAAGCATACATATATATAGAATCGAATAGAAAATAGATTGGGCAAATTCGTTCCAAGCCCACAACCAAACAAGGAACAGGAAGTGAGGAGAGCACACATCCTATTACCTGTCGGACCCTATTGGTATATATATATCCTGTGATGTATACATTAAGGAATCATAAGACTAGCATTATGGTTCTTTCTTTTAGACGTAGCCTTCTACCAAGGCATCTTCTGTTAAACGTAGCCTTCTACCAAGGCATCTACTGATATGTGCTAGACTCGACTGTTCTGTTTGTCGTTTGTAAAAAAATGTATGTTTTCCCTAGTTTATAACTATCTTAACTCGAAAATAGATTGAGTTTGACTTTCAAGTGGTACTGTCACTTTATGAAAGAAATGGGAAACGTAAGTACACAGTTGTCATTTATAATGACATGCGGATGTACTGGTGACCTAAAACATGTTCGTTTTATTTCGGTCATAATGTGAAGGCTAGAACCCCTACTAAACGCTCTCCCTGTCAAGAGATTAAGGGAACCAAACGCGACCTCTGCAAATTCTTGCAAGCCGTGTAATTCACATTTGTTATATGATCATGTATACCCAATATAACTATCACCTTTTGTTTAAAACAATGAGTTAGTGATCAATTGGTATAATTAGATCCTGTGTGTGTTCTCATGCTATAGCAACCTAACTTGTTTGTTTTGTACCGTATATTTTACGTTCTGTTTGTTTCTCATAATTATGTGTTCTCTCTGTATGGTATTGTTTGTTTCTCTTCACTGTGTGTTTGACTCATGTATGAACTGACTCTTTGTATGCTTCATTGTATTAGAAGTAATGAATAGCATTCTCCTAAACTATACCTATTATAGTTTACTAACGTTCTACTTGAACTGTTATTGAAAAGACTCATTTATCTACTAAGTTATGCTTGTACTTTAAAAACAGAGTTTTGGATAACTATAAAGTAACATAACTTTAAAAGAGTTTTTGAAATGTTTTGACAACTTATAAATGACATAAGTAACATTTTGAAAGATTTTTATAACAAACATTTACACAATTATCATTGTGTTCAACTTGTATTCCCCCTCTTAAAACATTTGAAACAGTTAAAAGATTCATTACGGGGTATGAACTCACCTGATGTGGGTGATTCAAACGGGTATGCGTGTAAGGATGAGAAGTTCCACGAATGAAATCCCGAGACACAATAGGTCGTAAATGACATATAAGGACACATATTGACATGAATATAGTGTTTATAAATAACTATATGAAAGGAAACACCTTCCGGGACTAGGAAACACTTTGACTAAGTGTTGGAATCACATGTGATTCAACAAAGGAGAGTAGAATGACACTAACTTGAGTTTACTACCAGGGGTTTACGGCCCAAGGGAGTTTACGGCCGTAAACTCATGGTCGAACATGCATATGTGTTGGTTTGAAAGCTAGGGGAACTTTTGCCCTACACAAGTATGAAAAAGACCAACCCATTGAAGGCTTTTGATGAGTTTACGGCCCAAAGGAGTTTACGGCCGTAAAATCATAATCATTTATGTAAATGAGTGAGGTTTAAGGTCCTTCAATCATCAAGGAAGGGTTCTGGGTCACTAGCTTTGCATCTTATAGGGTTTATGGTCCATACATGCTTCAACATTGAGTTTACGGCCAAGGGAGATCTTGGGTCGTAAACTCAAGATGTTCTTGGGAAAAGGATGTTTCAAGGGTGTGGTTCAAGGCTTCTAAGTAGATATGAAGTATAGGGAAGAGTACTTACGATCTAGAAGCTTGAAATGGTTGATATTCACCAAGAACACTAGTGTGTGTTCTTATTGTTCTTGGTGAAACTTAAAGATCTAAGAAAAGAATGATTTCCATGGATGAAATCATGGAAGGATACTAGATTAAGAGATGTATCAACAAATCTAGGAAGAATACTTACTTATATGAAGATCTTGAAAGAATGTCTTGATGATACTTGAGAGGATTTGTGTCACACCCCGCTAAAGCGGAAACGCAAGGTATGACAGCGACAAAGGTTTCATTGCAAAAGATAAAGATACATCACCATAGCAATATTTAAAAGTTTACAACCCATAGCTTAAATAGAACAAAGTACAAGTTTTCCAAAATGACATTGTTCAAAATATATAACTTCATAAAATAACTTCCACACGATGCAGCATGCTCTATGATGATGAATCTCTATATCCACTTACTAATTATTTCCTGAAAAAGCATGTAAAACGAGCGTCAACTATGAAAATAGTTGGTGAGTTCACAAGTTTATAAAATCAAGATTTGGAATAAGGCTTTTCATAAATATAAGTACATTGCTTTAGTGAGAAACAAAGTTGATTGCCATTATTGATAACAAGTTTATTGCTATAACGAGAAACGAGTTTGTATGTGTATGAGCAAACAATGAGTCTCAACCAAACCTATGACTGAAGCCCTATCAAGATCTATGCTTATCGTTCCATAGATGAATATGGTATCATGCACTCCAGCAATAGGGCGAGTGAGGAGTTGTCAATTCCTAATAGCGCTATCCATAATGACCATTGGCTCAAAGAGTTAATGGTTAGAGATAAGGGAAGGGCCTTAGTACGATAAGTTCTCATGTTCCGTGTTGCATAGACATACATAGAGAGACATAGCAATACAATAGCAATCATGTTTGATATAAATCGATTTAAATACAACATGCAAATAATAGTTTTTCGGGACATGCTTTTCCACCCCAAAACATAAAAACTGAAAATAGGGGAGTGCGTGAATACTCACAATGTTTCGAGTAGATACAAGTGGTGCCTTGGAATACACCAACGTCTTAATGCCGGGATCCTACGACATCAAACACACACTAGTGAGTTTTCATGTCGAAATCTAATGCTAATATACTAAACTCTACATATAGTGAAATGCCGAATTTATGTTCTAATATCGGTTTTATATTAATTGGTTACGATTTTTCTGAAATGGTGAAAATGTATAAGTCATGTGATTAAGAAAATTTTGGATATTAATTTTTCAGATTTAGTAATATAATTTGAGGGTATTTCAATACATTTAAAGGTGTTTTAAATTCCTAAAAAGGCAAAATATTATCAAATAATTTCCAAAAATTGTCAAACCTTGTATTTTCATTCTAAATACAATAGAGGTTTTCCAGAAAATTTTCTTTGAATTTTTGATATGGTTAACTATTTTCCAAATTTTTAAGCTTTCATAACAACATAAATTCACGAAAAATAGCATTCAAAGGATAAAAATTCTCAAACTTTTTATTTTACTGTTATTACACATTACTAAGCTGGGAAAAATATAGAAATGGATTTCCAAGCTGTTTAATTATATTTTATGATTTTTGAGCATTTATTCTAATAAAAATTGAAATAAATAGAAAACAGTTTCCAAAATTACTCAAACTTTTTATTTAACTGTTATTATACATAACTAGGCTGGGAAAAATATAAAAGATATTTTTCAGTGGTTATTTCTATTTTTCCTTGTTTTATCCCCTTAAATAATCCTTAATTGAAGAAATAATATTAAACAGTTAAAATAAATTACCAAAAATTTTTGTAACATCATTTACAGTATAAGCAACTTGGGAAAAATACCAAAAGTGGTTTTCATATTGTATAGTCCGGTTTTGGGTATTTATGTGTATTTAAGTGTATTTAACTTTAGAAAATAGAAGAAAACTAGTTTACAGTAGAGAAAATCATCAAAATTTTTATGTAATCTCCTACTGTACAACATGATGTTCTGGTAAATTTTCATGAATTTTGGATAATCAGAACTATTTTTCCTATTTTTAGGCCATTATAATTACCAAAAATTGGGAAAAATAGTAAGGCATGATGAAAAATTCTGAAATTATTTTTCTGAGTCACCCACCACAGGTAAGGGCTGCGAAAATTGTTAGATACAATTTTCACACTCTCTAAAGTGGTTTTGTGATTTATTATACCCAAACAAAAAGAAAATCGGAAATCATACAAAACCGCAACAAAAATCGATGAAATTTAGTGAGGGGTCATTATTCACCATAGGGGTCATCCATGAACTTATTCCGGATTTATAGACCTCTGGAAGTCTTTTATGTGATTAATGCCCTTGTTTTCTTGCAATAATTTTAATAAATCAAAGAAACGATAAAAGCTCTTGAAATTTTCCAGATTATCACATGCATGTGAGGGCTTTCAAAAAGAAAAATGTTCAAATTTTATTCAGAAGGGAAATAGGGGTATTGAACCCAAACAAGTTAAGAAATGTTGCATATAATGGTGCATGAGATGTAAATGTGGCTGAAGTTCATGAATTTGAGTAGCCCATTCAGTAGGGTTTTAAGCCACGAAATTTCAGCCATCATTCACTGGATATGTTAAGTTTCTAAATTATTTTTCCCCAGATTTATGGTTGGGTTTAAGGCCATTGATCACGCAAAGCAAAAATGGTGATCACGGAAAAAGAGCTGTTTGCGCAACCATTTTGTAAAAATTGCCAAAAATCCGATATTTAATATTTTACAGTGAGACCAGTTGGGTTTGAAAGTTAACTCGTGGAACTATCCAATACAAAAAGAATATCAGGATTTGGTTAAGAAATGACCGAGTTATGGCCGTTCAAAGCTGAACAATGTAATCTGGCAGATTGCATGTTTGCTTTGAGTGCATTCTTAGGGCATTTTGACAAGAACAACATGCATGCTTCGGTTAAGGTCCGAT
This sequence comes from Lactuca virosa, assembly GCF_052849685.1. Classification (NCBI taxonomy): domain Eukaryota; kingdom Viridiplantae; phylum Streptophyta; class Magnoliopsida; order Asterales; family Asteraceae; genus Lactuca; species Lactuca virosa. The sequence goes on along the minus strand of NC_136432.1, from coordinate 147,636,954 downwards.
TTCTAGCACATGAATGGAGTGAATGAGCATCCAAGATGTACTAGAAATGGTTTAAATGCTTTTGGTCATGCAAGAACACAAAAGAAATGGAGAAGAAGATGTAATACTCGGTTTTGAAGTCACATGAACACATGTGCATCTTTTTCACTCCTTGCATGGGTTTGATCCCGGATTTTCACCATCTCAAACACATACATTGTGTTATGGTGAGAATCTACAAACCACAAGGGAAAAGTAAGGATTTCTAGCCATGGAAGGGCATAGAATCCGAAGAGTAGAGAAAACCATGAAGAAGAGGAAGTAAAATCATGAAACCATGAGGGAGGATTGTGTTGTTTACCTTGGTTTTGATCTTGAGAGAAGCAAGAACACTTCAAGGCCTCCTTAATCTCGAAATTATGGCAGAGAATGGAGGATTTTCGTGAGTTAGAGAGAGAGGAAGAGAGTTGGAAAGGTGGAGTGTGAGAGGAAATGAAGAGAGAAGTGGAAGAGTGAAGGTTTAAGTTTAATGATTGAGTTTTGGGAAGAGAGAGGACATAGGGAGGGGAGAGTGGCTGGATTTTTGAGGCATTAAGGCCTTCTCTCTCCTCAATTCAAATTTTATAAAAATCCCTCCTTAATTTTTATAAAAATCTAATTTTTATAAAAGTGATTCTTTAAGCAATTTTTTTTTGATTTATTTAAAAATCTTGTTTTTAACTAATAAATTATGATTAATGCATGATAATTTAAATTTCTATTTCATTGGTATAATTCATAATTTGATTAATAAAAACTTGATATTAGGAAGTTTATAGCCAAATTTTTATAAAGTTTTTAAGCTTTAAGGTTTATAAATTTGGATTTTTGGCTCTTTAGGGTTTTTGGAATATTGTTTGATATTCACCATCACATTGAAGCATAATTAGAATACTTTAATTTATTTTTAGGGTTTTATACCCTTTTTCAATTGTAACAAAGTTTGAAGTTTCATTCTAATTATAGCATTGACATTTCCTATTGTAGTTAAGCAACGTACTAGAATCGTAAGTGTCAAGTATATTAGTCCTAGATCTTAGTTGGGTCCTAGTTTATGCAAGATTTTGACCTAATTTATAATACTAGGCCATGACATGTTGTGCATGAATGGTTTTTATAAAGATGCATGAGTCCGAGAATGACCTGAATTGACATTTGTCACAATATCCCCCACTTAAAAGAATTTCGTCCCGAAATTCATTCTATGTCATCATTTGTCATCGCATGGGAAAAGTTGTGGATACTTTTCCTTCATGAAGTCCTCACGCTCCCAGGTGTACTCCGGCCCGCGTTTTGAGTTCCATCGAACTTTCACAATCGGAATCTTACTCCGCTTGAGTCGTTTTACCTCCCTGTCAAGGATTTCTATCGGTTCCTCAACAAAGTTTAGCTTATCATTGATCTTGATTTCCTCGAGGGGTACTATCAATGCTTCGTCGGCTAAACATTTCTTAAGATTGGAGATGTGGAATGTGTCGTGAATGGCGCTTAACTCTTGGGGTAATCGGAGTTTATATGCCACCGGACCAATCCTTTCAATGATCTCGAAGGGTCCAACATATCTTGGGCTTAGTTTTCCTTTCTTACCCAAACGTACAAGCCCTTTCCAAGGCGACACCTTTAGAAGTACCTTGTCTCCAACTTGGAATTCTAATGGTTTTCGACGATTATCCGCATAACTTTTCTGACGATCTCTGGCGGCTTTAAGCCTATCTTTGATGATAGCAATCTTGTCAGTTGTTTCCTGGATAAGGTCGAGTCTAGTCAATTGTCTGTCTCCGATTTCTGTCCAACACAATGGAGAACGACACTTGCGTCCATACAATGCTTCGTATGGGGCACATTGGATACTCGTGTGGTAACTGTTATTGTAGGAAAACTCAATTAGAGGCAAATGAGTATCCCAATTTCCTTTGAACTCAATGACACACGCCCGTAGCATGTCTTCCAATGTTTGTATTGTTCTCTCTGTCTGCCCATCTGTCTGAGGGTGGTAAGTTGTGCTCAAATTTATCTTGGTTCCTAGTGCCTTCTGTAACATCCACCAAAATCGTGATGTAAAACGACTATCTCTATCAGAAATGATGGATAGGGGTACACCATGCAGAGAAACAATTTTGTCGATGTAGATTTGGGCCAATTTTTCCATCTTGAAGTCTTCCCGAATGGGGAGAAAGTGAGCAGATTTCGTCAGTCGATCCACTATGACCCAAATTGAGTCGTGACCTTTAGAAGTTCTAGGAAGTTTGGTAATGAAATCCATGGATATCTGCTCCCATTTCCATTGGGGAATTTCGGGTTGTTGCAATAAGCCGGATGGTTTTTGATGTTCAGCTTTGACTATTGAGCAAGTTAAACACTTCCCAACATATAAGGCAATATCCCTTTTCATTCCAGGCCACCAATAGTATTCTTTAAGATCCTTGTACATCTTATCCGCTCCAGGGTGGATTGAGTATTTAGATCGATGAGACTCCTCTAGTACCATGTCTCTCAGATCGTTAACCCTTGGAATCCAGACCCTGTCCTTAAAATAACGAACGCCATGAAGAAGAGGAAGTAAAATCATGAAACCATGAGGGAGGATTGTGTTGTTTACCTTGGTTTTGATCTTGAGAGAAGCAAGAACACTTCAAGGCCTCCTTAATCTCGAAATTATGGCAGAGAATAGAGGATTTTCGTGAGTTAGAGAGAGAGGAAGAGAGTTGGAAAGGTGGAGTGTGAGAGGAAATGAAGAGAGAAGTGGAAGAGTGAAGGTTTAAGTTTAATGATTGAGTTTTGGGAAGAGAGAGGACATAGGGAGGGGAGAGTGGCTGGATTTTTGAGGCATTAAGGCCTTCTCTCTCCTCAATTCAAATTTTATAAAAATCCCTCCTTAATTTTTATAAAAATCTAATTTTTATAAAAGTGATTCTTTAAGCAATTTTTTTTATTTATTTAAAAATCTTGTTTTTAACTAATAAATTATGATTAATGCATGATAATTTAAATTTCTATTTCATTGGTATAATTCATAATTTGATTAATAAAAACTTGATATTAGGAAGTTTATAGCCAAATTTTTATAAATTTTTTAAGCTTTAAGGTTTATAAATTTGGATTTTTGGCTCTTTAGGGTTTTTGGAATATTGTTTGATATTCACCATCACATTGAAGCATAATTAGAATACTTTAATTTATTTTTAGGGTTTTATACCCTTTTTCAATTGTAACAAAGTTTGAAGTTTCATTCTAATTATAGCATTGGCATTTCCTATTGTAGTTAAGCAACTTACTAGAATCGTAAGTGTCAAGTATATTAGTCCTAGATCTTAGTTGGGTCCTAGTTTATGCAAGATTTTGACCTAATTTATACTACTAGGCCATGGCATGTTGTGCATGAATGGTTTTTATAAAGATGCATGAGTCCGAGAATGACCTGAATTGACAGTTGTCACAATCTGAAGGAAAATCGGCCAAGGAAAGAAAGAATGAGAAAAATGGCCAAGTATCATCTATATACACTTGAGTTTACGACCACATGAGTTTACGGCCGTAAACTCATGGTCTTATGGCCGTGAACTCATTTTGATGAGGTTATGGTTTGATTTGCTACACTGTGGTTCTAGCAGGTACTTTCTAACACTTATTCCTAAAGTGTATTAGGCTCAAAACTCCTTAGAATGACCTTTAACTGGGCTAGAACTCAGTACTAATGAGTTTGACACTCAGCTGAGTTGATTGACTGAGCTTTAAAAGCAAAATTTTCCGGGTTGTCAAAATACCCCTACGCTTTTAATATTTTTTTAATGTTTTCAGGGGGGGGGGGAATACAAGCCAAACACAAATGATTTTGTGAATTTATACAAAAGAATTTCAACATTTTTAAAACTTGTGCAATTGATAAAACCAAAAGATTCACATATTTTAAAAAATATTTAGATATTTTATCCCTTTTGTAACATGCTGAGCATAAGGGACGTTTTAAACACATATTCATAATTGCATAGTTTTCAGATCAATACATGAACCAAGTACACATTATACATGCAACTATAATATGTATAGCTGGGTTTTCAATACATGGTTTTACGAATTCAGAGCTTTACTTGGTAAAACATATAAACTATGACAGATTTAGTTTATGATATACATTACTACAAAAGTACAACATTTAATAATTATTTAGGTATAATTATTGTTACACTACAAGTATACAATGAATTCAAATACAAGAGAACAATACAGAGCTACACGTAAACTAGTTAATACAGGATTGTGAGATAACACTTCAATTGTACCCTTCGGAGTACGGAATAAATCCTATCATTTAGTATAACCAGAGTCTCTTGGAGGAAGAGCATGAGATTTGTGAATATATCTATTCGGGATTGACAATCCCACACCTGAACTGCTAGCTACAGTTAGGACGGCATGCCTGGGGTGACAAATATCATATCGTCCGATGCCTGAAGAACATCGTAGAGGTCACTAGGTCATATCAAGCATGGTTATATGACTCACAATAGTATAAAATACCCATACCATTTACGAGATTTCATTCTCCTTTAGTTTTATTATATTAATAAAACTAGTTCATAATACAACTGGAGAATTCCAGGGATTTCAACTCATAGTTTGATTTTAAGTAATGAAACTACAATCCATACTGGTGTAACTAGGGTTTTCAAATAGAACATGCTATACATTACTGGTGATAGCCAGGGTTTTTATACAAAAGGGTTTTTCATTCAAAACAACGATATGCAATACATTTGGTGGTAACCAAGCATACAAACTAATACATTGTACATTACCATAGAATACAGTATCAAACATATATGTTAGAAAATATTGGTTTTTTTTTTGGAAAGCATACAAACATTTTACAGATTCAAAGACAAGTTTTCACAACAAAAACATGCTTATGAACTCACCTTCTTTATGCTGATACTCTTTTCAAAATTGCTTGTATTCTCAGGAAATCAGTAGACAGGTACCTCGGCAGACTTTTGAGAAGACAGAGCATATAGAGTCTCGTCTTTCTTTTTGCTACTTTTGATGTATATAAATATGAAGCAAATAGATGTAAATACCTTTTTATATATATGCAATGTAATGGTTGTGTTTACTTGATTACTATGATGCAATTGTTGTGATACTACATATGACGTCATCCACCCTCGAACGTTTCTGCCGTTCCGGTTTGGGGTGTGACATGTTCTTTGTCAATTGTAATCATATGTGATTAAATACATATAATCACGTATGATTATATGTATCTGATCACATATAATTTATATGGACAAAAAATAAGGATGTCTATATAAATCATATGTGATTAGATACATATAATCACATATGATTATATACATGAGAACAATTTTTGAATCGGGAACACAAAGATAAATATTTTCCACATATATCATATGTGATTAAATGCATATAATCATATGTGATTATATGTATCTGATCACATATAATTTATGTGGAAAATATTCATTTTTGCGTTCTCGATTTAGTTGTTGTTCTTGTGTATTTAATTATATGAGATTATATGTATCTAATAAGATAAGATTTATATGGACAATATTCATTTTCGTATTCTCGTATAGTTGTTCTTGTACATTTAGTCACATATGATTTCTATACACAAGATTCATTTTTGCGTTTTCGGTTCAATAGTTTTTCTTTTTCCACATTAATCATATGTGATTAAATATATACAATCACATATGATTAAATACATAAGAAAAAATATTGAATTAAAAATGTGAAAACGAATATTATCAATATAAATCATATGTGATTTAATACATATAATCACATGTGATTAAGTACAACTATTGAATTGAGAAAGAAATAATGAATCTTGTCCACATAAATCATATGTGATTAGGTACATATAATCACATATGATTTATTTAATCATATATGATCTATGTGGACAATATTCATTTTTGCGTTTTTAATTGAATAGTTGGTCTTGTGTATTTAATCACATACGATTTATGTGAAAAATATTTGTTTTCATGTTCTTGATTCAATAAATCATATGTGATGAAATATATATAATCACATGTAATTATATACATGGGAAAAACTATTGAATCAAGAACATTAAAACAAATTTATGTCCACATTAATCATATGTGATTAAATACTTATAATCACATGTGATTAAATATATGAGAAAAATTATTGAAACGAAAAATCAAAAATGAATATTGATCATATAAATCATATGTGATTGCATGAATATAATCACATATGATTATATGTATCTAATCACATATGATTAAAGTTGACAAAAGATAATTATTGAATCGAGAACACGATAATGACATATGTGATTAAGTATATCTAATCACATTTGATTAAATATATCTAATCACATATGATTATATGTATCTAATCACATGATTTATATGGACAAAAAAGAATGTTGTCCATATAAATCATAAGTGATTAAATACATATAATAACATATGATTATATATACATAATCACGGGTGGTGGGGGTGACATATGGGTGGTGATTATAATAGATGGCATGTGGCGGTGGCGAGGAGTGGTGATGGGTGGTGGAGACGGGTGATAGTGATAGGTGGAGGTGCCGGGTGGGTCGGTGGTGGTTGGTGGTGAGGGTGGTGATGATGTATTGTGGCTTTGTGGGTGATGGTGTTGGATTAGGTGTCTAAGCCCATAACTATATTTGGTATGTACTTGATTTGATTATGAGCATGGTCCTTTTGGGTTGCCTTCACTCATGCAACTTGACAGGATGACAAGTGGAGAGAGAGTAGGATTTATTATATGAATAATAAATTGCCACTCATAATGATTTTATTAATATATGATAAGATTAATATATTATTTGGAAATCATATTATTAATTGGTAATTAATCAGAAATTAATCTAGTATTAATTTTGGGATTAAAGGAACTGATTAATAATTGAGGAACTGGTTTTGCAAATCAGTGATAGTTCCAAAATGGGTTGATGGACTCCATAGAGTGGAGTGGACGAAATCCTATGGGGAAACCCTATAGATTTCGTCCAAGTGCTCTAAGGAGGGAGTCCATGGGTTGCTTGGTGCCTAAGCAAGGCATTAGGGTTTCTACCTGAAAAACCTAGCAGCCACTGCTATATAAAGACCCTCATACTTGATGAAATCGGACGAAGTTTCAGAAACCCTAAGGTGGCCGATTTTCACTTCTCTCCAAGTCTTCCTTTGCATTGAGTGTTTGTGACTCTGTTAGAGGTGCAACACTTGGGGTACTAACCTTTCAAAGGTCAAGGATCTTCAAGGTGAACTTGTTATTGTTACATAACAAGAAAGGTAACATCTAAACCCTAGTTTACTTGTCAATTTTGAAATTGTATGCTAGTCTTAGGGTTATTGCTTTGGAGTTTGTATTTGCATGTTCAATAGAGAAAAACTTAGATCCAAAGCACTTAGGATTGCATGTACACCATAAGATTGTTGCTATGCTCAAAACCCATCAGTGGTATCAGAGCCTAGGATGTTTTTCAATTGATTTGGTGCAAGAGTAGACTGCCAAAAGAACAATAAATCGGAAATTTTTGCTGTCTGACTGGAAGACTCGACGAGTTGCATGAACTCGACGAGCTCAGTTGGCAACTCGACAAGTCGACTCATTTGGTGTCGGATTTTTCAATTTTTTGGTCATATTTTGATTTGGATAATTACCATAACTCGTTTTTAATGCCTAAATTCGATTTTTCTGATTGGTATGAGATATCCTTATCAAAATTGATGATTTAGTTAAATATGGATAATATAAGATTATTTTGATTCAAATATTTCACCTAGTAATTTTGAAAAAAGTTTTAAATTACACCCTTTTGGTTTTATAGTTTAAATTAAAATTAAAAGTTTTAGTTTTGGAACTTTAAATGCTTAAACCCAAGTATTTTGAAAAGTTTCAAAAGTGCACCTCATGGTTTTATAATTTAAATTTTTATTAAATAGATTTAATTTTGAAATCTTAAATTTAGAACCTTGATATGTTGAATAGTTCAAATTACCCCTTATGGATTTTATTAAATTAATTAAGTGTTTAATTAAGAGAGAAAATTAATAAATCCATAATAATATGGTTTAAATTTAATTTAATTAAAAGTATAATTTATTAATAGATTAAACCACTTAGTATTTTAAAAGTTTTAAAATACACCCTTATACAATATAAAATTAAAAGTCTAATATATTATATATGTATAAGTAAAGGGTTAGTCTTACCGTTAGTAGGCCTCATTCACGAAGCTGGTGTATAAGGGGTGTTTAAGGAAGCGGTCAGTAAAATGACCGTCATTAGGTATCCATTCTTACCCACCGCACTCTTGACTAGTGGAGGGTCGTTAGCCGAACGGGTAGGATAGGACACAAACTCTCATCAAAAGTATAATGAATTATAAAGTAACTAAACCTTTTATAAATTCCCAATCTTAGTTACTTTAGGAAAATGTGAATTTGATGCTAACCCATGAAATTACACATTACACCTTATTGGTCGTTAGTGGAGCGTGTAAGGTTAACCGACACACTAATATGGGACTGATGAAGGATGACAATGGGTAGCTCGTAAATTATCGTTGATTTATGGAGCGTGTGTGGTTAACCGGCACATCGATTAGATGATAAATGACATCGAGAGTATCAAGATAATTTGTATGGTTATTCACGCCTTGTTTGTGATCCTCGGTATCCCAGTCACAAACTTGAAGGGCATAATCAAGATTAAACATGCCATTGAAAAGTTCAATGAATCTCAAAAGATCTAGGGTTTTCATTTAAAACCTAATTCTTTTACAATTTCGTTTTCATGATGGAATTGGTAAATCGTCATTTACCTACCGACAAATAATTTGCAATTGGATTACGACATCCCTCTTTCGAATTGTGCATTATTGTGTTGGGTCCTAACCTTATTGTTTCATTTGGGTGTTATATTAAGGATTAAATCCACTAACTTGAGTTTTCTCCCATTTTGTAGATGTCTAGTTTCGACAACTATGGTCTTCCTTATCCTTTTGGAAAAAGCTTTCCTCATGAAGACGATATTTCACGTGACGATCGAGGTGAAAGATCAATCCCTTTTTCGTGCTTTGGTGGAACTTCTCTTCCTCCACCCCGTCCAGTTATTCTCCCTGTCCCACGTGTTCTTCGACTTGAAAAGTTTAAGGTCACTCAAGCCCTATTGGCAAGCAAACACGAAGATGGAATGTTTATGTGTGCACACGTCTTAAAGATAAAGTCACACATTGATAGATTAGGTATGTTGGGTCTCGTTTTCCCGAGGAAGTTGGCTATTGACTTGGTTCTTCAATCACTTCCTGAGTCGTATAGTTAGTTCGTTAAGGACTACTATATGGGAGACCACGACATGACCCTTATTGATCTGACATATTTGCTAATTGCTGCTGAATCAGCGATGATTTGGCGCACTGGTAAAGCAAATTTGATTGGAAGATCTACCTCCCAAACTTCCATGGATATTGACAATGGCGACATTGGAAGTCCAGAAAAGTTTTCTCTTCCCAATGGAAAGGGATCGGCCAAGGTCAAACCGTTTAACCGAATGGTAATGAGAAAGGCTGAGTCTGAGATAGTCTCATGTACCATTTTGAAAGAGTCTATTTGTTTCTATTGCCAAGAGAATAGGCATTGGATGCGAAGCTGCCGTATCTACCTGAAAGATCGCAAGGATAGTAAAGTCAAACTGTATGACTCTACTTCAAGTATATCCACTATCTAACTCAATTAAGTTCCTATTTATGGATTCTTAATACATGATGTGATAAAATTGCATTTTTGATGTTTTATAGGATCGAAGAAAACAAAGGAAGCTTAAAGGAAGAGTGAGCTGAGTCTGGTCGCGAAGAGATGGATTTCGATCGCATGGTTCGATGATTAGATTTTTGAGCTGCTCCTTACGAGTTATATTAGATTGCTTAGGAATATTTAGAAACATAGTTTTCATAAGAATTTGCATTGTAAGGAGAACTTCTCCACATTTTTATAAATAAAGAGAAAATCTTGATTTTGTTTTATTTTATGATATCCTTGCAATGAGATTAGTGAAAATTGGTGTTTATATATTATTAGCAATGTTGGAAATGAATTTGATTCTTGGTTATATCGTTTGTGGTAGTGTCATAATTTACCAAATGAGGAAGGATTCTCATCACCCATGTTTTAATTGGATAGAAACTTGAAATCATGCGACTTGTATTGTGTGATGTATGAGAATATTGATGTTTAGGAAATTAAGACTAATTCCTTGTTCACATATGTATGTGAGTCAAGTGAAAGACTGAAGGATCTAGTGCACATTGATGTGTATATGTCAGATCCACCACAAAGAATGATAAGGGCTATTTGTCATGATTTACTAATGGTTCAGTAAATATGGTTATGCTTACAAGTTTAAGTATAATTCTAATACCTTGAAAAGTTTTAAAGTATAACCAGAACGAATAAGAAGAATCAATTAGGCAGAAAGATAAAAGTTTCTCCAATCTGAAAGGAAAGGAGACTACTTTAGTATCGTGTTTTATGATCATCCTAATGATTATGGAACCATGTCACAATTGATCCTCTAAGGACACATTAGTGCATTTGTATGGCTAAGAAGAGGAATCGGGAATTGTTAAAATGGTTAAATTAAGAAGATGAGTCATACTTCGTTCCAAAATCGAGTCATAGAGTTATACTCCAACATTGTGCCTTGAGTGACATATCTTAAGTAGGATTATAACGCCTCATGAAATGTGGAGTAGAAAAATGTTTTCTTGATCTTGCACATTTGAAATTGGTAGTTGTGATGTCTTAGATAAGACAAAGACCAACTAAGACGAATTAAATGAAGTGTTGTTCTTGATAAGAATCCGCACTAACTCTTGAATATTTGTTTGTCAAGGAATGTTGCTTGACAGAGAATCTTCTATGTCAAGAGGTCAGTGGGAGTCTTAAGCTGTCTTCAATAGTCTCAAGAACTAATCAATAATAAACCTTTTAAGTTATCACTAGTACACGACTTGAGGTTTGCAACCTATATTGTTGACATATTCTTCTTTCTATGCCATTCCAGTTAAGTTAACTATGCATGTAAGTTCTATGAGTTCTCATTTGATTGCATAAGGCAAAGCACCTTGATCAATGAATGTACATTGAACCGTAAGGGTGAGCTGCTCATTAACTTGGAAGCAATGGTAGGCCGTTGTGCTACTTGATGGCAAGAAATCAAGATTGAACCAGTTTAGTCCATATGAGTTTGGTTTTGTCATACGCCTTGTCTTATGATAGTGGTTGAATATGACAAATCCTCATGGATAGGAACACATACATCATAAAATCTAAGTGGTAAGAGGTTTCTCTCTACTTCATGAAAATGATTGTGAGGAAACGCTTTCACTAAGTAGATTTTAAAGAGTTAGCAGTTGTCTTAATTGCGTTCTCAAATTCGAATATGATTACGGCATCCCCCTTCATAGTTCGAATTGTGAGAAATGGAAAAAGTTTGAACATTCAGGACTTATCGCTATAAGTTCTAAAATGATTTAGACACACACATGAGCTGTCTAATGAATGGTGTATGAGCTTGAAAAGTCTAGATGAAGACTTATCGAAGCACCTTGTATCAGAAACCTGAACTTTGGTAAGAAAATCAATAAGTATTGTTTTCTAGGAGTCCGGTTGATTTTTTAGATACATGTCAAAGCTAGTCGGAGAATAATTGTTATTCTGATAAGAATATAATTGTTATGCTAGTGGGAGCATGATTATTATGAAAGGTGTTGTAAGTTAGCAATGTTATAGGAAACAAAGTTTTAATTTGCAAAGGTGCATAATTGAAAAGTTGTTTTGCTATAGTAAGGCTTAACGGAGAGGTCATTTATACTTCATTTCGAATCTAAAAGGTATTAGATCGAAATTTTAATAGACTTGGTCATAAATGTCATGTTGAAATGTTTCAACATAAGAAATTCTATGTATGGAAATATTATAGCAAGAGACTGGTCAAGTATCATGTCTTTATGCAAGACATTATGAATCATATCCCATAAGCTTCGGGTATAGGATCGACTGCATATGCTATAATATTCTCCTGTTCTGATTTTCTAAATGACTAGCGCATTAAGAGGGAAAAAGGACCAGAACTTGATGTGACTAAAGTTGTTAAACGACTATCGAGGACAATATAAGGTTTACCGAAGATTGGTTGCTTGTGGACAGTTGGAAGTATAGTATTGGATGGACCGTATTGACATAATTATGAATACATAGGAATCTATTAAAAATGCATTGTCATATGGAAATTATGAAAATGTTTCCATAATGAGAGTTGCATATTGAGAATCTATGTGTAGGATTAGAAACTTTTATGGAAGAAGGATGTTCAAAGGATTGTACTTTGAATTTGACACTTTGCTTCCATGGAATTGTTTTGTTGTCAATCTCCAGTGAAATGATTTGTAATTGGCAAAGTCTCTGTGACTTTGGTGCCTTGACGTTACAAAAAGATCATTACATGATAGCTTAGAATCTGACACATTCTAATAGTGGAAAGAATTTGGTATTCTTACACTTACGATAAGGAGAGGGAATTGTGAAATGAGCATCATTGGAAATGTGTCCAATTGATCTATTCCAAAAAGTAAGGACTATAGATAAACATAGTGTGCAAGATTGGAGCATGGGATGACTATTGTTTTAATTCAAGTATTAAGTTGATTGTTCGAAACATTATACAATGAATAAGGTGTAATCAATATGGTGATTAAATAATAAGTGTTTTATTTATATTCAAAAGTTTTGAGACCATATTGGATTAGGTTATTCTTGTGTTTCACTTCGCACGTTTTACTTCCCGAATAATAAGATTATTCAAACATCCACAATCAATCATACTTTGGAAGTACGTAATGAGGTAAGACTGTCATGAGTTCGACTGTAGATTGTTTAAGTGTTTAGACATAGCACAAGTTTGCTGCAGTGTTCATGAGTACTACTGAAATAAGATTTGAGTATTGGATAAACCCACGCTCATCTGAATCACTTCATGGATTTTATCACGTGTGATTGTGAGACGATAATATCTTATATTCTTGAAACGGAGACATATGAGTTGTTGTTTACAAGTCGGTTGCGCACTGATAATACGTAAACAGATCAGTAACTTGATGTTATAAAACGTATTGTTATGTGTGATTTAATGAGTAAATAGTACAAGCATATGAGTCGAAGTTTATCTATACCTTTTACCTAAAGCGGGATAAAAACGATATCTGTGGACCCCTCGATGATTTAGTAATGACACCCTAAGCGCTTGGCCAAGCCTGGACTAAGTTGATGTGTTCAACTGTAGTCTGTTGTCAGTTGTCATAAATCGGAATCGGGAAACAACACATGGAAAGAGAGAATGATTATAATCCATGTCTCATGTCCATATGATATCTTGTAGAATGGAGGAATATTTGATCCCTTATCTAAAGGATGCGTTACTGATAAGATCAGAGTTCGACAGCGGCTTTTGAAAGCTACGATTGCTAATCAGATTTTCAAGTCATACTTTCAATTATAGTTATTAGACTTATCCAAGTTGGAGACTGTTGGATTAGGTGTCTAAGCCCATAACTATATTTGATATGCACTTGATTTGATTATGAGCATGGTCCTTTTAGGTTGCCTTCACTCATGCAACTTGACAGGATGACAAGTGGAGAGAGAGAGAGTAGGATTTATCATTATGAATAATAAATTGGTACTCAGAATGATTTTATTAATATATTATAAGATTAATATATTATTTGGAAATCATATTATTAATTGGTAATCAATCAGAAATTAATCTAGTATTAATTTTGGGATCAAAGGAACTGATTAATAATTGAGGAACTGGTTTTTCAAATCATTGATAGTTGCAAAATGGGCTGATGTACTCCATAGAGTGGAGTAGACGAAATCATATAGGGAAGCCCTATAGATTTCGTCCAAGGGCTCTAAGGAGGGAGTCCATGGGCTGCTTGGTACCGAAGCAAGGCATTATAATGGCTTTCCACCTGAAAACCCTAGCAGCCACAACTATATAAAGAGCCTCACACTTAATGAAATCGGCTTAAGCTTCAGAAACCCTAAGGTGGCCGATTTTCACTTCTCTCCAATTCTTCCTTTGCATTGAGTGTTTGTGACTCTATTAGAGGTGCAACACTTGGGGCATTAAGCTTTCAAAGGTCAAGGATCTTCAAGCTGAACTTCTTATTGCTACATAACAAGAAAGGTAACATCTAAACCCTAGTTTACTTGTCAATTCGAAATTGCATGCTAGTATTAGGGTTATTGCTTTGGAGTTTGTATTTGCATGTTTAATAGAGAAAAACTTATATCCAAAGCAATTAGGGTTGCATGTACACCATAGGATTGTTGTTATGCTCGAAACCGATCAGATGGGTGCGGTGGTGGTGGCAGGTGGTGAAGGTGTGTGACAATCGTCATTTCCGGTCAAGTCAAAGTCAAACAAAGTCAACAAGTCAACTCGGTCAACTCAGTTGACCCTTGTATGTTAGGGTTTACTCTATGTAATTACTAAACAACTCGCTATTTTAATGAGAAAACATCATTTGGAAAATTCGTGTGTTTAATTTTTCTTAGCCTTGATAATGCTAAACAATGAACCAAAGAGATAAAAAACTATTGCACACTCATCGGGAGTGTGTAGGACACTAAAACATGACTTAACGGGGTTTACAGACCTTGCATTGCGAAGCCGGACACTCAAAAAGGTCACAAACGAAACCTCCCTCAATCGTTTTCACTCTATCTCCTTCTATTTGAAATCTCTCCCAAATCTCTTTCAAAAGTTCCCGTAACTTTTTGAAACCATTAGGGTCATCCCGACCCTTAACCGGGTCAAAAATCGCTTAAAACGGGGTTAGAACGGGAAAAATACCCCAAAAGACCCGAAACCCCTTTTAAGGCCGAAGTCCCCCTATAGGGGCCAAACCCTCCTTGGACCGAAGTCTCCTTGAGCAACCGCAGCCAACGAGCCACAGCCAGCAGCCGCAGCCACCGACCGCAGCCAGCAGCCACAGCCACCGACCGCAGCCAGCAGCCGCAGTCACCAAGCCGGAGCCCGCAGCCGCAGCCGTCAAGCCCGCAGCCACCTCGCCTTCAGTCTTCCTTTGGACAAAGCCGCCTGCGGTAGCAGCTCGGATCCGCAGCCTCTATTCTCCTCGGACCGCAGTCATGCGACCAATGCCACTCCGGATTTAGGCTGCTGATGACCCAATCCTCGCCAGACTTCGGATTCTCCTCTTTTCTACCCGGTTTTCGACCCCGACCAATGCCACTCCGGATTTAAGCCCGTCTTTAATTATTTTAACGGGGGATTTCCACCCAAAACTTTATTTTAACATATTAAGACCCATATGTCTTAATTAATCACGTTTTTAATGCAAATCTTATCCAAGATTTAGTGGTTGGAGTAATTAAGGTGGAGTGTTGACTTATCTTTGATTTATGACACAAGCAACCACCACACCCACTCCATGACTAACCCACACACCTCCCCACCATACCTTGTCACTTCCTTGTACCTTCCCACTCAATTTTCAGCCTCTCCCACGTCCTAAGAGATGGAACAACTCATCCTCTCTCCTCATTCTCACTCACTTGCTCTCATTTCACCAAAGATCAAACTCAACTTTTCTCTCAAACTTTCTCCCTCAATTTCGGGATTCCAAGGCTGATTATCAAGCTTTCTTACACTCTTGGTAAGTATAATTCATCCTCCTTGTGGTAATTACACTTCATTCTACTCCAATCATAGATTGCTTACACAAATTCCATCACTTTGGTGTTAGATTCTCAAAAATCTTCTAGGCATCTTCAAGTGTTCTTGAGTTGAACACTTCTCATCTCCAACACTCATCTACTAAAACCATTTAAGGTGAGTTCATACCCCTACATTTTCATGTTTTCTTAAGTTTTAAGGGGGGGAATACAAGTTAAATCATCAAGAACACAACTAAACTTTTCCAACAGATTTCATAAGAGAAGTTGGACTCCAGTAACGGACTGTTTTGGACAACCTAAACATTTTTGTTTTGAAAACAGTACAAGGTGCAAGTAGTTCAAGTCCTTAGCTTTAAAATGGCTACTTGCACATCTCCATACGATTTTTCTACAATTTATGGTGATTTTTACAAAAGTGCCTATCATTTCAAACATCAATCCGGACCAGTCTGTGATTATGGACTTGTTCACACAAGTTAGATGTCACTAAAAATCTTGAGAAAAATTATGGAGAAACTAGACTCATTTTCCAAACTCTCAGAATTTACGGATTCTGATTTGGACCTTTGATAATTTTTCTACATATTTTCTAAGAACAGTGATAGAAAATGTTATCAACAGAAAAATGCTATCAATTTCATTTCACCTTGTAACATGTTGAGCAAGGTGTATATCTTTATGTGTGTCACAACTAGGAATTTTGGTGCCTTGTAACTACAACAATTATGTCATTTATGAACCAACAATGTGAAAGCATGTATGATGCTTATTCAATGACAACAAAACTTCATCAAACACTTTATTCAAGCACTACAAATAGTCAACAAAGAATTGGAAACCTTTGAAATCCTGGTTTAAGTCCATTTTGGACTAGGATTTCCTTATTGGACCTAATGGACCAATGAGCTTCCAATTTAACTACCTTGAACATAGAACCCTCAAATGGGCCCAAATTGGACCTATATACATGAAACTTAATATTTTTGGGCCTTATGAGCCCAAAATAGACTAGGTTAACTTTAATGGGTCTTATTGGATCACAACCAATTTAATTTAGCCCTAATAGGTCATAAAAATCATTCTTTGATTTTTGTTGGGCAAAAATCATCTAACTTAATCATAAAATGGGCTTAAGCATACAAGGCCCAATTTTCTCTTTTCCCCTCTCCATTTTCGGCCCAACCCACAAAAGAAAGGGAGGAGTTGACTTCATGTGCCACCTCTTTATTATCCCATGGATTTCCATGCAAAAATCCCATGATTCCATACAACCATCACTTCATCTACTCTCTCTTCTCTCCTCTCTCTTTTACTCTCGGTCGAAACAAGACACACACACACTCACAAAATTCAACTCCACTCTCTCCAAATTCTCTCAAAGAAACTCTCTCCATTCTTCATCAAAATTTTGAGATTTAGAGCTTGATAAGGAGTTTCTTCCACAAAACTCATCATCTAAGGTAAGTTGATGTTTAATCCATGATTTAGCTACTTCATTTCATCAAAAATCTCTTCTAAATCTATTCAATCTTGTGATCTTGCATCTTAGAAGCCTCTAAATTCGAGATTTTCCAAGAAGACTCACTAGGATCGAAATTTTCTTCATCTCCTCTTCAAAAACCGAACCCACAACTCAAGGTGAGCTTCATACCCCTCTCTTTTCGGTTTTTATATGTTTTATGGGGGAGAATACAAGAAACAAATGTGTAGATCTATGTGTATGTGTATGATATGTGTGATTTTATGCATGTATGTGTGTTTTTATGATGAACATGTAACTAAAAAAGGGTGATACTCGAGATCTATGACATGAGAAAGGAAAAAAACATGATCTAAGCTATTTTACACTAAACAAGTCAAGAATAATAACTTATAAGATTATGATGAACATATTTACAACATAAAACCCATTTTTGGGCTTAAATTGTCAAAAATACAAAACTTGGGTGAAAAATGGTCAAGTCACGGTTTCTTAAGGGCCAAAAGAGTCAAAACAGTTTCCATAATTGTTTTTCTGAATAATAAAATTTTCAAAGGACTTGAAATGTAAATTTTTAGCTTAATGGGCTAATTTTGGGCTTTTTGGCCCAATAAGCCCAAAATTGCAAAAAATGACAACCAAAGGGGCTGAAATGAAACTTTATTGAAAACAGGGGATAAAAAGTGTAACAAAACTATTTCAAGAGTCAAAAATGCTTTTCATATCCAAAAAGGATCAAAAATGTAAAGTTTTTGGATTTTGGGCCAAAACTATAAAAATTGCGAAAAATAGGGTTTTAACCGAGAAATACCATTCTGGAAGGGCTGAATCTATTTACAAAATAACTTTTGGGTTAAAACTATCATTTCAATAAATTTATGATGCAAAAGTGTCAAAAAAATGTTTTAAGGACTAAAAATGCAATTCTTTTATTTAAAAGACTAAAATTGTCATTTTTATAAAAAAGAAAGGTAGTAACAAGGTCAAACCCCTACTTAGACAAACTATTTCTTTAAGTCAAAATACAAAACTACGACTACCAACAAATCAAAAGACGAATACGCATTTAACTCCAAATATCGTGATACACGAAATCGATCGGTCTCGAATCGATACAATATAACAAACGCTAAATCAAACCTCCAAATGATACGCGATACCTACGATGAGTAAACTTACAAACTTTGGGCTTATGAGTTTCAAATCATGCTTGTTGGACCTTGCAAGTCCATCAACATGATCTTTGGGCCCAAAGGGACAACGCTTATATGTTATTGGGCCTCCTATGGCTCAATTCCATATAAAAGGACTTTCAATGGCTTTTATGTGCTATTGGGCCCTAGTGGTCCATTAGTATGGCTAGTAAAGT
Source organism: Lactuca virosa (assembly GCF_052849685.1). Classification (NCBI taxonomy): domain Eukaryota; kingdom Viridiplantae; phylum Streptophyta; class Magnoliopsida; order Asterales; family Asteraceae; genus Lactuca; species Lactuca virosa. Next base: position 147,618,287 of record NC_136432.1, on the reverse strand, counting down.
TAGAGTAATCAAATGCGAGTTGGGCCCACGTGTCCTTCGCATCCACGACAGCCTAAGGTACTTACGATAAGTAGCAGGACTTCGTACTCCTCTTCTCTTCGTTCGCTAAGGCTCATGAGTAATCAAAGTAGACGGAATTAGGACGTTATTCAACAGTAATCAAGGTGGTGTGGATTGAGTGAGTAACAACGGACGACACCTCTATGGGACGTTTGTAGTTGGCTGTTATAACATGTCTTCACCGGACATCGTTACGACGACTCACTTGGTTTATCCGACACCATCCGAGTATTCAAGGACGAGTAATCAAAAGCCATTCGTTGTGGCGGTATAACAATTTGTAATCACGTATATCTTTCGACATCGGAAAACATCGGGTTTTCCGGGGAAATCAATACTACTCGCTCGAAATTTCTATACTATAATACAAAACACCCTTTTATATATATATATATATATATATATATATATATATATATATATATATATATATATATATATATATATATATATATATATATATGTCTTGAAATCATTCATACATCAACTTATGGATCTTCACACTTTGATAAACTATTGTCTTTTCAGAAAATATCGGATTTTCTGGGTTTTACAAACTATACAAATCATTTTATTCACAACCTTGCTTATGAACTCACCAACATTTCATATGTTGACGTTTTTTCCAAAATAACTTGTATTCTCAAGTAACAGATAAACGGAAGGGTAATACCAAGCATGTTAGAATGTTTTGTTTTGAAAACTCTGAAACAATTTGTGTTATGAATGTGTAATATTTGAAACAATGTACGGGATGTAAACAATATCAGTTGTAATGTATTGATGCATGGTGATGTTTATGTTATGATTCATGTATATTCATTGTGATGGTATTCAATTTAAGTCACGCGAGCCCCCGGACGTTTCCGCCGTCTGGTTTCGGGGGTGTGACAGGTTGGCATCAGAGCTCCGTTTATAGTGAACTAGCATATCTAACCACACATTGATATGCAACTATAAACCAAAAGAGGGGCTAACACAACTCTGAACAAAACAAATAAAACACAACGATAAAACATCCTTACTTGTGTGATATAGGAAAGAGACATAATACAGAAATCAAACAAAATAACACTGACATCTCGATTAAGTCGGGACTGTTCATGGTTGTAGTAAGGGGTGAGTGTAGCCTGATCAACTACATTTTCTCCGAAGTGCAACTATCACAGGCTCCGAGAAAGCCTCGATGGTCTGTAAACTTAAAAACATACCCTTGATTTCCAAGAAGAGAACATTAACTCAAATTACATAGTAAATAAAACATCTTAGAAATAATGAATAGTACATTTATATACTCTCGCAGACAGTATGGCCGGCTTCCATCACCCCGGAGATCCGTATTTCCCCAATCAGGGAAATAACGGATGGCTGGAGGAGGAACCCGAGGAAGACCCCGAGGAAGGGTCTGAAGAGGAACCTGAGGAGGAAGTCGAGGGCGGACCTGCCGAGCCAGTAGAGGTACAGGAAGAAGGAGAAGTCGGAGAAGACTTCGAGGAAGAACCCAACGATGATGATTCGGACACGGAGTCCGAAGTCATCAATCCCCCTTACCCGACTAGGGTGCCCGCTCACCGGATGGGCCCGACCGGCCCTACACCCCCTGGGGTATCGACCTTTGGAGATGGAGCAGACAGCAGGGACAGCGACCTCCATTCGGCATGTCACGCGAGTTCTACGACTTGAGGGAGGGAGGACCAGCGGATCGCGCACTTCCGGTCATGGTGAGACGACTGCGGAACACTGGCGACCTGGCGCAGAGCACCACTGATCAGATACACCAGATGCGGACTAGGGTTGAGCGTGCAGAGCAGGAGACACGAGAGGTTATTCGGGAGTTCCACATGAGGCAGGTGAGATGGGAGACTCGCCTCCGAGATGCGGAACGACAGGTGGCTCACCTTCAGGGAGCGTCCACTTCATCAGCACCACCCCCTGGCGCATCCCACCATGACTAGGACTAGCCATATCTACCTTTAGTATTAGGTTTATGTGATCTATGCTATGTACCATCGACTCTATGTTTAAGTGATTACACTACTCATAGAGCCGTTACCCTGCCGAACTTGCACCACTTATGTATGCTCTTCTGAGCAAAATTTTTATGTATCAAAAATGCAGATAATATTAATGAAAAACTTTATGTGTTCTATTGTGATGATGTGACCTGCTATGTGTTATATATACATGATTATATGCTAAATTGCGAAACCACTTAAGTTCGTGCGAAACACCTAGTCTATAGGACCACAATCTCACAAAAACTATAGGCACTCAACATCTTTCCGTTCCATGACATAAAGATGCCTCGACGACCCACTCGTGGAAACCCTGCACCTGCCCCGCCAGAAGTCAACTCAGTTGCATTCCAGGCAGCTGTATCTGCTGCAGTTACTGCAGCCATGGCACAAATCCAACAAGGAAACAATGGTGGAGTCAATGGACAAGGGGCTGGGAGTTCGAACAATGGAACAAATCACGGATTTACCAGAACATGTTCCTACAAGGACTTCACTAACGCCAAACCCCGAACTTTAAATGGCACGGGCGGAGTGATAACCCTAAAGAGATGGGTGGAAAAGGTGGAATCAGTATTCGAAATATGTGAATGCCCCGAGGAGGTGAAAGTGAAGTTTGCCGCGTGCACATTCATCGACCAGGCTCTCACCTAGTGGAATGGACATATAGAGGCCATGACTATCCCCGTCGCCAACGCTATGCCATGGACAGAGCTGAAAGAAATGCTGATGGCTGAATACTGCCCACGTGGTGAAATTCAGAAGATGGAACAAGAGCTGTGGAATCTCACCGTCCGAAACTCTGATATAGATGCATACATATCAAGATTTAGCTAGCCGTCATTGTTGTGCCCTGGCATGATTACGTCAGAAGGAAAGAAGATCGAACGATTCATCTGGGGATTGACCTCCCCAATTCAAGGAAATGTGATCGCTGCAAATCCTGAAACCTTCGACAGTGCCAAGAGGTTGGCCAAGAGACTGTACGACCACAACAATAAGAAGGGCGAGAAGCCAGCGGAAACTGAAGGAAAGAAAGAGAGTGACAACAAGAAAGGAAAGAACAACAAAAGAAAAGGACGACAAGGCTCGGAATCGACAAAGAAACAACAAACAGTAACAGTCAATGCTGCAACCACCCAAGTACCCTTCACCCCACATGTTCCAGCCTCAGCTAATCCAAGCACTCCCAAGCAGTATTATGGGAATCTCCCGAAGTGCAACAAGTGCAATTACCATCATAATGACGAATGCTCCTGCCGCATTCATGGACTTAATGAATCGAATCTGCCGACCATTCCTTTATAACTTTGTCATCGTTTTCATCGACGACATCCTCGTCTATTCTCGAAGCGAGGAAGAACACGGCCGACATCTCCGAAAAATCCTGGAAACCCTGCGAACCGAGAAGTTATACGCAAAACTCTCTAAGTGCGAGTTTTGGCTCCGAAGTGTGAACTTTTTGGGACATGTTGTTAGTCAGGAAGGAATTCATGTGGATCCTTCTAAAATCCAAGCCATCGAAGGATGGGCAATTCCAACAACACCCACGGAAATTCGCCAATTTCTAGGCCTCGCAGGCTACTACAGGAGATTCATTCAAAACTTCTCCAAAACGGCAAAGCCACTCACCTCGCTTACACAAAAGGGCGTACCCTTCGTATGGACGGACAAGCAAGAAGCTGCATTTCGAACTCTGAAGCGAGCACTCTGCAGTGCGCCGGTGCTATCGCTACCCGAAGGAACAGAAGACTTTATAGTTTACTGCGATGCGTCAAATCAGGGTTTAGGCTGTGTACTCATGCAGCGTGGAAAGGTGATAGCTTACGCGTCCCGACAACTAAAGACGCACAAGGTAAATTACACCACTCACGATTTGGAACTGGGAGCAGTGGTCTTCGCCTTGAAGATTTGGAAGCACTACCTTTACGGTACTAAGTGCACCATCTTCACCGACCACAAGAGTCTCCAGCACATCTTGAATCAAAAAGAGCTAAACATGAGGCAACGAAGATGGGTCGAACTGCTGAACGACTACGAGTGCGAGATCAAGTACCACCCAGGCAAGGATAACGTGGTAGCTGATGCCTTGAGTCGGAAAGAATACTCGAATCGTCGTTTGAAGACTCTCTCCATAACCATTCAATCTCACCTAACCTCTCAAATCAGGGCAGCCCAGTTCGATGCCATGAAGACAGAAAACAAAACAAGCAAAGCATTGCGTGGAATGGAGAAGAACTTTGAAGTGAAGGAAGACAGGACAAATTACTTCATGAACCGTATTTGGGTCCCTAAATTTGGGGGATTCAGAGAAGTAGTCATGAACGAAGCCCACAAGACGCGATACTCCTTCCATCCGGGTTCAGACAAAATGTACTTGGATGTTAAGCAACATTATTGGTGGCCTAACATGAAGGCAGAGATTGCCACTTACGTTAGCAAGTGCCTCACATGTGCTAAAGTAAAGGTGGAATACCAGAAGCCCTTCGGATTACTATAGCAACCAGTAATTCCCGAGTGGAAATGGGAAAGGATTACCATGGATTTTTTGACCAAACTACCCAAGTCGACTGATGGTTTGGATGCCATCTGGGTAATAGTTGATAGATTAACAAAATCTGCCCATTTCCTACCAATAAAAGAATCATACAAGATGGAGCGCCTGACAAGAATCTACATCAAAGAAATCGTGAGACTCCACGGAGTGCCCGTATCTATCATCTCTGATAGAGATAGTAGATTTACTTCACGCTTTTGGCAATCGCTTCAGAAAGCCATGGGAACACAACTTGACATGAGCACTGCCTACCACCCACAGACGGATGGTCAAAGTGAGCGAACCATTCAAACACTAGAAGATATGCTTCGCGCGTGTGTGATAGACTTTGGAAAATCGTGGGATACCCACTTGCCTCTGATCGAGTTCTCATACAACAACAGTTCTCACTCGAGTATCAAAGTCGCTCCTTTCGAAGCATTATACGGGCGTAAATGTAGATCACCGTTGTGTTGGGCTGAGGTAGGAGACACCCAACTAGCAAAAGGGCAAACGCCAAACAATGCCTTAACGGGACCGGAAATCATACGTGAGACGATCGAAAAGATAATTCAGATCAGAGCCCGATTGCAATCATCACGAGACAGACAAAAGAGCTACGTCGATAAACGACGAAAGCCCTTGGAATTCAAAGTCGGAGATAGGGTGTTACTAAAAGTCTCTCCTTGGAAAGGAGTGATTCGTTTTGGAAAGCGGGGAAAACTGAACCCTCGATACATTGGACCCTTCGAGATTCTTGCCCGAATCGGTCCAGTGGCTTATAGACTGCAGCTACCCGCTGAGCTCAGCAGTGTACACCCCGTGTTCCACGTTTCCAATTTGAAAAAGTGCTTATCCGATGAGACTCTCGTCATTCCATTGGAAGAAATCGAAATCAACGAGAATCTTCTGTTCATCGAGGAACCAGTCGAAATCATGGACAGAGAGGTGAAGCGTACTAAGCAGAGCCGCATTCCGATTGTGAAAGTTTGATGGAACGCAAGACGCGGACCAGAATTCACATGGGAACGCGAAGATCAAATGAAGCAGAAGTACCCTCATCTATTCTCACATTCTCAAATCTAGCTTTCAAAAGAATTTCGGGACGAAATTCCCTCTAACGGGGGGATGATGTCACAACTAGGAATTTTGGTGCCTTGTAACTACAACAATTATGTCATTTATGAACCAACAATGTGAAAGTATGTATGATGCTTATTCAATGACAACAAAACTTCATCAAACACTTTATTCAAGCACTACAAATAGTCAACAAAGAATTGGAAACCTTTGAAATCCCGGTTTAAGTCCATTTTGGACTAGGATTTCCTTATTGGACCTAATGGACCAATGAGCTTCCAATTTAACTACCTTGAACATAGAACCCTCAAATGGGCCCAAATTGGACCTATATACATGAAACTTAATATTTTTGGGCCTTATGAGCCCAAAATAGACTAGGTTAACTTTAATGGGTCTTATTGGATCACAACCAATTTAATTTAGCCCTAATAGGTCATAAAAATCATTCTTTGATTTTTGTTGGGCAAAAATCATCTAACTTAATCATAAAATGGGCTTAAGCATACAAGGCCCAATTTTCTCTTTTCCCCTCTCCATTTTCGGCCCAACCCACAAAAGAAAGGGAGGAGTTGACTTCATGTGCCACCTCTTTATTATCCCATGGATTTCCATGCAAAAATTCCATGATTCCATACAACCATCACTTCATCTACTCTCTCTTCTCTCCTCTCTCTTTTACTCTCGGCCGAAACAAGACACACACACACTCACAAAATTCATCTCCACTCTCTCCAAATTCTCTTAAAGAAACTCTCTCCATTCTTCATCAAAATTTCAAGATTTAGAGCTTGATAAGGAGTTTCTTCCACAAAACTCATCATCTAAGGTAAGTTGATGTTTAATCCATGATTTAGCTACTTCATTTCATCAAAAATCTCTTCTAAATCTATTCAATCTTGTGATCTTCCATCTTAGAAGCCTCTAAATTCGAGATCTTCCAAGAAGACTCACTAGGATCGAAATTTTCTTCATCTCCTCTTCAAAAACCGAACCCACAACTCAAGGTGAGCTTCATACCCCTCTCTTTTCGTTTTTTATATGTTTTATGGGGGAGAATACAAGAAAAAAATGTGTAGATCTATGTGTATGTGTATGCTATGTGTGATTTTATACATTTTACAACATAAAACCCATTTTTGGGCTTAAATTGTCAAAAATACAAAACTTGGGTTAAAAATGGTCAAGTCACGGATTCTTAAGGGCCAAAAGAGTCAAAACAGTTTCCATAATTGTTTTTCTGAATAATAAAATTTTCAAAGGACTTGAAATGTAAATTTTTAGCTTAATGGGCTAATTTTGGGGTTTTTGGCCCAATAAGCCCAAAATTGCGAAAAATGACAACCAAAGGGGCTGAAATGAAACTTTATTCAAAGCAATGGATAAAAAGTGTAACAAAACTATTTCAAGAGTCAAAAATGCTTTTCATATCCAAAAAGGATAAAAAATGTAAAGTTTTTGGATTTTGGGCCAAAACTGTAAAAATTGCGAAAAATAGGGTTTTAACCGAGAAATACCATTCTGGAAGGGCTGAATCTGTTAACAAAATAACTTTTGGGTTAAAACTATCGTTTCAATAAATTTATGATGCAAAAGTGTCATGAAAATGTTTTAAGGACTAAAAATGCAATTCTTTTATTTAAAAGACTAAAATTGTCATTTTTATAAAAAAGAAAGGTAGTAACAAGGTCAAACCCCTACTTAGACAAACTATTTCATTAAGTCAAAATACAAAACTACGACTACCGACAAATCAAAAGACGAATACGCATTTAACTCCAAATATCGTGATACACAAAATCGATCGGTCTCGAATCGATATAATATAACAAACGCTAACTCAAACCTCCAAATGATACGCGATACCTACGATGAGTAAACTTACAAACTTTGGGCTTATGAGTTTCAAATCATGCTTGTTGGACCTTGCAAGTCCATCAACATGATCTTTGGGCCCAAAGGGACAACGCTTATATGTTATTGGGCCTCCTATGGCTCAATTCCATATAAAAGGACTTTCAATGGCTTTTATGTGCTATTGGGCCCTAGTGGTCCATTAGTATGGCTAGTAAAGTCAGAGTAATCAAATGCGAGTTGGGCCCACGTGTCCTTCGCATCCACGACAGCCTAAGGTACTTACGATAAGTAGCAGGACTTCGTACTCCTCTTCTCTTTGTTCGCTAAGGCTCATGAGTAATCAAAGTAGACGGAATTAGGACGTTATTCAACAGTAATCAAGGTGGTGTGGATTGAGTGAGTAACAACGGACGACACCTCTATGGGACGTTTGTAGTTGGCTGTTATAACATGTCTTCACCGGACATCGTTACGACGACTCACTTGGTTTATCCGACACCATCCGAGTATTCAAGGACGAGTAATCAAAAGCCATTCATTGTGGCGGTATAACAATTTGTAATCACGTATATCTTTCGACATCGGAAAACATCGGGTTTTCCGGGGAAATCAATACTACTCGCTCGGAATTTCTATACTATAATACAATACACCCTTTTATATATATATATATATATATATATATATATATATATATATATATGTATATATATATATATATATATATATATATATATATATATATATATATATGTCTTGAAATCATTCATGCATCAACTTATGGATCTTCACACTTTGATAAACTATTGTCTTTTCAGAAAATATCGGATTTTCTGGGTTTTACAAACTATACAAATCATTTTATTCACAAACTTGCTTATGAACTCACCAACATTTCATATGTTGACGTTTTTTCCAAAATAACTTGTATTCTCAGGTAACAGATAAACGGAAGGGTAATACCAAGCATGTTAGAATGTTTTGTTTTGAAAACTCTGAAACAATTTGTGTTATGAATGTGTAATATTTGAAACAATGTATGAGATGTAAACAATATCAGTTGTAATGTATTGATGCATGGTGATGTTTATGTTATGATTCATGTATATTCATTGTGATGGTATTCAATTTAAGTCACGCGAGCCCCCAGACGTTTCCGCCGTCTGGTTTCGGGGGTGTGACAATGTGATTATATGTTATTGCAATATATGACATTTTTGTCTTAGTATATAGACATACATCAGTTAACAAATGGATTTTGCTAGATAAAGCATAGAAATAACAATTTGTTATAATCAAAGTACATCCATTACATACAAACATTGGATAAACTATATTGAGTATAGTTTACATACATTACTACTACTACCCTTGTTTTGATAAACTATAATAGGTATAGTTTATAATAAATTACATAATACATACATTTAAAAAGGGTACATTTATACAAAGGGGATTTTCATTACACCACACGTATTCCGTTAATGACTTTGTGAGACATTCGCTTCACTTTACAAATAAGTCATGTATTGTAACCAGAGTCTCCTGGAGGGAGAGCGTGATAGTTGTGTATAGATCTATATTGGGTCTGACAAACCCACACCTTAACTGCATGCAACAGTTAGACCGGCAGGTCTGGGGTGACAGATGTCATAACATTTCCGACGCCTGAAGAACGTCGTTTCAGGCCAACTAGGTCATAGCATGGTTATAATAACTCACAGAAAGTATTAACAAACATAGGAATTTACGGGAATTTCATTGAAATCAACGCGTTTATGTCGATTTAAACTTACATTATTTTCTATAAGTAAGAAAGGTTACTCATACATTTCGGTCTTTGGATATAAGACTCCATTACACATTTTAAGGAAAATATCGGATTTTTCTGGAACAAACATTACATTTACAAGAGAGAGGCTTTTATCAATACAAAACAAAAGCTTATGAACTCACCAACCTTTGTGTTGACACTTTTTCAAACAACTTGTATTCTCAGGAAATCACTAAACAGGTAACCAAGTGCATTTTGAGGATGGGACGTTAAGGCGTCAAACATTTCATATTTTGTCAATATATTGTAATTGATTTGGAAACATGTAATTCATATAATGATGTAAATCTTTCAATTATATATATGTTGGTTGTGTTTGCTTGGATTACTATTGCCATTGTGTTTATGATACTATACATGAAGTCCTCCACCCCCGGACATTTCCGCCATCCTTGGTTTGAGGGTATGACAAGGTGGGTGGTGGTGATGGGTGGTGGTCGGTGGTTTTGGTGGGTGGTGGATGGAGGTGATGGTGGAAGGTGGTGTCGGTGGTGAGGAGTGGTGGTAGTGGGGGTGGAGGTGGGTGGTGGTGATGAGTGGTGGAGGCGGGTGGTGGTAATAGGTGGTGCCACTCTTTCTCTTTCGAAGCATCCACGTGTCGATAGAACTGTTTCTGTTTCTTCTATTCCATCGGCTTGATCTGATCCTAGCATACAAGTACAATCTCATAATACCTTTTGTGGTCGATGTAGGTCACAATCTTTTTCTCTTCAGTCACCATCGTGTCGAAAATGTGGAAAGAATCACCAGGGTCAATGCAGAATAGAAAAGGACCGATGATTTGCTATGGATGCGGAGATAAGGGTCACACGAAGCCCGTTTTCCCGAGGAAGAATGTTACATGCTATGCTTGTGGTGTTACTAGCCATAGGAAACGTTTCTGCCCTACTCTTATTAGCCAAATGATGGGAAGTCAATCTTTTGTTCAACAACTAGTGGGTACTTCAACTAAAAAGGAGGAGGGAGATTCCTCATATGCTAATATGTGCTAAAAGATAAATTATATACCCGAAAGAGCGAGCACGACTTGGAGATACGTGGTTCCACTCTTTCTCTTTCGAAGCATCCACGTGTCGATAGAACTGTTTCTGTTTCTTCTATTCCATCGGCACGATCTGATCCTAGCAGACAAGTACAATCTCATAATACCTTTCGTGGCCGTGGTAGGTCACAATGTTTTTCTCTTCAGTCACCATCGTGTCGAAAATGTGGAAAGAATCACCAGGGTCAATGCAGAACAGAAAAGGACCGGTGATTTGCTAGAAAAGGGTCACACGAAGCCGGTTTGCCCGAGGAAGAATGTTACATGCTATGCTTGTGGTGTTACTAGCCATAGGAAACGTTTCTGCCCTACTCTTATTAGCCAAATGATGGGAAGTCAAGCTTTTGTTCAACAACTGGTGGGTACTTCAACTAAAAAGGAGGAGGTGCCAAAAGCTAAAAGAAGTGCATTCCAGATTACCGCAGAGAAGGCACACGAGGACCCGAATGTTATGACTAGTACATTTCTCATTAATTTTAGACCTGCTCACATCTTATTTGATTCTGGTGCCTCAGATTCTTTTGTGTCTCATGAATTTGCGCGTTCTTTTCAAATTGCTTACTATGCACTCGCCCAACCGTTTCATGTAAATAATGCGGGAAGTGTATCAATACTTGCTGATAAAATCTACAGAGACTGCGTCATAGAAATAGCAGGATATAAATTTTATTTTTAACCTGATTCCTATCTCCTTGCCCAACTTTGATATCATTCTCGGCATGAAACTTTTCAAGATGATAAGGAGACTTACGATAGTTGACATCGATAACTTCATGTATAAACGGTCGAGGGATATCGTAAAATAAAACCTAACAAGTGATACCGTAAATACTGTATTAATACCTATAGAGTGGTGTTGTGCATTCAAACTATGTTTGATGAAAGAATAACACCTTTGGGGGAAAGTTGTGTGTTTGAAGTACATTCGGACGAGATGAATGTTTTGGCATAATCGATTATGTTGTTCCACCATTGACCGGATTGAAGCAGTGATTGCTTACTGAGTTAGAAGAGCTGAAAATGGTGATAAATACTTCGATGATATCAAAAAAAATTATGTGGTGTAAGATTAGGAAGGATTCAATGAAGATTAAAGAAAAGGCAAACAGAGTTTTCAGACTCAATAGGCCAATACATTGGCTAACGTTGTAATGTAGTATGCAGTTCAAGTGGTGTGGTAAGAGTTGATTTGTACCTTATACATGTTGCTTGGAATTGGTATATAAATATACAGAGTGACGATTAACTTCTCATATTTATGAAATTTCTATAGTGTGTTAAACCGACTTTAACATACAAGATTAGAGTAGTGAAATAAGTCATTGGGTGGTAAAAGGCTGAGTAACTTACCTGTCTAAGTAAGGTAGAATGCTTAGTGGAAGAAGATATACACTCATAGTATTGTATGAGAAGAGATGTTGCTGTTAGGAATGACAGAGAACCAAGTCGAAGCTAGTAGAGCATACTGAGATGCAGTTAAAATGCAGACTTCTTAGGATAGATTCCTATGAAGTAGACTTAAAAGATACACCCATGAGAAGAAAATTTTCTCATATAAAGGGATAACGATGTTATGAAAGGATAATCAAATGAATAAATATGCATGGAGACTTGCATGAGTTAGAAGATGATACAGATAGTTGGAGATCGTTTGTCTCCACACAACTAGGGTAAATTCTGGTATAGTGTTTCTTGTAGAGTACACACTATCCGAGAAAGAATTTATATGAAGAATTTTGAAGTGAAATTCCTAAAGACCTAGGAAAAATATTAGGATATGCCAGATCGAGCTTATGCATAAAAAGGATTCTAGAAGGTGCATTTAAGAAATTCAAGATATGTTTGATAGAAACGCGAAATCCCTACTTGAGTCTAGGAGAATTGTTGTATGTACTTGTTTGAACACACTCAGGTGTGAAAAGTTGCTTTGTGAAAACTTTTGAATGGTGACTTGGAAAACTGCGAGACAATACTTGGGACGAGTATGAGTAGGTGTGAATAGTAGTAGAGGCCTATGCTGCTGGAAGCACATGACTCACACTTGGATCAGGGAAAGTCACAAGGTTACCAAGAAGCTAGTAATCGATTCCATTTTTGTGCAAGTATGTCATTACCTTCGTTTCGGTAATGACTAAGAAAATGATTTTTGTTCAGACCTTAGTGGTCATAAAGAATCGCGTCAGACTAATATAGATCTACGAAGTGAATTGATTGGTTCTGAGAACTATGTTCTGTGTAGTGATGAAACTTCAGTCGGAAGATTAAAGAAGGTGATGGTCGAGGTAGTTGATAGAAGTATAACAACCTTCATTAAAGGATTAAGACACCATTAACTATAAATGCTACCTACTATGAAGATATTACATCACATTAAAATATGAAGGAAGATTTCTTTCGTGATAGTATTAGACTAATAGAGACAAGAGTCTGTTTTGTTGTGTGTCTTTTCCGTTATGAAATCTATGGTCATTAGAATATGACCATTCGAGTTGTTGTTGTAACAAAAGTGAAGACCTTATATTGGGTTGCTCTCAGCATAGCTTATCATCCCCAGACAGATGGTCAGACGGAGAGAACAATCCAAATAGTAGAAGATATGTTTCGTGCATGTGTCTTGGAGTTCGGGGGTAATTGGAATAAGTACTTACCTCTTGTCGAATTTTTGTATAATAACAGTTACCACACTTCAATCAAAATGCCGCCATATGAAGCATTATATGGTCACAAATGTCGTACTCCATTATGTTGGCGTGAAGTAGGACAGAAAATCCTTGGTGGTCCTGAAATGATTCAAGACACCACTGATAAGATTCAAATTGTACGAGAAAGAATGAAAGTGGCCCAGGATCGACAAAAGTCCTATGCAGAAAAGAGACGACGGCCTATAGAATTTCAGGTGGGTGATTTCGTAATGCTGAAGGTATCCCCATGGAAAGGAATTATGGGATTTGGGAAGAAAGGAAAATTGAGTCCCTGATTTGTTGGCCTTTAAAAATCATCCAGAGAATTGGTAAGCAAGCATATCGTTTAGAATTGCCCGAAAATTTGGCAGGTATTCATGATGTGTTTCATGTGAGTTATCTGTGTAAATGTTTGATGCATATATGACGAAACGGCTCCGTTATCCGAGGTGAAACTGGATAATAAATTAAGATATGTAGAAGAGACCGAAGAGATTATAAATGAGAGAACGATTGATCTACGTAATAAAGAAGTATAGTTAGTGCTTATTAGGTGGAAACATCATCGAGGCCCAAATTATACTTGGGAAAATAAGAATGAGATAAGATCGAAATATCCCCATTTGTTTATATCGTTGTGATTTCGGGGACGAAATTCTCAAAAGGAGGAGGTATTTGTAACATACACGTTCAGTTATCGTGTTTTGTTAGCTTAAAAATGAATTTTATTAAATATTATATGGTTTTGAGCATTGAGTTCTCACAAGATAGTTTTATGAGATTTGAAGTAAAACTATGTTTAGAATCATTCGGGAAGTATGGGAAGTCTTATAAGATTCTGATCAAAAGTTAACTATTGAAATTAACAAAAATATAAAGTTGGGAATAAGTAAAAATAATGTTATTGAAAGTTGTAGATTATCTCGTTAGAAACATTTAGGCGAAAACCTCATCGAAATCAGAGTTATAACGAAAAAATTATGTCTCATTAAAGTTTCGCGACAGAACCGGCACGACGTCATATGACGTAAAAAGTGAGTTTACGATAAACTACTTTTTAGCCTTTGTGATCTACATGAAATTCGTAGTATTCGTTAAATTGAGAACTTTCATAAAAAGAACGTCTAAATCTGACTTCGTATGAGGAGTTATGATTTTTCTAAGATTCGGCATAGCAGTACATAACCCGAAACTCAAAATTAAGATCGAGTGATTTTTAGGCGACACAACCTAAACGAGAATCAAAGATCTCGTCAATAGTAGTACAACGGTAAAAAGACAGACGAAAACAGATGTTAGATGAAGAAGTTATGAATTTTTAACGGACTTTTCGTGTCCGGCCTTTTAAAGATATAATATTAAAAATGAATTCAAAATTAGCCAACGGAGTCTAAACGAAAGTTGTAGAGTAGAATTTCACCTACGCGTGGATATAAAGAACGTAAAAAACGGAGCCCGTATGCGAAAGATATGAATTTTTGAAGTTCGGGGCACAAACTTCGAGACCTGACCAAGCTCACGACGTGAGCAACAAATTTTCATGACGTGAGGTAGTCCATCGACACCTCTCAAGCCTAGAACACACGCGGAAAGCCTACGAGCTGATCAGGACTGGGCTCACGATGTGAGAGTCGAATTTTTGACCTATAAATAGAGGATCAGCCCTCTTGTTTTCGTTTACATGAAAACGCAACTCTCTCTCCCGTAATGTTGATTTTGAGCCATTTTCCCGAGCCGACGATTGTTAACTGCTGACAGCGTTTAGTCAGATTCTACCGGCAAAAACGCACTTAAGGGGTAATTTCATCGCAACATTCGGTTATTTCACGGTGAGTTCAATATAGGGACAATTGTATGTTATGTGTTATATGTGCAATGTGCTTTCCTGTGTTATTCTAGTATTGGATTCGTATACATTTGGCCATGTAGAGCATGTCTCGTATCACTTTGGTATTGGCTTTGTGCCTCTAGCCATGTAGAGAATGACTCGTATCACTTTGGTATTGGTATTAAGCCTTTGGCCATGTAGAGCATGTCTCGTATCACTTTGGTAATGGCTTTGTGCCTTTGGCCATGTAGAGAATGACTCGTATCACTTTGGTATTGGCATAAGGCTAGGTAGGGCTGAAAGCATGTATATGCTAGCAAAATGAGAAGCAGAAATGGTATTTTCTGTGTCTCTTGGGTTGGAGTTTTTATGATGTATATCATGTTGAAATCATTGTGTCTCATTGATCGTAAATCTTTGAATCAAATCATTGGTTGATATGGAAAGCCTGTCATATGATACACATATGCCATTGTTGGTCTTTTTTCCTCTTTGGTTCTGTCATATTGATATATATATATATATATATATATATATATATATATATATATATATATATATATATATATATATATATATATATATATATATATATATATATATATATGGCATAATGTTATATTGTAACTGTTATTGAACTCACTAAGCGTCACCGCTTATCCCTCTCAGTGTTTAACTATTGCAGGTGATAAGCATCCAGTATAGACATGTACTGTTGGAAGATTTAGAATAGTTAATACTATTAATTTTGTACTTATTGCTTATGTATGTTTACAAATTATAAATTCCTGGGTAGTTATGTAATATAAATATAAAACTTTGTAAAAACCTCGTTAGTCGGTTTGTATCCAGTCTTTTGTAAAAAGACCATATATGTAAAATATGTTTATGAATATGCATGTAGGATGTTTGGAGTAATAATGTTAAGTATGAAAGGGGTCTTTCAGTGGTTCACGAGGATTCGCCTAAAACCTGGCACAGTAACAAACAACGAAGATAATGTCAGGACGACTCGACGTTAGATACATTAGAGATCCAATCATTTGTCGATATAGAGTTATATCAGCTACTCGCTTGTCTGAGGATGGAGTAAGCTTTGTTCCGAATGCCATTAGAATCTTGACCTTAGAGTCACCCACCATTCCAAATTTCGCAAGCAAGGTCTTCGTGTAGGCTTCTTGATTAATAAAAATGCCCTCTGAACTCTGTCTTATGTTTAAACCAAGGAAAAAGTTAATATGACCCATTGAGCTCATTTCAAATTTAGTTTGCTTCAGTTCTCGGATTTCAACTGTTAATTTAGGATTAGTGTATCCGAAAATGATATCATCAACATAAATTTACACGATCATTAGATGATCACCATCTTTCTCGCAAAAGAAGGTTGGGTCAACCGAACCTTGTTTAAATTTATATTATTTTAAAAACCGAGTTAGAGTTTCATACCATGCACGAGGTGCTTGTTTCAAACCATATACTGCCTTATCCAAAATATAAAAATGATTTGGAAATTTCTCATTTACGAAACCTGGTGGCTGTTCCACATAGACCGTTTCCTCGAGCTCACCATTTAAAAATGCACACTTCACATCCCTCTGAAAGACTTCAAAATTTTTGTGAGCAACATATGCAAGAAAGATCTGAACGAATTTAATTCTTACAACTAGTGAAAACGTCTCTTCATAGTCTATACCTTCCTCTTGGCATTATCCTTTCACAACTAGACGCACTTTATTCCGAATCACGTTTCCTTCCTTATATAACTTGTGTCGAAACACCCATTTCATTCCGACGACTATAGCATCTTTCCGAGTGGGGACTAATCTCCAGAATTTATTACGCTCAAATTCATTGAGTTCTTCCTGCATGGCTTAAACCCAATCAACATGATCAAGAGCAGTCTTCGCCGTTTTAGGCTCAATCTTGTAGATGAACAAATTAAACATGCAAATTTCCATTTTTAAAAATAATGATGTTTGTTTCGCTTTTCGTTGTTCCTTGTTAAAACTCCTAAGGATAATTATCCAATCACTTGAGTTCTTGGGTGATCTTCAGTCCATTTGGTCAAAGGAGGAAAACGTGGATCATAAGCTGGATCGACTTCGACATAAACTTCCTCAAATTCTGATTGTACATCAGAATAATTTTTTTCATTCTCCCCATGGAAGTTTGCACTTGGTCCTTCGTTTGGTAGATGCTTCTCCTCTTGCAGATGAGGATCAGAATTGGAGCTTGAAGAGGAGCTCTCCCTGGGAATGCAGAGTCAGAAGGTTCTTCATGTGTTGGGAATTCAGAAGCGTTAGGAATCAGAGGCTCTTGAGCGAAATCAAATTTTATCAGCAGCATCATCTACTATATTTTTCAATTCATCCTCTTGATTGTATTTAGCCTTTGATTATGAGAAAATGGCTCTATCGGGCTCATCGAACAAATTTAGAAATTCCTCATAAGGATTCAAAAGAGGAATTGTCATAGGATTCATCGACGGAAAAATCACCTGAGATTGACAATCAGCCTTTTGATACTTCTTCAGATAACTATCGTCAAAGGTGACATAATTGGTTTCCTCGATCTTTTTGGATTTCTTGTTCAGAACTCTATATGCCTTTGAAGTAAGAGAGTACCCTAAAAAGATTCCTTCGTCTGCTTTCACATCGAATTTGTTCTTATGCTCTTTGGAATTGAATATGAAACACCTGGAACCAAAGACATGAAAGAACTTAACGTTAGGTTTTCTACTATTCACAATCTCATAAGGTGTGATTAAGAATATTTTATTGATCCGAGAGCGGTTCTGAGTGAAACAAGTTGTTCCAATTGCATCAGCCCAGAAGTAAAGCGGAAGATTCACAAAGGATAACATTGTCCTGGTAGCTTCGCAAAGAGAACGATTTCATCTTTCAATAACATTTTTCTTCTTCAGAGTGTAAGGAGCAGAGAAGTTGTGAGCAACCTCTTTTTTAGTCAAGAATGCTTCAAACGCTTTGTTTTTGAATTCAGAACCGTTATCACTACGAACTTTCCGAACGGGCTTTCGTAATTGATGCTCGACCTGCCTGATGAAATCATTCAGCTTCGAAATGGCATCGGGTTTCTGTCTAGGAAAGAAAACCGAGGTAAATCATGAAAAGCCATCAACAATAACCAGAATATACTTATTACCACCAATGCTTTCGATGGTAGATGGGCCACAAAGATCGATGTGCAAAAGTTCTACAGGCTCGATTATTTTAGTATTGATTATTGTTGAGTGACTCTTCTACTTTGCTTTCCTAGCTCACAAGCAGCACACAAATGTTCCTTATCAAACTTTAGAAGAGGTAGTCCATATACAAGATCGCCAAGAACAAGTTTGTTGATATCCTTGAAATTCATATGATAGAGCCTTCGGTGCCATAACCAACGATCATCTGAGAACGCTTTCGTAAGATGGCAAATGGAAGGCTTCCCTTTGATCGGTTTTAAGTTCAAAGGATACATTTCTCCCTTTCGTTTGGATTTCAGAAGCACCGCTTTTGATTCCTTCTCTATTATCTCTAAACCTTCATCATCGAATGAGATTTTCAGTCCAGTACCTACAACCAATTATGAGAAACTTATTAGATTATGTTGCAGGCCTTCTACATAAGCTACCTTTTGAATGGAGAAATCGCCATTCGTAATCATCCTGTAGCCTTTGATTTCCCCTGTGGCGTTGTTTCCAAACTTTACTCTGCCACCATCTTTTAACGATCAGAATTTTCTTAGTTCTTCTCTCCTTCCAATCATGTGATGCTAATAGCCACTATCGATATACCATTCAGAGTCGTACTATTCGTCACACATTACCTACAAAATTCAGAGATATTTAGGAACCCAAACCATCTTAGGTCCTTGTGAGGATTTCTTAAGAACAGGAAAAATCTTAGACTTATCAACCCAAAACGATCTCTTAGTCAAAACATAATTCTTCCCTTTTATGATTTTGAAAACTTCCAATGTCTTATCACAGGGATTAGTTCTAACAAAAGGAGGCTCGTGTTGAATATATTCTTTGTATTTCCGAGCCATATTTTTCGCAAAAGTATTTTCCTCATTTTTCAAGTTTGCTTCGTATTCCTTGAGAGATAATGAGGTTCTGAAACAACTTTACCTTTGCCCTTTATATCTTTAGATATGTTAACAAGTTTGGAAAATTGTGTTTTTGGAGGACAATTAGTTTTTGGCTTTTCAAAAGGTTTCTTTGGTATTGAAAGTGATGGTTTTGTAGAGCTCTTTGATTTTGAAACCTATGGTGGCTGTGAAAAAGACTTTGATTTAGGTTTCAGAATTGGAGAAGAATTTATATTTTGAGGTGAAGATCTTTCTGAATTGACAGAATTTTGACTGGAATTCTTATTTTTCCAAAAGTGCTTTCTTTCTTTTAAGTTCTTCCTATATCTAGCATTCAGCTTTCTTTTCTTTTCAATTAATTCAGCAGCAGATTTGTGAATGTTAGGTTTAGGTTTATCTGTTCTAATAGGCGTTTCGTTTTGCTCTGAAGAGATCTCACTCGGAATATCCTTCTTGCCACTTGCCCCTGCCTTATCGTAACTATGATTCATACGATTCAAGGGTTCCGAAACATATTTTCCGTTTGTTTTCCAAGAGGTCAATTCGCAAAGACCTTTGGTTTCATCTGCATTATGAATAGGCTTGGACCATAAAAAGTCGTCACAACCATTCACATTATCATTATCAACATGGGCCGTTAGTTCTGGAGTATCATTTATGTTCAGTCCGGTTTTTACGAAAACTTGGTTCGGAACTGTTGCTACTTTTGGAAAAACTGTGGCTTTTTCATTTATAACTTTAGAGCCTTTATTTTCTTCAATACGTACGAATTCTATTGAATTTTTCAGAAGTCAACTTTTTCTTAGGCTCGTCAACATTATGAACAAAAGTAGAACAATCTATCTCATCCTCTACAAAAATTCATTCATATCGCTTTCGTCAAATTCAGAAATGTTTTCAGAATTAAAAGTATTTTCTGAATTTAATTTCTCGCATAATAAATCAAATTTGTTTATAGTATTTGATTTGATTTGTTCTTTATCCTTTTCAGATAACAATTCTTTCAACGTGTTTTTGTGATCTTTGGACATAAAATATTCCTCGATTTTCTCAAGTCCAATTCTGTAAGAATCAGAGACGCCATCTGATGACACAATTGATTCACACTTATAGAAATCCGCATCGATTTCATCCTCTTTCAATTCAAGAAAGGGCAAAATCATTTTGTGCTATCCCTTTCCTATTTCACAATCAAGATGAAATTGAGTAATATTGAAATATAAACGCTTAGCTATCAAAGAGAAAATATTTCTTTGTTTCAAAAGAGCTAAATTGTCTCTCTTAAGATAAATAACATCATCCTTTGACCTAGTAATATCTAATTTCAACTTCTCTATCCATAATCTTCTCTTTTCACTCTTATTCGTTACCCTGCTGATTTGATCAGTTAAATTAGAATTGCTAAGACGAGTTCTTTTTAAACTATCGCTAAAATTAGAAACAATGTATTTTAAATCATCTAATTCAGAAATATAACGGGTAATAGGAATATTAAGAGATTGGAGTATAGAGTGTACCTTGTCGATGACCTTCTCACATTCTTTCACCTGCTCAGAAACAAGCTTCACATCAAAACAATTTTCAGAGGCCTATCTACCATCAGTCGCATAGACCCTTTGTTTCGAATACTCGTTCTAAACCATTAGACATCTCCCTTCGTACTCCTGCAAATCAGAATTTGCTACAAAACACCCACCATGCGTGGGTTTCCTGACTTCATCATCTTTAGAATCTGTGGACCACACTTCAACACGTCCATCTTCATCACTACCTTCCTGAACTATCAAGGCAGGCTTTTCATTCGCTGCATTCCTCTTCCTAAGCTCTTCTATCTTCTGAAGATAGTAGGTTTCATCCTTCTCTGTTTCTTTCTTCTCATTCATCCTCCTTAGCATACACTCCTTGGCAAAGTGATTCTTTCCCTAACAGTAATTGCAATCGTATCCTGAATCACCCAACAACTTCTTTTCTTGCTTCTCCTCATCCTTTTGAGAGTTCTTGAAGCTCTCATCTCTTGGCTTATCTGAACTATAGTTTCCCTGTCTGTTCCTATTCTTGAATTGTCCAAAATTCTTTTTAACGAACTTTTTGGGATTAGACACCAACAGACCATACTCTTCCTTCGTAAGTTCATTATCTGTGAAGTTGGATTCAGAATCTTCTTCATCTATTTTCTTGCCTTTCGCAATTAACGCCAGTGATCCCATGCTAGAGACGAGCTTCACATCCTTCGTTACTTCATCTTCGTGGGATCTCAGAATTCCCACAAGCTTGGCCAAAGATTAGTTCTTGAACTATTCGTGAGCTTTCACAATAGACACAACCGCTTTCCATTCAGACCTCAATCCTTTCATGAACGTAACTTTTTGCTCTATTACTCCACGCCT
The DNA here is from genome assembly GCF_052849685.1 of Lactuca virosa. Lineage (NCBI taxonomy): Eukaryota > Viridiplantae > Streptophyta > Magnoliopsida > Asterales > Asteraceae > Lactuca > Lactuca virosa. Next base: position 147,596,875 of record NC_136432.1, on the reverse strand, counting down.
GAGATTGTTTTTAAGCATCCTTCTTAATAGATGATTAAAACAATTAAATGTCTGATCCAGTTTGTCATCAAACTTTTGAAAAAATGCTCCAAACTCTGACAAGATTAATGTTTGTACAGAGTGTTCCAAATCAGTGTCGCTTGAATAAAGCTCCTTTAACCTGTCCCATATCTCCTTTGATGTCTCAAATGAACTCACCAGACGAAAAGTGTCCGCACGAAGAGCAAACCTTATTATTCTCATTGCCTTGATTTTGATCAACAACTTATCTTTTTCATCTTGAGGAATTGCAGTATTTTTAACAAGAAGTTTATTGTATTCGGCTTGACTGTTGATGACCTTTCTGGTAGCCGTGTGAGTGAAACGTCTCCTGTGTCATGGCTTGCCATATTGTGGTGCCATGATCTTCAAAGCTAAGAACATAGTCTTCGAAGTGCAGTGCCCGGACTTCATAATCATGTAGGAAGAGGATTGGGATCCTAGTAGTAGATCCGATACTAGTCGAAAGATTGAAAGAAAGAGTATGAGGATCTTCGTGCTGCTTGATGTCGAGATTCACAAAGACTGGTATAGAATTACGTGTAAAACAATAATCAAGTTTAGGGTAAAAATCAGGATGTAGATCTAATGTATATAATCGATACAAATGATCAAGACGACAAATACAGATCCAATAAAAATGCAAAACCCTAACAGAACTCGATAGAAAAGTAGCGTATGAGTTACACTATCTCTCGCCCTGATACCAATTGTAAAAAACAATAATTACTTAGATCGATAGATTCTATAAACAATGTGAATAAATAACAAGAACAATGAAGATCAAATAGTAGCGAATGCTTATATTGAATAGCTTTAGAAGAGTTCAATGTGAACTTCTCTGTGAAAGCTAGGACATTCCATTCCATTGGAAGGATCACGAAGATGCCTATAAGGATATTGACGAGGTCAATTACATAGCTGACTACTTCAACATTCTGAATGTGCCTCGCGAGACTGTGCTACGAAGGATGTTACCGGTTACGTTTAAGGGTGCCGCGAAGGATTAATTGAAAGCACTCCCTCCAGGATCAAAAGCACATGGCCAAAGATGAATGAAGAGTTCATTCAGCACTTCTGCCCCCTGGCCCCCCCCCCCCCCAAAGGTCTCAAAGTTAATGAAAGCAATTGCCAATTTTGAGCACAAAGGAGGTGAATCACTTTATGAGGCACTGGAAAGATACAAAGGTTTGCTGAGAAATTGTCCACATAATGACCTAAATATTCAACAAGAGGTTTCCATCTTCTCTGATGGAGTAAATGTTACAACCAGGCAGCTCCTTGACTCCAAAGGTCCACTTACAAAGACAACACCAACTGTCATCAAAAATTTGATTGAAGAATTCTCTAAACACACAAGAGAATATCATAACCCAAGAAACGACTCAACTCGAGGAACAGTGAACTCAGTTTCGGATGATATGGCGGAAATGATGGCCAAGGTGGATAGTATGGATCGTAGGATGACAAAGATGGACCAATCCATCAATGAAATCCATGTGGGGTGCGATAATTATAGCGGGCCTCACCTAACCAAAGATTGTGACCTTGACGAGAACGAAAATCGGAAAGCTCAAGTTTGTTATTCAAGCGGGGATAGGTATGACGAATATTGGAGAAAACCTAAGAAGGAATGGCTACCCTATGACGAGTATAAGAAGGCGAAGGAGGAAAAATACAAACAAAAAACGAGAGGGTTTTATCAAAGAGAGGAGTTGGTACAAGAAAAGAAGACGGATTTTGAAGCTATGCTTATACGTTTTGCATCCGCATCCAAAAAGAGGCATGATGAAATGGATGCAGCACTAAGAGACCAACAAGTTTTAATGAGAGATCAGCAAGCTTTAATGAGAAACCAACAAGCTTCTATCTATCATATCTAGACTCAATTGGGTCAACTGGCCAAACTCGTAAATGAGAGATTACTTCCTAAAAATCATGATCCTCAATCACAACCTCATGTTATGGCAATATACACCGAGAATGAGGAAGACTCTGAACCTTCGGACATGCACGTTACAAGTACCGAACATGTCGGTCCATATTTGGAAGGAGAAAAGATAAACAGAAAATTAGAAATGGATTATGCCTGGTCACTACGTCGTGGTGATCTCAACACGACTTGTTAATTGGAGGAAATTAAACCTTCGTTTTTGAAAACTTAGCAGCCTCCTCTGTCATTTCCATCTCGATCTTTTAAGCATAATCTGGAGCCGGAACACAAGAACTTCATAGAACAAGTGCTCTTTCTCTTTCTCTCTCTCTATCTCTCTCTCTCTCTCTCTCTCTCTCTCTCTCTCTCTCTCCATCAATGCCCCATTCCTCAAATCCATGGATAAAATTCCTACTTTTTCTAAGGATGTGATGTCAAACTGCAAGAAGCTGAAAAAGCATCTACAATCATGCTTATTGAGCTATGTTCAGCTGCAATCCTTGATGGGTTGCCAATCAAGATGGTAGATCCGGGCCAATTGACTTTGCCTTGTGAATTTGGCAATCTTACTTCTATTAATGCTTTACCCGATTTGGGGGCTAGCATTAATCTTATGTCATATTCTTTCTATAAGAAGCTTTGTCTACCAAGGCTCTATGACACAAAGATGACACTTAGAATGGCGGATCATCCAATCACTAACCCACGTGGAATCATTAAAGATTTATTGGTAAATGTGGGAAAATTTATTTTTCTGGTTAATTTTGTGGTATTAGATATGAAACAGGATGAAGACCTTCCCATCACTTTGGGAAGACCATTTTTTAGTACCGCAAGAGCTCTTGTTGACATCCACGACTCCAAGCTCACACTTCGGGTAGAAGACGAGGAAATAACTTTTGAGATGAACCAAAAAGTGGAAGTGAACGAGCCGAGAGATGAAGTTTCAAAGATGGATGTTAAGGAAGAAACTTTTGATGAGTTAAATGAAATAGAGAAGCTAACGGAGGAAGAGTTGAAGACTTGGGAAAAGCCTCATGTAGAGAAAGTAGAACGTACCAAGCCTCGCGCCTCGGTTCCCATATTATTGAAGTTTTCGCTTTTACAACACCAAAGTCTCAAGTAAATGAAGAAAGCGAAGAAGAAACTTTGATTTCAAGTGATGATGAAGAAGTGAATAAAAAAAAGATCAATATTGACAAGATGAAAATGGAAACCAAGGAACAAGAAAGGGAAGAAGAAAAGACAAAACTCAATGGAAGAAGCAAGGTAACAAAGTGCAAACACGAAGATCCACTCAAAAGGAAAAGGAAAACTCGAAAAAGGCATACAAAATAAGGGTTCAAGCTTACATGAAAAGATGGAAGAAAAAAAAAGTGAAGATGGAGATCCCGCTTCCAAATGGCACAGCGTAGAATGGGAAAAAGTCCGGCTCACGACTCCACAAAAAAAGTGCTTCTCGGGAGGCAACCCGATGTTTAGAGTTTGCATTTTCGTTTCTTATTAATTTCATTTTCGTTTTAGTTCTTATTTCTAGTTTTATTTTAGTTTAACCGAATGATCATGTGTTTCTCTATATTTTGATCTTGTTCTAGTAGTGTTGAGGAGTGAAACGGATTTTCAAGGCAGTGAAAGGAGCCAAGTGAAGGGTCGAGTCTTTGAAGAGAAAATAGAAAATTTTGAGCGATAATTTTGGTCACGGTGATTGTAATTGCCAAGGGGGGCCATGTTATAGAAGATGTAGAAAGGTGTATTGCATTAATACCCTTTTTACTTAAGGAATCATAGTTGAAGCAGGAAAGAGTAAAATCACGAGATGACCATCAAACAGGCCGTGGTCATTACCAAACATGGCGTGTTCCAGTGAAAAAATGTGACTTTTGTCTGAATAATAATTCAACATGGTGTGTATCTCTTACAAACTCGGCATGTTCATTCCTCAGTCAAATTTTTTGAGTCATTGATTTGATCCTATTCAAGGCGGGCATTATCCACATTTCTTAAGTCCATTCTGAGGCGTTCCAAGATGTACTTTTCTAGTTATATTATGATATGTCAACCACACAAGACGTCTGACACCCAAGGCGTGGATTTTACTAATAAACACGCCATGTTGGCCATATAACACGTCGTGTTGGTCAGATTTTAGGCAAGTATATATATATTCTAACATTAGGTCGAATTGGGGGACTCCTAGCCGACTTTCTGGAGAAGTATTGCGACAAAAACCCTCTGGAAAACCCTTGGAAGAGAATAAATCGTTTGGAGCTCAAGAGTTGAAGATATCTAGAAGAAAACATCATTGAATCTTTCCGTTTGCTAGTTCTAATCATGTCTTCTCTTATTTGCATTGATTCTTTGTGTGTTTTTACTTTAGTTATGGGCTAATCACCCTAAAATTTTGTTAGGGATGATGAACCTCGACCCTATGTGTTGATTTTATGCTTCTATGACAATTTATTTAGCTTTTCTTATGTTTGATGAATTATAAACCTAGCATGTTAAAGTTTTAGCTTTTTATGCCTTCCATTCAAGTTATGTGTAGTAGATGAACATTATTGCTGCATTAACTTGGTTCTAGTTGTTTATGACCATTAAATAATTAGATCTTGTAATTGACCAAATTATAGAGTTAGGTAAAAAAAGTTGATAGCTTTAACTGTGTTAGAGAGCATTAATTATCCACGTTAACTGATTGAATCATTGTCTTGACCATTGATTAGTAATTCTTGATTTCATCATTCATAGTCCAATCTATCTTATTATCAGTTGTGTGTTTGACCTGTGCTTGACCATTGCATGGTAATTCATAAATTGATATATCTATTTAATAAATTGAAAGCCAACATAATTTGAATAGTATAAATCAACCATAGGACAAAGGGGATTCGGAACTAACGGAAGTACTCTTTAATCTTGAAGTAAAAATCGTTTTCTATGCTTGTTTAATTGTTTGCTTACTTGTTATTTGATTTAAGTTCTTTTGATCTTGCAAAATTAGTAAAAAAAACCCCAATTTACTTGTTTTATTTAGTTTAGCTATTAGTAGTTATTTTATTTAATAGAATTTCGTTCCCTGTGATCGACACCCGACCTTCCAAACTATTCTATAATCCGACTAGGTACACTGCCTATAGGTGCATTAGTTAGTTTAATAAGTTAGGTCTATAAATTTAAAACTAATAGGTACATTTATGAACTTCACATACCACTAAATCTCGAATGGTACAGTAATCTTCTAGCTCTTAATTTCATGAGAATACATTTTTTTTAAAGATTGTCAACGTAATGTTGGTGATTTCATTGGTTTGAAATGCTTTAATCAGAAGTACTTTTAAATAAAAGTGGGTTCTCAAATGTATATAAGTGGTTTCCCAACTTATATATTATGAATGAATTAAGTATACTTTTAACGTTTCATTGAGTCCTTATAACCGCACTCCTGGCAAGATCGACATGACCCTCATGAGGCTTCATTAGATATCATAAATGATAGATAATTAACAACCATGGTGACTCAACCGTCAAGGTTGTAGCTAACAACCATACATGGGGGTGTAAACCAATATAGATCTATACATAATTCTCTTGTTAAAAATCTTAACGGTTAAAAGTCAAGGGTATTCAAAGTATTGCACTTAGGTGATGAATATGTCTCATGTAACTATTGTATGATATGTTCTAACGGTTTGTAAGCCCTAACTTGTACACAAAAGTTTCCAGGCATAAGATCGACATCATATATCCAATGCATACGTTTTGTAAGCATAAGTTTAACAACATATATCAAATGCATAAGTATGTAGGCATAAGTTCATAAACAAAACTTCACAAGTATGATTTATGAAGTGTAACACCGTAAATTTTCAAATAATTTTTTCATTTAAAATAGCACAATTCTCATAACACATTTCACAAAAAATCTCATTTATTTAATTTACAAATCGCAACTCCATAATTGTTAGATTGAAATCCAGGATCTTCAAAACATAACTCTTTCACTGGTGCGTACAATCCAGCCGGTGCCTTCCCGCGATCCTGAGAAAACCTAAAACACATAACACATAACACGGTAAGCACGAAGCTTAGTGAGTTCCCCAAAATACCACATACAACACTTTAGCCACTCGAGGCTATAACTCTGTAAGACCCTCCGGTCTATGTGTCTCAGTGGGACCCTCCAGTCCCATGGCTCGTTGGACCCTCTGGTCCGGTCTTAGTGAGGACCCTCCGGTCTCACAGCTCGTTGGACCCTCCGATCCGGTCTCAGTAACACATAACATAGCATATATATCACATAGACAAAATGCATAACTCAACTAAGCACATAAGACCCTCTGGTGACACATAAGTACCACTACAGGTAAAGTATAGTGAGAAGACTCACCTTGCAAGCTAGCAAGTAACAGTCTCGTACTCAGAAATCTCGAACTAGCCTCCGTCTAACACATATGATAACATTTCTAATTAATACCCTATTCTTACTCAAATACACCAAAGGTTATTCTTTTTCTCTGTCTAACTCTTGAAGTGGATAAAAGACCATTTTACCCCTCCATGGTCTCCATTACTCATGATTGACCCAACCCTAAAGTCAACAGAAGTCAAACTCAAGTCAACAGTCCATGTTTGACCTGACTCGTCGAGTGCACTCTTGCGACTCGTTGAGTCCCCTGGTTTCCTCAAAAGTCTCAAGAAAGTCCAGCTCAACTCGTCGAGTTGACCGTAAACTCGGTGAGTTATCGCACAATCAAACCCATCGGGACAAACCCTCACCGACTCGTCAAGTCGGCTCCTTGACTCGGCGAGCCCATTCAGACTCATATCTCATTCAGTTCTTTTCATGGTAGAGAACCTTCCCAAATTCTCGATCTGCACTCCTAAGGCTCATTAATCAAGTAAAGTCACAGGCTTACGTTCATGCATGGCATTTTGAGCTTAAAATGCCAAAACACACCTCAAAAAAGGGTCTTTCACTCAAGATCGCTATTATGGTTGGATAAAGTAGGGAGTTTTGGACTCTAGGGACCTCAGATGGTCCAGATCTGTAGTTCAACCCTCTCAATGAACATAAAACACTCAAGGTCCTCATATTTGGGTGGAAAAACCCAAGATTCATAAAATCATGAGATCTATACAAAATAATGAGAAGTGTAAATTACACCGTTGGTCCCTCGTGCATATGCCAGAAAGCGTGTTTAGTTCCTATTTCCAAAATTTAACTCGTGCAGTCCCTCGTTGTTATTTATCTTTCACGGTTAGTCCCTATGCACGTTAACTGTTAAATGCTTCCGTTTAAGCTACCCACGTGCCTTGCACGCAGGGGTATTTTCGTCTTTTCAGGGTTTGTGTCCATTCTTAATGCCGTTGCACCTTAAAATCTTATAAAACACCGCAACCCTTTTTTCCTCTGCTATCCTCTCCTTCGTCTCCTCCCATCGTTCGATCGATTTCTTCCAAATAGATAACAATGATCGATATTAAATGCAATTATAGAGCCACTGCAGTGATTCGCACATCTTATAGCAAAAGAAACCATGGGAAACTCTACTATGCTTGTATAGTAAAGGTAAGGTTAATGATTTTAATTTCGTTCTTCATCTTCTCTAATTTTGCCCTAATTCTTCATCTACTTTAATTGGTTCAGGGACCATTATGCAAGTTCATAGGATGGGTGAATGATTATGATCAAGACTGTGATTGTATGGAGTTTAGGATGAAACTTGAAAAACAAAATCGAAAATTGAAGCTTTACCTAGTTATTAGCTGGGTTTTTTTTGTTTCAGTCCTTATATATAAAGTGTAGGTTTAGTAATGAAGTTGTTTTTTTTTTGGAAAGAGAAAAATTTGCTGTGGCAAGGATCGAACGCTTACCAGTTGATCTACCAAGGAACATTAGTAATGAAGTTGTTAGTATTTTGTTATGTGTATTTTGTATTGTTATTTGTATTATGAAAAAACCTTCAATTCCAGTTACCATATGTTGTGTAATCATAATGTGGTGTTATCAGTTAGTGTTCAAATTTAATGGAAATGTGGTATTTGCAACATATGCAATATACCATTCAATACATGTAGCATCCAATATAACAATAAAAAGGACAAAACTTAAAATATCCAAGATACCATTTACCATTAACATAAAGGGACATCCAAAATAGCAACATAGTGTTGTGGCACACATATAGTTATCCTAGATAGCAACAAAGTATCAAAATACAAAACAAAACAACAAAGTAATATGGCAGTAAATGCCTAACAAAAACATAGTTATCCTTCATGATCATGATAACAAACTACAAATTCTCAAAGCATGGGGCTTTTTCCCTTTTTCCCAACTCCTTTATTTACACCACCACTGCTACCTGCTGCACCTTCTCCTGTTCCATTCCCTGCTGCACCTTCTCCTGTTCCATTCCCAGTCTGTGATTGTCCCTTGCAGGTCCTTCCATTATGTCCCACATTTCCACATTTTGTGCATGTTACAGATTTCCATTTTGTGGACACTCCATCATCTTCTGTTGCAGATCTTCTTCTCTTTTTTTTGGTCTGCCAATAGGGACACGATACTTTGGTGGTATCAACTTGGTAGGACATGTGCTTTTTTACCACAAAAACCTCCCATTAATAGGTTCAACTTTGAAGACATACATTTCTTTCCAAGTCTTGAGCCAATATGTTGGGTGAACCCATGTCTCAGGTATTCCAACATTTTCATTGTTAAGCCTCATATCCTATTTAGCTGCTATACTATGTTTGCAGGGCATGCCTGTCAGTTCCCACCTGTTACATGAACAAGTTTGTTGTTCCATATTAACCATATACTGATTAGCACCTTCACTTGTAACCTGGTACTTCCCATTCCCACAGAACACTGCCCTACACTGTACTGCCCTTTCTTTAGTTTTTGAAGGGTCTTAGTGGCTGTAGGAGTTAATGGGCCATTAGCTTTGTCAATTTCTTTTTGAACCATGACAATTTTCCTCATGATATACTCCCTAATAAACTCCAAGCAACTGATAATTGGCTTATCACGACCCTTCACTATCTTGCTATTCAAACTCTCACACATATTATTCAACAAAGCATCACAATGTGCCCTCCCTGATATCACACAACTGTATTAGATTATATTTAAAAAATATACACGTATCAACATAATATTATATACCTGAGAAGTGGGATCTGGACCAGTGCTTAGGTGGAATAGAATTAAGCCATGCATATGCTTCACTGTTAAGTTTCTTTAGTTCTTCCATGGCACTGTTGAATTGTGGTATGGTGGTACATGTTGCACAATTCCAAAGACAATCCTTCAATTCCTTGCCCCTCCATTTACGTTTCATGTTCTCATGAAGATGCCTTAGGCAATATCTATGCTCTGATGCTGGGAAAAGTTTCTCAAGTGCAGGCAATAACCCCTAAATCATCAAAAGAGTGAAGTTGCTTATTGAATTGTAAAACATGTAGGTGAAAATAAATGGAGAACTTTGGTTACCTTCTGTCTGTCTGATATGAAAGTGAAGTTGGAGTTTGCATACAAACCAAGATCATCTCCAAAGTTAGTTAAAAACCAGGTCCATGAATTAAAGTTCTCTGTTTCAACAACTGCATATGCCAAAGGGTATGTGCAATTGTTCCCATCTAAACCCTGAATTATCATGTCAAACATAGTAATAAGCAAACAGTTAACTATGGTCAAACATTAATAAAAAATGATTATGCACATACCACTGCTGTCAGGATCATACCATGGTATAGACCCTTCATGAATGCACCATCAAGCCCTAGTAAATCTCTTTTCCCTGCTGCAAAGCCACTTTTCAGTGGACCAAGACAAATGTATACTCGTTAAAATACCCTGGTCTCAGATGCATAACATGGTTCACTTTGCACTTGAAGTTTGACTGTGGTGTTTGGATTTCTACTCTGCACCTCCTGTAAGTAGTCTCTTAGACACGAGTACTGAGCAGCAAAATCTCCCCTAATTGATTCCAGGGCTTTCGTTTTCGCCCTATGAACTTACATGTCTGACAATCCAACTTGGTATTTCTTCTCAAGCATCTCACATAATGCTCTAAGTGGTATTTCTGGGTTTGACTCCATTGTGTCAATAATTTGTTCAGCGAGAAACTTGTAGTTGCATGCCCTAATTTTCCTTGTTTGAAGACATGTATGTTCCTTTTCATAGGTCTTAACAGTCCAGTTAATGTCTTTTTTCCACTTACTCACTAGTAGGACCCATGGGCATTTATGAATAGAACTATCTTTGACTTTCTTTTTCTTTTGACTTGGTACCACTTTGTCATTACTCACAATGACCCCACCTGTTTCTAATATCCCAAGGTTTGGTATTGTCCCTTTACAAACCACTCTAATCCTGTTTTTGTCATTCTTAACAAAGTCTAACTCCCTTCTACTCTGTATGGAATGAAGATAATTTTTTTGTTTAACTTCCTTGGCTGTGCTAAAAGTCTGGTGGATGTAAAATGGATCTTTGACAGCAGCTGCTTCATTCTTATGTGCTCTTTGTAAATCTCTTATCTTCTTCCTTTTTTTACTAGCTTCACCCTCATCTGATGAAGATGCAGATACTAATTCTTCAGTGTCTATAACCTCTAATTCTTCATCACCTTCTACTGCTTCATCTCGATCATCAGGAAAACTTCCAACCCACTCCACCTCTTTGTTAATGTTGAGGTGAAAGTTCTTCATATCAACCTCTGGATCATCTAACAACTTATCTTCATCAACTATGTAATCACTATCTTGACTGTCTTCACTATCTTCATTGTCTTCACTATCATGACTGTCTTTACTAGCTTGACTGTCTTCACCTGCTTTTTCAATATTTGGTTCATCTTGTTCCATAGGAGTCCCACCAAAAGGTTCACATCATTCAAATGTATCATCTCACCCATCAACATTAGGACATGTGCTTCCCATCATTGGTTCAGTCAAAGGGCTTTCAATTCTTTGTATATAGGCAGGGGTTGGCTCAACTGTTTCATTCAATGTAACAGGGGGTTGTTCCAAGGTTGTTTCAGGTAATGTACTAGGGGGTTGGTCCATAGTTTCTACATTCTCAAAAACAGGGGCTTCTTCACTAGGACCATCCCCTGAATTTGACCATGTCAATAACAACCTTTTATGACAAAGGGACTCAGGAATTTCGGGTATCTTAATCTTTGCAGGGTTTGGGGACATTTGATACGTATGCAGCTTGGTTTCCCAAAACTCTGTATACACTTCTATCACCTTGTGTTCATAAACGTATGACCTAAAGTGGTTTATATCTTCGTCACAACCTAAAGCATACACCCCAAAATCTAAATCGCAGGTTGGTCGTTTGAAATGGTAGTAAATACTTTTACCTGGTTCGACACAATCAAGCAATTCCATTATCTCATCCATATCATGCACCGAGAACAAGTCACTATCAATGCCATCAATATATTTCATCTTCCCCTTTATGTATTTGCGGCCTGGAAACTTCGTAAAAACTCCACCATAGTTCAATCGTATCGAGAACATACATGGATTGTCAGCTGCGAACCCAAAAAATAAAAAATCAAATAAATTTTTTTACCTTTTAGGAACGTATAATGGATGATCAACTGAAAATGTAGAAAATTTTACGTATGAGCTTTGGAGATCGTATTCCTCCCATTCTTGCCTAATCCTCAAGTTGACCATCGTAGAAAACTAGGGTTTTCTTGTGCAATGCTAAGGGTCGACGGAGGATGAAACGAGAAATGATCGGTTATCGAAGTCGCGCCATAATGGTTCATGTACACAAACCCTGAAAAGACGAAAATGCCCCTGCGTGCAAGGCACGTGGGTAGCTTAAACGGAAGCATTTAACATTTAACGTGAATAGGGACTAACTGTGCAAGATAAATAACAACGAGGGACTGCACGAGTTAAATTTTTGAAATAGGGACTAAACACGCTTTCTGGGATATGCACGAGGGACCAACGGTATAATTTACCCTAATGAGAAAGGTGCAAGCTTTATACCTTTCCCAGAAGCTCTGAAGAGAAACAATCTCAGATCTAGCATCACCTTCTTGACCCTTGGCTTGGAATTCTCTTATCCTCTTCACAAGATGCACCAAACACCCACAATTAGCGAAGAGCTCTCTCTCAAAGCTCAAAGGCCGTCTAGGGTTTGTTCTTAGGGAAGTGTAGCCGCAAATGAGGCTATAAGTGCCTTTAAATAGGCCCCAAACCCGGGGATTTAGGGTTTCTCTGTCCAGCACCTACTCGGCGAGTCAGCTCTCAGACTCGTCGAGTCTGCTCATTAATTTCGCGTGGCCAACCCGACCCTACTCGGCGAGTTGGACTCACAACTCGTCGAGTCATCCCATAAATTTCAACATTTAACCATACGATAATATACCTGAAATTTTGGATGTTACAATTAGCCTATATTTGTAAACCATAGTTCATAATAATGCAAACATGATTTTATAAATATTTTAACATTTATTCTCCCCTGAGTATAAAACAAAAGAAAAGGAGCTGTCAAACTCACTTTTAGACTTAGGAGAGAAGCCCATACTTTTTCAGAAAAAAGGTTGAACAATGCTTCGTTGGACGGATGAATAGTGCTTGCCGAGATGAATAGTAACACGTCGGAGTTTGGTCGGAATTTTTCCACAACATTGGTCGGAGTTTGGCAGGAAAATCTCACCGGAGTAGTCGCTAAAGGTGGCGGCCGGTGTTGGAGATGGCGATCGAAGGTGGCTGTCAGCATCGGAGATGGTAGCAGTGATCGGACTGAGGCTGCAGGCTGTCGAGAGAAGAAGGTGGGTGGCTGAAGGAGGTGGCAGACAGTAGTACGGTGGTGGAGGACAATGATGAAAGGGCTGCCGGCATCGCTTTTTCTGTTGGAATCCGAGAGAGAAGGGAGGAGGAAGAGAGAGAGAGAGAGAGAGAGAGAGAGAGAGAGAGAGAGAGAGAATATGTGAGTTAGAGAGAATAAGGGAGGCCTCTATTTATAGTAAGTGCAAAACCCAATTCGACGACTAGAACAATTCCCTGGTGTCGACGGTTAGATCGAGCTTGATGTGACTCAATCTTATCCAACACTGCATTGGTTTATTGTGAAAAAAAATTTAGATTTCTAGTCAAATACTTGATCATTTTACACTTTATAAAATATCAAATAATTGTTGGGAAACACAGTGTAGCTAACATAACAAATTGTTTGAAGGTTCATTTTTATGTTTTCGGTTCACGTGTTGTACTGTAACGCCCGTATATTCAGGTATTTAATCTTTGAAGTTCTATGTTATTATATTTGTTTATTTTTGGAAAGTTATGTTCTACATTGAGCATAGGATAGTCCAATATGCTAAGTGTAGGAGGGAGATTTGATGTGGAGGTTTAATTACCTACACTAAGCGTAGGTTAAGCTACACCAAGCACATGTGCGCTGGACCAAAACCCTAAACCTAGGTGTTGTGAGCCCTATTTAAAGCCTCTACCTCCTTGGGATCCTCCCTATACTCAGCCTCCACCCTCCTAAGCAGCCACTTCGAAACTCTAGCCACCTTGTATGAGTTTTGAGCTCTTAGAGTGCTTTGTGTGCATTTTTGAAGGAAGAGTTGCATTGTGGAACCACTTGGAGGCTCCAAGCCTTGTGGATCTGGAATTTAAATCCCATCACCCACCTTTAGATGGTATAAAGTTTCTATCTTGGTGCTCATTCATGTTAGATCTAGTTGGTCATGAGTTTATACGCTTTTATTCCTATAACCTTGGTTTTTGTATGTATACGTTACTCCAGACCATTTGACTACTATTTCCTGATATCTTCGAGGTCGTTGAGTCATAAAAATGGGAGCTTGGTCACTCTCATCCATCTATGCATGAGTTCTTTGAAAATAAAAGACTTTATGGACTTAGGGTTTGGTTTTGTGCTCTTTGTTGTCATGCAAGTGGATAAAGTCAGAGACTTCATCCATTAAGTTGTTTATATACACCAGATCTGCAAGTTTGTGGAGCTAACCTTCTATATTAAGAGCTTAATGATGTTTTTAGACATCAGGTAGATACCCTGAGCATAGCATAGAAAAGGCTCATTTTTCATCAGGATCTCTACGCCGAGCGTAGTGCAGTATGCTACACTGGGCGTAGGTCAACTGAGGGTTGAGCATTGACTTTTGACCACTTTGTCTTTTGGTCCACTATTTTGGGATTAGTCTACGAAGGGCTAAATGGTATTTTTTTTCCTCAAGGAGGGTTAGCTAGACTCACTGAGAGTTAGTTTTTCCCTTAATTTGTAATTATGGTTTATTATATGTATGATTAATGTGAGGAAATTATGTACCATCAACTCAAGTGCGTGATTTGTCTTTTTTTCAAATTGAGGTGAGTTTTCTCACTATACTATGTATGATGCTAGATTCTCTCTGTGACTTTTGCATGTATGTGGGCAAGGGCCGTAATGTGGGTGGGGCATGTGTTGGGTTTTATTCAAAAATTGTTTCATAAACACAAAGATAGCAACAAAAGACTTTAATTTGGAACAAAATAAAACTAGTTTTATTCCCACCAAAAGATCATTTTGTAAGGACTTAGAAAGATTAAACATAACCAAAGAAGAAGACTTTGGTTCCTTTTGGCAATTAGAAAGTTGATAAAGATGGCTTTAAGCTCCAAGGAAGAATCTCTCTAGAAGTATCCAATAACATTTAGCCAACTTGATAAGATATTAGTCTTCATCATGTAATAAAAGTATCTCTTAAGCCTTTAAGAAAAAAAAACAAAGCTTTTGTACTAAAGGAGATTTCATGTATAGTCTCAAATTCTTCCTACATTGATTTAACACTTTAAGAGACAAAAACTAGAGAGAATATGAAGATGCAAAGCCTACAATTTCATGGTTTCTGGCCAAAAAGAAGAAATACATGCAAGCCTTTTAATCATATTAATCCAAGTCCTTACCCATTGAGTCTTGATTCTTTAATACACCATGCATCTAACAATAAAAGGCTATAATTGTAAGAGCATGGCTTTATGATTAAATAAATGAAAGCATGTCTTCTTTTCCCTTGATGGTCTCCAAAAATATTTTATGAAAAAAAAATCTAGTTTTTTATAGAAAAACTCTTCTATTTTTTATAACTTATAAAACATATATAAAACTTTGACATCCTCTAATTCATAACCAATTAAAACTTTTTCTTTACGATTTTAGTTTCATTTTTCGGAAATCCCAGTATATTTGAAACATTTGAGTACAAGTGATTGTCTCAATTTAATAAAACCCTTTGGATGTCATAATCAATACAAATACATAAGTTACATCGTAAAGACCGAATGGTCATGTACTCTATTGCAACCTGTCTCTTAATCATTCAACGTCCTAATCAAGTTCCATTACCTTAACCTTGATACCTGTGATGCATACAAACTGAGTGGTTTAGGTTTTGGGAAACCCCGTGAGATACATATGGATTTCAATCCCATAATATTTTTATGATAATATTCCTTAATTATTAGACCTGCAAAACCAGTTGTTACCAAACAATATAGATATAGCTCAAACATAAATATCTATACGACCTTTTATCCAAACATACCCATTCCCAGTCGATCCTCATAGATCCTAATCCGTGATTGTTAGGGAGAGTATTCTCCCCGATGAACCGTTTAAGTTTAGGGTTTGACTACACAACTAGGAGCTTTCATGGCTGGGGTAATTCCTATGGCACCAAAGCCTTTAGAGCAATTTGGTGAATAGAGCGTTAACTTTCATCTACGTTTGTAGGTTATGAGCCTACACTAGCAACGTAATTCACAAGACCGCCTAGAATGGTCAAGTGTTGTCATCCTACTCTGGGAGATGGCGAGACATAACGTTAAGTTACCTGATCTAGACCCACCATTTTTGGTCATCCAAAAGGAATACTAAGATGTACTCTTCTACGGAGCTATCGTACATCGACACCTAACAGTGTCATAGAACGTAGGTTTACTCTCTGTTCCTAGCACCCATGCCTATAACATAAAGCTACCCATTACTCAAACCTAATTGAACTAAGCATCCTTTACAAGTCTTATTTTCCTACTAGGCAAGACTACCAAGCTTATGAATATTCCTTGAAACACTAACTCTATTTTAGGCAACCTTATCCTAATATTAACATAGAGTATTAGGTATTTATATTTTCTTTATCTATCTCACTAATAATACTTCGATTATTTATTATCATGTGATCATATTTTTAATATACGATAACACATATAGAACCATACCTGTTTCGCACATTGTATATAAACATATATATATATATATATATATATATATATATATATATATATATATATATATACCACATATCCAAGGAAATAAGCATATACTTCACATATATTTAAAACTTTCCATAATTATTTACATAAAAATTATGTTCTTGAAGGGTGATAAAATGGGTAGCTGACAATTTCGGCAACGCTTTGCTTTGCACTTCCAAAGAGACATAAATGTATAAAGCATTAAGCCTTAATCTAGTTTCATAATCATGGTGACTATAATAAGTATAGTCTAGGTTCCTCAATAATCCTAATGTTTACATCAAGATCTATCAAGTAAGGAATAACCAGGTAGGATCATATCAGAGGTAGGGTTCGTTTGGTATACAAAGTATACTGTTTGGAAATCCCACTTTTAAACACTCATTAAATCCTGCCTACACATTCTCGTAAGTAGATCAATCAGTATAATGACTTTGAATCATAATAAATCTTAATTATATGCTCATAATAACGACTATGATTATAATCGAAAGTTACACTGAAAGCAGAGTAAATGTAGCTCAACTTACAGAGTATTATGATGAAAACCGGGGATTATATAGGCAGAACTCTGATCCGGGAGCTTCTATTCACCGGCTATATGACACCTCAAGGATTCTCCAAAAGCTAAAATAAAGGTAAAATGGGGCTAATATTGATAGGAACTTCGAGAGAGAGTTTGCAAAGGTGTGGGAAACGATCTGATCCTCTGCTGCTATTTATATACGTAAAAAGCATATGTGTGTCGCGCACCTTGTCTGTGCGCGCCACAAACTTGGTCAAGTGATGACGTGGGTCCACTAAAATCGTGACATGTGTCGTATGTATGGTGGATCTCAGATGTGCGCCGCACATCTTGTCTGTGCGTGCGACTGCGCATGAATTTTTATAAAATCTTTAAAGATTCATATCTTTTTCATTCAAGCTCTGTTTTCGACGTGTTTTTGACTTTATTTTTAAAGTTATATTTGAACAACCTTAGACTGTTAAAGTATGTGTAAAAATCATAACTCTCTCTCATATAATATCCGTTCTCGACTGTCTTTATATCAACGGATAGTGTAACATCCCAAAATTGAAGGCCAAAAATTTCGTTTTTAATTAAGTGGTTTATAAATCAGTTTATCAAAACATTGTCAAGATCATGTCAATAAATAAAACCATAATATCATGTCTCAAACCAAATCATCTGAAGTAACGAAATATCATAGTACAATCCCAGAAAACACTAAGCGGAAATCATGTGTGTATGTGTGATGTGCTGCTACACCGTCAGCTCCTTCCCCTTGGACGAAGAGGTACCTGAAACCAAAACTGAAACTGTAAGCACAAAGCTTAGTGAGTTCCCCCATCATACCACATACCATACAATCACATAGCATACATACTACCAGGCAGTTATGGGGCCCCCGTCCTACCCATGTCAAGCCATTTTGGGGTGCTGACCTACCCATGTCAAGCCATTATGGGGTGCTGACCTACCCATGTCAAGCTATTCTGGGGTGCTGAGCTACCCATGTCAAGCCATTCTGGGGTGCTGATTTTCCCATGTCAAGCCATTCTGGGGTGCTGACCTACCCTCCGGTCTGTTTCAACCGAACACGAAGACTATTTCACCCCTACTACTAACACATAATATCATATCATAATCATGCTGTCAGACATATCTGGGGTATCCGACCTACCCATTGGTCCTAGCGACCGAATCCGGGACTAGTCCCCTACTACTGATACTATCTCACATAACATGTAACTAGCAAACTAGCCTACTCACATATCTAGCAATCTAGCATACTCACATATCCAACAGTAATAGACCAGACAATTATCAACATGATAATCGTACCATCTATCAATTACTAGTGGGCCAACCTTGGTGCCTTAGACCCACTTCTACTGGAAGGTAACTCACCTCTATGTCGTGTAGTGTCTGAACTGTCCTCGGAGTGAAGGTCGGCTCTCCTCGACTCCTCAATCCCTACACGATAACCTTTAAGTCATCAAACCGAACATACAACCCAACCAGGGTCAATACCAAAACCAGGCAAAGTCAACATTGGTCAAAGTCAACACCCAGTTGACCTGAATCGCCGAGTTGGTCTACCAACTCATCGATTCCATACTCCACTAACCCGATCCAACCCCGACACCACTCGTCGAGTCTAGCAAGAACTCGACAGGTTCTCCTTCATTCAAACCATCAGGACCATCTTCATCTGACTCGCCAAGTTTGTTCATGAACTCGTCGAGTTCATCTTCATCCATAAGAAGATGTTCAGTCTATGACTCGCCGAGCTCCTCTCGAACTCGTCAATTCCGTCTTCATAAGTTGGGAGATTGCCTTGGATTCGCCGAGTCTGTTCTAGCACTCGTCGAGTCCCATGATTTCCAGGTCCAAGGCAAACCCCTAGCAGGCTGAGCGTTCCTTCCACTCAACCAAAACCATTTCCAGAAGACATTTTTAGGGAAAAAGCGTCTTGAAGGGTGAATGTTATGGTTTGGGCTAGGCTTTTGGATGTATAGGTCATTTGTACTTTGAGTCTTGTAATAGAAGTTTTTTAGTGTGTTTATGGCCAAGAGTGTGTTTACGGCCGTAAACCTGTTTACGGCCAAGTCCAGTTTACGGTCATCTTCTCCCCTATATATAGGATCAGTCTGAGTCTGTTAGTAGTTGTTGATGATCCATAGAGTTTACGGTCATTACAGAGTTGTACCAGACGTTTTCTGAATACAAACGTGTGCAAGATTTGATTCATTCTTCTTCTACTCAATTCTCATCTTATTTGATAGTTAGATTGCTTGATCACTGCTTAAGATCCTGTTTCTAGGACCTTACAATTGGTATCAGAGCTAAACCGGTGTCAAAACATCTCTCAATCACGTTTTCGGTCAAAGGAACTTGGCTTCATCACTGTTCGAGACTTGATTTGGTGGTTACGTGACAAAAGGAAATCAATTCTGCTAAAAATTCAAGTTTTCATCAAACATCTGTGCATTTACGGCCAAGAGTTCACGGCCGTAAACCCCTATTTACGGCCGCAAACTAGATTTCTTCAATAACCGTAAACTCAGTTCACGACCGTAAACTGAGTATCTTCAGAAACCGTAAACTGTAAAGCTTCAAAGACCGTAAACTCCGTTTGACCGCAAACTCGACTGCAAACTCTTCGACCGTAAACTCGACCGTAAACCGAATTTACGGCCGTAAACTGTGTGACCGCAAAATGTCATTTGACACTTCTTTCAGTTTATTTTTTCACTTTTATTCTCAATTAAAAAAAATTAAAAAAATGGATTCTCAAAGTCAAGCACTTCATCATGAACTGGATTCCGTTATGGGAACAACCACCCATATTCCACGATTATTGTCTGCAGAAGGGTTCCCATAATGGAAATATCGAATCGAGAAATACATCAAAATGAAAGACTTCAAGGTTTGGCGAAGCATTCTCAGAGGACCAATCAGAATTACTACTACTATTGCGGGTGGACAACAAATTGACAAAGCAGTTGAAAATTACACTGATGAGGATTTTGAAAAGATTGAAGAACAGGAAAGGGCTCTAGCTACTTTGACTATGGCTTTATTTCCCGATATAGCTCAAGGTTTCAGCTAATACACTTCAGCCAAAGCACTATGGGAAGCTTTAATTGAGGTCTACGAGGGAAATGAAGACATGAAAGAGAGTCGTCAGGATATGTTAAGATAGAAGTTCAACATGTTCAATTATATCCCTGGAGAAACCCTGGAAGCTCAGCTGCAGCGATTTACTACACTTACTACTGAGATGAATATAGCTGGGATCTTCTTGACTAAATCTGAGATAACCAAAAAGCTGCTGAATTCACTTCCGAAGTCGTGGGATATGAACGTGGCTGTTATCAAGAAGTCAAAACATCTCAATCGTCTTAGTCTTGCTGAAACTATGGCAATCATCAAAGCTTGTGATCTTGATGATAAGCAACGAGAGATTAATCATGTGAATTCCTACTCGACTGCAAATCTTGGAATTTCTTCAAACACTGCTTTTTCATCACTTACCTCCTCTCCAGGCCAAACGTTCGCTGTTCAACAACCTCAGAATAAAACTTTTGTTACTCCATCAACCATATCATTTACTGCTTCATCATCCATGCCTCATCCACAAAGTCAGTTTTTTGTTGCTCCACAAGCTGCTTCCTCCTCCAATGCACCAGTTATGGTTCCTTCTTCAAATTCCAAAGAAAGTGATGAAAATTTAGCTCTTGCCACTGGACTTGTCAACTGTTACAATGCTTTTGTAGCTGGAGAGCTCCCACCTCAACTCTCATTTGCTGACCTGGATCAAATTCATCCAGAAGATGTGGAAGAAATGGATATTACGTGACAGATAGCTATGGCAGTGTTCAGGGCGAAGCAATTTGCAAAGAAGACAGGAAAGAACAACTGGGGAATGAATGCTGACAAGAAGGTAGGGTTTAACAAAGGAAAGTTGCGTTGCTACAACTGTCACGGGCCGGGTCATTTTGCTCGTGAATGTCCTAAACCCGATAGAAGAGTAAGCAGTAATCGAACAATGGTCCCAGTGGGAAACAGTCGTGGAAGTGTTGCTGTCAACAGTGAGACTGCTAATCTGGCAGTGGTTGCTCAGTCTTTTGACTGGGAGGATCAGATTCAGGCACTGAATATTTCAGGACCTGAAAATGCTCACTTGGCTCAAATCAATGACATTCCTGTGAAGAAAGCTGAGATTCATCCTGAAGAAGAAATGATGGAGTTGTAGTTTGCCTTAATGGTATCTTCTACTTCAGAATCTGAAAAGAAAGAGGTAAGTCCATCTTCCTGTTCTCAAACATGCATTGATAATGTTAAAAATCTTCTTGAGCGCATAGAATCATTACGTAGAGAGAACGAGGACCTGAGATATGAAGGTTATCAACTCAGGAAAGGACAGAAACCCCTAAAGGCTGAATTAGAAGCAAAAATCAAAGACTTTAGGAGGCTTCAGGAATATTATAGTAATAAATGTGAAAATTATGACTATGTTAAGAGACAACTTGCTGAATTAACTGCTGAGCTTGACACATTAAAAGGCAAATTTGAAACTGCAAATTTTGATTTTATAAAATTTGATGTGTCAAGTGAAGTAGTTGCAAACATGATAGATCATTGTCTGCAATTTAAAAATAACCAACAAAAGGGTTTAGGATACGATAAAGTACCTCCTCCTTTCAATCACACATATTAGTATCACCCTTTGACTAAAGTGGAGATTGCCAACGAACCATTCATGGTTTACGGCAAACCAGCTGGTTTTGTTTCAGGAGGCATTATTAATGTTGAAAATACTAATGTTTCTACTTCCCATGAAGATCAATCCTTAAATCAGTCAAAGCAAGAAGTTGAAGGATATGTTTCTAATAATAAAAATGTGTCTGAACCTACTGTTTCTGTTTCAAATGATAATTCTTTTGTTTCTGATGTTAAAATCAAAGATACATCTTGTGATGCTTCTGCATCGGATCATGTTGAGTTGAATTTTTTTGATATATTTGATGACTTGTTTGATAATCCTGATGTTCCTGATGCTCCTGATGTTTCTGTTACAAGTACACCCACTCCACAAATCACACAACCTGATTCACCCTCACCTATTGCACAATCTGATTCTTGCACATGTTCATGTGGAAAAAAGTAAGAGTGTCATTAAAGAAAATAAATCAGAAAAAGGCAGTACCAGTTCCAATAACAATAAACATATTTGCTTCAATTGTGGTACTGTTGGTCACATCACTAGGAATTGTTCCAATCGGGCTTTTGTGCATTTTTTTTCACCAAGAGGAGAGAACGAGTCTAGAGGAAGGTCTTTAAATAGAAAGTCCTCAAGAGCTCATTCTCGAGATGATGATTGGAAGGCTAATCAAAACAAGAAAAGGGCAGTTTTTCAAAAGAACAAACAGGTTTTCAATAACAAAGTCACAAACAACTTGCCAAAATCGAACAAGGCTCAGCCGAGATCGATTTCGTCAAAGAGCAGATTTGGATCTTCAATCACTTCTGGTAGAAAATCCAAATGCTCAAAGCAAACTGAAAAGAAAAATGTTTCAAACCCACCAGTGATTGTTAAGAAACCTAAATACCAGTGGATGCCCAAATTAACTTCCAACCAAACATCGTCATCCTCTGAAAGTGTTTTAAATGATGATTCAAAATTAAAGGGTTTTAAAGATAAATCTGTAATTGTAAAGGGTCAACCCAGGAAAGTAATGACCTGGGTCCCCAAATCTAAATAATTCCGCTCATCTTGCAGGGACAGTTGCGGAGGAATGTCGTCAGACCTTGGTATGTCGACAGCGGCTACTCCCGGCATACAACAGGAGACATCTCCCAATTGACCGACATTCAAACTTTTAATGGGGGATTCGTTTCCTTTGCGGGCGGAGAAGGCGGAAAAATCACTCAGAGAGGAACTGTGACAAACGGAGTGCTGAGTTTCGAGAACGTCAACTATGCTCCCGAGTTAAAGCACAGCTTGTTGAGCGTCTCTCAGATTTGCGACAAGGGTTATTCAACACATTTTACTGATAAAGAGTGTCTGATCTTAAAGCCAGGCATTGTCATCCCGGATGAGTGAATTCTTGTTAAATCAAAGCGGGATGGAAATGCATACATTATAGAAATGAATAGCAACATTCCTGAGCAAGTCACCTGCCTCTTTTCAAAAGTCTCAGAACAAAATGCTATGTTGTGGCACCGACGACTCGGTCATTCGAACGCTAAGAATCTGAATCGTCTTGCTAAAAATGAAATGGTGTGTGGCCTGCCTGTCAGAGACTTTATAACATTTGAAAAGTGTGTGTTATGTGCCCAAGGAAAGCATCACAGGAAACCACACCTGCCAAAACAGATAAATTCAATCAGCCAGGTACTCCAATTGTTGCACATGGATTTATTTGGTTCGGTCAATATCCTAAACATCAACAAAAGTTCATATTGTCTCGTTGTGGTCAATGACTTCTCGCGTTGCACGTGGGTTTTCTTCTTATCCAACAAAGTTGGGGTATCTGATGTGATCAAGAAGTTCATCGTAATGATAGAGAACCAAACAAATAACCGGATGAAGGCGCTTCGAACTGATAATGGAACAGAATTCAAGAACGCGGTTCTTGATCACTTTTGTGCAAAAAAGGGTATCATGCGTCAATTCAGTTCTGTTCGCACGCCTCAGCAAAATGGTGTTGCTGAACGGAGGAATCGAACGCTGCAAGGATGATGCTGTGTGACTCCAAATTACCTGTTTTCTTTTGGGCTGAGGTGTGACAACCCGAAATTTCTATTTTGTACAACCATTCATTTCAATAGAAGTCAGAACAGTTTCTGCTAACTTTTGAGCTGTGTAGAGTCAGTTTGAGTGTCCTAAAGCCTAATACTTCAGGAGATAACAGGAGAGAGGATGCCCTAGGGTTTATTGTGTAGCAATAATGTCCGAAAACTCCAAGAGTTTGGAGTTTACGGCCTAAACAAGGTGTTTACGGCCGTAAACCCCAAGGCTATAAATATGGCACTTAGCCATTTTAATCACTTTTTCACTTTTCAAGATCCAAAACTCAAATCCTCTCAAGTATCATCCGACTTTTCTTCTTGATCTTCAACTATGTAAGTGTTTCTTACCCTAAAAAGTTGATATCTTGCTTAACCTAGTGATCTTACATGATTCCATCCGTGAAATCATTCCAAAAGTGTAGATCTTCAAGTTTCACCAAGAACACCAAGAACACACACTAGTGTTCTTGGACATTTAGCACCCTTTCAAGCTTCTACATAGTAAGTAGTCTTACCTTGGCTTGTTATAAGGCTTGTTACACTTCATAATCATCTAGAAAACACCATGGAACACAAGATCAAAGGTGTTTACGGTCCAAGAACACCTTGGACCGTAAACCCTAACAAAGGGGCCAAAGTGTGCCCTAGTCCCTTACCAAGCCTTGGAAACTAGCCTAGACCCCTTCCTTGTTGTGCTTAGTACTTGAAAACATCAAAAAGACCATAAACCATTTGGGTTTACGGCCGTAAACCCAAAGACAAATGGTCCAAGGACCGTAAACTCCACAAAGGAGTGAAATGGTGCCCTAAACCCTTCCTAAGGCTTAAACATGAAGTAGGAATGTTTCTTGTGATCTTTAAAGCTTCAAAACACAAAATGGTCAAAGTACCATGAGTTTACGGCCATAACATCATGGGTTTACGACCGTAAACTCAATGTGAGTTGGTCCCAAAACCGTAAACTCCAAAAGAGTTTACCCTTGGACCCCAAACTCAATAGCAATGTTCTACAACACTTAGATGCAATCCTTAGTACTTGTAACACTTAAATAAAGTGTTAATCATGTCCTAGGATGTCTTAACATGGTTAATTAGTTGTTTAAATGACTAATTGGATACATATATGTGTGATTATATGTTAACTAGGATCCTTGTGTGTGCTCAAGTCTTCACTTGACACTTAGCATCCTATACTATCCGTTCATCCAAACCACTCACTACAGGTGAGTTCATACCCCTTAATCAATCTTTTAAACGATTTTAAATGCTTTCATGGGGGGGAATACATGTAGAAAACAGGAAGTTATAGAATCAATCACATGTGATTTATAATTGTGTTTTCAAACAACTGATTTCACGTACTTCAAAATGTGATAAATACAATGCTTTTCAGTTATTTTTACTTTGTTATCAACAAACTACTTTTGAATCATTTTATAAACTGACATCAAGTCATTATTATTTATTGTTCAAAACTCTTAAATGTTTTACAAAACCTCTTTCAATTTACTGTCAAAAACCATATCTATACACTTATGTTTCATGTATATATGTATTGATATGAGAGCTTTCATTCTTTCTTCAGTTCCAACACTCTTGAGTAGCAAGGGTGTATAAACCTACTTGGACATTCAATGTACATTCCAGTAAACTATTATAGGTATAGTTTAGGGGATACAAATTACTATTCCTATTACAAGGAATTACACAATAGTCAGTTCATTCATGAGTATATACTACTATATGAAGAGATACTATTACATGTTATTCAGAGAGAAATACTATATCTATACAGAGAGAAATACTATATATATACTATACGGGACTAACCATCCTACACCTGGCTGCTAGCTACAGCGGGACCTGTTCATCGATGGATGTTCTCGGTTGTACTGTTCGGCGAGTTTCCACGTCGTGATTATCCTAAGGCAAAAGGATACGATTTCAATGATTATATAATTTTCCATATTACTTTTATTTTGTGACACATTCACATAAACGATGAGGTAGACTATATTTTTATAATAATAGTTGTACAGGGGAAAAACCTTCATTGATACAGAAATGCAAACTTTCAAAGCATTCAGGTCTTAGTAGAAGACTACCTTTTATACTAGTAGGAAATATGGGATTTCCTAGGGTTTTCACACTTATACTAAATGTTTCATTAAACATTTACAAGTCTTTCATAACAGCTTTTCGAATCAATGACACCATAATACTTATGAATTCACCAGCTTTATGCTGATCTACACTTTCAAAATAACTTGTATTCTCAGGTCACCAGTAGACATGTACGATGACCAGGGTTTTGAGAAGACGGAGCACAGTCAAGACTCGTCTTTATTTTGTTTACATATTTTGGTGTCTTATTACAATGAAAGAATACTCATGTATTAAAATTTTACTTTTAATGCAATGGATGATGTTGTTGCTTGTCTACTACTTTGCACTGTTATGATACTTTATATGACGTCCTCCACCCATGAACGTTTCCGCCGTTCTTGGTTTTGGGGTGTGACAGATTGGTATCAGAGCTTTGTTTATAGTGAATTGAGTATATCAACCCATAAAAGATATACTGACTATAAATACAATGGGATTAAAATACTCTGACCAAGAGTTTATACTTTTAAATAATAAAATATTTACCAAAGTATATATGCCTGCATTCATACTAAAATCAGTGTCACAATGACAAAAACAAAAGTATTACGATTGTTGAATATCACAAGTAAGCTCGGGGATGTATGGTCAGTCCTGGGAGTGGCATAGCCTGATCAACTATCCTGGTCGGAGGAGTGATTAGCATATGCCCAAGAATGGTTGTGATATGGCAACAAGTCTAAAAACTAACCAACATTACCACAATGAAATACCATAGGGGTATTTGGTGTTACTATAATTACTTATCTGAGAACTAAAAGGGTCTTTATCAGTAGGCCAATAGTTGCTGAGTGGATACACTAAGGTTATATGTATCTAGGACGTCATAGACTTAGAATCTGTGAATCTTTGCTTTACTTCCTGTTCCTCGTTTGGTTGTGGGCTTAGAGTTAGGGTCACTTATTCGAAGGTCTATCCTGCCCTGAATACATATAACTGGTATGCACTAAACAAGTATTGAAGTAACTGATAAAGATCATCTTATAATTATCTTAGTTAGCACGTCTATTAATTTCTTATTATATCCCTTTTCTCGCGTAGATATCATGGCTGGATTCCATC
This sequence comes from Lactuca virosa, assembly GCF_052849685.1. Taxonomy (NCBI): domain Eukaryota; kingdom Viridiplantae; phylum Streptophyta; class Magnoliopsida; order Asterales; family Asteraceae; genus Lactuca; species Lactuca virosa. The sequence continues at coordinate 147,570,068 of NC_136432.1, read as the reverse complement.
CCCACGACGACCCGTACTACCCTAACCACGACAATGCTGGATGGCTCGGAGAAGAGCCAGAGAATGATCACCCAATTCCTTTGGATGATCACGAAGCTGAAGGCTTTTCTGATAGTTCTGACTCAGAACCAGAAGTCAACAACCTACCCCAGCTGCTCATGACCCAAACCCTCGCCCAACATTTCAAGGACCCACACCTCTGTGGGCCACAAACTTGAATAGATGGAGTCAGGAACAGAGTCAACCCATCCCCTACAATGGAGATAGAAGCTTCTACAACCTCACTGAGGGAGGTTCAGCTGACAGGGTCCTACCCATCATGGTTTGTAGGATTTCCCAGAACACCGAACAGGGTCGAGCCGCTATCGACCGAGTCATGGATATTGACGCCAACTCTGGCGTTAACACAGTCCGCATTCGCCAACTAGAGTCTGCTCATGAAAGGACTCTGGTCCACAATGCAGCTCTGCAGAGAGAACTTGCTGGAACCCAAGCTGAAGTCAGGGAACTTCAAGTTCAGCAAGTAAGATCTGACAGGCGTGTGAGGGACATAGACTGCCTTCTGTCGGAATCAAGAACTCACCCTAGTAGTTCTCGTCGCCGATAGAATCTCATCGACTTCTTTTTTTGGATATAACCTAGTTATGTAAAACTCTGGTCTAATTTCCTATCTTTGTAAATCTTAGACCTGTTAGGTCTTGATTAGTTCGTAGTCCTGTCAAAATTTTCCCATCTTGGTTGATGTAAGGCCTCCTACTAGGCCATTTTTCCCGAACTTGTTACATCAGTAATTCCAGTAATATTGACAGGTACCTAATCTCATGGGAATTATTATCCAAATGCTATCATCTGGTAGTTCTAGATCTACATTCAATCGTGATGTTGGGCTATGAGGAGTTAGTCCATGAGTCCTTTTCATCAACTTTCCTATTAAATTCTTATCAATATCTTCATCTTTTTAAACTTATAGTTAAAAGATGCCTCCTCGCAGAAATCCAAGGCGTAACAATAATAAAGAAACACCGATACCACCACCACCTCCACCACCTCCTCAGTTCGACGCTGCTATGTTCCAAGCAGTTGTCACGGCGGTCGTAGCGGCTGCCATGTCACACATCAATACTCCTGTCCCTAGTGGATCGGGAACTGGTGCACCTATTTCTAACCATAGCGAGAGTCATGGGCACCCCCGGGAATGCACCTACAAAGAGTTCACAAATGCCAAACCCAGAAATTTCAATGGAACTGGAGGGGTTATGATTCTAAGGCAGTGGATAGAAAAGACAGAAGCAGTCTTTGAAATCTGCGCCTGCCCAGAGAACAATAAGGTCAAGTTTACTACTTGCACCTTTTCTGACAGGGCTTTAACTTGGTGGAATGGCCACGTTAAGTCACTGACCCTAATAGTGGCAAATTCGATAAGCTGGGAGAACTTGAAAGCCATGCTGATGAGAGAGTACTGTCCCCGAGGGGAAATTCAAAAACTCGAGCAGGAACTTTGGGGTCTAGTAATGGTTGGTTCTGACATATCAACCTATACTAATAGATTCTGTGATCTGGAAATTCTTTGCCCGGATATGGTTGCTCTAAAGAGCAAGAAAATAGAGAGATATATTTGGGGACTGTCGCCCCAGATCCAGTCAAGTGTGTTAGCATCAAGGCCTGTTACTTTTGACAGTGCTAAAGAGCTGGCACAATCTCTTATAGATCACGGGAACTACCAGAACCCAACGATTTCCACGCCTGAACAACAAAAGGGGAACAACAACAACAAGAAAAAGGGGTGGAACAAGAGGAAAAGCGGGACTTCGCAAGAATCCTCAAAGAGACAACAACTAGTTACAATCAATGCTGCCATAGTAACTCCTGTTGCCCCTGCTAATCCCTTACCAGCTAAGCCTTATGCCGGTAATCTTCCGAAGTGCAACAAATGCACCTTCCACCACAACGGACCTTGCCGGGAAATGCAGTGCACTAACTGCAACAGAAGGGGGCATACTGCCCGTTTCTAAAAGACTCCAGCAAGGCCGAGCGCTCAAGTTCCTAACGCCGGTGTGGGCCAAGCTTGCTACGGTTGTGGCGAAGTGGGCCACTACAAGAGGAACTGCCCTAAGGCAGGAATAGCTGGCGGAGTAGGAAGAGTTCTGGCCATAGGCCACGAGGAAGCGGTTGCCGACCCCACAGTGGTCACTGGTACGTTCCTCCTCGATAAATCTTATGCATGCATTCTATTTGATAGTGGAGCGGAGAGGAGTTTCGTGAACCAAAAATTTTCTCATTTACTTAAGCAAAAATCACGAGCCCTTAAAGAACCGTTCACTGTAGAAATGGCTAATGGGAAGACAGAGAGCACTAACAGTATATACATAGGGTGTACCCTAACACTAGATAGCCATTCATTTTCGATCAACATCATGCCGGTCTTATTTAAAAGTTTCGACGTCATTATCAGCATGGATTGGTTGAGTCTTCATCGCGCCGACATCATGTGCTTTGAAAAAGCAGTTCGTCTTAACCTTCCTAACAGCGAAACCCTAGTTATCCATGCGACAAACCTAGTACGAACCTTCGCATCATTTCATGCATCCAAGCTCAGAAGTGCTTGCGAAAGGAATATCATGAATTCCTCGCACACATCGTCGATACGAGTCAAGAAGTGAAAGATATTCAGAACATCCCAGAAGTACGCGACTTTCCCGACATCTTTCCAGAAGAACTTCCAGGATTACCACCACAACGCCAAGTCGAGTTTAGAATCGACTTAGTGCCAGGGGCTACTCCAGTAGCCAAATGTCCATATCGTCTGGCACCAGCGGAGATGCAGGAACTTTCCAGTCAGCTTAACGAACTTCTCCGGAAGGGATTCATTAGGCCAAGCTTCTCACCATGGGGAGCACCGGTCTTGTTCATCAAGAAGAAAGACAGATCGTTTCGTATGTGCATCGACTACAGGGAACTCAACAAGCTTACCATTAAAAATCGTTATCCCTTACCCCGCATTGACGATTTGTTTGATCAACTTCTAGGAGCCAACTACTTCTCGAAGATCGACCTACGATCCGGGTACCACCAACTAGGAGTGTTAGAGGAGGATATTCCCAAGACAGCCTTCCGAACTCGTTATGGACACTACGAGTTTGTAGTGATGCCGTTTGGATTAACAAACGCACCCGCAGTATTCATGGATTTAATGAATAGGGTGTGTCGTCCTTACTTGGATCAGTTCGTCATTGTCTTCATCGATTACATACTCATTTACTCTCGAAGTAAGGAGGAACATAGTCAACACCTACGAAGAGTCTTAGAAACATTACGATCAGAGAAGCTCTATGTGAAGTTCTCTAAGTGCGATTTTTGGATTCGAAGAGTCGAATTCTTGGGCCACGTAGTTAGTGAAGAGGGAATTCACGTGGACCCTTCCAAAATCAAGGCCATTGAGAACTGGTCAGCACCGAAGACACCTACAGAAATTTGTCAATTTCTAGGTCTCGCTGGCTACTATCGTAGGTTCATTCAGAACTTCTCCCGAATTGTGAAACCTCTTACAACACTGACCCAGAAGGGCGTGGCCTTTAACTGGGAAGAGAAGCAAGAGAGAGCGTTCCAAACGCTCAAGCTAGCCTTGTCCACCGCACCAATACTATCCCTCCTCGAAGGGAGAGAAGACTTCGTTGTCTAGTGCGATGCTTCAAATCAAGGGCTCGGCTGTGTTATGATGCAACGAGGTAAGGTCATAGCCTATGCCTCGAGACAGCTGAAGACACACGAGGTCAACTACACCACCCACGATCTTGACCTAGGAGCAGTTGTGTTTTCTCTGAAGATCTGGAGACACTACATGTATGGTACAAAAAGTACTATCTTTACAGACCACAAAAGCCTACAACATATATTCGACCAGAAGGAGCTCAACATGAGACAACGACGGTGGGTCGAGCTACTCAGTGATTACGAATGTGAAATTCGTTATCATCCGGGTAAAGCCAACGTAGTAGCCGACGCCCTAAGTTGGAAAGAATACTCTGGTCGTAGAGTCAAATCTTTGACTCTAACTATCCATTCACACTTGTCCACGCAAATTAAGGAGGCTCAGCTCGACGCTTTGAAACCAGAATATGTGGCGAGTGAATCCCTGAGAGGGATGGATAAGAACTTGGAAGTCAAGGGTGGCGGAGCCTTATATCTCATGGATCGGATCTGGACACCGAAACACGGTGGTTTCAGAGACTTGGTCATGACAGAGGCGCACAACACTCGTTATTCCGTCCACCCGGGTTCAGATAAGATGTATATGGATCTTAAAAAGCTATACTGGTGGCCTAACATGAAAGCAGAGATTGCTCCCTTCGTAAGTAAATGCCTTACTTGCGCAAAGGTCAAGGTCGAATACCAGAAACCCTCCGGTCTACTACAACAGCCGGAGATACCTGAATGGAAGTGGAAGCGGATCACTATGGACTTCATAACCAAGTTGCCCAAGACAACGGGTGGACTTGATACCATATGGGTCATCATCAATAGATTGACCAAGTCTGCACACTTCCTGCCTATCAAAGAAACAGACAAGATGGAGAAACTTACAAGAACCTACATTCGGGAGATTATACGACTGCACGGTGTTCCCATATCCATTATCTCGGACAGAGATAGTAGATTCACTTTGCGGTTCTGGTTGTCGCTACAAAGTTCCCTAGGAACTACGCTGAACATGAGTACAGCCTACCATCCACAGACCGACGGACAAAGTGAGAGGACTATCCAAACCTTGGAAGATATGTTGCGAGCCTGTGTGATCGAATTTGGGAAAGCATGGCATACTCATTTACCCCTTGTCGAATTTTCCTACAACAACAGTTATCACACGAGCATAAAGGCTGCTCCATTCGAAGCCCTCTATGGCCGAAAGTGCAGATCCCCTCTGTGCTGGGCTGAGGTGGGTGATACCCAGTTAGCTAAAGGACGAGTTCCTGAAAGCACTCTCACAGGTCCGGAGATCATTCGGGAAACGACAGAGAAGATCGTACAGATTCGTGAACGATTCAAAGCCTCTAGAGACCGACAGAAAAGCTTCGCTGATAAGCGAAGGAAACCGTTGGAATTCCAGGTGGGCGACCGTGTTCTATTGAAGGTCTCACCCTGGAAGGGCTTGATATGCTTTGGAAAGCGTGGAAAGCTAAATCCAAGGTACATAGTGCCTTTCGAGATTCTCGCAAGAATCGGCCCTGTAGCTTACAAACTTAACTTACCGCGGGAACTCAGTATCGTACATTCTACTTTCCACGTCTCGAACTTGAAAAAGTGTCTGTCCAACGAGACTCTTGTAATCCCACTCGACGAGATCGAGATCAACGAGAGCCTCAACTTCGTGGAAGAACCTGTAGAGATCATGGACCGGGAGGTCAAGCAAACGAAACAAAGCCGCATCCCGATAGTGAAGGTTCGCTGGAACGCCAAACGAGGACCAGAATTCACTTGGGAGTGAGAGGATCAGATGAAACTGAAATACCCTCATCTTTTTACTTAGTTATTTGTAACTACTTATTTGCTTAAACTCTAATTTCGGGACGAAATTCCTTCTAACGGGGGGATGATGTGACAACCCGAAATTTCTATTCTGTACAACCATTCATTTCAATAGAAGTCAGAACAGTTTCTGCTAACTTTTGAGCTGTGTAGAGTCAGTTTGAGTGTCCTAAAGCCTAGTACTTCAGGAGATAACAGGAGAGAGGATGCCCTAGGGTTTATTGTGTAGCAATAATGTCCCAAAACTCCAAGAGTTTGGAGTTTACGGCCTAAACAAGGTGTTTACGGCTGTAAACCCCAAGGGTATAAATATGGCACTTAGCCATTTTAATCACTTTTTCACTTTTCAAGATCCAAAACTCAAATCCTCTCAAGTATCATCCGACTTTTCTTCTTGATCTTCAACTATGTAAGTGTTTCTTACCCTAAAAAGTTGATATCTTGCTTAACCTAGTGATCTTACATGATTCCATCCGTGAAATCATTCCAAAAGTGTAGATCTTCAAGTTTCACCAAGAACACCAAGAACACACACTAGTGTTCTTGGACTTTTAGCACCCTTTCAAGCTTCTACATAGTAAGTACTCTTACCTTGGCTTGTTACACTTCATAATCATCTAGAAAACACCATGGAACACAAGATCAAAGGTGTTTACGGTCCAAGAACACCTTGGACCGTAAACCCTAACAAAGGGGCCAAAGTGTGCCCTAGTCCCTTACCAAGCCTTGGAAACTAGCCTAGACCCCTTCCTTGTTGTGCTTAGTACTTGAAAACATCAAAAAGACCATAAACCATTTGGGTTTATGGCCGTAAACCCAAAGACAAATGGTCCAAGGAACGTAAACTCCACAAAGGAGTGAAATGGTGCCCTAAACCCTTCCTAAGGCTTAAACATGAAGTATGAATGCTTCTTGTAATCTTTAAAGCTTCAAAACACAAAATGGTCAAAGTATCATGAGTTTACAGCCGTAAACTCATGGGTTTACGACCGTAAACTCATTGTGAGTTGGTCCCAAAACCGTAAACTCCAAAAGAGTTTACCCTTGAACCCCAAACTCAATAGCAATGTTCTACAACACTTAGATGCAATCCTTAGTACTTGTAACACTTAAATAAAGTGTTACTCATGTCCTAGGATGTCTTAACATGGTTATTTAGTTGTTTAAATGACTAATTGGATACATATATGTGTGATTATATGTTAACTAGGATCCTTGTGTGTGCTCAAGTCTTCACTTGACACTTAGCATCCTATACTATCCGTTCATCCAAACCACTCACTATAGGTGATTTTATACCCCTTAATCAATCTTTTAAATGATTTTAAATGCTTTCATGGGGGGAATACAAGTAGAAAACAGGAAGTTATAGAATCAATCACATGTGATTTATAACTGTGTTTTCAAACAACTGATTTCACATACTTCAAAATGTGATAAATACAATGATTTTCAGTTATTTTTACTTTGTTATCAACAAACTACTTTTGAATCATTTTATAAACTGACATCAAGTCATTATTATTTATTATTCAAAACTCTTAAATGTTTTACAAAACCTCTTTCAATTTACTGTTAAAAACCATATCTATACACTTATGTTTCATGTATATATGTATTGATATGAGAGCTTTCATTCTTTCTTTAGTTCCAACACTCTTGAGTAGCAAGGGTGTATCAACCTACTTGGACATTCAATTTACATTCCAGTAAACTATTATAGGTATAGTTTAGGGGATACAAATTACTATTCCTATTACAAGGAATTACACAAGAGTCAGTTCATTCATGAGTCTATACTACTATATGAAGAGATACTATTACATGTTATTCAGAGAGAAATACTATATCTATACAGAGAGAAATACTATATATATACTATACGGGACTGACCATCCTACACATGGCTGCTAGCTACAGCAAGACCTGTTCATCGACGGATGTTCTCGGTTGTACTGTTTGGCGAGTTTCCACGCCGTGATTATCCTAAGGCAAAAGGATACGATTTCAATGATTATATAATTTTCCATATTACTTTTATTTTGTGACACATTCACATAAACGATGAGGTAGACTATATTTTTATAACAATAGTTGTACAGGGGAAAAACCTTCATTGATACAGAAATGCTAACTTTCAAAGCATTCAGGTGTTAGTAGAAGACTACCTTTTATACTAGTAGGAAATATGGGATTTCCTAGGGTTTTCACACTTATACTGAATGTTTCATTAAACATTTACAAGTATTTCATAACAGCTTTTCGAATCAATGACACCATAATACTTATGAATTAACCAGCTTTATGCTGATCTACGCTTTCAAAATAACTTGTATTCTCAGGTCACCAGTAGACAGGTACGATGACCAGGGTTTTGAGAAGACGGAGGACAGTCAAGACTCGTCTTTATTTTGTTTACATATTTTGGTGTCTTATTACAATGAAAGAACACTCATGTATTAAAACTTTACTTTTAATGCAATGGATGATGTTGTTGCTTGTTTACTACTTTGCACTGTTATGATACTTTACATGACGTCCTCCATCCCTGAACGTTTCCGCCGTTCTTGGTTTTGGGGTGTGACAGTCAATTCAGTTCTGTTCGCACGCCTCAGCAAAATGGTGTTGCTGAACGGAGGAATCGAACGCTGCAAGGACGATGCTGTGTGACTCCAAATTACCTGTTTTCTTTTGGGCTGAGGCGATCAACACTGCATGTTATGTTCAGAATCGTGTTTTGATCAACAAAGCCCAAATGAAGACTCCATACAAAATTCTATATGGTCACAAGCCATCTGTCAACCATTTCCGTCTATTTGGCTTCCCTTGTACCCTTCTTCACCTGGTGTCCAACCCGAAGTTTAATGCTAAAGCTGATGACTGCTATTTTGTGGGGTATGCTGCTCGCACTGCGTACCGGGTCTACAACAAATGAACAAAGCAAATCGTAGAATCCTTTGATGTGCGCTGGCTGGAGGAGAATGAAACGGATGCTAGAGTGGGTCCTGATTGGCTTTTCGACTACACGTCATTGTTCAAATCATTCAATGTGTGTTCAGATAGTTTATCTGGTTCTACGTCTGGTTCGAAGACTGTACTTGAAGATGAAGACGAAGAAGTTGTTTACAGACCGCCGATAGTGTCTTCCGCAATTCCTGCGGTGGAGTCATCTGTTCCAATTACTTGTCCAGAACCTCCAAGTCAACAAAATGCTCTAGATGCTGATGCTACACCTCTAACTCCTAATGAAAGAGAGTTCATGTCCAGAGATGCTTCCGCTGTTACTCAAACTTTTATGGAACTTCTCTTTCCTGAAAAAATCGCAAATGAGTTTGTGGCAGATCCTACTAATGAGATCGGTTCGTCTGAAGTGGATCATTCGGTAAATGATGGAGTTATAAACATTCACAATCTTCCTGTTTCAGTCAATGACATCGGCCAGGAGATATCTTCAAGCATTCAACGCGATCATCCGATCGATAATGTCATTGGCCAGTTGGGTGATGGTGTTAGAACAAGAAGCCAGAGTGGAGATGTTAATCAATGTCTCTATTCTTGCTTTATCTCTCAAATAGAGCCAAAGAACGTTGAAATGGCTTTGAATGAGCCCAGCTGGGTAGATTGTTGGATTAGTGTCTATGTCCATAACTATATTTGGTATGTACTTGACCCGACTCGGCATGGTCCATTTGGGTTGCATGGCATCATGCATTAGGATATACTAAAATGAGAGAAATAACACTTAAGGTTTGGTAATATATTATATGTTCTAATATATTAATGGGATTATTTAATTAGTATTGATCAAGAATTAATTTGGAATTAATTAAGTGATCAAGAGGAGACTAATTAAATATATGGGTTGATTGTGTAAATCATCCATACTTATATAGTGGGCTAATGTTCCATGGATTATCAAGTTGGGCTAAAACCCATAGGATGCTCCATGGATGCTCCATGGTATTTTTGTACCCATGGATCATGGAAATGAAAGGCCATGACAATTAGGGTTTACATGGTGTAACCCTAATTGTGACACACTATATAAGCATCTTATTCTTCCCAAAATTGGCAACCATGTGAGACTATGAAGAAATGGTGAGGGCTAGCCGATTTCATGAAGTGTTCATTTCTCTCTAAGTTATTCCAAGTGCATTTGATGTTGTGTGAACCATTTGAGGTGTCACACTTGGGGCACTCGGCTCTTAAGCATCAAGGAATTAAGCTACATAAAAGGTATGTCTTCTAACTTGTTTTATTACCCAAGTATCAAAGATTTTGTATGCTAGTTAGGGTAATAACTTGGATATTCATATTTGCATGTATAATAGAGAAAACATAGATCCAAGGTATTTAGGGTTGCATGTACACTTAGGAGTGTTAGAATGCTCAAAACCCAACAGTGGTATCAGAGCCTAGGCTTGTTTTCTATTATACTTGATGCAAATTGCTGAAAAAGCTGAAAAAAAATCGATTTTCTGGCATTCTGGGCACTGGACTCGCCGAGTCCACTGATGAACTCGTTGAGTCCATGAAGAAAATCATCCTACTCGTCGAGTAGGTTCATATACTCGACGAGTAGGACCCCCAGACAGCATATTTTCGAGGTTTTTGGCTGGAATTGGACTAGAAACATTACCCTAAGCTGTTTTTGAACTTATAAACCTGTTTTTGATGTGGTAATGTTCATTCTAATCCAATTTCAAAGATAATTGTCAAGAGATTCATGTTTTGTACTAGTTTAAGGAGTAGGCTAATTACATGAAAAATTTTGATTTGAATTATCTTATTCTTATGAGTTGCTTAGATTAATAGAAAAGTTATGTGATAATGTGTTTTCAATCCAAATTAATCTAAGAGTTGATCATAAAATGTGTTTTTGTAACTTGTCCTCAACTTATATGAAAAGTCACATTTGAGATTCATAAAACTCATAAAGATTTCCACAAGTTATGAATAAGGAAGAGTCACATTCTTTTAATAGTTTAAAGTCTTCCATAACTTGTCCTCAAGTTATGGAACTTGAAGAGTTTTTTAATTAAAACTACTTTAAACACATAAGTTATGGAATTGAATAGTTTTGAATAGTTTCAAAACTTGCCCTCAAGTTCTGGAATTTGAAAAGTTTTCCCATATGAATACTTTAATTCCAAGTTAAGCCCTTAGAATTTTAAAAGTTAAAATTCAACCCTTATACTTTATAGTATTATAAGTTAATAATATAATATATATATATATATATATATATATATATATATATGTATAAGAGCAAGTCAGTCTTACCGCTAGTAGGCCTCATTCACGAAGCCGGTCTATAAGGGGGTATAAGGTTACTGCCTATAAAATGGCAGTTTAATGCGTGTCCACTCTCACCCACCGCTTCCTTGATTGGTGGAGGGTCGTTAGCCGAACGGGTAGGACAAGGACTAGAATTATCCCTTTATTAAAAGTATTAATGATAATTACTAAGTAACTAAACTTTTATAAATTCTCAATCTTAGTTACTTAGGAAAATGTGAATAAGGTGCTAACCCATGAAATTACACTTTGCACTTTGCTTAAGTCGGTTAGTGGAGCGCGTGTGGTTAACCGGCACAAAGCTTGATTTAACAAGGTAGGCAAAGGGTTTCTTAAAGTTTATCATAGGCCGGTGGAGCGTGTGTGGCTAACCGGCACATCGGTTGGGTGATAAACATTTAAGAGTACCAAGTAATTTGCATGGTTACTTCACACCTTGTTTTGTGATCATCGGCATCCCAGTCACAAAACCTGAAGGGCACACTCGACATTGAAACATGCCATTGAAAAGTTCAATGAATCTCAAAAGATCTAGGAGTTTCAAATCCAATTAAAACCTAATAAATTACTTCGTTTTTCATGGTGGAAATTGGTGAATCGTCATTCGCCTACCTTCAAATATTCTATAGCTTGGATTACGGCATCCCTCTTCCAAGTTATAAAATATTGTGTTGGGTCCTAGCCTTAGTATTTCATATTGGGTGTTATATTAAGGACTTTAAATCAACTATCTTGAATATCTCCCAAAAGATGTCTAGCTCAGACATCTATGATCTTCCCAAATCTCTTGGAACTTTACTTCCTCCACCTCCTCCAATTATTCTCCCTAACCCACAAGTTCAAGGTCACTCAAGCCCTATTGGCAAGCAAGGTCTTTGTGTGCTCACATCTTGGAGATGAAGTCACATATTGACAAGCCGGAAGAGTTAGGTGTCAAAGTCTTAAGAAAGTCGGATTTTCAATCACTATCTAAGTCACATAGTTAGTTCCTTTGGGACTACTATGAAACAGACTATGACATGACCCTTAATGATCTTATCTATTTGCTTTGTGCTGCTGAATCAGCAATGATTTGGAGCACTGATAGAGCAAATTTGATTATAAGATCAACTTCCATGGACTTTGAAAATGGTAACATTAGATATGAAGAAAATTTTTCTCTTCCCAATGGAAAGGGATTGGCCATAGTCAACTCGGTTGACCAAATGGTAAAGAGAAAGGCAAGTCTGTGGTAGTCCCGTACACCATTCCCAAAGAGTCCATATGTTTCTCTTGCCAAAGGAAGGGGCATTGATTGCGAAGCTGCCTATTTACCTGAAAGATCATAAGGTTGATCAAGTCAAGAAGTTTGACTCAACTTCAGGTAAAGTCTACTATCTAACTCTGTTAAGTTTCTATTCTGAGATTCTTATTACATGATGTGACTGGGTCACATGTTGATGTTTTAAGAATCAAAGAAAAGTGAAGAAACTTAAAGGAAGTATATGCTGATTCTGATCGCGAAGATGGATCTCGATCGCATGGTTGAGTGCTTAGAATTTTGAGCTGTTGCTTAGGAGTTATGATATATTGCTTTGGAATAGATAACAACAAGTTTTTCATATGCTTTTGCACTGTAAGGATAAGTTTTTCCGCAACGTTTTAAAATTAAAGGAAATTTTTGATTTTATTTATTCTAAGTATCCTTACAATGGCATTTGTGAAAATTTGTTGCTTATATGATTCCATTGATAGCAATATTGGAAAATGGATTTGTTTCTTTCATTTGTGGTAGTGTCTAAATTTACCAAACAAGGAAAGATTCTCATCACCCAAGGTTTCTGTTGGATAGAAACTTGGAAATCATGCAAGTTGTATAGTATGATGAATGAGAATTTTCATCTTTGGAAAATTAAGATTAATTCCTTGTTTACATGTATATGTGAGTCAAGTGAAGGACTAAGGGATCGAGTACACATTCTGGTGAACTGATCAAGTCCACCACAAAAGATCGATAAGACTATTCGTCATGATTTACTAAAGTTTAGTAAATATGATTATACTTACAAGTTTAAGTATAATTCTGAAACATTGAAAAAGTTTTGATGTATGGCAGAACGAATGAGAAGAATCAAATTAGGCAGAAGGATAAAAGTTTCTCAAATCTGAAAAGATGGGAGAGTACTTTAGTATCATGTTTTGTGATCATCTTAATGATTAAGAAACCATATCACAATTAGTCCTCTAAGGAAATCTTAGTGCATTCCTATGGCTAAGAAGAGGAATCAAGAATTTCTAAAATGGTTAAATCAAGAATAAGAGTCATACTTCGTTCCAAAAACAAGTCTTAGAGTCATAATCCAAGACTATAAGTTGAGTGACATATCTTAAAGGAAGGTTTAAAACACTTGTCAAATGTAAGAGTAAAAGTGTCCTACTCTTGTACATTTGAAATTGGTAAGTTGTGATGTTTTGGATAAAACAAAGAGCAACTAAGGCCAATTTTGTGAAGTGTTTGTCTTGATAAAGAATCTGCACTATCTCTTGAATATTTGGCAAGATAGTTTTATATGTCAAGAGGACAGTGGGAGTCTAAAAGATTCTGAAAGTATTTCAAGATCTAATCAAGAATAAAACCTGTATTTCATCACTAGCACCCGACTAGAGGTTTATAACCTATTGTGTTGACATTTATGTGCCCATTCCAGAAAAGTTGACTATACATTTGAGTTCTACATGTTCTCAATTTTTTTCATAACTACTTGGAAGCAATGGCAGGCTCTGTACTGCCAGGTGGCGAGAAGTTAAGATTGCACAAGTTCAATCCATATGAGTTTGGATTTTTCACTAACCTAGTCTTGTGATTATGGTTTTGACAAATTCACGTGGATAAGAACACATATACCATAAAATCTAAGGGTCATAATGTTTCTCTCCGATTCATGAAAATGATGGTGAGGAAACACTTCCACCAAGCAGATTTTAAGTAAGATAGCAATTGTGATATTTGCATTTTCAAAGTCGTTAGTGGAGCATGTGTGGTTAACCGGCACACTAACATGGACTTATGAGAAATGAAAAAAATCTAAACAATCGAGACTATGATTACGGCATCCCTTTTGGTTGTTCTAAATTTTTTTAGACACGCCTGTGAACTATCTAAGATAAGGTGTATGATTTTGATAAAGTTTTATCAAAACAATCTCGTATCAGAAATCTGAACTTTGGTAAGAAATTCAATAAAGTATTGATTTCTAGAAGTCCAACTAAGTTCTGGATACATGTCAAAGCTAGTGGGAGCATAAGTGTTATGCTAATAATTTTCATGTTAGTGGGAGCATGATAATTATGATAAGTGTTGCAAGTTAGCAATGTTAATTATAGAAAACAAGAGTTTCAATTGAAAAAAAGTTGTTTTGCTATAATTAAGGGAGAGGAATTATACTTCATTTCAATTCTAAAAGCTTAGATTGAGGTGTTAATCATCTTTAGTCAAGGATATATATATGAATTTTGTGTTGGAATGGCTCAACATAAGGAAATTCTATATATGATTCCATTATTTGTGTTCTAAAATTCTATTATGATTACGGCATCCCTTTTCATTATCTGAATTATGAGAACTTGGAAAATATAAATATTATAGCAAAAGGAGTGGTCTAGTATCATGTCTTTATGTGAGACATCATGAATCGTGTCCCATATGCTTCGGATATAGGATCGATTTCATGTGCTATAATATTAAGCAATTATCGAGAACAATCTAAAGATTACCAAAGATTGGTTGCTCAGGGACAGTTGGAAGTATAGTGTTAAATTTTGGAAGGACCTTATTGAGTTATTTTGAAAAGAGGTAACTCTTGTTCAGAAGTGACAGTCAAAATGGGAATATGGAAATGTTTCCATAGGTGGAAGTTATTCAATTTGTGTAAGATTAGAAAAACTTAATGCAAGAAGGATGTTTCCATGGAGTTGATCTCCATCTGAATACTCTGTAATGTCTGTTGACAAGTCTTTGTGACTTTGTGCATAATCATTACAAGAGGATCAATGCATATAAGTTTAAAATCTAACAGATTTCGCTAAATGATAGGAATTTGGAATTCTTACATTTTCGATAAGGATTTGGGAGTGTGAAAAGAGAATCATTGAAGTTATGTTCAATCGATCTAGTTCACAAAGTAAAGATCATAGACAAACATAGAGTGCTTACTTGGTGTATGGCAAAGCTATTGTTTAGAAAAACATAGTGTACATGCTTGGAGCATGGGACAACTAGTGTTTTTAATTCAAGTATAAAGTTGATAAAACCGAAACAATGAATAATGAGTAATCAGTATGGTGATAAATAAAAAGTGTTCTATTTATAGTCATAGGTTTTGATACCATACGAGATTCAATTATTCTTGTGTTTCATTTTGCATGTTTTGACTTCCAGAATAAACTAGGTCATTCTTCCCGAATTACTAAGTTATTCAAACCATCCACAGTCGGTCATATGTTGGAAGTAGATATGAATCAATACTGTCATGGGTTGGCTTGTAGAGGTCTAAGATGTTGGACAAAGCGGTGCTACAACACTCATGAGTGCTCATAAGTTTTGAGTATTGGATTCAACCCGCGCTCATTTGAATCACTTCATGGATTTTTATCACGAGTGATTATGAGACGATAATATCCTATATTCTTCAAACCTAAAGATATGAGTTGTTACTATGAGTTGGTTGTACATTGATTGCGCTAAACCGCATTGCTAACTCGATGTTATAAAACATGCCTTTGTGTATGATTCAAAAAGTAGTAGAACAAGCCATATGAGTCGAAGTTTATCCATTCCTTTTACCTTCAGGATAAAAGCGATATATGTGGGCCCCTCAATGATTTAGTGATGACAAATGTAAGTGCTCGGCCGGGCCTGGACTGATTTGATTTGTTCAATTAGTCAGTCGTCATAAATCGGAAATCGGGAAACAACAAATGGACAGAGAGAATGATTTATAATCCATGTCTCAGTCCATATGATATCTAGAATGGAGGAATATATGATCCCTTATCTAATGGACAAGTCATTGGCGAGATCAGAGTTCAGTTACAATGTCAGAGTTCGACAGCGGCTTAAAGAGCTACGATTGCCAGTCGGTTCTTGAAGTCATACTCAATAATAGTTTGACTTATCCAAGTGGGAGACTGTTGGATTAGTGTCTAAGTCCATAACTATATTTGGTATGTACTTGACCCGACTCGGCATGGTCCATTTGGGTTGCATGGCATCATGCATTTGGATAGACTAAAATGAGAGAAATAACACTTAAGGTTTGGTAATATATTATAAGTTCTAATATATTAATAAGATTATTTAATTAGTATTCATCAAGAATTAATTTGGAATTAATTAAGTGATCAAAAGGAGTCTAATTAAATATATGGGTTGATTGTGTAAATCATCCATACTTATATAGTGGGCTAATGCTCCATGGATTGTCAAGTTGGGCTAAAACCCATAGGATGCTCCATGGTGTTTTTGTACCCATGGATCATGGAAGTGAAAGGCCATGACAATTAGGGTTTACATGGTGTAACCCTAACTGTGACACACTATATAAGCATCTTATTCTTCCCAAAATTGGCAACCGTGTGAGACTATGAAGAAATAGTGAGGGCTAGCCGATTTCATGAAGTGTTCATTTCTCTCTAAGTTATTCCAAGTGAATTTGATGTTGTGTGAACCATTTGAGGTGTCACACTTGGGGCACTCGGCTCTTAAGCATCAAGGAATCAAGCTACATAAAAGTTATGTCTTCTAACTTGTTTTATTACCCAAGTATCAAAGATTTTGTATGCTAGTTAGGGTAATACCTTGGATATTCATATTTGCATGTATAATAGAGAAAACATAGACCCAAGGTATTTAGGGTTGCATGTACACTTAGGAGTGTTAGAATGCTCGAAACCCAACATAGATGTTATGCATGAAGAGTTAAATCAATTTGAAAAACTCTGGGTTTGGACGATGGTTGAACTTCCTAAGGGCAAAAAGTCTATTGACACACGCTGGGTATACCGCAATAAGCAGGATGATTCCGGAGTCATAGTGCGCAACATGGCAAGATTGGTGGTTCGTGGGTTTAGACAAATCGAGGGTCTTGACTACACTGAGGTTTATGCTCCGGTGGCTCGCTTGGAGGCTATCTGTATTTTCCTTGCATATGCTTCCTACATGAATTTCACTGTTTATCAGATGGATGTCAAGACGGCCTTCTTGTATGGCAAGGTGAAGGAAGAAATCTATGTTGATCAACCCCCTGGGTTTGTTAACTCGAAGTTTCCCAATCATGTCTACAAGTTGGACAAGGCGTTGTATGGGTTACATCAAGCTCTTCGAGCGTGGTATGCAACTCTCACAAAGCACTTGCTCGAACATGGATATTCTCGTGGCACTATTGATCAAACGTTGTTCATCAAGCATGTAGGTAATGATCAGATTCTGGTCCAGATCTATGTTGACGACATTATCTTCGGGTCTACAAGTCCACAGCTTTGCACAAAGTTAGAAGGAGTGATGAAAAAGAGGTTCGAGATGAGCTCGTTAGGATAAATGACCATGTTTTTGGGGCTTCAGGTCCAACAAAGATCAACCGGAATTCTGATCCATCAAGCAAAGTATGTGGTCAATATACTTGAGAAGTTCGGGTTTCAAGACGCAAAACATGCCTTGACGCGAATGGCTGAGAGACCCCTGCTGACTCCAAATACTGATGGCGAATCCGTAGATCAGACTCACTACAGATCGATGATCGGTTCGTTGATGTATCTAACTGCAAGCCGTCCAGACATCATGTTTGCAGTTTGTCAATGCGCACGCTATCAAGCTAATCCTAAACTTTCACATCTTATTGTTGTCAAAAGAATCTTTCGGTATCTCAAAGGCAGCCCAAATTTGGGTCTTTGGTATCCGAAAAATTATGAATTTGATTTATATGCATTTGCTGACAGTAATTATGGAGGCTGTGAGCTTGATAGGAAATCTACATCAGGAGGATGTCAATTCCTTGGTGACCGGCTGGTGTCTTGGCAGTGCAAGAAACAGCACACTGTCTCAACCTCAACAGCAGAAGCGGAATATGTTGCTGCCTCTGCTTGTTGTTCTCAAGTTATATGGATCTAACATCAATTGTTGGATTACGGTTTGAATTACTTAGAAACCCCTATATTCTGTGATAATGAGGCTGCAATTCAGATTGCTAAAAATCCAGTCCAGCATTCGAAAACCAAGCACATTGATATCAAAATTCATTTAATTAGAGATTGTTATAAGCGTTCGCTCATTCGGCTGGAACAGGTTCCCACTGCTAATAATGTGGCGGATCTGTTCACAAAGTCGTTTAACAAAGCTCGATTCGATGTGCTTGTGAGCATTTTGAAAATGATTCATTTTGAGGACTAACTTTTTTTAGGATAGTTTAAATTTGCGCATTTTACATTTCATTCTCACCCATGCACAAATTTAGGGGGAGAAATAAACAAAAACCAAACAAAAACATTAGAAAATCAGAAAATTAAAATATGTTGTTAATAGTTTTTGTTTGTAGGTGATGTGCTGGGAAGTGATATAATCATGTGATAACAGGCAATCTGAATATGCGTAAGGTACCAAAGTCAATTTGTCTTAGTTCTGTGTTCGATGCGCTGGTAGGCACGAAAGTTTTTCAGAAATGGACTTGACTACGATCAGATGAACTTAAGGAGTTTAGAGAATTGACAAATCTTGACCTAGATAGTTCCATTTAGTCTGACAATACGACGCTTGGGTAGGTTGAGCAGAGAGATATACATGGGAATCTGCGGATACACTAAATGATCTGTATCTAGAACTGTGGATTAACTTTTCCTCGATGTGCAGACTTTGTCCTTAATTCCGGTATTGACGGGGCGAATGGGGAATTCCGATAAATTAGATCTGTAGAAATTTATTTTCTTTCTTTTTTACTGTCAGTCATATGTTACCTCCTCTGTGTGATCGAAAGATCCGACCTGGACTATAACATATGCAACTCTGTCTCTCTGCATCTCCCTTTATGCTATTCTTTCTACCTGTTAGCCATATGCTGTCTCCTTTGCGTGACCAACAATTCGACCTGGTACACAGCATATGCAACCTTCTACTTCTCAATCCCTCTAAACTCTTGTTAGTCATATGTCACACCCCAAAACCGAGAACGGCAGAAACGTTTTGGGGTGGAGGACGTCATGTACAGTATCATAACAATGCATAATAGTAAAGACAAGCAACAACATCCATTGCATTAATATAATAATTATAATACAAGCGTGTTCTTATAGTTTGTAAGACACCAAAAATATAATCAAAATAAAAGAGGAGTCTTGTATGTGCTTCATCTTCTCAAAAGTTGCATCTGTACCTGTCTACTGATGACCTGAGAATACAAGTTATTTTGAAAGCGAGTATCAGCATAAAGCTGGTGAGTTCATAAGTATTTAGTGCCGTTGCTTGTATAAAAACGTTTACAACCATGTAGTGTAATAGTTGATATCAATGTTTGAAAATAGTATGCTCCCTAGAAAATCCTATATTTTCCAGTAAAAGTAGTCTTCTACCAAGACCCGATTGGTTGCATGTTTGATCCTTTGAAAATGTAAAAGTTTTCCCAGTGAAACTATCAGTATGAAAATATAGTTTTAGACTTCATTCATATAAAGTAATTGGGAAAATAATGCTTTACCCCAAGCAGTGTCACTGCCGGCTTAATGTAATGAAAATGCAGACTCCAGGTAGTATTAAATGTACAATACACCTCGGGGAATCCGTTTCGCCTTTAATTCTTAAAGTGTTAATTAAAGGTCTGAATGTGAACTCGTATGTAACCATGCTGATTGACGATCGAATAACTGATGACCCTCCAGGTCACACGTAGTATGGTGACATTTTGTCACCCCTGGGCCTAGTCGGCTCGGACTGTAGCTAGCAGTCGGGATGTGGTAGTGTCTGTCCCGTATAGATCTATACACATAATGCCCGCTCTTCCTCCAGGAGACTCTGGTTACACGGTGATAGCACAATGAAGTGTCCTATCGAGAAGTAGTATGTCACATTTTGTTTTAGTATATTCTCTTGTATATTGTATAATGTATTCTCTGGTATAATGTATAGAGTGTTCTCTTGTATAGTATATAGTATTCTCTTTGTATAGTATTTAGCATGTATTGACTCATAATTGTACTGACTCTGGTAGGTGTCATTGTAATAGTAGTAATGAGTTGTAATCCTTAACTATACCTATTATAGTTAAATAGTGATGTTGGTTGCATGCCTTTGTTACACAAAGGTATCGAACTGAAGTGAAGACTTTTATATCCAACACAAATATATATGATATATAACTAAGAATTCAACGACAGTCGGACAAATAACTGAATACCCTAAGTCTACAACCAAACAAGGACAAGAAATAAGGTGAGCTATCAGTCCTAAGTCCTTCAAGTCTTACTTATATAAATATATTAGTATAGATATGGGTTTGAGAATAAAACAAGTTTAAAAGAGTTTGAAAACAGTTTTAGCATTTAAAGAGTTTGATAAAAGGTTTGAAACACTTGAAAATCCGAAGTTTGATGGTAATTTGAAAGTAGCAGCAATTCTTGTAGTCTGTTCTAGTTATTAATCACATGTGATTGATATAATAACTATAACAGTTCAACTTGCATTCCCCCCTATAAAAGCATTTAAAATCATTTAAAAGGTTGATTTAGGGGTATGAACTCACCTGCAGTGAGTGGTTTGGATGGAAGTGTCGGGTAGGATGTTAGGTGTCAAGTGAGGACTTGAACACACACACGGATCCTATGTAACATGTAGTGATACATAAATGTATCTAATTAGTTATTTAATCACTAATTAAGCAATTAAAGACACTCTAATACATGAAAACACTTTAATTCAAGTGCTAGGAATGCTAAGAGTTGCATCTAAGGAGAGTATGGCCTCACTTTGGAGTTTAGTCCTCAAATGGGAACCCTATATGTGTTTACGGTTGAAGGACCATTTCCCCCATGAGTTTACGGACGTAAACTCATGGTAATGGTGCATTTGTGTGTTTTAAGGTCTTATACTTCTCAAAGAAAAGTCCTAGGTTCGAATCAAAGGCTTAGGAAGTGGTTAGGGCTCGAAATGGTACACTTTTGGAGTTTACGGTCCTTGGACCACTCCTTGGGAGTTTACGGTCGTAAACACTTGGGTTTACGGTCGTAAACCCATGAGTTTACGGCCGTAAACTCATGGTTCCCCCATTCATTTCGTGTTTTGGTGTTTCTAGTTCATACATGCAGGTTCTAGTCCAATATTCAAGCTTTAGAAGGTGTTAGGGCCATCTAAACACCACTTGGGGGTGTTTACGGTTTTGGGTGATCCCCAAACCGTAAACACATATGTTCTTGGGGTTTTTGATGATTTTCCAAAGGATTAACAAGTATACTAAGCAAGCAACTAGATAGGAAGGGTATACTTACTTATATGAAGCTTGTAAGAGTGTTTAGGACCCAAAAACACTAGTGTGTGTTTTTGGTGTTCTTGGTGTTTTGAAGAACACTTGAATATCTAAGTAAAAACCAAGAATCCATGGATGAAATGATGTATAAACACTAGATTAAGTGTTGTATGAACGAATCTAGAAGCAAACACTTACATTTTGGCGGATTTGAAGAAATGAACTTATGATACTTGAGAGAAAAAGCTTGGTGTTCTTGAAGTGGGAAGTGGAAATGAGGAAAAGGTGTGTAAACTCATGCTATATGCATGAGTTCTTGGGAAAATGGTGTTTACGGCCCAAACACCTCTTGTTTGGCCGTGAACACCTAGCTAAGGTGTTGATTGTTTTGTTTGCTACACCTCACTAATAACGTCACTTCCTTTTATTTAATCGTTTGACGAAAAATAAAATAAAACACCCAAACGGACTTAAATCCGGCCAAAAATATACTGAAATGTTTTTGAATATTATATGAAGTGTTTAACTGTAGAGATTTTACAAATGAAAATTTCGGGTTGTCACATCATATGTTTCACTCTCTGCGTTATTGGAAGAGATCCGACCTGAGTGTACAACATATGCATTCTAAATCTGACTTCTTTCTCAATAATTGTCTGCTCATCTGAAGTAAGGAGTATTCTCGAAGTCCTCTATTATTGGGGTATATATCAGGAAGCGGGAAACACGTTCTAATACAATTAAAATTGAACACTTATAGGTTGTCTGTAGATCTCGCTGCTCAATTTAGGTGGACAACAATATCCTTGGTTGTCGTCAGTTGAATGGTCCTTAGGATGTATATCTAGATTCACAGGATCTAAGGACTTGTCACTCTTAGCTTATCCAAAACTTATCACAAATCTTTCGTGTTTAAGTGGACCACAATACCGGCGATTGACCAGACATAGACATGAAGGTAGAGGTACCGATAAGTGGACTAAGGCTGTCCAATAACTTTGATCCCAGTGTTACAAAATTATTTTCAGTGTCAGTTGAGATGAAACAAGATTTATTTTCTCTTTAATTCTCAATTTTTATTTTATTTTTATTTTTATTTTTAATTTTATTTTTTTATCCTCAAAATGTTTTTATTTTTTAAAAAAAATTTGGAGTATTGGACTTCGTTTTATACAGTGTGGATTGTAGCCCAATTTTTCAACCGGGTATATAAAGGAGTTTACAGCCGAAATCAACTCCACCCTCTCATTTTCTGAGTTATCGGCCGCAAACTATCCAGATTCTCTCTCTCTCTAAAAAATAATTTTGTGAAAATTTTCCGATAGCTTCAAAGGTATGATAAATCCGACCAGGAATATGAAAAACTCGCATCAAATTGACTTGTTTTCAAGGTTTAATCGATGAAAAACCAACTGTCGGCGTTTACGGCCGTGAACTCCCTTTTGGTCAAATAAAATTGATTTTTCTTCGTATGTTTCACTTAAAAGCCAATTTGAATTGCGAACATGAGTAAAACATCAATTTTAAAGGTTTAAATATATTGTTTTCTCATTTGGCTTGTTTTAGTGCAGATTGATATGGCAGAGCTCAAATTTGCTGACAGTCACAACCTGCTCTTACCGTGAATCTTGTAGTCTATCAAGGAATCATCAAAGAGTTCTGGAAGTCTGCTAAGTTGAAGAAAGGAAATGATAGATCTATATTTGTTGAAGCTGATGTAAAAGGGTGCACAGTTATCATAACAGAGCAATCCATCAGAGACGCCTTACAAATTGACGATCAATCTACCTTCCCCACTGAATTTGCAATTGATGAAGCTCAAGAAATTTTGGACAAGATGGGTTATGAAGGCGAATTTCCTCCCACAATAAAGAAACTACTGCCACCTTACTGGAGATTTTTGGCTCACATCTTTGTGAACTGCATATCTGGCAGACGGACTGGTGCTGATGAGATCTAATTAAGAAACACATGAGCCATTACCACTCTTGCTGCAGGAATCAATTCAACTTCTCAAGGTTTATCCTGGACGAATTTGTTGTGAACATCAACGCGAAGACTAGAGACACATTCTTGATGTATCCCAGGTTTATTCAGGTGTTCATTGATGTGCAATTTCCTGAAATAGTGAAAGACGGAGAAACCCTGGATATGAAGTCTCTTGGTCCACACACTGTTGGGTTGATCAAACAAAATCGAAAAGGGAAAGTCATTTTTCAAGGAAATTTTCCCCTGGTGAAGTTTGTCAAGTTTGCTGAGTTGAATGAGCCATCTGAATCTCACGGGTCTTCAGACAGAGTATCTTCAGAGCGTGTATCTTCAGAACAGGTGTTTTCAGAAGATGATGTCATTACGGTTCCAGATCATGAAGAAGAAGCTGCTATTCCTAACGCGATTGTAGCTGAAGAACATGACTTGACTTCAGTGCATGTTCAGAGCGACTATAGTGAGGGAACAATGGAGAATGCAACCGAAAACGATGAAGGTGATAATGACTCATTCAATGATCTCGATCTTTCTGGCTTCGACAAAGATGACATTTCATTAAATCTTGGAGGAAATGATAATTTCTTGTCAAATGAGGATATTGACTCTTTCTTTGACACTATCCATGATGTTGTTCATCAAGCAACAGAGATAGGGGAGTCAGAAGACGTTCTTGAGACTACGCCTCCTTCTCCAAAACAAATGGTTGAAACTTCAACTCCTATGGAGACATCTTCAGAGATTCATCCCTCTAAGAATGTTCCTCCTACTATTAAGTCAACAGTGAGTGAACCTCTGACAACTCAGACCTCCTCGCCTTCATTGAAGAGGAGAAGACTTGATCCTAGACCGGGTGTATTTGTGCCTGAACTATCTCAAGGCCTGTCAACTTCACCAATTACTACTTCTGTTGCTACTTCACCTATTCCATCCAATGAAGGACCGAGCACATTTTATGAAGCTGGTGGTTCCTCAGTTCCTTCGGGATCATCTCCTCTTAGGCCCTATAATGATGTTGCCTCTGAGAGGCTTGCTCTACATTTGGCCCACGAACAAAGCTCAGTGCCTTCCTCCCGAGCTAAGGGAATTTTTATTGAGGAAGGCCACTCAAAAGAGGATGATCCCACCATAACTGAACTTCAAAAGGAAATCATCATGCTTAATCAGAAGAATATTGAGCTTGATATCCGGGTGGCTGATCTTGAAGCTGAAAAGGTCCAACTTAAAATTTAGGTTGCAGATCTTGACGCGGATAAAACCCTAAAAACTCAACAAATTTCGGATCTGTAAACCCATCTGGGAGCCTTGACTGCAAGTTCGTTTGATCTTAAGAAGAAGCTGGCAGAAGAATTTGGCGACAAATTCAAGTCTTCAGTTCAACATGTCAACGCTGACCAGTCTGCTGATCAACAAGTTCAAGACTCCTCTGTTGTCCCGCCCACTCAAAGAAGAACTATGATTGTCGATCGCTTCGACAAGGAACCCGCTCAAGCACCAAACATTGTTGCACTCAAGCGTGCCAAGTTAGCAGCTTCTAACAAGATAAAGCAACTTCTTTTCAAGAAATCCTCTGATCAAAGCGCTCCTGGAGATCAACCCAAAATCACCGTCACTGATCTTGAAAGGAAGAAATTTAGACACAGATATGGTTATAGGACAGGAATTGTCTCATGGGGCTTTCATGACGGGCTAAACATGAGGTTAGTGAGATGCAAAAGCAAAAATATGGAGTACTACAAAGACTTCCATGATTTCAGTTCCTGGACTAGGGTTGATCTTTCAGAACTAGCAAGTGCTCCATTTGCAAATCCTTCTGGAGATCCAAAGGCAAATCATTTCAAGCTATTCTTAGAGGATCAAGTAAAGAAGGGATTCTCTGGTATGAAGACTACTGAGTCTTTGATAAAGAGCTTCCCTAATGTACTGGATCCCAAGACAAAGAAGCCTTTTAAGACTGTCATGTGGCCACCAACCAATCAAGTCAGACAGATTCCAGTGCTACAGAACTTCAGTGATGGATCTCTCGCCAAAATGCTCTATTGGGTCTATGATGAAACAACTGCAACTGCTATCATAAAATTCCAAGATGGTTGCTTTCGCCTATATGACAAAAGAGACCTACTTCAATTTGGGAAGTGGGATATTCATGAGTTGTCTTTACATCAGATCAAGGTGGCTAAAGAGATTTTTGAGTCTGCTGCTAAAGAGTTCACATCAATGGTCGCCGAGATTATTGCGAAAGGAATGTGGCAAGGGGCAATGAGGGGTCTGACGTGCTTATAATTGAAAAAGACTGAGTTATAGCTAGCCCCAAACCAAGGGGGAGATTGAAGGGTCCATGTTATGGTTTGGGCTAGGCTTTTGGATGTATAGGCCATTTGTACTTTGAGTCTTGTAATAGAAGTGTTTTTGGTGTGTGTATGGCCAAGAGTGTGTTTACGGCCGTAAACCTATTTACGGCCAAGTCCAGTTTATGGTCATGTCTTATCCCCTATATATAGGATCAGTATGTGTCTGTTGGTAGTTGTTGATGATCCATAGAGTTTACGGTCATTATCAGAGTTGTACCAGACGTTTTCTGAATACAAACGTGTGCAAGCTTTGATTCATTCTTCTTCTACTCAATTTTCATCTTATTTGATTGTTAGATTGCTTGATCACTAGTTAAGATCTTGTTTCTAGGACCTTACACGTCTAGACTCGCCGAGTCCTCCTTGTCCATTACTATACAGTCGATTTCAGTGGGACTTAATGCATCCAAATCATGGATCTGACCTCCTAGGGTCCCTTTTATATGTAAAGTCTCAAGCTTGGTGCACATGCATGGGATCTTTGTCTCAAGAAGCCATAAAAGATGGCCTACAAGATGCATGGGGTGTTTATGGTAACAAAGTTGGCATCTTTATGCCATAAAGACCCCCAATGGCCCTAGATCTGAAGTCATAACTTCATATTACACTTCACAACCCGAAAATGGCTAAGAAAGCCCTAAATATACCAAGATCCAAGCCCTAAAGATGATTATTTACATGGAAGATCAAGATAGGAGCTTTTTACCTTAAATGATCTGGAAATGGAACACAATCTCTGGATATCCAAGCTCCCACTTGAACTCCCAAGCTCCTTTCCTCTTCTCAAGCTTCACAAACCACCAAAATGCACAAAATGACCTTAGAACACTCAAACAAGGCTAGGGTTTCGAGTTAGGGTTTGCTCTGGACGATGGGGGCTGAGTTGAGGGGTTATAATGTGTTTAAATTGGGTGCAAACCCTCAATTTAGGGTTTCACTCAAACAACGTCTACTCGCCGAGTCGGTCTCCCGACTCGTCGAGTAGACTACTTAAACTTCTCGCGGATCACGACTCTACTCGACGAGTTGGACCTCCAACTCGTCGAGTCCTAGAGAAAATATAATAAATGCTTGAATTAACTACGTACCAGGAATCGGGTGTTACAAATCTCCCCCACTTATCTTAGACTTCGTCCTCGAAGTTTGTTGCTCGATCCTGAAAAAGCTCGGGGTAATGCTCCCTCATCTCGTCCTCCGGCTCCCAGGTCCATTCCGAGCCCTTTCGATGCTGCCACTGCACCTTTACCAGCTCCACTCTCTTGTTCCTCATATCCTTGGACTTCCTGTCAAGGATTTCCCTTTACCAGGAATTTTCGCAACTCGGAGACATGAAATGTGCTATGTATCTGACTGAGTTCGGCTGGCAGATCCAGCTTATATGCCACCTTGCCCACCCTAGCTATAACCCTGAAGGGTCCAATATACATGGGGACCAGCTTACCCCGCTTCCTGAATCGAATGACGCCGTCCAAAGGCGACACCTTCATGAGCACCATATCCCCGACCTGGAACTCCAGGTCCGACCGACTCTTGTCGGCATAACTTTTCTGCCAACTCTGAGCAGTCTGAACTCTGCTCCGAACCTCCTGGATCCTCTTCGTAGTCTTGAGTACCACTTCGGTACTCCTCGTGACTCTCTTCCCGACCTCTCCCCAGCATATCAGGGTCCTGCACTTCCTCCCATACAACATCTCGAAAGGAGGACAGTCGATACTCGCATGATAACTATTGTTATAGAAGAATTCTGCCAACGGAAGGTAAGTATCCCAATTACCTCCGAAGTCTAAAACACACGCCCGCAGCATATCCTCCAAGGTTTGGATGGTCCACTCACTCTGACCATCCGTCTGCGGGTGAAAAGCGGTGAAAAAATGCAGACGAGTACCCAGCTCGTCATGAAACTTCTTCCAAAACCTGGAAGTGAACCGCACATCCCTGTCGGAAATCACTAAAACTGGCACCCCGTGCCGCGCCACCACCTCCCTGATATAGATGTCAGCCAACTTTTCGGCCGAAATACTCTCCTGGATCGGAATAAAATGGGTGCTCTTGGTCAATCGATCAACGATGACCTAAATCGAATCCACTCCTCGTACGGTCCTGGGAAGCTTCGTAATAAAGTCCATAGTAATATCCTCCCACTTCCACAGTGGGATATCCAACGGTTGGACCTTGCCGTGAGGTCTCTCGTGCTCATCCTTGACCTTCCTACAGGTCAGGCACCTTTCCACAACCCAAGCTATGTCTCTCTTCCTACAGGGCCACCAATAATCGAGACGAAGATCCCTGTACATGTTCGTCGCCCCGGGATGGATAGAGAACCCAGATTTGTGCGCCTCTGCCATCAATACCTGGCGCACACCCCCATGATAAGGGACCCACACCCTACGGTGAAGAGTCAACAATCCCCGGCTATCATAGTCGAAGGAGGAAACCTGACCCATGATTCGTTCGCTCAACCGATGTTCCTCCTTCATGGCCACCTGCTGGGCCTCCCGAATCTGCTCCAACAATGGAGTCACAACTGTCATCCTCAGATAGATGTCCCTGATTGGCGCTGCCTTGCGGCTAAGTGCATCGGCCACGACATTGGCCTTCCCCAGATGGTAGAGGATCTCGCAATCGTAATCCTTTACCACATCAAGCTACCAACGCTGCCTCATATTCAGATTTGGCTGATCCATGAGATACCTCAGGCTCTTGTGGTTCGTGTACATGGTACAACGAACCCCATAGAGGTAATGGCGCCAAATCATGAGGGCGAAAACAACAGCCCCCAGCTCCAAATCGTGCGTTGGATAATTCGCCTCGTGAGGCTTCAGCTGCCTCGAAGCATAAGCAATAACATGCCCCCTCTGCATCAATACCGCACCCAAACCTGAGATGGACGCATCACAATATACCACAAAGTCCTCCATGCCCTCTGGCAGGGCTAAGATTGGCGCCTCGCACAATTTCTGTCTCAACGTCTCAAATGCGGCATGTTGCTCAGGCCCCCAGCGAAAGACCACGGCTTTCCTTGTCAACCGGGTCAGGGGCACTGCTATCTTGGAGAAGTCCTGAATGAATCTCCGATAGTAGCCTGCCAGTCCCAGAAAGCTCCGAATCTCAGATGGAGACCTCGGAACCTTCCATCTCATCACGGCCTCCACCTTGGTCGGGTCAACCGAAATCATGTTCTGATTCACAAGGTGCCCCAAAAACTGCACCTCACGCAACCAGAACTCGCACTTTGAGAACTTCGCATACAAGCTCTCCCTCCTCAAAGTGTCCAACACCTCTCGCAAGTGCTCCTCATGCTGCTCTCGAGTCTTGGAATAAACCAAGATGTCGTCGATGAAAACTATCACAGACCGATCCAAAATCGGTCTGCACACGCGGTTCATGAGGTCCATGAACGCGGCAGGAGCATTGGTGAGCCCGAAAGGCATCACCACGAACTCATAATGGCCATAACGCATCCGAAACGCAGTCTTCTGCAAATCCTCCTCTTTGAACCTCATCTGATGATACCCTTGGAGAACCAAGATGCTCCCTGTAGCTGGTCAAAGAGGTCATCGATCCTCGGAAGTGGGTAACGATTCTTCACCATTACCTTATTCAGCTCCCGATAATCTATACACATCCGATGCGACCCGTCCTTCTTCCTCACAGATAAAATAGGGGCTCCCCAGGGTGAACTACTCGGTCTAATGAATCCCTTGTCTAACAGCTCTCGCAGCTGTGTAGACAACTCCTGCATCTCAGGAGGAGCCAACCGATACGGTGCCTTGGCTATCGGAGCCGCACCAGGGACTAGGTCGATCCTGAACTCTACCTGCCTTTCCGGAGAGATCCCAGGCAACTCCTCGGGGAATACATCCGCAAACTCTCGTACCACTGGCACATCGCCCACTATCGCCTTACCCGCCTCCCGGGTATCCATAACATAGGCGAAAAATCCTACGCAACCTGCTGAAGGTAGCACCTAGCTCTCGCTGCTGAACATAAGGTTGGTCCTCACTGTGGCCTCTCTCCCTGAATCACCAGCTCTCCCCCACTTAGGGTCTTGATCTGCACCAACTAGTGCGCGCAGTCGATCACTGCCCTATTGGGGCTTAGCCAGTCCATACCAATAATAACCTTATTCCCCCGCAAAGGTATGGGAACCAGATCTACTAGGTAGCGCTCCTCGAACAGCCCCAAAACACAATCTCGGTAGACCTCAGATGCTCGCACTGACCGATCGTCCGCAATCTCGACCTCTAGAGGGCAATCCAACATGCCCGAAGACTCAGGAAACTTCTTGCTAAGCGCAAGAGAAACTAACGATCGGGTAGCACCCGAATCAACAATACCTGAACTGGGATACCGTTCACATGGAACGATCCTAAACAAAGCACATACATAACATATCAAAATCACAGTGACATAAAACAGAAGCATAAAAAAGAAATCCTACCCGTCACCACATCGGGTGCAGCGCGTGCCTCCTCGGCTGTCAACTGAAATGCTCGGCTCCACACCACTGGAGCCTCTACCTTGGCCTTTCGGCCATCCGTAACCTGCGCTGATGTTGGGGTCGGCGCCACCGCTGGCGCTGCTGCTGTCGCTGCTGTCAATCTAGGGCAGTTGGCCTTCTTGTGGCCCCTCTGATTACAATCGAAGCAAATCAGGTCTGACATCTGCACAGTGGGGGCGGGGGCAGTACAATCTCTGCCAAAGTGCCCCGTCTTGCCGCACTTGTAGCAGCCGGTCGATCCCGCTCCACAAGCTCCCTCATGCGGCCTGCCGCATTTCCTGCAGCGGCTCTGGCCTAGCTGGCGCTTAGACCTAACGTCGGATCCCTTGGGTTTCTTCCCCGAAACCCCTGTAACCTGCTTAGACTCTACTTTCCTCTTTCTGACATGCTCCAAATCGATCTCCCTCTCCCGCGCCCTGGCAATCATGGTAGCGGGTCTTCCGCATCTCCTCATCCCCCGTATATTGAGGCACCAACAAGGCCCTCTCCCTGAACTTGGCGGTGATCTCCGCCACTGTCTCGGTCGTCTGCCTCATATCCAAAAACTCCCTGGCCAGCTGCAGAAGCTCCACAGCCGGCGCAAACTCATCCCAGAATCTGGTCACGAAATCTGACCAAGTCATAGCCTCGACGGCTGGGGCTCCCAACGAGTGACCAACCGACTCCCACCAATCTCTAGCTCTATCCCTCAAACATCCCGCAGCAAAGCGGACCTTCGACCCTTCCGGGCAGAAGCTCGTCAACTGCGCAGACTCAATGTCTGCGATCCATCTCCTAGCAGCAATGGGGTCCTTCACCCTGTAAAAGTCTGGCGCACCACTCCCTCTGAAGTCCTTGAAGGACAGTGTGCGCGTACCCGCTTGGCCAGATGCCAAATCACTCCTGAATGATCGGAGGCGATCCTCCATCAGCTCGATAATCCCCTCCTTGATCGACCCGAAAATAACCGGGGTCGACTCAAGGATACCTCTCGTGATCTCAGACGCGATGAACTCGCGTAGCCCATCGTCAACCTACTCAGATCCTACACCCAAGCCCGATCGTGATCCTGATCCAGAACCTCCTGCTCCATGTCGTATAACCACCATACTGAAAATAAACACTCAATCGTCAGGATCATACATACTCCCAAGAGGTCCCACACACTCTCCAAGTTTCCTGGTTCCATCTCGGCCCTCCCTGACTCGTGTACGGATCCTCTGCTTCCAGCAGTACGGGCCCATACTACCTTCCACATCTATCCGTACTTTCCTCAAGGATTGCCTCAACTTCGCCAAGTCCCTTAACCAATATCCCTTTCCAACTAATCTCATCCTAGGCTTTCCTAGGGCAATATTCGACCTACTCTCCGCCATCAGCTGCACTAGGAGTCCCTACCACCCTTCCCTAACTAGCTTGCGGATACTGTTACATATCCGCTTACTAGTTAGTTAAAGTTAGTCGGGACCCCTATAGCACAAACCAAGCAGCATTCGTGCATTGAGTAACCACATCAATCATAACCTAACCAGGCTATCCTACTGCTGACTAGACAGTCCTAGCATACAGCTCATACAACAAGCATTCAAGGCATCCTCCTAGATCCTTAGCCCTAGTCTAGCATGCAGTTCTCAAAATCATATATCAGGCATACAAGGCATCCTCCTAGATCCTTAGCCCTAGTCTAGCATGCAGTTCTCAGAATCATATATCGGGCATACAAGGCATCCTCCTAGATCCTTAGCCCTAGTCTAGCATGCAATTCTCAGAATCATATATCACATGACATAACATAACAAGTATGGGTATCTTGGGGAAAATTTACTTGAGCTCGGTCGGTCGCACGCATCACACACCTTGTTCTTTTTCAAATTCCTTAACTTGAATTTTAGAAAACCGTTGTCTTTGTGAAAAGATCTTTTAATCCCTCGGTTTGAGTCCAGACACCCCTGAGGGTGTGTCTGAATCCCTCAAACCAGGGCTCTGATACCAACTTGTAACATCCCAAAATTTGAGGAAAAAAATTTCGTTTTTAATTAAGTGGTTTATAAATCAGTTTATCAAAACATTGTCAAGATCATGTCAATACATAAAACCATAATATCATGTCTTAAACCAAATCATCTGAAGTAACGAAATATCATAGTACAATCCCAGAAAACACTAAGCGGAAATCATGTGTGTATGTGTGATGCGCTGCTACACCGTCGGCTCCTTCCCCTTGGACGAAGAGGTACCTGAAACCAAAACTGAAACTGTAAGCACAAAGCTTAGTGAGTTCCCCCATCATACCACATACCATACAATCACATAGCATACATACTACCAGGCAGTTATGGGGCGCCCGTCCTACCCATGTCAAGCCATTTTGGGGTGCTGACCTACCCATGTCAAGCCATTCTGGGAGCTGACCTACCCATGTCAAGCTATTCTGGGGTGCTGACCTACCCATGTCAAGCCATTATGGGTGCTGACCTGCCCATGTCAAGCCATTCTGGGGTGCTGACCTACCCTCCAGTCTGTATGAAACGAACACGGGGACTATTTCACCCCCTACTACTAACACATAATATCATATCATAATCATGTTGTTAGACATATCTGGGGTGTCCGACCTACCCATTGGTCCTAGCGACCGAATCGGGGACTAGTCCCCTACTACTCATACTATATCAAATAACATAGTAACTAGCAAACTAGCATACTCACATATCTAGCAATCTAGCATACTCACATATCCAACAATAACAGACCAGACAATTATCACAAAGATAATCGTACCATCTATCAATTACTAGTAGGCCGGCCTTGGTGCCTTAGACCCACTTCTACTGGAAGGTAAGTCACATCGATGTCGTGTAGTGTCTGAACTGTCCTCGGTGTGAAGGTCGGCTCTCCTCGACTCCTCAATCCCTACACGACAACCTTCAAGTCATCAAACCGAACATACAACCCAACCAGGGTCAATACCAAAACTAGGCAAACTCAACATTGGTCAAAGTCAACACCCAGTTGACCTGACTCGCCGAGTTGGTCTACCAACTCGTCGAGTCGATACTCCACTAACCCGATCCAACCCCAACACCACTCGTCGAGTCTAGCAAGAACTCGAAGGGTTCTCCTTCATTCAAACCATCGGGACCATCTTCATCCGACTCGCCGAGTTCGTTCATGAACTCGTCGAGTTCATCTTCATCCATAAGAAGATGTTCAGTCTATGACTCACCGAGCTCCTCTCGAACTCGCCGAGTCCGTCTTCATAAGTTAGGATATTTCCTTGGACTCGCTGAGTCTGTTCTAGCACTCGTCGAGTCCCATGATTTTCAGGTCCAAGGAAAACCACTAGGAGGCTGAGCGTTCCTTCCACTCAACCAAAACCATTTCCAGAAGCCGTTTTTGGGGAAAAAGCGTCTCGACTCGCCGAGTCACCCAAGTGACTCGCCGAGTCCCTCCTTGTCCATTACTATACAGTCGATTTCAGTGGGACTTAATGCATCCAAATCATAGATCTGACCTCCTAGGGTCCCTTTTATACGTAAAGTCTCAAGCTTGGTGCACATGCATGGGATCTTTGTCTCAAGAAGCCATAAGAGATGGCCTACAAGATGCATGGGGTGTTTATGCCAACAAAGTTGGCATCTTTATGCCATAAAGATCCCCAATGGCCCCAGATCTGAAGTCATAACCTCATATTACACTTCACAACCCGAAAATGGCTTAGAAAGCTCTAAATATACCAAGATCCAAGCCCTAAAGATGATTATTTACATGGAAGATCAAGATAGTAGATTTTTACCTTAAATAAGCTGGAAATGGAACACAATCTCTGGATATCCAAGCTCCCACTTGAACTCACAAGCTCCTTTCCTCTTCTCAAGCTTCACAAACCACCAAAATACACAAAATGGCCTTAGAACACTCAAACAAGGCTAGGGTTTCGAGTTAGGGTTTGCTCTGGACGATGGTGGCTAAGTTGAGGGGTTATAATGTGCTTAAATAGGGCGCAAACCCTCAATTTAGGGTTTCACTCAAACAGCGTCTACTCGCCGAGTCGGTCTCCCGACTCGTCAAGTAGACTACTTAAACTTCCCGCGGATCACGACTCTACTCAACGAGTTGGACCTCCAACTCGTCGAGTCCCAGAGAAAACATAATAAATGCTTGAATTAACTTCGTACCAGGAATCGGGTGTTACAGATAGGTATGAATGAGATCTTCAACTCTCATTTAGATTGTTTTTCCTAATAATCAAATGTTCTAAATTTCAATATCAATGTTGTACACTGTTGCGCTGAAATTTAGAAAAATCATAACTTCCTCTCAGGAAGTCAGATTTGGGCATTCTCCTTATCATAAATCCTACATTTTACGTCAAAATTATTTGTCCTAAATAACCTTCTATCAAGATTTTCCATTTTGTCTCTTACCAATAAATTAATTAAATGGCTTGATAATTCGTAGTCTGCAACGCGCACGACTAATGATAATCCTAATCGAGGATTTATATTATAATTATTGTCTATTATATCTTAAATGTCTATCACGAAGCTACAAGCATTATAATTACCTTGCCCTTAGGATGATTATGTCCCAGAATCATCAGCAAACAATATTGACTAATGATTCCCAAGTTGCCTCTCATTCCTCAAGCATGGATTTTCCTTAATACTTGTTTCTACATAGTACTATTCTAGCCGATTCTTTTATGCTAAACATAAAATACTATTTCAGGTTCCTTGATGACAGCTTAACAACCTGTCAACCTAAATCCAAATCCTTTAACTATATTGATTAGGGTTGTACTTAAGTGCCCTAACTACATTGACTATTTCTCATAACCATTTCTCCTTTTTTGAAAATGGCAAGGTCCATAAATTTAACTATTATGTGCTCCCCTTTTTGGTTTTGACTTTGCCCGTCCACATCTTTTTCACATTATTACTAACATAAGCACTTTTAAGAAAATATGAGAAGGGACTCAGATATATATATATGTCAAGTTATTTTTGACAATGAGTGTACGAAAACATCCTATATGGACTAATTCCTTACATACTTGATACTTAGAAAGATATACTCTTATCATTTGGTCAATTTTGACTCACATCATATCGTGTTTCCTACACAATCTTGTAATACTTGATGTTAAGATCTAATATGAGATCATTCCGTTTACCGATAGGCACAAGTAAAGGTTTCAAATTATCTCATGATATTTAATGTCGTTTCCTTACTTTCTAAGAAAAATGCCCATTCTATCAAAATAATTATTGAAGCAAATAACTCGTTTTTTTAGCTTCTGGTGTTGTAAATTCTCCGGATCTTGACGTCGAATTTCTAAAGTCGAGTTGTCTTTGCACTTTTGGGTATCTTCTTCTTGGGTTCGTACCCTCTCTTTCCTACTACATACAACCAATAAAATCCTAGGCTAGCTTTGTCTTTACGATTGGTAGTTTTTCTTTCTTCTTGAAAGGAACTCCTGATTGTTATGGTGACTTTAGTACTTTCAATGGAGTATAGTTGCTTGTGCTTATAATGAGTGATCTTATCGTGAGGCACAAACATAGTCCTATCAAGATTATGACAAGCTTTTAGATTGTTCTATCAACGTACATGCGTACCAGATGGCATATGAGAGTTATAATATTAGTAGCAACGACGGTTGTTGAACTCAATATTTTCTCTTCCTCCTTTCTAAAACAATTAACCTTGTCGTCATTTTCTTGATCATAATTACGGTAACTGGATACCGGCATACCACTAACTTCGTTATGTGTATCCCTTATATAAAAATAACAAGTTATGCAATTTTCCCAACAAGTATCAAACTTTTGGACTTTTGCTGGCGGTACTTAACTCGTGTATCTTAATTCTCTCTTGGACCTTTAGTATAGGTCTTCGAGTCCTAAATTTGATCTTTATTGGAGGCTCATGCTCCTTCTCGAATTTTTCTAAATACTCAGCCTAAATGAGGTCTTTACTCAAGCTGCAGTAATAGACTGAATAGTCACATTCTAATGACCCTCTATTGTGTGGTGCATACGATGCATGTTGAACTAGACTCTTGTCTCTGAAACTCCTACTCCGAAAGATACCTTCCTTCATGTTCTAATATGGTACAACCATATTATAGCAAGTAGCACTTCTAGCCATTAGTTTCTTAGTTTTTAATGGAAGTTACATTCTTTTTGTTGATTTCCTTGATCTCCTCCGTTGTTTTGTTGATTAAGGTTGGTTACTGCATTAGACATGGTTCTCAGAACCAATCGACTAACTTCGTAGATTTATACTATTCGGACTCGGTTCTTTATGACCTTCATGGTCTGAATGAAAATTGTCTCCTTGGTAATTATTGAAACAAAGGTAATAACGGGAATGAACAAACTTGACTCAAATACTAGCTTCTCGGTAACCTCGCGGCTCGTCCTGATCCAGGTGCGAGTCTTGTGCTTCTGGTAGTATATGCATCTACTACCTTTCACACCTACTCATACTTGTCCTAAGAATTATCTCGCAATTCTCCAAGTCATATTCCAAAAAATCACATAGCGACTTAACACATATATCATAATTGAGATTTTCATAACTTTTGAAAACGATTACAAGCATATTAAAGTTTATTACACTTGGTGCCTCTATTAGGATACATATTAAAAGAATATATATTTGGGGTGACCACTTCGTGTCTTAAACTTCTTGGATAAGCACCTACTTCTGTTGACTTCCCAAAGCAATGTGATTCATCCTTTACAGTTTTGAGAGTTGTTTGGCGTGTCAAACCCAACAAATAAAGGGGTACAAAATGACTCAAAAAACACTACTACTTTGCACTAAAAATGTAATACAAGGTAAGCAGGGTCGATCCACAGAGACACGGAACAAATGTTTATACCTTTTTGCAGAAGGTACAATAATGGTCACATAAATGGGGGGTTGGTATGCAATGATTTAAACAAGAGGATAAAACAATAAGTAAATGATCAATTAAATGAAACAAATTCAGGATTTGTGAGAACTCCAACTCTATGAAAGACAATTTAACAATGTGATTCCAAGGATGAAATGATATCTACTCAATTCCACGTAAGTTGGTACTTGAAATTGTTAACAAGCTCTAACACTTCCCATTCACCAAGTTGTCAAATTCAAAATAAGCTCTTTGAAAATAATCTAACCTTCTAATTTAAGTCTAAACAAGCTCTTAGATAGAAATCAAAAGGTTGCAATAAGATTTATGTGAATGTTCCCTACAACACCCAATACTCCTCACAAGCTCGGGAGCGTAAGAGTATGTAAATAAGATTTACACTATATTCATTCAATGGAAATCAATTTAGTGTTTGTTACTTATTCCAACTCACAAAACAATTATGGCTTTTGCAATTAGATAACTTGAATGACCTAACCCTAATTTAAATGGCCAATAAGAATCACAATTAGAATCAAACATTCAATTGAAACAAAATCAAATTCACTAGGTAGGAATTGGAAGCAAACATCAAATCACATGATTGAAATCACAACTAAAAAGTCAAGACATGAAGTTGGGGAAACTAGGGTTCTAGCCACTCATGACTAAAACAAGATCACAAATCTAGAAAATGAAATTAAAGTTCTTACAAAATGAAATCAAATGTTCCCAAGTGTTAACCAACTCCAAAATCTTCAAGAAAACCGCCTTCTCTGCTCCAAAAACTCAACCCCCCTCTAATGGAACCGGTTACACCTTTTTTAATGAATAAAAACTACTTTAAGCCCGTGACCACGTTTACACGGCCTGTGTAAATTAACACTACCATTTACACGGCCCATGTAAATACAAAAGTACAATGCACAATTTGGTCAGGCCTTCAAAGTACAATGCTCAGAAATCTATGTTTACACGGCCCATGTAAACACAAGGCTTCCATTTGCACGGTCGTGTAAATCAAGAAAAGCCAAAATCTTCATTTCTTTGATATGTTTCTCCTCGGTGCTCTGCAAGTCCCGAAACTTCATCTACATCTCTTATTCATCTCCTCAAGTAAGATCCTACCTCCAAAAGTCCCTGAAATATCACAAACATGTGTGAACGAAATTGCTTCATGAAAAATCCTGAAAAACATGCAAAATACATGAGTTTAAGCATATATGCAATGCAATTTTATGAAATAAAACTACAAAATGGGTGCATGAAATGCACCTAACAAATCTCCCCAAGCTTGAACCTTTCTTGTCCCCAAGAAAGAACAAGAAAAATTTAGACATGAGAAAATAAAATAAAAGAAAAGAAACAACAAAAAAAATCAAAATCAAAACTTTTGAAACTTAATGTAAAAATCAAAACAAACATGAAAAAAGATCCAATCCAATTAACCTCGTTTTTGTAGCATAGTTGAGAATGTACATGTCGTGCCTTAAGTCAACTTGGCATTTATCTTAAAATATTATATAACAATAGAAATAAGACTTTGGCCACTCCCTAATGCAACTCAACAGAATCAAAGATCACAACACTTGTTCCTTTTCAACAGCATCAAGTCAATTCATGGGACAAATTATGGTCTTACTCTCGTGAAAATGTATGTGACAAAAATATGCTCCATCATCTTTGTTTTACAAAATGTAACAATGACCGACTCCAGCTATTTGTTGATTAACAACAATCTTTTTCTAAAAACAAAATCTTCTCTAAGAATTTCCGAAAATTTACCCAGATTGGTTACAAATTTCAAACCACTTACACTAGTCAAAGTAATTAACAGTCACTCCCAATGTCATAGTTCAAGTCCAAGTCCAAAGGAATCTTTTGGCAGCCAAGCTTTTTTCCTAAACATATTATTCAATTAAACTATAAACATAAATATATACAAACTATCTAATTATATTTTCCTATAAATAAAGCTCATGGCTTTCTTTGAAATCCATGTAACGGGCTTCCAACCAACACATCCAGACCAGATGACCTTAGTGTGTTGGATTTAAAAAGATCCCTCGGGTTTACTTGCCCGTACCTCAAAGGCCACAGAGTAGCTTTATTTGAATACCTATACATATATATATATATATATATATATATATATATATATATATATATATATATATATATATATATATATATATATATATATATATATTTTTGTTATTATTAAGTTCATGACTTTCTATGGAACCCGTGTAGCGAACTTTCAACCCAATCAGTCCCCAAACAAGTCAGCTTTAGGCGATTAGATGTAGAACACCCCTCGGAGTTTACTCATTCGAATCCAAAAGGTCGCAGATTAACTTAATTATATATATATATATATATATATATATATATATATATATATATATATATATATATATATATATATATATATATATATATATATATATATATATATATATATATATATATATATATATATATATATATATATATATAAACAAAAACTAAGATAATACATAATACTCTTAACAATTTATTTGCTAGGCTTATTCTTTATATTTTTGTCCTTGACTTTTCTATTGTGGGACATCTTACGGTCTATTACCGTGAGAGGCTTCTAGACATTTTTCGGGGGACTGATGTCAACATGCAAAGACCCGTAAGTATAGTTGGAAATTGTGTCCCCAAGCAGGGTATTTAAAAAGGAATAGACAGAAAGGACTATTTAGAGTGTTGGGAGGCTCGGATCACTGAAATTTTATATTGTTTTTATGATTTCTTCAATTTGGCATTTTGGGTCCTATTGAACACTTACTATTCATAAGACCGGTCGCGTGTCCTAAAGGTTGACTCATACCTGTCATTATGCTTCGGTGTTGAAAACCTTTTCATTTTCTGTTTTACACGAGTAGCCTCGGGAGTTGTGTTGTGTGTGATTAGCTTTCTTTGATATTTTCAATCAAAAGAGCAAGTCTAATCTCAAGGCATACGACTTACTTACCAACTCAACTGTTTTAAGAAAATTCGGGTGCCTTGGATTGGATCAAAACAAACATAGAATAAATTACTTATTTTTTTTATATGGAATGCAAAAATTAAGATGCAAGAGTATTAAAAACATAATAGAAAGAAAATGTTTTTGGTTTTTGAAAAATTTTAGATGCAGAAAACGAGAGAAAAAATAATATAAAAAATAAAATATAACGAAAAAGTAAAAATTGTTATGCAATATGTACAAAACTGCAACCTACATGCAATTGGATCTATTTGCATGGGTGGATGCCCCTCCCCAAGCTTAAAATATAGCATCGCCCTCGATGCTTGGAGAGAGGCATAGACGGCCTATTAAGGGTCGGGCGGTGGAGGATGGTAGTCAGGTTGGGAATGGGTCCAATAAAAAGTCACAAATGCACATTAATTGAATTTTTAAGCAAAATATGAACAATTAAAGATATGGAAAGAATTTACCAAATCGTTCTTGGAGTCTTGCAATTGTGGTGAGAACCTCCTCTTCATCCTCCACAAGCTATCCGTGAAATATTTTTGGAGCCCAAGATTCGTTTTCTAGGCATAAAAAACAAGTTTAAAACCATTTGGGACATTAAAATTTTGAAATTTACCAAAGACTAAAAATCTTTAAAAGAAAGGAAAAAAATAAAAAGATACCCCCGGGTTGCCTCCCGGTTAGCCGCCCTTTTTTAAAGTCGTTGGCTCGACATGGCCCCTGAATATGCATCAATCTAAGTATATGGGACTCTCCAATACATCAACCTTCTCGCCACTTCCTTCATTTGAACACTTATCTTGTACTTGACTTTCTTTTTGCGTGGGAACCATACTGGACTTACACCCTTAATGACAACAATCATCCAACCGACCCATTCCTTGTACTTTTCTAGTAAGGTCATCAAGTTTTCCTTCTTTGATAGGATGGTCGAGTTGGTAACTGGTTGGGTGTCTTCCTTCTCGAGATACATATACTTTGAAGGGTTTGGCAGATTTATTGTTTCCGGCTCTTGTGGTTGGTCTACCAGTGAAATGATTTTCTCATTGGTAATGGGTGACTCAGCCTCTATATTGTCAACCTCCAACACCTACTTTATAGCTTCCTTGACATATTTCTCCACTTCTACTTCTTCCTCTTCCTCCTCTTCTTCAAAATTCTATCTTGGGTCATCAAATTTTTTCCCATCGTTCAATGTAATGGTAGAAATGGTATGGCTAGGGTCCTCTTCAGTTTGCGATGGTAATTTGCCTTAAGCTTCCATTATACTCACAGATTGAGTAAGTTGTGCAATTTGTTGATCTAAGCTTTTGAGGTTAGCTTTGGTTGTTTCTTGGAAGATTTGGATAGTAGTGGCAATGCTTTTCACAATGTCTTCCAAGGACTGGCTCGACATTTCAGGCTGTTGAGGAGGTGGAGGATATGGTTGTTGGGATGTGGAGTTTGTTGGTATTGGTCATTTCCCCAAGCTTGGTTGTCCTCCCACCATTGATCATGTTGTGGTTGATCATAGCTCCATTGGTTTGGCCAGTAGTTGCTTCCCATTTCTTGCACTTCCTCCCATTCTCCTTGTAAATATGGACACATGTCGGTATGATGTCCATTTTGAGTGCAAATAAAATCATAAGGAATAGGTGTGGGTTGCATACTTTGGTCATTTCCAATCATCATGACTATCTGGGCTAGCTCATAGAGTTGGTCTTTAATGTATGGAGTGTTCATTTCCGATCCACAGTTTTTTTTAAAGATGTACCTGCTCACAAAAATCTTGACATAAACAATTAGTAACACTATGTCCCCGGCAACGGCGCCAATTTGTTAGGCGTGTCAAACCCAACAAATAAAGGGGTACAAAATGACTCCAAAAACACTACTACTTTGCACTAAAAATGTAATACAAGGTAAGCAGGGTCGATCCACAGAGACACAGAACAAATGTGTATACTCTTTTGCGAAAGGTACAATAATGGTCACATAAATGGGGGGTTGGTATGCAATGATTTATACAAGAGGATAAAGCAATAAGTAAATGATCAATTAAATGAAACAAATTCAGGATTTGTGAGAACTCTAACTCTATGAAAGACAATTTAACAATGTGATTCCAAGGATGAAATGATATCTACGCAATTCCACCTAAGTTGGTATTTGAAAGTGTTAACAAGCTCTAACACTTCCCATTCACCAAGTTGTCAAACTCAAAACAAGCTCTTTGAAAATAACCTAACCTTCTAATTTAAGTCTAAACAAGCTCTTAGATAGAAATCAAAAGGTTGCAATAAGATTTATGTGAATGTTCCCAACAACACCCAATACTCCTCACAAGCTCGGGAGCGTAAGAGTACGTGAATAAGATTTACAATATATTCATTCAATGGAAATCAATTTAGTGTTTGTTACTTAGTCCAATTCACAAAACAATTATGCGTTTTGCAATTAGATAACTTGAATGACCTAACCCTAATTCAAATGGCAAATAAGAATCACAATTAGAATCAAACATTCAATTGAAACAAAATCAAATTCACTACGTTGGAGTTGGAAGCAAACATCAAATCACATGATTGAAATCACAACTAAAAAGTCAAGACATGAAGTTGGAGAAACTAGGGTTCTAGCCACTCATGACTAGAACAAGATCACAAATCTAGAAAATGAAATTAAAGTTCTTACAAAATGAAATCAAATGTTCCCAAGTGTTAATCAACTCCAAAATCTTCAAGAAAATCGTCTTCTCTGCTGCAAAAATTCGACCCCCTCTAACGGAACCGGTTAACCCTTTTTTGAAAGAAGAAAAACAGCTTTATGCCCGTGACCACGTTTACACGGCCCGTGTAAATTAACACTACCATTTACACGGCCCGTGTAAATACAAAAGTACAATGCGTAATTTGGTCAGGTCTTCAAAGTTCAATGCTCAGAAATCTACGTTTACACGGCCCGTGTAAACATAAGGCTTCCATTTACACGACCGTGTAAATCTCTAAAAAGCCAAAATCTTCATTTCTTTGATATCTTTCTCCTCGGTGCTTCGCAAGTCCCGAAACTTCATCTACATCTCTTATTCATCTCCTTAAGTGAGATTCTACCTCCAAAAGTCCCTGAAATATCACAAACATGTGTGAATGAAATTGCTTCATGAAAAATCCTGAAAAACATGCTAAATGCATGAGTTTAAGCATATATGCAATGCACTTTTATGAAATAAAACTACAAAATGGGTGCATGAAATGCACCTAACAAGAGTCATCCGTAACACTTGTGTGGTTTCTTTCTTTCTTGGGCAGTACTGTGAAATATGCCCATTACCTTCACATGCGTAACATATCCTCTTGTTGAACATACAATTGTTAGAATAATGACGAATTCTTCCACACTGTAGCTGGTTACTTTTTCCTTGTATTGTCTGAAAGGCTTCTTCCTGCATTCTTCACACCATTTTTCCTTATTGTTTTCCCCAAGCTTCTTGTCGTTAGAGCTAGGTTCTGCTAACCTATTATTTTATTAGATTTCGAGGATTCTTCGATCTTCCTCTTCCATTCAAATTCTGCTTTGTCAGTGGTTATCCCTTTGGATACGTCTTCCAAGGATTTTTCCAGCCATCAAGGAGCCAAT
Organism: Lactuca virosa; assembly: GCF_052849685.1. Lineage (NCBI taxonomy): Eukaryota > Viridiplantae > Streptophyta > Magnoliopsida > Asterales > Asteraceae > Lactuca > Lactuca virosa. The sequence goes on along the minus strand of NC_136432.1, from coordinate 147,526,420 downwards.
GGAAATTTTATGTGAAAATGAAGGAGTGGTTGCCTTAACAAAGTGATATCCCAGGATTTAGGCCTAATATTATAGACGGCCAATTCACCGCGAATCTCGTGATAATCTGACTTATTGACTTATAGTGCATCTAAAGTAAAATAAATAATTTTTATTTCAATTGTTATATTATGTCAGATGATACCTTACTTCCAAATGTGTAAACTGTCAACCGAATCAAACCGCTTAAAGAGCAACGCTAATTAATGCGTCTGAAAAACTGAAATTTTGCATTAAGCAGATTTGAGCAAAACAAACATTAAGATATTATAGTACATGTTCCCTTGTGTCCGAATATATAAAGAAAGTCAAAAACGGAGTTCGTATGCAAAAGATACGATAGTTTTAAGAAAACAGACAGTAAACATTGTTTTCTTTAATCGTGTAAAACCGAATCGATCCGTTGAGACACTTACGCTTTGCCGACGGGATTTCCGAGAACGTTTTAGGAATCAGACTATAGTCTATTATTTAATTCCACAATCGAAATATTTTTAACGAAAATATTTACAAAAGTCGCGAAAAACGGACGTTACGTCTATTTAGACGCAAAACTTCGAACGCAAATTTTCGGAGATCCGTAACTCCAAAAATTAATCTATTTGATGTTCCAGAATCCTAGAATTAAATTCTATTTAATGGCACATTCGGAAAAATTTCTTGACTTTAAGATCCCGATGCACCCGGTTTGGAGAGTTTTTGAGCATTTAATGGGGGTATAACCCATGAGACTAAAAAAAAAATCTGATTTCTTCTTCTCCTCTTGCCTTCCACGTTTTCCTTCTCCTTCACCCTTCTCCTTCCTCCTTCTTTGTGTACAACTTTCACCAAAAAGTACCAAGAACATTCATTGGAGGTATGACTCCAGAACAAGTGTGTATGTGCTTTACTATAAATAGAGGCATGAGAAACCTCAAAACACACACCTCAACCTTCAGTTTTTCTTCTTCTTCTCTCTCTCTCTCTCTCTCTCTCTCTGTATAACCACACAACCGCACCATATCCTACCAATTCCACCACCTTATACCACCACTCTCCCACCATACAACCTTCCTTCAACACCAACACCTCCCTCGTAACCACACAACCCCTTGATGACTTTGCATGCACCCAAAAGTCCCAATCTCAAGAAATAGCAATCAACTTCCATAAAGATGGCCACAGCTCTTGCATGAACCCATTAGGACCTTAAAGATGGCAACTTTCCTGCCTAAGGGACTCAGATAGCTTCATGGGTGGCAACCCTAAGTCCAAAACGGATTTGAACCATAAAAATCCATTCTTGAAACCAAAAAGGGACAATATCCAAGAGAACCTAGATCTATGATGTAGGAGCACCAAGATGAGAACTTTATACCTTCAATAGACTGGAAATGATGTAAAACCTCTGGATCTACAACCTCTCTTCACTCTCTTGCTTCTTCTCTAAACACCTTCTTCTTCAAATCACCCAAATAACACCAAAATGCTCAAGGTAAGCTCAACATGTATGCAAGAGGCTTAGGGTTTCGTTCTTAGGGTTAGATAGGATGGAGGCTGAAGGAAATGAGGGTTGGAGGTGAGTTAAGGTGTTTACATAGGGTCCAAGACCCGGAAATTAGGGTTTAGTCTGCCCAGACGAACGCAGCGCGTTCGCTTGGGGAACGCAGGGCGTTCCCATATGCATCCGCGTTCATAACACCCAAGTATGCCATGCGTACATATCTCGTACGCCCCGCGTACCCGGTTTGGCCCAAACCCTTCTAACTTCAAATGGCCATAACTTCTTCGTTATAACTCCGATTTTGACGTTCTTTATATCCACGGAAAGCTAACGAGAAGCCCTACACATCTATCAACTTTATTTATCCTAAAAGCCAACGAACATAAATCCAAAATCCATAAATGGCCTGAACTAACGCCTTTACCGATACCTTTGGGCTCCAAAACACAAACCGAATAATTGGATCATTCAGACTACATCATCCACCTCCAAATGAGGCCAAACTCAACTATTAAATGGTTCTAACTCAAATAATACCCACTCCTTGATCGCCACCCCAAAACGGAAACGATTCGAAACGGGGTGTTACAACTCTCCCCTACTTAAATTAGACTTAATCCTCGAAGTCCGCTACGACCGACTACCCCGCAACCTCTCACGGTGCTTTGATACGATTGGGAATCCTTGGTACTGACAGGATAGAGTGTCCTTCAGCTCCCAAAATATCATAAATAATCAATCCACTAATAAACACGAACACTCATTCCAGGGAAGACGATTCCACAATCCCATGCGACACACAACCCTTCACCACCTAAAACCCGCAATCTGGAAACCTGAATTCGGTCTGACTCCCTGGCCGACCACTCATACTATCCATCGCTAACTCTCTTCCCTTTACTACTAACAGATTATTCATCCCTGGGAACCTGAAGTTCCTACTCGAAATAGAACCATGGGTCATAATCTGCTGAACCCCTGTCCCTACGACTTACCATTGGCCCGCACCGGGTATCTTGGCGTTCTGCATAGAGCAGGACCACCTCAACCTGATCAAGCACAACATGCCATCTAATAGACCTTCAGAATAAGATGTCCACATAATACCGACGATAATGTACCATTTCGTTCCTTGCCATCCACTACTTCCATAGAATACAGCCCCGCAAGCGATTACTACCAACAACATACCTACCACTACCGGCCAACCAGTACGACACTCATATCTAGCCCATATCACCCTTCGGGTGGGGATACCAATATGCCAAGTCCAACTGATCATAGGGTCCGGTCATCCTCGGGTTGGAATACCCTAGATTGGAATACCAACATGTCGAATTAATTCAACCATCGAGTTGAAACTCTCAGGGTCTGTTGGCCTACCGCCTCAACCCTACCGCTCCTCTTGAGCCTCCATGCCTATGACTTTCAGTCGGCCCGCACCGGGTATCTTGGCCTACTGCATACAGCAGGACTGCCTCAACCCTATCTAAATATAATGTGTTGTCATAGACGCTCAGGAGAAAATCTAACCCAGTTCCCAGAACCCGAATGACAGGACACTCTAATCCCAAACCTTCCTAAGGTCGATGAATACCCATTCGGATCTACTCCTAGTCCCCAACTGGAGTATTACCGATTCAAGAAGCTTAAACCTCTGAGACACTCCGAACTGATGAGATCACCAAGATCCTTTGAACTCCGTCCGACCACTAATAACAACTTCCGATCAACCAAAATACATCGGAGTCCTCAGCATACTCCAGCAGCATGTTCAATACTTGGAACATACCTATTGATTGCTATAGCGTAGCAGCCTACTCAATACCCGAACATAGATCTAAAAGCATAAACAGAGTCTTCAGCATGACTGGACCGCCCTACCAGGATTTCAGTCTATCTGGACCGTTCTCCGAGCCTTCGGTCTGACTGGTACGCCCCATCGGCCTTCAGTCTATCCGGACCGCTCTAAACTATTGAGCATCTCCCTGGACCACCCCTCTTGATGCTCTCTCCCATGCATCCTGTTCTCACCCACTTGGGGCTTCGAACTCCTGATCTACTCTGTGGACTATATCCCCAGCCTAACCTTAGGCCTCATGTCTATCGTCCACCCTCTCGGAAATCCGAGGTCCGTTCCCTAGCCCGCGTGTCTACCATACACTTTAAATAACCCGCACTCCCATGCTGAATGCACTGCTGAGCCCTGGCAGCTAACAAAACTCTCAATATATCAATCCAAAAACCCTCAGAGTCGAGCACACCCTCGACCGAATACTCGAACTGAACTTGATTCTTGGCTAGAACTCCAACCTGGTTCCCCAACTTCTGCTATCAATCACCCAGAAGATGTGTTCTTATGCTGGGGAGTTTTGCCGAACCCCCAATCAACACAACCCTCAAACCAAGCAGCCACTAAGGCCTCCATTCTCCCTGTCGGGTTGTGAAACTTATCCCCGTTTCAAAACCTCTCCCACTTCCGCATCTCGGGGTAACACTCCGCCACTTAGATTCGACTAAGCCTTCATAATACATGAAAATTGGAGGATTCTCAATCCTTCTCACTTCCCAACAATCGATCTGACGACAACCAACTCTTTCCCACTAGTGTTCCATTGCTAGTTAGTCCCAATTCATCACACACTTCTAAGAACCAGATGAACACTTCCTGAATCTCAGTGAAACCGACAGCCACTAATGCTTGAATGACTCCACACTCACGTCCTGAAGACCACAAGATAGATGCTTGAACTAATACCTCGGCAACGAGTTACTTCTCTTGGCGCTTTAGTCCATCAATCACTAACGGTTGCTAACCACTGAATCCTGACAATAATGAATAACCCTTCTGTGGGAACCTATCCACAGGCCTCCCACATAATACCCCTTTTTCAAAGGTGTTCCAAACAAGCTTCCCTCTCTCGGGCTTTAGAAATCATTCTCTTCAGGGTTCGCACCCTGACTCACTTACCAGCTCAAACACCCACAGCTGAACTGCAGCAGCTGAAACAACCTCTACCCTAAACGGGGCTATAAACTACTCCCAAGACATAGTCTACAGTCCTAAAAGTGCAGTAGATCGCACAATCAATCCTTCCCGTCCGATACAAGGGATCCAAGGAAAACCAGACCTCACAAATACTTATGTCACGCCGACCGTCCTGATCTCATCGGCGTTGAAATAATGTTGCCTATTCCTGTAACCAACTGACCCCGAGCTGGAATACAACCTAATCCTGGGGTCACAAGCCTGCTCACTCCTTCGAGCTCGGAAAACTGAGAGGGCGCAATCCTTGCCCTACGAAACGATGGTCCAATCCATCAATTAACCATTCCACTTCTAGCTGCAAAACCCCAGCTGAACATAATCATCACTCCTTTCCGGAGTTCCCGCGACCCATATTTCGGGCTCGAGCAAACCCCCGAGCCTCAAATCTATAAACTTGCGTGCTAACCTCTCCCGCTCCACCCGCGGAAATATAACGAGAACCGATCATCTTCCTGATCCCAAATAACTGCAGCCCTCTGCTCATCAGAATATGTCCCAGAACTAGGAAGCTCGACCAGCTCCTCCCCTTGTCGTCGCTACAGCTGCTAAAGCTACCGCGGCAACCGTCTCAGCAATGGCTGCATGATGCTCGGCAAAATACTCAACCATGGTGGTCTTGAAAGACTCAATCATCTTTGGAATTTATCCCTGAACGATCTCGATCGCCTCCTCCCGGAGGATCTCCCTGACACGATCCTCTGACAATACTGGCCTATCCTGGCTGCCAGTTCTCGATCCTGATCCGGATCCGGTCTCAAAACGTCTCCATAACCCATACCATAACTGGAAACCAACTTCCAACTAAACCCCAGGGGTTGTGACTTCCTTTCTACGCGTATGGGTCCTGTGCTTTCAGTAGTACGGGCCCATACTACCTTCCACACCTACCCATATTTGTCTCAAGTATCACCACAACACCCTAACAATATACATAGACATAGCGAGCGCTTAAATCCTCACTCCTAGAGGAATGCTAAATATCTCATATCTGGCCTCCCGGCCTCTCACTACCCACCCAATCCATGAAACTTCCACCAACCCTGCAACATTAGTGTATGCTAGCCACACATAACGTTGGACCCGATAGACTTTCGAATATCCAATTCAACCCTAAGGTCGAATCAAACATTCTCAGGCTATAAGATCTTGATTATGCACAGCCGTGATGCATACACTAAACAACTACAGTAAGGATGTCAATCTCATATAAGGAAAACCCTAGGCTAACAGGCATCATGAAATCAGACAATTCTATCATGCAATTCCTGAAGATCCCTAGCCTAGTACTAGCATGCTGTTCTAACATATCACAATATAAAATAACAGTATGGTATTTTAGGGTCTACTTACTGGCTCCGGCAGATCGTACACTTCGCATCCTCTTTTACTTATTTTGAAAACCATTTTAGAATTCATTTTGAAAACCTTTCCTTGATTTGAGACTGGAGTCACACGAATGTTCCTCCAATTCACTCAAACCAAGGCTCTGATAGCAACTTGTAACACCCATAAAATTCGAGTCAATTTAAAACCTTTTAATTCATTTGAAACCATTCAATTATTACAATTTGTTTTCAACATAGTTTATACATCAGAGTTCCCAGAAATCATAATCACCAATCGAGGAAGTGTACGGTCACGCCTTCGCCTACCTGCGGCCATCCGCTGAATCTGAAACAATAAACTGAAACTGCAAGCCCGAAAGCTTAGTGAGTTACCTCTAAAATACCAACCTCATATAACCATAATCATATCATATCAACAAATACAGAACATCCATGCATCTCGGGTCTACAGTGTGACTGGTCCGCCCGCACCGGGCCTTCAGTTCACCTGGTCCACTCTCTGAGTCTACAGTATGACTGGACCGCCCGCACCGGGCCTTCAGTCTATCTGGATCTATCCCGAGCCTTCGGTATGACTGGACCGCCATACGGGCCTATAGTCTATCCGGACCGCTCGTAGGGTATGTTGGCTTTCAGCAGAAAGCAGGACCGCCTCAATCCAACATCATGCAAATAACCATGTGACATATAACATATAATCACATAACAGTCCATAGACAAACAAACCGATCTAGCAGATCATATAGTATAGCAACATCCTAACCAGGATACCGACCTAACCGGTCACTAACATAGCATTATCCTATATACCAGGATACCGACCTAAACCAGGTCACTGACATAGCATCATCCTATATACCAGGATACCGACCTAAACCAGGTCACTGACATAGCATCATCCTATATACCAGGATACCAACCTAAACCAGGTCACTAACATAGCATCATCCTATATACCAGGATACCGACCTAAACCAGGTCACTGAAATATCATCATCCTATATACCTGGATACCGACATAAACCAGGTCACTGACATAACATCATCCTATATACCAGGATACCGACCTAAACCAGGTCACTAACATACCAATCGTAATGGATCATAAGAGCATAACAACATACTGTCTATCCTGATACCGATCTAACAGATCATAACCACATGTATCATACTATAACCAAGATAACAACTAAAAGGGTCGGCCTTGGTGCCTTAGACCCTATTGATATAGTGAGGATAACTCACCTGGCACTGCTGAAGTCCCGCAGATAATCCTCTGGCTGCTATATGGCAATTCCCCGAACTGCTGCTCCTTCGGCTCCCCGAGCTATCAATACCAAGATAACACTTAGTCCAAAAACCATTAACCCTCCTTAGGATAAAATGACAAATTTTACCCCTGATCTAAATTGGTCCTTGACCTAGGCCCAATCCATCACATGAAGGGCCCAATTCCATATAGTCTTTCCAAGCCCACTAACGAACCACTTATGGCCCAATTTTCTAAATTGGGCCCAACTTCTCATATGGGCCTTCCCTCAAGCCCAACATATAATATAGTCCATTAACAGACCAATAAAATAGTCCATTAAGGCCCATAATTAACTACTCCAAGGAAACAACCCAAAAAATGCCCACCGACTTACGAATGTAGGGCGTTCCCTTGTAGAACGCTGGGCGTTCCTTTGCAATCCTGGTCGCGAGTCTCAGCGGGAACGCAGCGCGTTCCCGAGGCCTACGCAGCGTGTTCGTGTCAAGATTCCAAAAACTGGTCATTAAGCACTTAATGCTTAAGCCATGCTATCCAAACATAGATCCAAGCTATTTAAGACTTCTAAAATCATAAAGTCACAGACTTGATGACTTTGCATGCACCCAAAAGTCCCAATCTCAAGAAATAGCAATCAACTTCGATAAAGATGGGCACAACTCTTTCATGAACCCATTAGGACCTTAAACATGGCAACTTTCCTGCCTAAGGGACTCAGATAGCTTCATGGGTGGCAACCCTAAGTCCAAAAACGGATTTGAACCATAAAAATCCATTTTTGAAACCAAAAAGGGACAATATTCAAGAGAACCTAGATCTATGATGTAGGAGCACCAAGATGAGAACTTTATACCTTCAATAGACTGGAAATGATGTAAAACCTTTGGATCTACACGCTCTCTTCACTCTCTTGCTTCTTCTCTAAACACCTTCTTCTTCAAATCACCCAAATAACACCAAAATGCTCAATGTAAGCTCAAAATGCATGCAAGAGGCTTAGGGTTTCATTCTTAGTGTTAGATAGAATGAAGGCTGAAGGAAATGAGGGTTGGAGGTGAGTAAAGGTGTTTAAATAGGGTCCAAGACCCGAAAATTAGGGTTTAGTCTGCCCAGACGAACGCAGAGCATTCCCTTGGGGAACGCAGGGCTTTCCCATATGCATCCACGTTCATAACACCCAAGTACGCCATGCGTACATATCTCGTACGCCCCGCGTACCCGGTTTGGCCCAAACCCTTCTAACTTCAAATGGTCATAACTTCTTCGTTATAACTCCGATTTTGACGTTCTTTATATCCACAGAAAGCTAACGAGAACCCCTACGCATCTATCAACTTTATTTATTCTGAAAACCAACTAACATAAATCCAAAATCCAAAAATGGCCCGAACCAACGCCTTTACCGATACCTTTGGGCTCCAAAACACAAACCGAATAATTGGATCATTCAAACTACATCATCCACCTCCAAATGAGGCAAAACTCAACTCTTAAATGGTTATAACTCAAATAAAACCCACTCCTTGATCGCCATCCCGAAACGAAAACGATTCGAAACGGGGTGTTACATATTGAATCTGATTTGGCATTTTTGTTAATTATTGAAGACTTTTTAGTCATGAAAGGGTTTTGTATTTGTGGCAAATGTTTTATTTTCCCTATATATAGTCATTAGCTTAGCTTGTTAGGTAAGCTTTTTCCTCAAAAATGTTTCGTTGTATGTCCAATTTCGAAATCAATGATATACAAAAACTTTGACAGATTACTTGCAACTTTATGGTTATTGATTCATGATAGTTCTTCAAATTCCACACTCGTCATTTCGTTTTTCGTCCTAACAAGTGGTATCCACAAAGTCAAAATTCCAAAGAGGACAAAGAAACCATTTCAGAAACCGAGATCTCCTTCTCCGATAATTCAAGAAGAATCCGAAGAGAGAACGGTAACAGAAGTTCAAGAGTATAACACACTCTGCAATGAAGAGGAAGATACAGCTGCAACTTCCGAACCCACGTAAATATTTTGAAGGTATCTTCTCCTCCAATCTCTTCCATTCCGGAACGAGAGATTTTTTACAATACTATATAGAATCCATTTCTAATTCTCATCACATCTCCACCTCCACCTCCATTCACTCCACCAACATCACAAATGACAACCTCCCCAATCACCTCCACAATTCCGATAACATCCATCCCTCCTCTACCACCAATGAGTTATGTTGGAACATCACTTCCTCATATCTCCATCCCACTATCCTCGCCTATCTTCATAGACTCCACCATACCTACAACGTCAACTGTCTCCACTGCACCAGAAGTTCCTTCTTTCAAATCCATTTTGGAGAAGATCAGGACTTCCGACATCCCTGTCAACACATTTGATGTGGGGCCAAATGCCAACATTGGTATGACTTTAGAACAACCTTCCTCTTCGGTTCCTCCAGTTGATGATGATAATGAGATCTTATTCAGAGATGATCAAGAACTGATTGATGACTTTGTCTTCAAGCCCTTCTCTGTTAATTTCCATAGTGATGATGATGATGCTCCGATAACTAAGGGACAGTTCAAGAAGTTGAATGATAAGCTTGATTCTATTTTGGAGTATTCATAAGCCTTCTCTTCCTCAAAATGGGAAAATTTTCTCACAACCCATCGAGAAACTATGGGAATGCTAACATCTTTAATATCAAAGTCATTGAAGAATCAACAAAGGCAGCCCAAGCTTCCGAAAATAAAATATCATAAACTACAAAACAGTTCCAAAAGTTACAAAAAGAAGTCAATGAACTCATGGCTGACTTCTGGACCTCTTCTGATAATAGTATAGCTGACATGAACAAGGTCACAGAAGGTTTTAGATCTTCTTTGAAAGATAAAAAAGAAGCTCTTTCAACTCTCCGTGCAGATATTAAACTTGATAATGTTGATCTTAATATAGCCATCACTTAACAGCTCACCAAGATACAAAATGACTTGGCTATTGAAAATAAGATTATGGATGCCCTGGCTGAACAAACACATAAAATGAAGGTTCTTATTGAAAAGCTGAAGAATGCTTCAACTAATATTGACAAACTTGAAGAAGAGAAATCTTTGGTTAAAGGATGCACTTCCGAAATCAATCAACGATTGTTGCGAATCGTTGAAACTTGTGATTCTTTATTCATTGTCTCTGTCCGACCGAATCTCTCTGGAAAACTTCAACCTGTATTCGCAATACTGAATCAACTGCAGGGTGTTTCGGGAAGCGGGTCTTCTGCGAAACAAGGCGGAGACGAGGAAGAAATCTTAACAAATGCGTATGATTGGAAGGATAATGAAGCTTCCAGATCATGAAAAGATAAAGGAAAAGGTGTTTCTGAAGAAGAGAATGATGAAAATCCGATGATGTCCAAATCGACAAGGATTGCAAGAGAGAAAACAGATAAAGAGCTTGATGAACTCAATGCTCCCCGACAAAAACTTGATGCTGAAGAAGCTGAAGTCAAGAATTAAAAATAATTATAGAAAATCAGAAAACATTGTTTCGTGTCTGGACTCTTGATCGGATACAGAAAGAAGCTATTGATTATCCGAATCTCTTTTGGTTGGAGCCAACAACATCCTTCGACATAAATAATGATGTGGAATGTCACTTCGATTTTCCCATCACCCCAAGGGCATTTCTCTTTAGGTTCTTTGAAAAGATTGAGAAATATGTGATCTCTGATAATGTTGTAAACCAAAAGATCTTTTCGTTTTACTTAAAATATGCGAAACCGCAATATGAGACATGGAGTTTAAAAGGAATTATGGAATTGAAGGTTGGATTACCGGTTCAGACAGAAGACTTCTTGAATATTCAGTTCAAAGGTTTCCGAGGTGCCAATCACATTCTTCATGAGTTCACCTTGGCTGATCTGCCATTCATGAATCCTTATGATTGGTTATCTATGTTTTACATTGTGAAGAAAGGTGTCATGAAATATGATCCAATTTTTGAACATTTGAAGCGAATGATCAAGTGCTACATCCTAGAAATTTCAAAAATGGATGTTGAGATTGCTTTTGTTCTGAAGAAGAGGCCAATTCTGAAGCTGTATAAACAACCGGAAGACATCCTAAATCTGAAGGGAGGACTTATCAAGAAGAAGCACGGGGGCATTGTTTAAAAAAGAAAGGAAGGTGAAGTGATTCAGAACTGCATGTTCTTTTTAAGGTATAAACACTTGTATTCCACAGATGCTCTAAAAACAATCTTATCTTCTGCCGAAGCCAACAAATCCAATTCTGCTGCCGACGTCAAATGTGTTCCCGATATGATTCATTGGTATCTATCTTTTCCATCATACCTTCTGAAGATCATGTCGAAGATTTTTTATTTTGAAAGACAACAATGAAGGCCTCCTTCCAATTTGACACAAAGGGGGAAATTGTTAAGTGTAATTTAGTGTTGTGCCAAATGTATGTTTTTGGATTTATGTTTAAATTCCGATTCCGAAATAGGCATGTCCATGTTCGGAATTGATGGATTATATAGTCTATAAATAGTGTGCATGTAACATCTAGGGTTACAACTTTTGAAGCAATTACAGAATAGTTCCGCCTCCAAGAATTGTTCTATTGATGTGATTAATACATTTAGCTCCTTTTCAATCATTGTCGTTCCTTAGCATTGATTCATCTTATAATATAGAATCTATCGATCTTTTATTGTTTCTCACATGAGTCACACATTTTTATCAAAAAGAAATATAATATGTAGGGAAATTGAGTAATCAAACCATTTTTGTGTGTTTTAAAAAATTATAACCCATTTTTTTTAAGATAACCACATTCTCCAGTATGGGCTATTCTGGATCATATTTCAAACTATTTTTTTGGTGGGTCGGCCCATATCTTAGCTTCCATAATACCCATTCTGGAGTTTCCATACATGTTCCGGATTGAAAATTTGAATTTCAAACTCTAGAATATATTTTGAAAACATTTGGACACTTGACTTCATTTCGGATCTTGCACCGACATTCCGACACGATTCCAATTCTGATTCCGATTCCGATCTCCGACACGCAACTCTGACATGGAAGACGGCCACTATGACTCGGTTATTTTACGGGTACGCTCTTCAGTCCAAAAACCTACTTTGCTTGTTTGTATAACATGATTAGTCATGGAGAATTATTTTTCCAGAATTTGTAGAACACCTCCGGAATGAACTGGAAATGTTCTAGTGTTTTTAATTAAAGATGTCATTATAGTAGGACCAATCCAAAATTAATTTAGATGTTTAGGTATTGTTAGTTTACATCAAAATGTAAGTGTTACGGAGCATATACCTTCATTCTCGAAACCTCTGAAATGTGAAGAACTGCTCCAGAACACGACAAACTAGTCTGTAATATGAGGAATTGGTTCAAAACTGGTTGAATTGCTCCGAAACATGAAAAACCGGTCTAGATACACGAGGAATTGGTCGAGAACTAGTCCGAAACTGGTTGAACTGGTCCGAAATAATGGTCCAGAGTATTGGTTCAGAATACTGCATAGTTTTCATTATAAAAACTTTTTTATTTGTGTAGAACAACAGTGTTTTTGATGCATTCATTACACTATCTTGTAAACCCAAAACCAGCATGCATGAATACGTTTCGGAATTCTTGTTTTGGTATGTGTTTAGACATTCCTAATGTAGATGGGGATCCCTTTCTTATACATTATGTCTTTTGCCATGAAGTTATCACGGACCCCCGAAGCGATGCAAAAGAAATGGTTTTTGAGATTAGGGGATACGAGCTGTCTTTCATGTGACAACTGTCAATTCTTGGTCAAAAAAAGTCAACAAAAGTCAACCAGATCAACTCAACTTGTATTAGAATTTTAGGTGAATTATGATATTCCCTAATGCGTCCAATGTATGATTGACAAGTTATAATACAAAGCACCACTTTTCTTGGAAATTATAGAACATAAACCCTAAATAAGGTTAGTATCGTAACAATTTGGTAATTCAATTTTATATTGTTTTAGTATAAATAATATTCATAACACGATGTAGTGGAATTCATAATCCTTACACTACATGACAATTTCATAACAAAGGCTACAAATACAATTTTTTGGTGAATTCGTCACCAAATACGACAAATTCCATACCCGGCCTAAAACGCGCAACCTTTAACGAAAAGAATTTAGGGATCAACCTAATCTTCGTGTAACATATTATTATTTTTGATAATAACGATTTTATTAACAATTTGAATTTTTATAATTCAAATTAAATATTTATACATCATTTATACCATATTTTCTTTATAAAATACCACACTTATTATAAAGAATATCATCTTTTTATAAAAATTACCCCACTTTAATTACCTAGATTTTTATAAAAATAAGATGAGTTGTCTTAGTGACATGATTGCTACATATTTTCCCAACATAAAACATTAACCAACATGTATCAAGACCATTACCCAACATATAACAATGCAAACATCACCTCACCCCACCCCTTATCCCCTACCCACCCCACCACCCTACCTCCCCTATAAATTTCGTTCACCTCTCCCCCCCCCCCTCTCTTCATCTTCATCTCTCACTTCATCTTCTTCATTCTTCCATAATACTCTCAAGAACAAGTTCAAGTCTTCCAAAGATCCATCCCTCCAAGTTGGTTCCTAGGATTTTTGGTAAGCATTCCTTGTTAATCTAGTGTTTTTATACACATTCATACTAGTTTTCTTACGTTTACACACATTTATATGTGTTATTATCTATAGGGTAATACCATCTTCAAGTGTTCTAAGCTTGAGGATCTTGATCTTCATCTCTTTATCCACTAAGAAATCCACTCAAGGTGAGTTCATACCCCTTCATTTTCAAGTTTTTCCAAGTTTTAAGGGGGGGGGGGGATACAAGTAAACAAATCCTATTCGGATGATCTAAAGGCTTTGTAAACTAAAAATACAAGTTAGGTCAATAAAACATATCTAAGCTTAAAAATCAGCTTTTTATAGAAAAGTTGTGATCTGTTCACGGTCTGTTTTTGTCACACCCCGCTAAAGCGGAAACACGAGGCGTGTCAGTACAAAGGGTCTCATAGCAAAAGTTAAAAGACAACATCAACCATAGTATTAAAAAGTATTACAATTTACAATGTGTTTGAACATATTTTAAAAGAAATTACAATGCAATTGAAATACAACCCATGCGGTGATGTGTCCCTAAGTGCCATCTTATAGACGAGTTCCTGAAAAAGCATGTAAAATGAGCGGTCAACTACCGAGATAGTTGGTGAGTACTCACAGGTTAAAAATAATATTGGTTTCATGAATCGTAATCAAAGTTTTAATAAAAGTTTCCATAAATAAAAGTACATTGCTAAAATGTGTAAATAAGTTTGCATAAACAAAGTTCGTTGTCATCATGAGAAATAAAGTATGTTGCCAAAATGAGATGCAAAGTTCATATTCTCATGGGATATAAAGTTCATTGCTAAAACGAGTAAACATGTTTCGTTGCTAAAATGAGTATACAAGTTTCATTGATAAAATAAGTATACAAGTTTCATCGCTAAAATGAGCATACTAGTTTTGTTGATAAAATGAGTATACAAGTTTCATCGCTAAAATGGGTATACAAGTTTCGTTGCTAAAATGAGTATACAAGTTTCATTGCTAAAATGAGTATACAAGTTTTGTTGCTAAAATGAGTATACAAGTTTCGTCGCTAAAATGTGATGTAAGATTCTCATGTGCACATCAAGTTTCCATTCACGAGTTCACAACCTAAGCCTAATGACCGAATCATACCCTATTGACTACTATGTGTATCGCAAACATAGAGAATAAAATGGTTGTAACGACATGATTTTTCAAACAAATTTTCCAATTTAAAATTCATAACAAATGTCACATCATTAATTCTCAAAAACAACCAACAAGTTTTCAACACAATTATTCAATCCAGGATCCACAATCATAGTTCAACATCTAGAGTGTGTGTACAATCACGCCGGTGCCTTCCCGCAATTCCCGGAAGTACCTGAAACACATAACACATAACACGGTAAGCACGAATGCTTAGTGAGTTCCCCAAAATACCACATACAACAATTCGCCACTCGAGGCTATACTCTGTACGACCCTCTGGTCAATGTGTCTCAGCGGGACCCTCCAGTCACATAGCTCGTTGGACCCTCTGGTCTGGTCTAGCTCGTTGGACCCTCTGGTTCGGTCTGGTTGAGGACCCTCTGGCCTCATAGTTTGTTGGACCCTTCGGTCCGGTCTAAGCATAATACATATCACACAATCATGCATAACTCAAGCAAGCACATAAGACCCTCTAGTCACACATAGATACCACCCTAGGTAATGTATAGTGAGAAGACTCACCTCGGGTAACTCGAATGATCTCGAACTCGAAACACTAATCTAGCCTCCGCCTAATCACATACAGAAAATATCTCTACTTAATAAAGGCTCTCAAGGCTAGACTAATCCCTTCCTATACTCTCTCAGAAGGGTAAAAGACCATTCTACCCCTCTAATGGTCCAAAAGTCCATTTGTTGACTAAACCCTAAAAGTCAACAAAAGTCAACCCTAAGGAGTACGCGGCGCGTACCAGATTCCTACGCTGGGCGTACTCGACCGCTATGCTGATATCGGGCTGATTGAGCCCTACGCCCCGCGTACTGGGATTTACGCTCAGCGTACATCCCAGTTTCACTATCATCTCACTTATGGTCTTAATCAGTTAAGACCTTGGCTCAAAATACAGATCCGGAACCCCTACAGCCTCCTAATCCATAAAGTCGAAGACTTTACACCTTTGCATGGCTGTACTGGCCAACATCATCCAAAACACACCACTTCCTTCACTAAAGAGCTCATATCTCATGCATGGCTCACTCATAACATCCAAGATTGGATTTTTATGGATCTATAACACTTTATACACTGAATATGGACAGATGAAGGTCTTATGGAGCTCCTTTACTCATAAAGTCTCCACCTTTGGGACAAAAACCCTAGAAATGGGCCATAAAGCTCAAATCAAAAAGGTTGAGAAAGCTTTGAGATTTTTACCTCCAAATGATACTCCAACCTCAGAAAGTTCAGATCCAAAGCTTGCCCTCTAACTCTAGCTCCTTTAATGGCACCTCCTTCTCTTCAAAAGCACACAAGAACACTTTCAAGCTCAACCACACTCACACAAGCTCTAGAACAAGGGTTAGGGCCACTTAGGGTTTTGCTCTCTGGAAATGGTGGCTAAAAGTGAGGCCATAATGTTCCTTATATAGGGCTCACCCCCACAATTAGGGTTTCAATCTGAACCTAGTACGCCCAACGTACACTATGGTACGCCCAGCGTACTGGGTAGACTCCGCGTCAAGAATACGCTCATGAGTACGCGCAGCGTACTCTCCCTTACGCCCAGCATACTCAAAAGCCAAATATTCTATTCAATGACTAATTTTGGCAACTTGAGGAAAGAAAAGGATCAAAGAGATATACCTGAATTCTGGGATGTTACAATTCTCCCCCACTAGAATCAGACTTCGCCCTCGAAGTCTTGCTCAGCAAATAACTCAGGGTACTGCTCCCGTATCTCCGACTCTGGTTCCCAAGTCAAATCGGATCCCCTCCGATGCCGCTACTGGACCTGAACCAGGGGCACTTCCTTGTTCCTCAGAACCTTCACTTTCCAATCTAGGATCACGATCGGTCTCTTGATATAATTCAGGCTCGTATCCACCTGAATGTCCTCTAATGGCACTACTGCCGTCTCATCAGCCACACACTTCCGCAACTGGGACACGTGGAAGGTGCTATGGATCTGGCTCAACTCCTCAGGTAGCTCCAGCTGATATGCTACCTTGCCTACCCTGGCAATCACCCTGAAAGGTCCAATATATCGAGGCCCCAACTTGCTATGTTTCCTAAACCGGATCACTCCTTTCCATGGGGAAACTTTCAGAAGCACAAAGTCTCCGACCTGGAACTCAAGCTCGGATCACCGTCTATCCGCGTAACTCTTCTGACGACTCTGGGCCGTTTGCAACCTCTGTCTGACCTGCTGAATCTGCTCGGTCGTCTTCAACACTATCTCAGTGCCGCCCATAATTCTCTGCCCCACCTCCCCCCAACAGATGGGAGTACGACACCTCCTCCCATAAAGAAGCTCAAAGGGAGGCATACCGGTGCTCGAGTGATGGTTGTTGTTATAGGAAAACTCAGCCAAGGGTATATACGAGTCCCAACTCCCACCAAAATCCATAACGCATGCTCGGAGCATGGCCTCGAGCGTCTGTATCGTCCGCTCACTCTGTCCGTCTGTCTGCGGATGGTAGGCGGCACTAAAATGCAATTGCGTTCCCAACTCCTCATGGAACTTCTTCCAAAATCTGGAAGTGAAACGCATATCCCTATCCGACACTATGGACGTCGGCACTCCATGCCGAGCTACCACCTCTCGCACATAAATCTCTGCCAGCTTCTCAGCAGAAGAGCTCTCACTAATAGCAAGGAAGTGAGCACTCTTCGTCAACCGATCCACAACCACCCAGATCGCGTCAACTCCACGCGCCGTTCTTGGTAATTTAGTGACAAAGTCCATCGATATCTACTCCCACTTCCACTGGGGAATCTCCAAAGGCTGCAATGGACCATGCGGTCGCTGGTGCTATGCCTTGACCCGACGGTAGGTCAAGCACCTCTCTACTACCCACGCTACATCCATCTTCATACAGGGCCACAAATAGTCTCTTTTCAGATCCAAATCCATCTTAGTGGCCCCGGGATGGATCGAAAATCTCGACCTATGCGCCTCCTCCATCAGAGTGCTACGAGCGCCGCCCATATAAGGCACCCAGATCTGACCTCGAAAGGTCATAAGTCCCCGGCTATCCATCACAAACTTGGATGCCTGGCCGATCACCCGCTCCTTCTTGCGGTTCTACGGTCTCATGGCCTCCGCCTGGGCCTCTCGAATGGTATCCAATACCGGAGTCATCATTGTCATCCTCGTGCATATATCTCGAATCGGGGCACTCTCCGCCTTGCGGCTCAAGGCATCGGCTACCACTTTATCCTTGCCCGGATGATACAAAATCTCACAATCGTAATCTTTTACCACGTCTAACCATCTTCTCTGGCGCATATTCAGGTTAGGCTGATCCATCAGATACTTCAAGCTCTATTCGTCTGTGTAAATGGTACACTGAACCCCGTACAAGTAGTGGCGCCAGATCTTGTGGGCGAATACCACGGCCCCCAACTCTAAATCATGGGTAGGATACCTTATCTCGTGAGGCTTCAGCTGCCTCGATGCATATGCTATCACGTGCCCCCTCTGCATAAGTACTGCACCTAACCCCGATATGGATGCATCACAGTAAAACACGAAGTCCTCCATCCCCTCAGGAAGAGCTAGCACTTGAGCTTCGCACAATCTCTGGCGAAGAGTCTCAAACGAGGTATGCTCATCGGGACCCCAAACAAAAGCAACACCCTTCCGGGTCAACTTTGTGAGAGGAACAGCAGTCTTGGAGAAATCTCTGATAAACCTCCGGTAGTAGCCGGCCAACCACAGAAAACTCCGGATCTCGGTGGGGGATCTCGGTACTTCCCAATTCATAACCGCCTCAATCTTGGCCGGGTCGACCAAAATCCCATTTTGGTTAACGAGGTGTCCCAAGAATTGGACCTCTCGTAACCAGAAATGACACTTGGAGAATTTGGCATAAAGCCTCTCCGATCACAATACTCTGAGAACCTCTCTCAAATGCTCCTCATGCTGCTCTCTAGACCTCGAATACACCAAAATATCGTCGATGAACACGATCACCGAACGATCCAACATAGGCCTGCATACCCGGTTCATGAGATCTATGAACTCCGCTGGTGCATTGGTGAGCCCGAAAGGCATCACCACGAACTCGTAATGCCCATAATGAGTCCTAAATGCTGTCTTCTAAATATCCTCCTCACGAACCCTCATTTGATGATAACCAGACCTCAAATCAATCTTGGAAAACCAAGATGCACCCTGCAACTGATCGAATAGATCGTCGATCCTCAGGAGTGGATAACGTTCTTGACCGTCAGCTTGTTCAACTCCCGGTAATCAATGCACATCCGGTGTGAACTATCCTTTTTCTTGACAAAAAGGATCAGTGCTCCCCACGGCGAGCTACTCGGCCGGATAAATCCCTTTCCCAACAGCTCCTGAAGCTGCGAGAATAACTCCTGCATTTCTGGCGGCGAAAGGCGATAGGGTGCCTTGGCGATAGGTTCCGCCCCTGGAAGCAAATCAATGCGAAACTCCACCTGCCTCTCGGGAGGAACACCCGGTAACTGTTGGATTAATGTCTAAGTCCATAACTATAATTGGTAAGACTTAACCCGACCCGGCATGGTCCATTTGGGTTGCATGGCATCATGCATTTGGATAGACTATAATGAGAGAAATAACACTTAAGGTTTGTTAATATATTATAAGTTATAATATATTAATAAGATTATTTAATTAGTATTGATCAAGAATTAATCTAGAATTAATTAATTGATCAAAAGAAGACTAATTAAATATATGGGTTGATTGTATAAATCACCCATACTTGTATAGTGGGCTAATGCTCCATGGATTGTCAAGTTGGGCTAAAACCCATAAGATACTCCATGGATGCTCCATGGTGTATTTGTACCCATTGATCATGGAAATGAAAAGCCATGACAATTAGGGTTTACCCTAATAGTCACTAACTATATAATGATCTTATTCTTGGAGAAAATCGGCTACTATGTGTGATAGAAAGGGCTAGCCGATTTGGTGAAGTGTTCCAATTCTCTCAAGTTATTCCAAGTGTATTTGGTGTTGTGTGAACCATTTGAGGTATCACACTTGGGGCACTAGGCACTCAAGCTTCATGAAGTCATTCTACATCAAAGAGGTATGTAATTCTAACTTGATATATTCATATGAATCAATGTTATTATGCTAGTTAGGATGAATACCTTGGAAAGTTCATATTTGCATGTATAATAGAGAAAACATAGATCCAAGGTATTTAGGGTTGCATGTACACTTAGGAGTGTTAGAATGCTCAAAACCTAACAGTGGTATCAGAGCCTAGGCTTGGTTTCTTGTTATACTTGCAAAAATGGCTGAAAATCGAATTTTGTTGCTGTCTGAACAGCAGACTCGCCGAGTCCATAAAGGGACTCGACGAGTCCAAGGCAAAATGCATCCAACTCGCCGAGTTGGTTCATGCACTCGACGAGTTGGACCCCCTGACAGCATATCTTCGAGTTTTTTGGCTGGAAATGGACTAGGAACATTACCATAAGTTGTTTTTGAACTTATAAACTTGTTTTTGATGTGGTAATGTTTATGCTAATCCAATTTCAAAGATAATTTTCAATAGTTTCATGTTTTGTATTAGTTTAAAAGTTATGCTAATTACATGAAAAAGTTTGATCCTTGTTCATATGAGTTGCTTAGATTAAAAGAAAAGTTAATTGATTATGTGTTTTCAATCCATTTTAATCTAAGAGATGATTCTAAAATGTGTTTGTGTAACTTGTCCTCAAGTTACATGAAATGTCACATTTAAGTTTCTTAAAACTCATAAAAGTTGGCAAAGGTTACAAAATGAAGAGTCTTGTCCTCATTAAATGGTTTTATGACTCCATAACTTGTCCTCAAGTTATGGAGGCTCAAGAGTCACTTCATTAAATAATAAAATGTGTAACCTTAATTAGTTCCATAAGTTACAAAAGAAGAAGAGTTACATTCTTTAATAGTTTAAAGTCTTCCATAACTTGTCCTCAAGTTATGGAACTTGAAAAGTTTTAATTAAAACTACTTTAAACTCATGAGTTATGGAATTAATTAGTTTTGAATATTTTCAAAACTTGCCCTCAAGTTTTTGGAGTTTGTAAAGTTTCTCTCATGAATACTTTAATTCCAAGTTAATCCCTTAGAATTTTAAAAGTTAAAATTCAACCCTTATACTTTACAATATTATAAGTTAATAGTGTATATATATATATATATATATATATATATATATATATATATACATATATATATATATATATGTATAAGAGCAAGTCAGTCTTACCATTAGTAGGCCTCATTCACGAAGTCGATCTATAAGGGGGGTATAAGGTTGTTGCCTATAAAATGACAGCTTAATGGGTGTCCACTCTTACCCACCGCTTCCTTGACTGGTGGAGGGTCGTTAGCCGAACAGGTAGGACAAGGACTGTAATTCTCCCTTCATTAAAAGTATTAATGATAAATACTAAGTAACTAAACACTTAAAATTCCGAATCTTAGTTACTTAGGAAAATGTGAATAAGGTGCTAACCCATGAAATTACACTTTGCACTTTGCTTAAGTTGGTTAGTGGAGCGCGTGTGGTTTACCGGCACACTAGCTTGATTTAACAAGGTAGGCAAAGGGTTTCTTAAAGTTTATCATAGGCCGGTGGAGCGTGTGTGGTTTACCGGCACATCGGTTGGGTGATAAACATTTAAGAGTACCAAGTAATTTGCATGGTTACTTCACACCTTGTTTTGTGATCCTCGGCATCCCAGTCACAAAACCTGAAGGGCACACTCGAGATTGAAACATGCCATTGAAAAAGTTCAGTGAATCTCAAAAAGATCTACGAGTTTCAAAACCAACTAAAACCTAATAACACATTTCGTTTTTCGTGGTGGAAATTGGTGAATCGTCATTCACCTACCTTCAAATATTTTATAGCTTGGATTACGGCATCCCTCTTCCAAGTTATAAAAGTATTGTGTTGGGTCCTAGCCTTAATATCTCATATTGGGTGTTATATTAAGGACCTAAATCAACTATCTTGAATATCTCCCAAAAGATGTCTAGCTCAGACATCTATGATCTTCCCAAATCTCTTGGAACTTTACTTCCTCCACATCCTCCAATTATTCTCCGTAACCCACAAGTTCAAGGTCACTCAAGCCCTAATGGCAAGAAAGGTCTATGTGTGATCACATCTTGGAGATGAAGTCACATATTGACAAGCCGGGAGAGTTGGGTGTCAAAGTCTTGAGAAAGTTGGATGTTTAATCACTTTCTATGTCACATAGTGAGTTCCTTTGGGACTTCTATGAAACAGACTATGACATGAACCATAATGATCATATCTATTTGCTTGGTGCTACTGAATCAGCAATGATTTGGAGAACTAGTAAAGCAAATTTGATTAGAAGATCAACTTTCCAAACTTCCATGGACTTTGAAAATGGTAACATTGGATATCCAGAAAAGCTTTCGCTTCCCAATGGAAAGGGATTGGCCATAGTCAAGTCGGTTGACCAAATGGTAAAGAGAAAGGCAAGTCTATGATAGTCCAGTACACCATTCCCAAAGAATCCATATGTTTCTCTTGCCAAAGGAAGGGGCATTGATTGCGAAGCTGCCTATTTACCTGAAAGATCATAAGGTTGATCATGTCAAGATGTTTTACTCTACTTCAGGTAAAGTCCACTATCTAACTCTGTTAAGTTTCTATTCTGAGATTCTTGTTACAAGATGTGACTGGGTCACATGTTGATGTTTTAAGAATCAAAGAAAAGAGAGAAAGCGTAAAGGAAGTATATGCTACTTCTGATCGTGAAGATGGATGTCGATCGCATCAGAATTTTTGAAGCTGTTACTTAGGAGTTATGATATATTGCTTAGGAATAGATAACAACAAGTTTTTCATATACATTTGCACTGTAAGGATAAGTTTTTCCGCAAGTTTTAAATAAAAGAAAATTTTGTTTTATTTATTTTTATATATATCCTTACAGTGGCATTTATGAAAAAAATGGTTGTTTATATGATTCCATTGATAGCAATATTTGGAAAAAAATGGACTTGATTCTTTCGTTTGTGGTAGTGTCATAATTTACCAAATAAGGAAAGATTCTCATTCCCAAGGCTTCAGTTGGATAGAAACTTGGAATCATGCAAGTTGTATAGTATGATGAATGAGAACTTTCAGCTTTGGAAAATTAAGACTAATTCCTTGTTCACATGTATATGTGAATCAAGTGAAGGACTAAAGGGATCAAGTACACATTCTTGTCCACTGGTCATGTCCACCACAAAGCTCGTTAAGACTATTCGTCGTGATTTACTAAAGTTTAGTAAATATGCTTATACTTACAGGCTTAAGTATAATTCTGAAGCATTGGAAAAATTTCAGTGTATGGCAGAACGAATAAGAAGAATCAAATTAGACAGAAAGATAAAAGTTTCTCAAATCTGAAAAGATGGGAGAGTACTTTAGTATCATGTTTAATGATTTAGAAATCATATCACAATTGGTCTTCTAAGGACATCTTAGTGCATTCTTATGACTAAGAAGAGGAGTCATGAATTGTTGAAATGGTTAAATCAAGAAGATGAGTCATACTTCGTTTCAAAACAAGTCTTAGAGTCATACTCCAAGACTATAAGTTGAGTAACATGTCTTAAAGAAAGGTTTATAACACTTGTCAAATGTAAGAGTAAAAGTGTTCTACTCTTGTACATTTGAAATTGGTAAGTTGTGATGTTTTGGATAAAACAAAGACCAACTAAGGCCAATTGTGTGAAGTGTTTGTCTTGATAAAGAATCTGCACTATCCCTTGAATATTTGACAAGAGAGTCTTATATGTCAAGAGGACAGTGGGAGTCTTAAAGGTCTTGAAAGTCTCAAGAACTAATCAAGAATAAAACCTGAGGTTCTTCACTAGCACACGACTTGAGGTTTATAACCTGTCGTGTTGACATATTCTGTGCCCATTCCAGTTAAAGTTGGCTTTGCATATGAGTTCTTAGAGGTCTCAGTTGGTTGCATAACAACTTGGAAGCAATGGCAGGCCCTTGAGCTGCCAGGTGGCAAGAAATTCAGATTAAGTTCAGTCCATATGAGTTTGGATTTGTTATTATCCTTGTCTTGTGACTATGGTTTTGACAATTCACATGGATAAGAACACATACACCATAACATCTAAGGGTCATAAGGTTTCTCTCCGATTCATGAAAAATGATTGTGAGGAAACACTTCCACCAAGTAGATTTGAAGCAGATGGCAAAAGGTCTAAACAATTGAGACTATGATTACGACATCCCTTTTCATAGTTCTGAAATTGTTTAGACACACATGTGAGCTATCTAAGGAAAGGTGTGTGATATTGATAAGGTTTTATCAAAGCATCTCATATTAGAAATCTGAACTTTGGTAAGAAAGTCAATAAAGTATTGATTTCTAGAAGTTCAACTGATTTCCGAGTACATGTCAAAGCTAGTGGGAGCATAAGTATTATGCTAATAATCATCATGTTAGTGGGAGCATGATAATTATTGTTAGTGTTGCAAGTTAGCAATGTTAATTATAGAAAACAAAAGTTTCAATTCGTGAGGCTGCAGGGATTGAAAAAGTTGTTTTGCTATAATTAAGGGAGAGGATATACTTCATTTCAGTTCTAAAGGCTTAGATTGAGACCTTAATCTTCTTTAGTCAAGAATATATATATGAATTTCATGTTGGATTGGTTCAACTTAAGGAAATTCTATATATTGCGTTCTCAAAATTCGATTATGATTACGACATCCCTCTTCATAGTCAAATTTTGAAAACATGGCAAATAAAAATATTGTAGCAAAAGACTAGTCTAGAATCATGTCTTTATGTGAGACATCATGAATCGTGTCCCATTTGCTCTGGGTACAGGATCGATTGCATGTGCTATAATATTTGTCCTTTCTAAAATTTTCCAAATGCCTGGGGCATTAAGAAGGGAAAAGGTCTAGAATTGGATATGACTAAAATGATTAAGCAATTGTCGAGGACAATCTACGGTTTACCAAAGATTGGTTGCTCGGGGACAGTTGGAAGTATAGTGTTTAATTTTGAAAGGACCATATTGACATATTCTGAAAAGAGGCATATCTTGTTCAGAAGTGATAGTCAAAATGAGAATATGGAGTTGTCTCCATAGGTGGAAGTTATCTGTGTAAGATTAGAAAACTTAATGCAAGAAGCATGTCCAAAGCAATGTACTTTGAATATGAGACTTAGTTTCCATGGAGTTGATCTCCATTGGAATACCTTATAATGACTGTTGACAAGTCTTTGTGACTTTGTACATATTCATTACAAGAGGGTCAGTGCATATAAGTTTAAAATCTAAACAGATTTCAATAAATGATAGAAATTTGAAATTCTCACATTTTTCGATAAGGATTTGGGAGTGTGAAATTAGAATCATTGAAATTATGTTCAATTGGTTTATTTCACAAAGTAAGGATCATAGAAAAGCATAGAGTGCATACGTGGTGTATGGAAAAGCTATTGTTTTGGAAAACATAGTGTTTTTTAATTCAAGTATAAAGTTGATAAAACCGAAACAATGAATAATAAGTAATCAGTATGGTGATAAATAAAAGTGTCTTATTTATATTCATAGGTTTTGATACCATATTAGATTCAATTATTCTTGTGTTTCACTTTGCATGTTTTGACTTCCAGAATAAACTAGGTCATTCTTCCTGAATGACTAAGTTATTCAAATCATCCACAGTCGGTCATATGTTGGAAGTAGGTATGAATCAAGACTGTCATGGGTTGGCTTGTAGAGGTCTAAGATGTTGGACAAAGCGGTGCTACAACACTCATGAGTGCTCATAAGTTCTGAGTATTGGATTCAACCCACGTTCATTTGAATCACTTCACGGATTTTATCACGAGTGATCATGAGACGATAATATCTTATATTCTTCAAACCTAGAGATATGAGTTGTTACTATGAGTTGGTTATACATTGATTCCACGAAAACGCATTGGTAACTCGATGTTATAAAACGTGTCTTTGTGTATGATTCAACAAGTAGTAGAACAAGCCATATGAGTCGAAGTTTATCCATTCCTTTTACCTTTGGGATAAAAGCGATATATGTGGGCCCCTTGATGATTTAGTGATGACACATGTGAGTGCTTGGCCAAGCCAGGACTGATTTGATTTGTTCAATCAGTCAGTCATCATGAATCGGAAATCGGGAAACAACAAATAGACAGAGAGAATGATTTATAATCCATGTCTCAGTCCATATGATATCTAGAATGGATGAATATATGATCACTTATCTAATGGACGAGTCATTGACAAAGGTCAGAGATCATCGGCAAGGTCAGAGTTCGACGGAAGCTTTTGAGAGCTACGATTGCCAGTCGGTTCTTGAAGTCATACGCAATAATAGTTTTAGACTTATCCAAGTGGGAGACTGTTGGATTAATGTCTAAGTCCATAACTATAATTGGTAAGACTTGACCCGACCCGGCATGGTCCATTTGGGTTGCATGGAATCATACATTTGGATAGACTATAATGAGAGAAATAACACTTAAGGTTTGTTAATATATTATAAGTTATAATATATTAATAAGATTATTTAATTAGTATTGATCAAGAATTAATCTAGAATTAATTAAGTGATCAAAAGAAGACTAATTAAATATATGGGTTGATTGTGTAAATCACCCATACTTGTATAGTGGGCTAATGCTCCATGGATTGTCAAGTTGGGCTAAAACCCATAAGATACTCCATGGATGCTCTATGGTGTATTTGTACCCATGGATCAGGGAAATGAAAAGCCATGACAATTAGGGTTTACCCTAATAGTCACTAACTATATAATGATCTTATTCTTGGAGAAAATCGGCTACTATGTGTGATAGAAAGGGCTAGCCGATTTGATGAAGTGTTCCAATTCTCTTAAGTTATTCCAAGTGTATTTGGTGTTGTGTGAACCATTTGAGGTGTCACACTTGGGGCACTAGGCACTCAAGCTTCATGAAGTCATTCTACATCAAAGAGGTATGTAATTCTAACTTGATATATTCATATGAATCAATGTTATTATGCTAGTTAGGATGAATACCTTGGAAAGTTCATATTTGCATGTATAATAGAGAAAACATAGATCCAAGGTATTTAGGGTTGCATGTACACTTAGGAGTGTTAGAATGCTCAAAACCCAACAGTAACTCCTCGGGGAAAACGTCCGGAAACTCGCTAACCACCGGAACCTCAGCGACAGTACTCGGTCTCTCCGTAACATCCCGCGTATCTGACACATACGCCAGAAAATCCATGCAACCATGCTACATGCTCTGCCTCGCTCGAGCAGCCGAACAAAATGTTGACCCAGATCGGGTACCCTCGCCGAATACTGTAAGTACTCCCCCACTAGGGTTTCGGATGGTCACCAGCTTCCGCTCACAGTCGATCATGGCTCCGAATCGGCTCAACCAGTCCATGCCCACGATGACACAGACATCCCCCATCGCGATAGGTACCAAATCTTTCGGAAACTCGACTCCAAAAATCGCAAGCACACATCCCCGGATCACATCAGTCGCAAATACAGCATGTTCATCAGCAATGGAGACTCTCAAAGGTCGACTCAATGCCTCACGTCGGATACTGATGTGACGACTAAATGCTAGCGATACGAAGGATCAAATCGCACCCGAGTCAAACAACACCAAAGCAGGTACAGAACTCACATGAAAAGTACCTAAACATATCACAAATAAGCACCACATATAAAAAAAAGAATAAGCAAAAGCTCACATACCAGCCACAACATCGGGTGCGGCGCGGACCTCCTCTGCTGTCAACTGGAATGCTCTGTCGCGAGCCTTCGGTGCCTCGGCCTTCACGGGCCGACTCTCTGTAACTCGAGTGGAAGGAAGCGCAGATCCCTGCACTGATCCCTAAAATAGTTGCAGGCACTCGGCCTTCCTATGGCCAGTCTGGTTGCAATGGAAGCAAACCGAAAACCCCTTGGGGCAATCCCTCGCGATATGCCCCTCCTTCCCGCAGTTGTAACACACACCTGATCTGAACACCCCATCATGGCTCTTGTCGTACTTCCCACAAGTGCGGCCCTTCTGACCTCCCGATCTCGAATCAGTGGGCTTTGCCCGCTTGGCCGCTGGCTGAGACTGTGTCGGCCGCCTATCCCTCCTCTGAGACTCTGCCTCCTCCCTGGCCTGAGTCTTTAGCTCAATCTCCCTCTTCCGAGCATTTTCCTGGAGCTCAGCAAATGTTCGGTATGTCAATTTCGCCACGAACTCACGAATGTCTCTCCTCAAAATACTCAGATATCGGCTCATACGTGCCTGCTCAGTAGACACGTGCTTAGGGCAAAACAACGCCCTCCCATGAAACATCCGGGTGATCATAGTCACAGACTCAGTCCCCTGCTTGAGGGGACAAGAACTCCTGGGCCAACCGTTCCCTCTCCACCGGGGGAACGTACTCGTCTTGAAACATAGCGGTGAACCCTCTCCCAAGTCATCGCGGTAAGCTCTGCAGTAGAAAAGTCAACTGTCACAAACTTCCACCAGTCCTTTGCTCCCAAGCGAAGCTGGTTCAGCGCGAACCGTACCCTCAGATGCTCCGGACAAGAACATGTGTAGAAGCATCCCTCAATGTCAGAGATCCATCTCATCGCTGCTATCGGATCTTGAGTCCCACCAAACTCTGGTGGCTTCGTGTTGCTAAACTCCCGGTACAGCAACGAGTCACCCCCCTGTGGCCTAGCAGCGGCGATGGCTGCGGTGATCGCAGCAACAGCAGCATCGGTAACAGCAGCGTACCGCTCGTCAAATGTCTCAATCAGCGTGGTCTTGATAGACCCAGACATCTCTGGTATCTCATCTCTAATGGCTGCAACCACCTCATCATGAATCATCCTGCGAATCTCATCATCGCTAACACCGCTTCTCTTTGGAGTGTGGCGCGTACCCACCATGATTTCTCTGAAACACAACACAAAAGAAATCAGAGACTCGCTCAAGTATTCTCGCACTCAATCACTCAACCCTACTTGTTCCTTAGTACCCTAAGGATTCTTACTTGGACTGCTCACTGGTCTGGTGTTTCCAGTAGTACGGGCCCTATACTACCTTCCACACCACATCAGTATTCACCCCAAGTCCTCCTCCTAGGATTCTGGATCACAAGTACTCTATATCTCACTGAGCGCAGGCTACTGTTGGGTTTTGAGCATTCTAACACTCCTAAGGTGTACATGCAACCCTATAAACCTTGGATCTATGTTTGTCTAAAATACATGCAAAATTTGATTTCCAAGGTTCTTAATCCTATCTAGCATACATGGGGAACTTTTAATCATAAAAGATAGCTAGAAATACATACCTTGTAGTTATTGGATTCCTTGAAAACCTTATGAGCCTAGCACCCCAAGTGTGATGCCTCAAATGTCTCACACGACACCAAATACACTTGGATTAAACTTTGAGAGAGAATGTCACACTTAGAAAATCGGCTAGCCCTCAATCATGCTTCTAGTGCCTCTCTTGCCGATTTTGGTGAGCTTCATATCCTTTATATAGTATGTTACAATTAGGGTTACACCATGTAAACCCTAATGTAACATGGCTATTCATTTCCATGACCCATGGGTTTGTAACTCCCATGGAGCATCCTATGGACCTTAGCCCAACTTGATAATCCATGGAGCCTTTAGCCCACTATACAAGTTATGGATGATTTACATAATCAACCCATATATTTAATTAGTCATCTTTTGATCACTTAATTAATACTAGATTAATTCTTGATCAAAACTAAATAAATAATATTATTAATATATTAGAACTTATAATATATTAATAAACCAGAAGTGTTATTTCTCTCATTTTAGTTTATCCAAATGCATGATGCTATACAACCCAAATGGACCATGCCGAGTCGGGTCAAGTACAACCCAGAAATAGTTATGAACTTAGACACCTAATCCAACAACTACCACCCAGTAGACCTCTCATAAGCTCCTCTCTGCTACCTACTCACACTCGAAGTAATTCACAGTAGCAGTAACTCCTAGGCTAAGGCATCACAAATCAGGCCACTCTAGTCCTAAATATGAATACCTAGCCTACTCTAGTCCTAAATATGAATACCTAGCCTAAATATGAATACCTAGGCTACGGCATCACCGTTCGGGCGCTGGCTGATTGTATACACTGCTATTTTCCGCTCTTTTCGAATCTCTTACTCTTTTTAGAAAATCTGTTTCTTTTTGAAAACTTTTCTCAAATCCTCAGTTTGAATTCAGATATGCCCGAACGTGTATCCGAATCCCTCAAACCAAGGCTCTGATACCAACTTGTAACGACATGATTTTTCAAACAAATTTTCCAATTTAAAATTCATAACAAATGTCACATCATTAATTCTCAAAAACAACCAACAAGTTTTCAACACAATTATTCAATCCAGGATCCACAATCATAGTTCAACATCAAGAGTGTGTGTACAATCACGTCGGTGCCTTCCCGCAATCCGCGGAAGTACCTGAAACACATAACACATAACACGGTAAGCACGGATGTTTAGTGAGTTCCCCAAAATACCACATACAACAATTCGCCAATCGAGGCTATACTCTGTACAACCCTCTGGTCAATGTGTCTCAGTGGGACCCTCCAGTCCCGTAGCTCGTTGGACCCTCTGGTCTGGTCTAGCTCGTTGGACCCTCCGGTCCGGTCTGGTTGAGGACCCTCTAGCCTCATAATTCGTTGGACCTCCGGTCTGATCTAAGCACAATAATATAGCATATAATACATATAACACAATCATGCATAATTCAAGCAAGCACATAAGACCCTCTGGTCATACATAGATACCACCCTAGGTAATGTATAGTGAGAAGACTCACCTCAGGTAACTCGAATGATCTCGAACTCGAAACACTGATCTAGCCTCCGCCTAATCACATACAGAAAATATCTCTACTTAATAAAGGCTCTCAAGGCTAGACTAATCCCTTCCTATACTCTCTTAGAAGGATAAAAGACCATTCTACCCCTCCAATGGTCCAAAAGTCCATTTGTTGACTAAACCCTAAAAGTCAACCCTAAGGAGTACGCGGCGCGTACCAGATTCCTATGCTGGGCGTACTCGACCGCTATGCTGATATCGGGCAGATTGAGCCCTACACCCCGCGTACTGGGATTTACGCTCAGCGTACGTCCCAGTTTCACTATCATCTCACTTATGGTCTTAATCAGTTAAGACCTTGGCTCAAAATACAGATATGGACGCCCTACAGCCTTCTAATCCATAAAGTCGAAGACTTTACACCTTTGCATGGCTGTAATGGCCAACATCATCCAAAACACACCACTTCCTTCACTAAAGAGGTCATATCTCATGCATGGCTCACTCATAACGTCCAAGATTGGATTTTTATGGATCTATAACACTTTATACACTGAATATGGACAGATCAAGGTCTTATGGAGCTCCTTTACTCATAAAGTCTCCACCTTTGGGACAAAAACCCTAGAAATGGTCCATAAAGCTCAAATCAAAAAGGTTGAGAAAGCTTTGAGCTGTTTACCTCCAAATGATGCTCCAACCTCAGAAAGTTCAGATCCGAAGCTTGCCCTCCAACTCTAGCTCCTTCAATGGCACCTCCTTCTCTTCAAAAGCACACAAGAACACTTTCAAGCTCAACCACACTCATACAAGCTCTAGAACGAGGGTTAGGGCCACTTATGGTTTTGCTCTCTGGAAATGGTGGCTAAAAGTGAGGCCATAATGTTCCTTATATAGGGCTCACCCCCACAATTAGGGTTTCAATCTGAACCTAGTACGCCCAGCATACACTATGGTACACCCAGCGTACTGGGTAGACTCCACGTCAAGAATACGCTCATGAGTACACGCAGCGTACTCTCCCTTACGCCCAGTGTACTCGAAAGCCAAACATTCTATTCAAGGACTAATTTTGGAAACTTGAGGTAAGAAAAGGATCAAAGAGATATACCTGAATTCCGGGATGTTATAATTCTCCCCCACTAGAATTAGACTTCGCCCTCGAAGTCTTGCTCAGCAAATAACTCAGGGTACTGCTCCCGCATCTCCGACTCCGGTTCCCAAGTCAAATCGGATACCATCCTATGCCGCCACTGGACCTGAACCAGGGGTACTTCCTTGTTCCTCAGAACCTTCACTTTCCGATCTAGGATCGCGATCGGTCTCTCGATGTAATTCAGGCTCGCATCCTGAAAATTTGCCCTCATTTTGTTGGTGGAATTCTGGGAAAAATTGGATTTGCTCAGAAAAGAATTTTTAGATATTTATTTGGGAATAAATCATTCTTGAACATATTTGAAAGTTTTTAACAACAAACTTTGATCATCAAGCATCTAAGCTTGAAGATCATCACATGCATGTTGTTTTGATGGCCATTCATGAGTTTGAAATGGTCAAAAATCGTTTTGGAAAGAAAGCTTAGGGTGCATGTGGTGATTTTCCACCAAAACTTGTAGAAAAGTGCATTTCCATGATTTTGACTTAGGTTTAGGTCATGGGACTTCACCATCTACAACATGCATGTTGTTTTTGGGTGAAATCCTACCACAATCATCAGCAAAACCATGAGTGTGTGTGTATGTTTATGTGTTCATGATCTTTTATTAGAATGGAGTAGAAGATGGAGAAAATCCAAGAAAAACAGTAAACTTTGAAGGAATAATGAAGTAGAAATCGATTTTACCTTCAAGAACACCACAAGATAATGAAGATTTCGAGTTTGAGGAGTGTTCTTGGGTCCTATTTTCTGGAAATTTCGTGTTTTAGAGGGTGGAGAAGAGAGAGATGGAGTGGTGAAGGTAGAGAGAAATGAGAGAGAATGAAGGAGAAGATGGAGTGTGAGAGAGAAGAAGAAATGATTATGTGTATGTTGGGAAGAGAGGGAGTGTCTTGGGAGAGGGGATGACGAAATCTTGGGTGAGTGAGGCTTCCTCTCTCTTGTTTCTTTTATAAAAATTCAAATCTTTTATAAAAATATCCAACTTTTTATAAAATGTGCACCTTAACCTAGTTTTATGCATAAAACTCTTGATTTTTAACTTATAAATCAAGGGTAAATGTTAATAACTTAATTTTTATTTTCCTTGATTGTATTTCATAATAATCATTATGAAAAGACAATATTATAAGGTTCTTAATTATTTTTATAGGATTTTTAAGGTTAAAGTTTATAAATATGAGTTTTTATGGCTTTTAGGGTTTTGGAGTTTAATACATCTTTGGATATCAAAATAAATTGAATCTTTGAGACTTCAAATTATTTTTGTGTTTCCTAACTCTTATTCAAGTTAGAAATAATGTTTGTAATTTATTTTTATTGGTTTATTGTCATTCTATATAGTGATTCCGAGATTCACGCGAAACTGAAGAATCAAGTATACTAGTCTTAGTTTTCAACTTTGACGTAAGTTCCAACGAGACTCGGACCTAATTTCTACTACTAGGTCAAATTCATGATGTGTGTATATGATTCATGAAAAGGTGTTCAAGTCAAGGAATGACCCGAATTTGAATAGTTGTTACAGTTAAAGTAACTATAGAAGTCATGTATCAATGCGGAATCTAAGTACACTATCCTACAATTCTACTTGTTTCCCATTTTCTAGTAGGTTATAACTTAGCTTCTAGTTACTAAGTCTAGTATGTGTCGTGCCTACACGTGCAACTAAGGTTATCAATTCTTGAACCGACACGAATTTTGACGGTTGTCACAGTTTTACTCTTCTTAAACATAATATGTTTCAAAACTGTTCAATAGAAAAATAGTTCAGGTCAATACCTTTTTTGGACAAGTCGCACGCGTTCATACGATTTTTCTACAATTTATGGTGATTTTTACAAAACTGCTTATCATTTCAGAACATTTTCGGACCAGACTGTAAAAATGAACATTTTCACTCTAGTTAGGAACCACTTCAGGCCAGGGAAAAATATTATGGACAAAGTAGACTCATTTTCTAAGCTCTGGGAGTTTATGGATCCAAATTTCAACTTACGATGATTTTTCTATAATGTTTCTAAAAACATGGACAGAAAAGTCAAAAACTAGAAATTGTCTTTATCATACTAAAAGTTCTTATACTTATGTTAGATGTAAGTTTATATGATATATTCTTTTAAAACATCTAGACATGTTAACTTATATATATATATATATATATATATATATATATATATATATATATATATATATATATATATATATATATATTTGTAAACAATCTAAAACGTGAAATCTCAATGTATGAATGTTTGTGTTTCTATGTTTCATTACTATTCAATTGTTATGATACTGTACATAAAGTCCCTCCATCCACCCGCAGACGTTTCCGCCGTCCTGGTTTGGGGGTGTGACATTTCGGGAAGAAAGAATTTTGTCTTGTTACTGGCTTCTGTTTTTGGATATTATTTTCCTAAATCCAGTTCCGATGGCGCCTTCCATTCCCATGTGTTTCCTAGGGTCCCGAGGAATCTCACTGTTAAATTGGAAGTTGTGAAGAAGGTGTTTGAGCATTTGCTTAATGACTTATCGGACGAGGATGCAGTCTGTATATTTCTCTTATATCTGTTAGGGAAGGGGTTTAATCGGTGTTTGGACAAACAACCTGTTATAAGAGGAGAATTTGGCTTTGGTATCTGACTTTGATGAGTTCAACATGTTTCTTGTAGTTAATTTATTACTGTTGGGAAAAAAACCCTAATTGAGATTTGATGAACAAGATACGGAAAATAAGAACAAACACAAATATGAAGATTAGGTCGAATGATCACTCGATTTATTGAATTATGAGGAACAAATTACACTTTAAGAATAAGAATCTAACTCTACAAGAAACCTCACAACGTGGCGGCTACATTTTGTCTCACTCTTAACCCTAATAATGAATAATACATGACTATTTATAGGGAAAAGACAAGTCTTGGGCTTTTAACCTACACTTCATCAAGGGGGCCCATTGCCATCATCCATGGAGTGCTTTGAAACCCTACAATCTCCCCCTCAAAGTATGGAATGGATGACAATGCTTTAACTTCCAAAACAAGCATATAGCAAATAAAAAGATCTTGCAACGAGGAATAGATGAAGCAATCCACGAATCTTGATTCTTCAATAGTCTTCAAACACGGGCTCTAGGATATATAAATCAAGCACTGAAGTAATGTCTTTAAACTTCATTTTCGAATGTAATCCCAAAAAATCTTCATGAAAACCAAACCCGCCATAAAAACCCATTTCAGAATAAAGAAACCGAATCACTTCTTGTCTTTGAAGAGCTCCCCCTCCAAGTCACAATGATCTTCAAATAAGCTAATTATATAAGCCATCAAAAAATATCATGTAACAACCCAAACTTCAAGATTCGTAATGCCACTTGATCGAGAAAATACTAGAAGTCGGAGATATAACAAGTCCTTAGATGAGCTCGATGAAGAACTTCTACTGTAAAGGATACTTCTCTGCAAAAGCTTTAGCAGAGCTCGATGAAGAACTTCTACTGTAAAAGCTACTTTCATAATTCTACCACAAGCTTTATCAAAAATCTTCAACTTTGAAAAGTCACAAATCCAATTTCGAATGGCCATACCAAATTCTCCCCCGATTTATAATAAAAAAACGTGATTATAAAGCCTTCAAATGGTCATGAGAATGATCTTGAATGGATAAAAAATTACTATGCTCCCCCGCGACAAAATGATATAAACGATGAAGTATAAAATCCGAAAAAGTCGAGAAAATTTGACGTTATTGCGAAAAACGACTTTCCGAACCGCCAAGACTTGATGGAATCTTTATTTTTCTGTTCACGAAAAAATATGTGCGTTAAAAATTCCAAAAACTGTTCACCAGCCCTCAAATTTGTAAACTTTTTGAAAAATGGGCTGAAATTGTCACTTTGCAGAAATTCTGGGACTGAAACTGTAATTCTGCATCAATACTCCCCTTTATTTGTGACAAAATCTGGAAATGGTCCATAATCACCAAGCTGTGAAAACAATAGGGACCAAAAGTGTCAATGCGCCGAAGTTACAGGGACCAAAAATTAAACTTTACTATCTTCTTCCCCATTTAGACGTTGATGAAAGAGCACAGCGACACAACTCAGGATCAAATAACAAATCCAAGAAATCAATAACCCCCGAATTAACACTTTCGTTCCGAGCATCAAGATGTGAATCCAATTTCATGACAAATACGAAACCTTAGCCAAACCGAATCACAGGTTATCTTTCCCCTCTTTCGTTCCAAGGCTAACAAACGAACCCAATCATAGGTTCGCTTCCGATTCGGTCGAATACAACCCAAAGTGAATCCAGATTCGTTCATTTCGCTCTAATTTCAAATGGACACGGACCGAAAGTGAATCTCAGGTTCGTTCCGAATTCGTCAATTACACTCCCAAGGCGAACCAATTTCAAACACGAACCCAATCACAGGTTCAATTTTGACTTTTTGCCTTGACTGACAAGAACAACTTTAAACCATTCCAGTTCGATTCATTCGTTCGAAGGTAACACATCATTCTTTCATAATTTTGGCTTTTATTTGACTCGCAAGAACATCTGCCCATTCCGATCAACACCCTATCGACTGCGAATCCGTTTTAGTTCCGATTCATATGATTCATAATTCCGATTCTTCTTTCTCCTTCTGAATGAATTCCAAACGACTTCCCACAGTTCCGATCACCTTCCATAAACACCAAATCAATGTATCTCTGAACAATTTCAGATCAGAAACCAATATCATCCTAGATCATCTCCATCTTCATAAGTGATTGATCATCATTTAAACATAACAGTTCAATTAACGAACAATCTTCAAAATAACTTTTAGATCGAGAATATAATGAACAAGATCCAGAAAAAAAAATATCATGTGAAGAATAAATCTCGAACTGAATCAACAAACGATGTTTAAATCTGAGGCGACAAAAATGTGTGAATCACTTTGACTTAAGATTGAGATTAAACAATCGTCGTGAATTAGATAAACGACCAGGAAAGAAAATCAGAACAATTTGAAGGACGAGAATAACGTAGACTTGGAACGAGGGAGTTTAAACAGAAGAAAGTTTGGGCCAGATCAAAAGAGATACTATAGATCGATTTTGTATTAAATTATTGACCAGATCCAATTCAGAAAACACAGACAATATACGAATCGGATTAAAGGAAAATTACCCAGATGAACAGTGCAAGAACACCATAAATTTTCATGAACAGTAGCTTGAACAAAAATCTTGATTCCCTACCGTCAAAACACCAAAATCTTCAATAACTTGTGCAGAAAATCATCAAATCAAGAACCGATACTTCAAAAATCAATAGATCTTCAAAGACCCGCTCTGATACCACTTGTTGGGAATAAAAATCTAATTGAGATTTGATGAACAAGATGTGGAAATAAGAACAAACACAAATATGAAGATCAGGTCGAATGATCACTCGATTTATTGAATTATGAGGAACAAATTACACTTCAAGAATAAGAATCTAACTCTACAAGAAACCTCACAACATGGCGGCTACATTTTGTCTCACTCTTAACCCTAATAATGAATAATACATGACTATTTATAGGGAAAAGACAAGTCTTGGGCTTTTAACCTACACTTCATCAAGGGGGCCCATTGCCATCATCCATGGAGTGCTTTGAAACCCTACAATCTCCCCCTCAAAGTATGGAATGGATGACAATGCTTTAACTTCCAAAACAAGCATATAGCAAATAAAAAGATCTTGCAACGAGGAATAGATGAAGCAATCCACGAATCTTGATTCTTCAATAGTCTTCAAACACGGGCTCTAGGATATATAAATCAAGCACTGAAGTAATGTCTTTAAACTTCATTTTCGAATGTAATCCCAAAAAATCTTCATGAAAACCAAACCTGCCATAAAAACCCATTTCAGAACAAAGAAACCGAATCACTTCTTGTCTTTGAAGAGCTCCCCCTCCAAGTCACAATGATCTTCAAATAAGCTAATGCTATAAGCCATCAAAAAATATCATGTAACAACCAAAACTTCAAGATTCGTAATGCCACTTGATCGAGAAAATACTAGAAGTCAGAGATATAACAAGTCCTTAGATGAGCTCGATGAAGAACTTCTACTGTAAAGGATACTTCTCTGCAAAAGCTTTAGCAGAGCTCGATGAAGAACTTCTACTGTAAAAGCTACTTTCATAATTCTACCACAAGATTTATCAAAAATCTTCAACTTTGAAAAGTCACAAATCCAATTTCGAATGGCCATACCAAATTCTCCCCCGATTTATAATAAAAAACGTGATTATAAAGCCTTCAAATGGTCATGAGAATGATCTTGAATGGATAAAAAATTACTATGCTCCCCCGCGACAAAATGATATA
Organism: Lactuca virosa; assembly: GCF_052849685.1. Lineage (NCBI taxonomy): Eukaryota > Viridiplantae > Streptophyta > Magnoliopsida > Asterales > Asteraceae > Lactuca > Lactuca virosa. Next base: position 147,487,941 of record NC_136432.1, on the reverse strand, counting down.
AATGATGAAGTATAAAATCCGAAAAAGTCGAGAAAATTTGACGTTATTGCGAAAAACGACTTTCCGAACCGCCAAGACTTGATGGAATCATTATTTTTCTGTTCACGAAAAAATATGTGCGTTAAAAATTCCAAAAACTGTTCACCAGCCCTCAAATTTGTAAACTTTTTGAAAAATGGGCTGAAATTGTCACTTTGTAGAAATTCTGGGACTGAAACTGTAATTTTGCATCAATACTCCCCTTTATTTGTGACAAAATCTGGAAATGGTCCATAATCACCAAGCTGTGAAAACAATAGGGACCAAAAGTGTCAATGCGCCGAAGTTACAGGGACCAAAAATTAAACTTTACTATCTTCTTCCCCATTTAGACGTTGATGAAAGAGCACAGCGACACAACTCACGATCAAATAACAAATCCAAGAAATCAATAACCCCCGAATTAACACTTTCGTTCCGCGCATCAAGATGTGAATCCAATTTCATGACAAAAGCAAAACCTTAGCCAAACCGAATCACAGGTTATCTTTCCCCTCTTTCGTTCCAAGGCTAACAAACGAACCCAATCATAGGTTCGCTTCCGATTCGGTCGAATACAACCCAAAGTGAATCCAGATTCGTTCATTTCGCTCTAATTTCAAATGGACACGGACCGAAAGTGAATCTCAGGTTCGTTCCGAATTCGTCAATTACACTCCCAAAGCGAACCAATTTCAAACACGAACCCAATCACAGGTTCAATTTTGACTTTTTGCCTTGACTGACAAGAACAACTTTAAACCATTCCAGTTCGATTTCATTCGTTCGAAGGTAACACATCATTCTTTCATAATTTTGGCTTTTATTTGACTCACAAGAACATCTGCCCATTCCGATCAACACCCTATCGACTGCGAATCCGTTTTAGTTCCGATTCATATGATTCATAATTCCGATTCTTCTTTCTCCTTCTGAATGAATTCCAAACGACTTCCCACAGTTCCGATCACCTTCCATAAACACCAAATCAATGTATCTCTGAACAATTTCAGATCAGAAACCAATATCATCCTAGATCATCTCCATCTTCATAAGTGATTGATCATCATTTAAACATAACAGTTCAATTAACGAACAATCTTCAAAATAACTTTTAGATCGAGAAGATAATGAAGAAGATCCAGAAAAAAAAATATCATGTGAAGAATAAATCTCGAACTGAATCAACAAACGATGTTTAAATCTGAGGCGACAAAAATGTGTGAATCACTTTGACTTAAGATTGAGATTAAACAATCGTCGTGAATTAGATAAACGACCGGGAAAGAAAATCAGAACAATTTGAAGGACGAGAATAACGTAGACTTGGAACGAGGGAGTTTAAACAAAAGAAAGTTTGGGCCAGATCAAAAGAGATACTATAGATCGATTTTGTATTAAATTATTGACCAGATCCAATTCAGAAAACACAGACAATATACGAATCGGATTAAAGGAAAATTACCCAGATGAACAGTGCAAGAACACCATAAATTTCCATGAACAGTAGCTTGAACAAAAATCTTGATTCCCTACCGTCAAAACACCAAAATCTTCAATAACTTGTGCAGAAAATCATCAAGTCAAGAACCGATACTTCAAAAATCAATAGATCTTCAAAGACCCGCTCTGATACCACTTGTTGGGAATAAAACTCTAATTGAGATTTGATGAACAAGATGTGGAAAATAAGAACAAACACAAATATGAAGATTAGGTCGAATGATCACTCGATTTATTTAATTATGAGGAACAAATTACACTTTAAGAATAAGAATCTAACTCTACAAGAAACCTCACAACATGGCGGCTACATTTTGTCTCACTCTTAATTCTAATAATGAATAATACATGACTATTTATAGGGAAAAGACAAGTCTTGGGCTTTTAACCTACACTTCATCAAGGGGGCCCATTGCCATCATCCATGGAGTGCTTTGAAACCCTACAATCTCCCCCTCAAAGTATGGAATGGATGACAATGCTTTAACTTCCAAAACAAGCATATAGCAAATAAAAAGATCTTGCAACGAGGAATAGATGAAGCAATCCACGAATCTTGATTCTTCAATAGTCTTCAAACACGGGCTCTAGGATATATAAATCAAGCACTGAAGTAATGTCTTTAAACTTCATTTTCGAATGTAATCCCAAAAAATCTTCATGAAAACCAAACCTGCCATTAAAACCCATTTCAGAACAAAGAAACCGAATCACTTCTTGTCTTTGAAGAGCTCCCCCTCCAAGTCACAATGATCTTCAAATAAGCTAATGCTATAAGCCATCAAAAAATATCATGTAACAACCAAAACTTCAAGATTCGTAATGCCACTTGATCGAGAAAATACTAGAAGTCAGAGATATAACAAGTCCTTAGATGAGCTCGATGAAGAACTTCTACTGTAAAGGATACTTCTCTGCAAAAGCTTTAGCAGAGCTCGATGAAGAACTTCTACTGTAAAAGCTACTTTCATAATTCTACCACAAGCTTTATCAAAAATCTTCAACTTTGAAAAGTCACAAATCCAATTTCGAATGGCCATACCAAATTCTCCCCCGATTTATATAAAAAAAAGTGATTATAAAGCCTTCAAATGGTCATGAGAATGATCTTGAATGGATAAAAAATTACTATGCTCCCCCGCGACAAAATGATATAAATGATGAAGTATAAAATCCGAAAAAGTCGAGAAAATTTGACGTTATTGCGAAAAACGACTTTCCGAACCGCCAAGACTTGATGGAATCATTATTTTTCTGTTCACGAAAAAATATGTGCGTTAAAAATTCCAAAAACTGTTCACCAGCCCTCAAATTTGTAAACTTTTTGAAAAATGGGCTGAAATTGTCACTTTGCAGAAATTCTGGGACTGAAACTGTAATTATGCATCAATACTCCCCTTTATTTGTGACAAAATCTGGAAATGGTCCATAATCACCAAGCTGTGAAAACAATAGGGACCAAAAGTGTCAATGCGCCGAAGTTACAGGGACCAAAAATTATACTATAGTATCTTCTTCCCCATTTAGACGTTGATGAAAGAGCACAGCGACACAACTCACGATCAAATAACAAATCCAAGAAATCAATAACCCCCCAATTAACACTTTCATTCCGAGCATCAAGATGTGAATCCAATTTCATGACAAAAGCGAAACCTTAGCCAAACCGAATCACATGTTATCTTTCCCCTCTTTCGTTCCAAGGCTAACAAACGAACCCAATCATAGGTTCGCTTCCGATTCGGTCGAATACAACCCAAAGTGAATCCAGATTCGTTCATTTCGCTCTAATTTCAAATGGACACGGACCGAAAGTGAATCTCAGGTTCGTTCCGAATTCGTCAATTACACTCCCAAAGCGAACCAATTTCAAACACGAACCCAATCACAGGTTCAATTTTGACTTTTTGCCTTGACTGACAAGAACAACTTTAAACCATTCCAGTTCGATTTCATTCGTTCGAAGGTAACACATCATTCTTTCATAATTTTGGCTTTTATTTGACTCGCAAGAACATCTGCCCATTCCGATCAACACCCTGTTGGATTAGGTGTCTAAGCCCATAACTATAATTGGTATGTACTTGAATTGACAGCAGCACAGTCCTTTTGGGTTGCCCTCAACCTAGCAACTGGACAAGGAAATTATGAAAGGAGAGATATTAATTTATAAGATTAATAAATTAATATATATATATAAATGATTTATTAATATGTTAATGGATTAATATATTAATTAGAAATCATTATGTTTAATTAATTGTTAGCCAGAAATTAATCAGAATTGATTTTGGGGTTAAAAGAATTAATTATAAGGTGCAGGGACTAGTTTGCAATTATCTAATAGTTGAGTGGAAGGCTCTAGAACCCCCTTGGAAGAGGGTGGACGAAATCTTTAGGGGAAACCCTAATAATTTCGTCCATAGGGGCTTGGATAAGGCCCTTGGGTTTGCTTAGGCCCTAAGCAAAGGATAACTAGGGTTTCCCTTAAACCCTAAATCCCTCAGCTATATAAGGAGCCTCCTGGTTCATGTTTTTGGTCACTCTTTCTTTTGAAGAAACCCTAAGGCCGAGATTTTGCATACTCCCTCTCCTCTCTCTCTCTTCTACTTTCCTTCTTGCTAGTTTGGGTGTGACTCCATTAGAGGCATTACACTTGTGGTGCTAAAGCTTCCAAGAAGATCAAGATCAAGATCAAGGGAATATCAATTGTTTGCTATAACAATTGAAAGGTATGTAAACCCTAAACCCTAGTTTACTATTTTCGATAATAGCCTCTCTCCTCTAGGGTTCTTGTATTGCAATTCAAAGTTGTATGTTCAATAGTTAAAACATAGATCCAAAGTAGGTTGCATGTGAACTTAGGAATTGTTTTTCTAGTTTATTTGTTTTACCTAAAACCCATCAGTGGTATCAGAGACATTGTTGTTTTAAATTGAATTGCTACAATTGTTGAATTGCAAATTAGGGTTTATAGCTATTAAACCCTAAAGGCCAATCTTTTGATTTCTAGGGTTTTGGATCAAAGGGTTTTTTCGAAAACCCTAGCCTCCAAAGAACCCTAATCGAAATTAGGGTTAGGGTTTTGAAAACCCTAGCCTCCTCCCTTATGAATTTCGAAATATGCTAAGAGGATAACTAGGGTTTCTTGTTTTTGGATAATTGTTACTTAATTAGATTAATTGGATAATTATCCTTACCCTATTTTTCGAAATTAGAGGGATAAGGATTAGGATTAAATTAATTGATTAATTTAATTAGATAATCCTTACAAGATTTAATAATTTGATTAATAGTTAATTAATAGATAAATATTAAATCTAGTTAATTGGTTTATTTAAATTTGAAATTAATAGCTTAAATTTCGAAATTTATATAAACCCTTGAAGTTTTAAAAAGTTTTAAAACACACCTTATATATATTATAATTAAAGGTTTAATATTATATGTATAAGAATATGGTCAGTCAAATCGCTAGTATGCCTCATTCACGAAGCTAATCTATAAGGGGGGTATAAGGAAACTGCCTATAAAATGGTAGTTGAATGGGTGTCCACTCTCACCCACCGCTTCCTTGATTAGTGGAGGGTCGTTAGCAGAATGGATTTGATAGGACAACTACTTCTCATTAAAAGTATAATGATATTAAAAGTACTAGAACATTGTTTTCAAAATCCCAACTCTAGTTACTTTAGGAAAAATGTGAAAAGTATGCTAATCCATGAAATTGCACATTATGCTTTATTGGTCGTTAGTGGAGCGTGTGTGGTTAACCAGCACACTAAAAGGCACCAATAAAGAGTAGTAATGGGTATCTCATAATTTTCATTTTGATGGAGCGTGTGTGGTTTACCAGCACATCAATAGTTAATGATAAAGACAATGAGGTTACCAAGCACATTTGCATGGTTATTCACATCTTGTTTGTGATCCTCGGCATCCCAGTCACAAATAGAAGAGCATAATCTGAGATTAAAACATGCCATTGAATAGTTTCAATGTATCTCAAAAGAATTAGGAATTTCACTTCGTTTGTTTCGTCTAATGGTGGAATTGGTGAATCGTCATTCACCTACCTTTATGAAATTTGCACTTGGATCTCGGCATCCCATTTCTAAGTTGTGAATCTTCATAGTTGGATCCTAACCTTGATATTATATCTTTGGGTTATCCTATTAAGGTATCTTGAAATCTAACTAAAACTTTCTTTCTTCTCAGATGTCTACTCCTGGAAACACTTCTGCTTCGTCCTCCTCCAACCAAAACTTCTCTTTGCTCAATATATGCTCCAAAGTCGTTATGGATGGCTCAAACTATAACGATTGGATGCGCAACATCAAGATGGCTCTTCGTTTCGAGAACAAAGAATATGTTCTTGAAAAGGAGCTCAAAGAGCTTGATGAGAATGAAGCTACTCCTGAAGATCTTGCTGCCTACAAGAAACATTACGATGATGCTACCAAAGTGGCATGCATCATGGTGGCAACTATGTCCCCAGAACTGCAGAGGTACTATGAGGACTACTGGCCTTTCGAGATGAACAAGGACCTTATGGAAAAGTACCATAAGCGAGCTCGTCAAGAAAAGTTCGAAGTAGTCAAGTCACTCATGGCTTGCAAGATGAAAGATGGGGAGTCAGTTGTGTCACATGTGCAAAGAATGCAACGCTACATAGAGCGTTTGGTCAAGCTCAATATTCACTTTGATGAGGAATTGGCCATTGACATGGTCTTGAACTCACTTCCTGAATGTTATGGTCAGTTTATTCTAACTTACCATTTGAACAATACTGAGCAGACCTTGGCCCAATTGCACAACTTGTTGCAGACAGCTGAGGCAGGGATGAAGGGTAAAAGTATACCCTCCACACCTGCTAGTGCCCCTGTTTTGGCTATTGGACAGGGAAAGGGGAAAAAGAGGAAAGGTCCTCCCAAACAAAACTGGAAGAGCAAGGCTCAAGCTGGGTCATCTAATAATGGCCCAAAGGCTAAGCCCAATGGTTCCACTCCCCATGTTTCTGATCCAAAAGAGGCAGTTTGCTTTTACTGCAACCAAAAAGGGCATTGGAAGAGATCTTGCCCACAATATCTGCAAGATATCAAGGATGGCAAAGTGAAGCCATCTTCGGCAGGTATTTACACTATTTCTGCTAATAACTCATTATCTTCTCGTTCATGGGTCCTTGATACAGGATGTGGTTTTCATATCTGTTCTGATTTGCAGGGTCTAAAGGAAAGTGAGGAGATAGAGCGAGGAAGGATAAACCTGATCATGGGAAACAGAAAGTCTTCACCAGTAACCAAGATCGGAGTTTATCAGCTTCTGCTTAGTAATGATGTTAGATTAGATTTAATAAATTGTTGCTATTCGTCTGAGATGACGAGAAACATTATTTCATTTCATGCATTGTTCAGACAAGGTTTTACATATTCTTTTAATGATTTGAATGGTTCAATTTCTGTTTATAAGAATGGTGTTTTTATGTTTGAAGTTTTGCCTTGTAATGGTGTGTATGAAACAGTGACTTGTGTTGATAGCCTAGGAAATAGTGTACTTAATATTGACTTGTCTAATAGTGTAGACAAGGCAAGCTTGTGGCATTGTCGTCTTGGACACATTAACAAGAAACGCATAGCCCAACTCCAAAAGGATGGAGTGTTGGAATCATTTGACCTAAAGTCAGATGATATGTGTGAATCTTGTCTTTTGGGAAAGATGACAAAATCACCATTCACAGGGTCTTGTGAAAGAGGTGAAGGTCTGTTGGATCTCATACACACGGATGTGTGTGGGCCCTTCAGATCAACTACAAGAGATGCTAATCGATTCTATGTGACTTTCACTGACGATTATAGCAGATATGGATATATCTACTTGATCAAGCATAAGTCAGAAACTTTTGAAAAGTTCAAAAAGTTTAAACATGAAGTCGAAAATCAATTAGGCAGAAAGATAAAGATACTTAGATCCGATAGAGGCGGGGAGTATCTTAGTATCGAGTTTAACGACTATCTGAAAGAATGTGGGATAGTCTCACAATTGACTCCTCCTAGGACACCACAGTTAAATGGTGTAGCTGAGAGGCGCAATCGAACCTTGTTAGACATGGTTCGTTCTATGATGAGTCGGGCTTCGCTTCCTATTCACTTCTGGGGGTATGCCTTAGAGACAGCAGCCCACATCCTCAATCTTGTCCCTACAAAGAAGGTTGCCAAAACACCTCACGAAATGTGGACAGGGAAAGTTCCCTCGTTAGCACATATTAAAGTCTGGGGTTGTGAAGCTTTCGTAAGACGAGAGACTCACGACAAGCTAGCAGCTAGAAGTGAGAAATGTGTTTTCATTGGTTACCTAAAGCAGTCTTTTGGATATTTGTTCTACAGGCCTAGTGAAAACGTGGTCTTTGTAGCACGAAGAGGAGTCTTTCTTGAAAGAGAGCTCATATTCAAAGAGGACAGTGAGAGCACTATTGACCTTGAAGAAATTCAAGATTCAGCCAATGAAGGAACCTTAGATGACACTAGCACTCAACCAGAGGAAACAGTTCCTGTTGAACCAATCGATAACTCATTACCTCTTAGAAGATCCACTAGGGTGAGTGTGCCACCTGAGTTGTATGGTTTTCATATTACTTCAGATGGTGACACATTCATAAGTGACAGAACACTAGTAAACTTAGATGAACCAGTCACTTATAAGGAAGCAATGGCAGGCCCAGAGGCTTCCAAGTGGAAAGAGGCAATGGACAGCGAGATTAAGTCCATGTATGACAACCAAGTTTGGAATTTGGTTGATAGTGCACCAGGTCGCAAGACAGTTGGGTGCAAATGGATCTTCAAGAAGAAGACAGACATGGATGGGAATGTGCATACATTCAAGGCTCGACTGGTTGCAAAAGGTTTTACTCAAACCCCAGGGGTTGACTATGATGAGACTTTTTCGCCAGTGGCTAAGATTAAATCTATTAGGATATTGCTCGCCATAGCTGCCTTTCATGATTATGAAATCTGGCAGATGGATGTCAAAACTGCTTTCCTTAATGGGAAGTTGGATGAAGATGTTTACATGAGTCAGCCAGAGGGTTTTGTTGATGCAAAGTTCCCTAATAGAGTGTGCAAGCTTGAGAAATCCATTTATGGATTGAAACAAGCATCTCGCAGTTGGAATCTTTGCTTCCATGAGAAAGTCAAAGAATTTGGTTTCTCTAGAAGTGAAGATGAGTTCTGTGTGTATATCAAAGCTAGTGGGAGTATAGTAACTTTTCTGGTGTTGTATGTCGATGACATATTACTCATTGGTAACGACGTTCCAACCTTGAAAGAGGTTAAGTCTTGGCTTGGAAAGTGTTTTGCAATGAAAGACCTTGGAGAAGCTGCCTATATTCTTGGGATTAGAATATTGAGAGATAGAAAGAAGAGACTAATTGGACTTAGTCAGAGCACATACTTGGATAAGGTACTAAAGAGGTTTAGTATGGAAAATTCCAAGAAGGGAGAGCTACCTATCCAGAGCAATACCAAATTGAGTAAGACTCAATGCCCGAGTACAGATGTTGAAATAGATGACATGAGTTGTGTACCTTATGCTTCCGCTGTCGGATCGATCATGTACGCTATGACATGTACTCGCCCTGATGTGGCATTTGCTTTGAGCATGGTCAGTCGCTATCAGGGAAACCCAGGTAGAGCTCATTGGATAGCAGTTAAGAATATACTCAAGTATTTGCGAAGGACAAAGGACTGGGTTCTTGTGCTTGGTGGCAGTGATACTTTGAGAGTAGATGGTTATAGTGATGCCAGCTTTCAGACGGATAGAGATAACTTCCGTTCTCAGTCGGGCTGGGTATTTTTACTGAATGGAGGAGCAGTTACTTGGAAGAGTTCCAAGCAAAATACGGTGGCTGATTCTACTTGTGAATCAGAGTACATTGCAGCAAGTGAAGCGTCGAAAGAAGCAGCTTGGTTGAGGAACTTCATCGGGGATCTCGGAGTTGTTCCAACCATCCAGGAGCCTATGGAACTCTTCTGCGATAATGAAGGAGCGGTTGCCTTGACAAAGGAACCGAGAGATCATGGTAAGACCAGACATATCGACAGAAAGTACCATTTCATTAGACATAGAGTTGAAGAAGGCCATCTTATAGTAAAGAGGGTGTCATCTGAAGATAACCCAGCAGATCCCCTCACAAAGGGTCTGAGTAGGGCTAAGCATATTCAGCATGCTCGGAGCATAGGACTGAAAGATGATATTAGTTTTAGTAGTTAGATTAGTTTTTGAAACTTGTAACAAAGTAAATGTAATTGACTTTTGGTGATTAAATAATAAAGTATTATTTATAAGTTTGGCTACTACCTTTTGTCAATTGTTTATTACTGTGTTTCATATTTTGCATGTTTTACTTCCTGAATAATGAGATTATTCAAACTCCACAGTCGCTCGTACTCTTGGAAGTAAGTAGTGAATTAAGACTGTCATGAATTGGATTGCAGATTGTCTAAGGATAGACATGGCAATAGAATTGCTGCAATGTTCATGAGTACTCAGAAATTGAGATTTGAGTATTGGATAAACCCACGCTCAGAGTATTACTTCATGGAATTCATCACGAGTAATACTGAGACGATAATATCTTATAATCTTGAAACGAAGATATATGAGTTGTAATTTACAAGTCGGTTGTGCATTGGTGATACGAAACCGCATCAATAACTTGGTGTTATAAAACGTATTGTCATGTATAATTTGATGAGTAAAAGATACAAGCATATGAGTCAACGTTTATTCGTTCCTTTTGCCCTAACAGGAAAAGTGATATATGTGGGCCCCTCGATGATTTGGTGTTGAATTATGTGCTGGGCCCAGCCAGGACTAAATTGATGTGTTCGATTAGAAGTTCTACATCATCACAAATCAGGAATCGGGAAACATAGATTCTGGACAAACAGATTGATTACATTCCATGTCTTTTGTCTGGGGATATCAAGCAGAACGAAGGGTTATATGATCACTTATCTTAGGACACGTAACTGACTGGGTCAGAGTTCGGCAGCAGCTTTTGGAAGCTACAATTTGCTGGTCAAATTTAGAAGGCATACTAGCAATTATAGTTACAGACTTATCCAAGTGGGAGACTATTGGATTAGGTGTCTAAGCCCATAACTATAATTGGTATGTACTTGAATTGACAGCAGCACAGTCCTTTTGGGTTGCCCTCAACCTAGCAACTGGACAAGGAAATTATGAAAGGAGAGATATTAATTTATAAGATTAATAAATTAATATATATATATAAATGATTTATTAATATGTTAATGGATTAATATATTAATTAGAAATCATTATGTTTAATTAATTGTTAGCCAGAAATTAATCAGAATTGATTTTGGGGTTAAAAGAATTAATTATAAGGTGCAGGGACTAGTTTGCAATTATCTAATAGTTGAGTGGAAGGCTCTAGAACCCCCTTGGAAGAGGGTGGACGAAATCTTTAGGGGAAACCCTAATAATTTCGTCCATAGGGGCTTGGATAAGGCCCTTGGGTTTGCTTAGGCCCTAAGCAAAGGATAACTAGGGTTTCCCTTAAACCCTAAATCCCTCAGCTATATAAGGAGCCTCCTGGTTCATGTTTTTGGTCACTCTTTCTTTTGAAGAAACCCTAAGGCCGAGATTTTGCATACTCCCTCTCCTCTCTCTCTCTTCTACTTTCCTTCTTGCTAGTTTGGGTGTGACTCCATTAGAGGCATTACACTTGTGGTGCTAAAGCTTCCAAGAAGATCAAGATCAAGATCAAGGGAATATCAATTGTTTGCTATAACAATTGAAAGGTATGTAAACCCTAAACCCTAGTTTACTATTTTCGATAATAGCCTCTCTCCTCTAGGGTTCTTGTATTGCAATTCAAAGTTGTATGTTCAATAGTTAAAACATAGATCCAAAGTAGGTTGCATGTGAACTTAGGAATTGTTTTTCTAGTTTATTTGTTTTACCTAAAACCCTTCACACCCTATCGACTGCGAATCCGTTTTAGTTCCGATTCATATGATTCATAATTCCGATTCTTCTTTCTCCTTCTGAATGAATTCCAAACGACTTCCCACAGTTCCGATCACCTTCCATAAACACCAAATCAATGTATCTCTGAACAATTTCAGATCAGAAACCAATATCATCCTAGATCATCTCCATCTTCATAAGTGATTGATCATCATTTAAACATAACAGTTCAATTAACGAACAATCTTCAAAATAACTTTTAGATCGAGAAGATAATGAACAAGATCCAGAAAAAAAAATATCATGTGAAGAATAAATCTCGAACTGAATCAACAAACGATGTTTAAATCTGAGGCGACAAAAATGTGTGAATCACTTTGACTTAAGATTGAGATTAAACAATCGTCGTGAATTAGATAAACGACCGGGAAAGAAAATCAGAACAATTTGAAGGACGAGAATAACGTAGACTTGGAACGAGGGAGTTTAAACAGAAGAAAGTTTGGGCCAGATCAAAAGAGATACTATAGATCGATTTTGTATTAAATTATTGACCAGATCCAATTCAGAAAACACAGACAATATACGAATCGGATTAAAGGAAAATTACCCAGATGAACAGTGCAAGAACACCATAAATTTCCATGAACAGTAGCTTGAACAAAAATCTTGATTCCCTACCGTCAAAACACCAAAATCTTCAATAACTTGTGCAGAAAATCATCAAGTCAAGAACCGATACTTCAAAAATCAATAGATCTTCAAAGACCCGCTCTGATACCACTTGTTGGGAATAAAACTCTAATTGAGATTTGATGAACAAGATGTGGAAAATAAGAACAAACACAAATATGAAGATTAGGTCGAATGATCACTCGATTTATTTAATTATGAGGAACAAATTACACTTTAAGAATAAGAATCTAACTCTACAAGAAACCTCACAACGTGGCGGCTACATTTTGTCTCACTCTTAATTCTAATAATGAATAATACATGACTATTTATAGGGAAAAGACAAGTCTTGGGCTTTTAACCTACACTTTATCAAGGGGGCCCATTGCCATCATCCATGGAGTGCTTTGAAACCCTACAATCTCCCCCTCAAAGTATGGAATGGATGACAATGCTTTAACTTCCAAAACAAGCATATAGCAAATAAAAAGATCTTGCAACGAGGAATAGATGAAGCAATCCACGAATCTTGATTCTTCAATAGTCTTCAAACACGGGCTCTAGGATATATAAATCAAGCACTGAAGTAATGTCTTTAAACTTCATTTTCGAATGTAATCCCAAAAAATCTTCATGAAAACCAAACCTGCCATAAAAACCCATTTCAGAACAAAGAAACCGAATCACTTCTTGTCTTTGAAGAGCTCCCCCTCCAAGTCACAATGATCTTCAAATAAGCTAATGCTATAAGCCATCAAAAAATATCATGTAACAACCAAAACTTCAAGATTCGTAATGCCACTTGATCGAGAAAATACTAGAAGTCAGAGATATAACAAGTCCTTAGATGAGCTCGATGAAGAACTTCTACTGTAAAGGATACTTCTCTGCAAAAGCTTTAGCAGAGCTCGATGAAGAACTTCTACTGTAAAAGCTACTTTCATAATTCTACCACAAGCTTTATCAAAAATCTTCAACTTTGAAAAGTCACAAATCCAATTTCGAATGGCCATACCAAATTCTCCCCCGATTTATAATAAAAAACGTGATTATAAAGCCTTCAAATGGTCATGAGAAAGATCTTGAATGGATAAAAAATTACTATGCTCCCCCGCGACAAAATGATATAAATGATGAAGTATAAAATCCGAAAAAGTCGAGAAAATTTGACGTTATTGCGAAAAACGACTTTCCGAACCGCCAAGACTTGATGGAATCATTATTTTTCTGTTCACGAAAAAATATGTGCGTTAAAAATTCCAAAAACTGTTCACCAGCCCTCAAATTTGTAAACTTTTTGAAAAATGGGCTGAAATTGTCACTTTGCAGAAATTCTGGGACTGAAACTGTAATTCTGCATCAATACTCCCCTTTATTTGTGACAAAATCTGGAAATGGTCCATAATCACCAAGCTGTGAAAACAATAGGGACCAAAAGTGTCAATGCGCCGAAGTTACAGGGACCAAAAATTAAACTTTACTATCTTCTTCCCCATTTAGACGTTGATGAAAGAGCACAGCGACACAACTCACGATCAAATAACAAATCCAAGAAATCAATAACCCCCGAATTAACACTTTCGTTCCGAGCATCAAGATGTGAATCCAATTTCATGACAAAAGCGAAACCTTAGCCAAACCGAATCACAGGTTATCTTTCCCCTCTTTCGTTCCAAGGCTAACAAACGAACCCAATCATAGGTTCGCTTCCGATTCGGTCGAATACAACCCAAAGTGAATCCAGATTCGTTCATTTCGCTCTAATTTCAAATGGACACGGACCGAAAGTGAACGTTCCGAATTCGTCAATTACACTCCCAAAGCGAACCAATTTCAAACACGAACCCAATCACAGGTTCAATTTTGACTTTTTGCCTTGACTGACAAGAACAACTTTAAACCATTCCAGTTCGATTTCATTCGTTCGAAGGTAACACATCATTCTTTCATAATTTTGGCTTTTATTTGACTCGCAAGAACATCTGCCCATTCCGATCAACACCCTATCGACTGCGAATCCGTTTTAGTTCCGATTCATATGATTCATAATTCCGATTCTTCTTTCTCCTTCTGAATGAATTCCAAACGACTTCCCACAGTTCCGATCACCTTCCATAAACACCAAATCAATGTATCTCTGAACAATTTCAGATCAGAAACCAATATCATCCTAGATCATCTCCATCTTCATAAGTGATTGATCATCATTTAAACATAACAGTTCAATTAACGAACAATCTTCAAAATAACTTTTAGATCGAGAAGATAATGAACAAGATCCAGAAAAAAAAATATCATGTGAAGAATAAATCTCGAACTGAATCAACAAACGATGTTTAAATCTGAGGCGACAAAAATGTGTGAATCACTTTGACTTAAGATTGAGATTAAACAATCGTCGTGAATTAGATAAACGACCGGGAAAGAAAATCAGAACAATTTGAAGGACGAGAATAACGTAGACTTGGAACGAGGGAGTTTAAACAGAAGAAAGTTTGGGCCAGATCAAAAGAGATACTATATATCGATTTTGTATTAAATTATTGACCAGATCCAATTCAGAAAACACAGACAATATACGAATCGGATTAAAGGAAAATTACCCAGATGAACAGTGCAAGAACACCATAAATTTCCATGAACAGTAGCTTGAACAAAAATCTTGATTCCCTACCGTCAAAACACCAAAATCTTCAATAACTTGTGCAGAAAATCATCAAGTCAAGAACCGATACTTCAAAAATCAATAGATCTTCAAAGACCCGCTCTGATACCACTTGTTGGGAATAAAACTCTAATTGAGATTTGATGAACAAGATGTGGAAAATAAGAACAAACACAAATATGAAGATTAGGTCGAATGATCACTCGATTTATTTAATTATGAGGAACAAATTACACTTTAAGAATAAGAATCTAACTCTACAAGAAACCTCACAACGTGGCGGCTACATTTTGTCTCACTCTTAATTCTAATAATGAATAATACATGACTATTTATAGGGAAAAGACAAGTCTTGGGCTTTTAACCTACACTTCATCAAGGGGGCCCATTGCCATCATCCATGGAGTGCTTTGAAACCCTACAATCTCCCCCTCAAAGTATGGAATGGATGACAATGCTTTAACTTCCAAAACAAGCATATAGCAAATAAAAAGATCTTGCAACGAGGAATAGATAAAGCAATCCACGAATCTTGGTTCTTCAATAGTCTTCAAACACGGGCTCTAGGATATATAAATCAAGCACTGAAGTAATGTCTTTAAACTTCATTTTCGAATGTAATCCCAAAAAATCTTCATGAAAACCAAACCTGCCATAAAAACCCATTTCAGAACAAAGAAACCGAATCACTTCTTGTCTTTGAAGAGCTCCCCCTCCAAGTCACAATGATCTTCAAATAAGCTAATGCTATAAGCCATCAAAAAATATCATGTAACAACCCAAACTTCAAGATTCGTAATGCCACATGATCGAGAAAATACTAGAAGTCGGAGATATAACAAGTCCTTAGATGAGCTCGATGAAGAACTTCTACTATAAAGGATACTTCTCTGCAAAAGCTTTAGCAGAGCTCGATGAAGAACTTCTACTGTAAAAGCTACTTTCATAATTCTACCACAAGCTTTATCAAAAATCTTCAACTTTGAAAAGTCACAAATCCAATTTCGAATGGCCATACCAAATTCTCCCCCGATTTATAATCAAAAACGTGATTATAAAGCCTTCAAATGGTCATGAGAATGCTCTTGAATGGATAAAAAATTACTATGCTCCCCCGCGACAAAATGATATAAACGATGAAGTATAAAATCCGAAAAAGTTGAGAAAATTTGACGTTATTGCGAAAAACGACTTTCCGAACCGCCAAGACTTGATGGAATCTTTATTTTTCTGTTCACGAAAAAATATGTGCGTTAAAAATTCCAAAAACTGTTCACCAGCCCTCAAATTTGTAAACTTTTTGAAAAATGGGCTGAAATTGTCACTTTGCAGAAATTTTGGGACTGATATTGTAATTCTGCATCAATACTCCCCTTTATTTGTTACAAAATCTGGAAATGGTCCATAATCACCAAGCTGTGAAAACAATAGGGACCAAAAGTGTCAATGCGCCGAAGTTATAGGGACCAAAAATTAAACTTTACTATCTTCTTCCCCATTTAGACGTTGATGAAAGAGCACAGCGACAGAACTCACGATCAAATAACAAATCCAAGAAATCAATAACCCCCGAATTAACACTTTCGTTCCGAGCATCAAGATGTGAATCCAATTTCATGACAAAAGCGAAACCTTAGCCAAACCGAATCACAGGTTATCTTTCCCCTCTTTCGTTCCAAGGCTAACAAACGAACCCAATCATAGGTTCGCTTCCGATTCGGTCGAATACAACCCAAAGTGAATCCAGATTCGTTCATTTCGCTCTAATTTCAAATGGACACGGACCGAAAGTGAATCTCAGGTTCGTTCCGAATTCGTCAATTACACTCCCAAAGCGAACCAATTTCAAACACGAACCCAATCACAGGTTCAATTTTGACTTTTTGCCTTGACTGACAAGAACAACTTTAAACCATTCCAGTTCGATTCATTCGTTCGAAGGTAACACATCATTCTTTCATAATTTTGGCTTTTATTTGACTCGCAAGAACATCTGCCCATTCCGATCAACACCCTATCGACTGCGAATCCGTTTTAGTTCCGATTCATATGATTCATAATTCTGATTCTTCTTTCTCCTTCTGAATGAATTCCAAACGACTTCCCACAGTTCCGATCACCTTCCATAAACACCAAATCAATGTATTTCTGAACAATTTCAGATCAGAAACCAATATCATTCTAGATCATCTCCATCTTCATAAGTGATTGATCATCATTTAAACATAACAGTTCAATTAACGAACAATCTTCAAAATAACTTTTAGATCGAGAAGATAATGAACAAGATCCAGAAAAAAAAATATCATGTGAAGAATAAATCTCGAACTGAATCAACAAACGATGTTTAAATCTGAGGCGACAAAAATGTGTGAATCACTTTGACTTAAGATTGAGATTAAACAATCGTCGTGAATTAGATAAACGACCAGGAAAGAAAATCAGAACAATTTGAAGGACGAGAATAACGTAGACTTGGAACGAGGGAGTTTAAACAGAAGAAAGTTTGGGCCAGATCAAAAGAGATACTATAGATCGATTTTGTATTAAATTATTGACCAGATCCAATTCAGAAAACACAGACAATATACGAATCAGATTACAGGAAAATTACCCAGATGAACAGCGCAAGAACACCATAAATTTCCATGAACAGTAGCTTGAACAAAAATCTTGATTCCCTACCGTCAAAACACCAAAATCTTCAATAACTTGTGCAGAAAATCATCAAATCAAGAACCGATACTTCAAAAATCAATAGATCTTCAAAGACCCGCTTTGATACCACTTGTTGGGAATAAAACTCTAATTGAGATTTGATGAACAAGATGTGGAAAATAAGAACAAACACAAATATGAAGATTAGGTCGAATGGTCACTCGATTTATTGAATTATGAGGAAGAAATTACAATTTAAGAATAAGAATCTAACTCTACTAGAAACCTCACTACGTGGCGGCTACATTTTGTCTCACTCTTAACCCTAATAATGAATAATACATGACTATTTATAGGGAAAAGACAAGTCTTGGGCTTTTAACCTACACTTCATCAAGGGGGCCCATTGCCATCATCCATGGAGTGCTTTGAAACCCTACAATCTCCCCCTCAAAGTATAGAATGGATGACAATGCTTTAACTTCCAAAACAAGCATATAGCAAATAAAAAGATCTTGCAACAAGGAATAGATGAAGCAATCCACGAATCTTGATTCTTCAATAGTCTTCAAACACGGGCTCTAGGATATATAAATCAAGCACTGAAGTAATGTCTTTAAACTTCATTTTCGAATGTAATCCCAAAAAATCTTCATGAAAACCAAACCCACCATAAAAACCCATTTCAGAACAAAGAAACTGAATCACTTCTTGTCTTTGAAGAGCTCCCCCTCCAAGTCACAATGATCTTCAAATAAGCTAATTATATAAGCCATCAAAAAATATCATGTAACAACCCAAACTTCAAGATTCGTAATGTCACTTGATCGAGAAAATACTAGAAGTCGGAGATATAACAAGTCCTTAGATGAGCTCGATGAAGAACTTCTACTGTAAAGGATACTTCTCTACAAAAGCTTTAGCAGAGCTCGATGAAGAACTTCTACTGTAAAAGCTACTTTCATAATTCTACCACAAGCTTTATCAAAAATCTTCAACTTTGAAAAGTCACAAATCCAATTTCGAATGGCCATACCAAATTCTCCCCCGATTTATAATAAAAAAACGTGATTATAAAGCCTTCAAATGGTCATGAGAATGATCTTGAATGGATAAAAAATTACTATGCTCCCCCGCGACAAAATGATATAAATGATGAAGTATAAAATCCGAAAAAGTCGAGAAAATTTGACGTTATTGCGAAAAACGACTTTCCGAACCGCCAAGACTTGATGGAATCTTTATTTTTCTGTTCACGAAAAAATATGTGCGTTAAAAATTCCAAAAACTGTTCACCAGCCCTCAAAGTTGTAAACTTTTTGCAAAATGGGCTGAAATTGTCACTTTGCAGAAATTCTGGGACTGAAACTGTAATTCTGCATCAGTACTCCCCTTTATTTGTGACAAAATCTGGAAATGGTCCATAATCACCAAGCTGTGAAAACAATAGGGACCAAAATTGTCAATGCGCCGAAGTTACAGGGACCAAAAATTAAACTTTACTATCTTCTTCCCCATTTAGACGTTGATGAAAGAGCACAGCGACACAACTCACGATCAAATAACAAATCCAAGAAATCAATAACCCCCGAATTAACACTTTCGTTCCGAGCATCAAGATGTGAATCCAATTTCATGACAAAAGCGAAACCTTAGCCAAACCGAATCACAGGTTATCTTTCCCCTCTTTCGTTCCAAGGCTAACAAACGAACCCAATCATAGGTTCGCTTCTGATTCGGTCGAATACAACCCAAAGTGAATCCATATTCGTTCATTTCGCTCTAATTTCCAATGGACACGGAACGAAAGTGAATCTCAGGTTCGTTCCGAATTCGTCAATTACACTCCCAAAGCGAACCAATTTCAAACACGAACCCAATCACAGGTTCAATTTTGACTTTTTGCCTTGACTGACAAGAACAACTTTAAACCATTCTAGTTCGATTCATTCGTTCGAAGGTAACACATCATTCTTTCATAATGTTGGCTTTTATTTGACTCGCAAGAACATCTGCCCATTCCGATCAACACCCTATCGACTGCGAATCCGTTTTAGTTCCGATTCATATGATTCATAATTCTGATTCTTCTTTCTCCTTCTGAATGAATTCCAAACGACTTCCCACAGTTCCGATCACCTTCCATAAACACCAAATCAATGTATTTCTGAACAATTTCAGATCAGAAACCAATATCATTCTAGATCATCTCCATCTTCATAAGTGATTGATCATCATTTAAACATAACAGTTCAATTAACGAACAATCTTCAAAATAACTTTTAGATCGAGAAGATAATGAACAAGATCCAGAAAAAAAAATATCATGTGAAGAATAAATCTCGAACTGAATCAACAAACGATGTTTAAATCTGAGGCGACAAAAATGTGTGAATCACTTTGACTTAAGATTGAGATTAAACAATCGTCGTGAATTAGATAAACGACCAGGAAAGAAAATCAGAACAATTTGAAGGACGAGAATAACGTAGACTTGGAACGAGGGAGTTTAAACAGAAGAAAGTTTGGGCCAGATCAAAAGAGATACTATAGATCGATTTTGTATTAAATTATTGACCAGATCCAATTCAGAAAACACAGACAATATACGAATCAGATTACAGGAAAATTACCCAGATGAACAGTGCAAGAACACCATAAATTTCCATGAACAGTAGCTTGAACAAAAATCTTGATTCCCTACCGTCAAAACACCAAAATCTTCAATAACTTGTGCAGAAAATCATCAAATCAAGAACCGATACTTCAAAAATCAATAGATCTTCAAAGACCCGCTTTGATACCACTTGTTGGGAATAAAACTCTAATTGAGATTTGATGAACAAGATGTGGAAAATAAGAACAAACACAAATATGAAGATTAGGTCGAATGATCACTCGATTTATTGAATTATGAGGAACAAATTACACTTTAAGAATAAGAATCTAACTCTACAAGAAACCTCACTACGTGGCGGCTACATTTTGTCTCACTCTTAACCCTAATAATGAATAATACATGACTATTTATAGGGAAAAGACAAGTCTTGGGCTTTTAACCTACACTTCATCAAGGGGGCCCATTGCCATCATCCATGGAGTGCTTTGAAACCCTACAATCTCCCCCTCAAAGTATGGAATGGATGACAATGCTTTAACTTCCAAAACAAGCATGTAGCAAATAAAAAGATCTTGCAACGAGGAATAGATGAAGCAATCCACGAATCTTGATTCTTCAATAGCCTTCAAACACGTGCTCTAGGATATATAAATCAAGCACTGAAGTAATGTCTTTAAACTTCATTTTTGAATGTAATCCCAAAAAATCTTCATGAAAACCAAACCCACCATAAAAACCCATTTCAGAACAAAGAAACTGAATCACTTCTTGTCTTTGAAGAGCTCCCCCTCCAAGTCACAATGATCTTCAAATAAGCTAATTATATAAGCCATCAAAAAATATCATGTAACAACCCAAACTTCAAGATTCGTAATGCCACTTGATCGAGAAAATACTAGAAGTCGGAGATATAACAAGTCCTTAGATGAGCTCGATGAAGAACTTCTACTGTAAAGGATACTTCTCTACAAAAGCTTTAGCAGAGCTCGATGAAGAACTTCTACTGTAAAAGCTACTTTCATAATTCTACCACAAGCTTTATCAAAAATCTTCAACTTTGAAAAGTCACAAATCCAATTTCGAATGGCCATACCAAATTCTCCCCCGATTTATAATAAAAAAACGTGATTATAAAGCCTTCAAATGGTCATGAGAATGACCTTGAATGGATAAAAAATTACTATGCTCCCCCGCGACAAAATGATATAAATGATGAAGTATAAAATCCGAAAAAGTCGAGAAAATTTGACGTTATTGCGAAAAACGACTTTCCGAACCGCCAAGACTTGATGGAATCTTTATTTTTCTGTTCACAAAAAAATATGTGCGTTAAAAATTCCAAAAACTGTTCACCAGCCCTCAAAGTTGTAAACTTTTTGAAAAATGGGCTGAAATTGTCACTTTGCAGAAATTCTGGGACTGAAACTGTAATTCTGCATCAATACTCCCCTTTATTTGTGACAAAATCTGGAAATGGTCCATAATCACCAAGCTGTGAAAACAATAGGGACCAAAAGTGTCAATGCGCCGAAGTTACAGGGACCAAAAATTAAACTTTACTATCTTCTTCCCCATTTAGACGTTGATGAAAGAGCACAGCGACACAACTCACGATCAAATAACAAATCCAAGAAATCAATAACCCCCGAATTAACACTTTCGTTCCGAGCATCAAGATGTGAATCCAATTTCATGACAAAAGCGAAACCTTAGCCATACCGAATCACAGGTTATCTTTCCCCTCTTTCGTTCCAAGGCTAACAAACGAACCCAATCATAGCTTCGCTTCTGATTCGGTCGAATACAACCCAAAGTGAATCCAGATTCGTTCATTTCGCTCTAATTTCAAATGGACACGGACCGAAAGTGAATCTCAGGTTCGTTCCGAATTCGTCAATTACACTCCCAAAGCGAACCAATTTCAAACACGAACCCAATCACAGGTTCAATTTTGACTTTTTGCCTTGACTGACAAGAACAACTTTAAACCATTCCAGTTCGATTTCATTCGTTCGAAGGTAACACATCATTCTTTCATAATTTTGGCTTTTATTTGACTCGCAAGAAAATCTGCCCATTCCGATCAACACCCTATCGACTGCCAATCCGTTTTAGTTCCGATTCATATGATTCATAATTCCGATTCTTCTTTCTCCTTCTGAATGAATTCCAAACGACTTCCCACAGTTCCGATCACCTTCCATAAACACCAAATCAATGTATCTCTGAACAATTTCAGATCAGAAACCAATATCATCCTAGATCATCTCCATCTTCATAAGTGATTGATCATCATTTAAACATAACAGTTCAATTAACGAACAATCTTCAAAATAACTTTTAGATCGAGAAGATAATGAACAAGATCCAGAAAAAAAAATATCATGTGAAGAATAAATCTCGAACTGAATCAACAAACGATGTTTAAATCTGAGGCGACAAAAATGTGTGAATCACTTTGACTTAAGATTGAGATTAAACAATCGTTGTGAATTAGATAAACGACCAGGAAAGAAAATCAGAACAATTTGAAGGACGAGAATAACGTAGACTTGGAACGAGGGAGTTTAAACAGAAGAAAGTTTGGGCCAGATCAAAAGAGATACTATAGATCGATTTTGTATTAAATTATTGACCAGATCCAATTCAGAAAACACAGACAATATACGAATCGGATTAAAGGAAAATTACCCAGATGAACAGTGCAAGAACACCATAAATTTCCATGAACAGTAGCTTGAACAAAAATCTTGATTCCCTACCGTCAAAACACCAAAATCTTCAATAACTTGTGCAGAAAATCATCAAATCAAGAACCGATACTTCAAAAATCAATAGATCTTCAAAGACCCGCTCTGATACCACTTGTTGGGAATAAAACTCTAATTGAGATTTGATGAACAAGATGTGGAAAATAAGAACAAACACAAATATGAAGATTAGGTCGAATGATCACTCGATTTATTGAATTATGAGGAACAAATTACACTTTAAGAATAAGAATCTAACTCTACAAGAAACCTCACAACATGGCGGCTACATTTTGTCTCACTCTTAACCCTAATAATGAATAATACATGACTATTTATAGGGAAAAAACAAGTCTTGGGCTTTTAACCTACACTTCATCAAGGGGGCCCATTGTCATCATCCATGGAGTGCTTTGAAACCCTACAATCTCCCCCTCAAAGTATGGAATGGATGACAATGCTTTAACTTCCAAAACAAGCATATAGCAAATAAAAAGATCTTGCAACGAGGAATAGATGAAGCAATCCACGAATCTTGATTCTTCAATAGTCTTCAAACACGGGCTCTAGGATATATAAATCAAGCACTGAAGTAATGTCTTTAAACTTCATTTTCGAATGTAATCCCAAAAAATCTTCATGAAAACTAAACCTGCCATAAAAACCCATTTCAGAACAAAGAAACCGAATCACTTCTTGTCTTTGAAGAGCTCCCCCTCCAAGTCACAATGATCTTCAAATAAGCTAATGCTATAAGCCATCAAAAAATATCATGTAACAACCAAAACTTCAAGATTCGTAATGCCACTTGATCGAGAAAATACTAGAAGTCAGAGATATAACAAGTCCTTAGATGAGCTCGATGAAGAACTTCTACTGTAAAGGATACTTCTCTACAAAAGCTTTAGCAGAGCTCGATGAAGAACTTCTACTGTAAAAGCTACTTTCATAATTCTACCACAAGCTTTATCAAAAATCTTCAACTTTGAAAAGTCACAAATCCAATTTCAAATGGCCATACCAAATTCTCCCCCGATTTATAATAAAAAACGTGATTATAAAGCCTTCAAATGGTCATTAGAATGATCTTGAATGGATAAAAAATTACTATGCTCCCCCGCGACAAAATGATATAAATGATGAAGTATAAAATCCGAAAAAGTCGAGAAAATTTGACGTTATTGCGAAAAACGACTTTCCGAACCGCCAAGACTTGATGGAATCTTTATTTTTCTGTTCACAAAAAAATATGTGCGTTAAAAATTCCAAAAACTGTTCACCAGCCCTCAAAGTTGTAAACTTTTTGAAAAATGGGCTGAAATTGTCACTTTGCAGAAATTCTGGGACTGAAACTGTAATTCTGCATCAATACTCCCCTTTATTTGTGACAAAATCTGGAAATGGTCCATAATCACCAAGCTGTGAAAACAATAGGGACCAAAAGTGTCAATGCGCCGAAGTTACAGGGACCAAAAATTAAACTTTACTATCTTCTTCCCCATTTAGACGTTGATGAAAGAGCACAGCGACACAACTCACGATCAAATAACAAATCCAAGAAATCAATAACCCCCGAATTAACACTTTCGTTCCGAGCATCAAGATGTGAATCCAATTTCATGACAAAAGCGAAACCTTAGCCATACCGAATCACAGGTTATCTTTCCCCTCTTTCGTTCCAAGGCTAACAAACGAACCCAATCATAGCTTCGCTTCTGATTCGGTCGAATACAACCCAAAGTGAATCCAGATTCGTTCATTTCGCTCTAATTTCAAATGGACACGGACCGAAAGTGAATCTCAGGTTCGTTCCGAATTCGTCAATTACACTCCCAAAGCGAACCAATTTCAAACACGAACCCAATCACAGGTTCAATTTTGACTTTTTGCCTTGACTGACAAGAACAACTTTAAACCATTCCAGTTCGATTTCATTCGTTCGAAGGTAACACATCATTCTTTCATAATTTTGGCTTTTATTTGACTCGCAAGAAAATCTGCCCATTCCGATCAACACCCTATCGACTGCGAATCCGTTTTAGTTCCGATTCATATGATTCATAATTCCGATTCTTCTTTCTCCTTCTGAATGAATTCCAAACGACTTCCCACAGTTCCGATCACCTTCCATAAACACCAAATCAATGTATCTCTGAACAATTTCAGATCAGAAACCAATATCATCCTAGATCATCTCCATCTTCATAAGTGATTGATCATCATTTAAACATAACAGTTCAATTAACGAACAATCTTCAAAATAACTTTTAGATCGAGAAGATAATGAACAAGATCCAGAAAAAAAAATATCATGTGAAGAATAAATCTCGAACTGAATCAACAAACGATGTTTAAATCTGAGGCGACAAAAATGTGTGAATCACTTTGACTTAAGATTGAGATTAAACAATCGTTGTGAATTAGATAAACGACCAGGAAAGAAAATCAGAACAATTTGAAGGACGAGAATAACGTAGACTTGGAACGAGGGAGTTTAAACAGAAGAAAGTTTGGGCCAGATCAAAAGAGATACTATAGATCGATTTTGTATTAAATTATTGACCAGATCCAATTCAGAAAACACAGACAATATACGAATCGGATTAAAGGAAAATTACCCAGATGAACAGTGCAAGAACACCATAAATTTCCATGAACAGTAGCTTGAACAAAAATCTTGATTCCCTACCGTCAAAACACCAAAATCTTCAATAACTTGTGCAGAAAATCATCAAATCAAGAACCGATACTTCAAAAATCAATAGATCTTCAAAGACCCGCTCTGATACCACTTGTTGGGAATAAAACTCTAATTGAGATTTGATGAACAAGATGTGGAAAATAATAACAAACACAAATATGAAGATTAGGTCGAATGATCACTCGATTTATTGAATTATGAGGAACAAATTACACTTTAAGAATAAGAATCTAACTCTACAAGAAACCTCACAACATGGCGGCTACATTTTGTCTCACTCTTAACCCTAATAATGAATAATACATGACTATTTATAGGGAAAAGACAAGTCTTGGGCTTTTAACCTACACTTCATCAAGGGGGCCCATTGCCATCATCCATGGAGTGCTTTGAAACCCTACAATCTCCCCCTCAAAGTATGGAATGGATGACAATGCTTTAACTTCCAAAACAAGCATGTAGCAAATAAAAAGATCTTGCAACGAGGAATAGATGAAGCAATCCACGAATCTTGATTCTTCAATAGCCTTCAAACACGGGCTCTAGGATATATAAATCAAGCACTGAAGTAATGTCTTTAAACTTCATTTTTGAATGTAATCCCAAAAAATCTTCATGAAAACCAAACCCACCATAAAAACCCATTTCAGAACAAAGAAACTGAATCACTTCTTGTCTTTGAAGAGCTCCCCCTCCAAGTCACAATGATCTTCAAATAAGCTAATTATATAAGCCATCAAAAAATATCATGTAACAACCCAAACTTCAAGATTCGTAATGCCACTTGATCGAGAAAATACTAGAAGTCGGAGATATAACAATTCCTTAGATGAGCTCGATGAAGAACTTCTACTGTAAAGGATACTTCTCTACAAAAGCTTTAGCAGAGCTCGATGAAGAACTTCTACTGTAAAAGCTACTTTCATAATTCTACCACAAGCTTTATCAAAAATCTTCAACTTTGAAAAGTCACAAATCCAATTTCAAATGGCCATACCAAATTCTCCCCCGATTTATAATAAAAAACGTGATTATAAAGCCTTCAAATGGTCATTAGAATGATCTTGAATGGATAAAAAATTACTATGCTCCCCCGCGACAAAATGATATAAACGATGAAGTATAAAATCCGAAAAAGTGGAGAAAATTTGACGTTATTGCGAAAAACGACTTTCCGAACCGCCAAGACTTGATGGAATCTTTATTTTTCTGTTCACGAAAAAATATGTGCGTTAAAAATTCCAAAAACTGTTCACCAGCCCTCAAATTTGTAAACTTTTTGAAAAATGGGCTGAAATTGTCACTTTGCAGAAATTCTGGGACTGAAATTGTAATTCTGCATCAATACTCCCCTTTATTTGTGACAAAATTTGGAAATGGTCCATAATCACCAAGCTGTGAAAACTATAGGGACCAAAAGTGTCAATGCGCCGAAGTTACAAGGACCAAAAATTAAACTTTACTATCTTCTTCCCCATTTAGACGTTGATGAAAGAGCACAACGACACAACTCACGATCAAATAACAAATCCAAGAAATCAATAATCCCCGAATTAACACTTTCATTCCGAGCATCAAGATGTGAATCCAATTTCATGACAAAAGCGAAACCTTAGCCAAACCGAATCACAGGTTGTTTTTCCCCTCTTTCGTTCCAAGGCTAACAAACGAACCCAATCATAGGTTCGCTTCCGATTCGGTCGAATACAACCCAAAGTGAATCCAGATTCGTTCATTTCGCTCTAATTTCAAATGGACACGGACCGAAAGTGAATCTCAGGTTCGTTCCGAATTCGTCAATTACACTCCCAGAGCGAACCAATTTCAAACACGAACCCAATCACAGGTTCAATTTTGAATTTTTGCCTTGACTGACAAGAACAACTTTAAACCATTCCAGTTCGATTTCATTCGTTCGAAGGTAACACATCATTCTTTCATAATTTTGGCTTTTATTTGACTCGCAAGAACATCTGCCCATTCCGATCAACACCCTATCGACTGTGAATCCGTTTTAGTTCCGATTCATATGATTCATAATTTCGATTCTTCTTTCTCCTTCTGAATGAATTCCAAACGACTTCCCACAGTTCCGATCACCTTCCATAAATACCAAATCAATGTATCTCTGAACAATTTCAGATCAGAAACCAATATCATCCTAGATCATCTCCATCTTCATAAGTGATTGATCATCATTTAAACATAACAGTTCAATTAACGAACAATCTTCAAAATAACTTTTAGATCGAGAAGATAATGAACAAGATGCAGAAAAAAAAAAATCATGTGAAGAATAAATCTCGAACTGAATCAACAAACGATGTTTAAATCTGAGGCGACAAAAATGTGTGAATCACTTTGACTTAAGATTGAGATTAAACAATCGTCGTGAATTAGATAAACGACCGGGAAAGAAAATCAGAACAATTTGAAGGACGAGAATAACGTAGACTTGGAACGAGGGAGTTTAAACAGAAGAAAGTTTGGGCCAGATCAAAAGAGATACTATAGATCGATTTTGTATTAAATTATTGACCAGATCCAATTCAGAAAACACAGACAATATACGAATCGGATTAAAGGAAAATTACCCAGATGAACAGTGCAAGAACACCATAAATTTCCATGAACAGTAGCTTGAACAAAAATCTTGATTCCCTACCGTCAAAACACCAAAATCTTCAATAACTTGTGCAGAAAATCATCAAGTCAAGAACCGATACTTCAAAAATCAATAGATCTTCAAAGACCCGCTCTGATACCACTTGTTGGGAATAAAACTCTAATTGAGATTTGATGAACAAGATGTGGAAAATAAGAACAAACACAAATATGAAGATTAGGTCGAATGATCACTCGATTTATTTAATTATGAAGAACAAATTACACTTTAAGAATAAGAATCTAACTCTACAAGAAACCTCACAACGTGGCGGCTACATTTTGTCTCACTCTTAACTCTAATAATGAATAATACATGACTATTTATAGGGAAAAGACAAGTCTTGGGCTTTTAACCTACACTTCATCAAGGGGGCCCATTGCCATCATCCATGGAGTGCTTTGAAACCCTACAATCTCCCCCTCAAAGTATGGAATGGATGACAATGCTTTAACTTCCAAAATAAGCATATAGCAAATAAAAAGATCTTGCAACGAGGAATAGATGAAGCAATCCACGAATCTTGATTCTTCAATAGTCTTCAAACACGGGCTCTAGGATATATAAATCAAGCACTGAAGTAATGTCTTTAAACTTCATTTTCGAATGTAATCCCAAAAAATCTTCATGAAAACCAAACCTGCCATAAAAACCCATTTCAGAACAAAGAAACCGAATCACTTCTTGTCTTTGAAGAGCTCCCCCTCCAAGTCACAATGATCTTCAAATAAGCTAATGCTATAAGCCATCAAAAAATATCATGTAACAACCCAAACTTCAAGATTCGTAATGCCACTTGATCGAGAAAATACTAGAAGTCGGAGATATAACAAGTCCTTAGATGAGCTCGATGAAGAACTTCTACTGTAAAGGATACTTCTCTGCAAAAGCTTTAGCAGAGCTCGATGAAGAACTTCTACTGTAAAATCTACTTTCAGAATTCTACCACAAGCTTTATCAAAAATCTTCAACTTTGAAAAGTCACAAATCCAATTTCGAATGGCCATACCAAATTCTCCCCCGATTTATAATCAAAAACGTGATTATAAAGCCTTCAAATGGTCATGAGAATGCTCTTGAATGGATAAAAAATTACTATGCTCCCCCGCGACAAAATGATATAAACGATGAAGTATAAAATCCGAAAAAGTTGAGAAAACTTGACGTTATTGCGAAAAACGACTTTCCGAACCGCCAAGACTTGATGGAATCTTTATTTTTCTGTTCACGAAAAAATATGTGCGTTAAAAATTCCAAAAACTGTTCACCAGCCCTCAAATTTGTAAACTTTTTGAAAAATGGGCTGAAATTGTCACTTTGTAGAAATTCTGGGACTGAAATTGTAATTCTGCATCAATACTCCCCTTTATTTGTGACAAAATCTGGAAATGGTCCATAATCACCAAGCTGTGAAAACAATAGGGACCAAAAGTGTTAATGCGCCGAAGTTACAGGGACCAAAAATTAAACTTTACTATCTTCTTCCCCATTTAGACGTTGATGAAAGAGCACAGCGACACAACTCACGATCAAATAACAAATCCAAGAAATCAATAACCCCCGAATTAACACTTTCGTTCCGAGCATCAAGATGTGAATCCAATTTCATGACAAAAGCGAAACCTTAGCCAAACCGAATCACAGGTTATCTTTCCCCTCTTTCGTTCCAAGGCTAACAAACGAACCCAATCATAGGTTCGCTTCCGATTCGGTCGAATACAACCCAAAGTGAATCCAGATTCGTTCATTTCGCTCTAATTTCAAATGGACACGGACCGAAAGTGAATCTTAGGTTCGTTCCGAATTCATCAATTACACTCCCAAAGCGAACCAATTTCAAACACGAACCCAATCACAGGTTCAATTTTGACTTTTTGCCTTGACTGACAAGAACAACTTTAAACCATTCCAGTTCGATTCATTCGTTCGAAGGTAACACATCATTCTTTCATAATTTTGGCTTTTATTTGACTCGCAAGAACATCTGCCCATTCCGATCAACACCCTATCGACTGTGAATCCGTTTTAGTTCCGATTCATATGATTCATAATTTCGATTCTTCTTTCTCCTTCTGAATGAATTCCAAACGACTTCCCACAGTTCCGATCACCTTCCATAAACACCAAATCAATGTATCTCTGAACAATTTCAGATCAGAAACCAATATCATCCTAGATCATCTCCATCTTCATAAGTGATTGATCATCATTTAAACATAACAGTTCAATTAACGAACAATCTTCAAAATAACTTTTAGATCGAGAAGATAATGAACAAGATCCAGAAAAAAAAAATCATGTGAAGAATAAATCTCGAACTGAATCAACAAACGATGTTTAAATCTGAGGCGACAAAAATGTGTGAATCACTTTGACTTAAGATTGAGATTAAACAATCGTCGTGAATTAGATAAACGATCGGGAAAGAAAATCAGAACAATTTGAAGGACGAGAATAACGTAGACTTGGAACGAGGGAGTTTAAACAGAAGAAAGTTTGGGCCAGATCAAAAGAGATACTATAGATCGATTTTGTATTAAATTATTGACCAGATCCAATTCAGAAAACACAGACAATATACGAATCGGATTAAAGGAAAATTACCCAGATGAACAGTGCAAGAACACCATAAATTTCCATGAACAGTAGCTTGAACAAAAATCTTGATTCCCTACCGTCAAAACACCAAAATCTTCAATAACTTGTGCAGAAAATCATCAAGTCAAGAACCGATACTTCAAAAATCAATAGATCTTCAAAGACCCGCTCTGATACCACTTGTTGGGAATAAAACTCTAATTGAGATTTGATGAACAAGATGTGGAAAATAAGAACAAACACAAATATGAAGATTAGGTCGAATGATCACTCGATTTATTTAATTATGAAGAACAAATTACACTTTAAGAATAAGAATCTAACTCTACAAGAAACCTCACAACGTGGCGGCTATATTTTGTCTCACTCTTAACTCTAATAATGAATAATACATGACTATTTATAGGGAAAAGACAAGTCTTGGGCTTTTAACCTACACTTCATCGAGGGGGCCCATTGCCATCATCCATGGAGTGCTTTGAAACCCTACAATCTCCCCCTCAAAGTATGGAATGGATGACAATGCTTTAACTTCCAAAACAAGCATATAGCAAATAAAAAGATCTTGCAACGAGGAATAGATGAAGCAATCCACGAATCTTGATTCTTCAATAGTCTTCAAACACGGGCTCTAGGATATATAAATCAAGCACTGAAGTAATGTCTTTAAACTTCATTTTCGAATGTAATCCCAAAAAATCTTCATGAAAACCAAACCTGCCATAAAAACCCATTTCAGAACAAAGAAACCGAATCACTTCTTGTCTTTGAAGAGCTCCCCCTCCAAGTCACAATGATCTTCAAATAAGCTAATGCTATAAGCCATCAAAAAATATCATGTAACAACCCAAACTTCAAGATTCGTAATGCCACTTGATCGAGAAAATACTAGAAGTCGGAGATATAACAAGTCCTTAGATGAGCTCGATGAAGAACTTCTACTGTAAAGGATACTTCTCTGCAAAAGCTTTAGCAGAGCTCGATGAAGAACTTCTACTGTAAAAGCTACTTTCAGAATTCTACCACAAGCTTTATCAAAAATCTTCAACTTTGAAAAGTCACAAATCCAATTTCGAATGGCCATACCAAATTCTCCCCCGATTTATAATCAAAAACGTGATTATAAAGCCTTCAAATGGTCATGAGAATGCTCTTGAATGGATAAAAAATTACTATGCTCCCCCGCGACAAAATGATATAAACGATGAAGTATAAAATCCGAAAAAGTTGAGAAAACTTGACGTTATTGCGAAAAACGACTTTCCGAACCGCCAAGACTTGATGGAATCTTTATTTTTCTGTTCACGAAAAAATATGTGCGTTAAAAATTCCAAAAACTGTTCACCAGCCCTCAAATTTGTAAACTTTTTGAAAAATGGGCTGAAATTGTCACTTTGTAGAAATTCTGGGACTGAAATTGTAATTCTGCATCAATACTCCCCTTTATTTGTGACAAAATCTGGAAATGGTCCATAATCACCAAGCTGTGAAAACAATAGGGACCAAAAGTGTTAATGCGCCGAAGTTACAGGGACCAAAAATTAAACTTTACTATCTTCTTCCCCATTTAGACGTTGATGAAAGAGCACAGCGACACAACTCACGATCAAATAACAAATCCAAGAAATCAATAACCCCCGAATTAACACTTTCGTTCCGAGCATCAAGATGTGAATCCAATTTCATGACAAAAGCGAAACCTTAGCCAAACCGAATCACAGGTTATCTTTCCCCTCTTTCGTTCCAAGGCTAACAAACGAACCCAATCATAGGTTCGCTTCCGATTCGGTCGAATACAACCCAAAGTGAATCCAGATTCGTTCATTTCGCTCTAATTTCAAATGGACACGGACCGAAAGTGAATCTAAGGTTCGTTCCGAATTCATCAATTACACTCCCAAAGCGAACCAATTTCAAACACGAACCCAATCACAGGTTCAATTTTGACTTTTTGCCTTGACTGACAAGAACAACTTTAAACCATTCCAGTTCGATTCATTCGTTCGAAGGTAACACATCATTCTTTCATAATTTTGGCTTTTATTTGACTCGCAAGAACATCTGCCCATTCCGATCAACACCCTATCGACTGCGAATCCGTTTTAGTTCCGATTCATATGATTCATAATTTCGATTCTTCTTTCTCCTTCTGAATGAATTCCAAACGACTTCCCACAGTTCCGATCACCTTCCATAAACACCAAATCAATGTATCTCTGAACAATTTCAGATCAGAAACCAATATCATCCTAGATCATCTCCATCTTCATAAGTGATTGATCATCATTTAAACATAACAGTTCAATTAACGAACAATCTTCAAAATAACTTTTAGATCGAGAAGATAATGAACAAGATCCAGAAAAAAAAAATCATGTGAAGAATAAATCTCGAACTGAATCAACAAACGATGTTTAAATCTGAGGCGACAAAAATGTGTGAATCACTTTGACTTAAGATTGAGATTAAACAATCGTCGTGAATTAGATAAACGATCGGGAAAGAAAATCAGAACAATTTGAAGGACGAGAATAACGTAGACTTGGAACGAGGGAGTTTAAACAGAAGAAAGTTTGGGCCAGATCAAAAGAGATACTATAGATCGATTTTGTATTAAATTATTGACCAGATCCAATTCAGAAAACACAGACAATATACGAATCGGATTAAAGGAAAATTACCCAGATGAACAGTGCAAGAACACCATAAATTTCCATGAACAGTAGCTTGAACAAAAATCTTGATTCCCTACCGTCAAAACACCAAAATCTTCAATAACTTGTGCAGAAAATCATCAAGTCAAGAACCGATACTTCAAAAATCAATAGATCTTCAAAGACCCGCTCTGATACCACTTGTTGGGAATAAAACTCTAATTGAGATTTGATGAACAAGATGTGGAAAATAAGAACAAACACAAATATGAAGATTAGGTCGAATGATCACTCGATTTATTTAATTATGAAGAACAAATTACACTTTAAGAATAAGAATCTAACTCTACAAGAAACCTCACAACGTGGCGGCTACATTTTGTCTCACTCTTAACTCTAATAATGAATAATACATGACTATTTATAGGGAAAAGACAAGTCTTGGGCTTTTAACCTACACTTCATCGAGGGGGCCCATTGCCATCATCCATGGAGTGCTTTGAAACCCTACAATCTCCCCCTCAAAGTATGGAATGGATGACAATGCTTTAACTTCCAAAACAAGCATATAGCAAATAAAAAGATCTTGCAACGAGGAATAGATGAAGCAATCCACGAATCTTGATTCTTCAATAGTCTTCAAACACGGGCTCTAGGATATATAAATCAAGCACTGAAGTAATGTCTTTAAACTTCATTTTCGAATGTAATCCCAAAAAATCTTCATGAAAACCAAACCTGCCATAAAAACCCATTTCAGAACAAAGAAACCGAATCACTTCTTGTCTTTGAAGAGCTCCCCCTCCAAGTCACAATGATCTTCAAATAAGCTAATGCTATAAGCCATCAAAAAATATCATGTAACAACCCAAACTTCAAGATTCGTAATGCCACTTGATCGAGAAAATACTAGAAGTCGGAGATATAACAAGTCCTTAGATGAGCTCGATGAAGAACTTCTACTGTAAAGGATACTTCTCTGCAAAAGCTTTAGCAGAGCTCGATGAAGAACTTCTACTGTAAAAGCTACTTTCAGAATTCTACCACAAGCTTTATCAAAAATCTTCAACTTTGAAAAGTCACAAATCAAATTTCGAATGGCCATACCAAATTCTCCCCCGATTTATAATCAAAAACGTGATTATAAAGCCTTCAAATGGTCATGAGAATGCTCTTGAATGGATAAAAAATTACTATGCTCCCCCGCGACAAAATGATATAAACGATGAAGTATAAAATCCGAAAAAGTTGAGAAAACTTGACGTTATTGCGAAAAACGACTTTCCGAACCGCCAAGACTTGATGGAATCTTTATTTTTCTGTTCACGAAAAAATATGTGCGTTAAAAATTCCAAAAACTGTTCACCAGCCCTCAAATTTGTAAACTTTTTGAAAAATGGGCTGAAATTGTCACTTTGTAGAAATTCTGGGACTGAAATTGTAATTCTGCATCAATACTCCCCTTTATTTGTGACAAAATCTGGAAATGGTCCATAATCACCAAGCTGTGAAAACAATAGGGACCAAAAGTGTTAATGCGCCGAAGTTACAGGGACCAAAAATTAAACTTTACTATCTTCTTCCCCATTTAGACGTTGATGAAAGAGCACAGCGACACAACTCACGATCAAATAACAAATCCAAGAAATCAATAACCCCCGAATTAACACTTTCGTTCCGAGCATCAAGATGTGAATCCAATTTCATGACAAAAGCGAAACCTTAGCCAAACCGAATCACAGGTTATCTTTCCCCTCTTTCGTTCCAAGGCTAACAAACGAACCCAATCATAGGTTCGCTTCCGATTCGGTCGAATACAACCCAAAGTGAATCCAGATTCGTTCATTTCGCTCTAATTTCAAATGGACACGGACCGAAAGTGAATCTCAGGTTCGTTCCGAATTCATCAATTACACTCCCAAAGCGAACCAATTTCAAACACGAACCCAATCACAGGTTCAATTTTGACTTTTTGCCTTGACTGACAAGAACAACTTTAAACCATTCCAGTTCGATTCATTCGTTCGAAGGTAACACATCATTCTTTCATAATTTTGGCTTTTATTTGACTCGCAAGAACATCTGCCCATTCCGATCAACACCCTATCGACTGCGAATCCGTTTTAGTTCCGATTCATATGATTCATAATTCCGATTCTTCTTTCTCCTTCTGAATGAATTCCAAACGACTTCCCACAGTTCCGATCACCTTCCATAAACACCAAATCAATGTATCTCTGAACAATTTCAGATCAGAAACCAATATCATCCTAGATCATCTCCATATTCATAAGTGATTGATCATCATTTAAACATAACAGTTCAATTAACGAACAATCTTCAAAATAACTTTTAGATCGAGAAGATAATGAACAAGATCCAGAAAAAAAAATATCATGTGAAGAATAAATCTTGAACTGAATCAACAAACGATGTTTAAATCTGAGGCGACAAAAATGTGTGAATCACTTTGACTTAATATTGAGATTAAACAATCGTCGTGAATTAGATAAACGACCAGGAAAGAAAATCAGAACAATTTGAAGGACGAGAATAACGTAGACTTGGAACGAGGGAGTTTAAACAGAAGAAAGTTTGGGCCAGATCAAAAGAGATACTATAGATCGATTTTGTATTAAATTATTGACCAGATCAAATTCAGAAAACACAGACAATATACGAATCAGATTACAGGAAAATTACCCAGATGAACAGTGCAAGAACACCATAAATTTCCATGAACAGTAGCTTGAACAAAAATCTTGATTCCCTACCGTCAAAACACCAAAATCTTCAATAACTTGTGCAGAAAATCATCAAATCAAGAACCGACACTTCAAATATCAATAGATCTTCAAAGACCCGCTCTGATACCACTTGTTGGGAATAAAACCCTAATTGAGATTTGATGAACAAGATGCGGAAAAAAAGAACAAACACAAATATGAAGATTAGGTCGAATGATCACTCGATTTATTTAATTATGAGGAACAAATTACACTTTAAGAATAAGAATCTAACTCTACAAGAAACCTCACAACGTGGCGGCTACATTTTGTCTCACTCTTAACCCTAATAATGAATAATACATGACTATTTATAGGGAAAAGACAAGTCTTGGGCTTTTAACCTACACTTCATCAAGGGGGCCCATTGCCATCATCCATGGAGTGCTTTGAAACCCTACAATTACGAATTATAATTAAGGTTTATTAATTATCTTTAATAATTTTTAAAAATTAAATTGGGAATTTTATGTCACATATATCCATGGGGGAGGGTAATTTGGGATCAACTGTACTCACAGCTAATTATTATATTCAATAAGGTTGACAAGCATATACATCCAGTGGAACTGAAAGAGAAACAACCTCAAAAATGACCTACACCCTAAACGACTTTTTATACGCTTTCAAGGTAATTACATGATTAACAATTTATTATTATTATTATTGTTTGCTAACATTCTAATAAATGATTGTTTCAGATATGGATTCTTGAAACTTTTCCTGTGAGCAGTTCGTTTGGTACCCGACACGAGAATGTGATCCCTCGGGCTGTTGCATGGTTGAAACTGAGGCCTTTACAAAAGACTCGGTGCAACCAGTTTATAACAATCGACAACGTATGGTAACTTATATATTTTAGGATTTTATTTTATATGTATAATTTGTTTTTATTTATAGTTTTATAATTTTTTAGCAGGATAACAGGCTTGTACAAAAGTTGGAGCCCACAGAAGCTGAGAGTCGAGCTGAATAGTGGATAGTTAGCCCTGAATGGATTGATCGCCCTTATTTTCCCGACACGGAAGTTCATAGGGCACATTCCCTAACACGATCACCCAAAGACTCCCCTACCCATGAGACTCGACAAAAGAAGGCACGAATAGATATTCCATCTCACCCGCCACCACCACCACCGGTCTCTGAACCGTCAATTGATAGAGACCGAATTATTACTTACTTGCAACACGAGGTTCGTCATTTGCAAAACGAGCTCAGTGAATGTCGCGAGCATATGAGGTCACATGATAAGCGTTTAGCAGAGCATGATGTTACTTTAGCCATGCTTGTAAAACTTATCAATAAGACTCCCAAAGACGATGTCGATACCTTGAAGGGGCTAAAGGTACATTGTTAATTATTTCACTCCCATACACTTTTTATTTAACTTTATGGTCCTTATGTTTTTGCATTGTTTTTAATTAAAAATTATGGAACCGTACATGCACTTATGATGCAAGATGTTGGTACCACAGAGTATAATGACATGTGGGAGCATGACTATGGGTCAGGCACACCCGAACAACCGCTGAATCACAGCCTTGAGCAGTCGTCTCCACGTATTCAATCGTCCAATGTAAAAAAGATTACAAGGGATGTATACAAACCGCTGACGGAAGCACCACTTAGGCTTTCTTTGCGCCAAAAACTTATGTCCATATGATATAAGTCCCCATGGATACAAATGAAGAGGAAAGGTATTGCACGAAAACATCCATCACCGTTGGACAATATTTTAGAGCCTACCGTACACAGTCTATATAAAAAATAGGATGGTTCGTTGTTATTTGCTCACCGTTTTTTGAATGGTATTGTGACGGCTGAATTTTGGATGCGCTTATATGCGGATAGTCACACAAACGGGTTGGAATGTGATGTAAGTTATATAATTATGTGCTCATCACATACTACGTTTTTAATAACAATACTTACTTTAATGCAAATTTTTTCATTGTCGGCACATCATGATGTGGATCTCATTGCTGATAGAGCGTAAAGCGGATGATGCTTGGTGGATGGTTGTGCCGACAACTTTCAATACTGATGTATTTGACTGGAGTGATATGGTTGATGGATCCGTTTACCCAACTTGGACAGACTGTGATACAGTATAATTATGTTTGGATTACATTACTTAAGTAACAATAAATTTTAATATAATGTTATTTAATTATTAACTATTTCTAACCTTTTGTGTAGCTTTACATACCAATCAATATACCAATTGGTCACTGGTTTTTAGGTGCTTTGGATTTAAAGACATTCAAAATGACTATATACGATAGTCACTGGAAGAGCGGCTGCTTTTCAGAAGAAGATGAATGGTTTATATGCATGAGAGCTCACATCTACAGACTGCTAGTGGATATCAACTACAGGGGTACCAAACCAACCGATGCAATCACACTTGAGAGTTTCAAGATGACCCTCGAAAAGACCACATACATACCACAACAGATTGGCAGTATAGGGGATTGTGGGATGTTTTTGTGTTGGTTTCTAGAGACGGTGATCGTCAGGAAATCATACTTTATAAAGAGTAAAAGCGGTCCATAAGCAATATCATATCGTAAACGACTGACAGAAATATTTTAAAGTACAAGGATAAAGACAATTTGAATATTGTAATATTAATATTAAACAAATCTTTTAAGTTTATATATTTATTAGGTTTTTTTATTGATTTTTAAGATTACATATGTAATTTAGATTTTATAGGAACAAACCTTATATAAAAGAATTTATTTTTGCAAATAGTATATTTATTTTTTCACTTAGTACAAAAGAAAAAAAAAAAGAAAAAAGAAAAATCGGAACGACTCCCCGGGACACTACTCCAGAGTTCCTGAGAGATCTCCGAAAACATTATAATCCGGAAAGGGTGGTTAGTTTAAAAAAAAACAAAAACAAAAAAAAACAAACAAACATGTTCATTTCTTTCAAATACTTTATTTATATATTTATAAAGGTTAGATTACTCAATTTTCTAAATATGTATCATTTAACCAAAAAAAAAAAAAAAAAACCTTAAACTAGTTGAGACGCCGGCCTTGACATACTTTTGCTTTGGTCGGCATAGGACGTTAAAATGCCGCCACCGTGTTCTTTTCCTTGACAGATTGGCAAACCATATGCCATTTTGACAGCTTATTAAAATATTTCATTTTTCATTAACAAAATGATATATTAAAAAAATCAGATATTAAAACTAACCTTTATTAAAATATTCTATCTAAAAGTATAACGGAATTATCATTAACAACTTCCAAAACTACAAAAAGAAATGTTACAGCATATAAATACTAAAAAGTAAAAATGCATACAAAAAACAAGCTAAACACATATTTGTACAAAGCAACTATCCTCATCAAACAAAGTTTCTATCACTTTGCAACAAAAGAAAGAGCCTTTTTAAGATTACGAAATGCTTTCTCAAAACGTACAAAACCCATAAACCAAAATTCAAAGTCATCATCTGTCACCATTTGTATGTACTTTTGTGCAGGGTTCTCCACGTTCTCACTCTCATTCGCTTCTTTAATCTTGTTCACTGGAATCAATACCTAAAAGCAACAACATTCACTCACATTTTAACCATTTGTATGTAATTCGAAGTAGCAATATTTGAAAAATGGGGGTTGAGTGAGTGTTTAGAATTAATTACCTTGTAAGGCTTTCGAATGGGGTCGCCATTTGGTGAAGGCAATGCGATGGATCTGTCGCTGTAGAAAGCTATCTTTTGAGTGGAGATGAAGAGTATTCCAGCGATTGGACCTGCGGTGGTTGATAAGTAACATTGAGAAGCTTTCAACAACTTCTCTCCTTCGATTTCCCCAAATACTTCCTTGAATATGTTTTCTCTTCCTCCTTTTTGTATGATTTTGGCTCCTAATCTTAGCTTCCCCTTCACTGTTTCTGAAAATTTTGGCCCCATCTTCACTGCAAACATTAACGACTTTGTTTTTCTCAATCACTCAATAGATCTGGAAACCATCGGATTTACATTTCAAAATAGCCCTAAAATTTGGGCAGCAAAATAATTAATATATAATCAGTGTAGTTGTGATTATCTTCACAAAGGAACATCGAAAATGATTTTTTTTACATAAACAACTTATTTAGTAACTCAACTATGTGTAAAATCTTACCGTGATCTCGAACTCTGTACGCGAAGCTACTGGTTTTTCTGCGGGGATGTTTCTTAGTTCGACAGCTTTTCTCCAGATCTCCATCTTCAGTCCCTTGGATACATCAATAACACAAATAGGTAAGTAGAGAGAAAAAAAAAGAGTGAAAAACAGAGTATGTAATCGAGAGAGTACCCGTAGTAGAGAAATTGGAGTGTTCGTACGAGGCATCTAGGAGTGAAGAAGGACTGAAGAGAAGATTACCCGGCGATGACACAGAGCCGGTCGTCGTCCCTGCACTCCCGTGGTCTTCGTCGGTGTTGATCTTCATTCACAGAAGCGTGTTGAATCCTGTGGTTTGCAGTTGGGATTGAAGAAAAAATGGGTGTGAAAAAACGAGGAAATAGGGGTGTTTATGGTCGGGGCGATTGTTTCTTCGTCAACTCTGCTTCTACATTAATTGATATGCAGACTTCCAACCAGCTTCCCTCAAATTGAATTACTTAATTCAACACGTTTCATTAACAAAATAATAACATTAAACATCGAGTTATTCGTTAAAAAATCCATATATTACTTTATTCTTATTTCCCATCACCACACAAATTATAAGCAAAACAAAGTAAGCCCGTCTGGTATATCGGCAACGAATAGGTTCGTTGTCGATGTGGCCACGGACCATAAACGTGCACACTATCCTACCGGTCTGTGGTGGCTCGTGGTCGTTAGGGTGCAAACGAGCCGAGCCGAGCCCGAGCCTGGTTAGGCTCGGCTCGGGCTCGTATAAGTTATACGAGGCTCGAGCTCGAGCTCGGCTCGATTCGAGCTTCTTGTACTGAGTTCGACTCGAGCTCGTAAATAGTTATAGAAGCTCGACTTGGGCTCGGGTTCGACTCGTGTTTTTCTGACGTGTCTAAATAAGCTTAAGCTCGGTTTGTGCTCGTTAAAAAGCTCGTTTACTAATACCCTAAATCCCTAATCCCCAAATACGTTTTTATTTTAATATATAATAATAATAATAATAAATTATATTATATAAAGGCTCGTTTAGGCTCG
The DNA here is from genome assembly GCF_052849685.1 of Lactuca virosa. Taxonomy (NCBI): domain Eukaryota; kingdom Viridiplantae; phylum Streptophyta; class Magnoliopsida; order Asterales; family Asteraceae; genus Lactuca; species Lactuca virosa. Next base: position 147,446,472 of record NC_136432.1, on the reverse strand, counting down.
CGAGCCTAATCGAGCTTAGTGACATGGGCTCGAGTTCGAGCTTGTTTAATAAACGAGCTTAATATTAAGATCGAGCTCGGTTCGGGCTCGTTTAAAATCGGTTTCCGAGTAGCTCACGAGTAGCTTGACTCGTTTGCACCCGTACTGGTCGTGGTGATTTGTGGTGGGGAGCACGGAAGACGATGACCAATCCGTTTTCTCTCTCTCTCTCTCTCTCTCTCTCTCTCTCTCTTTCTCTCGCTCTTTCTCTCGCTCTTTCTCTCTCTCTTTCTCTCTCCCTCTCTCTCTCTCTCTCTTGTATGTACTCCAAAGTTGGTTCGTGGCTCGTGGTGGCTAATCTGGAATCTCTCCATGATCGTTGCCGTGGAGAGTATTATTGATGGTCTAACCATCAACATACAACCCCACGAATGATAGGGCATTTGAGGTTTTTGGTTACCAAAAGGTTCCCTTTAAATACAATATTTAATTACTCGTATTTTTCTTCAGTTCATGGCGGCCATTAACTGTTTTTCGGTAAAAAACATACTTAACTTTTCAAAAAACAGAGAAAATGAAGTGAGTTTTTTTGAAAAAAAAAATTATTTTTTATATATTAATATGGATCACTATGAAAAGATGACGAAAAAACATGAACAAAGTTATATTCCGGTTTTTTTTTTCGATAAAAGAAACATGGTCTAAAAAAGGAAAGTAAGTTTTGTTATAATCTGATGCATGTGCGGCCATTGTAAAAGTCTAAAACATTTTATTTTGTTGTTGATCGCAACACTTTTGATTGTTTCCTTCATTCCTTGATTAATAATAGTTTTCTATTGAACTTTTTTCTTTCTCTCTCTCTCTCTCTCACTCACTCTCTCTCTCTCTCTCTCTATATATATATATATATATATATATATATATATATATATATATATATGTGTGTGTGTGTGATAGATTTAGTTCAAATTTTGATTAATTATTGTTTAATATTCTCTAAAAAAATTATGAGTTTTAATAAGTATGATTCAAAACCAAGACCAGTAATTAGTTGGATTAACGTAAAGTGTGTGGATAACGACCTAAGTCGCGGTGCCGAACTACAATCATCGTCGGGATGATTCCCCTCTGTTCGTCATTATTAAAACAAGTAAGCTTTCTTATAGAATCTTAAAACAAAATTAATTAAATATGAGTAGGTTTTCATACATATTATCCAAAAAATATATTCCTAGTAAAAATATGAATGAAGAACAAGATTATGATAATAATCAAATAAATTTTATCGATGAAACTATTGATGACATAGAACAAAGTATAAGTGATCGGACAATACCAAAAACAAATATAAATACAATATATACAATATGAACTTTTGACTACTTTTTTGAGTTACTCTATCAAAATGACAGAACTAACTCTGTCTATCGGTCAAAATCAAGAAAATTTAAATCTACTATCAACAAGATCTATTTTAGAACATAGACGAAAAAATATAAATTTCTTTATATAGGCTTAATACAAATTGCTATTAAACCTTTTTTCGAATTGGTATTAATGCTCCTGTTTTACTAATTTTAAGAAATAAATGGCATAAAGATTATCAAAATTCCATTTTAGCTATTGCTTAAACAAATATTGCTAACAGATCTACTTATTTTAATTGTTATCCAAATTTTTCTATAGGATTATTTGATAAAAACATTGGAGATACTTTAGTATTAACTGTAGAAACAAAAAATTTAGAATTTAAAGATGATACAAGACCCTTAGCAATAATTTATCGTTTTGTTACAAAACTATGACAACTACTCTTGAACCAAAAACTCGCTTGTCAAGTCTTAAAAATAAAACAATTATTTTTGAAGCAAACACTAATCATGCCAAAGTTCATACATTAAAAAGATTAAAATGTTTTGATATTACTCAATCATACAATTGAAATTTACAAAATGTAATTGAACCAAATGCTTTAGATTCTTCAAAACAAGTTTCTAATATTATTGAATATAGTGATGGTTCAGTCGATATAAAATTTTCTTCTCTAAATATTTCATCGTCCAGATTTTCAACTAGTTCTACACTAGAAGTTGGCACTTCAAAATCTTCATTTTCAAAATCTAGATCTTTAAATTTAAGAACTGTAGATTCTACTAATTTTGTTCCCAAACATTTATATCAAGATGATTAAAATAGTGAAAATAGTTTTCCTAGTCCTACTAAATGAAATTGTATTGATGAACTTCAAAATTTTAAACAACAAATATGAGTAATAAAACCCAAATATATTTTAATTCTTAGAACAGTTATAATGTTAATTTACTTAAATTTTTTTGGTAAGACCTAAGCACTTCAACAAAACACTTAAAAGACCTAGAAAATGAATTAGAAATATAAAAATTAAAATTTAAAGGTCAAAATCGCACTGCAGTTCAGTTAGTCAGAATAGGAAGATTAATGGTTGAAATTGATCATTTTAAAACAATTATAAAAAATATCTATTATGTTATTAGACACGTTTCAAATAATTATGAATATGTTAAATGAGTTCTAAAATATAGATAAATTGTTCTGGAAATAATAGGCTTTGGACTAACATAATAAAAAGACATTGGAAAACAAACTCTTACATATGTAAAATTATTCAACATTTAAAGATACTACATCTCGTGAAAAAGACTATTTATTAAAACTACAATCAAATAGTTATAAGTATAATAAACAAATATAAAGGGTTTCTCAATTAACAAAAGGAATTAAGATATATAAACAGTCACGTGACCGTAGTTTAGAAACAATAAATCACGCTTCCTCAATCCTAACTAGAACAACTTGTTAATATGGATTTCTCTGAAATTGAATTTCATGTTGATTTTAATTACTTAAAAGATATTGAATATTATAAAGAATATAATGATAACAAAAGAGATTGGCATAAAAAAATTTCATATTACTTAAAATATTTACATTTAGGACTTTGGGAAGATTATGTTTTGTCAAACAAGATTCATTCTGTCACACCCCCAAACCGGAACAGCGGAAACGTTCGGGGGCGGAGGACGTCATATGTAGTATCACAACATATGCATCATAGTAATGAAAGTAACAAACAACCATTGCATTAATATTAAAGTGTTTACAAAGTATGTGATTCACAAAAGGTTGACTTCAAGTAAATAACAAAAGAAGACATAAAGCTACTATGCTCCATCTTCTGAATCCCAGAGCGCGTACCTGTCTACTAGTTTCCTGAGAATACAAGTTATTTTGAAAGAGTAGATCAGCATTTAAGCTGGTGAGTTCATAAGTATTTAAGTGATGAAAAGTAAGTTCTTTAGAAAAAGTTTGCATGTTCCTCCAGAAAATCCTATATTTTCTGATGTGATGAAGATAAGTAAAAATGACTCTACAATTCCTTCTATGAGTACCAAATGGATACAAGTTATATAAAATCCAGATCAAAGAGACAATTGATTGTGTGAATCTGCCCTAAGCCCACAACCAAACAAGGAACAGGAAATGAGGCGAAAAGCACACATCCCATTGTTTGTTAGATCCTCGTTGTATATAACCCTGGCGTATTCAGTTGGTACTTACGGAGTCAACTTTAATAGTTCTTTATATTTGGTGAAAACATCTTTTAAGAAAATCATATATTTCCTTTAGTAAAAATGGTAACCACAATAGTTCCTTCTATAATCACTTAGTTTATACTAGCTATATATAATCTAATATCGAACGGACAGTTAAATGTATGAATCTGCCCTAAGTCCACAACCAAACAAGGAACAGGAAATGAGGCAGAAAATACACATCCAATTGCTTGTCGGATATTAATTATATATAACCCTTATGTATAAACTAATGTATTATATAATTAACTACTAAAGGTCCTTTACGTTATACTGGTTTAATAAGAAGTATTAAACCCCTTTTATAAATAAGTTTCTAGTTTCACTAACTCAATTGTGAAACGTTGTTTTTGGTAAAACGCTATTGTTTTCAAAAAGTACAATCAAAACTGTTTACCTTAAGAATGATGTTTACCGTAGAAAATCCTATATTTTCTATAAAAACCGACTGGATGTCCATGTTGTTCTAAGTTTAAAAAGCACAAGTATACTCCCTATACTTACTACAATGACATATAGTTTTGTTGATATGTTAAACTGAATAAAGACTTGGTTGTTCTGGATACCTGATACGACGATACTACCCTCCTATGATTACCTAATACATACGAGTTGCATATAACCGAGATCGAATAGACAGTTGAATGGGTGAATCTGCCCTAAGCCCACAACCAAACAAGGAACAAGAAATGAGGCGGAAGTCACACATCCCATTGTCTATCAGACTTCAGTTATATATAACCCTAAGTATACATTGGGTAATCACATAGTTAGTGTCCTTTGAGATTTGTTCATGAAAAGTTTATTACTACGTAAATATATCGTTGTTATCTATTTGTAAGTTTTACGACCATACTAATTGGACCGGTTAACCCCGACGTATTGTAGACATCAAAAAGAATATGACATTTGTCACCCGCAGACCTGCCGGTCCGGCTGTAGCTAACAACGAGGTGCGAGATTGTCAATCCCGTATAGATCTATACACAAACTCATGCTTTCCCTCCAGGAGACTATGGTCGTAAGGGTAGACTTTCGCCGGTACTTATATGAGTACTAGAAGACGTGTCTCACAAGTTGGATTAACGACTTTACAAGTAATAATGTGGAAAACCCTTTTTATATTTAACAGATAAGTTCATAAAAATATTCTTTTGTTCTTTAAGTTAAGCTTATTTCTATGTTCTATTCACAGTTTCATGTTCTACATACAGTTTATTGGTACAAAGACATAATAAGCAACTTATATTTTAAAACACAACATTTCTTGTGTTTTACTTGTATTCCCCCCTTAAAAGCATTTAAAACCATTTAAAAGATTGATTATAGGGGTATAAACTCACCTTATGTGGGTGATTCAATTGAAGATTCGAGTAAGGATGAGAAGTTCCACGAATGAAGTCCCGAGGCACAAACGAGTCCTAATTTACATATATTGATACATTTATGAGTATAATTAGTGTTTAAAACAACTAACATGTAAGGGAAACAACCTTAGGAACTAGGAAACACTCTCAATGGAGCGTTAGAATCACATGTGATTGATCACTAGGAGTTCACGGCCAAACTCTTGGAGTTCACGGCCTTGGGAGGGTTTACGGCCTAAGATCCTTTGAAGGGTTTACGACCTTTATGAAGGGTGTACGACCATAAACCCTTCAAGATCTTGAAGATGGTGATGAAAGGTGATGAATCAAGGCTAGAACAAAGGGGTTGTTAAGCATGAACAAGTAAAGGATGAGATGCTTATGTTTTAGGAGTGAAATGAGAGCTTTCACTTGATGATACTTGAGAGAGAAAGGGTAGTTCACGGCCAAGAGGAGAAGAAGTGAAGGAAAATTGGCAAAATCTCATATATATGCTAAGGGTTCACGGCTAGAAGAGTGTTCACGGCCGTGAACATGGTTTACGGCTGTGAACCTCATGTGTTGGATTTTCTGGTTCGGGTGCAGCCTTCTGATCTCGAGCTAATACTTCAAAACACTCAATCCTTAAGTGTACTAGGCTTAGAACTCATTAGAATGACCCTTAACAAGGCTAAAAGTCAATATAAATAAGTTTGACTTTTTGGTTGATTGGATTGACTTTACAAGATTGGAATTTACGGGTTGTCACATCATCCCCCCGTTAGATGGAATTTCGTCCCGAAATTAGCTTTCCTAGCAGTACTCCTGGGGTTGTGCTTCTCTGAATGGCAGAATACCCACTCGTAGACCTGGGCAACTTTGCCCTGACGCTCATGATAAGATTCATACTTGGTCCATCTATCATCACCTTGTGTATACAAGTCGTATATAATTAACATTAGTAAGACGGTCAGATGTGCGACTCTGCCCCAGGTCCACAACCAAACAAGGAACAGGAGATAGGGCGGAAACACACATACTAAATATGCATAATCATAATTATATACCACCCTCGCGTATACACTTAATAGTGATAGGTGGGCTGTATTCGTCCTTAGCCTCTATGCTTGAACTTGATCTGTTGGACGAGTGGTAGTTCGGGAAGGTCTATTGAGTATACGGTGGCAAGGTTTCGGAGGGCAAGGTACTCCTCGCATGAGTACTTCGGGGTTTAGAAGACAAGAGACAATACTGAGGTCTAGGTCGGGTTGTCGTTACAACTGACGAGGGTTTCAATAGTTTGTCGATTAAGGCGTTGGATTTTCGAAACACATGAACTTGGTATGGTGAGGACCACGCCAATCCATGATGAATGATGACAACAGACTCTTTACAGAAACACATGTTAGGCTGATTTGAAAGAAACATTTGTTATACGATGATGTATCCCGAGTGTGTTCGACAATGTATTATGTGTAAACTTTCTAGTGCTTTCAGTTTTCTCCTTGATATTACCACTGCCACAAATCGTACCGCGATGAGTGAGTACTAACATTGAAAGTGCTTTGATAACTAGTGTCGATACTTTATGTTATGATCCTCCTCGGTACCTCTATGACCGTTTGGCATATACAAGTTATGTATAGTTAAGATAAATAAGACGGTCGACCGAGTAACTCTGCCCTAAATACACAACCAAACAAGGAACAAGAATTAAGGCAGAATCACTCACTCTAAGTCTGCAAAATCTTAGCTACACACAACCCTGATGTGTATACTAAGCCATCATAGCTCACCTGTACGGATCTTTAGTTCTCTTATGAATGTTGTGACTTGTTCAGACGAGTGAGTTATTATAATTACTTTTAGTATCCCAAAATTTTAATCTTATATTAAATATAAATTAAAATTTTAATGTAATTGTTTTATTTCGAAGACGTGCCGCTGCTCGCTGGTGATTCTGGGGTAGTTTCTCCTGCGGTGATCATCATAATTCAGCCATCCGCGCCTGAGTTCTTCGTTATTGGACAGTCCCTCTTGTATTGCCCAGTCTCACCACAGCCATAGCAGGCCTGGTTTACTTCAACTCCGGGGACTTGGGAGATCGGTTTGCCGGTGCCCGGCAGAAACGGGCAGTGTGCCCCTTCCTGCGGCAGTTCATGCACTGCATTTCCCGGCATGCTCCAGTGTGGTGGTAGTTACACTTTCCACACTTCAGGAGAGTTTCAGCATATCGACTTACAGGTGCTGGAGTGGCAGGTGTTGTGGCGGCGTATACAGTAACCACTTGTTGCTCCTGCAGGGGTTCTTATGTCGTTCGCTCCTTCCTCTTGTTCCCCGACTTTCATTTATAGTCTCCTCCCATTGTTGGCTCGGGAACGGGGACTGCCACGCCATGGCGGACTCCATGGTCAATGAGTCGTTGGGCCAGGCGTTTGGCGCTATCGAAGGTAGTTGGGTTAGAAGACAGTACATCCCCTTGACTCGGGGTAGATAAACCCCAGATGTACCTTTCTATCTTCTTACTCTCCGGGGTAACCATCCCGGGGCATAGTGCTGCCAGGTCGCTAAACCTATCAGTGTAGGTCACTATGTCTGAGCCGACCATGGTATGCTCCTATAGCTCTTGTTCCAGCTTTGAACTTCGCCCCTAGGGCAGTACTCTTCCAACATCATCTATTTTAGGTTCTCCCAACCTATCGAGTTAGCCACTGATAGGGTGAGTGACTTAACATGGCCATTCCACCATGTTAGGGCTCTGTCGGAGAAGGTGCAAGCAGCAAACTTCACTTTGCTCCCTTCTGTGTACAGACAGATTTCGAAGACCGAATCTGTTTTCTCGAACCATCGCATCAGTGCAATGAATCCCCCATTTCCATTAAAGGATTTGGGTTTGCAGTTCATGAAGTCCTTATACGAACACTCCCGTGGGTGTCCGTGGGTAACTCCGGGGTTAGTTAGGTGGGTACCGCTACCAGCTCCACTGGTACCAGTTGTGCGGAATTGTGGTGGTGGATTCCCTGTTGTGCAGCAGGATCAAATTGTGGTGGTGGATTCCCTGTTGTGCTATTGGCTACGCGCCTTATAGGTCTACCGCGAGGCATCTTTTGCTAAAAAGGATACAAAGTGAGACGGAGATAAGTCTATAGCAGTGGTTATTGATGGGTTTTGTATACTACAACATCCTACGGTGAACATACAACCCTAAATACCTTGGATATATGTTTTCACTAATTATACATGCAAATGGTTTCCAAGGCATTAAACCTATAACTAGCATGCATTTTCATATAACTTGTAAGATACTAGTTAGAGTAACATACCTTTTTGTGTTGTAGCTTGATTCCATGGAACATAAGAGCCGAGTGCCTCAAGTGTGACACCTCAAATGGTTCACACAAAACCAACAACAACTTGGAATAACTTGAGAGAAAAGCCCTTGTGCTCAAATCGGCTAGCCCTCTCATATGAAACCTTAGTGCCGATTTCTTGAGCCATGAGGTCCTTATATATTGTGGCTATTAGGGTTACACTATATAACTCATGTCTTTCCATATTCTTCATGCTCCATTGGTTAAAACCTCCATGGAGTATCCATGGGTTTAGCCCAACATGAAGAACTATGGATCATAAGCCCACATATATAAGAATGAATGATTTACACAATCAATCCCCATATATTTAATTAGTGTCTTATGATCACAGAATTAATTCCAAGTTAATTCTTAAACAATACTAATTAAATAATATGATTTCATATTAATATATTAGAACTTATAATATATTAATAAACAATATATATCCTTTTCTCACAAAAGTCTATCCAAATCGTTCCGATGCCATGCAACCCAAATGGACCATGCCAAGTCGGGTCGAATACATACCAATAATAGTTATGGGTTTAGACATCTAATCCAACAGTCTCCCACTTGGATAAGTCTAAAACTATTATTGCGTATGACTCCAAAACCCGACTAGCAATCGTAGCTCTTAAAGCCGCTGTCGAACTCTGAACAAATCAATGACGCGTCCATTAGATAAAGGATCATATATTCCTCCGTTCTAGATATCATATGGACTGAGACATGGATTATAATCATTCTCTCTGTCCATCTGTTGTTTCCCGATTTCTGATTTATGACGACTGACTAACTGAACAAATCAAATCAGTCCAGGCCCGACCGAGCACTTACGTTTGTCATCACTAAATCATCGAGGGGCCCACAGATATCGCTTTTATCCCTCCAAGGGTAAAAGGAATGGATAAACTTCGACTCATATGCTTGTTCTACTACTCGTTGAATCATACACAAAGGTACATTTTATAACATCGAGTTACCAATGCGTTCTCGTACAACCAATGTATAACCAACTCATAGTTAACAACTCATATCTCTAGGTTTGAAGAATATAAGATATTATCGTTTCTTGATCACTCGTGATAAAATCCATGAAGTGATTCAAATGAGCGTGGGTTTAATCTAATACTCAGAACTTATGAGCATCATGAATGTTGTAGCAACTCTTGCTATGTCCAACACCTTAGACATCTACAAGCCAACTTCATGACATTCTTGATTCATATCTACTTCCAACATATGACCGACTGTGGAGAATTTAAATAACTTAGTCATTCGGAAAGAATAACCTAGCTATTGTGGAAGTCAAAACATGCAAAGTGAAACACAAGAATAATATTAATCCTCTATGGTCCCAAGCACCTTTAAGAGTAAATAAAACACCTTTTACTTAAACACCATATTGATTACTCATTATTCATTGTATAATGTTTTAAATAATCAACTTTATACTTGAATCGAAACAATAGTCATGCCATGCTCCAAGCATGCACACTATGTTTGTCCAAACAATAGTTATGCCATACTCCAAGTATGCACACTATGTTAGTCTATGATCCTTACTTTGTGAAATAGACCAATTGAACATGATTCCAATGATGCTCATTTCACAATCCCAAATCCTTACTGTAAATGTAAGAATTCCAAATTCCTACCATTTACCGAAATCTGTTAGATTCTAATCTTATATGCATTGATCCTCTTGTAATGACTATGCACAAAGTCACAAAGACTTGCCAACAGACATTACAGAGTATTCCAATGGAGAGCAATTCCATGGAAACGAAGTCTCAAATTCAAAGTACATTGCTTTGAACATCCTTCTTGCATTAGGTTTTCTAATCTTACACAGATTTAAAGAATAACTTCCACCTATGGAAACATTTCCATATTCCCATTTTGACTATCACTTCTGAACAAGAGTTGCCTCTTTCCAGAATATGTCAATATGGTCCTTTCCAAAAATTTACACCATACTTCCAACTGTCCATGAGCAACCAATCTTTGGTAAACCTCAGATTGTCCTCGACAATTGCTTAATCATTTTAGTCATATCTAATTCTAGCCCTTTTCCCCTCTTAATGCCCTAGGCATTTGGAAAGTTTAGAACGGATAAATATTATAACACATGAAATTGATCCTATACCCGAAGCATATGGGACACGATTCATGATGTCTCACATAAAGACATGAACCTAGATCAGTCTTTTGCTACAATATTTTTTTTATTTGCCATGTTTTGATAATTCGACTATGAAGAGGGATGCCGTAATCATAATTGAATTTGAGAACGCAATATATATATATATATATATATATATATATATATATATATATATATATATATATATATATATATATGAATTTCCTTATGTTGAACCATTCCAACATAAAATTCATATATATATATATATATATATATATATATATATATATATATATATATATATATATATATATATATATATATATATATATATATATATATATATATATATCCTTGACTAAAGATGATTAAAATCTCAATCTAAGCTTTTAGAATTGAAATGAAGTATAATTTCCTCTCCCTTAATTATAGCAAAACAACTTTTCCCAATTGAAACTTTTGTTTTCTATAATTAACATTGCAAATATTGCAACACTTATAATAATTATCATGCTCCCACTAACATGATGATTATCAGCATAACACTTATGCTCCCACTAGCTTTGACATGTACTCAGAAATCAGTTGGACTTCTAGAAATCAATACTTTATTGACTTTCTTACCAAAGTTTAGATTTCTGATACAAGATGCTTTGATAAAACTTTATCAGAATCATACACCTTTCCTTAGATAGCTCACATGTGTGTCTAAACAATTTCCAGAACTATGAAAAGGGATGCCGTAATCATAATCTCAATTGTTTAGACCTTTTCCATTTCTCACAAGTCCATGTTAGTGTTCCGGTTAACCACACACGCTCCACTAACGACTTTGAGAATGCAAATATCATAATTGCTATCTATTTAAAATCTACTTAGTGAAAGCCTTTCCTAACCATCATTTTCATGAATCGGAGAGAAACCTTATGACACTTAGATTTTATGGTGTATGCGTTCCTATCCATGTGAATTTGTCAAAACCATAATCACAAGACAAGGTTAGTGACAAATCCAAACTCATATGGACCGAACTTGTACAATCTTAACTTCTTGCCACCTGGCAGCACAAGGGCCTACCATTGCTTCCAAGTAGTTATGCAAACAACTGAGAACTCACAGAACTCACAATCATAATCAACTTTTAACTGGAATGGGCACATAAATAAGAATATGTCAGCACGATAGGTTACAAACCTCAAGTTGTGCGCTAGTGATAAACTATAGGTTTTATTCTTGATTAGTTCTTGAAACTTTTTCAAGATCTTTAAGACTCCCACTAACCTCTTGACATATAAGATTCTCTTGTCAAGAACCATTCCTTGACAAATCAAATATTCAAGAGTTATTGCGGATTCTTATCAAGACAAACACTTCACACAATTGGCCTTAGTTGATCTCTGTTTTATCCAAAACATCACAACTTACCAATTTCAAATGTACAAGAGTAGAACACATTTTACTCTTACATTTGACAAGTGTTATAAACCTTCTTAAGATTATGTCACTCAAGTTACAATCTTGGTGTATTACTCTAAGACTCAATTTTGGAACGAAGTATGATTCATCTTTTGATTTAACCAATTCAAAAATTCACGATTTCTCTTCTTAGTAAAAAAAAGCACTAAGATGTCCTTAGAGAATCAATTGTGATATGGTATCTTAATCACTAAGATAATCACAAAACACTATACTAAAGTACTCTCCCATCTTTTCAGATTTGAGAAACTTTTATCTTTCTGCCTAATTTAATTCTTCTCATTCGTTCTGGCATACATTGAAACTTTTCCAATGTTTCAGAATTATACTTAAACCTGTAAGTATAACGATATTTACTAAATTTAGTAAATCATGACGAACAGTCTTATCGATCTTTGTGGTGGACTTGACCAGTGCACAAGAATGTGTACTCGATCCCTTAGTCCTTCACTTGACTCACATATACATGTGAACAAGGAATTAGTCTTGATTTTTTTTCCAAAGATGAAAATTCTCATTCATCATACAATACAACTTGCATGATTCCAAGTTTCTCTCCAACTGAAACTTGGGTGATGAGAATCTTTCCTTATTTGGTAAATTATGACACTACCACAAACGAAAGAATCAAATACATTTTTCCAATATTGCTATCAATGGAATCATATAAACAACAATTTTTTTTTCTTTCACAAATGCCATTGTAAGGAATTTTAAAATAAATAAAATTAAAACTTTTTCCTTTTATTTTAAAAACTTCCGGAAAACATATCCTTACAATGCAAATGCATATGAAAACTTGTTGTATCTATTCCTAAGCAAAATATCATAGCTCTTAAGCAACAGCTCAAAATTCTAATCACCGAATCATGCGATCGAAATCCATCTTCGCGATCAGAATCAACATATTCTTCCATTAAGCTTCATATTTTCTTCGATTCTCAAAACATCAACATGTGACCTAGTTACATCATGTATAAGAATCTCAAATAAGAACTTAATAGAGTTAGATAGTGGACTTTACCCAAAGTAGAGTCAAACTTTGACTTTTACCATCCTAGTGAACTTTCAGGTAAATAGGTCAGCTTCGCAACCAATGCCCCTTCCTTTGGCAATAGAAACATATGGACCCTTTGGGAATGGTACACGGGACAATCTCGGACTTAGCCTTTCTCTTTACCATTTGGTCAACCGAGTTGACTATGGCCGATCCCTTTCCATTAGGAAGAGAAAGCTTTCCTGGATTTCTAATGTTACCATTGTCGAAGTCCATGGAAGTTTGGGAAGTCGATCTTCCAATCAAATTTGCTTTACCCGTGCTCCAAATCATTGCTGTTTAGCAGCATCAAGCAAATAGGTAAGATCATTAAGGGTCATGCCATGGTCTGTCATGTAGTAGTCCTAAAGGAACTCACTATGTGACTTAGAAAGTGATTGAAGAACCTAGTCAACAACCAACTTCCTCAAGACCTTGACACCCAACTCTCCCGGCTTGTCAATATGTGACTTTATCTACAAGATGTGAGCACACATAAACTTTGCTTGCCAATAGGGATTGAGTGACCTTGAACTTTTCAAGAACTTGTGGGTTAGGGAGAATAATTGGAGGAGGTGAAGGAAGAGAAGTACGATTTCCATGAACCAACCACGTGACATCATCTTCATTAGGAAAGCTTGTTCCTAGGGATTTGGGAAGATCATAGTTGTCTGAACCAGACATCTACAATGGGAGATAATCAAGTTAGTTGATTTAAGTCCTTAATATAACACCCAATATGAAATATTAAGGCTAGGACCCAACACAATACTTTTATAACTTGGAAGGGGATGCCGTAATCTAAGCTATAAAATATTTGAAGGTAGGCGAATGACGATTCACCAATTTCCACCATGAAAAACGAAATAGGAATTAGGTTTTAATTGGTTTGAAACTCCTAGATCTTTTGAGATTTACTGAACTATTCAATGACATGTTTAAATCTCGAGTGTGCCCTCTCAAGTTTGTGACTGGGATGCCGAGGATTACAAAGAAGATGTGAATAACCATGCAAATATACTTGATACTCGTAATTTTTATCACCTAATCGATGTGCCGGTGAACCACACACGCTCCACCGATCTATGATAAACCTTAAGCCACCCTTTGCCAACCTTGTTAAATCCAAGTAAGTGTGCCGGTTAACCACACACACTCCACTAACGACTTAAGCAAAGTGCAAAGTGTAATTTCATGGGTTAGCACCAAATTCACATTTTGCTAAGTAACTAAGATTGGGAATTTATAAGTGTTTAGTTACTTAGTATTTATCATTATACTTTTAATGAAGGGAGAATTAGAGTCCTGTCAAACCCGTTCGGCTAACAACCCTCCATCAGTCAAGGAAGCGGTGGGTGAGAGTGGACACCCATTAAACTGCCATTTTATAGGCAGTAACCTTATACCCCCTTATAGACCGACTTCGTGAATGAGGCCTACTAACGGTAAGACCGACTTTTTACTTATACATATAATATATTATACTTTTAATATTATATAGTATAAGGGTGTATTTTAGACATTTAAAATACTTGATGGTTTAATCTATTAATTAAACTAGACTTTTAATTTAATTAAACTCAAACCATATATTTATGTATTTAATAATACTCTTTTAATTAAACGCTTTAATTAACTATTAATAAAGTCCATAAGAGTTAATTTGTACTATTCAACAAAACATCATAATTCCAATTATTAAATTCAAAATTAAAACCATTTAATTAATTGTTTAAGTTATGAACCCAAGAGTTTTAGAATTCAATTTTTTTTTCATAAAAAACATTTTTCAAATTCCAAAACTTGAGGACAAGTTTTGTAACTCTTGAAAACTTTTGGATTCCATAACTTATGGAGTTAAATGCTTGTTTTATGATGAAACATTTCATGTTCCATAACTTAAGAACAAGTTATGGAATTCTTTAAAACATTAACACCAAGTTTTGTAACTCCATAAAAAACTTTGAATCAAATTTTTTTAAAAACTTTTATATCCATAACTTATGGAGGTTTCAAAAAAAAAAACTCTTTAGATCAAACTTTTAAAACTAATAAAATAATCATATCATTTTATCTTTTACTAAATTTGACCTAATTAAACTCATATAGCAAATGATTGAAATTTTACAAATAATTAGTTTTTCACAAAACAAGTAATTATCTTAAAATTTGACATACTTCATGTTTTTATTCTTTTTTTTTCAACTTTAAAATTAAACATTTGCATCAATATAACAGAAAACAACCCATGGCTCTGATACCACTGATGGGTTTTGTATACTACAACATCATATGGTGAACATACAACCCTAAATACCTTGGATCTATGTTTTCACTAATTATACATGCAAATGGTTTTCAATGCATTAAACCTATAACTAGCATGCATTTTCATATAGCTTGTAAGATACTAGTTAGAGTAACATACCTTTTTGTGTTGTAGCTTGATTCCATGGAGCTTAAGAGCCGAGTGCCTCAAGTGTGACACCTCAAATGGTTCACACAACACCAACAACAACAACTTGGAATAACTTGAGAGAAAAGTCCTTGTGCTCAAATCGGCTAGCCCTCTCATATGAAACCTTAGTGCCAATTTCTTGAGCCATGACATCCTTATATATTGTGGATATTAGGGTTACACTATGTAACTCATGTCTTTCCATATTCTTCACGCTCCATGGGTTAAAACCTCCATGGAGTATCCAGGGGTTACTCCATGGGTTTAGCCCAACATGAAGAACTATGGATCATAAGCCCACATATATAAGAATGAATGATTTACACAATCAATCCCCATATATTTAATTAGTGTCTTTTGATCACATAATTAATTTCAAATTAATTCTTGAACAATACTAATTAAATAATATGATTTCCTATTAATATATTAGAACTTATAATATAATAATAAACCATATATATCCTTTTCTCATAAAAGTGTATTCGAATCGTTCCGATGCCATGCAACCCAAATAGATCATGCCAAGTCGGTTCGAATACATACCAATAATAGTTATGGGCTTAGACATCTAATCCGACAAGCCGAAAGCTGAATGACTAAGTTATCCTAGTTCTGAGTGTATCTGGTTCTTACTTTCATAGGGTTCTGGAAAACAATTCATAATGGGAGTCTATATAAAATAAACTTTATGAATCAGAAGTGGCTATCCTCGAATGAATCTGTGTGAATTGAATATCTGTTACTGGCTGCATGAAAAAGGAATAATCCTAACACATAGTGTGAGTAGTGTATTCACTAGCTCACTAAGTCAATTAAGGTTATTATTTATTAGTGTGACGCATAAGACGTTTTGGTTTCTTCGGTTGATCCCTCCTTGGAAAATTCTCTATGAATCTCTTCTTGTTCCTCCTTGACTCCTCTGCTGACTGCTATGATGGAGTGGTTACATCTATCTGGGTTTGTCGTGCGAGAATGGAAATGTCTAAAGAATCTATGAGATCAAGTGAAGCATTATGGGGTGATCCTTACCGGGTCCTCCTATAATTGCGCCGTGTACACAAGTTGTATATAATTTAAGATTAAATAGACCTTCGAATAAGTGATCCTACTCTAAAACCACAACCAAACAAAGAACAGGAAGTAGGGCATAGATCACAAATTCTAAGTCTATAAAATCTCAATTATATAAAACCTTGGGAGTATACACTCCGGAATTATAGACATACCAGAAGGGTCTTTTAAATTTTCACATAAGTTATTTATAGTGCCTAAAATACTCCTATAGTATTTTAATGAAATGAACTTGGTATGTTTTAAACTTTATTGTTGTATTATAGTATCATAAAATACTCCTATAGTATTTTAACTTTATGTTCTAATCTAGAATTCCCTCGTATATATAGTTAGGTAAGTTTTAAGACTGTTGCAACACCACATCACTCCCAAACACATGTTGGTCATATCTCAAATGAATATAGTTGATCAGGCTATATTGATCCCATATATGATTACATAACTGTCCAGGTTTGACCGCAGTGTCCAACCTTTAAATACTTATGTTCTGTTCTTCTTGTGATACTTGTTTTAGTATGTATATATATGTATAAGCATGTATGTATACTTTTATAAAATATTGTTATACTTTAAAATATACTTTTAGTCAGAGCACTTCGGCCCCATTGCATTTATAGTTGTATATCTTTTATAGGTTGATATACTTAGTTCACTATAAACAATGCTCTGATACCAATCTGTCACACCTCCAAACCGGAACGGCGGAAACGTTCGGGGGTGGAGGACATCATATGTAGTATCACAACACCTGCATCATAGTAATCAAAGTAAAAAACAACCATTGCATTAATATTAAAGTGTTTACAAAGTATGTGATTCACAAAAGATTGACTTCAAGTAAATAACAAAACAAGACATGAAGATACTATGCTCCATCTTCTGAATCCCAGAGCGTGTACCTGTCTACTAGTTTCCTGAGAATACAAGTTATTTTGAAAGAGTAGATCAGCATTTAAGTTGGTGAGTTCATAAGTATTTAAGTGATGAAAAGTAAGTTCTTTAGAAAAAGTTTGCATGTTCCTCCAGAAAATCCTATATTTTCTGATATGATGAAGATAAGTAAAAATGACTCTACAATTCCTTCTATGAGTACTAAATGAATACAAGTTATATAAAATCCAGATCAAACAGACAATCGATTGTGTGAATCTTCCCTAAGCCCACAACCAAACAAGGAACAGGAAATGAGGCGGAAAGCACACATCCCATTGTTTGTCAGATCCTCATTATATATAACCCTGGCGCATTCAGTTGGTACTTAAGGAGTCAACTTTAATAGTTCTTTATATTTGGTGAAAACATCTTTTAAGAAAATCATATATTTCCTTTAGTAAAAATGGTAACCACAATAGTTCCTTCTATACTCACTTAGTTTATACTAGCTATATATAATCTAATATCGAACGGACAGTTAAATGTATGAATCTGCCCTAAGTCTACAACCAAACAAGGAACAGGAAATGAGGCGGAAAACGGATATTAATTATATATAACCCTGATGTATAAACTAAGGTATTATAGAATTAACTACTAAAGGTCCTTTAAGTTATACTGGTTTAATAAGAAGTATTAAACCCCTTTTATAAATAAGTTTGTAGTTTCACTAACTCAATTGTGAAACGTTGTTTTTGGTAAAACGCTATTGTTTTCAGAAAGTACAATGAAAACTGTTTACCTTAAAGGAATGATGTTTACCATAGAAAATCGTATATTTTCTATAAAAACCGACTGTATGTCCATGTTGTTCTAAGTTTAAAAAAACACAAGTATACTCCCTATACTTACTACAATGACGTATAGTTTTGTTGATATTTTAAACTGAATAAAGACTTGGTTGTTCTGGATACCTAATACGACGATACTACCCTCCTATGATTACCTTACATACGAGTTGCATATAACCGAGATCAAATAGTTGAATGGGTGAATCTTCCCTAAGCCCACAACGAAACAAGGAACAAGAAATGAGGCGGAAGTCACACATTCCACTGTCTATCGGACCTCAGTTCTATCTAACCCTAAGTATACATTGGGTAATGACATAGTTAGTGTCCTTTGAGATTTGTTCATGAAAAGTTTATTACTACGTAAACATATCGTTGTTATCTATTTGTGAGTTTTACGACCATACTAATTGGACCGATTAACCCCGACGTATTGTAGACGTCGAAAAGAATATGAAATTTGTCACCCGTAGACTTGCCAGTCCGGCTGTAGCTAACAGCGAGGTGCGGGATTGTCAATCTCGTATAGATCTATACACAAACTCATGCTCTCCCTCTAGGAGACTCTGGTCGTAAGGGTAGACTTTCGCGGGTACTTATATGAGTACTAGAAGACGTGTCTAACAAGCTGGATTAACGACTTTACAAGTAATAAAGTGGAAAACCCTTTTTATATTTAACATATAAGTTCATAAAAAGATCCTTTTGTTCTTTAAGTTAAGCTTATTAAAGTTTATAAGCTTATTTCTATGTTCTATTCACAGTTTCATGTTCTACATACAGTTTATTGGTACAAAGACATAATAATCAGTTTATATTTTAAAACACAACATTTCTTGTGTTTTACTTGTATTCCCCCCTTAAAAGCATTTAAAACCATTTAAAAGATTGATTATAGGGGTATGAACTCACCTTATGTGGGTGATTCAATTGAAGATTCAAGTAAGGATGAGAAGTTCCACGAATGAAGTCCCGAGGCACAAACGAGTCCTAATTGACATATATTGATACATATATGTGTATAATTAGTGTTTAAAACCAACTAACATGGAAGGGAAACAACCTTAGGAACTAGGAAACACTCTCAATGGAGCGTTAGAATCATATGTGATTGATCACTAGGAGTTCACGACCAAACTCTTGGAGTTCACGGCCTTGGGAGGGTTTACGACCCAAGATCCTTTGAAGGGTTTATGGCCCTTATGAAGGGTTTACGGCCGTAAACCCTTCAAGATCTTGAAGATCTTGAAGATGGTGATGAAAGGTGATGAATCAAGGCTAGAACAAAGGGGTTGTTAAGCATGAACAAGTAAAGGATGAGATGCTTACGTTTTGGTAGTGAAATGAGAGCTTTCACTTGATGATACTTGAGAGAGAAAGGGTAGTTCACGGCCAAGAGGAGAATAAGTGAATGAAAATGGCAAAATCTCATATATATATGCTAAGGGTTCATGGCTAGAAGAGTGTTTTCGGCCGTGAACCTCATGTGTTGGATTTTCTGGTTCGGGTGCAGCCTTCTGATCTCGAGCTAATACTTCAAAACACTCAATCCTTAAGTGTACTAGTCTTAGAACTCATTAGAATGACCCTTAACAAGGCTAAAAGGCAATATAAATAAGTCTGACTTTTGGTTGATTCGATTGACTTTACAAGATAGGAATTTACAGGTTGTCACACATTCTCCGTTTTTTCAATTTTTTAAATTAGTTTATGTCCCTAAACATAATATAAGTTATGCATTTAAAATTGATACCATCACTCTTGTTTTAAATTGAAAATATAAAGATATTATCTCTAACAAAGAAATTGTTTCCGATTTTCCTCCAAAAAGAGAAATTGTTATTGATGATATGTTTATTGTCACTCCTTTGGTTTAAGCCCCAAATCAGTTAACTACTGAAAAAGGTCTTTAAAATATCATTTATCAAAATAATTATTCCAACGAAACTTTATTTAGTATTACAGAGCATCTGGTTAGAATTGAAGAAACGAATATTGAAACAATGAAACTAAATAAAACATTAGAAAAATATATAATCACAATTATCAAAGATAAGTGAAAATAAAAACAAAGATAAAGATTCTAATAATCACGACAAAACAAGCACTATCAATATAATATTTATTCCTTGCCAAATTTATGGAAACATTAATTTAGACCATAAATATTTAATTAACGAATTAGAAAAAAGACTTTCAAATTTTCATATTTCTAATACAAAAAACATTAATACTCTTACAAATGATGAATCTGAAGATAGTGATACTAATTGTGAAACAAATCTTGATGATCTTATACAACAATTTATTAATAATGATCATGATATTAATAAACTTACTAATGATTTTTCAAGACTAAATAAAATCCACCAATCACAACACAATACTTTTGGAAGAAATCCAAAACCGACATTAATAAATTATTGGAATAGACCCTCTCTACCCGATGTTCAAATTGAAGAAATAACTTTTCAATATGATCGTTCTCAATACGATGGTAATTCCGTTTATGAATGGAATATTGATAGTCATTCTGAACATCAAATTATAAATATTGTTCAAGAAATAACTATAACAGCTAATGCCTACAAAACCCATAATAATACTCAACTTCAAATTGTTAATATTATTACTTCTGGTTTTACTGGCAATCTTTAAAGGCTGGTGAGATTTCTATATTTCTCCAGAAGAAAAGACTTATATTCTAAATGCTAAGAAAACCATTCTAAAACAAGAATATAATCAACAAATACAAACATTAGAAGATGATACGGTCAACACTTTAATTTTTGCTATTATTAAAATCTTTGTAGGTGATCCTACTACGTTTCAAGAAAAAACCTCAGAAGTTTTAATGAATTTACACTGTAGAAAACTTACTGATTTTAGATGGTATAAAGATAATTATTTTGTAAAACTTTTCTCAAGACTTGATTGTAAAGAGTCCTACTGGAAAGAACGTTTTATTACTGGTCTTCCAAATCTTTTCGTTGAAAGACTTAGGCAAAAATTACGACAAAATTTTAATAATACGATTCCTTATCAAAGTCTAACTTATGGAGACTTGATAAATTACATTATTAAAGAAGGACTCGTAGTTTATGTTGAACTTAGGTTTAAAGAAAAACATTTAAATGATACAATCAACAGTAAAAACGAATTAAGAAATTTGTGTCAACAATGTGGTAATCAACCCTTAGCTGGTCCGTCTACCTCAAAATCTAAAGGATATAAGAAAAAATCTTCAAAATGTTTTAAGAAAAATAAATACAATATCCCAGAGAATTATCGAAAAAAGAAAGTCTATTCTTCAAAACCCAAAAAACCTTATAAACCTTTTTATAAAAAATCTAAAATAAATCAAAAGATATTATTATTTGTCATAAATGTGGACGTAATGGTCACATAGCCAATAATTGTTTTGTTAAGACAAAAATTAATGAATTAAACATTTTTGAAGATTTAAAGGAACAAATAAGAAAAATTATTTTAAATATTGTCCCACCCCCAAACCGTGACGGCGGAAATGTTCGGGGGCGGAGGACGTCATGTACAGTATCACAACAATTGTATAATAGTAATCAAAGCAACATCAACCATTGTATTAATAATATAGTGTTTACATTGTATTCGAATCACATATGATTGACTCCAAAAGTAAATAGCAAAACAAAAACTTGAAGCTACATATGATCAACATTTAAGTTGGTGAGTTCATAAGCATTTTGTTTTAGAAAGTATGTACTTTGTTCCTTGGAAACCTTAGTATGTTTTTCCAGAAAATCTTATATTTTCTGATGTAAAGAATTGTAAGTAATATGACCCATACTAGTGCCTTCTACGATTACTTAGTGTATACAAGTTATATATAACCCCGATCAAACAAACAGTCGATTGTGTGGTTCTGACCTAAGCCCACAACCAAACAAGGAACAGGGAATGAGGCGGAAATCACACATCCCACTACCTGTCGGATCTTTATTGTATATAACTCTATCGTATCCACTAGGAAATTACAGAATTAACAGTAAGGATCCTTTTTGATATTGTGTGTGTGTTCTTTCAGAAAATTCAATATTTTCTTAGTAAGATGATACATAGCCTTTAAACCTTAAGACCCCTTTGTATGCATGTTGATGCACTCTGAAATAGTATACTTGTAGTTTTATTATTTACTAAAACTATATATATATATATATATATATATATATATATATATATATATATATATATATATATATATATATATATATATATATATGTTTTCCTCAGAAATATATGTTCTGTGTTAGAAAATAGTGTACTGTTCTTGCATATAGTAACTTGACCCATGTTTGTTTTCCCTTTGTGATTACTTAGTGTATAAACGTCATATATAGCCAAAATCGAATGGGTAGTAGACTGTGTGATTCTGCTCTATGCCCACAACCAAACAAGGAACAAGAAATGAAGCGGACTTCACCCATTCTACTGCATATCGAATGTTATTTATATATAACCCTATCGTATAAACTATGCAATCATAGAATTAGCATTAAAAGTCCTTTCTGGAATGTAAGTTCATTGTGTTGAATACGGAGTGTGGTTTAGTTCTATTATTAAAATAAAACCATTTGAAGCTATGTGATTCCTGTAAACTAAACATTTTAGTTGATACTATTGTGAGTTTCTTATAACCATGCTAAAATGACTAGTGGCCTGCACGACGTTCTTCAAACGTCGGAATGATCTGACATTTGTCACCCCAGAACTTCCGTTCCAACTGTAGCTAACAGTCAGGGCACGGGATTGTCAGTCCTGTATAGATCTATACACAAATTCACGCTCTCCCTCTAGGAGAATCTGGTTATAATTTATAGGACTTTAACCTGTACCCTAATGGGTACAATGAAGTAGTGCCTCACAACCCTGTATTAACTAGTTTATGTATAGTGTACTAGTATTCTCTTGTACATGAAAACGTATGTATTACCTTGTAATAATAGTGTACAATAATAATGATTAAATAATTATTTTAGTATGATGTCCTTGTCTTAGTAAAACCGTGTGATGTTCCCTAACTATACCTATTATACTTTACATGTATGTTCTTGAGTGCAATGAAAATCTTGGAATTTAATAGTTCGTATAGCACAATAAAATATTTGAGAAAGATACCCTTTTTGCTCGACATGTTACAAAAGGGTTAAAGTTTTATCTAACGAGTTTTATATTCACACACACACACACACACACACACATATATATATATATATATATATATATATATATATATATATATATATATATATATATATATATATATAAAGCATATGTGTATAAACATGTATTTTGGAAAACCAGGGTATAAAATAGTTGAAGTAGTTTAAAACAGTTTGAAATCATTTTGATAATAACATAAGATTTCCTTGTGTTTTACTTGTATTCCCCCCTAAAAACATTGAAAAGCGGTAAAAACATAGGGGTATGAACTCACCTCTAGTGCGTGCTTGTTTGGATACGAAGTGGCAGTGATGATCCTTGGGTTAGACTCCGTGTGAGTAGTCGTATCCTAATAATAGTTATACATGATATCGTATTTAAATTAATAAGATACTAATTTAAATAATAGATTAAGTAGTGGTTTAATTAATAATAAAAGTGTTAGATAACACTTTAATTATGTAAGAAATACTTACAAAATCTTTAGGAATTATTTAAAATAATTCTAGACGTTTTCGGTGTATTGAGTGTTTTTGGTTGGAGTTTTCGGTGGAGGCTTGAAGATTTGAAGATAATGATGAACGTTCTTGGTGTTCTTGGTGAAAATAAGAAGATCTAGGCAAGAATCTTATGAATATATGTTGTTCACGGATGATACTTGAGAGAAAAATAGGAAGTGTTTGCGGTGTGAAATGTGAGAAATGAATTGAGCTCTTGGTTGGACATATATATATATATATATATATATATATATATATATATATATATATATATATATATATATATATATATATATATATATAGGAAAGTGTTTACGGTTCATGAATGGGCCATGACTTTGGGTCTTCGGTCCTTAATGGGCTTGGCTAGTTGATTTTGGTCTCAAAGATGGTGATTTCGGTCATACATGACCGAAAACACAAGTTCCTTGACTTAAAGCAACCGTAAACTCAGTTTGATTTGATTCTCTAAACCGTGAACTACATTTGGGATTAATTCTTGGCCGAAAACTCTATGTTCTAGAATCCTAGGACCGCAAACCATTATTTAATGTGTTTATTTATAGTTTAAGGCTTAGTATTTTGACTTAAGTTAATTTATACTATCCTAAACTAACTTAGGTTTCGATCTAAACTTAGTTGCTAGCCCTATAACCAAGCCCTCAAGATTGCAGATGTTACAATGCATCAAGGATTGCAATTATGGTTTCACTTGTACCAGGTTAGGGTTTAAACTTTGCTGGGTCTAAAATTTCCCAGTTGTGACATTATCCATCCGTTTGAGGGAATTTCGTCCCGAAATTCGTTCTAGAGTGGTTATTCTTGTACTAGAGAAAGAGGTGGGCACTTCGGTTCCATTTGATATTCTCGTTTCCATGTGAATTTAAGTCCTCGCTTAGTATACTGGCGGATCTTCACTATTGGTATGCTACTTTGTTTCCTTTGCTTTGAATGTTTGTTTAGGGATGGTAAACTGTACTTAAGACGGGAGAGAGTGTGGGTTTGGTTCACTTGTCTATGGTCACTCAAGTAGTAGTATGTCTACTCGTAGTCCTGGGCAGCTTTGCCCTGATGTTCATGGTGAAGCTCATACTTGGTCCATCTACAATCACCTCATATATACAAGTCGTATATAATTAAGATTAAAAGGATGTTCGGATAGGTAGCTCTGCCCCAAGTCCACAACCAGACAAGGAACAGGAGGTAGGGCGGAGTCACACATCCTAAGTCTGTAGAATATTAATTATATACCACCCTCACGTATATATTTAGTAGTGATAGATTAGCTGTATGAGTCCTTAATCTCTATTCCTGAACTTGACTTTCTGTACGAGTGGTATTCCTGGGAGGTCTGTGGGGAGTACTTTCAGGAAGGTTACGGTCTTCCGGAACATCCTCGGTGTTTTTCGCTTTAAGTTTCTTGTCTATGGAGTGAGTTAGGAAGGTGTGGTACCCGTCGCATGGGTACTTCTGAGTTTTAAGGCGAGAGACGATGCAAAGGTTTGTGTCGGGTTTGTCGTTATGAATTTGTAATGGTTTCGTTAGTCGGTCGGTTAAGGCGAAGGGTCTTTTCGTAGTACATGAAGTTGGTATGGTGAGGACCATGCCAAATCCACGTCAAATGATGACGTTAGAACTTATTATTGTAACTAGTGTTAAGTCTATTCGGAAGAAATGCTTGTTAGAGCGATAGTGCATTCTGTGTGTACTTTCTAGTGCTTTCAGTTTTATCCTTGTTATTACTACTACAAATATTTTGTTCCTCATTTAGCAAGTACTAGCAGTAAAAGTGTTCCGTTAAATGAAAATGATGAGATTTCAAAATATGATCATACTAGGTTTCTCTATAATCGCTTGATGTATACAAGTCATGTATAATTAAGACTTAATAAGACCGTCGACTGAGTGACCCTGCCCTAAATCCACAACCAGACAAGGAACAGGATATAAGACGAAATCACGCACTCCAAGCCTTTAAAATCTCAATTATATATGACTCTAATGTATATACTAAGCCATTATAGCTCACCTGCAAGGATCCTTAGTTTTTATATGAAAGATGTGTCTTGTTCGGACAAAAGAGTAATTTATAATTATTTATTAAAAATTTAAGCTTTAAATATTTTTATTGGGAAGACGTACCGTTGTTCACAGGTGGTTCCGAAACGGTCTCTCCTGCGGTGATCATCAGCATTCTTCGATCTCCGCCAGAATTCTTTGCTATCGGGCAATCCCTCCTGTAGTGTCCCGTTTCGCCACACC
Organism: Lactuca virosa; assembly: GCF_052849685.1. Classification (NCBI taxonomy): domain Eukaryota; kingdom Viridiplantae; phylum Streptophyta; class Magnoliopsida; order Asterales; family Asteraceae; genus Lactuca; species Lactuca virosa. The sequence continues at coordinate 147,420,275 of NC_136432.1, read as the reverse complement.
CGTAACAGGCCTGGTTTACTCAGACGTCGGGGACTTGGTTGAGGGGTTGTGCTGTTGCCATACAGAAACGGGTAGTGTGCCCCTTCTTGTTGCAATTTCTACAGTGTAACTCTTGGCAGGCTCCATGGTGGTGGAAACTGCATTTGCTGCACCTTGGGAGGTTTCCAGCATATCGATTGGCGGGTGCTGGAGCAGCAGGTGTTGTGGCAGCATGAACAACAACATTTTGCTATTTCTTCGAGGACTCTTGTGTGGGATGTCCCTTTTTCTTGCTCCAAGACTTTCGCTTATAGTCACCCCTTTGGTTGGCTCAGGAACGAAGGCCATCACGCCTTGACGGACTCCATGGTCCACAAGGGTTTGTGCCAGACGCTTGACACTGTCAAAGGTAAGTGGTTTGTCAGCTATAACGTTTCCTTGAGTCGGGGGAGTTAGTCCCCAGATGTACCGTTCCACTTTCTTACTTTCCGGGGTGACCATCCCGGGACACAGAAGAGCCAGGTCACTGAATCTGGCTGTATAAGCAGCGATGTCGGAGTCTTTCATGTTCAGACTCCAGAGCTTTTGCTCTAGCTTTTGTACTTTGCCCCTTGGGCAGTACTCCTCCGTCATCACAAATTTTAAGCTTTCCCAGCCCATTGAGTTAGCCACTGTAAGGGTCAGTGCCGTGACATGGCCATTCCACCATGTAAGGGCTCTGTCAGCGAAGGTGCATGCAGCAAACTTCACCTTGCTCCCTTCTGGGCACATGCATATTTCAAAAATCGACTCCGTTTTCTTGAACCATTGCATTAGAGTGATGACTCCTCCGCTTCCATCAAAGGTTTTGAGTTTGCAGTTCATGAAATCTTTGTACGAACACTCCATGGGGTGCCCATGGCTTTCTCTGTGGTTCGAATTGTTAGTGCCATTACCCGCCCCACTGGTACCACTTGCGTGGATATGAGTCATGGCGGCTGTTACGACAGACTAAAACACAGCATAATCATACTGTGGTGGTGGCAGTGGTGGTGGATTTGTTGATGTGTTCTTGTTACGCTTGATAAATCTACGAGGCGTTATCTTTCTTCTATAAGGTTTTAAAAGATGATATGGGGTAAGTCTTTAGTAATGGCTATAAGTCGAGTGCTATTTAAACTAAGCTGTCTTAGTTCCGAGTGTGTCATGTTCCAACTTCTATAGTGTTTTGAAAGTAATTCATAACAGAGGTCTACGTACAATAGACTTATGAATTTTTAGTAGTGACTACCCTTGGGTGAATTTCTGTGACTTGGTGTGCTGTTATTAGTTGTTATTAGTTGTTATGAAAGACGGGATAAGCCTAACACATAGGGTGAGTAGTGTAATCACTAAATCACTGGATTATGTTAGGTTATTAATTATTAATGTGACGCACAAGGTGCTCTCTAGTTTGTTTCTGATAGGGTAAGGTTCGTTAACGATCTCTCTAGTGCCTTTCTCTTCATCCGATCCTTTTTCAGAATCCTCTTCATGAACCCTCTTTTGGTTCTTCCTCAGCTCCTTAATTGGCTATTGTAGTGGAGTAGCTACATCTATCTATGTTGTTCGTATGAGAATGAGTGTGTCTAAAGAATCTATGAGATAAATAAAAGTATTTCTATTGAAATTTTTATGATGATCCTTACCGATCCTCCTACAATTACGCATTGTATACAAGTTGCATATAACTAGGACCGAATAGACCTTTGACTATGTGATCCTACTCTAAAACCACAACTAAACAAGGAACAGGTAGTAGAGCGAAGGTCACAACTTCTAAGTCTATAAAATCTCCATTATACAAAACTCTGGGAGTATACAGTCCGTAATTATAGGCCTATCAGTAAGGGTCTTTTAGTTTTCAGATAAGTTATTTATAGTGCCTAAAATACTCCTATAATATTTTAATTGTATGTTTGATTCTAGAGCTTCTTGGTATACAAAGTTGATAAGTTATTTATTTATTTATTTTTTATTTTTTTTAGACTTATTGTTGTTGTATAGTGTCATAAAACACTCCTGTAGTATTTTAAACTTTATGTTTGGTTCTAGTATTCCTATATATATAGAGTTGGTAAGTTTTAGACTTGTTGAAACAACACTATCACTCCCAAACACATGTTGGTCGTATCTCAAATAAATATAGTTGATCAGACTATATTTATCCCATATATGATTACATAACTATCTAGGTTTGACCGTAGTGTCCAACATCTAAATACTTTTGTTCTGTTCTTCTTGAGATACTTGTTCTAGTATATATATGTATGCACATATGTATACTTTTATAGAAATATTACTATATTTTAAAAGTATAATTCTTGGTCAGAGTGTTTTAGTCCCATTGTGTTTATAGTTGTATACCTTTTATTGGTTGATATACTTAGTTCACTATAAACAATGCTCTGATACCAATCTGTCACAACCCCAAACCGAGACGGCGGAAACGTTCGGGGGCGGAGGAGATCATGTACAGTATCACAACAGTTGTATAATAGTAATCAAAGCAACAACAACCGTTGTATTAATAATATAGTGTTTACATTGTATTCGAATCACATATGATTGACTCCAAAAGTAAATAGCAAAACAAAGAATGGAAGCTACTATGCACCGTCTTCCCAACACCTGTGCGTGTACCTGTCTACTAGTTTCCTGAGAATACAAGTGATTTTGAAAATGTATCAACAATTAAGTTCGTGAGTTCATAAGCATTTTGTTTTAGAAAGTATGTACTTTGTTCCTTGGAAACCTTAGTATGTTCATCCAGAAAATCCTATATTTTCTGATGTAAAGAATTGTAAGTAATATGACCCATACTAGTGTTGGATTAATGTCTAAGTCCATAACTATAATTGGTAAGACTTGACCCGACCCGACATGGTCCATTTGGGTTGCATGGCATCATGCATTTGGATAGACTATAATGAGAGAAATAACACTTAAGGTTGGTTAATATATTATAAGTTCTAATATATTAATAAGGTTATTTAATTAATATTGATTAAGAATTAATTTGGAATTAATTAAGTGATCAAAAGGAGACTAATTGAATATATGGGTTGATTGTGTACATCATTCATTCTTATATATGTGGGCTTGTGATCCAAGATTCCTTATGTTGGACTAAGTCCATGGGGTGACCCATGGATACTCCATGGAGGTTAAAATCCATGGAGCATAAGGAATGGGTAAGGTTATGAGTTACATGGTGTAACCCTAATAGCCACCATATAAAAGAATCCCATGGCTCAAGAAATCGTGCACTAATGTCTGAATATGAGGGCTAGACGATTTCAAGGAGTGTTCCATTTCTCTCAAGTCATTCCATGTGCATTTGGTGTTGTGTGAACCATTTGAGGTGTCACACTTGGGGCACTAGGCACTCAAGCTTCATGGAGACAAGCTACATCAAACAAATGTATGTATTCTATCCATTTGATTACCCAAGTATCAAGTATTGTATGCTAGATAGGGTAATACCTTGGAAAGTTCATAATTGCATGTATAATAGAGAAAACATAGATCCAAGGTATTTAGGGTTTCATGTACACTTAGGAGTGTTAGAATGCGCAAAACCCATCAGTGGTGTCAGAGCCAAGGCTTGTTTTCTTGTTATACTTGCAAAATTAGCTGAAAAATCGAATTTTGGAACCCCTGACAGCATATATTCGACTGTTTTGGCTAGAAATGGACTAGGAACATTACCCTTAGATGTTTTTGGACTTATAAACTTGTTTTTGATGTGGTAATGTTCATGTTAATCCAATTTCAAAGATAATTGTCAATAGATTCATGTTTTGTATTAGTTTAAAAGTTTTGCTAATTACTTGAAAAAAATTTGATGTGAATTATCTTTGTTCATATGAGTTTATTAGATTAATAGAAAAGTTAATTGATTATGTGTTTTCAATCCATTTTAATCTAAGAGTTGATTCTAAAGTGTGTTTTTGTAACTTGTCCTCAAGTTATATGAAAAGTCACATTTAAGTTTCATAAAACTCATAAAAAGTTGGCAATGGTTACAAAAATGAAGAGTCTTGTCCTCATTAAATGGTTTTATGACTCCATAACTTGTCCTCAAGTTATGGAGGTTCAAGAGTCACTTCATTAAACGCTAAAATGTGTAACCTTAATTAGTTCCATAAGTTACAAAAATAAAGAAAAGTTACATTCTTTTATTAGTTTAAAGTCTTCCATAACTTGTCCTCAAGTTATGGAACTTGAAGAGTTTTTTTTTAATTAAAACTACTTTAAACACATAAGTTACGGAATTAATTAGTTTTGAATATTTTCAAAAACTTGCCCTCAAGTTTTGGAATTTGTAAAGTTTTCCCCATGAATACTTTAATTCCAAGTTAGCCCTTAGAATTTTAAAAGTTAAAATTCAACCCTTATACTTTATAGTATTATAAGTTAATAATAAATATATGTATAAGAGCAAGTCAGTCTTACCGTTAGTAGGCCTCATTCACGAAGCCGGTCTATAAGGGGGGTATAAGGTTACTGCCTATAAAATGGCAGTTTAATGGGTGTCCACTCTCACCCACCGCTTCCTTGACTGGTGGAGGGTCGTTAGCCGAACGGGTAGGACAAGGACTATAATTCTCCCTTCATTAAAAGTATTAATGATAAATACTAAGTAACTAAACACTTATCAATTCCCAATCTTAGTTACTTAGGAAAATGTGAATAAGGTGCTAATCCATGAAATTACACTTTGCACTTTGTTTAAACCGTTAGTGGAGCGTGTGTGGTTAACCGGCACACTAACCTGGATTTAACAAAGTAGGCAAAGGGTAACTTAATATTTATCATAGTATCGGTGGAGCTCGTGTGGTTAACCGACACATCGATTGAGGGGTAAATATTAAGGGTACCAAGTATATTTGCATGGTTACTTCACACCTTGTTTTGTGATCCTCGGCATCCCAGTCACAAAACCTGAAGGGTACACTCGAGATTGAAACATGCCATTGAAAAGTTCAATGAATCTCAAAAGATCTAGGAGTTTCAAATCCAATTAAAAACCTAATTACATTATTTCGTTTTTCATGGTGGAAATTGGTAAATCGTCATTTACCTACCTTCAACTATTTTATAACTCGGATTACGGCATCCCTCTTCCAGTTATAAATAGGTTGTTGGATCCTAGCCTTAATATTTCATATTGGGTGTTATATTAAGGACTTTAGATCAACTATCTTGAATATCTCCCAAAAGATGTCTAGTTCAGACATCTATGATCTTCCCAAATCTCTTGGAACTTTACTTCCTCCACCTCCTCCAATTATTCTCCCTAACCCACAAGTTCAAGGTCACTCAAGCCCTAATGGCAAGCAAGGTCTATGTGTGATCACATCTTAGAGATGAAGTCACATATTGACAAGCTGGGAGAGTTGGGTGTCAAAGTCTTGAGAAAGTTGGATGTTCAATCACTTTCTAAGTCACATAGTGAGTTCCTTTGGGACTACTATGAAACAGACTATGACATGAACCTTAGTGATCATATCTATTTGCTTGGTGCTGCTGAATCAACAATGATTTGGAACGATAGTAAAACAAATTTGATTAGAAGATCAACTTCCCAAAAACTTTATGGACAGTGACAATGGTGACACTGGAAATCCAGAAAAAGCATTCTCTTCCCAATGGAAAGGGATTGGCCATAGTCAACCCGGTTGACCAAATGGTAAAGAGAAAGGCTAAGTCTGAGATAGTCCCATTACCAAAGGGTCCATATCTTTATTTTGCCAAAGGAAGGGGCGTTGATTGCAAAGCTGCCAAATTTACCTAAGGATGTTAAAGTCAATAAGTTTGACTCTACATCAGGTAGAGCCCATTATCTAACTCTGTTAAGTTCTATTCTGAGATCCTCATTACATGATGTGACTGGGTCACATGTTGATGTTTTAAGAATCAAAGAATAGAGAGAAATCTTAAAGGAAGTATATGTTGATTCTGATCGCGAAGGTGGATTTCGATCGCATCAGAATTTTGAGCAAGGAATAGATAACAACAATTTTCCATGTGGATTGTAAGGATAAGTTTTTCCGCAAAGTTTTAAAATAAAAGAAAATTGTTTAATTTTATTTATTTGAAGTATCCTTACAATGATATTTGTGGAAAATTGTTGCTTATATGATTCCACTGACAGCAATATTGGAAAATGGATTTGATTCTTTCATTTGTGGTAGTGTCTAAATTTATCAAATCAGGAAAGTTCCTCATCGCCCAAGTTTCAATTGGACCGAAACTTGGAATCATGCAAGTTGAATAGTATGATGAATGAGAACTTTCAAGCATTGGAAAATCAAGACTAATTACTTGTTCACATGGATGTGTGAGTCAAGTGAAGGACTAAAGGGATCGAGTACACATTCTTGTGCACTGGTCATGTCCACCACAAAGCTCGTTAAGACTATTTGATTTACTAAAGTTTAGTAAATATGGTTATACTTACAAGTTTAAGTATAATTCTGAAACATTGGAAAAGTCTCAATGTATGGCAGAACGAATGAGAAGAATCAAATTAGGCAGAAAGATAAAAGTTTTCTCAAATCTGAAAGATGGGAGAGTACTTTAGTATCATGTTTTGTGATCATATTAATGATTTAAGAACCACATCACAATTGGTCTTCTAAGGACATCTTAGTGCATTCTTATGACTAAGAAGAGGATTCATGAATTGTTGAAATGGTTAAATCAAGGAGATGAGTCATACTTAGAGTCATACTCCAAGACTATAAGTTGAGTGGCATATCTTAAAGAAAGGTTTATAACACTTGTCAAATGTAAGAGTAAAAGTGTCCTACTCTTGTACATTTGAAGTTGGTAAGTTGTGATTGTTGGGTTATGAGCATTCTAACACTCCTAAGTGTACATGCAACCCTAAATACCTTGGATCTATGTTTTCTCTATTATACATACAATTATGAACATCCAAGGTATTATCCTAATCTAGCATACAAAATAATAAATATAACAAGATAGAATACATACCTCTTTGATGTAGAATGTCTTCATGAAGCTTGAGTGCCTAGTGCCCCAAGTGTGACACCTCAAATGGTTCACACAACACCAAATACACTTGGAATAACTTGAGAGAAACTTGAACACTCCTTGAAATCGTCTAGCCCTCACACTCACACATTAGCGCACGATTTCTTGAGCCATGGGATTCTTTTATATGGTGGCTATTAGGGTTACACCATGTAACTCATAACTTTACCCATTCCTTATGCTCCATGGATTTTAACCTCCATGGAGTATCCATGGGTCACCCCATGGACTTAGTCCAACATAAGGAATCTTGGATCACAAGCCCACATATATAAGAATGAATGATTTACACAATCAACCCATATATTTAATTAGTCTCCTTTTGATCACTTAATTAATTCCAAATTAATTCTTGATCAATACTAATTAAATAACCTTATTAATATATTAGAACTTATAATATATTAACCAACCTTAAGTGTTATTTTTCTCATTATAGTCTATCCAAATGCATGATGCCATGCAACCCAAATGGACCATGCCGGGTCGGGTCAAGTCTTACCAATTATAGTTATGGACTTAGACATTAATCCAACAGTCTCCCACTTGGATAAGTCTAAAACTATTATTGCGTATGACTTCAGGAACCGATCAGCAATCGTAGCTCTCAAAAGCTTCTGTCGAACTCTGACCTTGTCGATGAACTCTGACTTTTGTCAATGACTTGTCCATTAGATAAGGGATCATATATTCCTCCATTCTAGATATCATATGGACTGAAACATGGATTATCAATCATTCTCTCTGTCTATTTGTTGTTTCCTGATTTCCGATTCATGATGACTGACTGATTGAACAAATCAAATCAGTCCTGGCTTGGCCAAGCACTCACATGTATCATCTTTAAATCATCGAGGGGCCCACAGATATCGCTTTTATCCCGAAGGTAAAAGGAATGGATAAACTTCGACTCATATGGCTTGTTCTACTACTTGTTGAATCATACACAAAGGCACATTTTATAACATCGAGTTACCAATGCGTTTTCGTGCAATCAATGTATAACCAACTCATAGTAACAACTCATATCTCTAGGTTTGAAGAATATAAGATATTATCGTCTCATGATCACTCGTGATAAAATCCATGAAGTGATTCAAATGAGCGCGGGTTGAATCCAATACTCAGAACTTATGAGCACTCATGAGTGTTGTAGCACCACTTTTGTCCACCAACTTGGACCTCTACAAACCAACCCATAACAGTCTTGATTCATATCTACTTCCAACATATGACCGACTGTGGATGGTTTGAATAACTTAATCATTCAGGAAGAGCGACTTAGTTATTCTGGAAGTCAAAACATGCAAAGTGAAACACAAGAATAAATGAATCAAATATGGTATCAAACCCTATGAATATAAATAAACACTTTTATTTATCACCATACTGATTACTCATTATTCATTGTTTCGGTTTTATCAACTTTATACTTGAATTTAAAACAATAGTTGTCCCATGCTCGAAGCATGTACACTATGTTTTCTAAACACTAGTCATGCCATACACCAAGTATGTATACTATGTTTGTCTATGATCTTTACTTTGTAAAATATATCAATTGAACATCACTCCAATGGTCCTCTTTTCACAGTCCCAAATCCTTACTGCAAATGCAAGAATTCCAAATTCATGCCATTTACTGAAATCTGTTAGATTCTAAACTTATATGCATTGATCCTCTTAATGATTATGCACGAAGTCAGAAAGACTTGACAACAATCATTACAGAGCATTCCAAAGGAGATCAGCTCCTTGGAAACATCCTTCTTTCATTAAGTTTCCTAATCTTACACAGATTGAATAATTTCTAACTTTGAAACATTTCCATATTCCATTTTGACTATCACTTCTGAACAAGAGTTGCCTCCTTACAGATTATGTCAATATGGTCCTTCCAGAATTAACATTATACTTCCAACTGTCCTTGAGCAACCAATCTTTGGTAAACCTTAGATTGTCCTCGACAATTGCTTAATCATTTTAGTCATATCCAATTCTAGACCTTTTCCCTTCATAATGCCCGAGGAATTTGAAAATTTTAGAAAGGATGAATATAGCACATGTAATCGATCCTATATCCGAAGCATATGGGTCACGATTCATGATGTCTCACATAAAGACTAAACCAGTCTTTTGCTATAATATTTCCATTTCAATTTGCCAAGTTCTCGAAATTCAGATTATGAAAAGGGATGCCGTAATCATAATCGAATTTTAGAACGCAAATAATGGACCCATATATAGAATTTCCTTATGTTGAGCCATTCCAACATGAAATTCATATATATATATATATATATCCTTGATTAAATACGATTAAAATCTCAATCTAAGCTTTTAGAATTGAAATGAAGTATAATTTCCTCTCCCTTAATTATAGCAAAACAACTTTTTCAACCCCTGCAACCTTACGAATTGAAACTTTTGTTTTCTATAATTAACATTGCTAACTTGCAACCTTTGTCATAATTATCATGCTTCCACTAACATGATGATTATTAGCATAACACTTATGCTCCCACTAGCTTTGACATGTACTCAGAAATTAGCTGACTTTCTTACCAAAGTTCAGATTTCTGATACTAGATTGTTTTGATAAAACTTTATCAAAATCATACACCTCTCTTAGATAGCTCACATGTGTGTCTAAACAATTTTAGAACTATGAAAAGGGATGCCGTAATCATAGTCTCAATTGTTTAGACCTTTGCCACTTCTCACAAGTCCATGTTAGTGTGCCGGTAAACCACACACGCTCCACTAACGACTTTGAGAATGCAAATATCACAATTGCTATCTAGCTAAAATCTACTTAGTGAAAGTGTTTCCTCACCATCATTTTCATGAATCGGAGAGAAACCTTATGACACTTAGATTTAATAGTGTATGTGTTCTTATCCATGTGAATTTGTCAAAACCATAATCACAAGACAAGGTTAGTGACAAATCCAAACTCATATTGATTAACTTGTGCAATCTTAAATTCTTGCCATTTGGCAGCTCAGGTGGCTGCTATTGCTTCCAAGTAGTTGTGCAACCAATTGAGAACTCTCAGAACTCCTATGCAAAGCCAACTTGAATAGGCACAAAAATTTCAACACGATAGGTTATAAACCTCAAGTCGTGTGCTAGTGAAGGACTTTAGCTTTTATTATTGATTAAGTCTTGAAACTTTCAAGAGCTTTAAGACTCCCACTGTCCTATTGACATATAAGACTCCCTTGTCAAATATTCAAGAGATAGTGCTGATTCTTTATCAAGACTAATACTTTACACAATTGGCCTAAGTTGGTCTCTGTTTTATCCAAAACATCACAACTTACCAATTTCAAATGTACAAGAGTAGATAACCTTTTACTCTTACATTTGACTAGTGTTAACAAACCCTCTTTAAGATATGTCACTCAAGTTACAATCTTGGAGTATGACTCTAATAATTGTTTTGGAACGAAGTATGACTCATCTTTTTGATTTAACCATTTCAACAATTCATGACTCCTCTTCTTAGTCATAAGAATGCACTAAGATGACTTTAGAGGACCAATTGTGATATGGTATCTTAATCATTAAGATGATCATAAACATGATACTAAAGTACTCTCCCATCTTTTCAGATTTGAGAAACTTTTATCTTTCTGCCATACTTTGATTCTTCTTATTCATTCTGTCTCACATTGAAACTTCTCCAATGCTACAGACTTATACTTAAACTTATAAGTATAACCATATTTACCGAACTTAAGTAAATCATGACGAATAGTCTTCTTGATCTTTTGTGGTGGACTTGACCAGTGCACAAGAATGTGTACTCGATCCCTTAGTCCTTTCCTTATTCACATAAGGAATTAGTCTTAATTTTCCAAGCTGAAAGTTCTCATTCATCATACTATACAACTTGCATGATTCCAAGTTTCGGTCCAATTGAACCTTGGGTGATGAGAATCTTTCCTTATTTAGTAATATTAGACACTACCACAACCGAAAGAATCAAATCCATTTTTCCAATATTGCTATCAATGGAATCTTATAAGCAACAACTTTTCACAAATGCCATTGTAAGGATACTTAAAATAAATAAAATCAAAACCTTTTTCTTTTATTTTAAAACTTTGCGGAAAAACTTATCCTTACAATCCATATGAAAACCTTGTTGTTATCTATTCCTAAGCAATATAAATATCATAACTCTTAAGTAATAGCCCAAAATTCTGATCACCGAACCATGCGATTGAAATCCATCTTCGCGATCAGAATCAGCATATACTTAATAGAGTTAGACAATGGACTTTACCTGAAGTAGAGCCAAACTTATTGACTTTAACATCCTTAGGTAAATTTGGCAGCTTCGTAACCAATGCCCCTTCGTTTGGTAATAGTTAGCTATGGACCCTTGATAATGAGACTATCTCAGACTTCGCCTCTCTCTTTACCATTGGGTCAACCGAGTTGACTATGGACGATCCCTTTCCATTGGGAAGAGAGAGCTTTACTGGATATCCAATGTCATCATTGTCAATGTCCATAGCGTTTTAGGAAGTTGATCTTAGCAAATAGATAAGATCATTAAGGGTCTTGTCTTAGTCTGTTTCATAGGATTCCCAAAAGAACTCACTATGTGACTTAGAAAGTAGTTGAGCCACCAACTTTCTCAAGACTTTGACACCCAACTCTCCCGGCTTGTCAATATGTGACTACATCTCCAAGATGTGATCACACCTAGACCTTGCCTTGCCAATAGGGCTTGAGTGACCTTAAACTTTTTAGGAACTTGTGGGTTAGGGAGAATAATTGGAGGAGGTGAAAGAAGTATGATATCCATGGGACATCATCTTCATTTAGGAAAGCTTGTTTCAAGAGATTTGGGAAGATCATAAATGTCTAGACCAGACATCTTTTTGGGAGATATTCAAGACAATTGATTTAAAGTCCTTAATATGACACCCAATATGAAATATTAAGGCTAGGACCCAACAAACTATTTTATAACTTAGAAGAGGGATGCCGTAATCCAAGCTATAAAATATTTGAAGGTAAGTGAATGACAATTCACCAATTTCCACCATGAAAAACTAAATAATTTATTAGGTTTTAATTGGATTTGAAAGTCCTAGATCTTTGAGATTCATTGAACTGTTCAAAGGCATGTTTCAATCTCGAGTGTGCCCTTCAGGTTTTGTGACTGGGATGCCGAGGATCACAAAACAAGGTGTGAATAACCATGCAAATATACTTGGTACCCTTAATATTTACCCCTTAATCAGTGTGCCGGTTAATCACACACGCTCCACCGATACTATGATAAATATTAAGTTACCCTTTGCCTACCTTGTTAGGTCCAGGTTAGTGTGCCGGTTAACCACACACGCTCCACTAACGACTTAAGCAAAGTGCAAAGTGTAATTTCATGGGTTAGCACCAAATTCACATTTTCCTAAGTAACTAAGATTGGGTATTAATAAGAGTTTAGTTACTTAGTATTTATCATTAATACTTTTAATGAAAGGAGAATTGTAGTCCTTGTCCTACCCGTTCGGCTAACGACCCTCCACCAGTCAAGGAAGCGGTGGGTGAGAGTGGACACCCATTAAACTGCCATTTTATAGGCAGTAACCTTATACCCCCTTATAGACCGGCTTCGTGAATGAGGCCTACTAACGGTAAGACTGACTTGCTCTTATACATATATTTATTATTAACTTATAATACTATAAAGTATAAGGGTTGAATTTTAACTTTTAAAATTCTAAGGGCTAACTTGGAATTAAAGTATTCATGGGGAAAACTTTACAAATTCCAAAACTTGAGGGCAAGTTTTGAAAATATTCAAAACTAATTAATTCCATAACTTATGTGTTTAAAGTAGTTTTAATTAAAAAAAAAACTCTTCAAGTTCCATAACTTGAGGACAAGTTATGGTAGACTTTAAACTAATAAAAGAATGTAACTTTTCTTTATTTTTGTAACTTATGGAACTAATTAAGGTTACACATTTTATCATTTAATGAAGTGACTCTTGAACCTCCATAACTTGAGGACAAGTTATGGAGTCATAAAACCATTTAATGAGGACAAGACTCTTCATTTTTGTAACCATTGCCAACTTTTTATGAGTTTTATGAAACTTAAATGTGACTTTTCATATAACTTGAGGACAAGTTACAAAAACACATTTTAGAATCAACTCTTAGATTAAAATGGATTGAAAACACATAATCAATTAACTTTTCTATTAATCTAATAAACTCATATGAACAAAGATAATTCACATCAAATTTTTTTCAAGTAATTAGCATAACTTTTAAACTAATACAATTCGATTTTTCAGCTAATTTTGCAAGTATAACAAGAAAACAAGCCTTGGCTCTGATACCACTGATGGGTTTTGCGCATTCTAACACTCCTAAGTGTACATGCAACCCTAAATACCTTGGATCTATGTTTTCTCTATTATACATACAATTATGAACATCCAAGGTATTATCCTAATCTAGCATACAAAATAATAAATATAACAAGATAGAATACATACCTCTTTGATGTAGAATGTCTTCATGAAGCTTGAGTGCCTAGTGCCCCAAGTGTGACACCTCAAATGGTTCACACAACACCAAATACACTTGGAATAACTTGAGAGAAACTTGAACACTCCTTGAAATCGTCTAGCCCTCACACTCACACATTAGTGCACGATTTCTTGAGCCATGGGATTCTTTTATATGGTGGCTATTAGGGTTACACCATGTAACTTATAACTTTACCCATTCCTTATGCTCCATGGATTTTAACCTCCATGGAGTATCCATAGGTCACCCCATGGACTTAGTCCAACATAAGGAATCTTGGATCACAAGCCCACATATATAAGAATGAATGATTTACACAATCAAACCATATATTTAATTAGTCTCCTTTTGATCACTTAATTAATTCCAAATTAATTCTTGATCAATACTAATTAAATAACCTTATTAATATAGTAGAACTTATAATATATTAACCAACCTTAAGTGTTATTTTTCTCATTATAGTCTATCCAAATGCATGATGCCATGCAACCCAAATGGACCATGCCGGGTCGGGTCAAGTCTTACAAATTATAGTTATGGACTTAGACATTAATCCAACAGTGATGTTTTGGATTTAACAAAGACCAACTAAGGCCAATTGTGTGAAGTGTTTGTCTTGATAAAGAATCCGCACTATCTCTTGAATATTTGGCAAGATAGTCTTATATGTCAAGAGGACAGTGGGCGTCTTAAAGATCCTAAAAAGAATTTCAAGAACTAATGAAGAATAAAACCTGAGGTTCTTCACTAGCACACGACTTGAGGTTTATAACCTATCATGTTGACATATTCTTTGCCCATTCCAGTTAAAGTTGGCTTTGCATAGGAGTTCTGAAAGTTCTCAATTGGTTGCATAACAACTTGGAAGCAATGGCAGGCCCTGTACTGCCAGGTGGCAAGAAGTTAATATTGCATAAGTTCAGTCCATATGAGTTTGGATTTGTCATTATCCTTGTCTTGTGACTATGGTTTTGACGATTCACATGGATAAGAACACATACACCATAAAATCTAAGGGTCATAAGGTTTCTCTCCGATTCATGAAAATGATGGTGAGGAAACACTTCCACCAAGTAGATTTGAAGCAGATGGCAAAAGGTCTAAACAATTGAGACTATGATTACGGCATCCCTTTTCATAGTTCTGAAATTGTTTAGACACACATGCATGCTATCTAAGGAAAGGTGTATGATTTTGATAAAGTTTTATCAAAGCATCTCGTATCAGAAATCTGAACTTTGGTAAGGAAGTCAATAAAGTATTGATTTCTAGAAGTCCAGCTGATTTCGGAGTACATGTCAAAGCTAGTGGGAGCATAAGTGTTATGCTAATAATCATCATGTTAGTGGGAGCATGATAATTATTGTTAGTGTTGCAAGTTAGCAATGTTAATTATAGAAAACAAAAGTTTCAATTCGTGTGGCTGCAGGGATTGAAAAAGTTGTTTTGCTATAATTAAGGGAGAGGATATACTTAATTTCAGTTCTAAAGGCTTAGATTGAGACCTTAATCATCTTTAGTCAAGAATATATATATGAATTTCATGTTGGATTGGTTCAACTTAAGGAAATTCTATATATTGCGTTCTCAAAATTCGATTATGATTACGGCATCCCTCTTCAAAGTCAAATTTTGAAAACATGGCAAATAAAAATATTGTAGCAAAAGACTGGTCTAGAATCATGTCTTTATGTGAGACATCATGAATCGTGTACCATTTGCTTTGGGTATAGGATCGATTGCATGTGCTATAATATTTGTCATTTCTAAATTTTTCCAAATGCCCAGAGGCATTAAGAAGGGAAAAGGTCTAGAATTGGATATGACTAAAATGATTAAGCAATTGTCGAGTACAATCTGAGGTTTACCAAAGATTGGTTGCTCAGGGACAGTTGGAAGTATAGTGCTAATTTTGGAAGGACCATATTGACATATTCTGAAAAGAGGCATCTCTTATTCAGAAGTGATAGTCAAAATGAGAATATGGAGTTGTCTCTATAGGTGGAAGTTATCTGTGTAAGATTAGAAAACTTAATGCAAGAAGCATGTCCAAAGCAATGTACTTTGAATATGAGACTTAGTTTCCATGGAGTTGATCGCCATTGGAATACCTTATAATGACTGTTGACAAGTCTTTGTGACTTTGTACATATTCATTACAGGAGGGTCAGTGCATATAAGTTTAAAATCTAAACAGATTTCGATAAATGATAGGAATTTGAAATTCTCACATTTTTCGATAAGGATTTGGGAGTGTGAAATTAGAATCATTGAAATTATGTTCAATTGGATTATTTCACAAAGTAAGGATCATAGACAAACATAGAGTGCATACTTGGTGTATGGCAAAGCTATTGTTTAAGAAAAACATAGTGTACATGCTTGGAGCATGGGACAACTAGTGTTTTTAATTCAAGTATAAAGTTGATAAAACCGAAACAATGAATAATGAGTAATCAGTATGGTGATAAATAAAAGTGTTTATTTATATTCATAGGGTTTGATACCATATTTGATTCATTTATTCTTGTGTTTCACTTTGCATGTTTTGACTTCCAGAATAACTAAGTCGCTCTTCCTGAATGATTAAGTTATTGAAACCATCCACAGTCGGTCATATGTTGGAAGTAGATATGAATCAAGACTGTCATGGGTTGGTTTGTAGAGGTCCAAGTTGGTGGACAAAGTGGTGCTACAACACTCATGAGTGCTCATAAGTTCTGAGTATTGGATTCAACCCGCGCTCATTTGAATCACTTCATGGATTTTATCACGAGTGATCATGAGACGATAATATCTTATATTCTTCAAACCTAGAGATATGAGTTGTTACTATGAGTTGGTTGTACATTGATTGCACGAAAACGCATTCGGTAACTCGATGTTATAAAACGTGCCTTTGTGTATGATTCAACAAGTAGTAGAACAAGCCATATGAGTCGAAGTTTATCCATTCCTTTTACCTTCGGGATAAAACCGATATCTATGGGCCCCTCGATGATTTAAAGATGATACATGTGAGTGCTTGGCCAAGCCAGGACTGATTTGATTTGTTCAATCAGTCAGTCATCATGAATCGGAAATCGGGAAACAACAAATGGACAGAGAGAATGATTGATAATCCATGTCTCAGTCCATATGATATCTAGAATGGAGGAATATATGATCCCTTATCTAATGGACAAGTCATTGACAAAGGTCAGAGTTCATCGACAAGGTCAGAGTTCGACAGAAGCTTTTGAGAGCTACGATTGCTGATCGGTTCCTGAAGTCATACGCAATAATAGTTTTAGACTTATCTAAGTGGGAGACTGTTGGATTAATGTCTAAGTCCATAACTATAATTGGTAAGACTTGACCCGACCCGGCATGGTCCATTTGGGTTGCATGGCATCATGCATTTGGATAGACTATAATGAGAGAAATAACACTTAAGGTTGGTTAATATATTATAAGTTCTAATATATTAATAAGGTTATTTAATTAGTATTGATTAAGAATTAATTTGGAATTAATTAAGTGATCAAAAGGAGACTAATTAAATATATGGGTTGATTGTGTAAATCATTCATTCTTATATATGTGGGCTTGTGATCCAAGATTCGTTATGTTGGACTAAGTCCATGGGGTGACCCATGGATACTCCATGGAGGTTAAAATCCATGGAGCATAAGGAATGGGTAAAGTTATGAGTTACATGGTGTAACCCTAATAGCCACCATATAAAAGAATCCCATAGCTCAAGAAATCGTGCACTAATGTGTGAATATGAGGGCTAGATGATTTCAAGGAGTGTTCCATTTCTCTCAAGTCATTCCATGTGCATTTGGTGTTGTGTGAACCATTTGAGGTGTCACACTTGGGGCACTAGGTACTCAATCTTCATGGAGACAAGCTACATCAAACAAAGGTATGTATTCTATCCATTTGATTACCCAAGTATCAAGTATTGTATGCTAGATAGGGTAATACCTTGGAAAGTTCATAATTGCATGTATAATAGAGAAAACATAGATCCAAGGTATTTAGGGTTGCATGTACACTTAGGAGTGTTAGAATGCGCAAAATCCATCAACTAGTGCCTTCTACGATTACTTAGTGCATACAAGTTATATATAACCCTGATCGGACAAACAATTGATTGTGTGGTTCTGCCCTAAGCCCACAACCAAACAAGGAACATGGAATGAGGCGGAAATCAAACATCCCACTGCCTGTCGGATCTTTATTGTATATAACTCTATCGTATCCACTAGGAAATTACAGAATTAACAGTAAGGATCCTTTTTGATAATGTGAGTGTGTTCTTTCAAAAAATCCAATATTTTCTTAGTAAGTTGAGACGTAGCCTTTAAACCTTAAGACCCCATTGTATACATGTTGATGCACTCTGAAATAGTATACTTGTAGTTTTATTATTTACTAAAACTACATAAATATATGTTTTCCTCGGAAATATATGTTCTATGTTAGAAAATAGTGCATTGTTCTTGTATATAGTAACTTGACCCATGTTTGTTTTCCCTGTGTGATTACTTAGTGTATACAAGTCATATATAGCCAAAATTGAATGGGTAGTAGACTGTGTGATTCTGCTCTAAGCCCAAAACCAAACAAAGAACAGGAAATGAAGCGGACTTCACCCATTCTACTGCCTATCAGATGTTATTTATATATAACCCTATCGTATAAACTATGCAATAATAGAATTAGCATTAAAACTCCTTTCTAGAATGTAAGTTCATCGTGTTAAATATGGTGTGTGGTTTAGTTCTATTATTAAAATAAAGCCATTTGAAACTATGTGATTCCTATAAACTAAACGTTTTAGTTGATACTATTGTGAGTTTCTCATAACCATGCTAAAATGACTAGTGCCCTACACGACGTTCTTCAAGCGTCCGAATGATATGACATTTGTCACCCAAAAACTTCCGTTGCAACTATAGCTAACAGTCAGGGCGCGGGATTGTCAGTCCCGTATAGATCTATACACAAATTCACCCTCTCGCTCTAGGAGACTCTAGTTATAATTTATAGGATTATAACCTGTACCTTAATGGGTGCAACGAAGTAGTGCCTCACAACGATGTATTAACTAGTTTATGTATAGTGTACTAGTGTTCTCTTGTACATGAAAACGTATGTATTACCTTGTACTAGTAGTGTACAATAATTATGATTAAATAATTATTTTAGTATGAGATCCTTGTCTTAGTAAAACCGTGTGATGTTCCCTAACTATACCTATTATAGTTTACATGTATGTTCTTGTATGCAATGAAAATCTTGGAAATTAACAGTTTGTATAACACAATAAAATATTTGAGAAATATACCCTTTTTGCTCGACATTTTACAAATGGGTTAAAGTTTTATCTAACGAGTTTTATATTCACACATATATATAAAGCATATGTGAATAAACATGTATTTTGGAAAACTAGGGTATAAAATAGTTGAAGTAGTTTAAAATAGTTTGAAATCATTTGGATAATAACACAAGATTTCTTTGTGTTTTAATTGTATCCCCCCCCTAAAAACATTGAAAAGCGGTAAAAACGTAGGAGTATGAACTCACCTCTAGTGCGTGCTTGTTTGGATACGAAGTGGCAGTGATGATCCTCGAGTTAGACTCCGTGCGAGTAGTCGTATCCTAATAATAGTTATACACGATATCGTATTTAAAATAATAAGATATTAATTTAAATAATAGATTAAGTAATGGTTTAATTAATAATTACAGTCTTAGATAACACTTTAATTATCTAAGAAATACTTACAAAAGCCTTAGGAATTATTTAAAATAATTCTAGACGTTTTCGGTGTGTTGAGTGTTTTCGGTTGGAGTTTTCGGTGGAGACTTGAAGATTTGAAGATAATGATGAATGTTGTTGGTGTTCTTGGTGAAAAAAAAGAACTAGGGAAGAATCTTATGAATATATGCTGTTCACGGATGATAGTTAAGAGCAAAATGGGAAGTGTTTGCGGTGTGAAATGTGAGAAATGAATTGAGTTCACGGATGGACACACACACACACACACATATATATATATATATATATATATATATATATATATATATATATATATATATATATATATACAGAGAGAGAGAGAGAGAGGAAAGTGTTTACGGTTCATGAATGGGCCATGACTTTGGGTTTTCGGTCCTTAATGGGCTTGGCTACTTGATTTTGGTCTCAAATATGGTGATTTCGGTCATACATGACCAAAAACACAAGTTCCTTGACTTAAAGCAACCGTAAACTCATTTTGATTTGATTCTCTAAACTGTGAAGTACATTTGGGATTAATTCTTCGCCGAAAACTCTATGTTCTAGAATCCTAGGACCGCAAACCATTATTTAATGTGTTTATTTATAGTTTAAGGCTTAGTATTTTGACTTAAGTTAATTTATACTATCCTAAACTAACTTAGGATTCGATCTAAAATTAGTTGCTAGCCCTATAACCAAGTCCTCAAGATTGTAGATGTTACAATGCATCAAGGATTGCAATTATGGTTTCACTTGTACTAGGTTAGGGTTCAAACTTTGATGGGTCTAAAATTTCCTAGTTGTGACAAATATTGATTCTGACTCTGATGAAAGTATTTCTGATTTTCAAACAAATGATTTAAATATTCTTGAACATACTACTTCTAGTTCAGAAGATTTTGATACATGTGAATGTATTGGCAAATGTAATTTTAATACTTCGATTAATGTTATTACCAATAACTCAATTAATGTTCTTTCACAAGATGATAAAGATCTTTTAAGAACTTTGGATTCTATAAAAGATAAGAATGTTCAAGAATTACTAATAAAACAAATGCTTAATAAAACCAAAAGCATAACTCCTACAAATATGAAAATTTTAACCTAAATAAATATATATGAAAGATTTTCTAAAATAAAACCAATTTCTATGCAAGAACCTCAAGAAGAACTAAAAATAGTAAAATAAGAAGTAAAAGAAATAAAAAACATACTTCTTTAATAGAAAAAGAAAAATCCTCTAGTATCAAAAAATAAAAATATAGAAATTAAAGATGAAGATGAAAATAAAATTGAAAAGGTTACTATTGATAAAATCATAAATGATCAAGTTTCTCAAAAATGGAACACTAAAATTACTTTAGTGAAATACAATTTTAAAATATATATAACAACATTATTTGATAGTGGTGCTGATATGAACTATATTCAAGAAGGAATATTTCCTACTCAATTTTATGAAAAAATTACATCCAGATGATCTTGTTCTGGAGGTACAAAATTAATTGTAAATTATAAAGTTTCAAATGTTCATATTTGTAATGATCAATACTATTGTTATAAAACTCATCTAATTCAAGTAAAAGATCTCTCTTCTCCTTTAATTTTAGGATCACCTTTTATTACAAAGTTATATCATTTCATGGTTCATGATGATGGTATTAGAACTAATGTTTTGGGAAATGAAATCATTTTCAAATTTTGTGAACCCCCTTCTTATTCAATTATTAATGTCCTTAATTTATAAAACAAAACATGTCAAGTATCTTATAAGTGAAATAAATGATGTTCGCAAAATTAAACAATTAAATGAAAATCATGTTCAAGATAGAATAATAGCTTTAAGATTAAAATTAGAAAGAAACGTTTGTTCTAATATCTCCAATGCTTTTTGGAATAGAAAGCAACATATTGTAAAATTACCTTATATTAAAAATTTTAGTGAAAAGATAGACCTTCAAGATCTTGAGCTATTGATATGAATAATGAATTAGGACTCATTGTAAAAAGAAAATTCAAGATTTGCTAGATAAGAAAGTAATAAGGCCTTCTAAATAACCATATGTTATGAATGCAACTAAACTAGAAAGAGGATCACCAAGATCGGTTATCAATTATAAACCTTTAAACAAAGTTTTAGAATGGATTCGTTATCCTAGTCCTAATAAACAAAATTTGTTAAAAAAAACTTTATGATTCAAAAATATTTTCAAAATTTGATATGAAATCCGGATTTTGGCAAATACAACTTCATGAAGAGGAAAAATATAAAACCGGATTTAATGTTCCTTTTCGGACATTTTGAGTGGAATTTTATGCCTTTTGAATGCCCCTTCAGAATTTCAAAATATTATGAATGATATTATTATTCATATCACCAGTTTTGCTATTGTTTATATTGACGACGTTCTTATTTTTTTAAAATCTATTGATCAGCATTTCAAACATTTAAAGTAGTTTCATGATCTAATTTATCAAAATGATTTAGCTGTCTTTGCAGCAAAAAAAGGCACTTGTTCAATGACCAAATTCATTTTTTAGGAAATGACATAGTCAAAAACACTATCAAACCTATTACTAGAAGTTTAGAATTATCTATCAAGTTTTCTGATTAAATTAAAGACAAGAAACAACTTCAAAAGTTTCTAGGATGTCTAAATTATATTCATGATTTTTTCAAAGACTTAGGAATTCTTTGTAAACATTCTTTATAACAGATTAAAAGATAATCCCGAACCACGGACTAAAAAACATATCGATATCATTATACTTATCAAGCAAAAAATTCCTACTTTTACCTTGTTTAAATTTAACGCACCGAAATGCAATTATTATAGTTGAAACTGATGCTAGTGATATTGGATTTGGAGGGATATTAAAAAAAATTATTAAATTCTAAAAAAAAAACAATTAGTCCGTTTTTATTCAGGGTATTGGAGTAATACTCAAAAAAATTATTCAACTGTCACAAAAGAATTTTTAAGCATTGTTTTATGCATCATAAAGTTTGAAGATAATTTATTTATGAAACGGTTTTTTATTAAGAATTGATTGTCAATCTGCAAAATCAATTTTAGAAAATGATATTAGAAAACACCATTTCCAAACAATTTTTTCCCATTAGCAAGCCCTTTTGGGAAATTTTGATTTTCAAATTGAGTTTATACAAGGAGAAAATAATTTACTTCCAGACTTTTTTTCTCGTGAATTTCTACATGGAAAATGAGTCCATCTTCCTCATCATCCACACATGAAGGCAAAAACCCGATTACTCAAACACCTATTCCTTTCCCAAGGAAAAATCGATTTTATCCATTAACAACTTCTTCAAAAACACTCAACTTGTGACATCCCGAAATTTAGGGCATAAACTATGAACGACTAAATGACGGTAAATCAGTGGGTAATCTAACTCGTTTGATTTTCTATTTCATCTAATGAAATATAAACAATTTCAATTCAAATATATACGATATCAGATGATACTTTGCTTCAAGATGTGTAAACTGTCAAACAGATTAAACCGCTCAAACTACAACGCTAATTAATGCGTCTGAAAAACTGAAATTTTTTATTTAAGCTGTTTTCAGCAAAGAAAACATTAATATATTATAGAACATGTTACCCTGTTTCCGAAAACATTAAGAACGTCCAAAACGGAGTTCGCAGGCAAAAGATATGACAGTTTTAAGAAAAAAACCGATATAACACTAGTTTTATCTGTTTTAAGTAAGCTATTTCACACCGTTGAGGTATTTACGAATTGCCGAAAAAATTTCTAAGAGCGTTTTTGGAATCAGACTATAGTCTATGATTTAATTTCATACTCGAAATATTTTTAGTGAAAATATTTACGAAAGTCGCAAAAACGGACACCGTGAGCCGTTTAGACGCAAAACTTCAAACGCGATTTCCCGAAGTTCCGTAACCCCAAAAATTAATCCGTTTCAGTTTTTGAAATCCTTGAATTAAATCCAATCCATCGGTATATTCGAAAAATTTTCTCAACACCCGGATCCCGATGCACTCGACTATGTGTGCTATTGAGTCATTAATAAGGGTATCACCCTTGGGTGAGACCCACTAGATTTCGGAAGGACAATCATTAGCCGTTGTTGAAACACTAAACTAATGATCGATAGATCATTTAACAGAAAAATGTATCAAAACAAGAAGAACAATTGATCAAAAAGTGTCGAATGATTATCTTATCAAAGCCTTATAAGAGTTCTGTGTGAACTTCGCTATAAAGACGATGTAGGGCAATACCATTGATAACCCTAGAAACGTTGCATGCATGCACTATAAATAGTCTAACCCTAAAGACATTAAAACTCGGGTGGACAGGCCCAACCCGTTACATTATGGACTATTCTAGTACAAAACAAATTGACACAACATTAAATACTTCAACAATCTCCCCCTTTGTGTCAATTAACGAAGGAGAGACTTCATCTCTGAACCTTATGAACTTTAAACAACTTCATCATCAGATTCAAAAGTGTGTTTCAGATCGTGAGATACCATCTGATCATATCATTGAAACACTTGAAATCTTCATCATTGTTGTGTTTGCACGCAACTGTCAGATCCATAATGTGATTTAGTGCTGTAGAAGAGTATAAATGTTTATCTAAAAAAAGAACAAACTATTCCGAACTTTATCTCCATTTCGCCTTTGAAACACAATTCTCCAATCAGATTTCTTCATTTTACCAAGCTTCCTTTTCTGAAAATCCTTTGTTTCTTCCTTTGGATCTACGACAGGCTTCTTCTTCAGTACAACAGCTATCTCAACATGTTTTGCAACCTCGTAAATATAACATATCATCATTCTTTTAAGATGCAAAACGATAGGCTCATACTTCGCTTCATCCTTAGATAAAATCCGAAACATAGAAATCCAGTCATTCGGATTTAAGAATGGCAAATCAGCAAGTGTGAAATCAACTTCAACACGACTTGTTCCTATGTAGCCTTTAAACATGATGTTAGTGAAGTGTTCAACACGAAAAGGGGCAAACACTTTTACAGCCACGAGCTTCTGAAGACTCCACGTCTCATATTGAGGCTGACCATGGTTGAGATAGAACGAGAAGAGCATCTTGTTAACACGATAGTCCGAAAGAGGTGCTTTCTCAATATGCTCGAACCCTCAGAATAAGAAAGCTCCCGGAGTGAGAGGAAAATCAAGATGCGCGTTAGTTGTGTTGTTTAGGTCAAAAGATACTGCAGGCTGTAACGAGAGAACTTCCGGATCATCTATTGCTTCTTTCTGAATTCTTTCAAACGACCAAGGAGGAAAAAGAGTTTTCAAAGCTTCATGAGTTACTTTCGCAAGTCTCTCTTCAGCTTCTTTGGCGTCTAACTCCCTTGTGTATCGCAAAAGATTATCAAGTTCCTTATCTCTTTTCTTATGTACCAAATTTTCCGCTTCCGAGAGTACTTCTTCCTCCTCATCATCATCATCCACCAGTTTTCCTTTCCCTTTAGATTCCAAAGCTTCATTAACCTTCAGATCTATCTTTGGTTTATCTTCATGTTCATTAGTAGGAGTGGGTTTCGTAACTTTAGGCTCCTAGGGATTTGATGGTTCTTTTTCTTTCACCGGTTCTCCCCCTTGTTTCGGAATAGCACTGCTTCTCGAAACACCCTCAATTTGATTTAAAATAGCAAAAACAGGTTGGAGTTTACCTGTGAAGTGTTGGCGAACCGAAACAGTGAGAATGGAATCACGAGTGTCAACAAGTCCTTTCAAGAAGTGATTGACATCTGAAATGTAGCTTTTGACAATTGCCCATTCATTTTCCAGATCATCAACTCGACGGTTGGTATAGCTGAGCTTGAGAGATAAAGTTTTGGCCTTCTCAGTCTTTGTTGAGAGTCTATCTAAAAGATCGTTTTCTGCAGCAACATCCTCCTGCAGCTTCTCAATATTGGAAACAATTGAAGCACTCATCTCAGCATTGTCAACTCTGAGAACAGAACGAACCTTGGAAAGTGCTTCTTTTTCGTTATGAAGTGTAGTTCCGAGACTCGTGATGACCTTGTTAGCAACAGCTGTGTTCTGAACCGAAGAGGTTCGAAAGTCTCACATAAAATGTGTAACATCAACAAGTAGTTTTGCGACTTTTTCGGTCGTTTCACGAACTATTTTCTCAGAGTTTTCAACAGCCACTTTGGAGTCAACAAGATTCTTGGCATGTTCCTTTGTTAACATCTCGATGATGTCTTTATGAGACTCAATAGAATACTCTTTATTGGACGAAGACTTTGAAGATTCCAGAAGATAATCCAATTTCTCGTTGAGTGTTTTGAACTGCCTTTTCGTCATTGGGGCCTCATCGTCATCACTGGCTGGATGAACAGTGAAACGGCTTAGGCCAAAGTACTGAAGATCATCCTGATCATCACCAGACATCATATTCGGATCATCTTCCCGTAAAGGTGAAATTGGAGAATTGTTAGGGCTAACTGCAGTACCAAAATCAAATGCCCCTATATCAGATACGTTGAAATTCGACATCGGCGTAGTGGTTGTTGTTGCAGTCGAATCAGTGTACAATGGAGTAGATTGAGCAACGGAGATCTGTGGTTGCGAAACACCAACATATACATTGGGACAAGGAGTGATGGTGATGGGTGTAGAAGTAGCAGTAGGAGAAGGTGGAGGAGAAGGAACATGAAATGTTTCATTCGTTAAAGGAATTGAAGCGGGAATAGGAGATGATACCTTCGCAGTAGATTGAGTAGGAATGGGCTCCGAGACCATGGGTTGCGAAGCTATTGCAGTATCTTTTGTTTCAATCCGAATTGCATCTCGCTCTTGTAAATCCGAATGAGTGCGAGATTCAGAAGCTTCTTGAACTGGAGTCAGAGACCTAGGCTTCCGAGCAACTTTCTTAACCTTCTTCTTCGGAGTAGCAGCAGGTTCAGAGGGACCTGTCTTGCCTTTTTTCTTTCCTCCCTTATTTGGTTTTCCAACCTCGTCAATTGCCTTTCGTAGAGCATCAGGCATAGGACGAACTCCTGAAGCAGGCTTCTTCCGACATTTATTTACCACAATGTTGTCAGCAGGAACATTCAAGAGCATGGCTTTGGGAATTGAACCAACAAAGCTAAACTTAGTAGGATCCGATACAATGAAATTTGAAGTATGGAAGATCGGAATCACAGCAAGCACATAGACATCTGGAACTTCAATCTGAAGATGAACCAGAGCACGCTTAACAATAATCGACCAAAAACGAGCGCATGAAATTTCAGAGTGCCTCGTTGTAGAGAGTGTGCTCTAAACCAGTTGAGCCCAGAGAATTGAACCATAATCAAGGTTAATCCCGGTGTAGAGGCTATAGATGATCGTACATAACAGTTTGCTAGCACTTTCTGACCCAGTAACTCGTTCTAAAAAACTCTTGAAAAGTAGAATGAAGAGTCCATTCCACATTGGTGGAAGGTTAGGTTTCTTGAACTTTGACAGAAGAGTGATCTCACTAAGATATCCCATCTGGAAAAACATCTCGATGATGGCGGCTGAAGAAATCGACTCAGGATCGACAAGACTCTCTGTTAAAGTAAACCCTAGCATCCTGCAGAACCGGGTCTTCGAGACGGAGGTTTTGTGAGAGTCAATCTCAAAAGTAATAACTCCATCATTAGGGCTGTGGTTTGCAGATGAATATGCCCTCAAGAGATGAACTAAGGGCACAAATTCCCCTATTGTTAAAGATTAAGCAAGAGAATACCTTAAACACTCGATCAATGGTTTGAGAACTTCATTGTATCGAGAAGAGTTCAGATCTAAGTAGGAGTTGTGATTGGGTTTGATGTTGAGTATGACTGTTGATGCAGTTTGACCGGCATGAGAAGCGGTTTTAGACGAAGCAGCCAGGGATGCAGTTGAAGACGGCGATGAACAGTGCATAGAGAAATGGGTTTTTGCTTGAGAGTTTTTGAAAGTGGCGAGAAAATCAATCGTTGATTAACCCTTTTATACGTCATTGGTGGAGAGAGAAAGCCAGCTGTTGACGCTTCTGTATCCCTGAAAAATCACCTGAAAAGATGTGACAACTATACGTGTGTCAGGCGGCGTAACTGACGTGGGTGATGTCAGGATCTTCACACGCCCAATTTGAAATCTTATCCCTTTTAAACCGTCGTTTCAGTTTTGCACGTTCGTAACCAAGCATTAATCTCTACAACCCATTCACAACAAGTAGCCATATCCTGTTTTTATAATAGAAAGTAACCATTCAAAATTTTGAGACCAGACTTTTGAAAAATCACAAGGATTTTTGTGCAAGAGTGTGCCAAAGATAAAGAAATAAAGCAAATTATATCTGGTAATCTATGATGTCAATTATAAATCAACATAAAAGCAGTTGGATCCCGGGCAACAATCTCTTCCTTCGGAGTCATGAGAGACTCGAAAGTGCTTGTGTGGCATCCCGTTGAATTACGATTATCTGTTTGGTGAGAAAGAGTGAAAGACTTCTTTTAAATAGGCTTAAGGATGGCTCAATCTTCAACCAAATTCCGAAACTCAATGTAAGTCCGAAAGTATGGAAGAAGTGCTTGTCTGAATAGTGTAGCCATAATTACAAGTATGCATTGGATTGATTTAAGTGGCTGGATAATATAGAAATCTCAAGAAAAATAAAAACTGGATCTTTTGGGAAGAAAAGTCTTGGGCCAAGAACATTTCATCAAGATCTCGCAAAAATAAAAATAATGAGATTCCAAGGTACAAACCACGTGGGTTGAATTTCGTCAATTCCATGGTGAAAAATCTAGAACATATTAATTGCTCACCGTCAATTAAGAAACTGGTTTCAGATTTTGGGTTTCACTCAATTCGTGGTGATAACGAATTTAAGATCATAAACACAGATGTTGTGTAACCATAAACCTCAGTGGTAATTTCTGAGAGTCTCGAGGGTTACATTAATGGAAGTGAAAATGATGGAGAAATGTTGGAGGTGGTTCCGAAGATAAAATGTACCTTTGCTATACGAAACTGACAAAGAAGTGAACTCTTAACTCATTTGAGAAGACTAAGGTAGCTCAATGACTTATGTGAATTTATAGCCTATTTGGGTAGAAACGATTGGTGTTATCAATTCATTAAGGCTTCAAACATAGGGTCTCAGAGGCTTTAGACAACATGCAACAACATGCTTCTAGGGACACTTAACTAGTGCAAAGGATTTAGAATTACAAGCTTTTCCCAATCGTCCTTATTTGAAAGTAAAATATATACCTGCATCTAAAATACACATTGAAAAGATCACACAAAATAATAATAATCAAAATTAAAATAAAAATATTTTTGGTAATTTTGAGTTTTTTTCTGAAAAAGATAAAACAGAAATAAAGAAAATGTTTTTGTGATTTTGGATTTTTCTGAAAAATAAATAAAAACAGAAACATAAAAACATATTTTTATGATTTTTTTTTAATTTTCTGAAAAAGAAATAAAAACAGAAAAAATAGACTCAAAAACAAAAATGTACAGTAACTTCCGAATCAGTCGGAAGAGACTTAATATACAAAGGATACAAAAACTTCCGAACCTTTTGATGAATAGTGGACTCCGAGTCGTTTCGAGGGTTCAGAGCCATTCAGAACATAAAGTATAGATTCCGAATCATTCCGAGGGCTCAGAGCGGTTAAAAGAAAGAATACTGCTTTACTTTGCTATGCTATTTTCGGAACGGAATCTGATTCTATCATTCCTAAGCCTTGTAGAATTTGATTGAAAGATTGTTCAGGTAAGGCTTTCGTAAAGATACCAGCTAGTTGATCAGCAGATTTCACAAAGTGAGTTTCAAATTTTCCGTCTTCTACGTGATCCTTTATGAAATGATACCTCAGTGCTATATGTTTAGTATTGGAATGTTGCACTCGGTTATGACAAATGCGAATAGCACTTTCAGAATCACAATATAAGGGGATCCTCTACATGTTAATCCCATAATCTCTAAGTTGAATTTGAATCCATATCACTTGTGAAGTGCGTGAGGAAACTGCGATATACTCAGCTTCAGCGGTAGATAAGGAGACACATGTTTGCTTCTTAGATTGACAACTTACGAGTTTGCCATCTAGAAACTGACATTCTCTGGTTGTACCTTTACGATCCAGACCGTATCCATCAAGATCAGCATCAGGGAATGGTTGCATAAAGAAACCTGAATTTGAAGGGTACCAAATTCCGAGAGAGGTGGTTCTCTTAAGATATCGAAGAATATTCTTCACTGCAGTCAGATGTGGTTTACGAGGATTCGCTTTAAACCTGGCACAATAGCAAACATCAAACATAATATTTGGTCGACTCGATGTTAGATACATTAATGATCAAATCATTTGTCGATACAAAGTCATATCAGCTGCAGGTTTGTCCAAGGACGGTGTAAGCTTTGTTCCGAATGCCATTGGAACCTTGACCTTTGAATCTCCCACCATTTCGAATTTTGCAAGAAAGGTTTTCGTATAAGCCTCCTGGTTGATGAATATACCCTCTGAACTCTGTCTAATATTCAAACCAAGGAAAAGTTACTTGGACCCATTGAGCTCATATCAAACTTAATTGGACAGGCGCAACCTGTTACATTATGGACTATTCTAGTACAAAACAAATTGACACACCATTAAATACTTCAACAACCATTCCCCTGAGATTTATCCCACGTGTCGTTCCCCCCATACCTCTTTTCATTTTGCTTAAACTCCATCCCAAAGGTACATGAATAGTACTTGATTTGAGTTGGAGAGTATGGCCTCCTTGGCCAGGGGGAGTGCTTCATACTACTATAAATAGAAGCTCACATCCTCCTTCAATCCTCACAATCTCAGCTCTCTTTCTTCTCTTCTCTCTAATCTCTCAAGCCTCTTACAAATCTCTCTCAAATCTCTCCCAAATCTTTTGCAAATCTCTCCCGAATCTCTTTTAGAAACAAAACCCACACCTTGATCCCACCATCCTAAAATCACTCTACACCATGCTTACAACCTCTCCCTTAAACATCCATATCACCCAAGCCATCCTTTTGTTGAGATCAACTCAAAACAAGAGAAAGAAATCGAAAAAAACAATATAGTTTCAGAATTCTGCCCATTTCGGAATTTCCTTCTTCAATTTCGGAATTCTGATCCTCCGGATCTTTTTCTGTTTCGGAATACAGCCCACTTCGGAATTCCCTCTTCAGCTTTGGAAATTCTCTCCCTTCGGATCTTTTGAGCTTCGGATCCCGCCCAATTTCGGAACCTACCCAGTTTCGGAGTCTCCTGACTTTGGATTTTCTATTAGTTTCAGACCCTTCTGACTTCGGACCTGATCATTTTGGAATTTAACCAACTTCGGAATTTCTTCATTTCGGAGTTTCAACAAGCGTCAGAACTTCAGCACCTCGGAATTTCTGCCACTTTGGATGTCTTCCATCATCATAGAAGGTTCCAATTTTCTCTCCTTTCATCAAAATTAAGCTATATCGGAAGATCAAATTCACAACAACACCTCTCGGTTCTCGCATCTAACACTAAAAAACAACTCGCTAAACGCATATCGAGGTGAGTGTTACGGCCCCTCTTTTATATTTATTCGTTTTGGGGGAGAATACATGTGCTAAATAGTATTTATGATACAAACTATATAAGTCTCATATGATATGCATGCTACAAGTTTAAATTATTTCAAAGTTTCAAAGACTACTACACATGAATACTTTTATGCATAAGGCTTTACACACATATACAAGATCTTTACGTTGAAATACATTTATCTATAAAAGTGAGTAGTTTATACTTTTATAAATACGTTGGGTGACAACTCGAAATTTCTATTTGTACAAACCCTGCAGTCAAGCAATACAAATAATAGTCAAGTTCATTTCTGCTAATTTTTAGCCGGTTTAAAGTCCGTTTGGGTGTTTTTAATATAAATTCGTCAAACGAACAAATAAAAGGAAGTATCTTCTAGGAGTGATGCGTAACAAATAAACATTTCACACCATAACAAGGTGTTTACGGCCAAACTTTGGGAGTTTGGGCTGTAAACTCCTCTTGGCCGTGAACTCATGCTTAAGGCATGAGTTTACTCCTAATTTCCCCACTTCTCACTTCCAAGCTCAAGAACACCCACATTTCTCTCTCAAGTATCATAACATATTTCTTCCAATCTACCAAAAAATGTAAGTGTTTCTTCTTTTGATTTGTTGTTATAACACTTCATTTAGTAGTTATACATGATTTCATCCATGAAATCTTGTCTTTTTCATAGATCTTCAAGTGTTATTCAAAACACCAAGAACACCAAGAACACACACTAGTGTTCCTGGACCTTAAACACTCTTGCAAGCTTCCTATAAGTAAGTACACTCCTCCTAACTAGTTATTTACTTAGAATGCTTGTTAAACCATTGAAAAACATCAAGAATACCCAAGAACACATGGGTTTACGGCCAAGGCAATCTCCTTGGACCGTAAACACCATAAGGTGGTGCACATGTGCCACCATTACCTTCTAGGGCTTGGATATTGGACTAGAACCTTGCATGCATGAGCTAAGGACCTTAAACCACGAAATGGTAGGAGTTACCATGGGTTTACGACCGTAAATCCACTAGGACCGTAAACCCTAAACCGTAAACTCCATGGGAGTTGGTCCATGAACCGTAAACCCTAATAAGGGGGCCATTATGAGACCTAGTCCCTTCTAAAGCATTGGAACCAAGTCTAGATCACTTATTTGAGGAGTATAGCACCTTAAACAAGCAAAAGAAGCAAGCACACATGAGTTTACGGCCGTAAACTCATGGGGTTATGACCATGGGCCGTAAACTCTAAAAGTTGGTGCAAATTGTGCCACTATTACTTCCTAAGGCTTAGACTTGATCATAGGATGCTTAACCTTGACTTGTAAGACCCTAAAACACACAATGGTACTAATTACCATGAGTTTACGGCCGTAAACTCATGGGGGAAATGACCATAAACCGTAAACTCATGTGGTGTTATCATATGGACAGTAAACTACAATGTGAGGCCATACTCTCTTTAGATGCAACCCCTTCATACTCCTAGCACTTGAATCAAAGTGTTATCCATGTTTTAGGGTGTCCTTACTTGATTAATTAGTTGTTAAATGACTAATTAGATACATATATGTGTCATTACATATTAAATAGGATCCGTGTGTGTGTTCAAGTCTTCACTTGACACTTAGCATTCTGTCCGGCACTTCCATCCAAACCACTAACTACAGGTGAGTTCATACCCCTTAATCAACCTTTGAAATGATTTTAAATGCTTTTAATGGGGGGGGGGAATACAAGCTGAAACATTCTAGTTATTGCTTTAATTATATGTGATTAATAACTAGAACAAACAGAAAAGATTTACTATTACTTTCAAGTTGCTATTAAACTTATGGATTTCAAGCACTTCAAAACCTTTTATTTAAACTCTTTTAAATGCTAAAACCGCTTTCAATTTCTTTTAAACTTACATTATTTTCAGACCCATATCTACACCAATATATTTATATAAGTAAGACTTGAAGGACTTAGGACTGATAGCTCACCTTATTTCCTGTTCCTTGTTTGGTTGTGGACTTAGGGTATCCTGTTATTTGTCCGAATGTCGTTGAAATCTTAGTTATATATCATATATATATATATATATATATATATATATATATATATATATATATATATGTGTGTGTGTGTGTGTGTGTTGGATATAAAAGCTTTCACTTCAGTTCAGTGCCTTTGTGTAACAAAGGCATACCTAGAACATTACTATTTTAACTATAATAGGTATAGTTAAGGTCTTACTACTCACTACTACTATTACAACAACACGTACTAGAGCCAGTACAGTTATGAGTCAATACACACTATACACTATACAAGAGAACATACTATACACTATATAAGAGAACATACTATAGACTAGTACAGAGGAAACATTACTACACTAAGAACTACTACATAAACATTTGAATACTACAAACAGAATGTGACATACTACTTCTCGATACGACACTTCATCGTGGTATCACTTTGTAACCAGAGTCTCCTGGAGGGAGAGCGGGCATTGTGTGTATAGATCTATACGTGACAGACACTCCCACATCCCGACTGCTAGCTACAGTCCCAGCCCATAAGGCCAAGGGGTGACAGAATGTTACCTTACTACACATGACCTGGAGGGTCATCAGTTATTCAGCCGTCGATCAGCATGGTTACATACGAGTTCACATTTAAACCTTTAATGAACCAATTAAGAATTTAAGGCAAAATAGACTCTCCGAGGCGTATTGTTCATTTGATACCACCTGGAGTCTACATTTTTATTACTTTAGACTCCTCGAGGTGTACTGTACATTTAGTACTACCTGGAGTCAGGATTTCATCACTTTATGACCAGCAGTGTCACTGCTGGGGTAAAACATTATTTTCCTATGACATTTACTTTGTGATTTTGTCACATACACATTTAAGTAAACTATATTATTCATAATGATAGTTTTATTGGGGAAAACTCTTACACTTACAAAAGAGCAAACACACAAACAGTCGGGTCTTGGTAGAAGACTACATTTCAGTAGAAAATATAGGATTTTCTAGAGTGTTCAACTATTTACGAAGATTTACAATCAATGATGAACATTTACACTATGTTATTACAAACATTTTTATACAGGCAATGACACTAAATACTTATGAACTCACCAGCTTTATGCTGATAAAGTCTTTCAAAATAACTTGTATTCTCAGGTCATCAGTAGACAGGTACTGACGAAGCTTTTGAGAAGATGGAGCACAAACAAGGCTCATCTTTTATTTTGATTATACATTTTGGTGTCTTACATACTATTCAGAACACGCTTGTATTAAAATTATTATGTTAATGCAATGGAGGTTGTTGCTTGTATTTAAATTATTACGTTCTGGGGTGGAGGACGTCATGTACAGTATCATAACAATGCATAATAGTAAAGACAAGCACCAACATCCATTGCATTAACATAATAATTTTAATACAAGCGTGTTCTGAATAGTATGTAAGACACCAAAATGTATAATCAAAATAAAAGATGAGTCTTGTATGTGCTCCATCTTCTCAAAAGCTTCGTCAGTACCTATCTACTGATGACCTGAGAATACAAGTTATTTTGAAAGAGTTTATCAGCATAAACCTGGTGAGTTCATAAGTATTTAGTGTCATTGCGTGTATGAAAATGTATGTAACAACTTAATGTAGTAACTGATTTCAAATGTTTGTAAATAGTATACTCCCTAGAAAATCCTATATTTTCCAGTAAAATGTAGTCTTCTACCAAGACCCGATTGTTTGTATGTTTGTTCCTTCGTAATAGTAAGAGTTTTCCCCAGTGAAATTATCAGTATGAAAATATAGTATTAGACTTCACTCATGTAAGGTGATTTCAAAATAAATGAACTAGGGGAAATTAATGTTTTACCCCAACAGTATCACTGCTGACTGATAGTGATGAAAATGCAAACTCCAGGCAGTATTAAATGTACAATACACCTCGGGGAGTCCGTTTTGCCTTTAATTATTAATTGGTTAATTAAAGGTTTGAATGTGAACTCGTATGTAACCATGCTGATCGACGGCTGAATAACTGATGACCCTCCAGGTCATGTGTAGTGAGGTAACATTCTGTCACCCCTTGGCCTTATCGGCTGGGACTGTAGCTAGCAGTCGGGATGTGGGAGTGTCTGTCCCGTATAGATCTATACACACAATGCCTACTCTCCCTCCAGGAGACTCTGGTTACAAAGTGATACCACGATGAAGTGTCGTATCGAGAAGTAGTATGTCACATTCTGTTTATAGTATTCAAAAGATTGTATAGTATGTCATAGTGTAGTGATGTTTTCTCTTTACTAGTATATAGTATGTTCCTGTATAGTGTATAGTATGTTTTGTTGTATAGTGTATAGTATGTTCTCTGGTATAGTGTATAGTATGTTCTCTTGTATAGTGTATAATATGTATTATTTCTCACTGTAGTACTCATGTAGCAACTCGTAAATGTACTGACTCTTGTATGTATCTTTGTAATAGTAGTAGCGAGTAGTAATCCCTTAACTATACCTATTATAGTGAAATAGTAATGTGGTTTGTATGCCTTTCTTACACAAAGGCATTAAACTTGAAGTGAAAGCTTTTATATCCAACACATATATATACGATATATAACTAAGAGTTCAACGACATTCGGACAAATAACAGGATACCCTAAGCCCACAACCAAACAAGGAACAGGAAATAAGGTGAGCTATCAGTCCTAAGTCCTTCAAGTCTTACTTATATAATTATATTAGTGTAGATATGAGTTTGAAAAACAATGTAAGTTTAAAAGAGTTTGGAAACAGTTTTAGTATCTAAAAGTTTAATAAAAGGTTTTGAAACGCTTGAAAACCATAAATTTGATAGTAACTTGAAAGTAGTAGTAAATCTTTCTGTTTGTTCTAGTCATTAATCACATGTGATTAAAGCAATAACTAGAATATTTCAACTTGTATTCCCCCCCCATAAAAGCATTTAAAATCATTTCAAAGGTTGATTAAGGGGTATGAACTCACCTGCAGTGAGTGGTTTGGATGGAAGTGCCGGAGAGGATGCTAAGTGTCAAGTGAAGACTTGAAAACACACACGGATCCTATTTAACATGTAATGACACATATATGTATCTAATTAGTCATTTAACAACTAATTAATCAAGTAAGGACACCCTAAAACATGGATAACACTTTGATTCAAGTGCTAGGAGTATCAAGGGGTTGCATCTAAAGAGAGTATGGCCTCACATTGGAGTTTACTACCCATATGGTAACACCACATGAGTTTATGGTTTATGGTCATTTCCCCATGAGTTTACGGCCGTAAACTCATGGTAATTAGTACCATTGTGTGTTTTAGGGTCTTACAAGTCAAGGTTAAGCATCCTATGATCAAGTCCAAGCCTTAGGAAGTAATAGTGGCATAATTTGCACCAACTCTTAGAGTTTACGGCCCATGGTCATAACCCCATGAGTTTACGACCGTAAACTCATGTGTTCTTGCTTCTTTTGCTTGTTTAAGGTGATATACTCCTCAAAGGAGTGATCTAGACTTGGTTCCAAGGCTCTAGAAGGGACTAGGGCTCATATGGCCCCCTTATTAGGGTTTACGGTTCATGGACCAACTCCCATGGAGTTTACGGTTTTGGGTTTACGGTCCAAGTGGGTTTACGGACGTAAACCCATGGTAACTCCTACCATTTCATGGTTTAAGGTCTTTAGCTCATGCATGCAAGGTTCTAGTCTAATACCCAAGCCCTAGAAGGTAATGGTGGCACTGTTGGATAAGATGTCTAAGTCCATAACTTATTTGGTATATACTTGACCCGACCCGGCATGGTCCATTTGGGTTGCACTTCACCCAAACTAGTTATGGATAATTTTATGAGAGTTGTATACTTATGATTTATTAATATATTATAAGTTATAATATATTAATATAAAGTCATGTTACTTAATTAGTTTTAATCTTGAATTAATTATGAATTAATTTAGTGATTAAAAGGAAGACTAATTAAATCATGGGCTATTCTATTTATATAGTGTGGGCTAACACTCATTTGGGAATGGGCTAAGCTTATATGGAAGTTCATGGAGCTTTTACCCATGGATCCTTGGAAGAGGAAAAGACATGGGTTATTAGGGTTTCACCCTAACCATGTACACTGTATAAACAAGCTTATGTTGCATGAAAAACACTAATGTGTGTGTAAGTGTGGTGGCCAAAATCAAGAGTTAGTATACTCTCTCATACATTTTCCAAGTTTGTGGTGATTTGTGATTTCCATTTGAGGTATTCACATTATTGGTGCTTGGCTCTCAAACTCCAAGGAATCAACAATCAACAAAAGGTATGTAATTCATCTAGTTCTTTTATGGTTAAAAGTACCCCATGCCATGCTAGATAGGTTATAAACCTTGGAAAATAATATTTTGCATGTATCTTAGACAAACATAGATCCAAGGTTTAATAGGGTTGCATGTACACTTAGGAAGTGTTAGAATGCTCAAAACCCAACAGTGGTGTCAGAGCCTAGGCTTGTTTGTTTGGTACTTGATGCAAAATAGTGATAAAAAGTCGATTTTTTGCTGTCTGACTGATGAACTCGCCGAGTCCATGGGGGGACTCGCCGAGTTCATGTGTAAACTCATCCTACTCGCCGAGTAGGTTCGTGCACTCGGCGAGTATGAGCCTCAGAATGCAGATTTTCGACTTTTGCTGCTGGAAATGGACTAGAAACATTACCCTAAACTGTTTTGGTGTTTTAAAACTTGTTTTAGTTGGTGTAATGGTTGTTCTAATCCATTTACAATAGCTTATATCAAAATTTCATGCTTTGTATGTGTTCATATAATTCTTGAAACTTTGATGATCATGTTCATGTTCTTATGAATTTAGAAGATGATAGGAATTATTTGCTGAATTGTTTAGGATTAATTCTTGATCATTTATGTGTTTTAATGGAGTCCATAATTTGTCCTCAAGTTATGGATATCCAAAGGTCACTTCTTTTAAACACACACTTAAAACACATAAGTTACATGGAAATGAAGAGTCTTCATTTTTATGAACCTTTAATTCATAAGTTATGAAATGAAAAGTTTTGAATAGTTTCAAAACTTGTCCTCAAGTTTTGGAATTTGTAAAGTTACACACACTTTAATATACTTTAATTCCAAACCCTTAGAGTTTTAAAAGTTAAAATTCAACCCTTATACTACTTATAACATTAATGGTTAATTATTATATATATGTATAAGATCAAAGTCGTCTTACCGCTAGTACACCTCATTCACGAAGCCAGTCTATAAGGTGGGTATAAGGTTGTTGCCTATAAAATGGCAACTTAATGGGTGTCCACTCTCACCCACCGCTTGCTTGACTGGTGCAGGGTCGTTAGCCGAACGGGTAGGACAAGGACTTATAAATTCTCATTAAAAGTATGATGAATATTATAAAGTAACTAAACCTTTTATAAATTCCCAATCTTAGTTACTTTAGGAAAATGTGAATATGGTGCTAACCCATGAAATTCACACTTTGTACCTTACCAAGTCGTTGGTGGAGCGTGTGTGGTTAACCGGCACACTAACTTGGACTAGTAAGGATCACGAAGGGCGACTTAATGTTTATCATAGATCGGTGGAGCGTGTGTGGTTAACCGGCACATTGATTAGGTGATAATATTAAGGGTACCAAGTGAATTTGCATGGTTATTCACACCTTGTTTTGTGATCCTCAGCATCCCAGTCACAAAACTTGAAGGGCACAATCGAGATTGAAACATGCCATTGAAAAGTTCAATGAATCTCAAAGGAATCTAGGAATTTCAAAACCAATTAAACCTAATAATTCATTTCGTTTTCATGGTGGAAATTGGTGAATCGTCATTCACCTACCTTCAAATATATTATAGCTTAGATTACGGCATCCCTCTTCTAAGTTATAATATATTGTGTTGGATCCTAGCCTTAATATTACATTTGGGTGTATTATTAAGGATTCGATATATCTAATCTAAACTTGTTTTCTTCTTTTCAGATGTCTTCCGACAACAAAGCTTCGGGCTCTAACCCTACTGGCTCCTTTTCCCTCATGAACCTTTGTGGGAGGGTCATCTTTGATGGTTTAAACTTCATGGATTGGATCCGGAACATCAGGATGGTTACTCGTTACGAGGACAAGGAATATGTCCTCGATAAGGAGCTAAAGGAGCTTGATGAGTCCACTGCTACTTCTGAGGAGGTCGCTGAGTATCAGGCACATGAAAGAGATGCCACCAAGGTGGCATGCATCATGATGGCCACCATGACAGCTGAACTCCAAAAGTTCTATGAGGACTATTACCCTTTTGAGATGCATCAGGATCTGATGGAAAGGTACCATCAGAGTGCTCGTCAAGAGCGGTATGAAATAATCTCCTCCATGATCACTACCCGTATGAAGGATAGCGAACCAATCATGAGCCACATGCAGAAAATGCAAAGGTATGTAGACCGTCTAATGAAACTGAATGTGAACTTCCCTGAGGAGTTGGCAATTGATATCATTTTGCACTTCTTGCCCTCGTGTTATGATCAATTTCGTATGACATACCACATGAACAAGGAGGAAGTTACACTTAGTAAGCTTCAAGGACTTCTGAAGACTGCCGAAAGTGGTCTTAAGAGTAAGTCGATTGCTACTCCTACTCCTACTACTACCCCTGTTTTGGCTATCGGGCAAGGAAAAGGGAAGAAGAGGAAGCACCCTTCGAAGGGTACCAAGGGAAAGTCCCTTGAAGGCTCCTCATCTGGAACCAAAGGTGGTTCTATCACTCCTTCTGCCATCCCTAAGGATGCTGAATGCTTCTACTGTCAAAATAAGGGGCACTGGAAGCGAAACTGCCCAAAGTACTTGCAGGATGTCAAGGATGGGAAAGTGAAACCATCCCATGCAGGTATTTACACTATATTGTCTAATAACTCACCATATTCTAATTCTTGGGTTCTTGATACAGGTTGTGGTATTCACATATGTTGTGACTTGCAGGGCCTAAGAAGAAGTGAGGATGTGGAGCACGGAAAGATAAACTTAATCATGGGGAACAAGAAGGTTGCACCTGTTACCAAGATTGGGGTTTATACTTTGTTGCTAGATAGTGGGTTAAAGTTAGATTTGAATAAATGTGTGTACTCGTCTGAAATGGCGAGGAATATTATTTCCTTTCATGCTTTGTACAAACAAGGTTTTACCTTTTCTTTTGATAATGAAGTTGGTAGTATTAATGCTTTCTTTAATAATGTTCTTTATTTTAAAGCATTACCTTGTGATGGTGTGTATGAAGCTGTATCGATTGTAGATAATTTAGGAAATAATGTATTATATATTGATTCTTCTACTAGCTTGGATAAAGCATCTTTGTGGCATTGTCGTCTTGGACATGTAAGCAAGAAACACATAGGCCAGCTCCAAAAGGATGGAGTCTTGGAGTCGTTCGACCTCAAGTCGGATGATAGTTGTGAGTCTTGTCTACTTGGAAAAATGACAAAATCACCCTTCACTGGTACTTGTGCAAGGGGTGAGGGTTTGTTGGACCTTATACATACTGATGTATGTGGACCATTCAAAACCGCCACAAGGGATGCTAATCGCTATTATGTGACTTTTATTGATGATTTTAGTAGATATGGTTATGTCTACTTAATCAAACGTAAGTCAGAAACTTTTGAAAGGTTTAAAGAGTTTAAACAGGAAGTAGAAAATCAATTGGGCAGGAACATTAAGATGCTTCGATCCGATCGAGGTGGTGATTATCTTAGTACTGAGTTCCTCGACTATCTTAAGGAGTGTGGGATTGTCTTACAATTGACACCTCCCAGGACACCACAGCTGAATGGTGTGGCTGAGAGGCGTAATCGAACTTTGTTGGACATGGTTCACTCTATGATGAGTCGAGCTTCGCTACCAATCTCTTTTTGGGGGTATGCCTTAGAGACTGCCGCCCACATCCTTAATCTAGTCCCTACAAAGAAGGTTGCCAAAACACCTCATGAGATATGGACTGGGAAAGTTCCCAATTTGGACCACATCAAGATTTGGGGTTGCGAGGCTTTCGTGAGGCGCGAGACTCATGACAAGCTCGAACCTCGAAGTGAAAGGTGTATTTTCATCGGCTACCCACAAAAATACTTTGGTTACCTCTTCTACAGACCAAGTGAGAATGTGGTCTTTGTGGCTAGGAGAGGGGTCTTTCGAGAGAGAGAATTTATAAGCCAAGGAGACAGTGGGAGGCAAATTGACCTTGAAGAAATTCAAGACTCAATTGGTGAAGGAACCTCAGACACTAGCAATCAACTTGAGGAGGAAATTCCTGTTGATCCAGCTGACGAGTCTATACTTCCGAGGCGTTCCACAAGGGTTAGGAACACACCTAAGTTTTATTATGGATTTTATATTACTACGGAAGGTGATACATTTATCAGTGACAGTACACTGGTAAATCTGGATGAACCTAACAGTGTTAAGGAAGCCATGGCAGGCCCAGAGTCTGCTAAATGGAAGGAGGCTATGGACATCGAGATACAGTCCATGTATGACAATCAACTTTGGAACTTGGTTGACAATGTACCAGGCCGTAAGACAGTCGGGTGCAAATGAATCTTCAAGAAGAAGACCGACATGGATGGGAAGGTGCA
This sequence comes from Lactuca virosa, assembly GCF_052849685.1. Classification (NCBI taxonomy): domain Eukaryota; kingdom Viridiplantae; phylum Streptophyta; class Magnoliopsida; order Asterales; family Asteraceae; genus Lactuca; species Lactuca virosa. The sequence continues at coordinate 147,378,591 of NC_136432.1, read as the reverse complement.
CACTTATAAGGCTCGACTGGTTGCGAAGGGGTTTACTCAGACTCAGGGAATTGATTATGATGAAACCTTTTCACCAGTAGCAAAGATTAAGTCTATTAGGGTTATGCTTGCCATTGCTGCATTTCATGAATATGAAATATGGCAAATGGATGTCAAAACCGCTTTCCTTAACGGAAAGTTGGCTGAGGATGTTTACATGAATCAGCCAGAAGGTGTTTTCAGTGAAGAGTACCCCAATAGAGTGTGCAAGCTTGAGAAATCCATTTATGGATTGAAACAAGCATCTCGAAGTTGGAATCTTTGTTTCGATGAGAAGGTCAAAGAGTTTGGTTTCTTAAGAAGTGAAGATGAGTCCTGCGTGTATGTCAGAGCTAGTGGGAGTATAGTTAGCTTTTTGGTACTGTATGTGGATGACATACTACTCATAGGAAATGACATCCCAACCTTGCAGGAGGTTAAGTCCTGGCTTGGGAAGTGCTTTGCTATGAAGGACCTTGGAGAAGCTACCTATATCCTAGGGATAAGGATATTAAGAGAAAGGAGTAAAAGACTAATTGGACTTAGTCAGAGTATCTACTTGGATAAGGTGTTGAAAAGGTTCAACATGCAGAATTCCAAGAAAGGAGAATTACCGATCCAAAGCAATGCCAAACTGAGCAAGGCTCAGAGCCCGAGTACAGAAGATGAGATAGCTGAGATGAGTCGATTACCTTATGCTTCCGCTGTTGGTTCGATCATGTATGTTATGACTTGTACTCGTCCTGATGTGGCCTTCGCTTTGAGCATGGTCAGCAGATATCAGGGGAACCCTGGCAAGGCTCATTGGACTGCGGTAAAGAATATTCTCAAGTACCTGCGGAGGACTAAGGATTGGATCCTTACCCTTGGTGGGAGTGATGACTTGAGAGTAGTAGGGTATAGTGATGCTAGCTTTCAGACTGATAGGGATAACTTCCGGTCTCAGTCGGGCTGGGTCTTTACCTTAAATGGAGGGGCAATCACTTGGAAGAGTTCCAAACAGGAGACTGTAGCTGATTCGACTTGTGAATCAGAGTACATAGCAGCGAGTGAAGCGGCAAAGGAGGCGATATGGTTGAGGAACTTCATCGGAGACCTTGGAGTTGTACCAGCTATTAAGGAGCCTATGGAGATTTTCTGTGACAGCAATAGTGCGGTTGCCTTAGCCAATGAACCAAGAGATCATGGCAGATCCCGACACATTGATAGAAAATATCACTTCATAAGACACAAGATAGAAGAGGGACTCCTCGTGGCAAAGAGGGTATCATCAGATGAGAACCCTGCGGATCCCCTTACGAAGGGACTGACAAGGGTGAAGCATTTGCAGCATGCGAGGCGCATCGGGCTGAGGGACGATATTAGTTTTACAGATTAGATAGCCTTTTTCTGAAACTTGTAAAATGTAATCGACGTTTGATGATGAATAAAATTTGTGATTTATTTATGAGTAAAGTGTTGCTATCATTGTCAATTATTTACTATTGTTTCAGTTTTGCATGTTTTGACTTCCAGAATAATTAATTTATTCAAACTCTCCACAGTCGGTCATATGTCGGAAGTAGGTATGAATCAAGACTGTCATGAATTGGGATTGTAGATGACTAAAGGTGTTTAGCCATAGAAATGGTTGCTACAACATTCATGAGTACTCATAAGTTATGAGTATTGGAATAAACCCACGCTCACTTGTATCACTTCATGGAATTTATCTCGAGTGATCGTGAGACGGTAATATCATATAAGTCTTCAAACCTAGAGATATGAGTTGTTACCTATGAGTTGGTTGTGCATTGATTGCACGTAAACGCATCAGTAACTTGATGTTATAAAACGTGCCTTTGTGTGCAATTCAATAAGTAGTAGAACAAGCATATGAGTCGAAGTTTATCTGTTTCTTCTAGAAATAGAAGCGATATCTGGGCCCCTCGATGATTTTGTGTTGACCCATGTACCGGGCCCGGTCAGAACTAAATTGATGTGTTCAGTTAAGTTCTTTGTCAAACAAATCGGAAATCGAGAAACAACTGCTAGACAATAAGTAAGACATTGTTCCATGTATTTGTTCGGCTGATATCATGAGAGCAGAGGATTATATGATCACTTATCTAAAATGGCGCTTCATAGTTCACAAGAGTTTTCGAGAGCTACGATTGCCGGTTGGTTCCTGAAGTAATATAGGCAAATACAGTTATTAGACTTATCCAAGTGGGAGTCTGTTGGATAAGATGTCTAAGTCCATAACTTATTTGGTATATACTTGACCCGACCCGGCATGGTCCATTTGGGTTGCACTTCACCCAAACTAGTTATGGATAATTTTATGAGAGTTGTATACTTACGATTTAATAATATATTATAAGTTATAATATATTAATATAAAGTCATGTTACTTAATTAGTTTTAATCTTGAATTAATTATGAAATAATTTAGTGATTAAAAGGAAGACTAATTAAATCATGGGCTATTATATTTATATAGTGTGGGCTAACACTCATTTGGGAATGGGCTAAGCTTATATGGAAGTCCATGGATGATCAATGGAGCTTTTACCCATGGATCCTTGGAAGAGGAAAAGACATGGGTTATTAGGGTTTCACCCTAACCATGTACACTATATAAACAAGCTTATGTTGCATGAAAAACACTAATGTATGTGTAAGTGTGGTGGCCAAAATCAAGAGTTAGTATACTCTCTCATACATTTTCCAAGTTTGTGGTGATTTGTGATTTCCATTTGAGGCATTCACATTATTGGTGCTTGGCTCTCAAACTCCAAGGAATCAACAATCAACAAAAGGTATGTAATTCATCTAGTTCTTTTATGGTTAAAAGTACCCCATGCCATGCTAGATAGGTTATAAACCTTGGAAAATAATATTTTGCATGTATCTTAGAGAAACATAGATCCAAGGTTTAATAGGGTTGCATGTACACTTAGGAAGTGTTAGAATGCTCAAAACCCAACAGGCACATATGCACCACCTTATGGTGTTTACGGTCCAAGGAGATTGCCTTGGCCGTAAACCCATGTGTTCTTGGGTATTCTTGATGTTTTTCAATGGTTTAACAAGTATTCTAAGTAAATAACTAGTTAGGAGGAGTGTACTTACTTATAGGAAGCTTGTAAGAGTGTTTAAGGTCCAAGAACACTAGTGTGTGTTCTTGGTGTTTTGAAGAACACTTGAAGATCTATGAAAAAGACAAGATTTCATGGATGAAATCATGCATAACTACTAGATGAAGTGTTATAACAACAAATCAAGAGAAGAAACACTTACATTTTTGGAAGATTGGAAGAAATATGTTATGATACTTGAGAGAGAAATGGGGGTGTTCTTGAGCTTGGAAGTGAGAAGTGAGGAAATGAGGAGTAAACTCATGCCTTAAGCATGAGTTCACGGCCAAGAGGAGTTTACGGCCCAAACTCCCAAAGTTTGGCCGTAAACACCTTGTTATGGTGTGAAATGTTTATTTGTTACACATCACTCCTAGAAGATACTTCCTTTTATTTGTTCGTTTGACGAATTTATAATAAAAACACCCAAACGGACTTTAAACCGGCTAAAATTAATAGAGATGAATTTAACTATTATTTGTAGTGCTTGACTGAAGGGTTTGAGCAAATAGAAATTTCGGGTTGTTACATCATCCCCCCGTTAGAGGGAATTTCGTCCCGAAATTAGAGTTCAAGCAACTAAGTTATTACAAATAACTAAGTAAAAAGGTGAGGATATTTAAGTTTCATTTGATCCTCGCGCTCCCATGTGAATTCCGGTCCTCGCTTGGCGTTCCAACAAACCTTCACGATTGGGACACGGCTTTTTTTCCTTCGCTTGACCTCTCGGTCCATGATCTCTACAGGTTCTTCCACGAAGTTGAGGCTCTCGTTGATCTCGATCTCGTCGAGTGGGATTACAAGAGTCTCGTCGGATAGACACTTTTTCAAGTTTGAGACGTGGAAGGTAGGATGTACGTTACTAAGCTCGCGGGGTAAGTTGAGTTTATAAGCTACGGGGCCGATTCTAGCGAGAATCTCGAAAGGCCCTATGTATCTTGGATTTAGCTTTCCACGCTTTCTGAAGCGTATCAAGCCCTTCCAGGGTGAGACTTTCAAAAGGACTCGGTCTCCCACTTGGAATTCCAAAGGTTTCCTCTGTTTGTCTGTGTAGCTTTTCTGTCGGTCTCTAAAGGCTTTTAATCGTTCACGAATCTGAACGATCTTCTCTGTCGTTTCCCGAATGATCTCTGGACCCGTGAGAGTGCTGTCAGGAACTCGTCCTTTAGCTAACTGAGTGTCACCCACCTCAGCCCAACACAGAGGGGATCTGCACTTCCGGCCATAGAGGGCTTCGAATGGAGCAGCCTTTATGCTCGTGTGATAACTGTTGTTGTAGCAAAATTCGACAAGGGGTAAATGAGTATCCCATGCCTTTCCAAAGTTGATCACACAAGCTCGCAACATATCTTCTAAGGTTTGGATAGTTCTCTCACTTTGTCCATTGGTCTGTGGATGGTAGGTTGTACTCATGTCCAGCCTCGTTCCTATGGAGCTTTGTAGTGACTGCCAGAACCTCGAAGTGAATCTACTATCTCTGTCGGAGATAATGGATATAGGAACACCATGCAGTCATACTATCTCCCGAATGTATGTTGTTGTGAGTTTTTCCATCATGTCAGTTTCCTTGATGGGCAGGAAGTGTGCGGATTTGGTCAATCTGTCGACGATGAGCCAAATGGTATCAAGTCCACCCGTTGTCTTGGGCAACTTGGTTATGAAGTCCATAGTGATCCGATCCCACTTCCATTCAGGTATCTCCGGTTGCTGGAGTAGACCTGATGGTTTCTGGTATTCGACCTTGACCTTGGCGCAAGTAAGGCATTTACTTACGAAGGTAGCGATCTCCGCTTTCATGTTAGGCCACCAGTATAACTTTTTAAGATCCATATACATCTTATCTGAACCTGGGTGGACGGAGTAACGAGTGTTGTGTGCTTCCTTCATGACCAATTCTCTGAAGCCACCGTGTCTCGGTGTCCAGATCCGGTCCATGAGGTATAAAGCTCCGTCACCCTTGACTTGTAAGTTCTTATCCATTCCTCGCAGGGATTCTCCCGCTACGTTTTCAGGTTTTAAGGCTTCGAGCTGAGCCTCCTTAATTTGTGCGGATAGATGCGAATGGATAGTCATAGTTAATGACTTGACTCTTCGACCAGAATATTCTTTCCGACTTAGGGCGTCCGCTACCACGTTGGCCTTTCCCGGATGATAATGAATTTCGCATTCGTAGTCATTGAGTAGCTCGAGCCACCGTCTTTGCCTCATATTGAGCTCCTTCTGGTTGAATATGTGTTGTAGGATTTTGTGGTCTGTAAAGATAGTGCTCTTCGTACCATACATGTAGTGTCTCCAGATTTTCGGGGCGAACACAACCGCTCCTAATTCAAGATCATGTGTGGTGTAGTTGACCTCGTGTGTCTTCAGCTGTCTTGAGGCGTAGGCGATGACCTTACCTCGTTGCATCAGAACACAGCTGAGCCCCTGGTTGGATGCATCGCAGTATACCACGAAGCCGTCTATCCCGTCGGGGAGGGATAGTACCGGTGCGGTGTATAAGGCTCGCTTCAGCGTTTGGAATGCCTTCTCTTGTTTCTCTTCCCAGTCGAAGGCCACGCCTTTCTGGGTCAATGTCGTAAGGGGTTTCGCAATTCGAGAGAAGTTTTGTATGAACCTGCGGTAGTAGCCAGCGAGGCCTAGAAATTGACGAATTTCTGTAGGCGTCTTCGGTGCTGACCAGTTCTCGATGGCTTTAATTTTGGAAGGGTCCACGTGGATTCCTTCTTCGCTAACCATGTGTCCTAAGAATTCGACTCTTCGGATCCAAAATTCGCATTTAGAGAACTTTGCATAAAGCTTCTCTGATCGTAAGGTTCCTAGGACTTGTCGTAAATGATCGCTATGTTCCTCCTTACTTCGAGAGTAGATAAGTATGTCATCGATGAAAACGATAAAGAACTGATCTAAGTAAGGACGACATACCCTATTCATTAAGTCCATGAACACTACGGGCGCATTGGTCAATCCGAATGGCATCACTACGAACTCGTAGTGTCCGTAACGAGTTCGGAAGGCTGTCTTCGGAACATCCTACTCAAGCACTCGTAACTGGTGATACCCGGATCTTAGATCAATCTTAGAAAAGTAGTTCGCCCCTTGCAGCTGGTCAAATAAATCGTCTATGCGAGGAAGAGGGTAACGATTCTTGACTGTAAGCTTTTTGAGCTCCCTGTAATCGATGCACATACGGAACGATCCGTCTTTCTTCTTCATGAATAAGACTGGTGCTCCCCAGGGTGAGAAGCTTGGTCTTATAAAGCCCTTGCTGAGCAGTTCGTTAAGTTGACCAGACAGTTCTTGCATCTCAGCTGGTGTTAGACGATAGGGCGATTTGGCTACGGGAGTCGCTCCTGGAATTAAGTCGATTTGGAACTCGACTTGACGTTGCGGGGGTAATCCTAGGAGTTCTTCCGGAAAGATGTCAGGAAAACCGCGTACTACAGGGAGGTCTTTTAGGTCTTTTGTTTTCTGGTTTGTATCGACAACGTGGGCCAGGAATGCACGATATTCCTTACGCAAGTACTTTTGGGCTTGAATACTTTAGATGATACGAAGGCTCGTATTGGGTTTGTCTCCGTAGATCAACAAGGTTTCGTTATTCGGTAGGTTCAGGCGGACTGCCTTTTCGAAGCACAGAATATCGGTACGATGGAGACTCAACCAGTCCATGCCCACAATGGCATCGAAACTCTTGATCGATACGGGTATGAGGTCGATTGGGAATGAATAGTTATCTAGCGTGAGGGTACAACCTATGTAAATCTCGTTAGAACTCTCTGTCTTGCCGTTAACCATTTCTACGACAAAGGTTTCTTTTAGTGTTTGCGGTGATTGTTTAAGTAAGTGTTTAAATTTTTGGTTTACGAAGCTCCTTTCTGCCCCACTATCGAATAGGATACAAGCATAAGAGTTATCGATAAGGAACGTACCCATGACTACTGTGGGGTCTGCCACAGTTTCATTGTGGCCAATATCAAGTAGTCTTCCTGCTCCTCTCGCATTCCCAGCTTTCAGACAATTTCTTTTTAAGTGCCTTGTTTCGCCGCACCTGTAGCAGGCCTGGCTTACTCCTGCACCGGGAACCTGGGTGATGGGTTTGGGTGGTGTCCAGCAAAACCGGGCGGTATGGCCCTTCCGGTCGCAGTTAGTGCAGTGCATCTCTCGGCAGGGGCCGTTATGATGGAAGGAGCACTTGGTGCACTTAGGTAGGCTCCCTGCATATGGTTTGGCTGGTACAGGGGCAGCAGGAGTAGTGACAACATGGACTGCCACCGTCTGTTGGTTCTTGGAAGAGGGTTGAGCTGATTTGCCCTTCTTTTGGTCCCAACGCTTCCTCTTGTTGTCAGCTGTTTTGGTTGGTGCGGGGGCAGTCACTGTAGTAGTTGTTGGGGTAGAAGGAACCTCGTGATCAATAAGCCTTTGGGCCAATTCCTTGGCACTGTCAAAGGTCGCAGGGTATGATGCTAGAACGTTCCCTCGATATGGGGGTACCAGACCCCAGATGTATCTTTCGATTTTCTTACTTTTGATGGGTTTTTGAGCATTCTAACACTTCCTAAGTGTACATGCAACCCTAATAACCTTGAATCTATGTTTTCTCTATATACATGCAAATTTCTTTTCAAGGTTATTTCCTAACTAGCATGGCATGGGGATTACATAAAACATAAAAACTAGTAGAAATACATACCTTGTTGTTGCTTGGATTCCTTCAAGACTTTGTGAGCCAAGCACCCCAAATGCTGTGCCTCAAATGCTTCACACAACACCACAAGACTTGGAATAACTTGAGAGAATACTTCTAGCACTCAAAATCGGTTATGCCCTCTCTAGTAACACTAGGTCACAATTTTGCTAGCCATAGGGTTCCTTTTATAGTGTTGTCACAATTAGGGTTTACACATGAATGCCCTTAATTGTCATGACTCTTGATTTCTCATGACCCATGGGTTTGTAACTCCCATAAACTATCCATGGAGCTCCATATGGTTATAACCAAACCCATAAACCATGGATCATTAATCCACCATAAAAGAATTGATGATTGTCATAATCAACCCTATATATTTAATTAGTCTCACTTTGATCACTAGATTAATACTAGATTAATACTTGATCAATACTAACTAAATAATACTATTATTAATATATTAGAACTTATAATATATTAATAATCATAAGTGCCTTATTCTCTCATTTAGTCTATCCAAGTATTGCAATGCCATGCAACCCAAATGGACCATGCCGGGTCGGGTCAAGTACATACCAAATAAAGTTATGGACTTAGACACTATATCCAACAACTTTAGGTGGGAACCGTGTTGGGATATAGAGTCACTAGGTCGCAGAACGTGGTTGTATAAGCCACTATGTCGGAACCCTTGATTTTGAGGTTCCACAGTTCCTCCTCGAGCTTCTGAATTTCGCCCCTCGGGTAGTACTCCCTTGTCATCAGGTCCTTTAGTGTATCCCAGCCCATGGCGTTAGCTGCTACCAGTGAGAGTGAGTTGACATGGCCATTCCACCACGTCAGGGCCCTTTCGGTGAAAGTGCAAGCAACGAACTTTATCTTGCTTCCTTCAGGGCATGAGCACATCTCGAATATTGCATTTGTTCTCTCGATCCATTGGGACAGCGCAATGATCCCTCCAGTTCCGTTGAAGTACGTAGGGTTGCAGCTGATGAAATCTTTATAGGTACACTCCCGTGCACGTGGATGGATTTCACCATGGCTAGAGTTGGTGCCAGTCCCTGTTCCACTAACACCACCAGAGTTTACTTGAGCCATGGCGGCGGTCACAGCTGCGGTCACAGCTGCCTGAAACATCACCGCATCGAACTGCAGAGGGGGTGGTGGTGGTGGAGTTTGATTTGCAGGTCTTCCCCTGGTCGGACGAGGACGAGGCGACATCTTTTACTGAAAGTTGATAGAGATGATGATAATAATAAGAATCAGTTGTAAGTATGATGAGAGTGTTTCATGGACTAAATCACCATAGTCCAATTATCAGATAGAGGCATAACAATAGAGTAGGGAATCACAAAGGTAAAGACTTTCCCATAGATTAGATAACTGCCAATATTACTGGTATTAATGATGTAAAATGAGTTCGGGGAAAAATGACCTAACAGTAGGTCTTACATGAAACCATAATGGAAAATGCTGGCAGCTTAGAAGTCTAGTTAGAGTACTTTAAAAGTTAGGAATATTTTACAGACAAGTGCTCCATAGAGCACAGAAAAGAAGGCTATTCATTAACAAAAAGAGAAAGATGAGTCAACATCTTCTACCGGTGACGGGTATCCTTCGGGCGAACCCTCAGATCTGCCAGTTGACGTACAACTCCCTGAAGATGCCGTTCATGCGCCCTTTGATGCACTCGGAGTTCCATGACTTCGGCTCGGGATGCAGCTAGCTGTTGATTTAGAGCCTCGTTGGTCCTCCTTGTTCTTTCCATAGCCTCTTCGAGTCGGCGAATGCGGACTGTGTTAAGGCCAGAGTTGGCGTCAACTTCCACTACTCGGTCGATGGCTGCATGACCCTGCTCGACGTTCCGAGCAATCCTACGGACCATGATGGGTAGGCCACGGTCAGATGAGCCTTCCTCGTTTATGTTGTAAAAGCTTCGGTCTCCGTTGAAGGGTAAGGGTTGACCCTGCTCATCGCTCCAACGGTTCAAGGTTGTTGCCCACAAGGGAGTGGGACCTTGAAATGCCGGACGGGGGTCGAGGTTTGGGACTTGACTCTCTTGGGGTAGGTTGTTGACCTCTGGTTCGGAGTCGGAGCCATCTGAAAAGCCTTTTGCGAGGTGATCATCCAAAGGGATTGGGTGATCATTTTCTGGCTCATCATCAAGCCATCCACCAATCTCTTGGTTGGGATAATACGGATCGCCGGGGAGATGGAAGCCAGCCATGTTATCTACGCGAGAATGGGGAAAGAATAGTTATTAGACGTACTATTGAAGATCCTTTTTTTTGTTGGCACATAAGTAATTATAGTAACACCAAATACTCCTATAGTATTTTAGATTTAAGTTCTGTTCTAATGTTCTTGTTGTAGTAGTGTTGGTAAGTTTTTAGACTTGTTGCAACACCACAATCATTCTTAGGCACATGCTAGTCACTCCTAAGAAAATATAGTTGATCAGGCTATATCCCCATAGGTTTGACCATATGTCTCTAAGCCTAATTGTGTTTGTTCAACAATTGTAATACTTTTGTTCTGTTCTAGTATGATACTGACCCTGGTATGAATAGATGTATATATATACTTAGTTAAATATTTTATTATTTAAAAGTATATATCCTTGGTCAGAGTGTTTTAATCCCGTTGCGTTTATAGTTTGTATATCTTTTATGGGTTGATATACTCGATTCACTATAAACAATGCTCTGATACCAATCTGTCACACCCCAAAACCGGAACGGCGGAAACGTTCTGGGGTGGAGGACGTCATGTACAGTATCATAACAATGCATAATAGTAAAGACAAGCAACAACATCCATTGCATTAACATAATAATTTTAATACAAGCGTGTTCTGAACGTTATACTACAAAATTCATTATGCCTAGTACGTAATTATAATTAAGTTAGGGCTGAGAGTTATTCACAAACTTTTAGTTAATGGCTTTTAGTGAGACGATACTTTATTCATTAGCTGAGTCTAACCACTTAGCCTGCCCCACACTACTATAATCGTGAATCTTTGGAGCAATGTACATATGTATAGATCTATATTGGGTCGACAACACCACCTGCGGTTGCTAGCTATAGCCTTCGACTAATCAATCGTAGCAGGTGATATGTGTCTACGATCGTTACTATAACGTCCAATGAAGCGTTGTAGGGAGGGGTACTTTTCATCAATAGCTCGATTATAGGACTCACTATAAGCATTAACACAAATCTCTCTCTCTCTCTCTCTCTCTCTCTCTCTCTCAAATTACAACCATAGGTTTGGTTGCTTTCAAAACTATTTTTAAGTATGGAAATTACTTATACAAAGAATACATTTTGACTTTCAAGGAATTATTACAAGTACATATCAAAGCATGGATTTACTTATACAAAATTTCATTTTGGGCTTATAAAGATCCATTGCAAATACTTTTTTTACTATTGTTATGAAAAGAAAATACTTTTGGGCTTTATAAAAGTATCATTACTGTGGCTAGCAGAAAACCTATGACTCTCACCAACCTCGTGTTGATTTTCAAAATACATGTATTCTCAAGAAATCAGTGAAATTTTGGGCACACTCAGACATTGGAAAACATGGCTTGCAAGTACTTTAATTTTCTACTTTTATACTGTTATGCCTAACTATTAAGGCAAACTCATGCTCGTATTATTATGATTATTATTATTTGTAAGAACCTAGTATGAGAGCATAAATTTGTAATACAAATACTGCTTTGTTTATTGTTGTACTTGTGCTGTATATTCAATTTATCTGTGATCTATGAACTTAGTCACACAGCCCGTCGTCTTCCGCCACCTCGGCCGGGGGTGTGACAGATTGGTATCAGAGCTAAATTAGGTATAGAGAACTCGTATCCTCGAAAGAGGAATATAACTATAGCAACTAGTTTCTACTAAAAGTATTATTAATAATAAAAACTACTTCTCGACTACTTACGGTACGGGGAATCTGGTTTGAAGGGCCGCATAGTTGGATTTCAGAACAACTTTAATGCCAAAATGGTCCTGCCCTCCGGTGTTTCATGTCTGGCCCCTGTCTGTGCTCGGTAGTTGGGAAGTACAAAACAAAAATTAATAATACTACAAACCCCACCAACCATAATATATAAGAGTTTATATATACTCTAACCCGCGATGAGAACACTTAATAAAAATTCTAAACATCCCTTCAACTAAAACAACCAACTCAACCCTTTAGGTCAGATGCCTCAGTTAAAGGTTAGTATCGTACATAAGCCATACCATAAATATGTTGGATTAATGTCTAAGTCCATAACTATAATTGGTAAGACTTGACCCGACCCGACATGGTCCATTTGGGTTGCATGGCATCATGCATTTGGATAGACTATAATGAGAGAAATAACACTTAAGGTTGGTTAATATATTATAAGTTCTAATATAATAATAAGGTTATTTAATTAGTATTGGTCAAGAATTAATTTGGAATTAATTAAGTGATCAAAAGGAGACTAATTAAATATATGGGTTGATTGTGTAAATCATTCATTCTTATATATGTGGGCTTGTGATCCAAGATTCCTTATGTTGGACTAAGTCCATGGGGTGACCCATGGATACTCCATGGAGGTTAAAATCCATGGAGCATAAGGAATGGGTAAAGTTATGTGTTACATGGTGTAACCCTAATAGCCACCATATAAAAGAATCTCATGGCTCAAGAAATCGTGCACTAATGTGTGAGTGTGAGGGCTAGACGATTTCAAGGAGTGTTCAAGTTTCTCTCAAGTTATTCCAAGTGTATTTGGTGTTGTGTGAACCATTTGAGGTGTCACACTTGGGGCACTAGGCACTCAAGCTTCATGAAGACATTCTACATCAAAGAGGTATGTATTCTATCTTGTTATATTTATTATTTTGTATGCTAGATTAGGATAATACCTTGGATGTTCATAATTGTATGTATAATAGAGAAAACATAGATCCAAGGTATTTAGGGTTGCATGTACACTTAGGAGTGTTAGAATGCGCAAAACCCATCAGTGGTATCAGAGCCAAGGCTTGTTTTCTTGTTATACTTGCAAAATTAGCTGAAAAATCGAATTGTATTAGTTTAAAAGTTATGCTAATTACTTGAAAAAAAATTGATGTGAATTATCTTTGTTCATATGAGTTTATTAGATTAATAGAAAAGTTAATTGATTATGTGTTTTCAATCCATTTTAATCTAAGAGTTGATTCTAAAATGTGTTTTTGTAACTTGTCCTCAAGTTATATGAAAAGTCACATTTAAGTTTCATAAAACTCATAAAAAGTTGGCAATGGTTACAAAAATGAAGAGTCTTGTCCTCATTAAATGGTTTTATGACTCCATAACTTGTCCTCAAGTTATGGAGGTTCAAGAGTCACTTCATTAAATGATAAAATGTGTAACGTTAATTAGTTCAATAAGTTACAAAAATAAAGAAAAGTTACATTCTTTTATTAGTTTAAAGTCTTCCATAACTTGTCCTCAAGTTATGGAACTTGAAGAGTTTTTTTTTTAATTAAAACTACTTTAAACACATAAGTTATGGAATTAATTAGTTTTGAATATTTTCAAAACTTGCCCTCAAGTTTTGGAATTTGTAAAGTTTTCCCCACGAATACTTTAATTCCAAGTTAGCCCTTAGAATTTTAAAAATTAAAATTCAACCCTTATACTTTATAGTATTATAAGTTAATAATAAATATATGTATAAGAGCAAGTCAGTCTTACCGTTAGTAGGCCTCATTCACGAAGCCGGTCTATAAGGGGGGTATAAGGTTACTGCCTATAAAATGGCAGTTTAATGGGTGTCCACTCTCACCCACCGCTTCCTTGACTGGTGGAGGGTCGTTAGCCGAATGGGTAGGACAAGGACTACAATTCTCCTTTCATTAAAAGTATTAATGATAAATACTAAGTAACTAAACTCTTATTAATACCCAATCTTAGTTACTTAGGAAAATGTGAATTTGGTGCTAACCCATGAAATTACACTTTGCACTTTGCTTAAGTCGTTAGTGGAGCATGTGTGGTTAACCGGCACACTAACCTGGACCTAACAAGGTAGGCAAAGGGTAACTTAATATTTATCATAGTATCGGTGGAGCGTGTGTGGTTAACCGGCACACTGATTAAGGGGTAAATATTAAGGGTACCAAGTATATTTGCATGGTTATTCACACCTTGTTTTGTGATCCTCGGCATCCCAGTCACAAAACCTGAAGGGCACACTCGAGATTGAAACATGCCTTTGAACAGTTCAATGAATCTGAAAGATCTAGGACTTTCAAATCCAATTAAAACCTAATAAATTATTTCGTTTTTCATGGTGGAAATTGGTGAATCGTCATTCACCTACCTTCAAATATTTTATAGCTTGGATTACGGCATCCCTCTTCTAAGTTATAAAATAGTTTGTTGGGTCCTAGCCTTAATATTTCATATTGGGTGTCATATTAAGGACTTTAAATCAACTATCTTGAATATCTCCCAAAAAGATGTCTGGTCTAGACATTTATGATCTTCCCAAATCTCTTGAAACAAGCTTTCCTAAATGAAGATGATGTCCCATGGATATCATACTTCTTTCACCTCCTCCAATTATTCTCGCTAACCCACAAGTTCCTAAAAAGTTTAAGGTCACTCAAGCCCTATTGGCAAGGCAAGGTCTAGGTGTGATCACATCTTGGAGATGTAGTCACATATTGACAAACCGGGAGAGTTGGGTGTCAAAGTCTTGAGAAAGTTGGTGGCTCAACTACTTTCTAAGTCACATAGTAAGTTCTTTTGGGAATCCTATGAAACAGACTAAGACAAGACCCTTAATGATCTTATCTATTTGCTAAGATCAACTTCCTAAAACGCTATGGACATTGACAATGATGACATTGGATATCCAGTAAAGCTCTCTCTTCCCAATGGAAAGGGATCGGCCATAGTCAACTCGGTTGACCCAATGGTAAAGAGAGAGGCGAAGTCTGAGATAGTCCCATTATCAAGGGTCCATAGGTAACTATTGCCAAAGGAAGTTGCATTGGTTACGAAGCTGCCAAATTTACCTAAGGATGTTAAAGTCAATAAGTTTGGCTCTACTTCAGGTAAAGTCCATTGTCTAACTCTATTAAGTACATGCTGATTCTGATCGCGAAGATGGATTTCAATCGCATGGTTCGGTGATCAGAATTTTGGGCTATTACTTAAGAGTTATGATATTTATATTGCTTAGGAATAGATAACAACAAGGTTTTCATATGGATTGTAAGGATAAGTTTTTCCGCAAAGTTTTAAAATAAAAGAAAAAGGTTTTGATTTTATTTATTTTAAGTATCCTTACAATGGCATTTGTGAAAAGTTGTTGCTTATAAGATTCCATTGATAGCAATATTAGAAAAATGTTTTTGATTCTTTCGGTTGTGGTAGTGTCTAATATTACCAAATAAGGAAAGATTCTCATCACCCAAGGTTCAATTGGACCGAAACTTGGAATCAAGCAAATTGTATAGTATGATGAATGAGAACTTTCAGCTTGGAAAATTAAGACTAATTCCTTATGTGAATAAGGAAAGGACTAAGGGATCGAGTACACATTCTTGTGCAATGGTCAAGTCCACCACAAAAGATCAATAAGACTATTCGTCATGATTTACTTAAGTTCAGTAAATATGGTTATACTTATAAGTTTAAGTATAAGTCTGTAACATTGGATAAGTTTCAATGTGAGACAGAACGAATAAGAAGAATCAAAGTATGGCAGAAAGATAAAAGTTTCTCAAATCTGAAAAGATGGGAGAGTACTTTAGTATCATGTTTATGATCATCTTAATGATTAAGATACCATATCACAATTGGTCCTCTAAGGACATCTTAGTGCATTCTTATGACTAAGAAGAGGAGTCATGAATTGCTGAAATGGTTAAATCAAGAAGATGAGTCATACTTCGTTTCAAAACAAGTCTTAGAGTCATACTCCAAGACTATAAGTTGAGTGACATATCTTAAAGAAAGGTTTATTACACTTGTCAAATGTAAGAGTAAAAGTGTCCTACTCTTGTACATTTGAAGTTGGTAAGTTGTGATGTTTTGGATTAAACAAAGACCAACTAAGTCCAATTGTGTGAAGTGTTTGTCTTGATAAAGAATCCGCACTATCTCTTGAATATTTGGCAAGACAGTCTTATATGTCAAGAGGACAGTGGGAGTTTTAAAGATCCTAAAAATAATTTCAAGAACTAATCAAGAATAAAACCTGAGGTTCTTCACTAGCACACGACTTGAGGTTTATAACCTATCATGTTGACATATTCTTTGCCCATTCCAGTTAAAGTTGGCTTTGCAGAGGAGTTCTGAAAGTTCTCAATTGGTTGCATAACAACTTGGAAGCAATGGCAGGCCCTGTACTGCCAGGTGGCAAGAAGTTAAGATTGCATAAGTTCAGTCCATATGAGTTTGGATTTGTCATTATCCTTGTCTTGTGACTATGGTTTTGACGATTCATATGGATAAGAACACATACACCATAAAATCTAAGGGTCATAAGGTTTCTCTCCGATTCATGAAAATGATGGTGAGGAAACACTTCCACCAAGTAGATTTGAAGCAGATGGTAAAAGGTCTAAACAATTGAGACTATGATTACGGCATCCCTTTTCATAGTTCTGAAATTGTTTAGACACACATGCATGCTATCTAAGGAAAGGTGTATGATTTTGATAAAGTTTTATCAAAGCATCTCGTATCAGAAATCTGAACTTTGGTAAGGAAGTCAATAAAGTATTGATTTCTAGAAGTCCAGCTGATTTCTGAGTACATGTCAAAGCTAGTGGGAGCATAAGTGTTATGCTAATAATCATCATGTTAGTGGGAGCATGATAATTATTGTTAGTGTTGCAAGTTAGCAATGTTAATTATAGAAAACCAAAGTTTCAATTCGTGTGGCTGCAGGGATTGAAAAAGTTGTTTTGCTATAATTAAGGGAGAGGATATACTTCATTTCAGTTCTAAAGGCTTAGATTGAGACCTTAATCATCTTTAGTCAAGAATATATATATATATATATATATGAATTTCATGTTGGATTGGTTCAACTTAAGGAAATTCTATATATTGCGTTCTCAAAATTCGATTATGATTACGGCATCCCTCTTCATAGTCAAAATTTGAAAACATGGCAAATAAAAATATTGTAGCAAAAGACTAGTCTAGAATCATGTCTTTATGTGAGACATCATGAATCGTGTACCATTTGCTTTGGGTACAGGATCGATTGCATGTGCTATAATATTTGTCATTTCTAAATTTTTCCAAATGCCCAGAGGCATTAAGAAGGGAAAAGGTCTAGAATTGGATATGACTAAAATGATTAAGCAATTGTCGAGTACAATCTGAGGTTTACCAAAGATTGGTTGCTCAGGGATAGTTGGAAGTATAGTGCTAATTTTGGAAGGACCATATTGACATATTCTGAAAAGAGGCATCTCTTATTCAGAAGTGATAGTCAAAATGAGAATATGGAGTTGTCTCCATATGTGGAAGTTATCTGTGTAAGATTAGAAAACTTAATGCAAGAAGCATGTCCAAAGCAATGTACTTTGAATATGAGACTTAGTTTCCATGGAGTTGATCTCCATTGGAATACCTTATAATGACTGTTGACAAGTCTTTGTGACTTTGTACATATTCATTACAGGAGGGTCAGTGCATATAAGTTTAAAATCTAAACAGATTTCGATAAATGATAGGAATTTGGAATTCCCACATTTTTCGATAAGGATTTGGGAGTGTGAAATTAGAATCATTGAAATTATGTTCAATTGGTTTATTTCAGAAAGTAAGGATCATAGACAAACATAGAGTGCATACTTGGTGTATGGCAAAGCTATTGTTTAAGAAAAACATAGTGTACATGCTTGGAGCATGGGACAACTAGTGTTTTTAATTCAAGTATAAAGTTGATAAAACCGAAACAATGAATAATGAGTAATCAGTATGGTGATAAATAAAAGTGTTTATTTATATTCAAAGGGTTTGATACCATATTTGATTCATTTATTCTTGTGTTTCACTTTGCATGTTTTGACTTCCAGAATAACTAAGTCGCTCTTCCTGAATGATTAAGTTATTCAAACCATCCACAGTCGGTCATATGTTGGAAGTAGATATGAATCAAGACTGTCATGGGTTGGTTTGTAGAGGTCCAAGTTGGTGGACAAAGTGGTGCTACAACACTCATGAGTGCTCATAAGTTCTGAGTATTGGATTCAACCCGCGCTCATTTGAATCACTTCATAGATTTTATCACGAGTGATCATGAGACGATAATATCTTATATTCTTCAAACCTAGAGATATGAGTTGTTACTATGAGTTGGTTATACATTGATTGCACGAAAACGCATTGGTAACTCGATGTTATAAAACGTGCCTTTGTGTATGATTCAACAAGTAGTAGAACAAGCCATATGAGTCGAAGTTTATCCATTCCTTTTACCTTCGGGATAAAAGCGATATCTGTGGGCCCCTCGACAGAGAGAATGATTGATAATCCATGTCTCAGTCCATATGATATCTAGAATGGAGGAATATATGATCCCTTATCTAATGGACAAGTCATTAACAAAGGTCAGAGTTCATCGACAAGGTCAGAGTTCGACAGAAGCTTTTGAGAGCTACGATTGCTGATCGGTTCCTGAAGTCATACACAATAATAGTTTTAGACTTATCCAAGTGGGAGACTGTTGGATTAATGTCTAAGTCCATAACTATAATTGGTAAGACTTGACCCGACCCGGCATGGTCCATTTGGGTTGCATGGCATCATGCATTTGGATAGACTATAATGAGAGAAATAACACTTAAGGTTGGTTAATATATTATAAGTTCTAATATATTAATAAGGTTATTTAATTAGTATTGGTCAAGAATTAATTTAGAATTAGTTAAGTGAGCAAAAGGAGACTAATTAAATATATGGGTTGATTGTGTAAATCATTCATTCTTATATATATGGGCTTGTGATCCAAGATTCCTTATGTTGGACTAAGTCCATGGGGTGACCCATGGATACTCCATGGAGGTTAAAATCCATGGAGCATAAGGAATGGGTAAAGTTATGAGTTACATGGTGTAACCCTAATAGCCACCATATAAAAGAATCTCATGGCTCAAGAAATCGTGCACTAATGTGTGAGTGTGAGGGCTAGATGATTTCAAGGAGTGTTCAAGTTTCTCTCAAGTTATTCCAAGTGTATTTGGTGTTGTGTGAACCATTTGAGGTGTCACACTTGGGGCACTAGGCACTCAAGCTTCATGAAGACATTCTACATCAAAGAGGTATGTATTCTATCTTGTTATATTTATTATTTTGTTTGCTAGATTAGGATAATACCTTGGATGTTCATAATTGTATGTATAATAGAGAAAACATAGATCCAAGGTATTTAGGGTTGCATGTACACTTAGGAGTGTTAGAATGCTCAAAACCCAACAAAATAAACCTGGAATGTGCGCCTATGTTATTTGTGGTCGGGCCAGTGACTGCAGGGTTAAGTCCACTACCTGCACACTGATGGTTTCTGCCTTAACCTGGTGGAACAACCATGACAAGTCCATAAGAATTACTGAAGCCTATGCCATGGGATGGGAATAGCTGAAACAGATGATGACCAAGGACTATTGCCCATGACAGGAGATTCAGGCACTAGAACAAGAGCTCTGGAATCTAACCATGCAAGGATCAGAGGTAGCTGGAATCTTGCAACTCTTTTCCTTGGAATTGTGCCCTCAGAAGACAAGAAGACAGAGAGATACATTTGGGGGATTAGCATCACCAGTCCAACGTATGGTTACTTCATCCAGACCCTCCACTTTTGACAACGATAAACAACTGGCCTGGGTGTTGACTGAGTAATGCATCCGACGGGGTACCATGACCCCATCGAAGGAGAAGGATAGAGTTGGGAGTACTAAAAGGAATTTCCAAGGAAAGACGAAGAGGAACTTCATGCACCGCAAGCCAAATCCAGAACATGCAACAGTATATGTTGCAGTCTCAAACACTCCCACTCCGACAAAAGCCATATGCTGGAACCCTACCTCGTTTCCCCAAGTGAAACTATCATCATGTTGGAAACTACATGACCTATAGCAACTGCAAGATAAGGGGTCACATCGTCGGATTATGCAGAAAGACCCCAAACGATACAACCTCAACTACTACTGCAGGAGGAAATCGAACCTGCTTCGAGTGCAACCAACTAGGACATTTCAGGAAAGACTATCATAAGCTGAAGAATCAAGGTGGTCAAGGAATGGCATTTGTGATAGGTGCGGGAGACGCACGCCAGGAACCAACAGAAAGATCTAGTATGCTCAAGAGTCATATTAAATTGATATTGCTAAATAACATATGATACTAATGGGTCACACTAACAACAACTTGATACAATTGATTATTTATTAGAAATTGATTTTAATAAATATTCAATAAAACTCTTATAATTCAATTGGAAATTATTTATTTTATGGAAATAATAATTTTCATTAGCAAGTAACATTACATAATTCATATGGTATGAATTAATAAGTTGTGTACAACGTTTTTGGACTAGTTGAAAATCTTTTGTCTTTTACTCAAAAGACAAACATTATATTTTATAAAACTTGGTTTTATAAAATTTAAGCCTATTACTTCTCTTTTTTGTATCTTTTTTTGAAATTGGTGAAAGAAAAAAAAGCATGGGATTTCAATTTGTTTATTCAAAAGAAATCATGCTTTATAAGCATGCATGTACACTATTATGACATGGAGACAAGTTTGTCTAAAGTTGAAGGAACTAATGGTTAATAACTTCACTTTATGCATATAACTAAGAGGGATTTCACTTGGCTAGTTGCTCATTCTCCTTCTTGATGCAAAAGGCCGAAATCTCTTCTCTCCCTCTCATTCTCTCTAGTTTTGATTTGAAGACTTGGAGATTACTTGCATTTATACTCTCTTGAAGTTTATACTTTGGTTATGAACTTCAATATTAAGAGTTTAAGAGTTTTGGAGTAGCATCTAAATCAAGTTGAGTCATTGTTGGTGTCTCAAAGGTTCCGCATTCTTCATCAACTTCCAAGCCTCCCAAGAGGACCCAAAGAACTACAAAGGTTGTGATTTCTTCATCCTTCCTTTGGTTGGTGTTTAATCTTTTTATAACTTGCAAGAAGATCCTTGGTGGGTATAAAATGTTTATGTTATTTCAAAAATTAAAGACTTCCATTGCCATATTTTTCTTGTTTATGAAACTATTTTTGAACTAAAACCCAACAATTGGTATCAGAGCCACTTTGCAAGTTTGGTTAAATTTTTTGATTTTTGGAAATCTTAGTTTTTGGAGAATATGGATAATTTGTTTTTGTATAAAAATAAGTTCATAGATATTTTCTATGACAAATTTTTTATTTTATGTGACAAAAGCTGCATCTTTTGTCATTTAAAGTTGTCTTAGAGAAAGAAAGGTTGTTTGATGTGTATATTGATGTATATGATGTGCATAAACTAGCCAAGGACCAATGTGTTGTTATGTTGTTGTGTTGGTTATTTTTGTTAGAAAATGGTTGTAATAATTTATTTATTCATATGGTATGTAATAATTAAATAGATTATCTTTTCTTGGTTATTTTTGTAAAGTAATAGAATAGTTTTTAGAATTAATTTATTTGTACAAAAATGTAACAAGAAATCAAGTTGGGACCATTTTTGAAGACAGAAGAGCAATTTTTAAGTCTAAAAGGTGTGCAAAATTTTCAGTTACATTTTTTGAAAAGTGTCACTAATGCTGTTCAGAAAAAGTTGTTGGCTTTTAGCGACAGTTGCTTAATTTTAGCCTTCAAGAAGTTTTTCCTATCTTTTGCAAGCAATGGGTATTTACTCAAGTGGGAGCTTCTACAACAACATTACAAGAAGTTTTTTTATCCCTTTAAATGTCCTTTTAGGAATGGACTTGGCAATTTTGTGTTGGCACACAAAATGTCATTAGTTGGCTATGTTTATGCATATATCTTTTTATGCATGTTTGTGTTGTTTATTTTATGCAATTATTATGTGTGGTTGATAAATTAGTTTTTCACATGCTAAAATAATTTTGGACAAAATAAACATCACATGGAGTTTGGGTTTTTAAAATTGGATATAAGATGTAACAAGTTATTATTTTAAAAAATAAAACCTGATTTTATAAAATCGTTAATAACGGAAAATTTTGAAATACTCGATTATAAGTTTTAAAATGGTGATTTTTGTAACTTATACAAAATCCAAATATACAAGTAATAAAATGAAGTTTTATTAAAGATATAAAATGTTCAAAAGCATTCAAACTTAATATCGGTTATTAAAATTTAATTGCGTCAAATTATATAAAAACCAGCTTTTTATATAGAACCTTTAAAAATGATTTTCTTTTGAAATTTTATACCATGGTTTATTATATGCATGTAATAACCATGATATCATATGTTTTTTAACTAGAATTATAAAACATATATAAAGACCCTTATTTTACAAACCTTAAATCTATGCAATTCTTTTGAAAAACACCCGCACGTCTCTTGTATGCACTAGTGGGATAAAGGATACCTAACCACTTAGTGTTGTCTTTTGATGGCTGGGGTGTCTTGGCGGTTTCTATAACCAAGTTAAAGGCCGATTAAACAAGTTTTTCAAATTGGACGATTTGATCGGAAATCTTTTTTGATAAACGATACCTAAGCAAGAGAGTTCCGAGGCATAGATGGGATCAAACATTTCTAATTAAATTTGTTATTAGCGATCCCATTAATCTAGGAATTATATAGTGAGATATAACTGATAATCGATATCTACCGGGTTGAATTCAAATGGATGAGATAAATTTGTTATTAGCGATCCCATTAAATATTGAAAATACTAAATGAATTTTGTTAAAATTTTGTATTTAAATAATACATTCTTATTATCATGAATTGTCATTTTCTTTAATGACTAAATGAAAATGATACCTAGTAAAGGCATCACTGTGATGCTATAGATGCTTCTAACATCAAGCTAGGAATAGTTATTCATGACTTCTAGGAAGTCTTGGATGATTTAAAACATATATCTGATGATATAACAAGTCAAACAATATGCTAATAAATACAATGATATTTTATTTAAAGCTAGTTTAAACATTGGAATAATCCAAGGCTAAAAGAATCACCTAGTGTGATCTAAGAGGCCCATGTTTATGGACTGAACACCTTTAAGCCCAAGAAATCTACTAAGGCCCACATGGATGGATCTTATTTCTTATGAGAACAAACTGGACACTAGAAGAGGATTTACTCCTCTTATTAGGAAAGAAAGTCTGGAAGAGACTAGTACTTCTTGTATCAACTAGATAGAACTCATACTTTTCATATAACACTTAGGTACTTGGTACTTAAATGTAAACCAAATATTTGTTAATGGCTTGTAGATATTTATTGAAGAGTACCAGCTGAGCACAATCAAGTTGGAACTACACTCTCGGAGTTTAGTTTATTATTTATGCTTAGAACATAAATTACTTGTAATGTAAAACAATATTTTTTTGGAACAAAAATATGTTTTAATTTAGCATGTCTAAATTTATGTCTCAGTTATTTTATTCAAATGTTTGATCATTTACTTAATCGTTTGTCATAACGATAATATTCATATTCTGAAATGATTAACTTCTATTTATGAGACTAAATCTCTTAATAGAATTATGAAGTGAATATCAACATTTTATAAATAAAATCAAGTTCTATATACAAGCACTTTTGACTTAAACTTGTTTTAAATCAAACTTATCTTGGACATTGTTATCTTTATTATATAAATGGCATTTACATATTCCAACTTCAAGAAAGGGATCTTTGAAGGCAAATAATGTAGTTTATTTGACATATGTGAACCTTATTTATATGTAAATGATTCCTAGTGATATTTTCACTAAGGTGTAGAGAAAATAATTAAGGAACTATACACTTTGGTGTATAACTTCCTTTCTAATGAATGTTTGAGATTAAGCACAAGATACCAAATCAACTTTATTAACAACTATAGTAGTTTTAATTATATTTTACGTGGTAAAGCATAATTGTGAAATCTTTGTTGAAGGTTTCAAAAGTTGAGATGCAAACTAGTAAGAACCATCTAAGGCCTTAATGATAATAAAGGATGAATTAAATCTTACTTGGTATGATTTACTTTCCAATCGGTAGAAATATCTTCCTTTAATATTTTTGGGATAATACTTCAATCACTATTAATTGTATCTTGAATACAAATACCAACTAATAAGTAGATTAAACACTTTATAAGATTTAGTATGGAAAGGCTCCATCCTCATCTTACTTAATGTTTTGTGGATTTGAAGCCGATGTTGGACTAAAGATTCTAAACCCAAAATCTACTAAACACATATTTGGTTAATACTCTAAATGTTGCTTAGATTGTTATATGCAAACCCACCAAGAATAGGTTCTTTTATTCTTGTGAAAGCTAAGTTAGTAGAAAGCAAGCTTCTAATGATAAAGCAAGTGGGAGGTACATGGAACTTGAAGCAGCTCAAGGAACATAACCTTATGTAGTAATAGTTGGCACTAGTTTTAACAAGGATTGTTAAACTTGAATAATAGCTATTCACAAACAAAATTTGTTCTCATTAATGGTAGAAATCATATATGACTTGAGAAATGTGGATTCTCTCATTGATGAGCTTTTATTGATGGTTTTTGGAAAATCCATCAAATACCAAGATGTTATTTCAAATCATGAATCGGATAAAGGACTTAGAGTCATGAACATGAGATGTAATCCATGTATGAGAAACAACTACATGCTTGATTAAAATTTATCCTTATAACAAGGCTAGAAGGAGTAAATAATTCTTCTAGAAAGAATAAATTACATAGATAACCATACACATTTAAAGCAAGACTTGTTGTAAAAGGATTCTCTGATACTCATGTCATTGACTATGGTCCTCATCATACTTACAATATTAACTGTGATCAAACCTTTTTCACAGGTAGCTATGATTAGATCAATAAGGATATTATATACTATAAATTCATATTCTTAATATGAGATATAGTAAATACATTTCAAGAAAGACCGCTTTTCATAATCGACATCTACTGGAAGATATCTATATATATTAGCCCGAAGGTTTTCTTAATCCATGTTATCCTAACAAAATGTGTAGAGCTTGAGATCCACTTGTGGATATAAAGCAAACATCTCGATGTGACAATCATCATTTTAATGTCTAACCACAAGGTATGTTTTTATATCAAAATGAATAGAACATGTGTGTTTACTAAGAACTAGTGGGAGCATAGTGAAATTCCTAATCTTGTATGAATGAGACATACTTAATCATTTGAAATCACATTCCGACTAAGCAGTGTTGTTTTCACCTTAACTCGGAAAGTGTTACTAAAATGAAGGACTTAGGAAGGAGAAGATACATTCTTGGAATGTAAAATCTATAAGGGATAGATAAAATGAATGTTAAAAGTTCCATGTCCTTATACATATATTGACAATATCTTGAAAGGGATCAAGACACAAGATTCTTTTGGAGAATTCTTAGCATTGTCATATGGCACCATTTTGAACTAGCCTCAAAACTACATAGCTCATAGTTTTGAACTAGATGAAATGATTTATATTCTATTTTCTTGGAAAATGAATTCATCATTTACGCCATATTATGCATAGGACATCGTATTTGATCATGCTGTAAGCATGTTATATGATACTAATTGAATACATGGTTAAGTCACTGGATGACTAAGAGAGCATTCTAAGAGTACTTTAGAAGAACTAAGAGAAGGTATATGAGACAATTAGTTTAGAAATGATCTTTATGGAAAGAGCTATACAAGATGTTAATTTCTAAAAAAATATAAATAATTATGAATTATAAATAGATTTTGACTTCATTATGGAATGAATGGAAAGTTTTGTTGGAATAAGGTCCAAGCAAAACATACTGATACAATCTACTACAAAATAAGAATACACTACTTTAGAATTTGAATTGAAATATGATTGGATGAATGGAATCATTGAAAAACTATGTTGATTTCTACCATCCAAGGATCACATAGAAATCTTTGTGACTTAGAGAGTATACTTACTCAAGCTAAGAGACTCCATGTTACGAAAGAACACCAATCATATTCTCCAAGATATTTAACTATACTTAGAGTAAAGTTAACCGTGGAGATGATAGTATTCACAGAATTCACACAAATTAAATTTTGATAGATCCATTGATAAATTCATTCTTTTGAGCTACGTATGATTGGTCACACTTCAGCTATAAGACTGTATTATTCTAGAAATGGATTTTGATTTGGATTTAATATTTGGATATTGGAACATTATAACAACAACTATTAGATAATGTTATGATATATTGGGATATAGTCATTGTTGGATTAGGTGTCTAAGCCCATAACTATAATTGGTATGTACTTGACCCGAGAGTAGCATGGTCCTTTTGGGCTGCCTTCACCAATGCAATTTGATAGGATGGTTTTTTGAGAATAAGATTATTTATGATTTGTTAATATATTATAAGTATAATATATTAATATGAAATCATATTATTTAATTAGTATTGATCAAGAATTAATTTGGAATTAATTTAGTGATCAAAAGAGACTAATTAAATATACGAGGACTGATTTGGTAAATCAATGATTCTTATACTGTGGGCCAATAATGCATAGTTATTTGGGTGGGCTAAACCAACATGGATAGTCCATGGAGGTTAACCCATGGAGCCTAAGTAAGATGAAGATTCATGATGCATTAGGGTTTGGATGGATGTAACCCTAACATTTGCCACAATATAAATAGACACCCCTAGAGCCAAAATTAGTTACACCTATCATTCTTAGAGTTTGATATTGATTTTGTGCTTAGAAACTTATTCTATTAAGCCTCCTTTTGCACTTGGTGTTTGTGACACATTAGAGGCATCACACTTGATGTGCTAAAGCTTTTGAAGGCCAAGAACCACAAGTCCTATTAAGAGGTAAATTATCTAACTAGTTATTTTGTTAAAATGTATGCTAGTTAGGATGAATGCTTTGCAAAATCAAATTGTATGTATAATTAGACAAAAACATAGCTCCAAAGTATCTAGGGTTGCATGTGCACCATAAGGTTATTAGAGTGATCAAAACCCATCAGTGGTATCAGATCCTAGGACTGTTTTCTGTTATACTTGATGCTTATTGCTTTTCAAAGTTGAAAAATTGAATTTCTGGCTTCTGACTGACGAACTCGCCAAGTCCATTGGCTGAATCCATGAGTACACTCAGTAAATGACCAACTCGAGGAGTCAAGTTCTTGCACTCGCCGAGTTGATGTCTCAGGTTGCAGATTTTCGAGTTTTTGGCCAGAATTGGGTTAGGATCATTACCACAAACTGTTTTTTTGGAACATATAATCTGTTTTCTTGATATGGTAATGATCATGCTCATCCAATTATAATATAGTTGTCTAAATTTCAAGATTTGTAGTAGTTTATACGATTAGGTTAATTTCTTGCAATTATTGATATGAATTATCTTGACTTATGAGTTTAACTAGATCATAGACTATTTTGTTGATTAAAATGTTTGATCAAAATGCCTTTAAATGAATTCCATAACTTGTCCTCAAGTTATGGAATATGAAAAAGTCTTTTTCTTTAAAAGTCATTAAACTCATAAGTTATGGAAATGAAAAGTTTTGACAAGTTTCAAAACATGCCCTCAAGTTTTGGAATTTGTAAAGTCACACTTATGAATACTTTAATTCCAAACCCTAGAATTTTAAAAGTTTAAAATTCAACCCTTGTATTATTATAATATTAAAAGTTTAATAATTATATATGTATAAGACAAGTCAGTCTTACCGTTAGTAGGCCTCATTCACGAAGCCAGTCTATAAGGGGGTATAAGGTTACTGCCTATAAAATGGCAGTTTAATGGGTGTCCACTCTCAACCACCACTTCCTTGACTGGTGGAGGGTCGTTAGCCGAATGGGTAGGATAGGATACCAATTCTCATTATAAGTATAATGATAATTATAAAGTAACTAAACTTTTATTAAATTCCCAATATTAGTTAGTTTAGGAAAAATGTGAAAATGGTGATATCCCATGAAATTGCACTTTGCACCTTGCTAACTCGTTAGTGGAGCGTGTGTGGTTAACCGAAACACTAATCTGGGACTGACAATGCGTGGCAAAGGGTAGCTTGATGTTAATCATAGATCAATGGAGCGTGTATCGTTAACCGGCACATTGATTAGGTGATTTGTAACATTAGGTGTACCAGGTTAATTTTCTTGGTTATTCACACCTTGTTTGTGATCCTCGGCATCCCAGTCACAAACTTGAAGGGCACAATCGAGATTTAAACATGCCATTGAAAAGTTCAATGAATCACAAAGGATCTAGGAATTTCAATCCAATTAAAACTTAATAATCAATTTCATTTTTCATGGTGGAAATTGGTACATCGTTATTTACCTACCTTCAAATATTTTGCAATTGGATTATGGCATCCCTCTTTCGAATTGTGAAATATTGTGTTGGGTCCTAGCCTTAATATTTCATTTGGGTGTTATATTAAGGACTTAAATCAACTAACTTGAATTTCTCCCTTGTAGATGTCTACTTCAGACTACTATGGTCTTCCCTAATCCTTTCTTCATAAAGATGACATTCCACAAGATGATCAAGGTGAAAGATTAATCCCTTCTTCGTGCTGTAGTGGAACTTCACTTCCTCCACCTCCTCCAATAATTCTCCTTAACCCACAAGTTCGAAGACTTGAAAAGTTCAAGGTCACCCAAGCCCTATTGTTAAGCAAACATGAAGATGGAAAGTCTGTATGTGCTCATGTCTTGAACATGAAGCTGCATATTGACAGGCTAGGAATATTAGGTGTCGTGATCCCAAGGAAGTTGGCTATTGACTTGGTTCTTCAGTTACTTCCCAAGTCATATAGTGAGTTCGTTAAAGACTACTATATGACAGATCATGACATGACCCTTATTGATCTTACCTATTTGCTAATTGCAGCTGAATCAACAATGATTTGGCGAACTGGTAAAGCAAACTTGATTGGATGATCTACCTCCCAAGCTGACATGGGCAATGACATGGATATCCCAGAAATGATTCCTTCTCCTAAAGGAAAGGAATTGGCCATGGTCAAAAGTTTTGATCATAAGAGAAAGGCCAATTCTGAGATCGTTCCATGTGCCATTCCAAATGAGCCTGTTTGTTTCTATTGCTAAGGAAAAGGACATTGGAAGCGAAGCTGCCCTGACTACCTGAGAAATTTAATCAAATTGTATGGTTCTACTTCAGGTAAGTCCAATATCTAACTCTATTAAGTTCCTATTTGGAGATTCTTGATACATGATGTAATGTAATTACATTTTGATGTTTTGTAGAATCAAAGGAATGAAAGGAAACTTAAATGAAGAGTAAGCTGATTCTGATCGTGAAGAGATGGATTTCGATTGCATGGTTCGATCATCAGAATTTTGAGCTGCTGCTTAAAGAGTTATGATAGATTGCTTAGGAATAGATAACAACATAGTTTTCATATGTATTTGCATTGTAAGGAAAAGTTTTCTGCAATTTTGATAAATAAAAGATAAATTTTGATTTTATTTTATTTTAAGTTTCCTTACAATGGCATTTGTGAAAATTGTTGTTTATGTGTTTCCATTAATAGCAATATTGGAAAATGGATTTGATTCTTTCGTTTGTGGTAGTGTCAAGATTTACCAAATAAGGAAAGATTCTCATCACCCAAGTTTCAGTTGGATAGAAACTTGGAATCATGCAACTTGTATTGTGTGATGAATGAGAACTTCATCTTTGGGAAATTAAGACTAATTCCTTGTTCACATGTATATGTGAGTCAAGTGAAGGACTAGGGGATCGGGTACACTTGGTTGCACAACGATCAAGTCCACCACAAAGAACGGTAAGACTATCCGTTGTGATTTACTAAAGTTTAGTAAATATGGTTATGCTTACAAGATTAAGTATAATTCTGAATCGTAGGAAAAGTCTCAATGTGTAGCAGAACGAATAAGAAGAATCAAATTAGGCAGAAAGATTAAAGTTTCTCCAATTTGAAAGGAAGGGAGAGTACTTTAGTATCGTGTTTTATGATCATCGTTATGATTATGGAACCATGTCACAATTGATCCTCTAAGCATACCTTAGTGCATTTGTATGGCTAAGAATAGGAATCGTGAATTGTTGAAATGGTTAAAACAAAAGGTGAATCATACTTCGTTCCAAAATCAAGTCTTAGAGTCGTACTCCAAGATTGAGCCTTGAGTGACATAATATTAAGAAAGGTTTATAGCACTTATCAAATGTAGAGTAAAATGTTTACTACTCTTGTACATTTGAAATTGGTAAGTTGTGATGTTTTGGATAAAACAAAGACCAACTAAGGCCAATTGTGTGAAGTGTTTGTCTTGATAAGAAACCGCACTAACTCTTGAGTATTTGTTTGTCAAGAAATGTTCCTTGACAAAGTGAATCTTATATGTCAAGAGGTCAGTGTGAGTCTTAAGGATCTTGAATAGCTTCGAGAACTAATCAAGAGTAAACCTATTGTTAATCACTAGCACACGACTTGAGGTTTATAATCTATCGTGTTGACATATTCTTGTTTCTGTGCCCATTCCAGTTGGTTGACTATGAATGTGAGTTCTATGAGTTCTCAATTGTTTTCATAACAACCTGGAAGCAATGGCAGGCCCTGTGCTACCAAGTGGCAAGAAATTAAGATTGAACAAGTTCAGTCCATATGGGTTTGGATTTGTCACTAAACTTGTCTTGTGATTATGGTTATGACAAATTCACATGGATAGGAACACATAGACCATAAAAATCTAAGTGTCATAAGGTTTCTCTCTAATTCATGAAAATGATTGTGAGGAAACGCTTTCACTAAGTAGATTTTAAGGAGATAGCAATTGTGTTATTTGCATTCTCAAATTTGATTATGATTACGACATCCCTCTTTATAGCTCGAATTGTGAGAAATTGCAAAAAGGTCTAAACATTTGAGACTTATTGCTGTAAGTTCTAGAATTGTTCAGACACACATATGAGCTATCTAAGGAAAGGTGTATGAATTTGAGAAGTCTAGATAAAGTCTTATCGAAGCATCTCGTATCAGAAGTCTGAACTTTGGTAAGAAAGTCATTAAGTATTGATTTCTAGAAGTCCAGCTGATTTATGGGTACATGTCAAAGCTAGTGGGAGCATAATTGTTATGCTAATAAGAATGTAATTATTATGCTAGTGGGAGCACAATTATTACATTAAGTGTTGCGAGTTAGCAAAGTTAATTATAGAAAACAAAAGTTTCAATTCGCAAAGTTGTAGGGTTTGAAAAGTTGTTTTGTTATAATTAAGGGAGAGGAATTCATACTTCAAGTCGAATATAAAAGCTTGGATTGAGATTTTAATCGAATTTAGTCATGGACATATGTGAATGTATGTTGAAATGATTCAACGTAAGGAAATTCTATATGTGGAAATTTTTATAGCGAAAGACTGCTAAAGTATCATGTCTTTATGTAAGACATTATGTATCGTATCCCATATGCTTCGGGTATAGGATCGATCACATATGCTATAACATTAATCTATTCTAATTTTCCAAATGCCTAGGGCATTAAGAGGGAAAAGGGACTAGAATGAGATATGAATAAAATGGTTAAGCAATTGCCGAGGACAATCTGAGGTTTACCAAAGATTGGTTGCTTATGGACAGTTGGAAGTATATTGTAAATTTTGGAAGGACCATATTGACATATTCTGAAAAGAGGCAACTCTTGTTCAGAAGTGATAATCAAAATGGGAATATGGAAATGTTTCCATAAGTGGAAGTTATTCTTTAAATCTATGTAAGATTAGAAAACTTAATGCAAGAAGGATGTTCAAAGGAATGTACTTGGAATGTGAGACTTCGTTTCCATGGATTTGCTTTCCATTGGAATACTTTGTAATGTCTGTTGCCAAGTCTCTGTGACTTTTGTGCATAGTCATTACAATAGGATCATTGCATATAAGTTTAAAATCTAACAGATTATAGAAAATAACAAGAATTTGGTATTCTTACATTTACGATAAGGATTTGGAATTGTGAAATGAGTGTCATTGACATGCTTTCAATTGATCTATTTCACAAAGGAAGGACCATAGACAAACATAGTGTGCATGCTTGGAGCATGGCATAACTATTGTTTTAATTCAAGTATTAAGTTTATTAGTCGAAACATTATATAATGAATAATGTGTAATCAATATGGTGATAAATAAAAGATGTTTTATTTATATTCATAAGTTCTGAGACCATATTGGATTCGATTGTTCTTGTGTTTCACTTTGCATGTTTTGACTTCCCGAATAACTAGGTTATTCAAACTATCCACATTTGATCATACTTTGGAAGTAGGTATTGAGGCAAGACTATCATGAATCTGACTGTAGATTGTCTAAGTGTTTTAGACATAACACAAGTTTGCTGCAGTGTTCATGAGTACTCCTGGAATAAGATTCGAGTACTGGATTAAACCCCCGCTCACTTGAATCACTTCATGGAATTTATCACGAGTGATCGTGAGACGATACTATCATATAAGTCTTCAAACCTAGATATATGAGTTGTTGACTATGAGTTGGTTGTGCATTGATAGTGCGAAAATGAATTAGTAACTTGATGTTATAAAACGTACTGTTGTGTATGATTTGATGAGTAGTTAGTACAAAGATATAATGTCGAAGTTTATTTGTTCCTTTTGATCTTGGAGGATTAAAAGTGATATCTTGGGCCCCTCGATGATTTTGTTTTGACTTATGTGTCGGGCCCGGTCGGGACTAAATTGATGTGTTCAATTAATTTCTCTGTCAAACAAATCGGAGATCGAGAAACAAACTGTTGGACAATAAGTATGACATTGTTCCATGTATTTTTACGGCTGATATCTTGAAGAACAGAGGATTATATGATCACTTATCTAAAGGACGCGTCACTGACTGGGTCAGAGTTCGACAACGGCTTTTAAGAGCTACGATTGCTAGTTGGTGTTTTAAGTGTTACTTGCACTTATAGTTATTAGACTTATCCAAGTAGGAGACTGTTGGATTAGGTGTCTAAGGCCATAACTATAATTGGTATGTACTTGACCCGAGAGTAGCATGGTCCTTTTGGGTTGCCTTCACCAATGCAATTTGATAGAATGGATTTTTGAGAATAAGGTTATTTATGATTTGTTAATATATTATAAGTATAATATATTAATATGAAATCATATTATTTAATTAGTATTGATCAAGAATTAATTTGGAATTAATTTAGTGATCAAAAGAGACTAATTAAATATACGGGGACTGATATGGTAAATAAATGATTCTTATAGTGTGGGCCAATGATCCATGGTTATTTGGGTGGGTTAAACCAAAATGGATAGTCCATGGAGGTTAACCCATGGAGCCTAAGTAAGATGAAGAGTCATGTTGCATTAGGGTTTGCATGGATGTACCCCTAGCACTTGCCACAATATAAACAGACACCCCTAGAGCCAAAATCGGTTACACCTATCATTCCTAGAGTTTGATATTGATTTTGTGCTTAGCAACGTATTCTCTCAAGCCTTCTTTTCCACTTGGTGTTTGTGACACATTAGAGGCATCACACTTGAGGTGCTAAAGCTTTTGGAGGCCAAGAACTACAAGTCCTATTAAGAGGTAAATTATCTAACTATTTATTTTGTTAAAATGTATGCTAGTTAGGATGAATGCTTTGCAAAATTAAATTGCATGTATAATTAGAGAAAACATAAATCCAAAGCATCTAGGGTTGCATGTGAACCATAAGGTTGTTAGATGCTCAAAACCCATCAATCATCACATTAATACTTGTTGTGTTCTATATTAACATGTTTAATCCATGAATAATGTTATTATTCTAAAGGTTCATAGTCGGTTATAATTGTGGGAGCAATTATGAATTAATACTAATATGAATTGGATTGGTTGACTCTCACTAGATGAAAGTAGGCAAGTGGTTGTAACCAAGTTTCATAGGTACTTGTTAGAGAACTAGTATTGAACTGGCCCGCATCAAGATCATCTCATGGATCGCTATCATGAATGATACTTGATTAAAAGGCCCTATCTTTGTATCCTTAACACTTGAGATACATAGTGGGACTTAAGTATAAGGACTACTATGCTTTGATAATGGTCAAATGTTGTTCCTTAACCGGGCAGTTATAAAAGCCATTTTCAAGTATGGTGTGAACTATGCAAGAGGCTTTTGTAGTGAAGATGGGATTTGTTCCTCTTATATGTTGAGAGTTAGACATCTAAGGCGCCTTACCAAAAGTTGAACAACTAATGAGATTGATCGCGATCCGAATCTCATGTTCAACATGATGTCTGTAGCAAAGGAATAACTAATAAACTTACCTTATACACCAATTCTAGTCTTGAGCTTTTTGACAATTGGGCATTGATAGAATGGCACAAACAGTCGTATGGTCTTAGGGGCAGTGAAATGTTGCTAGACGTTCACCACTGTCTATATTAGTCTAATATGAGTCTTGCGCAAGTAGGAGATTGAAAGATCTAGTATGCTCAAGAGTCATATTAAAGTGATATTTCTAAATACCATATGATACTAATGGGTCACACTAAAAACAACTTCATACAATTGATTATTTATTAGAAATTGATTTTAATAAATATTCAAAAAAACTCTTATAATTAAATTGGAAATTATTTATTTCATGGAAATAATAATTTTCATTAGCAAGTAGCATTACATAATTTATATGGTATGAATTAATAAGCTGTGTACAACTTTTTTGGACTAGTTGAAAACCTTTTATCTTTTACTCAAAAGACAAAGTTTATATTTTATAAAACTTGGTTTTATAAAATTTAAACCTATTACTTCTCTTTTTTGTATCTTTTTCATAAATTGGTGAAAGAAAGAAAAGCATGGGCTTTCAATTTGTTTATTCGAAAGAAATCATGCTTTAGAAGCATGCAGGGCATTATTATGACATGTAGACAAGTTTGTCTAAAGTTGAAGGAACTAATGGTTAACAACTTCACTTTATGCATATAAATAAGAGGGCTTTCACTTGGCTAGTTGCTCATTCTTCTTCTTGATGCAAAAGGCCGAAATCTCTTATATCCCTCTCATTCTCTCTAGTTTTGCTTTGAAGACTTGGAGATTACTTGCATTTATACTCTCTTGAAGTTAATACTTTGGTTAGGAACTTCAAGCTTAAGAGTTTAAGAGTTTTGGACTAGCATCTACGTCAAGTTGAGTCATTGTTGGTGTCTTAAAGGTTCCACATTCTTCATCAACTTGCAAGCCTCCCAAGAGGACCCAAAGAACTACAAAGGTTGTTATTTCTTCATCCTTCCTTTGGTTGGTGTTTAATCTTTCTATAACTTGCAAGAAGATCCTTGGTGGGTATAAAATGTTTATGTTATTTTAAAAATTAAAGTCTTCTGTTACCATATTTTTCTTGTTTATGAAACTATTTTTGAACTAAAACCCAACAATTGGTATCAGAGCCATCTTGCAAGTTTGGTTAAATTTTTTGATTTGTGGAAATCTTAGTTTTTGGAGAATATGGATAATTTGTTTTTGTATAAAAATAAGTTCATACATATTTTCTATGACAACTTTTTTATTTTATGTGACAAAAGCTTCATGCATCTTTTGTCATTTAAAGTTGTCTTAGAAAAACAAAGGTTGCTTGACGTGTATATTGATGTATATGATGTGCATAAACTAGCCAAGGAACAATGTGTTGTTATGTTGGTTATTTTTGTTATAAAATGGTTGTAATAATTTATTTATTCATATGGTATGTAATAATTAAATAGATTAGCTTTTCTTGGTTATTTTTGTAAGGTAATTGATTAGTTTTCAGAATTAATTTATTTGTACAAAAATGTAACAAGAAATCAAGTTGGAACTATTTTTGAAGACAAAAGAGCAATTTTTAAGTCTAAAAGGTGTGCAGGATTTTCAGTGACATTTTCTGAAAAGTGTCACTAATGCTGTTCAGAAAGGGCTGTTGGCTTTTAGCGACAGTTGCTGAATTTTAGCCTTGAAGAAGTTTTTCGTATCTTTTGCAAGCAATGAGTGTTTACTTACGTGAGAGCTTCTACAACAACATTACAAGAAGTTTTTTAGTCCCTTTAAATGTCCCTTTAGGAATGGACTTGACAATTTTGTTTTGGCTTACAAAATGTCATTAGTTGGCTATCTTTATGCACATATCTTTTTATGCATGTTTGTGTTGTTTATTTTATGAAATTATTATTTGTGGTTGATAAATTAGTTTTTCACATGCTAAAATAATTTTGGACAAAATAAACATCACATAGAGTTTGGGTTTTCAAAATTGGACATAAGATGTATCAAGTTGTTATTTTAAAAAATAAAACCCGGTTTTATAAAATTGTTAATAACGGAAAATTTTGAAATACTCCATTAAAAGTTTTAAAATAGTGATTTTTGTAACTTATACAAACTCAAAATATACAAGTAATAAAATGAAGTTTTATTAAAGATATAAAAGGATCAAATGCATTCAAACTTAATACCGGTCATTAAAATGCATTCAAACTTATATAGAACCTTTAAAAGTGATTTTCTTTTGAAAATTGATACCATGGTTTATTGTATGCATGTAATAACCATGATGTCATATGTTTTTAAACTAGAATTATAAAACATATATAAAGACCCTTACTTTAAAAACCTCAAATTTATGCAATCCTTTTGAAAAACGCCCGCACGTCTCTTGTATGCACTAGTGGGATAAATGATACCTAACTGCTTAGTGCTTTCTGTTGATGCCCGGGGTATCTTCGCGATTTCTATAACCAAGTTATAGGCCGATTACGCAAGTTTTTCAAATTGGACGATTTGATCAGAAATCCTTTGTGAAAATGGATACCTAAGCAAGAGAGTTATGAGGCATAGATGGGATCAAACATTTCTAATTAAATTTCTTATTAGCGATCCCATAAATCTAGGAATTATATAGTGAGATATAATTGATAATCGATATCTACCGGGTTGAATTCAAATGGATTGGATAAAGGATACCTAACCATTTTTTGTTTTGCAACTTGGATCATAGACTTTGGTAATTAATGTTTTTGGAAACTAAAAGGGTATTAATTATTAAAAATTAAATATTGAAAATACTAAATGAATTTTGTTAAAATTTTGTAGTTAAATATTACATGCTCATTATCATGAATTGTCATTTTCTTTAATGACTAAATGAAAAAATAACATTCAATAGATACAACTTCAATGAATGGGTTCATGTCTTATGACACAATCTCGTGAGAGATATGAAATAGTATACACTTAAAGATCCTAGTCCTAAACTATTTGCTTTGAGCAATAAACCTGAACATGATACCTAGTAAAGGCATCACTGTGATGCTAAAGATGCTTCTAACATCAAGCTAGGAATAGTTATTCATGACTTCTAGGAAGTCTTGGATGATTTAAAACATATATCTGATGATATAACAAGTCAAGCAATATTCTAATAAATACAGTGATATTTTATTTAAAGCTAGTTTAAACATTGGAATAATGCAAGGCTAAAAGAATCACCTAGTGTGGTCTAAGAGGCCCATGTTTATGTACTGAACACCTTTATGCCCAAGAAATCTACAAAATCTGTCACACCCCCGAACCAGAACGACGAAAACATCCGGTGTAAGAACCCGAAATTTCTATTCTGTACAACCATTCAATTCAATAGAAGTCAGAACTGTTTCTGCTAATTTTCAAGCTTTTTGGAATAAGTTTGAGTGTTTTAAAGTTAGTACTTTAGGAGATATCAGGAGAGAGGATGCCCTAGGGTTTATTGTGCAACAATAAAGTCCCAAAACTCCAAGAGTTTGGAGTTTACGGCCTAAACAAAGGTGTTTACGGCTGTAAACCCTAAAGGGGGGGTATAAATATGACACTTAGTCATTATTTACCACTTTTTCACATTTTCAAGATCCAAACTCAAATCCTCTCAAGTATCATCCGACTTTTCTTCTTGATCTTCAACTTTGTAAGTGTTTCTAGCCCTAAAAAGTTGATATCTTACTTAATCTAGTGATCTTACATGATTCCATCCGTGAAATCATTCCAAAAGTGTAGATCTTCAAGTTTCACCAAGAACACCAAGAACACACACTAGTGTTCTTGGACTTTTAGCACCTTTTCAAGCTTCTACCTAGTAAGTGTTGGATTAATGTCTAAGTCCATAACTATAATTGGTAAGACTTGACCCGACCCGACATGGTCCATTTGGGTTGCATGGCATCATGCATTTGGATAGACTATAATGAGAGAAATAACACTTAAGGTTGGTTAATATATTATAAGTTCTAATATATTAATAAGGTTATTTAATTAGTATTGATCAAGAATTAATTTGGAATTAATTAAGTGATCAAAAGGAGACTAATTAAATATATGGGTTGATTGTGTAAATCATTCATTCTTATATATGTGGGCTTGTGATCCAAGATTCCTTATGTTGGACTAAGTCCATGGGGTGACCCATGGATACTCCATGGAGGTTAAAATCCATGAAGCATAAGGAATGGGTAAAGTTATGAGTTACATGGTGTAACCCTAATAGCCACCATATAAAAGAATCCCATGGCTCAAGAAATCGTGCACTAATGTGTGAGTGTGAGGGCTAGACGATTTCAAGGAGTGTTCAAGTTTCTCTCAAGTTATTCCAAGTGTATTTGGTGTTGTGTGAACCATTTGAGGTGTCACACTTGGGGCACTAGGCACTCAAGCTTCATGAAGACATTCTACATCAAAGAGGTATGTATTCTATCTTGTTATATTTATTATTTTGTTTGCTAGATTAGGATAATACCTTGGATGTTCATAATGGTATGTATAATAGAGAAAACATAGATCCAAGGTATTTAGGGTTGCATGTATACTTAGGAGTGTTAGAATGCTCATAACCCAACAGTGGTATCAGAGCCTAGGCTTGTTTTCTTGTTATACTTGCAAAAGTAGCTGAAAAATCGAGTTGGATGCATATATTCGATTGTTTTGGCTGGAATTGGACTAGGAACATTACCCTAAGATGTTTTTGGACTTATAAACTTGTTTTTGATGTGGTAATGTTCATGCTAATCCAATTTCTAAGATAATTGTCATAATTTCAAGATTTGTATTAGTTTGTATGTTCATGCTAACTTCTTGAAGATTGATGATTTGAATTATCTTGTTCTTATGAGGTTCTTAGATTAATAGAAAAGTTGTGTGAAATAGTTGTTTTCAATCCATTTTAATCTAAGAGTTGATTCCAAAGTGTGTTTTTGTAACTTGTCCTCAAGTTATATGAAAAGTCACATTTAAGAATCATAAAACTCATAAAAGTTGGCAAAGGTTACAAAATGAAGAGTCTAGTTCTAATTAAATGGTTTTATGACTCCATAACTTGTCCTCAAGTTATGGAGGTTCAAGAGTCTCTTCATTAAATTAAAAAAAAAGGTGTAACCTTAATTAGTTCCATAAGTTACAATAAAAAAAAGTTATTTTTTTTTATTAATTAGTTTAAAGTCTTCCATAACTTGTCCTGAAGTTATAGAACTTGAAGAGTTTTTTTTTTTTTTTTTTTTTTTTTTTTTTTTTTTTTTTTTTAATTAAAACTACTTTAAACTCATAAGTTATGGAATTAATTAGTTTTGAATAGTTTCAAAACTTGCCCTCAAGTTTTGGAATTTGAAAAGTTTTTACTTCTGAATACTTTAATTCCAAGTTAGCCCTTAGAATTTTAAAAGTTAAAATTCAACCCTTATACTTTATAGTATTATAAGTTAATAATATTTATATATATGTATAAGAGTAAAGTCAGTCTTACCGTTAGTAGGCCTCATTCACGAAGCCGGTCTATAAGGGGGTATAAGGTTACTGCCTATAAAATGGCAGTTTAATGGGTGTCCACTCTCACCCACCGCTTCCTTGACTGGTGGAGGGTCGTTAGCCGAACGGGTAGGACAAGGATTATAATTCTCCTTTCATTAAAAATATTAATGATAAATACTAAGTAACTAAACTCTTATTAATACCCAATCTTAGTTACTTAGGAAAATGTGAATTTGGTGCTAACCCATGAAATTACACTTTGCACTTTGCTTAAGTCGTTAGTGGAGCGTGTGTGGTTAACCGGCACACTAATTAAGGGGTAAATATTAAGGGTACCAAGTATATTTGCATGGTTATTCACACCTTGTTTTGTGATCCTCGGCATCCCAGTCACAAAACCTGAAGGGCACACTCGAGATTGAAACATGCCTTTGAACAGTTCAATGAATCTCAAAGATCTAGGACTTTCAAATCCAATTAAAACCTAATAAATTATTTCGTTTTTCATGGTGGAAATTGGTGAATCGTCATTCACCTACCTTCAAATATTTTATAGCTTGGATTACGGCATCCCTCTTCTAAGATATAAAATAGTTTGTTGGGTCCTAGCCTTAATATTTCATATTGGGTGTCATATTAAGGACTTTAAATCAACTATCTTGAATATCTCCCAAAAAGATGTCTGGTCTAGACATTTATGATCTTCCCAAATCTCTTGAAACAAGCTTTCCTAAATGAAGATGATGTCCCATAGATATCATACTTCTTTCACCTCCTCCAATTATTCTCCCTAACCCACAAGTTCCTAAAAAGTTTAAGGTCACTCAAGCCCTATTGGCAAGGCAAGGTCTAGGTGTGATCACATCTTGGAGATGTAGTCACATATTGACAAACCGGGAGAGTTGGGTGTCAAAGTCTTGAGAAAGTTGGTGGCTCAACTACTTTCTAAGTCACATAGTGAGTTCTTTTGGGAATCCTATGAAACAGACTAAGACAAGACCCTTAATGATCTTATCTATTTGCTAAGATCAACTTCCTAAAACGCTATGGACATTGACAATGATGACATTGGATATCCAGTAAAGCTCTCTCTTCCCAATGGAAAGGGATCGGCCATAGTCAACTCGGTTGACCCAATGGTAAAGAGAGAGGCGAAGTCTGAGATAGTCCCATTATCAAGGGTCCATAGGTAACTATTGCCAAAGGAAGGGGCATTGGTTACGAAGCTGCCAAATTTACCTAAGGATGTTAAAGTCAATAAGTTTGGCTCTACTTCAGGTAAAGTCCATTGTCTAACTCTATTAAGTACATGATGATTCTGATCGCGAAGATGGATTTCAATCGCATGGTTCGGTGATCAGAATTTTGGGCTATTACTTAAGAGTTATGATATCTATATTGCTTAGGAATAGATAACAACAAGGTTTTCATATGGATTGTCAGGATAAGTTTTTCCGCAAAGTTTTAAAATAAAAGAAAAAGGTTTTGATTTTATATATTTTAAGTATCCTTACAATGGCATTTGTGAAAAGTTGTTGCTTATAAGATTCCATTGATAGCAATATTGTAAATATGGATTTGATTCTTTCGGTTGTGGTAGTGTCTAATATTACCAAATAAGGAAAGATTCTCATCACCCAAGGTTCAATTGGACCGAAACTTGGAATCATGCAAGTTGTATAGTATGATGAATGAGAACTTTCAGCTTGGAAAATTAAGACTAATTCCTTATGTGAATAAGGAAAGGACTAAGGGATCGAGTACACATTCTTGTGCACTGGTCAAGTCCACCACAAAAGATCAAGAAGACTATTCGTCATGATTTACTTAAGTTCAGTAAATATGGTTATACTTATAAGTTTAAGTATAAGTCTGTAGCATTGGAGAAGTTTCAATGTGAGACAAAACGAATAAGAAGAATCAAAGTATGGCAGAAAGATAAAAGTTTCTCAAATCTGAAAAGATGGGAGAGTACTTTAGTATCATGTTTATGATCATCTTAATGATTAAGATACCATATCACAATTGGTCCTCTAAAGTCATCTTAGTGCATTCTTATGACTAAGAAGAGGAGTCATGAATTGTTGAAATGGTTAAATCAAAAAGATGAGTCATACGTCGTTCCAAAACAATTCTTAGAGTCATACTCCAAGATTGTAACTTGAGTGACATATCTTAAAGAGGGTTTGTTAACACTAGTCAAATGTAAGAGTAAAAGGTTATCTACTCTTGTACATTTGAAATTGGTAAGTTGTGATGTTTTGGATAAAACAGAGACCAACTTAGGCCAATTGTGTAAAGTGTTAGTCTTGATAAAGAATCCGCACTATCTCTTGAATATTTGACAAGGGAGTCTTATATGTCAAGAGGACAGTGGGAGTCTTAAAGCTCTTGAAAGTTTCAAGACTTAATCAAGAATAAAACCTAAAGTCCTTCACTAGCAGACGACTTGAGGTTTATAACCTATCGTGTTGAAATTTTTGTGCCTATTCAAGTTGGCTTTGCATAGGAGTTCTGAGAGTTCTCAATTGGTTGCACAACTACTTGGAAGCAATGGCAGGCACCTAAGCTGCCAAATGGCAAAAATTTAACATTGCACAAGTTTAATCAATATGAGTTTGGATTTGTCACTAACCTTGTCTTGTGATTATGGTTTTGACAAATTCACATGGATAAGAACACATACACTATTAAATCTAAGTGTCATAAGGTTTCTCTCCAATTCATGAAAATGATGGTGAGGAAACACTTTCAGTAAGTAGATTTTAGCTAGATAGCAATTGTGATATTTGCATTCTCAAAGTCGTTAGTGGAGCGTGTGTGGTTTACCGGCACACTAACATGGACTTGTGAGAAGTGGCAAAGGTCTAAACAATTGAGACTATGATTACGGCATCCCTTTTCATAGTTCTAAAATTGTTTAGACACACATGTGAGCTATCTAAGAGAGGTGTATGATTTTGATAAAGTTTTATCAAAACAATCTAGTATCAGAAATCTGAACTTTGGTAAGAAAGTCAGCTGATTTCTGAGTACATGTCAAAGCTAGTGGGAGCATAAGTGTTTTGCTAATAATCATCATGTTAGTGGGAGCATGATAATTATGACAAAGGTTGCAAGTTAGCAATGTTAATTATAGAAAACAAAATTTCAATTCGTGAGGTTGCAGGGGTTAAAAAAGTTGTTTTGCTATAATTAAGGGAGAGGAAATTATACTTCATTTCAATTCTAAAAGCTTAGATTGAGATTTTAATCGTATTTAATCAAGGATATATATATGAATTTCATGTTGGAATGGCTCAACATAAGGAAATTCTATATATGGGTCCATTATTTGCGTTCTAAAATTCGATTATGATTATGGCATCCCTTTTCATAATCTGAATTTTGAGAACTTGGCAAATTGAAATGGAAATATTATAGCAAAAGACTGGTTTAGTCTTTATGTGAGACATCATGAATCATGTCCCATATGCTTCAGATATAGGATCGATTACATGTGCTATATTCATCATTTCTAAAATTTTCCAAATGCATGGGGCATTATGAAGGGAAAAGGTCTAGAATTGGATATGACTAAAATGATTAAGCAATTATCGAGGACAATCTAAGGTTTACCAAAGATTGGTTGCTCAAGGACAGTTGGAAGTATAATGTTAATTCTGGAAGGACCATATTGACATAATCTGTAAGGAGGCAACTCTTGTTCAGAAGTGATAGTCAA
Source organism: Lactuca virosa (assembly GCF_052849685.1). Taxonomy (NCBI): domain Eukaryota; kingdom Viridiplantae; phylum Streptophyta; class Magnoliopsida; order Asterales; family Asteraceae; genus Lactuca; species Lactuca virosa. The sequence goes on along the minus strand of NC_136432.1, from coordinate 147,335,005 downwards.
AATGGAATATGGAAATGTTTCAAAGTTAGAAATTATTCAATCTGTGTAAGATTAGGAAACTTAATGAAAGAAGGATGTTTCCAAGGAGCTGATCTCCTTTGGAATGCTCTGTAATGATTGTTGTCAAGTCTTTCTGACTTCGTGCATAATCATTAAGAGGATCAATGCATATAAGTTTAGAATCTAATAGATTTCAGTAAATGGCATGAATTTGGAATTCTTGCATTTTCAGTAAGGATTTGGGACTGTGAAAAGAGGATCATTGGAGTGATGTTCAATTGATCTATTTTACAAAGTAAAGATCATAGACAAACATAGTATGCATACTTGGTGTATGGCATGACTAGTGTTTAGAAAACATAGTGTACATGCTTGGAGCATGGGACAACTATTGTTTTAAATTCAAGTATAAAGTTGATAAAACCGAAACAATGAATAATGAGTAATCAGTATGGTGATAAATAAAAGTGTTTATTTATATTCATAGGGTTTGATACCATATTTGATTCATTTATTCTTGTGTTTCACTTTGCATGTTTTGACTTCCAGAATAACTAAGTCGCTCTTCCTGAATGATTAAGTTATTCAAACCATCCACAGTCGGTCATATGTTGGAAGTAGATATGAATCAAGACTGTCATGGGTTGGTTTGTAGAGGTCCAAGTTGGTGGACCAAAGTGGTGCTACAACACTCATGAGTGCTCATAAGTTCTGAGTATTGGATTCAACCCGCACTCATTTGAATCACTTCATGGATTTTATCACGAGTGATCATGAGACGATAATATCTTATATTCTTCAAACCTAGAGATATGAGTTGTTACTATGAGTTGGTTATACATTGATTGCACGAAAACACATTGGTAACTCGATGTTATAAAACGTGCCTTTGTGTATGATTCAACAAGTAGTAGAACAAGCCATATGAGTCCAAGTTTATCCATTCCTTTTACCTTCGGGATAAAAGCGATATCTGTGGGCCCCTCGATGATTTAAAGATGATACATGTGAGTGCTTGGCCAAGCCAGGAGTGATTTGATTTGTTCAATCAGTCAGTCATCATGAATCGGAAATCGGGAAACAACAAATGGACAGAGAGATTGATTGATAATCCATGTCTCAGTCCATATGATATCTAGAATGGATGAATATATGATCCATTATCTAATGGACAAGTCATTGACAAAGGTCAGAGTTCATCGACAAGGTCAGAGTTCGACAGAAGCTTTTGAGAGCTACGATTGCTGATCGGTTCCTGAAGTCATACGCAATAATAGTTTTAGACTTATCCAAGTGGGAGACTGTTGGATTAATGTCTAAGTCCATAACTATAATTGGTAAGACTTGACCCGACCCGGCATGGTCCATTTGGGTTGCATGGCATCATGCATTTGGATAGACTATAATGAGAGAAATAACACTTAAGGTTGGTTAATATATTATAAGTTCTAATATATTAATAAGGTTATTTAATTAGTATTGATCAAGAATTAATTTGGAATTAATTAAGTGATCAAAAGGAGACTAATTAAATATATGGGTTGATTGTGTAAATCATTCATTCTTATATATGTGGGCTTGTGATCCAAGATTCCTTATGTTGGACTAAGTCCATGGGGTGACCCATGGATACTCCATGGAGGTTAAAATCCATGGAGCATAAGGAATGGGTAAAGTTATGAGTTACATGGTGTAACCCTAATAGCCACCATATAAAAGAATCCCATGGCTCAAGAAATCGTGCACTAATGTGTGAGTGTGAGGGCTAGACGATTTCAAGGAGTGTTCAAGTTTCTCTCAAGTTATTCCAAGTGTATTTGGTGTTGTGTGAACCATTTGAGGTGTCACACTTGGGGCACTAGGCACTCAAGCTTCATGAAGACATTCTACATCAAAGAGGTATGTATTCTATCTTGTTATATTTATTATTTTGTATGCTAGATTAGGATAATACCTTGGATGTTCATAATTGTATGTTTAATAGAGATAACATAGATCCAAGGTATTTAGGGTTGCATGTACACTTAGGAGTGTTAGAATGCTCATAACCCAACAATAAGTACTCCTACCCCAGTGTATTATAAGACTTGTTACACTTCTAATCATCAAGAAAACACCAATGAAACACAAGATCAAAGGTGTTTACGATCCAAGATGTTCTTGGACCGTAAACCCTAACAAAGGGGCCAAAGTGTGCCCTCGTCCCTTACCAAGCCTTGGAAACTAGTGTAGATCCCTTCCTTGATCTGCATAGGACTTAAAACAACAAAAAGACCATAAACCATTTGGGTTTACGGCCGTAAACCCAAAGAGAAATGGTCCAAGGACCGTAAACTCCACAAAGGAGTGAAATGGTGCCCTAATCTCTTCCAAAGACTTAGGCATGAAGTAGAAATGCTTCTAATGACTTGTAAAGCTTCACAACACAACATGGTAAAAGTACCATGAGTTTACGGCCATAAACTCATGGGTTTACGACCGTAAACTCAAGGGGTGATGGTCACAAAACCGTAAACTCCAAAGGAGTTTACCCTTGAACCCTAAACTCAATTACAAGGTCCTACCACCCTAAACTCAGCATCATTCTAGAACAAAACAAAAGTGGTCATTGTTGAACGACACAAGTAGGCTTGGGGATGTATAGTCAGGTCTGGGAATGACATAGCCTGATCAACTATGTCTAACGCAGAAGTGATTAGCATATGCCCGGGAATGGTTGTGGTGTTGAAACAAGTCTAAAAACTTACCAATACTATCTACAAAGAAACATCGAAAACATAAGACAAACATTAAAATACTATAGGAGTATTTGGTGATACTATAACCAACTTATGTGAAAACTAAAGATCCCTATTAGTAGGTCTATAATGACTGAGTGCATACGCTAAGGTTATACATAATTAAAGATATTATAGACTCAGAATCTATGACAATTGCTTTATTTTCTGTTCCTTGTTTGGTTGTGGACTTAGAGTAGTGTGACATCCCCTAATTTCTCGGCCAGAAAAGACCGATTTAATTTATGCTTTTTAAAATAAAATCAGAGAAATCTTTTCAAAAGATGTTGCGGAATAGGTCCCCAAAATAAAACATGATAAAAGTTTATCAAAACCCTTCTTTAAGAAGGTATATATTTTCCATATATATATCAAAACCTCGGGATGTCATGTTCCGATACAGATCAAAAGCATAAACAAGACATTATAAGCCTTACTACGGTTATTTACAACTACTGGCCTATAATCAAAAATCTCTCATCGTCCTCCGACTATGCTCGGGGTCCACTACCTGTAATCATAAAAAGCTGAGTGGGTCAGGCTTGGGAGCCTGGTGAGCATATAGGGTTTTCAACCCACAATAATAATAACATATTAAGTTCACCAATCAACAATAACCCTGATTACCCATTCCTGTTGTCCTCACTTTACGTCCCTAAACACCTAACACAAGGGACTTAACCTAAGCAATATCATCGAGTTGGACACTACTGCTAAGGGGACTCCTTAGCCATACATGTCCTAAAGGCAACCATGAGGGGGATTGGAGTACACCAATGAACATTTAGTTCATCAACACCTACAAGTTGCGAACTTGCTAGTGTACCACTGGACTGTCGAGAAAGGTTCATGATCGTCATCTATACTCCGCTAAAAGACTACAACAACACCAACAACAACACCGACACCGAGGCCTCTCATCATTTTAACACCCACCGAGTATTTTGTCTACCCATGTTCTACCCAACAAATTTGTAGATAAAATACATATACAGTTTAAAACTTGTATAAAACATCAATTCAACAGTCACCTCAAATAAACAATTAACATATTTACACATAACACGTATTTTAAGGTAAATACTTCATATCTATTTGTAAATTGAAAGTAACTACACACTCACATGTTTTGATGAAAATTGGGCAGCAATTCGTTTCCTAAAACGATCGTTTCTAATAAAACCGTGAGTTTTACTGAGAAACCGGGCTCTGCAAAAGTCGGGCTTCGAAACCGAAAAGATAAATTTTCCGGGCTTCACGGGAAATTCGTGGCGTATTCCGGGGCTTATAATTGATACCGGGGCTTTGGGGGATGTTAATATGAAAGAAATACGGGTTTAGGGGCTAAAAGTGACAAGTTTTCAAAATACCCCCGGGAGGTCTAGCACCCTTCTATTTATAGGGGCGAGCCTCCTGATCCAACCGCTGAGAAGAAGCCACGCGTCGCAGATCCGAAGCTCGCAGGGGATGGCTCGCACGAGGCTGCACATGCGAAGGCCTCGCTGTCCTCTCCTGATTGGACCGAGGTCTACTGGTCCGAAGTAGAGGCATCGTGGCAGCTTGCGAGGGTTCGGTGTCGTGCAAGAATATACGTGTCCCATCGCTACTGGAACGCATCGGATAAGGCCAGGTGCTCGGATGACTCAACAGCTCAGACACGTGGCTCGCATGACTCACCAATCTCGGACACGTGGCACGTTCTAAGCGAGGGTGACGTGGCAAATCGTGACTATGCGAATTTTCTCGGTTATTATGCAAAAACTTCTAAAATCCATAACTTTCGCATACGAGCTCCGTTTTTGACGTTCTTTATATGCACGCGTAGGTAAAATTACGCTCTACAACTTCCGTTTAGAGTTCGTAGGCTAATTTTGACTTTAAATTTTATATCATTATTTTTAACAGACCGGGATAGGAAATCGGTTAAAAAATCATAACTTCTTCATCCGACGTCCGTTTTTGTCAGACTTTTTACCGTTGTGCTACTATTTACGAGACCTTCGATTCTCGTTTAGGTCGTGTCGGCTAAAAATCACTCGATCTAAAATTTGAGTTTTTAGCTGTCTACTGCTAAGCTGAAACTTCGAAAAATCATAACTTCCTCATAAGAAGTCAGATTCGGGCGTTCTTTTTATCGAACTTCTCGGTTTAACGAACACTACGAGTTTCGTTTAGATCACTAAGGCTAAAAAGTAGTTTATCGAAAACTCACTTTTTACGACATTCAGCACCGAGCCGGTTTTGTCGTGAAACTTCGACAGGTCATAACTTCTTCGTTATAACTCGGATTTCGGAATTCTTTATATATTCGTAATCCTTGTCACGACCACTACAACTTTCTTAATAGATATCGGCTTTATCTAAAATTTAATTTTGACGCTCATTTTTATTCTTAATTAATTAACTTCTAGTAATTAAGCATAAAACACATAAAACACATAGAATTCACATAATTCCTTTTTCATTTCTTCAAAATGAGTTACAAGGTTAACCTAGACTATCACATTAATACTAATGCCTAGGCTAGAAACACGAGTGTTATAAGTAGAGTCATTTATTCGAAGGTCTATTCTATCTAAGATTATGTATAACTGGTATGCACTATGTGATTATAGACGTGACTAATAAGGATCACCCCCTATAAGTAATTATAGGATTAGACGTTTATTAATTATCTCTTCTACCCCTCCTATTCTCACACGTATAACATAGCAAGATTCTACTTACCAGGCGAACCCTACTTTCCCAACCAGGGAAATGGTGGATGGTTATGAGAAGAATCAGAAGAGGAACCGGAGGTGATCAACCCTCCATGCATACCCATGGTTCCCGCGAACTGTTTCGACTACATCGGACCTGTGCCCCGTTGGGTAACCGTGATCGAGGGTTGGAGTCGACAACAATGACAGCAATCACCATTTGGAGACCAACGAGGTTGCTATGACCTCAACCACGAGGGACCGACTAACAGAGCCCTACCGACGAAGACCCGGCAGATCGCGAACATCGGGGATTAAAATAGGGAGACTTCAAACCGAGTTCGGAAACCACGCGCTACTACAGACCCTACCAGCTCATGTACCCGAGACTTGGAAAGAGATTGCTATTTCAGAGACCAACTTTCTTTTTAGGACCTTATCGCCGCTCGGGTAGAGGCAAAAGAGTAACAGGGTAGACACACGACATTCGAAGAGAGAATGGTTGCAACCAAGCGTCGATTGGCAGAGCTGCAAGGTGCATCGACTTTGCCTCAGGCATCGCAAGGGACGGATCGTCGTGAGTAGAGTTCATACTGCTCACAAGACCTTGTAGATTAGGTTCATGAGTATGCGTTGGTGCTACTCTATTCTATGTGTAAGCTCAACACTGCGATTTAAGCGGTTATACTAATCGGGGGACCTATTTGATGTCAAAACTTTTCCTTGCATGGATGTAAGGTAGACCAGCATCGAGGTCAAAATTTTCTCTGAAACCATAATTACTAGAATCATATTAACAAGATGGGCTTAGGACATACCTAACATATTCGAAGGTCTATTTGGTCTTAATTATATAACAAAGCATACATCAATTGGTCGTAAGAAGGACCTAGCTTGGATCAAATTACAAGGTTTCACTTGGATACAGAACTACTAAAATACATGGGTTTATTATATATATACTTTCATTATGAATTGCTTTCAGAACACGATAAACACTGGAATACGTTACAATTTGAACTAAGATAAACTTAGTTAGAAAACTCGCGACGTATAGCCATTCTAAAGACTCATTATCTTCTCACCTTTAAACATTTTTGTTGAAAGGTACCTTCTTCGTAGACCTATAAGGTGCGATCGTACCAGCACTAATGCGCCGGATCCCATCAGAACTCCTCAGCTAAGTGTGTTGGGCAAGGATAGTATCTAGGATGAGTAAATTTAACATTCGTACAAAGCCTTCTTCTACCCATTTTCGTAACTCCATCTCAGGAGTGTTTAGCAGAAACACTAAGAATAGTACAACAATGTGCAAAATTTATATATATGAATATAAATCGTAAGAATGCAGTTGAGATAATCATCCCCACTCACGAAGTCGTTTTTTTATCATGAAACAGAACTACGTCTTCACCAAGAGGCAACCAACCAACTAGCAAGACGCCAACCCTGCAGATAGACTCTGCTACTTTTCAAGCTGCAGTCACGGCAGCCGTAACAGCCGTCATGACGCAACTCAATGCTAACAACGCCAGCAGGGGTGAAGGCGGTGTCGGTAATACTAACCGCAGTAATAGTCAAGAACACCAGCGGGTGTCCACCAACGAAGGCGCCTCATGCCACAAACCTAAGAACAAGAAACAAGAGTTTTGGGACAAAAAGAAGCGCAACCTATCTCAAAAACGCATAAAGAGACAACAATCCGTGGCTGCCCCTGTAATTACAACAACAGTCACGACTCATGCCTCGACACTAGCCACAAGGTCTGTCACCCAAGCACCGGTCAGACAATATATGGGAACACTACCAAAGTGTAACAAGTGTGGCTACCATCACAATGGGGTTTTCCAGGTGCGGCACTATAAAAATTGCAACAAGAACGGACATACTTCCCGCTTCTGCAGGACCCAGACCCAACGCATCGCTTCAATCCCCAATGCCAGTGTAAGTCTAGTATGCCACCTATGCGGTGGAATGGGACACTTCAAGAGAGACTGTCCAACTGAGAAGAATGACGGGGGAGCAGGAGGAGTGTGATGAACAAACCAGCAGGAGAAACAAGGAAACCTTATTAGGACTTTTGTAATGTTTCCAACAAACAAAAACGTTTAAGTACCATATGTTTGTAATGAATTTGGTATGCTTTCTAAAATTACCGTCTTTCAAAAAGTAGTTAAAATACTCCCTTGTTCAAGTCAAATCAAAGACACTCGTATATGACCTTAAGATCATTACCGATGAGTTGTGACGACTTTGTGTATACATCAGGGTTAATTATAATCAAGTACTAAACACTTAAAGCAAATAATTCCGTCCTGACTCTTGTTCCATGTCTAGTAGTGGGGTTAGGGTAGAGCCACTCACTCGACGATTTCACCAACACCAAATTGCACGTGACTTGCATATACCGCTCGATCATAGAGTGACCTGTCAGGGATCATGATATCAAGTATCATTACTAGCTATCAGAACACACTCACTACCAGCGCTAGCCGCTGTGGTATGAATCATCTGCAGTAATAATAACATCAAACAAAACGGAACACACTGAAAAGAAACACAAGATGCTCTATCACTCTAACGAACATTTCTTGCGAATACAACTTAACACATGTTTTACCTAAAAAGATATTGTTGTCATCATTCAATTTCGATTTGTATAGTCCTCACCTTCCCGATTAAACGACTACGAAAGGACCCTTCACCTAACCCACTGAATATCGAAACCTTCGTCTCCCATAAACACAAATCCGGCACGGACCTCCGGGTCATCTCTCGCTGTGAAACCCCAAAACACTCACGAGAGGAGTATTATACCTTCCGAAACCTTACCACAAGTATTTCCAGGAGACCCTTCGGAAATGTCACGCACGCAGCAGATAAGGTTCAGGCATAGAAGCTTGGAACGAATACGGTTAGTCTATCACTACTAAGTGTATATGCGAGGATAATGTATAATTAAGATTCTACGGACATTGGATGTGTGTTTCCGCCCTACTTCCTGTTCCTTGTCTGGTTGTGGACTTGGGGCAGAGTCACCCATACAACTGTCTTGCCAACCTTAAGTACATACGACCTATATGTGCAAGTTAATGATAGATGGATCAGGTACGAGTCCTACCACGAACTTCGGGACAAGGCTACCCAGGAGGGCGAGTGAACGTCCTATCATCCGAATAAGTCTAGTCGTGTAAACCAAACCCATATGTTCCCTACCGATCTAATCAGACGAGAAACACTAAAGCAGGCCCTATACAACGCTCCGAGGAGAAGTTATCACATATGACTTAGTACAAATTCGAGAAAGGCTGAAAGAATCTCGAGAACACGGCAAAACCCGAATGAGTCTTATCATCGATATAAAAACACAGGGTTTTTACTAGTGAATCTATGATGGCTAGTGTAAACATTATGGCCATATATCATTAAGATTCTATGGACTTAGAATGTGTAATTCCGCCCTATTTCCTGTTCCTTGTTTGGTTGTGGGCTTAAGGCGGAGTCACTCATTCGAATGCCCTTGCAATCTTAATGATATATGACAAGTTTACACCAAGCGATTATAAAAGATCTGGTAGGACCTATATTGCAAATTTCATCACAAATTGATAAAGCATTCGTAATACTAGTACTCACTAACTACATTATAAAATATTCATAGTGGTAACAACAAGGATAAAACGGGGAGCATAAAGGCACACATTGAATACACTATCATTCTAAAACAATAAACTCCTTTTAAATCGACTCGGCTCAAGTTACAATAAGAAATTCCAAGGTCGTCATTTAACACCAGGCGGATTGGTCCCCACCATATCAATTTCTTGTACTACGACAAGTTCCCACATCTTTCCCCAACTCTCGAAGTTCCGGTCAAGTGCTAATTTCGGGACGAAATTCTTTCTAACGGGGGGATGATGTGACAACCGTCAATTTTTGGTCAAGTCAAAGTCAACCAAAGTCAACAAGTCAAACCGGTCAACTAATCTAACCCTTGTATATTAGGGTTTCCATTATGATTCTTATTGTACTACTCGCAATCTTAATACAAAGTATCACTTAGAGTTTTCACGTGTTCGGAAATTCTAAACCCCAATCAGGGTAAGTGATGAATCTACTCGATAAAACATGACTCCATAACCCTCGGGAGCGTATAACATTCATAACAAGGCTTAACAGAGTGTTAGAACCTTGCGTTACGAAGCCAAACACTTAAAAAGGTCACAAACGAAGTCTCTCTCAATCTCTTTCACTCTATGTCTCTCTCTATTTAAAATCTCTCCCAAATCTCTCCAAGTATGTGAAATCTCTCCAAAATCTCTCTCTGTATGAGAAATCTCTCCAAGTATGTGAAATCTCTCCCAAAATCTCTCTCTGTTCGAGAAATCTCTCCAAGTATGTGAAATCTCTCCCAAATCTCTCTCTGTATGAGAAATCTCTCCAAGTATGTGAAATCTCTCCCAAATCTCTCTCTGTATGAGAATCTCTCCAAGTATGTGAAATCTCTCCCAAATCTCTCTCTGTATGAGAAATCTCTCCAAGTATGTGAAATCTCTTCCAAATCTCTCTCTGTATGAGAAATCTCTCCAAGTATGTGAAATCTCTCCTAAATCTCTCTCTGTATGAGAAATCTCTCCAAGTATGTGAAATCTCTCCCAAATCTCTCTCTGTATGAGAAATCTCTCCAAGTATGTGAAATCTCTCCCAAATCTCTCTCTGTATGAGAAATCTCTCCAAGTATATGAAATCTCTCCCAAATCTCTCTCAAAATCTCTCTCAACTTCTTATAATCACTTGGGGCATCCCGACCTGTAATTTAGTCGAAAACCGCTCGAAAACGGAAGTTTACGCGAAAAACCCTCTTAAGGAGCCGAACCTCCCTTAAGGAACTGAAACCTCCTGAGAACCGAAACCACCTCCTGAACCGAACCTGCTAAGGAACCGAACTTAACCTTCGATCCGAGAGGCTACCTTCGGTCCGAGAGGACTACCTTCGGTCCGAGATGCGAAGCTGCTCAGCCGAACCCTACTCTCGGTTCCCATCCACTTTCGGTTCCCATGGCTAGGACCGAACCTCCGGCCCTGAATTTCAGATTTTAGCAATTTCTACCCGGTTTTCAATATTTTTAGCGTTTTGAGCCCGTTTTTTGTGATTTTAACACAGGATTTTCACCCAAACTCGTATTTTAACATAATAAACCATAAATATTCATATTTTAATTATATTTTGGGGAAAATCGTTGCCTAAGAATAAAATCTAGTACGTAAGATTTATGGGTGGAGTGTTGACTTTATATTTAGATTATGACACAAGCAATCCCACATACCCACTCCAGGGCCATACTCAGTCACTATTCCTCCATGCTTAGTCAATTAGTTGTCCTTTCACACTATTTCACCAGCCCATAATCAGATCAAAAGGCTGGAAATCTTCACTTCACTCTCCTCATTATTCACTTTTTCTCAAAGAAGAACAAACACACTTCTCTGACTTTCTCTTTCCCTCTCAAACTCGAAATTCAAGGGCTGTTCTTGAGTTCTTCACTCAAATCATGAGTTCCTTACACAAATATTGTCATATTTGTTGTTAGATCTTCGAATCTTCAAGCATCTTCTAAAGTGTTCTTGAGTTGAACACTTCTTTTCTTCATCATCCATCTTCTGAAATCACTCAAGGTGAGTTCATACCCCTACATTTTCATGTTTTATTCAAGATTTAGGGGGGGGGGGGGGAATACAAGTTAAAACACCAATAACACAACTAAACTCAAACAACAGCTATCAACAGAAAACTTGAGTCTTATTCACAGACTGTTTTGACTATCTTAAACTTAATATCTTTCAAAAATGTTTAATATGCAAATATTTCAGGTTCATACCTGTAAAATGACTACTTGCACATCTCCATACGACTTTTCTACGATTTATGGTGATTTTTACAACACTGCCTATCATTTCAGAAACGAATTCGGACCAGTCTGTGAATATGAACATTTTAACACAAGTTAAAGACTTCTAAAAATCATAATAAAAATTATGAATAAACTAGACACATTTTGTGAACTCTCAGAATTTACGGATTCAGTTTTCGACTTCGTATGATTTTTCTATGATTTTTCTAAAACAGTGTAGAAAGGTTAAAAACTAGATAACAACTTTCAACTTTCATAACACTTTGTAGTATGTTGAGCAAAGTGCATAACAATAAGTTATAAATATAAAATTTATTTTCTTGTTGGTTTATCATCATAAACTGAAATTTAGTCATTCATGATAAGGTTTACTCATTCATTTCGAACACATATAATAAACTACAATAAACATAGTTTATGGGTGTTACTACGTGAAAAAGGCTTCACTCTAAAAACAATTGGGTTTTTCATATACTACATGATAAACTATAATAGTAATAGTTTAAGGATTTCATATCACTAATTTATTCATAAAAGGTGATTTTACTTCCTCTATGGAAGAGGTTTTAATATCAAACTATGTGTAAACTAGTTAACTTAGGTTGTGAGGCAATTCTCTCCCCGTACGTTCGAGTACTTGATTCCAATTTCTGTAAGTTATAACCAGAGTCTCTTGTAGGGAGAGCGTGATAATTGTGTATAGATCTATATTGAGATTGACACCCCACACCTCGCTGCTAGCTACAGCCGGACCGGCAGGTCTGCGGGTGACAAAAGTCATAGTATGTAAACGTCTGAAAAACGTTGTGCATGTTATTTCTCGTCATAGTATGGTTATAGCGACTCATATAGAGAGTTAACAATCTTTCAAGTTTACATGGAAAATTCTACTTTGAAAATGGGTTTTACTTCTAAATTAAACGAGTTTATGTCGATTTAAACTTGCATGAGTTACTTTAAGTATGGAAAAATACTTGTACATTTCGGTCATGACATTTAGGACTACATGACTTTTATAAGGAAAATATTGGATTTTCTTTGGAAACACATTACCATTATGAACATTATAAGTACAAAACACACACATATTCTCGGTCCTGGGATTTAAGACTACATGACTTTTATAAGGAAAATATTGGATTTTCTGGAATCATACTCTATCGTATTTACAAGGAAAACGGCTTTTTCCTCAAACAAAACCCTTATGAACTCACCAACTTAATTTTTGACACTTTTTCAAAACTACTTGTATTCTCAGGAAATCAGTGAAACAGGAAACCAACAGCATTTTGAGGATGGGACGTTAAGTCATCAAACAGTTCATTTTGTCATCATAATGTAATTGATTTTGAAACATGTAAATATATACTATGGTGTAACCTTTTCAATTATATTTATGATGGTTGTATTTACTTTGAGCACTATTATACTCATTGTTGTGATACTATACATGAAGTCCTCCACCCTCGGACGTTTCCGCCATCCTCGATTCATGAGGTCCATAAATGTTGTGGGAGCATTTGTCAGACCGAAAGGCATAACAACGAATTCAAAATGGCCATATCGAGTTCGGAAAGCAGTTTTTGGAATATCTTCTTCTCGGACTCGTAGCTGATGGTAACCGGATCTTAGATCTATTTTAGAAAAATAACTGGCTCCTTGAAGCCGGTCAAATAGATCATCAATCCGAGGGAGTGGATATCGATTTTTGATGGTGAGTTTGTTCAACTCCCGATAGTCGATGCACATTCTGAAGGATCCATCCTTCTTCTTGATAAGCAATACCGGAGCTCCCCAGGGTGAGAAGCTTGGCCTGATGAATCCTTTGTTCAGAAGTTCGCTTAATTGACTGGATAACTCCTACATTTCGGTGGGAGCGAACCTATAGGGTGATTTGGCAATTGATGTGGCTCCCGATATTAGGTCGATTCGAAATTCGACCTGTCTTTCTGGGGGTATTCCCGGAAGGTCTTCATGAAATACATCCGGATAGTCACATGTCACTGGGATATCTTTGATGTTTATTTCCTCTTTTGTTTTATCCACAACATGGGAGAGGAAGGCATAATTTTTATTGTGCAGGAATTTTTGTGCCTTGATGCACGAGATAAGCAGAGATTCGCGCCAGGTTTATCACCATAGATTATTAGGGTTTTGTGATTGGGGAGGTGAAGGCGAACGACCTTCTCGTGGCGCATAATATCAGCATGGTGGGGGCTTAACCAATCCATGCCGATTATCACATCAAAACTCCTAATATTAACTGGCGTCAAATCTATTTGAAATGAGTGGTTGTTAAATGTTAACGTGCATCCTACGTAAACGTCTTTAGTTGTTTCACTTTTCCCATTAGCCATCTCCACCGTGAAGGATTCGCTTAGCTTTTGGGGTTGTTGTGTAACATCCCAATTTTCAAGTCCAAAAATTTCTTTTTTATTTAATTGACTCATAAAAACATTCATAAGAAAATACTGTGAAAACACATCATCTCATAAAACCATGCATCATGTCTGAAAACCCGAGTCATAAGATAATAACATATCAGAGTACAATCCCAGAAAACTCCATGCGGAAATCATGTGTGTGTGTGATGCGATGCTACGCCGCCGGCTCCTTCCCCTTAGACGAAGAGGTACCTGAAACCAAAACCGAAACCGTAAGCACAAAGCTTAGTGAGTTCCCCCATCATACCACATACCATACAATATCCTCGGTATCTTTCAACCGGTAATCTTCATCGGTATCTTTCAACCGGTAATCATCATCGGTATATTTCAACCGGTAATCATCATCGGTCTCTTTCAACCGGTAATCATCATTGGTATCTTTCAACCGGTAATCATCATCGGTATCTTTCAACCGGTAACTGTCATCGGTATCTTTCAACCGGTAACTGGGGACTATTCCACCCCCTACCACTAGCATACAACAACAAGATATAAACATACAGGCAGGCATATCCGGGTACTGACCTACCCTTTGGTCCTAAGGACCGCTATTAGGGAAACCAATCCCTTTCATACACGTAAAATATCATACAGATAAAACTCATGACCAAAGCATGTAACCAGACCAAGATAATTATCACAAAGACAATCATCTTCTAAATACTCCTCTTTGGTGGGCCGGCATTGTGGCCTTAGACCCACCCCTACTGGAAGGTAACTTACCTCGTACGAGAAACTGCTGATAAGCTGTGCGGGAAACTTCCGTCCGCTGCTGCTCCGGAAATCCTCCGACTAGAATCCCCACAAAACACTCAGTTAGAAACTGATATCTACTCTTAGGGTAAAATGACCATTTTACCCCTAACCAAGTCCAAGCCAAAGTCAAATTCCAGTTGACCCGACTCGCCGAGTTGGGCCGTCAACTCGTCGAGTCCCTTCCCTTTACTCGTCCTTATCCAAAACTCGACTCGTCGAGTTTGGCAACGACTCGACGAGTTCCCCTTCCTTACGAACATCAATGAACCTTCATCCGACTCGCCGAGTCGGATGAACACTTGCCGAGTTCACCTTCAACTGATGAACAAGTCCTGACCTTGACTCGCCGAGTTATATGAACAACTCGTCGAGTTCATCTTCAAACATAAGGAGATTGCCTTGGACTCGCCGAGTCTGTTCTAGCACTCGTCGAGTCCCGTGAACTCCAGGTCTAAAATTAAGTCCAATGCGTTGGGTTACTCTTTCTGTCCTGCTACAACCCTTCTAACACCCAACTGAGTCCTTTTGACCCTCAACAGATAAGGGACTCAAAGCCTTGGACTCGTCGAGTCCCAAGAACGGACTCGCCGAGTCGATAACATCCACACCCTAAATCCTCGATTTCTGATGTACAACACTTGACCAAAAGATAGATCTAAGCTCCTTCAATCATTCTAGCACGTAAAGTTACAAACTTTACGTGCATGCATGGGACTTTAAGCTCAAAAGGACATAAAATAAGCTCTAGTGTTGCATGGGGCCTTCCTTGGGTGCAAAAGCATCCCAAATCTGCCTTGTGACCCCTATAAAGACCTGATTCCAAAGCCTCAACCCCCTAACCATGTTTGCAATCATGGTTGGTTACCAAAAATGGCTTATAAAAGCCCTAAATCTCCCCAAAAAGGGATCTATCAAATGAGAGAGCAAGGTACAGACTTTATACCTCTCAAAGACTGCAAATGATGAACCAAACTCGAATCCTTCAGTCTCCTCTTGATCCTTCTATGCTCTTCCTTCTTCCTTGAGGTCAAAACCCACAAAAATCACTCAAAAGCCTTAGATCTTGCACCAAAACACTTAGGGTTTGCTATGGAGGGTTTCTGGGAGCATAAAGGGGCGATAGAGGCCGCATAAGGTTGGTTAAATAGGGTACAAACCCTCATATTAGGGTTTTGTCCAGTCAGAGCCTACTCGTCGAGTCCGGGACCCGACTCGACGATTCCATCACTTAAATCCCGTGCCTCATCCCGCTTCTACTCGGGGAGTTGGTCCTTCAACTCGCCGAGTCCAAGGCAAAAAATGCAAAATACTTAAATAAAAATACATACCAAACCAATGCTCATTGGACTTGATCATCAAAGGCAAAAGATGCATTCGATTATGAAAGGCAAAAAATGCAAAAGATCTTGATGATCAAAGTACTGAAACCAATCGAGGTCATCTATGGGGTTTTGATGATCTGCAGGTGGATCCATTTGTGAGGGAGAAGTTAAAAGTCGCGGTAAGAATGTGATGATTTATATAAGTAAAGTGGGAGAAGTAATTAATAGCAAATTGTTGGGAATGCAACAAAACAAGTTAAGCACTTCTGAAAAATTGATAAATGATTTCGGTAACACTCGCGGAATATAAACTAGTGAAAATTACAAATGAAATTGAATATATATAGTCTATGATGTTATGGTTATTGTGTATCTAACAAATGAAGAGAAAATGAATATATATATATATTCTTTGAGCCGTAACCTTCTTCTTCAATTCACACACATATACGTATATGTTGCTGCAAAGTATGACTTGTGTGCCTCATGCATTTAATGCATCACATGCCTACTGCATATTCTTGACTTTGAAGCTACGTACCAGTTTCCAATTTCCCCAGTAGCACAGTTTTCATTAGAAAGTACTCCAAGTCTTCACACATGAACCAGTTAGAAAGTACTCCAAGTCTTCACACATGAACCAGTTAGAAAGTACTCCAAGTCTTCACACATGCAAATTATGACTTGTGTGTCGCTATAGGTATGTCGTTGGCTCTTGTTAAAAACCTATAGCGACAACAAGTCATCGTAATAGATTAAACCTGTGGTGACGACAAGTCGTCGCTATAGGTAACTAATAAAACTTTATTTTTTTTAACCCCGAAAATATGATTGACAAAATCTATCCGACGAGACCCTCGTAATACCACTCGACGAAATCGAAGTTAACAAAAATCTCCACTTCGTGGAGGAACCAGTCAAAATCATGGATCGGGAAATCAAACGAACGAAACAAAGTCGTATTCCCATCGTGAAGGTCCGTTGGAACGCTAAACGAGGGCATGAGTTCACCTGGGAACGCGAAGATCAAATGAAACAAAAATACCCACATCTTTTCCCAAACTCTTGATGTCCCAGTCAAATGCAAATTTCGGGACGAAATTCCTTCTAACGGGGGGATGATGTGACAACCGTCAAAATTGAGTCAAGTCAAAGTCAAACAAAGTCAACAAGTCAAAACCAATCGACTCAATTAACCCTTGTATATTAGGGTTTACACTATGTAATTACTGTACAATGCAATATCTTAATGAGAGAAACATCATTTTGAAAGTTCGTGTGTTGAATTTCCTAAGTAAACATTAAACCAAAACGATAAAACATTATTGCACACTCATCGGGAGTGTGTACGACACTAAAACACGGTTTAACGGGGTTTACGAACCTTGCGTTGTGAAGCCGGACACTCAAATTAATCACAAACAAAACCTCTCTAAATCGTTTTCACTCTATCTCTTTCTATTTGAAATCTCTCCCAAATCTCTCCCAAATCTCTCTCAAAAAGTTACTTTAACTTTTTGTAATCATTTGGGTCATATCGACCCTTAACCGGGTCAAAAATCGCTTGAAACGGGGTAAAAACGGGTAAAATAGCCTTAAGGACCTGGAACTGAAGCTTCAGGACCGAAGCCTCTCATCCAAGGCCTCGGATCCGAAGCCTCTCATCAGGACCGAAGCTGAAGCCTCTTAGGAGACCGAATCCGAAGCCCTCGGACAGCAGCCTCGCATGCGAGGGTCCGAAGTCTCGGCCCCCATCGGAGAGGCCTCGCAGACGGCCCCTTTTTACCGGTTTTTCGACTACGACTTCGTTTTAACTCTGTTTTTCATTATTTTAACGTGGGTTTTCACCCAAAACTTTATTTTATAAGCTAAGGCCCCAAAATATATAAATCTCCAGGGTTTTTATAAAAATGTATTAAAAGAATTGGTGGTTGGACTAATTATTGAGGGAATATTTGCTTTTCCTTATTTTATGACAAAAGCAAGCCACCACCACCTCACTCTATGATCAGCCACTCTTTCCCACTACTCCTTGTCACCTTAGTGGACCTCTACACCCAATCTCCAGCTCTTCCCACGTTCTAAGAGCTGGAGGATTGGTCCTCTCTCCTCATTCTCCTTAAAAGCCCTTTCATTCTACACTTAGCAACCAAGAACACTCTCCAAAATTCTCTCATCTTTTCTCTCAACTTCAAGAACTTCAAGGCTTTCTCCAGGGATTTCTTTCTTCAATGAGTAAGTATCTTCATCATTCACATAATTATTAAACTCCATTCTACTCAAATCATTGATATCTTACACAAATTCCACCTTATTCGGTGTTAGATTCTCGAATCATCAAGACATCTTCTTAGTGTTCTTGGGTTGAACACTTCCTCTATCTCACTTTCATCTACTGAAATCACATAAGGTGAGTTCATACCCCTACATTTACATGTTTTTCTTAAGTTTTAAGGGGGGAATACAAGTAAAATCATCAAGAACACAATTAAACTTTTTCTATCAGATTACATCAGAAAAGATGAACTTCGATCACGGACTGTTTTGGTCAACTTAAATATTTTAGTTTTCAAAACTGTTCCAGGTGCAAGTAGTTCAAACTCTTAGCTTTAAAATGGCTACTTGCACATCTCCATATGATTTTTGTACAATTTATGGCGATTTTTACAAAACTGCCTATCATTTCAGAGGCAAACCCGGACCAGTCTGTGATTATGAACATTTTCACCTCTGTTAGAGATCACTAAAAATCATGATAAAATTTACGAACAAACTAGACTCATATTCCAAACTCTCAGAATTTGCGGATTTGGATTTGGAGCTTTGATGATTTTTCTATAAATTTTCTAAGAACAGTAACAGAAACTGTATACAACAAAAAGTTGCTGTCAATTTCATTTCACCTTGTAACATGTTGAGCAAGGTGTATATCTTTATGTGATTATATGTTATTGCAATATATGACATTTTTTTCTTAATATTTAGACACACATCAGTTTACAAATGGATTTGGACATATAAAATATAAAGAATAACAAGTGATTATAATCAAAGTACAACCGATTTCAAACATTTAATAAAGTATTTTGAATATAGTTTGCATACATTACTACGTACTACCCTTGGTTGATAAACTATAATAGGTATAGTTTATGAAACATTACATAACACATACATTTAAAAAGGGTACATTTATACAAATGATATTTTCATTAAGCAAGGTACGGCCATACGGTACCAAGTTTTCATAACACGTAATTCCGTTAATGACTTCTGTGAGACATTCGATTCAATTTACAAATAAGTCCTGTATTATAACCAGAGTCTCCTCGAGGGAGAGCGTGATACTTGTGTATAGATCTATATTGGGTCTGACAAACCCACACCTTAGCTGCATGCAACAGCTAGACCGACAGGTCTCGGGTGACAAATGTCATAACATTTCCGACGCCTGAAGAACGTCGTTTCAGGCCAACTAGGTCATAGCATGGTTATAATAACTCACATGTGGTATTAACAAACATAGAATTTACGGGGATTTCACTAAAATCAAACGAGTTTATGTCGATTTAAACTTGCATTGTTTTACTATAAGGAACGAACACTACTTATACATTTCGGTCTTTGGGTTTTAAGACTACATTTACATATTAAGGAAAATATTGGATTTTCTGGAACGAACACTACTTTTACAAGAAAAGGCTTTAATAAACTCACATAAAGTATTAATGAATATTGGAATTTACGGGAACTTCATTAAAATTAAACGAGTTTATGTCGATTTAAACTTACATTATTTATTATAAGTAAGAAATTTACTTATACATTTCGGTCTTTGGATTTAAGACTACATATACATTTTAAGGAAAATATTGGATTTTTCTAAAACAAATACTACTTTTACAAACGAAAGGCTTTTAATAATACCAAACAAAAGCTTATGAACTCACCAAACTTTGTGTTGACACTTTTTCAAACAACTTGTATTCTCAGGAAATCATTAAACAGGTAACCAAGTGCTTTTGAGGATGGGACGCTAAGGCGTCTACTATTTCATATTTTGTCAACATATTGTAATTGATTCGTAAACATGTAATTCATACAATGATGTAACTTTTTCAATTATATATATATGTTGGTTGTGTTTGCTTGAATTACTATTACAATTGTTGTTATGATACTATACATGAAGTCCTCCACCCCCGGACGTTTCCGCCATCCTTGGTTTGGGGGTGTGACAGATTGCTATCAGAGCACAGTTTATAGTGAATTAAGTATATCAAACCACATAAGATATACAAACTATAAACACAATTGGGACTAATAGTCTCTGATTTGTGCATTTTTCAAAGAAATATACTTTTAGAAAAGGAATGGTTTCTTATTAAAAGTATAAATACAAGCATACATGCTCACATAGTGTCATAACTAGAAGAACATAAAGTAAAAGAAGAGGAGTTGTACATTATGGGTATGCCTTGGTATATGTAAATCAAGTCTGGGAAGGATATAGCCTGATCAACTATATCTGTCCGAGGAGTGACTTGCATATACTGGGGGATAGTCATAATGGGCAACAAATCTAACAACCTAACTACACCCTACAGGGAATACTTTAAGAATCGAATCTAAACACCTAAAAATACTATAGGAGTATTTGGTGATACTATAACCAACTTATGTGAAAACTAAAGACCTCTATTAGTAGGCCTATGATAACTGAGTGCATAAGCCAAGGTTATACATAATTAAAGATATTATAGACTCAGAATCTATGACTATTGCTCTACTTCCTGTTCCTTGTTTGGTTGTGGACTTAGAGTAGAGTCATTTATTCGAAAGTCTATTCTATCTCAAATTATGTATAACTGATATGCACTACGTGATTATAGACGTAATTAATAAGGATCACCCCTATAAGTAATTATAGGATTAGGCGTCTATTAATTATCTCTTCTACCCCTATTCTCGCACGAGCAACATGATGTGTAAATTTTAACGCCCGTACAAAACCTACTTCTACCCACTACCATAACTCCGTCTCCAAGACGTTAACAGAAACACCAAGAATAGTTCACTAAAGTGCGAAATTATACATGTGTATATAAATGGTAAGGATATTTACTAAAAGGTTTATCAATGAAATATGCATGTATTTTATTTCATTGAATCTCACTACTTGGTATTACAAACAATTTACAACTGGTAACTCTAAGATTCTTTAGGTGTACCTCGAAGTTATGTGTAATTAAGAAATGATTGACCTAGAAATGGTGAGTCCGCCTTAGGACCTGTTCCTTGTTTGGTTGTGGACTTAGGGTAGACTCATTAGGATCAACAGTCTAATAAAATTTTAATTACACATAACTGGGGGCATGTCAAGTGAATCTTAGGAGTGGATCAGACATGGAACAAATCACAAGATTATAATCAAGTTATTCCTACTAAATTCATAAGTCTATTTATATAGACCTCTGGTATAGAGTCGTCGGCGTAGTCGTATCGGCAATCTAGAATATGGCTAAATACATAATACAAACTGTAATATCCAAATTATACAAAATTTTCTGCATTAAAAATCAATAGACAAAAACATAAAATGAAACTAAAAAGGGTATCAAACTATCAAGAGAAAAACACATACAATGTAGATTAACATCCACTAATTATAACAAAATGGCTAAGGATTGTTAAGTCCTCTCTTCTTATAAATAGCTTTGAAGCAAGCTTGCCTAAGCTTCTTTGTTCTTTCTGTCAATTCCATACCTGGCAATTTCTCCATCATCTTCTTGTGCCCTTCTAACGTCTCTATCTCCTCCTTTAATCCCAACTCCTAAATTTTTTTTTTAAAGGTAGATACAATATATTTTTCATGTGAGTTCACAAAATTTACAATGAGTTAAGTTTATATAAATATAAATCAGGAGATCGTAGTAAATCAATTGATTTGATGTGGCATATGCCTAGGACCTATGTTTAGTTATAAAGAAACTAACGATTAAAATTTTAGAAAATACCAAAACTACTTTGGTTACCAAGTGCATGAGTAATGTATAGAAGGTTATTATCATAATTTACCTTGGCATTTTCAATGCGGGATTGAAGGCTCTTAAGTTTTCTATGAGGCCATCTGTTTATGTTTAGCTCTCTGCATCTTTTCTTCAACACTGTTAAACTTATCCCTAGTTCCTTTGCTGCCATGATTATCGGTATCCCAAAGTACTTCTCTATCTCTTCAAACTCCAATGGTCTCAATCTCTTTGCCACCTTCCGGCCACCGTGATCAGTGGTGGCAGCACTAGAACTACATGTAGCCTCACCACCGGATTTACAGTCTTCACTGAAACTAACCAATGGTAAATTACCATCCTCCCAACAATCCCATAAGCTTATATCTTCAAGGGGATCAAAATCGTGAAACTCGTTTCTAGAAATGATGTTTTGATCTTTGTTAAGTACTGTGGAAACGTTCTGATCGAGCACTTCATGCAATTTTTCCGACAACTCGTAATCATGATGGTTGAGCATGTCACCACTGCAAAAAAAAAAAAAAAAAAAAAAAACTCAAGATAATCAAATCCAACACGATGAAAGACTCTTTTTGATCACTACAAATCCAAACCATGTTTTGATCAATGTCAACAAAATCACTTTTCTGTGTGTAAGATGGTGTAATGAGTGACGTTTATATATACCTGAAAAGATCTTGATGATCAAAGTACTGAAACCAATCGAGGTCATCTATGGGGTTTTGATGATCTGCAGGTGGATCCATTTGTGAGGGAGAAGTTAAAAGTCGCGGTAAGAATCTGATGATTTATATAAGTAAAGTGGAAGAAGTAATTAATAGCAAATTGTTGGGAATGCAACAAAACAAGTTAAGCACTTCTGAAAAATTGATAAATGATTTCGGTAACACTCGCGAAATATAAACTAGTGAAAATTACAAATGAAATTGAATATATATAGTCTATGATGTTATGGTTATTGTGTATCTAACAAATGAAGAGAAAATGAATATATATATATTCTTTGAGCCGTAACCTTCTTCTTCAATTCACACACATATACGTATATGTTGCTGCAAATTATGACTTGTGTGCCTCATGCATTTAATGCATCACATGCCTACTGCATATTCTTGACTTTGAAGCTACGTACCAGTTTCCAATTTCCCCAGTAGCACAGTTTTCATTAGAAAGTACTCCAAGTCTTCACACATGAACCAGTTAGAAAGTACTCCAAGTCTTCACACATGAACCAGTTAGAAAGTACTCCAAGTCTTCACACATGAACCAGTTAGAAAGTACTCCAAGTCTTCACACATGAACCAGTTAGAAAGTACTCCAAGTCTTCACACATGAACCAGTTAGAAAGTACTCCAAGTCTTCACACATGCAAATTATGACTTGTGTGTCGCTATAGGTATGTCGTTGGCTCTTGTTAAAAACCTATAGCGACAACAAGTCATCGTAATAGATTAAACCTGTGGTGACGACAAGTCGTCGCTATAGGTAACTAATAAAACTTTATTTTTTTTAACCCCGAAAATATGATTGACAAAATCTATCCGACGAGACCCTCGTAATACCACTCGACGAAATCGAAGTTAACAAAAATCTCCACTTCGTGGAGGAACCAGTCAAAATCATGGATCGGGAAATCAAACGAACGAAACAAAGTCGTATTCCCATCGTGAAGGTCCGTTGGAACGCTAAACGAGGGCCTGAGTTCACCTGGGAACGCGAAGATCAAATGAAACAAAAATACCCACATCTTTTCCCAAACTCTTGATGTCCCAGTCAAATGCAAATTTCGGGACGAAATTACTTCTAACGGGGGGATGATGTGACAACCGTCAAAATTGAGTCAAGTCAAAGTCAAACAAAGTCAACAAGTCAAAACCAATCGACTCAATTAACCCTTGTATATTAGGGTTTACACTATGTAATTACTATACAATGCAATATCTTAATGAGAGAAACATCATTTGGAAAGTTCGTGTGTTGAATTTCCTAAGTAAACATTGAACCAAAACGATAAAACATTATTGCACACTCATCGGGAGTGTGTACGACACTAAAACACGGTTTAACGGGGTTTACGAACCTTGCGTTGTGAAGCCGGACACTCAAATTAATCACAAACGAAACCTCTCTAAATCGTTTTCACTCTATCTCTTTCTATTTGAAATCTCTCCCAAATCTCTCCCAAATCTCTCTCAAAAATTTACTTTAACTTTTTGTAATCATTTGGGTCATATCGACCCTTAACCGGGTCAAAAATCGCTTGAAACGGGGTAAAAACGGGTAAAATAGCCTTAAGGACCTGGAACTGAAGCTTCAGGACCGAAGCCTCTCATCCGAGGCCTCGGATCCGAAGCCTCTCATCAGGACCGAAGCTGAAGCCTCTCAGGAGACCGAATCCGAAGCCCTCGGACAGCAGCCTCGCATGCGAGGGTCCGAAGTCTCGGCCCCCATCGGAGAGGCCTCGCAGACGGCCCCTTTTTACCGGTTTTTCGACTACGACTTCGTTTTAACTCCGTTTTTCATTATTTTAACGTGGGATTTTCACCCAAAACTTTATTTTATAAACTAAGGCCCCAAAATATATAAATCTCCAGGGTTTTTATAAAAATGTATTAAAAGAATTGGTGGTTGGACTAATTATTGAGGGAATATTTGCTTTTCCTTATTTTATGACAAAAGCAAGCCACCACCACCTCACTCTATGATCAGCCACTCTTTCCCACTACTCCTTGTCACCTTAGTGGACCTCTACACCCAATCTCCAGCTCTTCCCACGTTCTAAGAGCTGGAGGATTGGTCCTCTCTCCTCATTCTCCTTAAAAGCCCTTTCATTCTACACTTAGCAACCAAGAACACTCTCCAAAATTCTCTCATCTTTTCTCTCAACTTCAAGAACTTCAAGGCTTTCTCCAGGGATTTCTTTCTTCAATGAGTAAGTATCTTCATCATTCACATAATTATTAAACTCCATTCTACTCAAATCATTGATATCTTACACAAATTCCACCTTATTCGGTGTTAGATTCTCGAATCATCAAGACATCTTCTTAGTGTTCTTGGGTTGAACACTTCCTTTATCTCACTTTCATCTACTGAAATCACATAAGGTGAGTTCATACCCCTACATTTACATGTCTTTCTTAAGTTTTAAGGGGGGAGTACAAGTAAAATCATAAAGAACACAATTAAACTTTTTCTATCAGATTACATCAGAAAAGATGAACTTCGATCACGGACTGTTTTGGTCAACTTAAATATTTTAGTTTTCAAAACTGTTCCAGGTGCAAGTAGTTCAAACTCTTAGCTTTAAAATGGCTACTTGCACATCTCCATATGATTTTTCTACAATTTATGGTGATTTTTACAAAACTGTCTATCATTTCAGAGGCAAACCCGGACCAGTCTGTGATTATGAACATTTTCACCTCTGTTAGAGATCACTAAAAATCATGATAAAATTTACGAACAAACTAGACTCATATTCCAAACTCTCAGAATTTGCGGATTTGGATTTGGAGCTTTGATGATTTTTCTATAAATTTTCTAAGAACAGTAACAGAAACTGTATACAACAAAAAGTTGCTGTCAATTTCATTTCACCTTGTAACATGTTGAGCAAGGTGTATATCTTTATGTGATTATATGTTATTGCAATATATGACATTTTTTCTTAATATTTAGACACACATCAGTTTACAAATGGATTTGGACATATAAAATATAAAGAATAACAAGTGATTATAATCAAAGTACAACCGATACATTCAAACATTTAATAAAGTATTTTGAATATAGTTTGCATACATTACTACGTACTACCCTTGGTTGATAAACTATAATAGGTATAGTTTATGAAACATTACATAACACATACATTTAAAAAGGGTACATTTATACAAATGATATTTTCATTAAGCAAGGTACGGCCATACGGTACCAAGTTTTCATAACACGTAATTCCGTTAATGACTTCTGTGAGACATTCGATTCAATTTACAAATAAGTCCTGTATTATAACCAGAGTCTCCTCGAGGGAGAGCGTGATACTTGTGTATAGATCTATATTGGGTCTGACAAACCCACACCTTAGCTGCATGCAACAGCTAGACCGACAGGTCTCGGGTGACAAATGTCATAACATTTCCGACGCCTGAAGAACGTCGTTTCAGGCCAACTAGGTCATAGCATGGTTATAATAACTCACATGTGGTATTAACAAACATAGAATTTACGGGGATTTCACTAAAATCAAACGAGTTTATGTCGATTTAAACTTGCATTGTTTTACTATAAGGAACGAACACTACTTGTACATTTCGGTCTTTGGGTTTTAAGACTACATTTACATATTAAGGAAAATATTGGATTTTCTGGAACGAACACTACTTTTACAAGAAAAGGCTTTAATAAACTCACATAAAGTATTAATGAATATTGGAATTTACGGGAACTTCATTAAAATTAAACGAGTTTATGTCGATTTAAACTTACATTATTTATTATAAGTAAGAAAAGTTACTTATACATTTCGGTCTTTGGATTTAAGACTACATATACATTTTAAGGAAAATATTGGATTTTTCTAAAACAAAAGCTTATGAACTCACCAACCTTTTTGTTGACACTTTTTCAAACAACTTTTATTCTCAGGAAATCATTAAACAGGTAACCAAGTGCTTTTGAGGATGGGACGCTAAGGCGTCTACTATTTCATATTTTGTCAACATATTGTAATTGATTCGTAAACATGTAATTCATACAATGATGTAACTTTTTCAATTATATATATGTTGGTTGTGTTTGCTTGAATTACTATTACAATTGTTGTTATGATACTATAAATGAAGTCCTCCACCCCCGGACGTTTCCGCCATCCTTGGTTTGGGGGTGTGACATCGGTGCTCCCCATGACCCTCTGGCCAACCTCACCCCAACATATCGGGGTTCTGCACTTCCTCCCGTATAACATCTCGAAGGGAGGACGGTCAATACTCGCATGATAGCTATTATTATACGAGAATTCCGCCAACGGAAGGTAGGTATCCCAGCTACCTCCGAAGTCTAAAACACATGCCCGCGACATATCCTCTAATGGCTGGATGGTCCGCTCGCTCTGACCATCCGTCTGCGGGTGAAAGGCGGTGCTAAAATGCAGACGAGTACCCAGCTCGTCATGAAACTTCTTCCAAAACCTAGAAGTGAACCGCACATCCCTGTCTGAAATCACCGATACTGGCACCCCGTGCCGCGCCACTACCTCCCTGATATAGATATCGGCCAACATTTCGGCTGAAATACTTTCCTGAATCGGGATAAAATGGGCGCTCTTGGTCAATCGATCAACGATGACCCAAATCGAATCCACTCCCCGCGCGGTCCTGGGAAGCTTTGTGACAAAATCCATCGTAATGTCCTCCCATTTCCACAGCGGAATATCCAACGGCTGCATCTTACCGTGTGGCCTCTAGTGCTCGGCCTTGACCTTCCTGTAGGTCAAGCACTGCTCCACATACCATGCTACATCCCGCTTCATGCAGGGCCACCAATAGTCAGGACGAAGATCTCTATACATCTTCGTCGCTCCGGGATGGATAGAAAATCTGGATTTGTGTGCCTCCTCAATCAGGATCTGGCGCACGCCTCCATGGTGAAGAGTCAATAACCCTCGGCTATCATAGGGACCCACACCCTACGGTGAAGAGTCAATAACCCTCGGCTATCATAGTCGAAGGAGGAAACCTGTCCCACAATCCGCTCGCTCTTACGATGTTCCTCCTTCATGGCCTCCTGTTGGGCCTCCCGAATCTGCTCCAAAAGCGGAGTCACCACTGTCATCCTCAGACAGATATCCCTGATCGGTGCTGCCTTGCGGCTAAGCGCGTCGGCCACCACATTGGCCTTCCCCGGGTGGTAGAGGATGTCACAGTCATAATCCTTTACCACATCAAGCCACCGACGCTGCCTCATATTCAGATTTGGCTGGTCGATGAGATACCTCAGGCTCTTGTGGTCCGTGTAAATTGTACAACGAACCCCATAGAGGTAATGACGCCAAATCTTGAGGGCGAACACAACAGCCCCCAGCTCCAAATCATGCGTCGGGTAGTTCACCTCGTGAGGCTTCAGCTGCCTCGAATCGTAAGCAATGACATGCCCTCTCTGCATCAATACTGCGCCCAAACCCGAGATGGACGCATCACAGTACACGACGAGATCCTCCATGCCCTCTGACAGGGCGAAGATTGGCGCCTCGCACAATCTCTGCCTCAATGTCTCGAATGCAGCCTGCTGCTCAGGCCCCCAACGAAAGACCACAGCCTTCCTCGTCAGCCTGGTCAGGGGCACGACTATCTTGGAGAACTTCTGAATGAATCTCCGATAGTAGGCTGCCAATCCCAGAAAGCTCCAAATCTCATATGGAGACCTCGGAACCTCCCATCTCATCACGGCCTCCACTTTGGCCGGATCTACCGAAATCCCGTTCTGGTTGACAAGGTGCCCAAGAAACTGCACCTCGCGCAACCAGAACTCACACTTGCAGAACTTAGCATACAAGTTCTCCCTTCTCAAAGTCTCCAAAACCTCTCGCAGATGCTCCTCATGCTGCTCTCTTGTCTTGGAGTAAACCAAGATATCATCAATAAACACTATCACAGACCCGTCTAACATCGGTCTACACACGCGGTTCATGAGGTCCATGAACACGGCAGGAGCATTGGTGAGCCTGAAAGGCATCACCACAAACTTATAGTGGCCATAGCGCGTCCGAAACGCAGTCTTCTGCACATCCTCCTCTCTGACCTTCATCTGATGATACCCTGATCGCAAATCAATCTTGGAGAACGAAGATGCTCCCTGTAGCTGGTCAAAGAGGTCATCAATCCTCGGGAGCGGGTAACGGTTCTTCACCGTTACCTTATTCAGCTCCCGATAATCTATACACATCCGATGCGACCCGTCCTTCTTCTTCACAAACAGAATCGGGGCTCCCCAGGGAGAACTACTCGGTCTAATGAATCCCTTGTCTAACAGCTCCTGCAGCTGTGTAGACAACTCCTGCATCTCAGGAGGTGTAACATTCGGATTCCCATGAATCTTATTTTAAGTATTTATATTGAATTTTAGAGAGGGACTAGGCGAGTAGGCGCTCAGACTCGCCGATTGGGATCGTGCATTTCTGGTCTGATTTAATGAAGGACTCGACGAGTCGATGCGTGGACTCGGCGAGTCCGCGCTGTTAAGTGAAACCCTAATTCTCGGGGCCTGTGCCCTATTTAAAGGCCTTTATAGCCTCCATTGCGGCCACTTCACCCCTGAGAAACCCTAGAGAGAGAGAGAGAGAACGTTTGTGGTGCAAGAGGAAGGCTAATTCACCATTTCTTGTGTGTTTTAGAAAAAGAGAAGTAGTTTCCAACAATAGGAGGTTAAGGGAGCTGTGGATCCAAGGTTTTCAAGTTCAGATCTACACTATTGAGGTATCAAATCGAACTTCCCTTCTGTTTTGGGTTAAGATCCATGATTTAGGGTTTTCTATAAACCTTTTAAGGGTTGAAAGGTTGAGGATATGGTCCCTTGCTGGGTTAGACCTCAGATCTGGACCCATAGAGGTCCAGAGAACCTTTCATATTCTGCTTTATGCTTGTTCATGGAGGATTGGAGACTAGGTTGCCATTTCTAGAGTTATTTCTCCATTTATGTCTTGATGTGGGTTGCATGCACATAAAGGTTGCACGTTTACGTGACCTTTGAGCACTTGAAGGCCAGATCTATAGTTTAGAGAAACAGATCTGACCTCAGAAGGTCATTTGAGAGTTGTTATGGGAGCAACTCGCCGAGTCCATAAGTGGACTCGACGATTCGAGTCGGGGTTGCCCCGCGATTCGTGACAGGTGTAACCGCCGAGTGGAAGGATGACTCAACGAGCCAGGAGAGGCTGAAAGGATTCAGAGGACCCGCATGGACTCGCCGAGTCGCCCTTGTGCACTGGACGAGTCGGGTCAAAGTTGATCGTTGACTTTCGTTGACTTTAGGGTTCTGGGCAAGACTGATTCAAGAGAGTTCAGGGAAGGGTAGAATGGCCTTCTACCCAATCTATAGAGATGAGGCTATGAGAGAATATTGACCGGGAATGCTATTTGAATAATAGGAGGAGGATAGGTCGGGACGTTGAGCACGAGAGTTTATCCGACTTCATTGAGGTGAGTCTTCTCACTATACAGTACCTGGAACGGTACCTATGTGTGACCGGAAGGTCTTGTATGCTATGAGATGTATGTGCTATATGCGGTTATGTGATATGTATGTGCTATGTATGCTATGTATGGTATGGACCGGAAGGTCAAGATGATATGGACCGGAAGGTTAAGATGACATGGACCGGAAGGTCAAGAGGTTACGGACTGGAAGGTCGATATGGGTAGGACCGGAAGGTCTACCGGGATTCGGAAGGTCAAGAGGTTACCTACCCTTTGGTCCTAAGGACCGCTATCAGGGAAACCAATCCCTATCATACACGTAACATGTCATACAAATAAAACTCATGACCAAAGCATGTAACCAGACTAAGATAATTATCACAAAGACAATCATCTTCTAAATACTCCTCTTTGGTGGGCCGGCATTGTGGCCTTAGACCCACCCCTGCTGGAAGGTAACTGACCTCGTACGAGTAGCTGTTGATACTCCGGGCGGGAAGCCTCTGTCTGTTGCTGCTCCGGAAATCCTCCGACTACAATCCCCACAAAACACTCAGTCAGAAACTGATATCTACTCTTAGGGTAAAATGACCATTTTACCCCCAACCAAGTCCAAGTCAAAGTCAACTTCCAGTTGACCCGACTCGCCGAGTTGGGCCGTCAACTCGTCGAGTCCCTTCCCTTAACCCGACCTTATCCACGACTCGACTCGTCGAGTTGGCAATGACTCGACGAGTTCCCCTTCCTTACGAACATCAATTAACCTTCATCCGACTCGCCGAGTCGGACGAACACTCACCGAGTTCACCTTCAACTGATGAACAAGTCCTGACCTTGACTCGCCGAGTTGTATGAACAACTCGTCGAGTTCATCTTCAAACATAAGTTGATTGCCTTGGACTCGCCGAGTCTGTTCTAGCACTCGTCGAGTCCCATGAACTCTAGGTCTAAAATTAAGTCCAATGCGTTGGGTCACTCTTTCTGTCCTGCTACAACCCTTCCAACACCCAACTGAGTCCTTTTAACCCTCAACAGATATGGGACTCAATGCCTTGGACACGTCAAGTCCCAAGAACGGACTCGCCGAGTCGATAACGTCCACTACCAAAATCCTCGATTTTTGATGTACAACACTTGACCAAATGATAGATCCAAGCCCCTAAGCTCGATCTAGCACGTAAAGTTACGAACTTTACGTGCATGCATGGGACTTTTGAGCCAAAAAGGCTCTAAAATGGCTCTTATGTTGCATGGGGCCTTCCTTGAGTGCAAAAGCAACCCAAATGTGCCTTGTGACCCCTCCCAAGACTTAGATGCGAAGTCTTGACCCCCAACCATGTTTGCAATCATGGTTGGCTACCTCATATGGCTTAAAAAGCCGTAAATCTTCCCCAAAAAGGGATCTAACAAACAAGCAAGCAAGGTACAGACTTTATACCTTTCAAAGACTGCAAATAATGAACCAAACTCGAATCCTTCAGTCTCCTCTTGATCCTTCTATGCTCTTCCTTCTTCCTTGAGGTCAAAACCCACAAAAATCACTCAAAAGCCTTAGATCTTGCACCAAAACACTTAGGGTTTGCTATGGAGGGTTTCTGGGAGCATAAAGGGGCGATGGAGGGTGTATAAGGTTGTTTAAATCGGGTACAAACCTTCAAATTAGGGTTTTGTCCAGTCAGAACCTACTCGTCGAGTCCGGGACCCGACTCGACGAGTCCATCACTTAAATCTCGCGCCTCATCCCGCTTCTACTCGGCGAGTTGGGCCTTCAACTCGCCGAGTCCCAGGCCAAAAATGCAAAATCACTGAAATAAAATACATACCAAGAACCAGGTGCTACAAATCTCCCCCACTTTTTTTAGACTTCGTCCTCGAAGTCTGCTGCTCGATCCTGGAACAGCTCTGGGTAATGCTCCATCATCTCACCCACCGGCTCCCAAGTCCATTACGAGCCCTTCCAGTGCTGCCATTGCACCTTTACCAGCTCAACCCTCTTGTTCCTCAGATCCTTCGACTTCCAGTCGAGAATCGCTACACGCCGCTCGATGAAATTCAGGTTGTCATCGACCTGAATATCCTCTAATGATACCACTGCCTAGTCGTCCACCAAACATTTCCGTAGCTGGGAGACGTGAAAAGTGCTATGAATCTGACTGAGTTCGGCTGGCAGATCTAACCTATATGCCACCTTGCCCACCCGGGCTATAACCCTGAAGGGTCCAATATACTTGGGACCCAACTTGCCCCGTTTCCTGAATCGGATGACGCCCTTCGATGGCGACACCTTCAGAAAAACCATATCCCTGACCTGAAACTCCAGGTCCGATCGGCGCTTGTCGGCATAACTTTTCTGCCGACTCTAAGCAGTCTGAAGTCTTCTCCGAACCTGCTGAATCCTCTCTGTGGTCTTGAGCACCACTTCGGTGCTTTCCATAACCCTCTGGCCAACCTCGCCCCAACATATCGGGGTTCTGCACTTCCTCCCGTATAACAACTCGAAGGGAGGACGGTCAATACTCGCATGATAGCTATTATTATACGAGAACTCCGCCAACGGATGGTAGGTATCCCAGTTACCTCCGAAGTCTAAAACACATGCCCGCAGTATATCCTATAGCGTCTGGATGGTCCGCTCGCTCTGACCATCCGTCTGCGGGTGAAAGGCGGTGCTAAAATGCAGACGAGTACCCAGCTCGTCATGAAACTTCTTCCAAAACCTGGAAGTGAACCGCACATCCCTGTCGGAAATCACTGAAACTGGCACCCCGTGCCGTGCTACCACCTCTCTGATATAGATGTCGGCCAGCTTCTCGGTCGAGATGCTCTCCTGAATCGGAATAAAATGAGCGCTCTTGGTGAATCGATCGACGATGACCCAAATCGAATCCACTCCCCACGCGGTCCTGGGAAGCTTTGTGATAAAATCCATCGTAATGTCTTCCCATTTCCACAGCGGGATATCCAACGGCTGCATCTTGCCGTGTGGCCTCTGGTCCTCGGACTTGACCTTCCTGCAGGTCAAGCACCGCTCCACATACCATGCTACGTCCCGCTTCATGCAGGGACACCAATAATCAGGACGAAGATCTCTATACATCTTCGTCGCTCCAGGATGGATAGAAAATCTGGATTTGTGTGCCTCCTCCATCAGGATCTGGCGCACGCCTCCATGATAAGGGACCCACACCCTACGGTGAAGAGTCAATAACCCTCGGCTATCATAGTCGAAGGAGGAAACCTGCCCCACAATCCACTCGCTCTTCTGATGTTCCTCCTTCATGGCCTCCTGCTGGGCCTCCCGAATCTGCTCCAACAGCGGAGTCATCACTGTCATCCTCAGATAGATATCCTTGCGGTTAAGCGCGTCGGCCACCATATTGGCCTTCCCCGGGTGGTAGAGGATCTCACAGTCATAATCCTTTACCACATCAAACCACCAACGCAGCCTCATAATCAGATTTGGCTGTTCTATGAGATACCTCAGGCTCTTGTGGTCCGTGTAAATCGTACAAAAAACCCCATAGAGGTAATGACGCCAAATCTTGAGGGCGAACACAACAACCCCCAACTCCAAATCATGCGTCGGGTAGTCTGCCTCGTAAGGCTTCAGCTGCCTCGAAGCGTAAGCAATGACATGCCCTCTCGGCATCAATATTGCGCCCAAACCCGAGATGGACGCATCACAGTACACGATGAAATCCTCCATGCCCTCTGGAAGGGCTAAGATTGGCGCCTCGCAAAATCTCTGTCTCAATGTCTCGAATGCGGCCTGCTGCTCAGGCCCCCAGCGAAAGACCACGACTTTCCTCGTCAGCCTGGTCAGGGGCACGACTATCTTGGAGAAGTCCTGAATGAATCTCCGATAGTAGCCCGCCAATCCCAGAAAGCTTCGAATCTCAGATGGACACCTCGGAACCTCCCATCTCATCACGGCCTCCACTTTGGCCGGATCTTCCGAAATCCCGTTCTGGTTGACAAGGTGCCCAAGAAACTGAACCTCACGCAACCAGAACTCACACTTGGAGAACTTTGCATACAAGTTCTCCCTTCTCAAAGTCTCCAGAACCTCACGCAGATGCTCCTCATGTTGCTCTCGCGTCTTGGAGTAAACCAAGATATCATCAATAAACACTAGCACAGACCGGTCTAACATCGGTCTACACACGCGGTTCATGAGGTCCATGAACGCGGCAGGAGCATTGGTGAGCCCGAAAGGCAGCACCACAAACTCATAGTGGCCATAGCACGTCCGAAACGCAGTCTTCTGTACATCCTCCTCTCTGACCCTCATCTGATGATACCCTGATCGCAAATCAATCTTGGAGAACCAAGATGTTCCCAGTAGCTGGTCAAATAGGTCATCAATCCTCGGGAGTGGGTAACGGTTCATCACCGTTACCTTATTCAGCTCCCGATAATCTATACACATCCGATGCAACCCGTCCTTCTTCTTCACAAACAGAATCGGGGCTCCCCAGGGAGAAGTACTCGGTCTAATGAACCCCTTGTCTAACAGCTCCTGCAGCTGTGTAGACAAGTCCTGCATCTCAGGAGGAGCCAACCGATACGGTGCCTTGGCTATTGGAGCCGCACCAGGGACTAGGTCGATCCTGAACTCCACATGTCGCTCCGGAGGTATCCCAGGCAACTCCTCGGGGAATACGTCCGCAAACTCTCGTACTATGGGCACATCGCCCACCGTCGCCCTACCCGCCTCCCGGGTATCCATAACATAGGCGACATAACCTGCGTAACCCTGCTGGAGGTAGCGCCTAGCCCTCGCTGCCGAACATAAAGCTGGTCCTTGTTGTGGCCCTTCGCCCTGAACCACCAGCTCTCCCCCACTAGGGGTCCTAATCCGTACTGACTGCTGCGCGCAGTCAATCACTGCCCCATTGGGGCTCATCCAATCCATACCGATAATAACCTTGTTCCCCCGCAAATGTATGGGAACCAGATCTACCAGATAATGCTCCTCAAACAGCCTCAAAACACAATCCCAGTAGACCTCTGACGCCCGTACCGACCGGTCGTCCGCAATCTCGACCTCTAGAGGGCAATCCAACATGTCCGAAGACTATGGAAACTTCTTGCTAAGCGCAAGAGAGACAAATGATCGGGTGGCACCCGAATCAAACAACACCTGAACTAGGATACCGTTCACATGGAACGATCCAGTCACCACATCGGGTGCAGCGCGTGCCTCCTCGGCTGTCAGCTGAAATGCTTGGCTCCGAACCACGGGAGCCTCCATCTTGGCCTTCCGGCCATCCATAACCCGTGCTGTCGCTAGAGTCGGCGCCACAGTCGGCGCCACTGCTGTTGTCAATCTGGGGCAACTGGCCTTTTTATGGCCCTTCTGATTGCAATGAAAGCAAATCAGGTTTGATATCTGAATCGCAGGAGCTGGGGCAGTGCAATCTCTGCCAAAATGCCCAACCTTCCCCGAAGCCCCCGTCGTCAGCCCCTCCGCTGCCTTCCTCTTCCAGATGTGCTCCAGATCAATCTCCCTCTCCCTAGCCCTGGAAATCATGGAATCCAGGGTAGGGCAAGCTGAGAAACTGACATGCTCCCGGATGTCAACTCGTAACATACCATGGTAGCTGTCACACCCCAAAACCGGAACGACGGAAACGTTCTGGGGTGGAGGACGTCATGTTTAGTATCACAAGACATGCATTATAGTAATCAAAGTAATAAACAACCATTTCATTAGAAGGAAAGTGTTTATAAGGTGTGTGTTCACAAAACATAGAATACATATACAAATAACAAAACAAGACTTGAAGCTATACTGCTCCATCTTCTGAATTCCAGTGCAAGTACCTGTCTACTAGGCTCCTGAGAATACAAGTTATTTGAAAGAGTTAATCAGTAATTAAGCTGGTGAGTTCATAAGATTTTAGTGATATTAGTAAATCGTAAATTCTATTTAGAAAAGTTCGCCAGTTCCTCTTAGAAAATCCTATATTTTCTACTTTGGTGAAAGATACGTAAAAATGATTCTACAATCCTTTCTATGAGTACTAAATGGATACAAGTGATATACAACTCAGAGTAAACAAACAATCGATTGAGCGCATCTGCTCTAAGGCGGAAAGCACACATCCCATTGTTTGTTTGATCATTGTAGTATATAATCCTGGTGTATTCACTTGTTACTCATGGAGTTAATTGTAATGGTTCCTTTATATTTAATGAAAAGATTCTTTAAGGAAAACTCTTATTTCTTATAATACAATGGTGACCACAGTGATTACTCCTATAATCACTTAGTTTATACTGGCTATATATGATCTAATATCGAATAGAGAGTTAATTGGGTGAATCTGCCCTAAGCCCACAACTAAACAAGGAACAGGAAATAAGGCGGAAAGCACACATTCAACTACCTATTGGGTATTGATAATATATATCTCCGTGATGTATAAACTGAAGTATTATAGGGTTAATCACTTAAGGTCCTTTAAGTTTAGACTGGTTTAATAAAATGGATTAAACCCTCAACTGGTGAGTTTCTAGTTTTATATACCAAACGTTCTGATTTGGAAAGTATATTCCGAACTAGAAAAACTGTGCATTGACTCTTTGTCCTATGACTTGACCCATACCTGGTACCCTCATGATGACTCAATGTATACTGGACATATATATCTAGAATCGGATAGATAGTAGACTGGGTGAATCCGCTCCAAGCCCACAACCAAACAAGGAACAGGAAATGAAGCGGAAAGCACACATCCTATTACTTGTCGGATCCTATTGATATATATATATATATGTATCCTCTGATGTATACATTAGGGAATCATAAGGTTAGCATTATGGTCCTTTCTACTAAACGTAGCCTTCTACCGATGCGTCAAGTGTTATGAGTGTTCTTTCCTTGTATTAGTAGGTATTTTCCCAAATTGGACTATCTTTAACTAAATATAGTTTATACATTAATGAATATGTGAGAAGATCACAAGTAAATGTAATAGGGAAAATAATGTTTCACCTCAGCAATGGCACTGCTGGTTATAAAGAAATAAAATACTGACTCCAGGTAGTATTAAATGAACAATACACCTCGGGGAGTCTAAAGTAGCCTTTAGTCCTAAGTCGGTTACTTAAAGGTTTATCACCTCGTGCCTGCTAGTCCTGGTCACGTACCAGTACCAATGCAAACCCGACAAGATATATTATTAGGTTTATCACGTCGTGCCTGCTAGTCTTAGTACGTGAAATCGTACCAGTACCAATGCAAACCCGACAAGATATATTATTAGGTTTATCACCTCGTTCCTGCTAGTCCTAGTACGTGAAATCGTACCAGTACCAATGCAAACCCGACAAGATATATTAACGTGATTTTTCCCGGTACTTAGTATGGTGTATTCCTCCTTGTTTCTCTTTATAGTGGGTTCTCTTTATATTATCGTGTATTGAATCTAGCATGAACTGGATTTCTAAACTATACCTATTATAGTTTACTAATGTTTTCCCCGAACTGTTATTGAAAAGACTCTTTTATCTACTAAGTTATGCTAGTACTTTAAAAACGGAGTTTTGTTACACTATAAAGTCACTTAACTTGAAAAGAGTCTTTGAAACGTTTTGACAACTTATAAATGACATAAGTAATCCTTTTGAAATATTTATAACCAAAAATTACACAATTAACATTGTGTTCAACTTGTATTCCCCCCCCTTTAAAACATTTAAAACAGTTAAAAGATTCATTACGGGGTATGAACTCACCTGATGTGGGTGATTCAACGAATACGCGCGTAAGGATGACGAATCCCACGAATGAAGTCCCAAGACTTAACGAGTCCTAATGACATATAATGACATATATTGACATAAATATAGTGTTTAGAAGCAACGAAATGCAAGGAAACACCTTACGGGACTAGGAAACATTTTGTCCAAGTGTTGGGACCACATGTGATTGACCAAAAGGGAGTGTACGGCCATTTAGAGGAGTGTGCGGCCATGGGTGTGCGGCCAGGGGAGTGTGCGGCCGCACACTCATGGTAAAGAGTGCACAAAACGTGTTCCAAATGGTGGGGAGGCTTGTAGGACTAATGCTCATCAAGTGTTGAAGCTAGAAAGGCACTTTGGAGGCCCTTAAGCACTAACCAGAGGGGTGTACGGCCACCTGTGTGTGTGCGGCCGCACACTCCTTGATGAACATGTTTTAGACGCTTTCTAAGGCTCTTATCTAGTAAATAACAAGCTTGGGGAATGGTATTTACAGTATACAAGCCTTTAGGGGTGTTTTGATGGTGTTTGGGGGATGTTTGAGGGGTGTACGGCCACATGAGTGTGTGCGGCCGCACACACCATAAGACCATGAGTTCTGGGCATTTCTAAGGACTTAAACAAGTTTTCTTAACAAGATTAAAGCATTGGGAAGAAGTACTTACGATCCGGAAGCTCGAGAAAGCTCAAAATCACCAAGAACAAGTGTGTGTTCTTGGTGTTCTTGGTGTAACTTGAAGATCTAGAAAAAACATAATTTCAAATGGATGAAATCAAAGGATGTAACTAGTTTATGAAGATTAACAACAAATCGGGAGGAGAACACTTACCAACTCGAAGATCTAAGCTTAAATTTGGATGGTAGTTGAGAGCAAAATCGAGTTCTAGGCTTGGGAGGGTGAAAAGAGATGAAAGAAGGCTAAGTCCCTCCTATATACACGAGAGTGTGCTGCCAGGAGAGGGGTGTACGGCCACACACCCATGTGTGCGGTCGTACACTTATGGTGTTGGAGTGTAAGGCCCGGTTTTGATTCTAGAAGTGTATGCGATTCATTCCTATGCTCCATGCTTGAATGTACTGACCTTTGGACCTTTAGACGGGCACCAAACGAGGGTAAATGATAGCAGAAATGAGTCTGACATCTAGTTGACATGAATGGCTAAGCTTTGCAAGGCGAAAATAAAAAAAAATTTTCGGGTTGTCACATCATCCCCCCGTTAGATGGAATTTCGTCCCGAAATTAGTTTTCTTAGCCGTACTACTGGGGTTGCGCTCCTTTGGTTGGCAGAATACTCACTCGTAGACCTGGCAACTTTGCCCTACTGTTGATGATAGGATTCATACTCGGTCCATCCATCATTACCTCATGTGTACAAGTCGTATATAATTGGGATTAGTTAGACGGTCGGATGTGTGGTTCTGCCCCAGGTCCACAACCAGACAAGGAACAGGAGATAGGGCGGAAACACACATACTAGATCTGCGTAATCATAATCATATACCACTCCCGAGTATAAACTAAATAGTGACAGGTGAGCAGTATTCGTCCTTAGCCTCTGTCTCGAACTTGGTCTGCTGGACGAGTGGTATTTCGAAAAGGTCTATGGATATCTGACGACAAGATTTCGGAGGACAAAGTACTCTTCGCATGAGTACTTCATGGTTTAGAATACGAAAGATAAAACTGAGGTTCAAGTCGGACTGTTGATACGAATGACGGGAGTTTCGAGGGCTTGACGATCGAGGCGATTAGAAACATATAAACTTAGTATGGTGAGGACCATGCCGACTCATGACGAAAGATAGTAGCTGACTCTTTATCGAACAAAGTCTTGCCGATTGGAAAGAAATGTTTGTTATACGATGATGTATCCCTAGCGTGCTCGAAAATGTACTCTTATTGCGCTCGCAATGTACTTCTAGGGTGTTCGAAAATGTACTCCCTGTCAATGTCCTAGTGTTTTCTGTTTTCTCCTTGATGTTAACACTTCTACGTATCATACCGCGATGTGCGCATACATACAGATGAAAGTGTTTTGTTATATAGAATCGATATTTAAACTACGATCCTCCTTGGTACCACTACGTTCGCCTGGAATATACAAGTTATGAATAATTAAGATGAATTGGACGGTCGACTGAGTAACTCTGCCTCAAATCCACAACCAGACAAGGAACAGGAATTAAGGCGGAATTACTCACTCTAAGTCTGCAACATCTTAGTTATGCACAACCCTGATGTATATGTTCAGCCATCATAGCTTCTCCAAACGGATCCTTTAGTTCTTTTGAGTGCTGTGACTTATTTCAATAAGCGAGTTATTATAATTACTTTTAAATGTTATCCCCAAGTTTTAATCTTATATATAAATATAAATTAATTTTTAAAGCAATTACTAGGTCGAAAACGTACCGCTGCTCGAAGGCGACTCCGAGGTCGATTCCCCTGCGGTGATCATCAGAATTCGTCCATCCGCTCCTAAGTTCCTTGTTATCGGGCAGTCCCTCTGGTAGTGTCCAGTCTCGCCACAGCCATAGCAGGCCTGGTTTTCTTCAACTCCAGGGACTTGGGAGATCGGTTGAGCCGGTGCCCTCCAGAAACGGACTGTGTGTCCTATTCTGTGGAAGTTCAGACACTACATTTTCCGACATACTCCGGTGTGGTGATAGTTGCACTTCCCATACTTCGGAAGAGTTCCAGCATATCGACTGGCCGGTGCTGGAGTAGCAGGTGTTGTGGCGGTGTACATAGTACTCGTTTGCTCCTCCTTTCTCTTGTTCCCCGACTTCTGTCCATAGTCCCCTTCCCTCGATGGTTCGGGAATCGGGACTTCTACGCCTTGGTGGACTTCATAGCCGATGAGTTACTGAGCCAGGTGGTTTGCACTATCGAATGTGGTCGGGTTAGAAGACAACACGTTTCCTCGGGTCGGGGCAGTCAGACCCCAGATGTATCTTTCTATCTTCTTGCTCTCCGGGGTAACCATCCCGGGGCATAGTGCTGCCAGGTCGCTAAACCTGTCAGTGTAGGCCACTATGTCTAAGCCGAACATCTTGAGTTCCCATAGTTCTTGTTCTAGCTTCTGTACTTCGCCCCTTGGGCAGTACTCTCTCATCATCATTTCCTTCAAGTTTTCCCAGCCCATAGAGTTTGCCACTAATAAAGTCAGTGACTTAACATGGCCATTCCACCATGTTAGGGCTCTTCCGAAGAAGGTGCAGGCAGCAAACTTCACTTTGCTCCCTTCGGGGCACGAACAGATCTCGAAAATCGACTCTGTTCTGTCGAACCATTGCATCAGAGCGATGACTCCACCATTTCCATCAAAGGAATTTGGTTTGCAGCTCATGAAGTCTTTATATGAACACTCCCTTGGGTGTTCGTGGGTATCTCCGTGGTGGTTTTGGTGAGCACCGCTACCAGATCCACTGATACCACTTGCGCGAATTTGGGTTAGGGCGGCTGTCGTGGCTGCTGTTACCGCTGCCTGAAAAGCAGCTAGGTCGAACTGTGGCGGGGGTAGTGGTGGTTGAGTTGGAGTTACCGGAACAGAGCCTCTGTTCGATTTGCGAGGAGGCATCTTTGCTAAAAGAATACAAATATGAGATGGAATAAGTCTATAGCAGTGGACACAAACCAAAGCTGAAAAGGCAAGGTTATCCCAGTTCTGAGTGTATCGAGTCCTGACTTCCACAGGGTTCTAGAAACAATTCATAAAAGAGTCTATGCCTAATAAACTCTTATGAATTTGAATTGACCATCCTCGAATGAATATCTGTTACCTGAATAACTGATACCAGTTGCATGTAAGAAAATAATCCTAACACATAATGTGAGCAGTGTTTCCACTCGCTCATTAAGTTAACAAGATTATTATTTATTAGTGTGACGTATAATACGTTTCGGTTACTTCGGTTGATCCTTCTTTGAAAACTTCTCCTGAACTTGCTCTTGTTCCTCCTAGATTCTTCTGTTGTTTACTATGAGGAAGTGGTTACATCTATCTAGGCTCGTCGTGCGAGAATGGAAGTGACTAAAGAATCTATGAGATTTAAAGTAACTTTATAGGGTGATCCTCACAGAGTCCTCCTATAATTGCACAATGTATACAAGTTGTATATAACTTAAGATTAAATAGACCTTCGAAAAAGTGATCCTACTCCAAAACCACAACCAAACAAGGAACAGGTAGTGGAGCATAGATCACAAATTCTAAGTCTACAAAATCTCAATTATATAAAACCTTGGAAGTACACATTGCAAGATTATAGGCCTATCCGTAAGGGTCTTTTAAGTTATCACATAAGTTATTTGTATAGTGCCTAAAATACTCTTATAGTATTTTAATGTAATCTTCCTGGTATGCTTCAAACTTGTTATCGCGTTATAGAATCATAGAATACTCCTATAGTATTCTAACTCAATGTACTTGTTCTAGTATTCTCTTGACTTAGTATTCGGTAAGTATTAAGACGGTTGCAACACTACATCACTCCCAAACACATGTCGGTCACATCTCGAATGAATATAGTTCATCAGGCTATATTGATCCAAGCTATGATTACATAACTGTTCAGGCTTGACGACAGTGTTCAACCATTAAATACTTTTAGTTCTGTTCTTCTTGTGATACTTGGCCTAGTATGTACATGTATAAGCAAGTAGGTATACTTTTATAACTTATCGTTATACTTTCAAACTATACCATTATCCAGAGCATTTAAGCCCCATTGTATTTATAGTTGGATATCTTTTATCGGTTGATATACTTAGTTCACTATAAACAATGCTTTGATACCAATTTGTCACACCCCAAAACCAGAATGGCGGAAACGTTCTGGGGGTGGAGGACGTCATGTTTAGTATCACAAGACATGCATCATAGTAATCAAAGTAATAAAAAACCATTTCATTAGAAGGAAAGTGTTTACAAGGTGTGTGTTCACAAAACATAGAATACATATACAAATAACAAAACAAGACTTGAAGCTATACTGCTCCATCTTCTGAATTCCAGTGCAAGTACCTGTCTACTAGGCTCCTGAGAATACAAGTTATTTGAAAGAGTTAATCAGCAATTAAGCTGGTGAGTTCATAAGATTTTAGTGATATTAGTAAATCGTAAATTCTATTTAGAAAAGTTCGCCAGTTCCTCTTAGAAAATCCTATATTTTCTACTTTGGTGAAAGATACGTAAAAATGATTCTACAATCC
Organism: Lactuca virosa; assembly: GCF_052849685.1. Classification (NCBI taxonomy): domain Eukaryota; kingdom Viridiplantae; phylum Streptophyta; class Magnoliopsida; order Asterales; family Asteraceae; genus Lactuca; species Lactuca virosa. Next base: position 147,291,903 of record NC_136432.1, on the reverse strand, counting down.
TTTCTATGAGTACTAAATGGATACAAGTGATATACAACTCAGAGTAAACAAACAATCGATTGAGCGCATCTGCTCTAAGGCGGAAAGCACACATCCCATTGTTTGTTTGATCATTGTAGTATATAATCCTGATGTATTCACTTGTTACTCATGGAGTTAATTGTAATGGTTCCTTTATATTTAATGAAAAGATTCTTTAAGGAAAACTCTTATTTCTTATAATACAATGGTGACCACAGTGATTACTCCTATAATCACTTAGTTTATATTGGCTATATATGATCTAATATCGAATAGAGAGTTAATTGGGTGAATCTGCCCTAAGCCCACAACCAAACAAGGAACAGGAAATAAGGCGGAAAGCACACATTCAACTACCTATTGGGTATTGATAATATATATCTCCGTGATGTATAAACTGAAGTATTATAGGGTTAATCACTTAAGGTCCTTTAAGTTTAGACTGGTTTAATAAAATGGATTAAACCCTCAACTGGTGAGTTTCTAGTTTTATATACCAAACGTTCTGATTTGGAAAGTATATTCCGAACTAGAAAAACTGTGCATTGACTCTTTGTCCTATGACTTGACCCATACCTGGTACCCTCATGATGACTCAATGTATACTGGACATATATATCTAGAATCGGATAGATAGTAGACTGGGTGAATCCGCTCCAAGCCCACAACCAAACAAGGAACAGGAAATGAAGCGGAAAGCACACATCCTATTACTTGTCGGATCCTATTGATATATATATATATATATATATATATATATATATATATATATATATATATATATATATATATATGTATCCTCTGATGTATACATTAGGGAATCATAAGGTTAGCATTATGGTCCTTTCTACTAAACGTAGCCTTCTACCGATGCGTTAAGTGTGATGAGTGTTCTTTCCTTGTATTAGTAGGTATTTTCCCAAATTGGACTATCTTTAACTAAATATAGTTTATACATTAATGAATATGTGAGAAGATCACAAGTAAATGTAATAGGGAAAATAATGTTTCACCTCAGCAATGGCACTGCTGGTTATAAAGAAATAAAATACTGACTCCAGGTAGTATTAAATGAACAATACACCTCGGGGAGTCTAAAGTAGCCTTTAGTCCTAAGTCGGTTACTTAAAGGTTTATCACCTCGTGCCTACTAGTCCTGGTCACGTACCAGTACCAATGCAAACCCGACAAGATATATTATTAGGTTTATCACGTCGTGCCTGCTAGTCTTAGTACGTGAAATCGTACCAGTACCAATGCAAACCCGACAAGATATATTATTAGGTTTATCACCTCGTTCCTGCTAGTCCTAGTACATGAAATCGTACCAGTACCAATGCAAACAAGGCAAGATATATTAACGTGATTTTTCCCGGTACTTAGTATGGTGTATTCCTCCCTGTTTCTCTTTATAGTGGGTTCTCTTTATATTATCGTGTATTGAATCTATCATGAACTGGATTTCTAAATTATACCTATTATAGTTTACTAATGTTTTCCCCGAACTGTTATTGAAAAGACTCTTTTATCTACTAAGTTATGCTAGTACTTTAAAAACGGAGTTTTGTTACACTATAAAGTCACTTAACTTGAAAAGAGTCTTTGAAACGTTTTGACAACTTATAAATGACATAAGTAATCCTTTTGAAATATTTATAACAAAAAATTACACAATTAACATTGTGTTCAACTTGTATTCCCCCCCTTTAAAACATTTAAAACAGTTAAAAGATTCATTACGGGGTATGAACTCACCTGATGTGGGTGATTCAACGAATACGCGCGTAAGGATGACGAATCCCACGAATGAAGTCCCGAGACTTAACGAGTCCTAATGACATATAATGACATATATTGACATAAATATAGTGTTTAGAAGCAACCTAATGCAAGGAAGCACCTTACGGGACTAGGAAACACTTTGTCCAAGTGTTGGAACCACATGTGATTGACCAAAAGGGAGTGTACGGCGACTTAGAGGAGTGTGTGGCCATGTGTGTGTGGCTAGGGGAGTGTGCGGCCACACACTCATTGTAAAGAGTGCATAAAATGTTTTCTAAATAGTGCGGACGCTTGTAGGACTAATGCTCATCAAGTGTTGAAGCTAGAAAGGCACTTTGGAGGCCCTTAAGCACTAACCAAAGGGGTGTACGGCCACATGTGTGTGTGCGGCCGCACACTCCTTGATGAACATGTTTTAGACGCTTTCTAATGCTCTTATCTAGTAAATAACAAGCTTGGGGAATGGTATTTACAGTATACAAGCCTTTAGGGGTGTTTTGATGGTGTTTGGGGGATGTTTGAGGGGTGTACGGCCACATGAGTGTGTGCGGCCGCACACACCATAAGACCACGAGTTCTGGGATTTCTAAGGACTTAAATAAGTGTTCTTAACAAGATTCAAGCATTGGGAAGAAGTACTTACGATCCGGAAGCTCGAGAAGGCTCAAAATCACCAAGAACAAGTGTGTGTTCTTGGTGTTCTTGGTGTAACTTGAAGATCTAGACAAAACATGATTTCAAATGGATGAAATTAAAGGATGTAACTAGTTTATGAAGATTAACAACAAATCGGGAGGAGAACACTTACCAACTCGAAGATCTAAGCTTAAATTTGGATGGTAGTTGAGAGCAAAATCGAGTTCTAGGCTTGGGAGGGTGAAAAGAGATGAAAGAAGGCTAAGTCCCTCCTATATACACGAGAGTGTGCTGCCAGGAGAGGGGTGTGCATCCGCACACCCATGTGTGCGGCTGTACACTCCTTGTGTTGGAGTGTAAGGCCCGGTTTTGATGCTAGAAGTGGACGCGATTCATTCCTATGCTCCATGCTTGAATGTACTGACCTTTAGACCTTTAAACGGACTCCAAACGAGGCTAAATGATAGCAGAAATGAGTCTGCCATCCAGTTGACATGACTGGCTGAGCTTTGCAAGGCAAAAATGAAAAAAAAATCGGGTTGTCACAGTAGCGGGTCTTCCTCATGTCCTCATCACCCGCATACTGGGGCACCAGCAATGCCCTCTCCCGGAACATGGCGGTGATTTCCGCCACAGTCTCCGTAGTCTGTCTCATGTCCAAGAACTCCCTGGCCAGCTGCTGAAGCTCCACAGCTGGCGCAAACTCCGCCCTGAACCGGGTCACAAAATCCGGCCATGTCATAGCCTCAACAGCCGAGGCTCCCAGAGAGTCACCAACCGACTCCTACCAATCTCTGGCCGTGTCTCTCAAGCATCCTGCTGCATACCTCACCTTCGACCCCTTGGGGCAGAAGCTAGTCAACTGTGCAGACTCAATGTCTGCAATCCATCGTCTGGCAGCAATGGGGTCCTTCGCCCCATGGAAATCCGGCGCACCGCTCCCTCGGAAGTCCTTGAAGGACAGTGTGCGCGATCCTGACTGGCTGGCCGCCATGTCACTCCTGAACGCCCTGAGGCGATCCTCCATCAACTCAATGATCCCTTCCTTGATCGACCCGAAGATAACCGGCGTCGCATCAAGGATACCGCTCGTGATCTCGGACGCGATGAACTAGCGTAACCCATCATCCACATGCTCGGATCCTGCGCCCGAGCCCGATCCTGACCCAGATCCTGAACCTCCTGCTCCATTTCGCGTGACCACCATTCTGAAAATAACATTCGAATGTCAGGGTCACATATACTTTTGGAGGTCTCGAACACTTTCCAAGTTTCCAAGTTCCATCTAGGCCCTCCTTGATTCGAGTACGGGTCCTCTGCTTTTAGTAGTACGGGCCCATACTACCTTCCACATCTATCCGTACTTTCATCAAGGATTTCTTTGACTTCACCTAGTCCCTTTTACCGATACCCTTTCCACTGACCTCATCCTAGGCTTTCCTAGGGCACTCTCCGACCTACCCTCTGCCATCAGCTGCACTAGGAGTCCCCACCACGTCCCCCTAACTAACTTGCGGATACTGTTACATATCCGTTCCTTAGCTAGTTGAAGGTGGCCAGAACCCCCATAGCACAAAGCAAGCAGCAATCGTGCATTGGGTAACCAAATCAGGCATAACCTACACAGGCCATCCTACTGCTGACTAAACAGTCCTAGCATACAGCTCATACAACAGGCATATAAGGCATCCTCCTAGATCCTTAGCCCTAACTAGCATGCAATTCTCAGAATCATATATCAGGCACACAAGGCATCCTCCTAGATCCTTAGTCCTATTCTAGCATGCAGTTTTCTGAATCAAAACCACATAGCATAACATATCAAGTATGGGTATCTTGGGGAAAACATACTTGAGCCCTGCCGGTCGCATGCATCACACACTTCGTCTTTCTTAAAATCCTTCCATTTAGATTTTAGAAAACCATTTTTCCTTGTAAAAACCTTTTAGCCCCTCAGTTTGAGTCCAGACACCCCCGAGGGTGTGTCCGAATCCCTCAAACCAGGGCTTTGATACCAACTTGTAACGACCCAAATTTTGAGTCCAAAAATTTCTTTTTGATTAACTGACTCATAAAAACATTCATAAGAAAATACTGTGAAAACACGTCATCTCATAAAACAAAGCATCATGTCTAAAAACCCAAGTCATAAAATAATACATATCAGAGTACAATCCCAGAAAGCTCCGTGCGGAAATCATGTGTGTGTGTGTGATGCGATGCTACGCCGCCGGCTCCTTCCCCTTAGACGAAGAGGTACCTGAAACCAAAACCAAAACCGTAAGCACAAAGCTTAGTGAGTTCCCCCATCATACCACATACCATACAATATCCTCGGTATCTTTCAACTGGTAATCATCGTCAGTATCTTTCAACCGGTAATCATCATCGGTATCTTTCAACCGGTAATCATCATCAGTATCTTTCAACCGGTAACTGTCATCGGTATCTTTCAACCGGTAACTGGGGACTATTCCACCCCCTACCACTAGCATACAACAACAATATATAAACATAGAGTCAGGCATATCCGGGTACTGACCTACCCTTTGGTCCTAAGGACCGCTATCAGGGAAACAAATCCCTATCATACACGTAACATGTCATACAAATAAAACTCATGATGAAAGCATGTAACCAGACCAAGATAATTATCACAAAGACAAGCATCTTCTAAATACTCCTCTTTGATGGGTCGGCATTGTGGCCTTAGACCCACCCCTACTAGAAGGTAACTCACCTCGTACGAGTAGCTGTTGATACTCCGGGCGGGAAACCTCTGTCTGCTCCTGCTCCAGAAATCCTCCGACTGCAATCCCCACAAAACACTCAGTCAGAAACTGATATCTACTCTTAGGGTAAAATGACCGTTTTACCCCCAACCAAGTCCAAGTCAAAGTCAACTTCCAGTTGACCCGACTCGCCGAGTTGGGTCGTCAACTCGTCGAGTCCCTTCCCTTTACTCGACCTTATCCACGACTCGACTCGTCGAGTTTGGCAATGACTCGACGAGTTCCCCTTCCTTACGAACATCAATGAAGCTTCATCCGACTCGCCGAGTCGGACGAACACTCGCCGAGTTCACCTTCAACTGATGAACAAGTCCTGACCTTGACTCGCCGATTTGTATGAACAACTCGTCGAGTTGTATGAACAACTCGTCGAGTTCATCTTCAAACATAAGGAGATTGCCTTGGACACGCCGAGTCTGTTCTAGCACTCGTCGAGTCCCATGTACTCCAGGTTTAAAATTAAGTCCAATGCGTTGGGTCCCTCTTTCTGTCCTGCTACAACCCTTCTAACACCCAACTGAGTCCTTTTGACCCTCAACAGATATAGGACTCAAAGCCTTGGACTCATCGAGTCCCAAGAACGGACTCGCCGAGTCGATAACGTCCACTACCAAAATCCTCGATTTCTGATGTACAACACTTGACCAAATGATAGAACCGAGCCGCTAAGCTCGATCTAGCACGTAAAGGTACGAACTTTACGTGCATGCATGGGACTTTTGAGCCAAAAAGGCTCTAAAATGGCTCTTATGTTGCATGGGGCCTTCCTTGAGTGCAAAAGCAACCCAAATCTTCCTTGTGACCCCTCCCAAGACTTAGATCCGAAGTCTTGACCCCCAACCATGTTTGCAATCATGGTTGGCTACCTCATATGGCTTAAAAAGCCCGAAATCTTCCCCAAAAAGGGATCTAACAAACAAGCAAGCAAGGTACAGACTTTATACCTTTCAAAGACTGCAAATAATGAACCAAACTCGAATCCTTCAGTCTCCTCTTGATCCTTCTATGCTCTCCCTTCTTCCTTGAGGTCAAAACCCACAAAAATCACTCAAAAGCCTTAGATCTTGCACCAAAACACTTAGGGTTTGCTATGGAGGGTTTCTGGGAGCATAAAGGGGCGATGGAGGCTGTATAAGGTTGTTTAAATAGGGTACAAACCCTCAGATTAGGGTTTTGTCCACTCAGAGCCTACTCGTCGAGTCCGGGACCTGACTCGACGAGTCCATCACTTAAATCTCGCGCCTCATCCCGCTTCTACTCGGCGAGTTGGGCCTTCAACTCGCCGAGTCCCAGGCCAAAAATGCAAAATCACTGAAATAAAATACATACCAAGAACCAGGTGCTACATTATTAGATATGGTCTTCGAGAACAGATGACGAAGAAATGCGTAATCCTACGCATGGAGCCACGTTTGCGAAATTTGTGTATGAATCTGACGAAGTGGTGACATGTCATTACTTCATGACTAAAAGTTCTGACAAATCACCAATGACCACCAAGGTACATTCTATTCTTCAATCTTTTAATATTCCTTTGAGTGCATATGATTCTGAATTAATTGCTTTTGATGATACTATTGCTTATTTCGATGCTTTGGTTATCTCTGCTAGCAACGAGGCTAAGAAATCAACTTCTTAGTTGATAGAAGTACAAAAGCAGTTAGATGCCAAGAAAATAAGAATTGAGTGTTTAGAATTGAAGATAACAAATATCATGTGCGATAGGGATTCGTTAAGCAGTGGTGTTAAAATGTTGTTAACTCAAAGAAACATATACTGTAATTCAGCAAAGCGATTATATGCTAAATTGATTGCTTTGCATCATTCGTCTGATATTAGCAAAGAACAACATAGGAAGTTATTACCTTTTCTAGTTTTCAAAAGAGAGAAAACTGATAGCTTGGCTTATGATTGTGAGAAAACTATAGCAGAATTCGATAAAGTGCCTGATAATCGATTTGCTTATGGTATTGTTAAGATAGATGAATATTTGAATGCTGATGAACTTGTTGAAATTATGAATGATACCTTAACCAAAAATGAACAAATCAAAATTTTGAAAAGAACTGAGAATTCGAAACTTGACTCTCAATCTAATTTTGTTGATGTCGATGATAATTCTGATAGTTTTAGCGAAACCAGTGAAATTGAGGAAGAGGAAAGTGTTGATTGTTCACAGTTGTCTGTCATTAATGTCACATCTAAGTCTAAAGGAAAAGAAAAATGTAACGATTTGTTGGTTAAGATTGCCACTACCAAACCCTCAACTTCAAAAGATTTTGATTTCGAAAATGTGAGTGTCAGAGTTAGTCAAATGGATAGTAGTGATGATGAGGATGAAGAAAAAGTTTCTAACAAATATAAGCCTGAAAATCCTGTTTCAAAAGAAACAACCATTCCACGAGTTGTTGATCAAGTGTATGGAAACACTGAAAATTTCGACAAAGTTTTGTCTGAAAAAGGAGCTCATTATTTGGAAACAAATCAAGTGGTGTATCCAAATTTGAAGTGTACAGATGATGTTATCTTTCCAAATCAAGTGTTTGTCACTACTGGAAATGTTGATAACATCAAACCGGAGTTCAACAAAATGGTCGAATATGACAACAAGAAAACATCAGATGAAGGATTTTTTTTCAAATCAAAGCACTGTCGAAAATAATCTAACAAAGAATTCGTATGTTTTTCAAAGACAAAAACCACAACGAAAATGGATTGAAAAACAAGAAAATACAGAAGAACGCTTGAAACATGAAACTAAAGAAACAAATGAGAATGTGGAACTTAATTCAAAAGAATTTAAGGATCGTGTTGAAAAATTTTCGAAGGAAAAAGGAATTTCGAAAAGCAAGCAAGAAAGAAATTTTTTTGGCAAGTTGTGTCAAATGAAAAGGAATCAAAAATACCTAACAAGAAAGTGTTTAAAAATGAGTTGTCCAAACTTGAACAAACTAAGTTTTCAAAACATTCGAATAAAAAGGAAAATGCCGCTCAACCAATTTCGTCTGCTTCTCAAAATGATTCTGTGAAGTTTTCAAAAACAAAAACTTTTCCAACAAATGATAAACAACAGAATTTTCATTCAAAAAGCCAACCAAAGTTTTCAAAGCCAACAAACAATCCAAATCGATTTTCTTCAAATACAACAAGTCGGCATTTCGATAATTCTCGTCGTTTTGAAAATATTCGAATGTTTGAAAATTTGAGAACGTTAGAAAATTTGAGAATGTTCGAAAACCAGCGAATGTTACAAAATTTGAGGATGATCGAAAATCTGAAACTGTTCGAAAGTTTTCAAACAATCAAACAATTGTGCATGATAAATCCAAACCATCTGCAAAGTTTCAGCCTCAAGAACCAAATTTTTCAAATCCTTCTGGGAAGAAGAATTCGAAAGTGTCATACACAAAGGGTTCGTCAAATGTGAATAATATCGATCACTGGCTTGAAGGACAAGGGAAGATGTTTCAATCTCGTAACTATTCCCAAAATAAAATTCGCGAAGCATATGAGAAATATTTGAATAATTCTTCAAACGGCAGTTCCTTTTCCAAAGACTCAAATATTCCTGTGAAAACATGGAAACCAGTTTCAAAAGATATACCAGTTGCAAAACAAACTGAGAAAAAAAGGCGAATGTTTCTGCTCCTTTACCTAATGATGTCGTCTTGATTAAGAAGCCTGGCCTGATGAATCCTTTGTTCAGAAGTTCGCTTAATTGACTGGATAACTCCTGCATTTCGGCAGGAGCTAACCTATAGGGTGATTCAGCAATTGATGTGTCCCCCGGTGTTAGGTCGATTCGAAATTCGACCTGTCTTTCTGGGGGTATTCCCGGAAGGTCTTCGGGAAATACATCCGGATAGTCACATGTCACTGGGATATGTTTGATGTTTATTTCCTCTTTTGTTTTATCCACAACATGGGAGAGGAAGGCATAATTTTTCTTGTGCACGCATTTTTGTGCCTTGATGCACGAGATAAGACAGAGATTGGCGCCAGGTTTATCACCATAGATTATTAGGGTTTTGTGATGTGACAACCCGATATTTCAAGTCAATGTAATGTTCAAAAAGTCAAATATTATAAACTATTTTGAAATCAATAAAAATAGCATCAAAAACGAATTGTTCAAAAGTCTCAATTGGGATACATAAATTGTTAGATATCATATCAAGGTTTACAGAAATATAAAGAACACGCAAATCCGAGTTATAACGAAGAAGTTATGACTAATCAAAGATTCACGACAAAACCGGTGAAACGTTGTCGAGTGTAAAAAGTGAAATTTCAATAAAATACCTTTTTAGCCTTAGGTATCTAAATGAAAGTCATAGATTATGTTAAACCATAAACGTACATAAAAAGAACGCCCAAATCTGACTTCGTATGAGGAAGTTATGATTTTTCTAAGTTTCGGATATAGCAGTAGACAGCTAAAAACTCGAAATAGAGATCCAGCGATTTTTAGGCGAGGCAACCTAAACAAGAATTGAAGATCTCAACGATAGTAGTACAACGGTAAAAAGACAGACGAAAACGGATGTCAGGTGTAGAAGATATGATTTTTTAATGGATTTTTCTTGTCCCGGCCTACTAAAAATATAATATTAAAAACTTAAGTCAACATTAGCCGACGGATTCTAAAAGAAAGTTGTAGAGCATAATCTCACCTACGCGTTGATATAAAGAACGTCGAAATCGGAGCTCGTATGCGAGAGATATCTATTTCTGAAGTTCGGGGCACGCACACCAACCTTATCCGAAGACTCACGACGTGAGCAAGAGGCTCACGACGTGAGTCTATGACTGATGTGTGCTAGAGCTAGACGACTAGGCATCGCGTCTACGGGCCAAACTCACGACGTGAGCCATCCCATGCTCACGACGTGAGTCCCGAAAGTTCACCCTATAAATAAGATGCGAGGGTTCCAACTTCCCTTGCTCAATTCCCTCTTCTCTCTCACTTCTACTCTTCGGTTAGCACCCCGAGACGACCCCGACACCCCGGTTACGTATCCAAGTTCCGACGAAGGTCCGAAGCTCCGAGAATCTTGAGAAACTTACCACTTCCCGGTCGAAGTGCTACCCGAGTAAAGTCTCGTTTTCCTCAAATCATCATACTTTCCAGGTGAGTTCATACCCCTACATTTTCTCGTCTTTTACATGTTTTAGGGGAGGAAATACAAGTGAAACACGAGGAAAACTTATGTTAAAATACGCATCGTTACATATGGTTTCGAATAATTTACCTACGTTTTGTTCATAAATGTTAAACTACATTAATACCAACGTTACACTTTACATGCAAAGTTGATATTACATCGAGTTTTTATCACCAAATGAAACACACTTTCGAAAAACTATAATGGGTATAGTTTACGAATTATTCATAGCATCTTTAGATAAACACTGTATAAAGGAAATACTTTTTATCTACGAGAAATGTAGACTTTTCATTCCGTAAATCTTTTGATACTAAGTTTTGTGAGACATTCATCTTCAACGTACTCTCAAGTACGCATTTCAAGTCATGTATTATAAACCAAAATCTCTTGGAGGGAGAGTGTGATACTTGTGTATAGATCTATACGGGATTGACAATCCCGCAACTAAAATGTTAGCTACAGTCAGACCGGCAGGTCTGGGGTGACAAATGTCATAACACTGCAACGACTGAAGAACCTTGTTACAGGCAGTCTGGGTCTATAGCATGGTTATAAAACTCACATGGTGTATCAAAATATCTTCGATTTACGAGACTATTAAATGCATTCAGTAATTACAATATATATGTATAAATCCATTTTCACCTTTTTAGCATGAAAGATACTATTGCATTCCAGTCTATGGAACTTTTTCATACTACCACACATACGTTGAAAATATTGGATTTTCTGGAAACACGCTCAGTCATTTTTACCAAAGGACATACAAATTTTAGTACAAAAACTCTTATGAACTCACCAACTTAATTGTTGACGCTTTTTGAAAACTACTTGTATTTCTCAGGGAATCAGTAATGCAGGTAAATCATCAGCTTTTGAAGAAGGAACGCTAAGGCGTCAGTTATCAAAACATTTTAAATCATCATATTTGTAATATTCTTTTGAAACATGTATCACACGCAACAATGTAACTTTTAAAATTATATTTACGATGGTTGTGTTTACTTTCTTTACGAATATTCAACTGTTATGATACTACGTGAAGTCATCCGCCCCCGAATGTTTCCGCCATTCTGGTTTGGGGGTGTGACATGTGATTGTGGAGGTGAACGCGAACGACCTTCTCGTGGCGCATAATATCAGCATGGTGGGGGCTTAACCAATCCATGCGATTATCACGTTAAAACTCCTAATATTAACTGGCATCAAATCTATTTGAAATGAGTGGTTGTTTAATGTTAACGTGCATCCTACGTAAACGTCTTTGGTTGTTTCACTTTTCCCATTAGCCATCTCCACCGTGAAGGATTCGCTTAGCTTTTGGGGTTGTTGTTTTAGTAAGTGTTTGAATTTATTACTCACGAAACTCCGCTCAGCCCCATTATCGAATAGAATGCATGCATAAGTGTGGTTGAGGGTAAACGTACCAGTAACAACCGTCGGGTCTTGAATTGCCTCTCCTTGACCCAATGTCAGGACCTTGCCTGATCCTCCTGCTCCTTGGTTGTTGTCCTTGGGGAAATTTCTCCTAAAATGGCCAGTTCCTCCACATCCATAACAAGTATGACTGGCCCCGACGTTATTGTTTTTGTTGTTATTGTTTGGCTGTTGGTTCTGTTGGGGTTGAGATCTGCAGTACCGGGCGGTGTGCCCATTGCGGTTGCAGTTGGTACACTGCATGTCTCTGCACTCGCTATTGTGGTGGTAGCTGCATTTCTTACACTTTGGTAAGGTTCCAGAGTAAGGCTTGGTAGTTGTTTGCGCAGATGAGGCTGGAGCAGCTGGTGCTGGCACAACTTGAGTGATAGCAGCGTGGACTGCTACTGTTTGCTGCTTTTTAGAGGATCCCTGGTTCTTTCGTCCCTTTCGTTTATTGTCCCCATTTTTCTTGCTATTCCCTTCCTTCTTGGCCTCTGTTTCAACAGTTTTGGCTCCTTTCTTGTTGCCATGATCGTATAGCTTCTTAGCTAGCCTTTTCGCACTGTCATAAGTCTCAGGGTTTGCTGCTATTACTGTAAGGGTCGAAGTTTTATTGTAATATGTCGAAGTCTGTTATATTATTTTACAAGGCATTTTGTATCGATGCTTAGTGTTTTAGTCCTTGTAATTTTTTGTATGCTTTCACGTCTCCTATAAATAGGGACTTTACTTAGAGTTAGATAAGTTTTTGGAGAACCACTTGTCTACTTTCTCTTTGTAAGAACTGAAAGCATAATACGAGCTGAAACCATATTATATTTACTCTCTTTGTTCATTTAATCAATTCTTTGATACATTCTCGATTCTTGGATTCTACAATTGGTATCAGAGCAGGAATCATAATCTGCGATCTGATTTTCACTCTGATTCAAAAGGTTTTTGAATTAAATTCTGGTTTAAAAAATTTCCACACCTTTTGAAGTGAAACGTGTTCTTGATCTTCGATTGTGATTTGATTCTGCAACTGATTTGTAGAATCGAGTGTTCTACTTGATTTTTCTGTTTAAGTCAACAATTTGCTTTCAAATTCTGTTTGATTTCTCAGAAAAATTTGATCCGTACATCAATGGCAAACTTCAACTTGAACTCAATGACTTCATACTCTCATCTGCTAGGATCTTCAACTAAGATTCCTATGCTCATTCTGGAATACTATGATCAGTGGTCTGATCATATGCAAGACTACTTGAATGGACTCGATGAAGAGCTTTGATCATGTATCTCTGGGAATGTTACTCTTCCGACAAGTATTCAATCGATTGGATCTTCGTCTATTACTACAAGTGTTGGTGATCAAACTGATCGAATGAAGAAACTTGAGAAATGATGTATAAGGGAGTTACGCGGTGCATTGCCTCCAGTTGTGTATAACTATGTCAGAAGTTGTACAACTGCAAAAAGAAATCTGGAATAATCTCAAAGAAAAATTTGAAGGAAGTGAGAAGACGAAAATTAATTCAGTTAAGCACTGTTTGATTAAATTAAAATATTTTAAGCAAAAAGATGGTGAGTCAATTGAATGTTACTATGATAGGCTGAATGAGTTGATCTATAAATGTCATCGTCATGGCATTACAAGGACGACAATGGAATTCAATTTGACGTTCATCATAGGTCTACGAAAAGAATGGAGGAATGTTACTTTAATGGTGAAGACACAACAAAGTTTCGACACATCAACATTGAGTGATTTGTATAATCTGCTAAAGACTCACGAAGGCGAGGTAAATGAGATGGCTGAAGAATCGAAATTAAGCTTGGGTGGACCATTAGCTTTAGTTTCGAAAGTTTCAGAAAAGGAACAGGTTGAAGAAGAGAATTCTGATGAAGAAGGGTTTATTGTTAATTAAGATGATGAGGTTGTTGCTTTTTATTCAAATAATAAAGTAAAGAAATTTTTCAAGAAACCGTTCAATTCAAAGTCGAAAAATGTTGATGTGAAAGGAAGACTTCTGTCGAAGGCTAGAGGAGAAGAGAAGAAGAAAAGTGAGAAAAAAGAAGTAGAGAAAGAAGAGACAAAATTTGAGAAGAAGATTAAAGATGATTCAGGAATTGATTGTCATTATTCCCAAGGAGCCAATCATATGGCAAGTGATTGTCAGCTTCGTAAAAAGGATGAGATGAAAAACAAGGTGACGGGCGAAGCCTATTACGTTGAGAGGTTGGAAGAAGTAAGGGCAAAGGCGAAAGGAATGTCACTGGTGGCAAAGGGAGAGGTCGATGATGAGAATGAAGGAACTTATCAGATATGGTCTTCGAGATCAGATGACGAAGAAATGTGTAATGCTACGCATGGAGCCATGTTTGCGAAATTTGTGTATGAATCTGACGAAGTGGTGACAGGTCATTGCTTCATGACTAAAAGTTCTAACAAATCGCCAATGACCACCAAGGTACGTTCTATTCTTCAATCTTTTAATATTCCTTTGAGTGCATATGATTCTGGATTAATTGCTTTCGATGATACTGTTGCTTATTTCGATGCTTTGGTTATCTCTGGTAGCAACGAGGCTAAGAAATCAACTTCTTAATTGATAGAAGTATAGAAGCAGTTAGATGCCAAGAAAATAAGAATTGAGTGTTTAGAATTGCAGATAACAAATATCATGTGTGATAGAGATTCGGGTAAGCAGTTATGTTAAAATGTTGTTAGCTCAAAGAAACATATACTGTAATTTAGCAAAGCGATTATATGCTAAATTGACTGCTTTGCATCATTCGTCTGATATTAGCAAAGAACAACATAGGAAGTTATTACCTTTTCTAGCTTTCGAAAGAGAGAAAATTGATTGCTTGTCTTATGATTGTGAGAAAACCATAGCAGAATTCGATAAAGTGCCTGATAATCGGTTTGCTTATGGTATTGTTAAGATAGATGAATATTTGAATGCTGATGAACTTGTTGACATTATGAATGATACCTTAACAAAAAATGAACAAATCAAAATTTTGAAAAGAATTGATAATTCGAAACTTGACTCTCAATCTAATTTCGCGGATGTCGATGATAATTCTGATAGTTTAGCGAAATCAGTGAAATTGAGGAAGAGGAAAGTGTCAATTGTTCACAGTTTTCTGTCATTAATGTCACATCTAAGTCTAAAGGAAAAGAAAAATGTAACGATTTGTTGGTTAAGATTGCCACTGACAAACACTCAACTTCGAAAGATTTTGATTTCGAAAATGTGAGTGTAGAGATAGTCAAACGGATAGTAGTGATGATGAGGATGAAGAAAAAGTTTCGAACAAATCTAAGCCAGAAAAGCCTGTTTCAAAAGAAACAACCATTACACGAGTTGTTGATCAAGTGTATGGAAACACTGAAAATTTCGACAAAGTTTTGTCTGAAAAAGGAGCTCATTATTTGGAAACAAATCAAGTGGTGTATCCAAATTTTAAGTGTACAGATGATGTTATCTTTCCAAATCAAGTGTTTGTCACTACTGGAAATGTTGATAACATCAAACCGGAGTTCAACAAAATGGTCGAAGATGACAACAAGAAAACATCAGATGAAGGATTTTTTTTGAAATCAAAGCACTGTCGAAAATAATCTAACAAAGAATTCGTATGTTTTTCAAAGACAAAAACCACAACGAAAATGGATTGAAAAACAAGAAAATACAAAAGAATGTTTGAAAAAATAAACTAAAGAAACAAATGAGAATGTGAAACTTAATTCAAAAGAATTTAAGGATCGTCTTGAAAACTTTTCGAATGAAAAAGGAATTTCGAAAACACAGGCAAGAAAGAAATTTTTTTGGCAAGTTGTGTCAAATGAAAAGGAATCAAAAATACCTAACAAGAAAGTGTTTAAAAATGAGTTGTCCAAACCTGAACAAACTAAGTTTTCGAAACATTCGAATGAAAAGGAAAATCCCGCTCAACCAATTTCGTCTGCTTCTCAAAATGATTCTGTGAAGTTTTCAAAAAAAAAAACTTTTCCAACAAATGATAAACAACATAATTTTCATTCAAAAAGCCAACCAAAGTTTTCAAAGCCAACAAACAATCCAAATCGATTTTCTTCAAATACAGCAAGTCGACATTTCGATAATTCTCGTCGTTTTGAAAATATTCGAAAATTCAAAAATGTTCGAAAATTTGAAAATGTTCGAAAATTTGAGAACGTTAGAAAATTTGAGGATGATCGAAAATCTGAAACTGTTCGAAAGTTTGCAAACAATCAAACAATTGTGCATGATAAATCCAAACCATCTGCAAAGTTTCAGCCTCAAGAACTAAATTTTCCAAATCCTTCTAGGAAGAAGAATTCGAAAGTGTCATACACAAAGGGTTCGTCAAATGTGAATAATATCGATCATTGGCTTGAAGGACAAGGGAAGATGTTTCAATCTCATAGGTATTCCCAAAATCAAATTCGCGAAGCATATGAGAAATATTTGAATAATTCTTCAAACGACAGTTCCTCTTCCAAAGACTCAAATATTCCTGTGAAAACATGGAAACCAGTTTAGAAAGATAAACCAGTTGCAAAACAAACTGAGAACAAAAAGGCGAATGTCAGTGACAAATCTAAACCTTCCAAAACTTATGTTTCTGCTCCTTTACCTAATGATGTCGACTTGATTGACACTTTCAAATCAAAAGTTTGTAACTGGGTTTTAGGTTCTTCATTTCACTCGGTTTTCAAAGCTAATAACCAAGGACTCAAACAGCCTTGGGTACCTAAATTCTTTCATTAATTACAGTTTCTATGTTACGAGCAATATGATGATAAATGGTACATTGATAGTGGTTGCTCTCGTCACATGACTGGCAAGAAGGAGAATTTACGTGATTATCGAAGTTTGGAGAATGCAGGAGTAGTCAAGTTTGGAAACAATCACAAGTGTCAGGTGAAAGGATATGGTAAAGTCACAAATGGGAAGTTCACTGTTAAGAGAGTTGCATATTTCGAAGGTCTTCAACATAACTTGATAAGTGTTTCACAACTTGTTGTGGGCACTGGCAATCAAGTGGTGTTTAACGAAGCAGGCAGCATCATTTCGAATGTTGAAACTAACGAAGTTTTGCTCAAATCCAAACGACATGGTGACATGTTTACTCTTGATATCAAACCAATCATCGGCAAAACCCGTGTGTTTACTTACGAAAGCTACCTCTGATGTCAGCTGGCTATAGCATCGACGTTTATCACATTTAAACTTTCGAAATTTGAATAAGTTGTTCATTGACGATCTTGTTCGAGGTTTACCTATACTAAAGTTTGATAATGATACTTTGTGTGCAGCTTGCGAACAAGGAAAACAGCATCACAAAGGACATCCAATTGTCATAGATTCGAAAATTGTTGAACCGCTGGAACTTCTTCATGTTGACCTTTGTGGACCATCAACTGTTGAAACTCTCAACAAGAAATGGTACATTTTGGTTATAGTTGATGATTTTTCACGATTCACTTGGGTGTATTTTCTCAGGTTAAAATATGAAGTCGCTCAAACAATGATCGAATTTATCAAGAAAATTGAGATGAGTCTAAAGAAGAAAGTTCGAAAAATTAAAAGTGATAATGGGCCAGAGTTTAAAAACAATGTGCTTGATTCGTTCTTAACTGACAAAGGTATTTTGCATAGGTCACTTTGTGAAGCAACAAGAACTATGTTGACATATATGAATCTTCCTCAATATCTATGGGCAGAAGCAGTTTCGACAACATGTTTCACTCAGAATCGATCTTTCATTCATCTTCGTTTTAGTATCACTCCATATGAAATCATAAATAACTGAAAACCTAATGTCAAATTCTTTCATGATTTTGGTTACAGGTGTTTTATCATGAATCTAAAAGACAATCTTTCGAAATTTCAAGCTAAGGCTGATGAAGGAATATTTTTGGGATATTCTAATAATTCGGTTGCATACAGAGTGTTGAATAAACGAACACGAAAAGTTGAAGAGACATTTAATCTCACTTTTGATGATTACTATGTGAAACAAGTTGAAAAATGTTTCGAACAAAAACCAATTCTTAATGAATCAAATGATGACTTTGAAAGTTCTAATTCATCTGATTTTGATTAAGATTTAATTTTTGGTGTTCCAGTAAGGGCTGTTGATGCTGAAGTACATGCTACTGATAATCAAACTCCTGAATCTTCAAAACATACTGATGATTCGGCAATCACATCAGATACGACTGCTAATGGCGAAAGTATGCTAGATGCTGAAGTGGAGGGGGAGCACTTGAATATATCTTCAACTGTTGAGGGGGAGCATCCTTTCGAGGGGGAGAAGAGTAGTATGAATGATGGTTTCGAGGGGGAGCATCAAAATGATAATTATGTTCAGGGGGAGCATAATGATACTGAAACCATAAATCTTGATGAAAATGATGAATTCCAAGAACTAAATGATAATTTTTCTGTTGCATGATCCAAAAATGAAGAGATGTACGAAGATGCACCTTTGGAATTTGATCCAACATATCCACCATTGGAAAAATGGACAAGAAATCATCCGAAAGAACAAGTCATTGGAAATCCACAAGATGGAGTTTTGACTAGAGCTCAAGTTCGTGCAAAGAATGAGGTTTTGAATACTCATCAAGAATTTTGCATGTTTAATGTTTTTATCTCGAAAATTGAACCAAAAATAATTAAGATTGCAATGGAACACACAGATTGGGTTGTTGCAATGCAATCTGAATTGTCTGAGTTTGAAAGAAACAGAGTTTGGAGATTAATTCCAAAGCCAAAAGATGTTTCAATTGTCGGATTAAAATGGATTTTCAAAAATAAAACTGACAAGTATGGAAACATTATTCGAAACAAAGCCAGGCTTGTTGTAAAAGGTTATTCACAACAAGAAGGAATAGACTATGAAGAAATTTTCGCCCCTGTCGCAAGACTCGAGGCAGTTCGAATATTTTTAGCTTATGCAACTCACAAAGATTTCGATGTTTATGAAATGGATGTGAATTGTGCGTTTTTGAATGGAGAGCTGGAAGAAACTGTGTATGTGGAACAACCCCCAGGTTTTATAAATGAAGAACATCTTGATTATTGTTATATTTTAGATAAGGCAGTTTATGGGTTAAAACAAGCACCACGAGCCTGGTATGCAACTCTTACTTCTTTTTTGAAACAATCGAAATTTAAACAAGGATCAGTTGACCCCACATTATTTCGAAAGAAAGTTGGGAATATTTTTGTCTTATGCAGCTCACAAAGATTTTGATGTTTATGAAATGGATGTGAAGTGTGCGTTTTTGAATGGAGAGCTGGAAGAAACTGTGTATGTGGAACAACCCCCAGGTTTTATAAATGAAGAACATCCTGATTATTGTTATATTTTAGATAAGGCAGTTTATGGGTTAAAACAAGCACCACGAGCCTGGTATGCAACTCTTACTTCTTTTTTGAAACAATCGAAATTTAAACAAGGATCAGTTGACCCCACATTATTTCGAAAGGAAGTTGGGAATCATCTAATGCTTCTTCAAATTTATGTCGATGATATCATTTTTGTCTCTACTGACCCTGCTTTGTATGAAGAATTCGAAAATCTGATGAAAAGAAAATTTGAGATGAGTATGATGGGGAAAATCAATAATTTTCTTGGGTTGAATATTCGTCAAAACAGAGAAGGAATTTTCATCAACCAAAAAAAATATACCAAGAGTTTACTCGAAAAATTTGGATTGACGAATAGCACAAAGTTACAAGTAGCAATGGCAACTGTAACTAAGCTGACACCTTCGTCAGATAAACCTGCTGTTGACTTGACTCTTTACAGAAGCATGATAGGTTCATTACTTTATCTCACAACAAGTAGACCTGATATCATGTTTTCCGTTTGTAAGTGTGCTAGGTATCAATCGAATCCATGAGAACCACATCTCACTGCAGTCAAGAATAATTTTCGTTATCTCAAAGGAACAATTTCGTTAGGATTGTGGTATCCTTTGAAAACTGGATTCTTTATTCAAGCGTATTCGGATGCTGACTTGGGAGGTTGTAATTTGGATAGAAAAAGCACGAGTGGTGGATGTCAATTGCTTGATGGGAAGTTGGTAAGCTGGCAATCGAAAAAGCAAACATGTGTTTCGATTTCCACAACAGAAACAGAATATGTTGCTGCTGCAGCTTGTACATCACAAAGTATTTGGATTCAAAGTCAATTGCATGATTATGCAATTAATATGAAGAAAATACCGTTGTATTGTGATTCCCAAAGTGCAATTCGTATTTGTTACAATCCTGTGCAACATTCGAAAACTAAGCATATAGGTCTTCGTTATCAATTTTATTAATGATCATGTGGAAGATGACAACATTGAAGTTCATTTTGTAAAAACAACTGATCAGCTTGATGATATTTTTACAAAAGCATTTGTTCGAATTTTGACAGGATTGGGGATGATCGAAGCAAATTCTGTTCCAGGATTAAATTCGAATGAATAACAATGAAGTGTTATGCAAAAGTGTCGATTCAGAGGCAAAACTTATTCATTCAGAGGCTGACAGTATTAACCATTCAGAGGTTACTGTTCACGTTCAGCGCTTCGACATGCTTCGTTTTCGACATTTGGGAAAGACAAGTTTCGTTAGTTTGGTTATGCTTTCTTAAATTTTCGTTAATTTTGAAAGTTTCGTTAGTTTGGTAATTTTCGTTAATTTTGAAAAACTGGAAAAACCAAAAATATTTTCGTTTGTTTGTATTCTTTTCGAAAAATCAAAAATTCCAAAAAGATTTTCTTTTGTTATTCGTTTTAATTTTCGAAAAACTTAAAAACACAAAAATCCCCTGGAACTAAGTCGATCCTGAACTCGACTTAACGTTGCAAAGGTAATCCTGGTAGTTTTCTGTTCTATCTGAATCTCTTGTCTCGATCGATGGGAAAGGCATTTGATTGGCTCCTAAGTTTATTCGCATGGCAATGCGATCACTCGTATTCTGGAGTGGTCTTCGTCCTGAAGTTCTTTTCTGGAAGTCATATTTGCTTCATCAATCACGGCTTCGTGTACACGAGTCGTATATGATTAAGATTGCAAAGGCCGTCGAATAAATGTTTCTTCTCTAGCTTACATCCAAACAAGGAAAAGAAGTTAAAGCGGAACCACCCATTCTAAACTTGTAGAACCTTGATTATATACCACCCTTGCGTATACATTCCTCAGAGATGGATTAACCGTATGGGTCTTCGGATGGAACTTGACGTACTGTACGAGTGGTATTCCGGGGAAGTTTCTTCGGGAAGGATACAAAATATAAGATACCCTTCGCATGAGTATCTCGGAGTTCTGGAATGACGGTTTCGCTAGAAAGGAGACTATGGTGAAAAGGATTTTCGCACGAGACTGGCATCGGGAGGATCGAATTGACTCATGTTACATGATAATGTCAGACTACTCGAAATAAGAGGCGTTAGATTAGATTATAAAGGTGCTACAGAAACGTAATGGTGCAACTTGATAGAGTTTCAGTACTTTAGCTTATCTTACAAGACTGCTGCTGCGAACAAGGTATAATAAAAAAGCAAGTACACGCAGCACGAGAGTCCCTTGACTGATGGGATCTCGCAAAAGATACGAATCGAGTTGCACTAGTTTTTAACAGCTTATAAGTCTAATATAACGGAAACGCCCTAGGATTTCAACGTGGGTCCGGAGTAGTCTCTCCTTCAGCAGTGATCCTTAGAATCTTCCCGTCTGCGCCAGAGTTCTTTGTTATTGGACAATCCTTCTTGAGATGTCCTATCTCACCGCATAAATGACAAATCTGGCTTGCCCCAGCATCGGTGGTGGAAGTGAAGTGTCGAGTCGGATTTATGTGGACACGAGCACTTGTGTTGCTCTTCCCCCTTGGACAATTCCTTTTATAGTGCCCGGTCTCACCACAACCATAACAAGTCGGGCTGACCCCTATGTTAGTGATTTGGAAGACGGTTTGTGCCGGTGCCCTACAGACACCAATAGTGTGCTCCATTTGATTGTAATTTATGCATTGCGGATCATGGCAAACTCCTGTATGATGAAAAGTACACTTTATACACTTCGGGAGTTTTCCCTCATATGGTCTGAACGGTGTTGAAGTGGCAGGGGTTGCCACTTGTTGTTGTTGCTTGGCAACTTTTTGAGAGCGTTTGCGCTACTTGTACGCTTGACACCTTCGTTTCTTACCCTCTGCTTTGCGGCTTTGGGTGCTCGTAACAGTTATCATTTGTTGATTTCCCGGGTGGTTACAACAATTTGAACTGTCAACACCTTTTACAGCCTTGCTTTTGTTACTAGTGTGGAGGTGTGCAAGGACAGCTGTCACGGCAGCTGTTACCGCTCCTTGGAAGGTGGCAGCGTCTATATGAAGGATCGGGGTTTTGTCGTTCGGCTGATTACCTCCAGATGATGACATGATTATGCTATTTGACAAGAAAAGGAGTTTGTGAGTGATTATGGTCGGTCCTAGATGTATTCTACTCATTCATGTAAATGTAAAATTTTTGTTTTGTTTTGCTATTTTGAACTAGACTATCATTGGTGGGTGGATAACTAGATTCAACCTTTGACAAGAATTGGAAGTGATCCTTGAGCTAATTCACCATAGCTCAATAATTTGACGACGTGAGGTTTAGATAGGATTCTAACGATAGCAGAACGAAAGTATTGAACAAGGATTGGCACAGAAATTAGCCGACTGTCAATATCATTGATATTTAAGATGTAATCCGTTTAGGAAAAATGACCTTGGGGTAGGTCTTACATCATATCCGAAGTAGAAAAAGTTTGGACGGCATACTGGCCCTACTAGAAAGTACTTACAGTACAGGGTTAGTTACATAGAGAAATGCTACTTGGAGCATAGATAGGAAGACTATTCTTCCAACCAATGAAAGAAATGTAGAATATCTCCTACTGGTGATGGTTATCCCTTGGGTGAACTCTTAGTTCATCCAGCTGACGCTCCACATCAAGTAGGTGCCTTTCGTACACCCTTCGGTGTACTCGGAGCTCTATGACTTCAGCTCGAGTTTCAGCTAGCTCTTGTTGCAGGGTCTCGTGGTCTCCCCTAGATCTCTCACGAGCATCTTCCAGATGAATGGTACGGATGGTATGCATTCTCGCATTGGCGTCAACTTCCGTGATTCGATGGAGTGCTCTCCTGCCCTCTATGTCGTTTCGGGGAACTATGCGGACCATTATTGGCAAGACTCTATCTGCTGATCCTGCTCTTGGCTCCATGTTTCCAAGCTTTCCACCCACGGAGGCGTCGGGCCTTGAAAAGCCGGAAGAGGGTTAGGATTTGGAACAGGAGCCACCGGGGGTAGGTTCTCAACTTCTGGCTCGGAGTCAGAACCATCTGCAAAGCCTTCAGCCTGGTGATCATCCACAGGGATTGGGTGATCATTTTTTGGCTCTGCTTCAAACCCTCCTCCATTACCTTGGTTAGGGAAGTACAAGTCGCCGTGGGGATGTAATCCAACCATGTTATCTATGCGAGAAAAGGGGTATATGAAATAACTAAATAAAAGTACTAATTATGTAGTTATAAGGCCTTTTTAGTTTGCACATAAGTAAATTATAGTAAAACAAATTACTCCTATAGTATTTTAAGTTTATGTTTTGTTCTAAGGTTATCATTGTGGTACTGTTGGTAAGTTTTTAGACTTGTTGCAACCTCACAACCACTCTTAGGCACATGCTAGTCACACCTCAGATAATATAGTTGATCAGGCTATATCTTCCCAGATTTGACTATATGTCTCTAAGTCTACTTGTGCCGCCCAACAATCGTAATACTTTTGTTCTGTCCTAGCAACACTGATTTTAGCCTGAATGCAGGTAGGTATACTTGGTTAAATATTTTATTATTTAAATGTATAAACTCTTTGTCAGAGTATTTTTAAATCCCGCTGTGTTTATAGTTTGTATATCTTTTATGGGACGATATACTCGATTCACTATAAACAATGCTATGATACCAATCTGTCACACCCCAAAACCAGAACGGCAGAAACGTTCGGGGGTGGAGGACGTCATGTATAGTATCACAACAATGAATAGTAGTAAACAGGCAACAACATCATCCATTGCATTAATAATATAATTTAATACAAGTGTGTTCTGTGAAGTGTATAAGACACTAAAAATGTAAATCAAAATAAAAGATGAGTCTTGAACGAGCTCCATCTTCTCAAAAATCTGGCACCGGTACCTGCCTACTGGTGACGTGAGAATACAAGTTATTTTGAAAGAGTTTATCGGCTTTAAAGCTGGTGAGATCATAAGTATTTTAGTGTCATTGTTTGTATGAAAGTGTTTGTAAGTACTTGATGTATAAGTTTGTAAATGTTTGTATCTCCTAGAAAACCCTATGCTTTCTACTAAAAGTAGCCTTCTACCAAGGCATCAAATGTATGTAAGTATATCTCTTGTAAGAGTATGTATTTTCCCAATTCTGACTATCATTAACCAAAAATATAGTTTTTACATTACTGTTCATTGTGAGAAGATCACAAAGTGAATGCAATGGGTGAATAAAATAGTACTGTAGTGTTGTATTAACTAACTACTGCTGTACTAACTACCTTAAACCAATTGTTATTTAAAGTACCATGTGATATGCTTGTACCATACTACCGACTAAAACCACGACGATGAAAGACGTCGGAAAAAATGACATTTGGCACCCGTAGACTTGCAAGTCCCACTGTAGCTAGCAGCAAGGTGTAGGATAGTCAATCCAGTATAGATCTATACACAAATTCAACGCTCTCCTTCTAGGAGACTCTGGATACAAAACGAGCCATGGCAGGTGATGCCATGCCCCGTTACGTGGCTCACATAACTGTTGTAATGTACTTGTATATGTATTGTGTGTACTAGCTGTATTGTATGTTCTCTCTGTCTAGTATGTATGTATGTTCTCTTGTATAATGTATAGTATGTACTAGATGTATTGTATGTTCTCTCCGTCTAGTATGTATGTATGTTCTCTCTGTTTCTCATAATAGTATGTTCTCTTGTATAATGTATAGTATATGTGACAACCCGATATTTCGAATCAATGTAATGACCTGAAAAGTCAAGAATTGTAATCTCTTCTGATATAATGAAATTAGCATCAAAAATAAATTGTTCAAAAGTGTCTATTGGATTGCCTAAAATGATAGTTATCATGTCAAGGTTTTCAGAAATATAAAGAACACTAGAATCCGAGTTATAACGAAGAAGTTAGGACCAACCTAATATTCACAACAAAACCGTCAATACGATTAAACGTTAAACGTGAAGTTTTAATAAAATACTTTTTATCCTTAAGTATCTAAACGAAAGTCGTAGATATCGTTAAACCGTGAACATACATAAAAAGAACGCCCAAATCTGACTTCGTATGAGGAAGTTATGATTTTTCGAAGTTTCGGATATAGCAGTAGACAGCTAAAAACTCAAAATAAAGATCGAGGGATTTTTGGCCGAAACAATCTAAATGAGAATCGAAGATCTCAGCAATAGTAGCGCAACGGTAAAAAGTCTGACGAAAACGGGTATCGGATGAAGGAGTTATGGATTTATGACAGAGTTTTCGTGTCCCGGGCTGTTAAAAATAATTAATTAAAAATAAAATCAAAATTAGCCGACGAAATTTAAACGAGAGTTGTAGAGCATATTCTCACCTACGCGTGCATATATAGAACGTCGAAAACGGAGCTCGTATGCAGAAGTTACGGATTTTACAAGTTCGAGACACAAAATCCGAGGCTGTCAGGCTGGCCATGACGTGGCACAGAAGGCCACGACGTGGGGACCTGATTGATGGGGTTTCAGGCTTGGCAGCAAACGTCTCGTCCATGGAAGAGGATAGGGTTGAGGCCACGATGTGGCAACCTTATGGCCACGACGTGGGGCCCAAAAACTTGGACTACAAAAAGAGCTCAAGGGTTCCGGGTTTCATTGCTCAATTCTCTTCTCTCTCGTGCCGAAGCTCTGCGTTTTAACCCCCGAAGCCATCCCAAAGCCCCGGTCTTCGCATCCACGTTTGGAAGGAAGGTCTTACACTCTCGATAATTTCCGAGAATCCCGAGAAAATCCGCTTTCTGCTGTCGAAGTTCTGCTCGGTTTTCATCTCACCATCTTCGCTCTATCAAATAAGTTCATACCCCTATTACTACGTTTTCACAAACTTTGTAAATGCTTTTATACACTTTTAAGGGGGGGGGGGGGGGATACAAGTAAACACACGATTATCCTCGTGTGAATAACATAAATCTTTTGTTATACTTTTTGTTATAATCAATCATATGTGATTTATAACTATCATACGAAAACGTTCTCATACAACATATCACGAGAACACTCTGTCCTTTTTGGAATGAAACATGTTGTTAAGTAAATATGAAACACTTTATTTATATTTTGAGTATAAATGTTCAATAATGTTATTACAAATGTTATACTTTACATACAAAGTCGACACTACACTAGGGTTTATCATACAAACGAATCACACTTTTGGAAAAACTATAATAGGTATAGTTTACTAGATATTCATGAGATTTCACATACTATAAATACTATATCAAGGGAATACTTTCAGATACAAGAACAAATGGACTTTTCATACGTAAATCTATTTGATACTAAGTTTTGTGAGACATTCAACTTCACGTACTTTCAAGTATGCAGTTAAAGTCCTGTATTATATACCATAATCTCTTGTAGGGAGAGCGTGATTCTTGTATATAGATCTATACGGGATTGACAATCCCGCACCTAAACTGTTAGCTACAGTTAGACCGGCAAGTCTGGGGTGACAATCGTCATAACACTCCAACGCCTGAAGAACGTTGTTACGGGCAGTCTGAGTCAATAACATGGTTACAAAACTCACATTGAGTATTAAAAACACGTTGATTTATGGGTTATCAAATGCTTTAGTGATTTTATACATACATAAATCTACTACTCTAGGTATGAAAAACACTTTTGCATTTCAGTTTTGGAACTTTTAAACTACCACATATTTATGGAAAAACATTGGATTTCTAAAAGCAAACATTCAAATCAGTCGGGTCTTAGTAGAAGACTACTTTTATACTAGTAGGAAATATGGGATTTTCTAGGAGTTTTTCAAAGATCTACAAACAATTTCATTCAGAATTATACAAACATTAACATTAAATACTTATGAACTCACCAGCTTAAATGCTGATCTACTCTTTCAAATCTACTTGTATTTCTCAGGGATTCAGTAATACAGGTAACTTCAGCTTTTGGAGAAGTGGCGCTAAGGCGTCAGTTTTAAAGTCATTTTGACATAATATTGTAATTTGTTTTGAAACAAGTGTCATTCAACGATGTAACTTTTAAATTATATATATGATGGTTGGTTTACTTTCTTTACTATGTATTCAACTGTTACGATACTACATGAAGTCATCCGCCCTCGAACGATTCCGCCGTTCTGGTTTGGGGTGTGACAGATTGGTATCAGAGCATTGTTTATAGTGAACTAAGTATATCGAACCACATAAGATATACAAACTATAAATGCAAAGTGACTAAAACTCTCTGACAAAACGTTTTTACACATAAACCGCGTTTCATGTAGCTTAAATTATCTGGGTCATAAAAGCACAAATACATGCATACAACGAGTCATTTTCATAGTTAGAACTATACAAGAAGTATTAAGACAAGTTGGACACTACGACTAGGCCTCGGAATATGTAATCTGATTTGGGACGAATATAGCCTGATCAACTATATTTATCCGAGATCGGACTAATGTATGTCGAGGAATGGTCGTAGTGAGCAACAAGTCAAAACTTACCAAAATGACACTAGTATTAAACATACAAACTTAAATACTATAGGAGTATTTGGTAAATACAATATTCTAACTTACATGTTTAGATTCACATGTTTTTTTTTTAATTTCTAGACAATTCTCATACCCCTATTCTCGTACAGACACAATGGCTGGATTCTATCCACTAGGGGATCCCTACTACCCGAATCAGGGCAATGGAGGATGGATAGAGGAGGACCCCGAAGAGGATGAGGAACCTATAGAGTTGGAGGAAGGGGATGACTCTGGGACAGACTTAGAACCAGAAGTAATCAACCCACCAGTCGCTCAACCTCCCGCATTTAGGGGAAGCTTTCAGGGACCAACTCCCATTTGGGGAAGCCACATTCACCATTGGAGCCGACAATAAGGATTACGTCCTCCCTACGGTATGTGTCGGGACTTCTACGACGTCAGGGGCGGAGGTTCAGCCGACCGAGCTCTCCCAGTCATGGTGGGAACACTAGCCAACCAGTCCTATCAATCCGGGGTTCAAGCAAACCAGATTCGTGAAGTCAACATGGAAGTACAAGTTCACACTTCTGACATCCGTCGACTGGACAGGTTGCAGGAAAATGCTCAACTCCGCACCGACACATTCCAAGATCAACTGCTTGCAGCCCTCTCTGAAATAAGGGAAATGAGGGAACAACAAGCCGCTTTTGATAGGCGTCTCATGGGAGCAGAGCAATCAGACGCGGAGTCAAGCTCCAGGTGCAACCTACATCGCAAGTGGTACTTGCTCGGAGCCCAAAGATTTTGTTATAGAATAGGAACTCGGCTAAAAGTCTTACTTTTCTTTAACTTCTGTATCGGAGACCCATAGAAGGGTCGGAACTTTCTTAACTTCAAATGTAACTGAATGTATGTTTAATATATATGAAGAAATTTCCTTGCGTGTTAATTCCTTGAATACCACTCATGATTCACAAGTCTATCTATCATTATACAAACTTATATTATGAAACAAACTCTAAACCTTGGATAGGTCAGTCAAATTCATAAATTGACATAAATAACAAATTTATTAACACACAGCTTCCAATCAGCAAAGACTTATGTTCTTCATTCTATTTCTCTAGCACAACGATGCCGCCCCGTAGATCTACACGCCGCGTCAACAACACAACACCTCCACCACCACCACCCCCATCAATAGATAATGCCATCTTGATAGCTGCTGTAACAGCTGCAGTGACAGCAGCAATGGCACAAATAAGTAATAATGGGTCCCGAGAGGGGGTAAATAGCTCTATGAATGGCCAACGTCAGGGTCGTTCAGGGGATTGCACCTTCAAGGACTTCACCAATAGCAAGCCCATACCTTTTAATGGATCCGGAGGGATAATGGCTCTATCACAATGGATAGAGAAAACAGAAGCGGTTTTCGAGATCTGTGCTTGTCTGGAAGTGAGCAAGGTAAAATTTGCTGCTTGTACATTCTCCGAGAGAGCTCTGATATGGTGGAATGGCCATGTCAAGTCACTAACTCTGGTAGTGGCAAATTCTATGGGCTGGGAGAATCTAAAGCAAATGTTAGTGCAAGAGTACTGTCCAAGGGGCGAAGTACAAAAGCTAGAGCAGGAACTTTGGGGCCTTACTATGGCAGGCTCCGACATCACAACCTATACCAATAGGTTTAGTGATTTGGCAATCCTTTGCCCCAGGATGGTTGCTCTAGAGAGCAAGAAGATCGAAAGATACATATGGGGACTGTCACCCCATATTCGAGGAAGTGTACTAGCTTCCAAACCAGTCACTTTCGATAGCGCCAAACAGTTGGCACAAGCTCTCGTTGACCATGACATCTGTCAAGGATTCGCAACTGCTGTCCCGGAGCAAACCATAGGAAACAACAACAACAACATCAGTACCAACAACAACAACAACAAGAAGTGTTAGAACAAGAGGAAGAGTCAGTTTTCACAAGAACCTTCCAAGAAGCAACAAATAGTGGTCGTCCATGCCGCTACTACCCCCACTGCTGCTCCTGTTACCTCTGCACCAGCAAAACCATATGCTGGGAACCTACCGAAGTGCAGCAAATGCAATTTCCATCACAACGGAAATTGTCGGGAGATGCACTGCAACAACTGAAACAAGAAAGGGCACACTGCCCGTTTCTGTAAGGCACCGGCTCGACCAATCACCCAAGTCCCTGGAGTCGGTGTGGGCCAGGCGTGTTATGGGTATGGTGAGGCTGGACACTACAAGAGAGACTGCCCTAAGGCAAGAAATGCTGGTGGCATAGGAAGAGTGCTGGCAATAGGGCAAAACAAAGCAATAGTTGATCCCACGGTGGTTACGGGTACGTTTCTCCTCGATAACGCTTATGCGTGCATGCTCTTTGATTGTGGTGCGGAGAGGAGTTTCGTGAGTCATAAATTCAAGCACATACGATATGTATATAGGCTGCACACTAACTCTAAACGAACATTCATTTCCAATCGATCTAATGCCGATCACTATAAAGAGCTTTGATGTCATCATCGGTATGGATTGGTTAAGCCTACACCATGCCGCTATACTTTGTCACGAAAGGGTCGTTCGCCTAAATCTGCCTAACGGCGAAACTCTTGTCATTTATGGTGACAAACCTGGTACCAATTTACAAATCATCTCTTGCGTCAAAGCCCAAAAATACCTGCGTAAGGAGTACCATGCCTTCTTAGCTCACGTAGTAGATAGGGAAAAAGAAGCGAAAGACCTCAAGGATATTCCAGAAGTCTACGATTTTCCCGATATCTTCCCCGAAGATCTTCCAGGAATCCCACCAGAACGACAAGTCGAGTTCAGAATCGATTTAATCCCCGGAGCTACCCCAGTAGCTAAGTCACCGTATCGTCTAGCGCCAGCTGAGATGCAAGAATTATCTAGCCAATTAAACGAACTACTTAACAAAGGATTCATCAGATCGAGCTTCTCACCTTGGGGAGCGCCAGTCCTGTTCGTAAAGAAAAAGGATGGATCTTTCCGTATGTGCATCGATTACCGGGAACTCAACAAGCTCAGTATCAAGAAGCGATATCCCCTACCACGCATTGACGACTTGTTCGACCAACTCCAAGGAGCGAGTTATTTCTCGAAGATCGATATGAGATCCGGGTATCATCAGCTACGAGTCTTGGAAGGAGATGTTCCCAAAACAGCCTTTCGAAGTCGTTATGGTCACTACGAGTTTGTAGTGATGCCCTTTGGATTAACAAATGCACCGACGGTGTTCATGGACTTAATGAACCGAGTGTGTCGTTCATTCTTGGACAAATTTGTGATCGTGTTCATAGACGATATACTCATTTATTCAAAGAGTAAAGAGGAACATGGTCAACACCTCCGACAAATCTTGGAAACTCTAAGAAAAGAGAAACTATACGCAAAGTTCTCAAAGTGCGAATTTTGGATTCGGAAAGTAGATTTCCTAGGTCACGTGGTTAGCAAAGCGGGATACACGTGGACCCTTCCAAAATCAAGGCAATAGAGAACTGGTCAGCACCAAGAACCCCAACGGAAATCCGACAATTCTTGGGCCTTGCTGGCTATTACCGAAGATTTATTCAAAACTTCTCGAAGATTGCTAAACCACTTACCACCTTTACCCAGAAGGGGGTAACTTTCAATTGGGAAGAAAGACAAGATGCTGCATTCCATACACTGAAGCAAGCACTATGCAGCGCACCTATATTGTCCTTGCCGGAAGGAACAGAAGACTTCGTGGTCTACTGTGATGCATCTAATCAAGGTCTTGGATGTGTTCGAATGCAACGAGGAAAGGTCATCGCTTACGCCTCGAGACAACTCCAGACGCACGAGGTCAACTACACTACACACGACCTCGAACTGGGAGCAATTGTTTTCGCCTTAAAGATTTGGAGACACTATCTCTACAGCACGAAATGCACAATCTTTACCGATCACAAGAGCCTTCAACACATCCTCAATCAAAAGGAACTCAACATGAGGCAAAGACGATGGGTTGAACTGTTAAATGACTACGAATGTGAAATTTGTTATCATCCAGGAAAAGCGAATGTGGTAGCTGATGCTCTTAGTCGAAAGGAATACTCGGGCCGCCGAGTGAAATCCTTAACCATGACGGTCCATTCACACCTGTCCATACAAATCAAGGAAGCTCAGAGGGAAGCTTTGAAAATAGAGGATGAGACGAGTGAAGCCTTGAGGGGAATGGATAAGAATCTTGAACTCAAGGGCGACGGAGTTCGCTACTTCATGAATCGGATCTGGACATCGAGGTTTGGTGGATTCAGAGACGTGGTCATGAATGAGGCTCATAAGACTCGATACTCCGTGCATCCAGGTTCGGACAAGATGTATCAGGACCTCAAGAAACTGTATTGGTGGCCGAACATGAAAGTAGAGATCGCTACCTATGTGGGCAAGTGTCTGACTTGCGCCAAAGTCAAGGTAGAGTACCAAAAGCCATCAGGATTACTACAACAACCCTAAATACCCGAGTGGAAGTGGGAACGGATAACCATGGATTTCATAACCAAATTACCCAAGACAGCAGGTTGGCTAGACACCATCTGGGTAATCGTCGATAGATTAACAAAATCCGCACACTACCTACCCATAAAGGAAACCGACAAGATGGAGAAGCTAGCTCGAACATACATCCGAGAGATTGTACGACTGCATGGTGTACCAATATCCATTATCTCTGACAAAGATAGTAGGTTCACCTCGCGATTCTGGCAGTCGCTGCAAAAGTCTCTAGGAACTAGGCTGGACATAAGTACCGCTTCCACAAACCGACGGTCAAAGTGAGAGGACCATACAAACCTTGGAAGATATGCTAAGAGCTTGTGTAATCGATTTTAGTAAAGCATGGGATACCCATTTACCACTAGTCGAATTCTCATACAACAATAGCTACCACTACAGCATTAAAGTTGCTCCATTCGAAGCCCTCTATGGCCGGAAGTGCAGATCACCACTGTGCTGGGCTGAAGTGGGTGACACGCAACTAGCCAAGGGACAAGTACCCGACAGCGCTCTCACAGGCCCAGAAATCATAAAATAAACAACTGAGAAGATTGTTCAGATTCGGGAACGACTAAAGGCTTCAAGAGACAGACAAAAGAGTTATGCAGACAAAAGACGGAAGCCCTTGGAACTTCAGGTCGGGGACCGGGTGCTATTAAAGGTCTCGCCCTGGAAAGGGTTAATACGTTTCGGAAAACATGGAAACTAAACCCAAGGTATATCGGACCATTCGAGATCCTTGCAAGGATCGGTCCGGTAGCATACAAACTTCGACTACCATAGGAACTCAATAACGTACATCCTACCTTTCATATGTCAAACCTGAAGAAATGTTTGTCCGATGAGACCCTCGTCGTCCCTCTAGACGAAATCGAAATCAATAAGAGTCTCCACTTTATAGAAAACCAATTGAGGTCATGGATAGGGAAATTAAACGAACAAAACAAAGTCTCATACCGATTGTGAAGGTCCGTTAGAATGCAAAACGGGGACCTGAATACACTTGGGAGCGCGAAGATCAAATGAAACAAAAGTATCCGCATCTCTTTCCCTAATCCACAAATATTTATCCTACATTAAATTTCGGGACGAAATTCCCTATAACGGGGGGATGATGTGACAACCCGATATTTCGAATCAATGTAATGACCTGAAAAGTCAAGAATTGTAATCTCTTCTGATATAATGAAATTAGCATCAAAAATAAAATGTTCAAAAGTCTCTATTGGATTGCCTAAAATGATAGTTATCATGTCAAGGTTTTCAGAAATATAAAGAACACTAGAATCCGAGTTATAACGAAGAAGTTATGACCAACCTAAGATTCACAACAAAACCGTCAATACGATTAAACGTTAAACGCGAAGTTTTAATAAAATACTTTTTGTCCTTAAGTATCTAAACGAAAGTCGTAGATATCGTTAAACCGTGAACATACATAAAAAGAACGCCCAAATCTGACTTCGTATGAGGAAGTTATGATTTTTCGAAGTTTCGGATATAGCAGTAGACAACTAAAAACTCGAAATAGAGATCGAGGGATTTTGGCCGAAACAATCTAAATGAGAATCGAAGATCTCGGCAATAGTAGCGCAACGGTACAAAGTCTGACGAAAACGGGTATCTGATGAAGGAGTTATAGATTTATGACGGAGTTTTCGTGTCCGGGCCTGTTAAAAATAATTAATTAAAAATAAAATCAAACTTAGCCGACGAAATCTAAATGAGAGTTGTAGAGCACATTCTCACCTACGCGTGCATATATAGAACGTTGAAAACGGAGCTCGTATGCAGAAGTTACGGATTTTACAAGTTCGAGACACAAAATCCGAGGCTGTCAGGCTGGCCACGACGTGGAACAGAAGGCCACGACGTGTGGACCTGATTGATGGCGTTTCAGGCTTGGCAGCAAACGTCTCGTCCATGGAAGAGGATAGGATCTAGGCCACAACGTGGCAACCTTATGGCCACGACGTGGGGCCCAAAAACTTGGACTATAAATAGAGCTCAAGGGTTCCGGGTTTCATTGCTCAATTCTCTTCTCTCTCGTGCCGAAGCTCTGTGTTTTAACCCCCGAAGCCATCCCAAAGCCCCGATCTTCGCATCCAAGTTTCGAAGGAAGGTCTTACACTCTCGAGAATTCCCGAGAATCCCGAGAAAATCTGCTTTCTCCTGTCGAAGTTCTGCTCGGTTTTCATCTCACCATCTTCGCTCTATCAAGTGAGTTTATACCCCTATAACTACGTTTTCAAATACTTTGGAAATGGTTTTATACACTTTTAAGGGGGGGGGATACAAGTAAACACACGATTATCCTCGTGTGAATAACATAAATCTTTTGTTATACTTGTTGTTATAATCAATCATATGTGATTTATAGCTACCATACGAAAACGTTCTCATACAACATATCACGAGAACACTATGTCCTTTTTGGAATGATACATGTTGTTAAGTAAATATGAAACACTTTATTTATATTTTGAGTATAAATGTTCAATAATGTTATTACAAATGTTATACTTTACATACAAAGTCGACACTACACTAGGGTTTATCATACAAACGAGTCACACTTTTGGAAAAACTATAATAGGTATAGTTTACTAGATATTCATGAGATTTCACATAGTATAAATACTATATCAAGGGAATACTTTCAGATACAAGAACAAATGGACTTTTCATATGTAAATCTATTTGATACTAAGTTTTGTGAGACATTCAACTTCACGTACTTTCAAGTATGCAGTTAAAGTCCTGTATTATATACCATAATCTCTTGTAGGGAGAGCGTGATTCTTGTGTATAGCTCTATATGGGATTGCCAATCCCGCACCTAAACTGTTAGCTACAGTTAGACCGGCAAGTCTGGGGTGACAATCGTCATAACACTCCAACGCCTGAAGAACGTTGTTACGGGCGGTCTGGGTCAATAGCATGGTTATAAAACTCACATGGAGTATTAAAAACACGTTGATTTATGGGGTTATCAAATGCTTTAGTGATTTTATACATACATAAATCTACTACTCTAGGCATGAAAAACACTTTTGCATTTCAGATTTGGAACTTTTAAACTACCACATATTTATGGAAAAACATTGTATTTCTAAAAGCAAACATTCAAATCAGTCGGGTCTTGGTAGAAGACTACTTTTATACTAGTAGCAAAATATGGGATTTTCTAGGAGTTTTTCAAACATCTACAAACAACTTCATTCAGAATTATACAAACATTAACATTAAATACTTATGAACTCACCAGCTTAAATGTTGATCTACTCTTTCAAATCTACTTGTATTTCTCAGGGATTCAGCAATACAGGTAACTTCAGCTTTTGGAGAAGTGGCGCTAAGGCGTCAGTTTTAAACTCATTTTGACATCATATTGTAATTTGTTTTGAAACAAGTGACATTCAACAATGTAACTTTTAAATTATATATATGATGGTTGTTTTACTTTCTTTACTATGTATTCAACTGTTACGATACTACATGAAGTCATCCGCCCTCGAACGATTCCGCCGTTCTGGTTTGGGGGTGTGACAGTATGTAGTAGTTGTATTGTATGTTCTCTCTGTTTAGTATGTATGTATGTTCTCTCTGTTTCTCATAATAGTATGTTATGTTTGTTTCTCATCACTATATGTTATGACTCATGAATGAACTGACTCATTGTATGTTTCATTGTTCTAGTAATAGTATTTGTAACTTCCTAACCTATACCTATTATAGTTTACTAGCAATGTTGTTTGTATAAATGAACATGTTTGTATACCTTTGCTACACAAAGGCATTGAACTGAAAGAAGGAACTTTTGTATCTATATACATATACATAATATATAACTATGATTAAAAGGACCTTCGGATAAACAACCGATACCCTAAGACCACAACCAAACAAGGAACAGGAGGTAGGGTGAGTTATCAGTCCTAAGTCCTTTGAATGTCACTTATATCACTATATCTAAATAGATACACATTTAACAAAATATATTAGTTTAAAAGACAAAGAAGTTTTGTAAAACCTTTTGAAGAGTTTAAATAAACATTGATGACTTGTTGTCATTTCATAAAACGATTTCAAAGCAGTTTGGCATAAAGAAACAAGTTTGATAAAGAGTCTAACATGTAAAGGAGTTTGATAAGCGTTTGAAGTAGTTTGTTTGATAACACTGGTTGAAAAGTAAGAAAATCCATATGTTTGATAGTCATTAATCTCATGTGATTAATATAATAACTATAATGTATCTACTTGTATTCTCCCCCCCCCCCCATAAAAACATATAAAATCATTTAAAAGGTTGATTAAGGGGTATGAACTCACCTGAAGTGAGTGATGCGAATGTAAGATCGGAAAAAGGATGCTAAGTGTCAAGTGAAGACTTGAGCACACACGGGTCCTATTTAGCATATAAAGACACATAGATGAATACAATTAGTGTTTACTCAACTAATCAGGTAAAGAATAACACTTTAAGGACTAAGAAATCCTTAATGGGAGTGTTACAATCACTTAGGATTGCATAAAAGGGTTGTATAGCCACTTAAAGGAGTTTTCGGTCCAAGTGGTATGTTTCTTGGAGTTTTCGGTTCTTGTGGTTTTCGGTCCATATGGTTTTCGGTCCGAATGGTTTTCGGTTCATATGGTTTTCGGTCCAAATGGTTTTCGGTTCATATGGTTTTCGGTCCAAATGGTTTTGACCGAAAAGCCATGGTCTTTGATGCATAAGGTGATTTCCAAGGGCTTTCAAGTATGTATAGGGGTTCTAAGTTTCATCCAAAGCCTTATGTGAGTTTAAGGTCTTAAAGGCACCTTTCTTTAGGGGTTTCGGTCAAGGGAGATGCACTTGACCGAAAACACCTATTGTTCTTAAGAAATGGATGTTTTCAAGGCCCTAAATCAAGTATCCTTACTAGATAACAAGTATAGGAGATAGATACTTACAATATGGAAGCAAAGAACAGTGTTTTCGGCCCAAAACACTAGTGTGTGTTCTTGGTGTTCTTGAAGATCTAACCCGAAAGAGATGATTTCATGGATGAAATCAAAGGGTTGTACTAGATAAAGCTTTGTAACAAGAAATCAAATGGAAAGAATTCTTACAATTTTGAAGATCAGAGTGAAGAACTCGATGATACTTGAGAGAGAATGGATGTTTCTAGCTTTGAAAAGGAAAGAATGATCCAAATGATCATGCAATATATATGTAGGATGGGGTTTTCGGTCACCTTGACCGAAAACTCTAAGGTCTTGACCGAAAACTCCTTTTTGAGGAGGTTTTCGGTTTGCTTCATGATTAGAACTTCAACCAATTCATCCTAACACTGATTCCTTTGATGTACTAAGTTTAGAATACTCGAATAGACTCCAAATAGGGCTAAAAGTTAACAAACAAGACTAACTCTGATAAATTTGAATGTTTATACAAGCTGGAAATTTCGGATTGTCACATCATCCCCCCGTTAGAAGGAATTTCGTCCCGAAATTAGAGTTTAAGCAAATAAGTAGTTACAAATAACTAAGTAAAAAGATGAGGGTATTTCAGTTTCAACTGATCCTCGCGCTCCCAAGTGAATTTAGGTCCTCGCTTGGCGTTCCAGCAAACTTTCACTATTGGGATTTGGCTTTGTTTCGTTTGCTTGACCTCTCGGTCCATGATCTCTACAGGTTCTTCCACGCAGTTGAGGCTCTCGTTGATCTCGATCTCGTCGAGTTGGATTACAAGAGTCTCGTTGGATAGACACTTTTTCAAGTTCGAGACGTGGAAAGTAGAATGTACGTTACTAATTTTGCGGGGTAAGTTAAGTCTGTAAGCTACAGGGCCGATTCTAGCGAGAATCTCGAAAAGCCCTGCGAAACTTTTCTATCGGTCTCTAGAGGCTTTCAATCGTCCATAAATCTGAACGATTTTCTCTATCGATTCTCTCTAACCCTAGATCGTGTATTTCGTAGCTAGCTTTGAGTGTCTCAAACTAACGGGAGGCTTAGGTAATGACCTTACCTCGTTGCATCCAAATGCAACTGAGCCTTGGATTTGGACGCATCCCAATAGACTACAAAGTATTTTCTATTCCTTTCTGGGAGGGATAGTATTGTCGCGGTGTACAAGGCTCATTTTAGCGTTTGGAACGCTCTCACCTGCTTCTCTTCCCAGTCAAAGGCCACGCCCTTCTGGGTCAAAGTTGTAAGGGGCTTCGCTAATCGTGAGAAGTTTTGAAAGAACCTACTATAGTAGTCGGCAAGACCTAGAAATTTAATAATTTCTGTAGGTGTCTTCGGATCTGACCATCCTCATTGGCCTGGATTTTGGAAGTGTCTACATGAATTCCCTCTTCACTAACAACGTGACATAGGAATTTGACCCTTCGAATCCAAACTCGCATTTAAGAAAATTTCGCATAGAGCTTTTCTGATCGGAATGTTTCCAAGACCTGCTGAATATGTTGACTATGCTCCTCCTTACTACGAGAGTAGATAAGTATGTCATCGATGAAGACGATGACGAACTGATCCAAGTAAGGACGACACACCCTATTCATTAAATCTATGAATACTGCGGGCGCGTTTGTTAATCCGAACAGCATCACTACGAATTCGTAGTGTCCATAACGAGTTCGAAAGGCTGTCTTCGGAACATCCTCCCTTAATACTCGTAGTTGGTCATACCCGGATCTTGGATCGACTTTTGAAAAGAAGTTCTCCCCTTGTATTTGATCAACTAAATCGTCTAGGAGAGGCAAAGAGTAACGATTTTTTTTTGATGGTTAGTTTGTTGAGCTCCCTGTAGTCGATGCACATACGAAACGATCCGTCTTTCTTCTTGACGAACAAGACTGGAGCTCCCCAGGGTGAGAAGCTTGGTCTTATAAAGCCCTTGCTGAGCAGTTCGTTAAGTTAACTGGACAGTTCTTGCATCTATGCAGGTGCTAGACGATAGGGCGATTTGGCTACTGGGGTAGCCCCTGGAACTAAGTCGATCCTGAACTCGACTTGACGTTGCGAAGGTAATCCTGGGAGTTTTCTGTTCTATCTGAATCTCTTGTCTCGATCGGTGGGAAAGGCATTTGATTGGCTCCTAAGTTTATTCGCATGGCAATGCGATCACTCGTATTCTGGAGCGGTCTTCGTCCTGAAGTTCTTTTTTGGAAGTCATATTTGCTTCATCAATCACGGCTTCGCGTACACGAGTCGTATATGATTAAGATTGCAAAGG
The DNA here is from genome assembly GCF_052849685.1 of Lactuca virosa. Lineage (NCBI taxonomy): Eukaryota > Viridiplantae > Streptophyta > Magnoliopsida > Asterales > Asteraceae > Lactuca > Lactuca virosa. The sequence continues at coordinate 147,252,490 of NC_136432.1, read as the reverse complement.
CCGTCGAATAAATGTTTCTTCTCTAGCTTACATCCAAACAAGGAAAAGAAGTTAAAGCGGAACCACCAATTCTAAACTTGTAGAACCTTGATTATATACCACCCTTGCGTATACATTCCTCAGCGATGGATTAACCGTATGGGTCTTCGGATGGAACTTGATGTACTGTACGAGTGGTATTTTGGGGAGGTTTCTTCGAGAAGGATACAAAATATAAGATACCCTTCGCATGAGTATCTCGGAGTTCTAGAATGATGGTTTTGCTAGAAAAGAGACTATGGTGAAAAGGATTTTCGCACGAGACTGGCATCGGGAGGATCGAATTGACTCATGTTACATGATAATGTCGGACTACTCGAAATAAGAGGCGTTAGATTAGATTATAAAGGTGCTACATAAACATAATGGTGCAACTTGACAGAGTTTTAGTACTTTAGCTTATCTTACAAGACTGCAGCTGCGAACAAGGTATACTACAAAAGCAAGTTCACGCAGCACGAGAGTCCCTTGACTGACGGGATCTCGCAAAAGATACGACTCGAGTTGCACTAGTTTTTAACAGCTTATAAATCTAATATAACGGAAACGCCCTAGGTTTTCAACATAGGTCCGGAGTAGTCTCTCCTTCAGCAGTGATCCTTAGAATCTTCCCGTCTGCGCCAGAGTTCTTTGTTATTGGACAATCCTTCTTGAGATGTCGTATCTCACCGCATAAATGATAAATCTGGATTACCCCAGCATCGGTGGTGGAAGTGAAGTGTCGAGTCGGAGTTATGTGGACACGAGCGCTTTTCTTGCTCTTTCGCCTTGGACAATTCCTTTTATAGTGCCCGGTCTCACCACAACCATAACAAGCTGGGCTGACCCCGATGTTAGTGATTTGGAAGACGGTTTGTGCCAGCGCCCTACAGAAACCAATAGTGTGCCCCATTTGATTGCAATTTATGCATTGCGGATCACGGCAAACTCTTCTACGATGAAAAGTACACTTTATACACTTCGGGAGTTTTCCCTCATATGGTCTGAATGGTGTTGAAGTGGCAGGGGTTGCCACTTGTTGCTGTTGCTTGGCAACTTTTTGAGATCGTTTGCGCTACTTGTAGGCTTGACGCCTTCGTTTCTTACCCTCTGCTTTGCGGCTTTGGGTGCTCGAAACAGTTATCATTTGTTGATTTCCCGGGTGGTTACAACAATTTGAACTGTCAACACCTTTTACAGCCTTGCTTTTGTTACTAGTGTTGAGGTGTGCAAGGACGGCTGTCTCGGCAGCTGTTACCGCTGCTTGGAAGGTGGCAGCATCTATATGAAGGATCGGGGTTTTGTTGTTCGGCTGATTACCTCTAGATGACGACATGATTCTGCTATTTGACAAGAAAAGGAGTTTGTGAGTGATTATGGTCGGTGCTAGATGTATTCTACTCATTCATGTAAATGTAAAGTTTTTGTTTTGTTAAACTGTTCTCGATGGTTTGACCTACATCCCTGTGATGCAGTACTGGAAAATAGTTGAAGTAAGTTCGTAGAATGTTCACTAGACAATTACTATTTTGAACTAGACTATCATTGGTGGGTGGATAACCGGATTCAACCTTTGTCACGAATTGGAAGTGATCCTTGAGCTAATTCACCATAGGTCAATAATTTGACAATGTGAGGTTTAGATAGGATTCTAACGATAGCAGAACGAAAGTATTGAACAAGGATTGGCACAGAAATTAGCCGACTATCAATATCATTGATATTTAAGATGTAATACGTTTGGGAAAAATGACCTTGGGGTAGGTCTTACATCATATCCGAAGTAGAAAAAGTTTGGACGGCATACTAGCCCAACTAGAAAGTACTTAGAGTACAGGGTTAGTTACATAGAAAAGTGCTACTTGGAGCATAGATAGGAAGACTATTCTTTCAACCAATGAAAGAAAGGTAAAACATCTCCTACTGGTGATGGTTATCCCTTGGGTGAACTCTTAGTTCAGCCAGCTGACGCTCCACATCAAGTAGGTGCCTTTCGTACACCCTTTGGCGTACTCGGAGCTCTATGACTTCAGCTCGAGTTTCAGCTAGCTCTTGTTGTAGGGTCTCGTGGTCTCCCCTAGATCTCTCACGAGCATCTTCCAGATGAATGGTGCAGATGGTATCCATTCTCGTATTGGCGTCAACTTCCGTGATTCGATGGAGTGTTGTCCTGCCCTGTATGTCGTTTCAGGCAACTCTGCGGACCATTATTGGCAAGACTCTGTCTGTTGAGCCTCCTTCGCCCAGGTCATAAAAGCTTCGGTCTCCATTGAATCGCATGGGCTGATCCTGCTCTTGGCTCCATGTTTCCAAGCTTTCAACCCATGGAGGCGTCGGGCCTTGAAAAGCCGGTCGAGGGTTAGGATTTGGAACAGGAGCCACTGGGGGTAGGTTCTCAACTTCTGGCTCGGAGTCAGAACCATCTGCAAAGCCTTCAGCCTGCTGATCATCCACAGGGATTGGGTGATCATTTTCTGGCTCTGCTTCAAACCCTCCTCTATTACCTTGGTCAGGGAAGTACAAGTCGACGTGGGGATGTAATCCAACCATGTTATCTACGCGAGAAAAGGGGTATAAGAAATAAATAAATAAAAGTACTAGTTAGGTAGTTATAAGGCCTTTTTCGTTTGCACATAAGTAAATTATAGTAAAGCAAAATACTCCTATAGTATTTTAAGTTTATGTTTTTTTCTAAGGTTTTCGTTGTGGTATTGTTGGTAAGTTTTTAGACTTGTTGCAACCTCACAACCACTCTTAGGCACATGGTAGTCACGCCTCGAATAATATAGTTGATCAGGCTATATCTTCCCAGATTTGACTATATGTCTCTAAGTCTACTTGTGCTGCCCAACAATCGTAATACTTTTGTTCTGTCCTAGCGACACTAATTTCAGCATGAATGCACGTAGGTATACTTGGTAAATATTTTATTATTTAAAAGTATAAACTCTTTGTCAGAGTATTTTTAAATCCCGCTGTGTTTATAGTTTGTATATCTTTTATGGGTTGATATACTCGATTCACTATAAACAATACTCTGATACCAATCGGTCACACCCCAAACCAGAACGGCGGAAACGTTCAGGGTGGAGGACATCATGTATAGTATCACAACAATGAATAGTAGTAAACAAGCACAAAACATCATCCATTGCATTAATAATATAATTTAATACAAGTGTGTTCTGTGAAGTGTATAAGACACTAAAAATGTAAATCAAAATAAAAGATGAGTCTTGAACGAGCTCCATCTTCTCAAAAACCTGGCATCGGTACCTGCCTACTGGTGACCTGAGAATACAAGTTATTTTGAAAGAGTTTACCAGCTTTAAATCTGGTGAGATCATAACTATTTTAGTGTCATTGTTTGTATGAAAGTCTTTGTAAGTACTTGATGTATAAGTTTGTAAATGTTTGTAAATGTTTGTATCTCCTAGAAAACCCTATGTTTTCTACTAAAAGTAGCCTTCTACCAAGGCATCAAATGTTTGTAAGTATATCTCTTGTAAGAGTATGTATTTTCCCAATTCTGACTATCATTAACCAAAAATATAGTTTTTACATTACTGTTCATTGTGAGAAGATCACAAAGTGAATGCAATGGGGAAATAAATTAGTACTGTAGTGTTGTATTAACTAACTACTGCTGTACTAACTACCTTAAACCAATTGTTATTTAAAGTACCATGTGATATGCTTGTACCATACTACCGACTAAAAACACGACGATGAAAGACGTCGGAAGAAATGACATTTGGCACCCGTAGACTTGCAAGTCCCACTGTAGCTAGCAGCAAGGTGTAGGATAGTCAATCCAGTATAGATCTATACAAAAATTCAACGCTCTCCTTCTAGGAGACTTTGGATACAAAACGAGCCATGACAGGTGATGCCATGCCCCGTTACGTGGCTCACATAACTGTTGTAATGTACTTGTATATGTATTGTGTGTACTAGCTGTGTTGTATGTTCTCTCTGTCTAGTATGTATGTATGTTCTCTGTGTTTCTCATAATAGTATGTTCTCTTGTATAATGTATACTATGTACTAGCTGTATTGTATGTTCTCTCTGTCGAGTATGCATGTATTTTCTCTCTGTTTCTCATAATAGTATGTTCTCTTGTATAATGTATAGTATGTACTAGCTGTATTGTATGTTCTCTCTGTCTAGTATATATGTATGTTCTCTTTGTTTCTCATAATAGAATGTTATGTTTGTTTCTCATCACCATATGTTATGACTCATGAATGAACTGACTCATTGTATGTTTCATTGTTCTAGTAATAGTATTTGTAACTTCCTAAACTATGGCTATTATAGTTTACTAGCAATGTTGTTTGTATAAATGAACATGTTTGTATACCTTTGCTACCCAAAGGCATTGAACCGAAAGAAGAAACTTTTGTATCTATATACATATACATAATATATAACTAAGATTCAAACGACCTTCGGACAAACAACCGATACCCTAAGACCACAACCAAACAAGGAACAGGAGGTAGGGTGAGTTATCAGTCCTAAGTCCTTTGAATCTCACTTCTATAACTATATCTAAATAGATACACATTTAACAAAATATATTAGTTTAAAAGACAAAGAAGTTTTGTAAAACCTTTTGAAGAGTTTAAATAAACATTGATGACTTGTTGTCATTTCATAAAACGATTTCAAAGCAGTTTTGCATAAAGAAACAAGTTTGATAAAGAGTTTAACATGTAAAGGAGTTTGATAAGCGTTTGAAGTAGTTTGTTTGATAACACTGGTTGAAAAGTAAGAAAATCCATATGTTTGATAGTCATTAATCTCATGTGATTAATATAATAACTATAATGTATCTACTTGTATTCTCCCCCCCCCCCCATAAAAACATATAAAATCATTTAAAAGGTTGATTAAGGGGTATGAACTCACCTGAAGTGAGTGATGCGAATGTAAGATCGGAAAAAGGATGCTAAGTGTCAAGTGAAGACTTGAGCACACACGGGTCCTATTTAGCATATAAAGACACATATATGAATACAATTAGTGTTTACTCAATTATCAGGTAAAGAATAACACTTTAAGGACTAAGAAATCCTTAAATTGAAGTGTTACAATCACTTAGGATTGCATAAAAGGGTTGTATATCCACTTAAAGGAGTTTTCGGTCCAAGTGGTATGTTTCTTGGAGTATTCGGTTCTTGTGGTTTTCGGTCCATATGGTTTTCGGTCCGAATGGTTTTCGGTTCATATGGTTTTCGGTCCAAATGGTTTTCGGTTCATATGGTTTTCGGTTCATAGGGGTTCTAAGTTTCGTCCAAAGCCTTATGTGACTTTAAGGTCTTAAAGGCACCTTTCTTTAGGGTTTTCGGTCAAGGGAGATGCACTTGACCGAAAAAACCTATTGTTCTTGAGAAATGGATGTTTTCAAGGCCCTAAATCAAGTATCCTTACTAGATAACAAGTATAGGAGATAGATACTTACAATATGGAAGCAAAGAACAGTGTTTTCGGCCCAAAACACTAGTGTGTGTTCTTGGTGTTCTTGGTGTTCTTGAAGATCTAACCTGAAAGAGATGATTTCATGGATGAAATCAAAGGGTTGTACTAGATAAAGCGTTGTAACAACAAATCAAATGGAAAGAATTCATACAATTTTGAAGATCAAAGTGAAGAACTCGATGATACTTGAGAGAGAATGGATGTTTCTAGCTTTGAAAAGGAAAGGATGATCCAAATGATCATGCAATATATATGTAGGATGGGGTTTTCGGTCACCTTGACCGAAAACTCTAAGGTCTTGATCGAAAACTCCTTTTTGAGGAGGTTTTCGGTTTCCTTCATGACTATAACTTCAACCAATTCATCCTAACACTGATTCCTTTGATGTACTCAGTTTAGAATACTCGAATAGACTCCAAATAGGGCTAAAAGTTAACAAACAAGACTAACTCTGATAAATTTGAATGTTTATACAAGCTAGAAATTTCGGATTGTCACACCGGATGTCTCACAAAACTTAGTATCAATAGATTTACGGAATGAAAACTCCACATTTCTTGTAAATTAAAGTATTTCCTTTTTATAATGTTTACGTTAAGATGTCATTAAAAACTTGTAAACTATACCCATTATAGTTTTTCGAAAGTGTGTTCCGTTTGGTGATAAAACTCGATGTAATACCAACTTTGCATGTAAAGTGTAACGATGGTAGTAATGTTGTTTTTCATTTATGAACAAAATGTAGGTAAAGTATTTGAAACCATATGTAATGATGTGTATTTTAACATAAGTTTTTCTCATGTTTCACTTGTATTTCCCCCCCTAAAACATGAAAAAGACGTGAAAATGTTGGGGTATGAATTCACCTGGAAAGTGTGGTGATTTGATGAAAACAAGACTTTACTCGGGTAGCACTTCGACCGGGAAGTGGTAAGTTTCTCGGGATTCTCGGAGCTTCGGACCTTCGTCGGAGCTTGGATACGTAACCGGGGCGTCGGGGTCGTCTCGGGGTGCTTATGCAGAGTAAAAATGGGAGAGAAGAGAGAATTGAGCAAGAGAAGTCAGAACCCTTACATCTTATTTATAGGGTGAACTTTCGGGACTCACGTCGTGAGTTTGGTCCGTAGACGCGACGCCTGGTGGTCTAGCTCTAGCACACATCAGTCATAGACTCACGTTGTGAGTCTTCGGATAAGGTTGGTTTGCGTGTCCCGAACTTCAGAAATTCATATCTCTCGCATACGGGCTCCGATTTCGACGTTCTTTATATCCACTCGTAGGTGAGATTATGCTCTAAAACTTTTGTTGAGACTCCGTCGGCTAAATTCGATTTAAGTTTTTAACATTATATTTTTAATAGGTCAGGACAGGAAAAATCCATTTAAAATTCATAACTTCTTCATCCGATGTCCGTTTTCGTCTGTCTTTTTACCGTTGTATTACCATTGTCGAGATCTTCAATCCTCGCTTGGCATTCCAACGGACCTTCACAATGGGTATGCGACTTTGTTTAGTTCTTTTAATTTCCCGATCCATGATTTCTACTGGCTCTTCTACGAAGTGGAGACTCTCGTTGATTTTAATTTCGTCCAGAGGGATGACGAGGGTCTCATCGGACAAGCACTTCTTTAGGTTCGACACGTGAAAGGTAGGGTGTACGTTATTGAGTTCCTACGGTAAAAGAAGTTTGTATGCCACCGGGCCGATCCTGGCAAGGATCTCAAAGGGTCCCATATACCTTGGGTTTAGTTTCCCACGTTTTCCAAAACGTATTAATCACTTCCAGGGTGAGACTTTCAATAGCACCCGGTCCCCAACCCGTAATTCCAAGGGTTTCCGTCTTTTATCCGCATAACTCTTTGGTCTGTCTCTTGAAGCTTTTAGTCGTTCTCGGATTTGGACAATCTTCTCGGTAGTTTCCCTTATGATTTCCGGGCCAGTGAGAGTTCTGTCGGGTACTTGACCTCTAGCAAGTTGCGTGTCACCCACTTCAGCCCAGCACAGAGGTGATCTGTACTTGCGGCCATAGAGGGCTTCGAATGGAGCAACTTTGATGCTAGTGTGATAGCTGTTGCCGTACAAGAACTCGACCAATGGTAAATGGGTATCCCAAGCCTTACCAAAATCGATCACACAAGCTCTTAGCATATCTTCTAAGGTTTGAATGGTTCTCTCACTCTGGCCGTCGGTTTGTGGGTGGTAGGCGGTACTCATGTCTAGTCTCATTCCTAAAGATTTTTGCAGTGACTGCCAAAACCTCGAGGTGAATTTGCTATCTCTGTCCTAGATAATGGATATTGGTACTCCATGCAATTGCATAATTTCCCTGATGTGTGTTCTAGTTAGTTTCTCCAGCTTGTCTATTTCCTTTATTGGTAGGAAGTGTGCGGATTTGGTTAACCTGTCGATGATCACCCATATGGTGTCAAGTCCACCCACTGTCTTCGGTAACTTGGTTACGAAATCCGTGGTTATCCGCTCCCACTTCCACTCGGGTATTTTAGGTTGTCGCAATAATCCCGATGGCTTTTGTTACTCTACCTTGACTTTGGCGCAAGTCAAACATTTGCCTACATAGGTGGCGATTTCGACTTTCATGTTTGGCCACCAATACAGTTTCTTGAGAACCAGGTATATCTTGTCTGAACCGGGATGTACAGAGTATCGTGTCTTATGGGCTTCATTCATGACAACATCTCTGAATCCGCCAAACTTCGGCGTCCAGATCCGATTCATGAAGTAACGAACTCTGTCATCCTTGACTTCAAGATTCTTATCCATTCCTCTTAAGGCCTCCCCTGTCACATTTTCGGATTTCAAGGCTTCTATTTGAGCTTCCTTGATTTGTGTGGATAGGTGTGAATTGATCGTCATGGTTAATGATTTCACTCGGCGGCCCGAGTATTCCTTTTGGCTGAGGGTATCAGCTACTACATTAGCTTTTCTGGGATGATAACAAATTTCGTATTCGTAATCGCTTAGTAGTTCTACCCACCGCCTTTGTCTCATGTTGAGTTCCTTTTGATTGAGGATGTGCTGAAGACTCTTGTGATCGGTGAAGATTGTACATTTCGTGCCGTAGAGATAGTGCCTCCAAATCTTTAGAGCGAAAACGACGACTCCTAGTTCGAGATCGTGCGTGGTATAGTTGACCTCATGCGTCTTGAGCTGTCTCGAGGCGTATGCGATGACCTTCCCTCATTGCATTAGGACACATCTAAGTCCCTGGTTTGACGCATCACAGTAGACTACATAGTCTTTTGTTCCTTCTGGCAAAGATAAGATAGGTGTGTTGCATAGAGCTCGCTTCAGTTCTTGGAAAGCAGCGTCTTGTTTTTCTCCCCAGCTGAAGGTTATACCTTTCTGAGTCAGGGTGGTAAGTGGCTTAGCAATCTTCGAGAAGTTTTATATGAACATCCGGTAATACCCAGCGAGGCCCAAGAATTGTCGGATTTCCGTTGGAGTCCTTGGAGTTGTCCAGTTCTCGATTGCCTTGATTTTGGAAGGGTCCACGTGTATCCCTTCCTTGCTAACCACATGACCTAGAGAAATCTACTCTCCGAATCCAAAATTCGCACTTTGAGAATTTTGCGTATAGCTTCTCTATCCGTAGTGTTTCCAAGACCTGTCGGAGGTGTTGACTATGTTCCTCTTTACTCCTTGAATAGATGAGTATATCATCTATGAACACGATCACAAATTTATCCAGGAACGGACGACTTACTCAGTTCATCAAGTTCATGAATACTGCCGGTGCATTTGTCAATCCGAAGGGCATCACTACAAACTCGTAGTGACCATAGCGAGTTTGGAATGCCGTTTTGGGAACGTCTCCTTCCAGGACTCGCAGCTGGTGATACCAAGATCTTGAATCGATCTTTGAGAAGTAGCTCGCTCCTTGTAGTTGGTCGAACAGATCGTCTATGCGTGGTAAGGGATATCAGTTCTTGATCGTGAGCTTGTTCAGTTCCTGGTAATCGATGCACATGCGAAAAGACCCATCCTCCTTCTTTACGAATAGAACTGGTGCTCCTCAAGGTGAGAAGCTCAGTCTGATGAATCCTTTGCTTAGAAGCTCGTTCAGCTGGCTGGATAATTCATGCATTCCTGTCGGTGCTAGACGGTACGGCGATTTTGCTACTGGGGTAGCTCCGGTAATCAAGTCGATATTGAACTCGACTTGACGTTCTGGTGGGACTCCTGGAAGTTCTTCAGGGAAAATGTAGGGGAAATTGCAGACTTCCGGAATGTCTTTAATGCTTTTCACTTCTCGTTTCTTGTCTACCACGTGGGCTAGGAAGGCATGATATTCTTTGCGCAGATATTTTCGGGCTTTGACGCAAGAGATGATTTGTAAACTGGTACCGGGTATGTCACCGTAAATGAGAAGATGTAGTGACATAAAGAACATGGTTTGGCATGCGGAATTAAAGATTGCACAATGAACATGGTGATTTGGGTGTTCAAGAGATGTATTGATTGTATATGGTGTTACACAAAAAGGATCTAGATCTAGACTACATAAATAACACACACTTACACACTCACTTTTACATCCCTCAAGCACACCTCTACAAGTGGTATGAACCCACCTTATATAGAGGTGTTTACATATCTCTCTCTCACTCTCTATCTCATGTCAAAAGGCTAATGCACCACATGAAAGTGGGTTTTACAAAAGTCTAACATTACAAAGTCATTCATGGAAAACTTTGTATCCTAACATTCTCCCCCTCAAAGTTAGGAATGGATGACCCACTTCAATTCTGCAAAAATCGAGCAACTACGCGATCCGAGCCTCAACGGTGACACATATCGAAACGAACTTTAATCTTCAATTCTTCCATGATTCTTCAATTTGGGCTCTAGGATGTGAGACCATACAAACCGAGCATCAACGAATGATCACGAGCTTCTCAAACTCCAAATTGATCACCAAAAGTTGAGCATAAAGCACACCCCAAAAATCATCAATAAAACCAAGCCCATTTCGAATACATCACTTCCGAGCTTCCAATTTCATCATTTTGTATGCTTCAAAAATCAAGGTCACTTCGGTCTTCAAATTCGCGTAATATGAAAAATTCAAGTTCGAATTTCCATATAAATTTCTCCCCCTTTTTATAATCGAAATTTGATTATAAAACCTTCAAGGAAAGAGAACGTGCTCTATTCGGAATTTTTCGTGTCAAAACTCCCCCTTAACATGTGGCATAAACTTTGTGCTTTAATCCGGAAAACCGAAAAAATATTCAATTTTTTGCTTCGTTCACGGATCGCCTTTGACAAAATTTCTCAAAAATGGGTAGAAATTGTCAATTTCAAAATTCTGCAGTGACCCGTTGCACCCAAAACAGCCAAAAATGCAAAACTCTCCCCCTTTTCCAAAGTTGGGTAGAAAGCGTCAATTTGCACAAACTGCAGGGGCTTGAAACGCATTTTCTTCAATTTTCAACAAAAACAGTCCTTTTTCGAGTTTGGGTATGAACCGCCAAACATTCGAAGCCTCAGGGACTATTTTAGAAAATTCTGCCATTTGTGTTCCAAACATACGAAGAATTACCCCAAACATACGAAGCTCCAAAAATTTTCGAATTTGGGTGAAAAGTGTCAAACATTCGAAACTTCAATTAATTTTTGAAGTGACAAATATTCGAAGGTACAGGGGTTGAATTCGAAAATTTGCCATTTGTTCAAATCATACGAAATGTTGATCATTCATACGAAGCCTTTTTCCATTTGTCAACCATTTGAAACTTGAGGGACTCTTTTCAAAACTTCCTCCATTTGACTTTAAAACATACGAAACTTGCAACTCTTCGTACGAAAGCATCTCCTCTTCATACGAAAATTTGGAAAGGTGTTAAACTAACGAAATTTCAGGGGCCATTTACGTAACATTGCTTTATTTTTCCTCAATTCACACGAAATTAGGCAACCCAAACACACGAAACTTTTTCCTTCTCTCTTCCCTTCGTACAAAAATCATCTTCACCCAAAATTTTCTCTCTCCTCTTCGTATGAAACTTCATCTTCCCCAATCAAACCAAAATTCTCAACATACGAAGCATACGAAAATTTTGCCATTCGTACGAAATTGTCATGTGACAAACATGCGAATTTTCAAGGACCATTTTCGAAACATTTCTTTCTTCTTTCCAATTCATACGAAAAATCCTCTATCATACGATGCATACGAAGCCTATCCAATCAACAGTAATGAACAGCAACTTCTTACCCATTCATCCAACCTCTGAATCAACCCATCGTATCTTCAAAATCGAAACACAGGGACCCTTCGTACATTAACCCAGTTCTTTCCAAATCAAAATTATCGATCATCATGAACAAACACCCTTCATATGCATCATCATCACCCTTCGAATATTCATCAACAACAAACTTCATTAGCCAACATCAATTCCCAAATCTTCGTTAATTCAAGTTCTTCTTCCCCAAAATTGTTCCTGTTCATCTTTTATAACAATTAACCCAATCCTTCGCTTATTCATTCACAAATCATGAATCCAATGACGAACAATTCCAAACCAAAAACTAATCCATCAAATTCGATCATTCCAAATTCGTTCCTGATAATCGATTTGTTTATCAATTCCAAATCCAAAACCCAAGTATCAAACAACATACATCTACTGTGTTCTACATCAAGAACACAAACTTAACCAATCTTTCGAAATTTAACTCAAATCAAACATGATTTCGATATTCATATCCCAGATTCAACTTGTAACAATCGATTTTAGTCATCAATTCATTGAATCAACCCATAGAAGTTGAGTTTGACTTTTTCTTCTCTTTGACTTTTTGATAACAGACGCAAATAAACACGAAATTAAAGTATCCAATACAAAATTTCAGATCAAAAACGTGTTTTATCACAAGTTCTAAGTCTCCTTCATGAGTTCTTGACCAAAATTGATAAGATCAAAGAATCAATTCTCGATTATCAAACTGAGACTTGAACAAAAAGAGATTTTAAAATCAAAGTGATAGAATCGATTTACAAAACTAACTCAACAATCAAATCCAATCGAAGTTAAGATTTAAAGAAACGAAAATGAAGGTATGATCAATTGCAAACGATTATGAATCCAGAACTGATTTGTGTGAGTTCAAAGGTACAACTATTTGATGCGTGCAAACTAGATCTGGAACGAGAATAAGTAATCATACGATGTAAACTAATTTTGGGCTTACAAATGATTGTATTGCTAATATGGGCTTCGAATAACCAAGAAAAATAATCGAATAATGATTTTGGGTTACTATCACAAATGATGAACAGTAACAAACTTGAGTAATGGATTGAATAAACGAAATGAATTTATTTTTGAATTTCTCTTTGAGCTTGAAATTCAATCTGATGAACAGTAAAATTGATTTTGTTTCTGATTGACTTGATCTAAACAAAAAAATTATTGGATCACACAATGGGGTTTTTCAAGAAAAATTTGATCCAACGAGTCAAACGATCATGAATAAAAAACGCTACGCACGATTCAACACGATTAAGAGAGATCATAGAGAGAGACTCACCAAAATTGCTTCAAATTGTGACAAAAGTTGCCAAACCGAGAATCGTTCTTCAAAAATCACGTTGATCTTGAAGACCCACTCTGATACCAATTGTAGAGACATAAGAACAAGGTTTGGCATGCGGAATTAAATATTGCACAATGAACATGGTGATTTGGGTGTTCAAGAGATGTATTGATTGTATATGGTGTTACAAAAAAAGGATCTAGATCTAGACTACATAAATAACACACACTTACACACTCACTTTTACATCCCTCAAGCACACCTCTACAAGTGGTATGAACCCACCTTATATAGAGGTGTTTACATATCTCTCTCTCACTCTCTATCTCATGCCAAAAGGCTAATGCACCACATGCAAGTGGGTTTTATAAAAGTCAAACATTACAAAGTCATTCATGGAAAACTTTGTACCCTAACACAAGAGTTTCGCCACTTGGCAGATTTAGGCGAACAACCCTTTCGTGACACAGAATATCGGCATGGTGAAGGCTTCACCAGTCCATACCGATGATGACATCAAAGCTTCTTATAGTGATCGGCATTAGATCGATTTGGAAAAAGTGTTCATTTAGAGCTAGAGTACAACCTACATACAAATCGTTTGTGCTTTCTGTTTTACCGTTTGCCATTTCTACTGTAAATATCTTATTGAGTGCTTGGGGTTTTTGATTAAGTAAGTGTTTGAATTTATGACTCACGAAACTTCTCTTCGCACAACAGTCAAAGAGTATGCATGCATAAATGTCGTTGAGGAGAAACGTACCCGTAACCACTGTGGGATCGGCTATTGCCTCATTCTGCCCTATTGCCAGCACTCTTCCTACACCGCCAACATTCTTTGACTTAAGGCAATCCCTCTTGTAGTGCCCAGTTTCCCCACACCCATAACATGCCTGGCTCACTCCAGTACCAGGAACTTGGGTGATTGGTCGCGCCGGTGCCTTACAGAAACGGGCAGTGTGCCCTTTCCTGTCGCAGTTTTTACAGTACATCTCCCAGCAATTTCCGTTGTGATGGTAATTGCATTTGTTGCACTTTGGTAGGTTCCTAGCATATTCTTTTGCCGGCGTAGGGGTAACAGGGACAACAGTGGGGGCAGTAGCGGCATGGACCGCCACTATCTGTTGTTTCTTTGAAGGTTCTTGTGAAGATTGACCTTTCCTCTTGTTCAAAAACTTCTTCTTGTTGTTGTTGTTGGTATTGCTGTTATTGTTGTTGCTTCCTCTGGTTGGTTCTGGGACGACGATCATGACATCTTGGGAGACTCCATGATCAACGAGGGATTGTGCCAGTTGTTTGGCACTGTCGAACGTCGTGGGTTTGGAAGCTAGCACAGTTCCTCGAAGTTGGGGCAATAGTCCCCAGATATACCTTTCCACCTTCTTGCTTTCTAGGGCCATCATCCCTGGGCAAAGTATTGTCAAGTCACTGAACCTATTTGTATAGGTTGTGATGTCTGAACCCACCATAGTAAGGCCCCAAAGCTCCTGTTTAAACTTATGAATCTCGCCCCTAGGGAAGTACTCTCGCAGTAGCATTTGCTTCAGGTTCTCCCAACCCATGGAGTTTGCCACCACCAGAGTTAGTGACTTGACGTGGCTATTCCACCACATTAGGGCTCCTTCGGAGAAAGTACAGGCAACAAATTTTACTTTGCTCTCTTCGGGGCATGAGTAGATCTCGAATACGTCTTTCGTGTTCTCTATCCGTTGGGATAGAGCCATTACTCCCCCAGTTCCATTAAAGGGGATGGGTTTGCTGTTGGTGAAGTCCTTGTAAGTACATTCCCCAGAACGACCCTGCTTTTGGCCATTAGTAGAGCTATTTATTCCTCCTCCTGATCCGTTGTTGCTCATTTGTGCCATTGTTGCGGTTACGGCAGCCGTTACAGCAGCCTGAAAGGTAGCAGCATTCATCGATGGAGGTGGTGGTGGAGGTGGTGTTGGTGCTCCTGTAGTATTGAAGCGTCGAGGATTCCTTCTTGGCGGCATGATTCTGCCATAAGTTAAGAGACAAATTCTTGATAAGTCTTCAGAAATGATTATGGAGAGTCTTAGTATTATATGTTTTGTGTTCTGAACATTACTGAATTTTGTAAGTTAATGGAAACTCACAATAATAAGTGTATGATTTCCTTAGTATTTTAAGAACTTAATGAAATACTCAAAGAAATAATAAATGCGTGTCAATCTCATTGATATTAATATTAGATACAACGATCAGGAAAATTTGACCTTACATAGGTCTAGGGTACATCAATGAAAGCGGGAAAATTTGACATCATTTTGACCCCCGAATTGTGCATTCACAATCTGTCGACTTTACATTTATAAAAGAAAGAGTAGCACCAACACTTAGTTGATAAGTATATACATAGTGCCATAAGTACGCGCTCTACTCCGAGCGGGTGGTACGCTGCGAACCATGGTATGTGGTTGTGGAAGTCTGAGCTCGGGCTACTTGACGTTCAGCCTCGATGATGCGCCTCTCCATTGCGGCTTGGATTTTACGGAACTTCCTCACTTCGGCTCTAATAGCAGTAATGTCTTTCTGAAGGGAAAAGGCGTGCTCTATTGTTCGTTCATGCTCTTCGTCCAGACGATGAAGACTTACCGCAGTGACAGCAGCGGTGGCCCCAATGTCCAGGAGTCGGCTGACATTCACTCTTGCTTGCTCGCCTTGGTTGGCGATGCGACGAACCATGACAGGGAGTGCCCTGTCAGCAGAACCCCCGTTGCTGAGGTTATAAAAGCCTCGTCCCATGCCGTAAGGTGGTCGTTGTCCTTGTTCCTTGCTCCATCGTTTCAGGTCCACAGCCCAGCGGGGCGCTGGGCCCTAAAAGTTCCTTCAGGGATTTGCTGCTCCTCGGGGAGGATTGTAGATCTCTGGTTCTGAGTCAGTGCTCCCACCATCTCCTTCCTCTTCTGAATCTTCGTCTGGGTCTTCCTCGGGATCCTCTTCGGAATCCTCTTCTGGCTCTTCCTCGGGATCCTCTTCTGGCTCTTCCTCGGGAATCTCTTCGGGGTCTTCTTCTGGGTCCTCCTCAATCCAACCTCCATTACTCTGGTTAGAATAGCAGGGATCCCCGGGAATGTGAAATCCTGCCATTTCATCTGATCGAGAATAGAGGCAAGAGAATTATATATAAAACTTGGGAGTAAAAAGGGTAATTTTTTTTTATAAGTATAATTATATTTATTTGACGATTCCTATTTCTAACTAAATATCGAGGTTCACATGATTATAACAGTTCTTATAGTTTTATAAAATACTCCTATAGTATTTCAAATTTGTAAGTTTGATTCTAGTATTTTATTTGGTGAGTTTTGGACTTGTTGCTCACTACGACCATTCCCCGACATACGTTGGTCATATCTCGGATAAATATAGTTGATCAGACTATATTTATTCTCGATCTGATTACATACCCCGAGGCCTAATCGTAGCGTCTCAACTTGCCTTAATACATTTGTAAAATTTTGGCTATGATACTAGACCGATGCATGCATGTACTTATACTTTTATAAAACTAGTATTTTATTTTTCTTAAAAGTATAGTTTGTGAAAACGTTTTGTCAGAGGGTTTTAGTCCCTTTGAATTTATAGTTTGTATATCTTATGTGGTTCGATATACTTAGTTCACTATAAACAATCCTCTGATACCAATCTGTCACACCCCAAACCAAAATGGCGGAAACATTCGGGGGTCGGTGACTTCACTTAGTGTCATAACAGTTGAATATTTCTAAAGAAAGTAAACACAACCATCATAAATATAGTTTAAAGTTACATTGTTGCATATGATACATGTCTCAAAAGCATATTACAAATATGATGATTTAATAAGTTTTGAAAACTGACACCTTAACGTCCCTTCTCCAAAAGCTGATGTTTTACCTGTATTACTGATTCCCTGAGAAATACAAGTAGTTTTGAAAAAGTGTCACCAATTAAGTTGGTGAGTTCATAAGCGTTTTTGTACTAAAATTGTATGCCTTTCGGTAAAAATAACTGAGCGTGTTTCTAGAAAAATCCAATATTTTCCATGTATGTGTGGTAGTTTGAAAAAGTTCCAAAGACTGGAATGCATAAGTATCTTTCGTACTAAAAATGGTGTAAGTGGATTTATACATATATAATGTAATTACTGAATGCATTTAATAGTCTCGTAAATCAAAAATATTTCAATACTCCATGTGAGTTTTATAACCATGCTATTGACCCAGATTGCCTGTAACAAAGTTCTTCAGGCGTTGCAGTGTTATGACGTTTCTCACCCCAGACCTGCCGGTCTAACTCTAGCTAACAGTTTACGAGCGGGATTGTCAATCCCGTACAGATATATACACAAGTATCACGCTCTCCCTACAATATATTATTGTTTATAATACAGGACTTGAAATGCGTACTTGAGAGTACGGTGAAGCCGAATGTCTCACAAAACTTAGTATCAATAGATTTACGGAATGAAAAGTCCACATTTCTTGTAATTGAAAGTATTTCCTTTTTATAATGTTTACATAAAGATGTCATGAATAACTTGTAAACTATACCCATTATAGTTTTTCAAAAGTGTGTTTCGTTTGTTGAAAAAATTCGGTGTAATACCAACTTTTCATGTAAAGTGTAACGTTGGTAGTAATGTTGTTTATCATTTATGAACAAAATGTAGGTAAAGTATTTGATACCATATGTAACGATGCATATTTTAACATAAGTTTTTCTCGTGTTTCACTTGTATTTCCCCCCCCCCCCCCCCCCCCCCCGCCTAAATCATGAAAAAAAACTTGAAAATGTAGGGGTATGAACTCACCTGGAAAGTGTGGTGATTTGATGAAAACGAGACTTTACTCGGGTAGCACTTCGACCGGGAAGTGGTAAGTTTCTCAGGATTCTCAGAGCTTTAGACCTTCGTAGGAGCTTGGATACGTAACCGGGGCGTCGGGGGTCGTCTCGGGGTGCTTATGCAGAGTAAAAATGGGAGAGAAGAGAGAATTCATTAAGAGAAGTCGGAACCCTCGCATCTTATTTAGAGGGTGAACTTTCGGGACTCACGTCGTGAGCATGGAAAGGCTCACGTTGTGAGTTTGTTCCGTAGACGCGACGCCTGGAGGTCTAGCTCTGGCACACATCAGTCATAGACTCACGTCGTGAGTCTCTTACTCACGTAGTGAGTCTTCGGATAAGGTTAGTTTTCGTGCCCCGAACTTCAGAAATTCATATCTCTCGCATACGGGCTACGATTTCGACGTTCTTTATATCCACGCGTAGGTGAGATTATGCTCTACATCTTTCGTTTAGACTCCGTCGGCTAATTTCGATTTAAGTTTTTAATATTATATTTTTAATAGGCCGGGGCAGGAAAAATCCATTAAAAATTCATAACTTCTTCATCCGATGTCCGTTTTCGTCTGTCTTTTTACCGTTATATTACCATTGTCGAGATCTTCAATTCTCGTTTAGGTTGCGTCGGCTAAAAATCGTTCGATCTTTATTTTCAGTTTTTAGTTGTCTACTGCTATATCCGAAACTTAGAAAAATCATAACTTCCTCATACGAAGTCATATTTGAACGTTCTTTTTATGCACGTTTACGGTTTAATATAATCTACGACTTTCGTTTAGATACCTAAGGCTAAAAAGTATTTTATTGAAATTTCACTTTTTACACTTGACACTGTTTTACCGGTTTTGTCGCGAATCTTTGATTAGTCATAACTTCTTCGTTATAACTCGGATTTGAGTGTCCTTTATATTTCTGAAAACCTTGATACGATATCTAGCATTTTATGTATCCGAATTGAGACTTTTGAACAATTTGTTTTTGACGCTATTTTTATTGATTCCAAAAATAGATTATAATATTTGACTTTTTGAACATTGCATTGACTTCAAATATCGGGTTGTTACAGCTTTGAGCCTCTGGCCATGTAGAGCATGTCTCGTATTATTTTGGTACCGCATTTATGCCTTTGTCCATGTAGAGCATGTCTCGTATCACTTCTGGTATTGGCTTTATGCCTTTGGCCATGTAGAGCATGACTCATATAACTTCTGGTATTGGCATAGGGCTATGTAGGGTTGAAAGCCTGTATATTCTAGCAAAATGATAATCATAAATTGTATGTTTTCTGTGCCATTTGGGCCGAAGTTTCATTGATGTATGTAAAGTATTGGAAATTGTTATGTATCATTGATTGTTATGGAAATCCTGTCATATGATACACATATGCCTTTGTTGTTCCTTGTTCATCTTTGCTTCTGCCATATTGAAGTATATATATGGCATAACGTTATATTGTATCTATTATTGAAGTCACTAAGCGTCACCGCTTACCCCTCTCAATGTTTAACAATTGCAGGAGATAAGTAAACAGTATAGTCGTATACTGTTGGAAGGTTTAGAATAGTTATAATATTACTTTTGTATTTAGGGATCATGTATATATAAAAGTATAGTAACCTGGGTAGTTGTGTAATATATAACACTTTGTAATAGTCGGTTTGTATCCAGTAGTTTGTAATCACTTTATCAATGTAAAATATTGTTTTTATGAATATGCATGTAGCATGTTTTGGAGTAACAATTGTCAAGTATGAAAGTTTGGGTCTTTCGGAAATACGAAAGTTAGGTTCTTTCAATCATGGTATCAGAGCACTAGTTTAACTGAAGTAAATATCATGGATTGATATTTAGAGTTAAACTGTCTAACGTTCAATATATGAACGGAGTCATTTGTAAGTATATGGATACAAACCATAGGAAAGATTTAAGTGGGGTATTGGGTAGTGATAAACCCTAGTATTTTTTAAAATATTAAGTTACTTCAAATTTTTTAGAGAATTAGTCTAAGTGAACTAGGAATTTGTACGATTTCTAAACATAAACTTAGAATGCTAAGCGATGATTGTGAGATGAGTATCTAATATATTTCAGGTAGTACACCTGAATTGACACAAGCACTAGCTTACTTTAGGATTAGATGCCTAAATTGCTTTTATGTGCTAAATGATTTATGTTATAGCATTATATGCCTTATATGTTATTATTTGATTGGATCTATGGTCTGTTGCCGACCGGATCTAGAAATTTTATGTGCTCAGGATTCTAAACATTTAATTACGATATTAGAACTGACATGTAACTTTTCAGAGTAATAAGGAGGAATACACGTCAAAACCTTCCTCTATCTATATTCTCGTTCCGATATGTTGAACGCCTGCTTTCGTGAACATAACGTCATGGTGAAGACTCATAGTGAACTGAGTAAATGGAGGAAATGAGAAGGCTTACGATAGTGAATGATACCTATCGGAAGATATCGTAAGAATGGTATCTTGCCTTTAGAATGCGTCTAATAAAATAATAGTACATATCATCTTTGATTAGTCATAACTTCTTCCTTATAGCTCGGATTTGAGTGTTCTTTATATTTCTGAAAACCTTGATACGATATCTAGCATTTTATGTATACGAATTGAGGCTTTTGAACAATTTGTTTTTGACGCTATTTTTATTGATTCCAAAAATAGATTATAATATTTGACTTTTTGAACATTGCATTGACTTCAAATATCGGGTTGTTACAGCTTTGGGCCTCTGGCCATGTAGAGTATGTCTCGTATTATTCTGGTATCGGATTTATGCCTTTGGCCATGTAGATCATGTCTCGTATCACTTCTGGTATTGGCTTTATGCCTTTGGCCATGTAGAGCATGACTCATATAACTTCTGGTATTGGCATAGGGCTATGTAGGGTTGTAAGCCTGTATATTCTAGCAAAATGATAATCATAAATTGTATGTTTTCTGTGCCATTTGGGCCGAAGTTTCATTGATGTATGTAAAGTATTGGAAATTGTTATGTATCATTGATAGTTATGGAAATCCTGTCATATGGTACACATATGCCTTTGTTGTTCCTTGTTCATCTTTGCTTCTGCCATATTGAAGTATATATATGGCATAACGTTATATTGTATCTATTATTGAAGTCACTAAGCGCCACCGCTTACCCCTCTCAATGTTTAACAATTGCAGGAGATAAGTAAACAGTATAGTCGTATACTGTTGGAAGGTTTAGAATAGTTATAATATTACTTTTGTATTTAGGGATCATGTATATATAAAAGTATAGTAACCTGGGTAGTTGTGTAATATATAACACTTTGCATGTAGCATGTTTTGGAGTAACAATTGTCAAGTATGAAAGTTTGGGTCTTTCGGAAATACGAAAGTTAGGTTCTTTCAATCATGGTATCAGAGCACTAGTTTAACTGAAGTAAATATCATGGATTGATATTTAGAGTTAAACTGTCTAACGTTCAATATATGAACGGAGTCATTTGTAAGTATATGGATACAAACCATAGGAAAGATTTAAGTGGGGTATTGGGTAGTGATAAACCCTAGTATTTTTTAAAATATTAAGTTACTTCAAATTTTTTAGAGAATTAGTCTAAGTGAACTAGGAATTTGTACGATTTCTAAACATAAACTTAGAATGCTAAGCGATGATTGTGAGATGAGTGTCTAATATATTTCAGGTAGTACACCTGAATTGACACAAGCACTAGCTTACTTTAGGATTAGATGCCTAAATTGCTTTTATGTGCTAAATGATTTATGTTATAGCATTATATGCCTTATATGCTATTATTTGATTGGATCTATGGTCTGTTGCCGACCGGATCTAGAAATTTTATGTGCTCAGGATTCTAAACATTTAATTACGATATTAGAACTGACATGTAACTTTTCAGAGTAAGAAGGAGGAATACACGTCAAAACCTTCCTCTATCTATATTCTCGTTCCGATATGCTGAACGCCTGCTTTCGTGAACATAACGTCATGGTGAAGACTCATAGTGAACTGAGTAAATGGAGGAAATGAGAAGGCTTACGATAGTGAATGATACCTATCGTAAGATATCGTAAGAATGGTATCTTGCCTTTAGAATGCATCTAATAAAATAATAGTACATATAGAGGAGTACGGTACATCCGAATGTACACATTTGATTGGCGGGATGATAGAACGGTTGGTGTAATTTCTGAAGTTGTCTTATCATCTGGCTTTTGCATCACCAACCGATTTGAAGCACAATTATGTTGAAGATATGAATGGAATAAGTCCTAGTAGAGTCTAGGGAAATTTTAAAATTATTTGGACACATTCGTATGTGTTAAATCGTTTTGTGATTTTAGGAGACAAGAACTTGGGGACTGCGAGACAATACTTGGGACGAGTATGAGTAGGTGTGAATGGTAGTAGAAGCCTATACTACCGGAAGCACAAGACTCACACTTGGATTAGGGAATGTCACAAGGTTACCAAGAAGCTAGAAATTGGTTCCGTTTTTGTTCGAGTATGCCATTCCTTTCGTTTCGGAGATGACTAAGAAGATGATTTTCGTTCAAACCTTAATGGTCGTAAAGAATCGAGTCTGACTAAAATAGATCAGCGAAGTGAGGTGATTGGTTCAGAGAACCATGTCTCGTGTATTGAAGAAATTTCAGTCAGAGAATTGAAGAAGGAGATGGTGAGACGGAGAGAACAATGCAAACAATAGAAGATATGCTTTGTGCATGTGTCTCGGAGTTGGTGCACGTGAAGTGGAAACACCATCGAGGCCCAAATTATATTTTGGAAAATAAGAATGAGATAAGAGCGAAATATTCCCAGTCATTTATATCGTTATGATTTCGGGGACGAAATCCTCAAAAGGAGGAGGTATTTGTAACATACACGTTAGGTTATCGTGTTATGTAATTTTAAAAGTGAATAATATAAAGAAATATTATGTAATTTGAGCGTTGAGTTCTAACAGATAGTTTTTACTAGAAATGAAGTAAAACTATGTTTAGAACCGCTCGGAAAATATTGGAAGTCTTATGAGATTCCAATAAAAAAGTCAAATATTCAAATTTAACGAAAATATAAAATTTAAATAAGTGAAATTTTATTATTGAAAGTTGTAGATAATTTCGTTAGAAACATTTAGGCGAAAACCTCATCGACATCCGAGTTATAACGAAGAAGTTATGACCGATCGAAGATCGGCGACAGAACTTGCACGACGTCGTATGACGTAAAAAGTGAGGTTTCGATAAACTACTTTTTAGACCTTATGATCTAAATTAAAGTCATAGTATTCGTTAAACTGAGAACTTTCATAAAAAGAACGTCTAAATCTGACTTCGTATGAGGAAGTTATGATTTTTCTAAGTTTCGGTATAGCATTAGACATCTAAAAACTCGAAATAAAGATCGAGTGATTTTTAGCCGACAAAACCTAAACGAGAATTGAAGGTCTCGTTAATAGTAGTACAACGGTAAAAAGACAGACAAAAACGGACGTCAGATGAAGAAGTTATGAGATTTTAAAGGACTTTTCCTGTCTCGGCCCGTTAAAAATATAATATTAATATAATATTAAAAATAAAGTCAAAATTATCCGGCGGAGTCTAAATGAAAGATGTAGCTCATAATCTCACCTACGCGTGGATATAAAGAACGTGAAAAACGGAGCTGGTATGCAAAATATATATTTATTTTTGAAGTTCGGAGCACAAACTTCGAGAATTTGACTGCATTCACGACGTGAACTCAGTGAACGACGCGTTTCGAGCCTAGTAGACACACGACAAGCCTAGGGGATGACCAGGATCAAAGTCACGACGTGAACATACATTGTTCACGACGTGAGAGTCGATTTTTCAGCCTATAAATAGAAATCGAGCCCTCCGAGTTTACGTTACAAATTCTCACTCTCATTCACTCTCTAGCCTCTCTCAAGCCCCTCTAACACCCTCCGAAGTCCCAGTATCATCCCCGACACCGGAAGAAAGTCCCGACACTCCGAAGTTCCGGAGAAAATTATATTTTCAAGTCGAAACTCTGCCCGTGTAAGGCTGGTTTTCAACTAAAATCTCCGGTTTCATCGCAGAAAGTCATATTTAGAGCCGAAGTGCTACTCAAAATATCATTTATTCCTTCGGTTATTTCATGGTGAGTTCAATATATAGGAACAATTGTATGTTATGTGTTATATGTGCTATATGCTTTCCTGAGTTATTTTGGTTTTATACTGTTGATCATGTAGAGCATGTCTTGTATAACTTCTGGTATTGGCTTTGAGCCTCTGGCCATGCAGAGCATGTCTCGTATTATTCTGGTATCGGATTTATGCATTTGGCCATGTAGAGCATGTCTCGTATCACTTCTGGTATTAGCTTTGTGCCTTTGGCCATGTAGAGCGTGACTCGTATAACTTCTGGTATTGGCATAGGGCTATGTAGGGCTGAAAGCCTATATATTCTAGCAAAATGATAATCAGAAATTGTATGTTTTCTATGCCATTTGGGCCGAAGTGTCATTGATGTATATCAAGTATTGGAAATTGTTATGTCTCATTGATTGTTATGGAAATCCTGTCATATGATACATATATGCCTTTGTTGTTCCTTGTTCCTCTCTGCTTCTACCATATTGCAGTATATATATGGCATAACGTTATATTGTATCTATTATTGAACTCACTAAGCGTCACCGCTTACCCCTCTCAATGTTTAATAATTGCAGGAGATAAGTAAACAGTATAGTCGTATACTGTTGGAAGGTTTAGAATAGTTATAATATTACTTTTGTATTTAGGGATCATGTATATATAAAAGTATAGTAACCTGGGTAGTTGTGTAATATACAACACTTTGTAATAGTCGGTTTGTATCCAGTAGTTTGTAATCACTTTATCAATGTAAAATATTGTTTTTATGAATATGCATGTAGCATGTTTTGGAGTAACAATTGTCAAGTATGAAAGTTTGGGTCTTTCGGAAATACGAAAGTTAGGTTCTTTCACACCAAGTTCGTGAAATTATATGAAGCAATGAGTCTCAACTTACTCAATTGTCTACTCAAGAATCGAACAGTTTAACTGAGATCACTACTCAGTTGACTGAGTTGAACTCTTTAATCACGAAGTCAAGTTCCTCTCCATTAATAACTCCAGAGTTTGTCCCAGAAGTTTGTCCAATTTGAAGTTGTTCTTTAGAAACAATTGGCCCCATTGTCAAGAATTTCAAGTCTTTTACCAACAGATGCCCCGTCTGTTGTCACAGGGGTGCAAGGGGGAGAAGGACAGGTTGGTGATGGAGTTTCGCATGAAAAAAGTCGAGATTGTTGGAAAAGTTTTCTCAACAAAAATTCCAACAACAAAGCCAATTGTTTCAACTGCTGGGCCAGTAAGTTCAACGGTGGTGACTTCAAAGCCAATCTCAAAACCAATTACAAAAGGCATAGTGATTGATTCTTCTGCTGGAGAGGGAAGTAGTTCTAAACCAAAGGAAGTTGTTGATAATTCTGATAATAAAGACAAAGGTAAAACGATTATGGTGGAAAAGTCGAAAGAAGAGAGGGAAGCTGAAGTGGAAGCAGAAATGGAAAAACAAAGGTTGATTCAAACCATTCTTAGACTTCGTGCAAATGATTCACCTGAAATAAATAAGGGAGACCCAATCAAGCATTACAATTACGAAACTATTGAAGCAAAAGTTGCTTACAATCATATGTATGCTTTCGAGAAAAAGCCCAAGCAAAGTTATGTTGTCTCTAACTCTAATATGAGCAACTTGATTTCCATGTGAACGAAATGATGTTTATGATGGCTTAGTGCAAGATTGCAGAGAAGTTTGATAATGATGATGATTACACCTACATGAAACTTAGGTTTCATGTTGTTCTTGGAAAAGTGCCAGAGGAGATATGGTCTTTGGTGAAAATCAAGAAGGTGCTCAGCATAACAAAGGGTGTATTATTCGAAAATACATTATAGAATTTTCGTTATCATGTAGTAAGGGCGAACAATCAAGTTTGTGATTTCTCTATTGCTGATTTTCCACTGATGAACTTGTATGATCTCAATCAAGTTGTATTGCTTTTGAAAGACACGAATGCATTACTTCTTCAAGGGACTGATCAAGAAGTTTTTAGGCTTGATCTTGCTCACATCAAAATATTCATAGACAATTACTATGAATGTTTGGCTTTGACAGATGTGGAGTTGGCAACAGCTATGGGGAAGGAAGTTAAGGTTACGATGGAACTACCGAAGGCTCAAGCTGAGTTAAAGAAGTATGCAGATGGGGAAATATGCTTGAAGCCGTTTGGATTGGTCTTCACAGGAAAGGATAAGAATGGAAAGACTAAAAGATTTTTGTTCCAGGCATGCGAAGTGGAGAGATACACTACCTCCCAGTATACAAACCTTATTGTTCATATGAATAATTCTTCAAAGAATAATCAAGGAGATAAAAAGGAGTTGAAGAAAATTTTGTCATGGTATACAGAGATTCGAAGGGTGATGCTTTTTGCTGCACAGATTCTCGCGAGTTGAGAAGTTCGACATTATTACAAAGGGGGAGATTGTAAGGGTCGAATTTTTATTGTAATATGTCGAAGTCTGTTATATTATTTTACAAGGCATTTTGTATCGATGCTTAGTGTTTTAGTCCTTATAATTTTTTGTATGCTTTCACGTCTCCTATATATAGGGACTGTACTTAGAGTTAGATAAGTTTTTGGAGAACAACTTGTCTGCTTTCTCTTTGTAAGAACTGAAAGCATAATACGAGCTGAAACCAGATTATATTTACTCTCTTTGTTCATTTAATCAATTCTTTGATACATTCTCGATTCTTCAATTCTACAATTACGTTTCCTTGGATTGGAGAAGTTAGTCCCCAAATGAACCGCTCAATATTCTTTCCTTTTGAGGTGATCATTCCCGGGCACAGAAGTGCCAATTCACTGAATCTTGAGATGTAAGAATCGATGTCTGAGTTTTGTACTGTAAGATTCCATAGCTCATGCTCCAATTTCTGTACTTCCCCACGAGGACAGCACTCTGCCATCAACATTTCCTTGAGCTCCCCCCATGGCATGGCATTTGCCACTAGGAGTGTCATAGCCTCCACATGTCCATTCCACCACGAAAGCGCTTGGTCGACAAACGTGCAAGCTGCAAATTTCACCTTGCATTCATCAGGACATCCGCAAATCTCAAAAACTGACTCGATCTTTTCTATCCATTGCTTTAAAGTTATTACACCTCCACTACCATTGAATGTTCGAGGTTTGGCACTTGAGAAGTCTTTGTAGGTACATACTTTTGTAGGACCTTGGTTTATTCCTTGGTTCGAGCTTCCAGTTCCTTGACGGTTACCGCCACAGTTGTTTCCATTATGAATGTGAGCCAATGATGCGGTGACCGCAACCGACACTGTTGTCTGGAATGCAGCAGAGTTTACCTCCGGCGGAGGCGGTGGTGGTGGTGACGTGTTGTTGTTCCTACGAATGTATCTTCGAGGCATCTTCTGTC
Source organism: Lactuca virosa (assembly GCF_052849685.1). Lineage (NCBI taxonomy): Eukaryota > Viridiplantae > Streptophyta > Magnoliopsida > Asterales > Asteraceae > Lactuca > Lactuca virosa. The sequence continues at coordinate 147,225,044 of NC_136432.1, read as the reverse complement.
ATGGAACAGAAAGATGGTGAGTACATAGTGGTTTGTAGTTTTGTATTCCTTTGGTATATAACAGTTTCAGTGGTGCGGTTGTGTATATGAGTGAATTCATACAAACATCATGAAACAGGGAAAATAAAACACATAACAGATAACAACATCACAAATAAAACATTACTGCTTCATTAATGATATAATATTCGTAGTACAGAGCATGAAAATTTGCCTTTTAAAAAGGCATACAGTACATAGAGAAAATATATAATCCGACAGCATAACGACTTTATGAGTAGTGTAGTCACTTAATCATAAAGTCGGTCCTACATACAATAGTACATAAAAGAGAACCATAACAATAGTGGTAGTGAGTGGAGCCGATCCTAGTCGCGGCGTACGTTATATGGGGGGTGATGCTCAGATGCCGAAATGACGCACCAAAAGGTCAGCCAATTCACTCATCTCCCGAGTGATCTCATTTCTCTTATGCTTCGCTCGAACTGCCTTGGCCTCTGCTGCAAAAAGTTGTTGCCTGCGAGTGGCAACCTCCTCCTCCAAGGAGTGCGTCTGATCAGTGGGGTCCCCTTGTGTCGTGTGATGGTCTGGTAACATCTCTAATGGGTGGGATTCACTAGGAGCTTCCCTAACGCCCTCTACCTCTTTAGTCTCCTCTTCGGATCCCTCATCCTCGTAATCTGTCTCTAGATACTCTTCAGGTCCTACTCCTGGATATGCCTCTTAAACCATTTTAGGTTCCTCCTCCATCCACCCGTGGGCCACTAGGGCCTGATAGTAAAGTTCACCTTGCTGGTATTCAGCCATGATGTCTGCGCGAGAATTGGAGGCGTGAGAAGTGTGTAAGGGGGTGTACGTAGATATCATTCTAAAATACTCCTATAGTATTTTAATTGTTTATGTTTGAGTTCATTAAAACTTTTTGGATACGAGGTTGGTAAGTTTCTAGATTCATTGCCCACCACGATCACTCCCAAGCAGATGTCGGTCGTATTTTGAATAAATATAGTTGATCAGGCTATATTTACCCCCAATAAGACTACATAACTGCCCAGGTTTAACCACGATGTTCAATTCCTCTAAAGACTTTTTCTGTTTCTTATTGTGTCAATACCCTAAAATGCACACATAGGTATGTATTTTATTTTACTTCAGAGTATTTAGTCCCAATGTATTTATAGTTGCATATTTCGTATGATTAGATATGCCAGTTCACTATAAACATTGCTCTGATACCAATCTGTCACACCCCCGAACCAGAACGGCGGAAACGTCCGTGGTTTGGATGACTTCGTCTTGTAATATCATCACAGTGTAAATAATTGAATCAAGACAACATCATCATCACACATACAATAATACAACCATCATTGTTTACATAAGTGTGTTGGATTACAAATTACATGCCAAAATAATAAGTGTATGATGATAACAAAAATACAACAAAATCCATGTGTTCTTGATGACCAACCCGCTTAACGATTTCATGAGAATACAAGTTATTTTGAAAACGGCCAACATATATAATGTTGTTGAGTTCATAAGTATGTTTGTATGAAAAGTTTTGTATCACTTTGTAAACACCAGAAAATCCGATATTTTCTGTAAAAATGGTTTGAAAGTTTTGTATCAAATCTTGTATTAAAGCATGTGTGTTTCTGTTTTGAAAATGTATAAATAGAGTATTAAAAAAAATCCCATGTTTTATGTTGTAAGTAAAATGGAATGCATAATGTATTTTCCCAGAAAATCCGATATTTTCTGCTTGTAAAAGTGTTGTAGTCTTAAAACCCTAAGACTGTAAACTTATGCTTGTATAGTTTCGGAACTGCACAAATGTATATGTATTCCGTAAATTTACAATGGATTGAATCTCTATGTGAGTCGTTATAAGCATGATTGATATGACTGATCTGCATGTCATGACGTTTTTTAGGCGTCGCTTGTTTAAGGTAAGACAATTGTCACCCTAGACTGGCCTAGTTTAGCTGTAGCGAACAGCTCAGGTGCGGGGCTGTCAACCCCGTATAGATCTATTCACAAACTCTCGCTCTCCCTCCAGGAGACTCTGGTTATAACTACAAGACTTAAGGTTGTACACTAGGTAGGTACGAATGAAAGAACGTCTCACAAGAACCTTAACTAAATTTACGCGGACAGTGTAACACACTATTTAATGTTTTAAATAATGTTTCCGTGTATGTATTTAGGTAACAAGGCCCAATGTGTATGTACATGAATGAATGATGTCACAACTAGCCTTTTTGGCTAGGAAATTATGTCCTCAAGTAAGCAAGGACTATTGTGAGACTTGTGCTAACACTTCTAAGTGTACAATATGAGTTTCTAATGAGCCATGTAGAGTTAGAATAAAAATCTCTCCAAGTATGTGAAATCTCTCCCAAATCTCTCCAAGTATATTGAATCTCTCCTAAATCTCTCAAAGTATGTGAAATCTCTCCCAAATCTCTCCAAGAATGTGAAATCTCTCCCAAATATCTCCACGCATCTCAAATCTCTCTCAAATGTCTCTAAGTACCTTCCTCAGTCGAAAACAACTCAAAACCGGAAGAGGAAACCCCAAAAGGACCCTCTTGGTCCGGAATCCTCTTGCTCCTGAACCTTTTGGTCCTGAACCTCTTACTCCTGAACTTCTTTCTCCTGAACCTCTTGCTCCTGAACCTCTTGGTCCGGAATCCTTTTGGTCCTGAACTTCTTGCTCCTGAACCTTTTGGTCCGGAACCCTCTTGGTCCGGAATCCTTTTGGTCCTGAACCTCTTGCTCCTGAGCCTCTTGCTCCTGAACCTCTTGGTCCGGAACCCTCTTGGTTTGGAATGCCTTCTAAGGAGCCAAGAGGAAGCATCTTCGGAACCTCTTAAGTGACTCCGGAAGTGAGAAGCTCCGGAAGATCTAGCCTCGCCCCGCTTCGGTTCGGAAGCACCTGGTCAGTCCGGACCACTGATCGCCTCCTGACTTTGGAATCCGAGAACAGCCCTCCGGAAAGTACTGTTTGCTTCGAAAATTTTCTTCCAACTCCGGACCTCGCATTTTTACTCCGGAAATTTCATAAGGACTCCGGATTTCGCTTCTAAGCTCCGGATTTTGGACTATTTCGAACCTTTTCTCTATTTTGGAGTATTTTGAGGCCGGGAATCCCACCAAACTCGTGTTTTTCTTAACTAAGACCCCTAAATCCTCTATTTTATGCCAAATTTAATTATTTAAATCATATTTACATAAAAATAAAAGTTTAGAAGTTAGGAAGATCCAATCCTAAATCAAGATAAGGCAAGAGGTTGACTTTGTGATTTGATGAAATTCTTATTTCCCATGCAAATCACAGTATCCCATGCTTTACCCACCAAATATCCATGCATGGACCATCAGATCCCCATGCACCAAAGATTCCCTTCCTTTTTCTTATAATCTAAAGCAACGACAGTAAAGGGGTTTAGACTTCACCTTCTCTCTCACTTTTCCCATTTTCTCTCAAAAACTCATCTTCAAGCAAGAAGAGGGAATCTTGCTGAAAGGAAATTTCTCAACTTCTTCCTGGGAAATTTTAAGGAAAACATCCCTCCCAGGGAAGTTCCTCATCTCTGCCAAAGTTTAGGCTTGGAATCTCCACTCCATCACTCCAAACATCTCCTCAATCAACTCAAGGTGAGCTTCATACCCCACCTTTTTAAATATTTTAACGTTTTTGGGGGAGAGTACAAGTCAAATCTTGCCTAAATACTTGAATAATTGCATGTATACGTATGTTTGTATGTGTGTGTGAAATATTATTAAATTATTATTTTAGTAATATCCTCATGAACGTAAGATTTCACAACTTCATAAGGAACAGAGGATACTTTGTGTACAAAAGAGCCTCTCAACTATTGGATGTGTCCAACTTAACCCCTTTATCTATGCTTTCATGTCTAGAGATAAAACTTATAAAAAGGAGCCATGATAAGTTGACACTATTTCTAGTAATTTTCGAAAATGGGAACTTTGTGACTAATTTGCAAACTATCAGGGAGTATTTTATAAATATTCAATATAAAAGTTTGCGTCAAGAAAATACACAAATAGAGCCTTTATGACAGAAATATTTGCATGTCATAAACTGTTGTCGTAAAACCTTCAACAACATAAGTAATGTTCTATATGTCATAAAACAGAAAATGCGTGTCATAACCGGCAATTATAAATTTATACAAATTATAACTTGACACTTTTTCTCTTGACTAAAATGACTTATTTTTCAATAAACGAAAAGGAACGAACACGAGCACCTAGTTAACGAGCACAATCAACGATATGGAACGAGAACGATATTTCTATTCAATAAGTACGAATTTCATTATTTATCTAACAAATAATGGATCTCTAACGATTGCCCAAAAGGTTGTTAATATTCTAGTCAGACAAATCTCAAGAGTACCTAATTATAAAAATATTAGTTTACATCTAAGTCCTGTAAGGAGTTATAGCCAGAGTCACCTCGAGGGAGAGCGGGAATTTGTGTATAGATCTATACGGGGTTGACACCCCGCACCTTCGTTGTTCGCTACAGCTAGACAGGCCAGTCTAGGGTGACAAATGTCTTTTCCAAACCGAGGGCACCTGAGAAATGCCAAAACAGGCACTTCGTCAGATTAGTATGGTTATAACGACTCACTAGAATATGTTATGTCATCTAGAAATTTATGTAAGGAAAAATCTCATAAATAAATTTTTGGCACGTTGTGTTGACCGTCCTATACATGATAAGTGATGGTCCGCATTTGTTGCGTTGACTGTCCTTTTTCATCGTGTAGAATGTCCACAATTGCCATGTTGATTCTTTCTCCTAACAAGTTTAGAGTCGTAATACTCCTATTTTACAAATTAAAAAGCGTAGGACTCTATGGAAAACGTTGTAATCGATTTTGAAAACTATAAATTAACCTACACATATACATAGTTGGAACTAGAACTTACGAATATTTTATAGCAGAAAATATAGGATTTTCTGGAGAAAACGATTTTCTACGATTTCGATAACGATAAACTAGAACACACACTCAATTTTACTCGATAAGAGGAACAAGATTTTCAACCATATTCCTTTTTTTTTAATAATGGATATTTCTGGAAACGGTTGATTATTACTATTGAAAAGAACTATTCTCGTACATAGCTCGCATTTACAAATTACACTACTTTTTAAAATCACTCCTTATAAGTTGACGATTTTATACAAAAATGCTTATGAACTCACCAACTTTTTAGTTGACGCTTTTCAAAACGACTTGTATGCTCAGGGATCTAGTAAGCAGGTAACAAGGGGGCGCGGATGGAGGACTATTTAGCTGTAGTTTGGATTTTTCTTCTTATGTCTCTTTTGTGTAACTCGAAGAACAAATACAATGTGTAAACAATGTAAGTTTGTTATCTCTATGTATGATGTTTGGATTGCTCTGTTTGATTTATATTCAATTGTTATGATACTGCACAAGGAAGTACTCGCCTCCTGACGTTTCCGCCGTCTGGTCCGGGGGTGTGACAGATTGGTATCAGAGCATTGTTTATAGTGAACTGGAATATCTAGCCATACAAGATATACAACTATAAATACAATGGGACTAAAACACACTCTGCCTGAAAGTATACTTTAAAAAGATAAGTATTTTATGAAAGTATACATATCTACTAACACTGTATCATAACGAGAAGAAAACAAAAGTAACTAAAGGTTGAACGCTACAGTCAAACCTAGGCAGTATGTAATCATATCTGGAATAATATAGCCTGATCAACTATATTTATTTGAGATATGACCAACATATGCTTGGGAGTGATGGTGGTGTTGCAACAAACCTAAAACCTACCAACTATGAGTACAAGAGAATACTAGAATCGAACATCAAGTTTAAAATACTATAGGAGTATTTTAGGATACTATAAACCCCTCCCACACCTAAACTTTCCCTGTATATCTCGTACCTCGATTCTCGCACAAACAACCTAGTTGAAATTCCTCGCCAAAACTTCTACTACCCTGTCATGACGATTTGCGGATGGGACAAGGAGAGACCAGAAGAAGTCCATGAGGAAAAACCCAGAAGTGGATCCTAAGGAATACCAAGAGATGAATTGTGAAAGGAAGGATTCCGACTAAGAACCCAGAAAGGATAAAAGCGCTAAGGAAACCCTTGACAAGCTCTACCCAATTGGTAGTAGACCAGAGGCCCTTTCACCTTTCTCTTCCCAGATACATAAACACCCCATATAGGCACTTCTGGAATAGAAATACCTAGAAACAAAACGATATCCACGCAAAAATAAGCTGAGAAATTGACTCCTACCCAATTTAAGGTGCACCTTCACGAAAGACACCCGATCCACACTCGATGTGCACCGAACTCCGATAGCCAACACCAGCACGAATTAGACATCCGTTTGAACCACAAGTAACCCAAATTGACTCCTGGTTTCCAACTCTCTATCATGGAGTAATGGAGACCATAAACAAAGCCCGATATATTGGAATGTAAATCCGATCCCCCACGAGTAACAAGAATGCCATTCCAGATGCCTTACGAAACCCACAAGTAGGACCAGAAAACTATGCTGGCCACCTACACTATTTGAAAGAGGAAATGGTCATTTGGAGACCACGGCTCATAGTAATCAAAGCTAGAGCAGCCTTAGCAGCGTAAGGAACACAAAAAGGGCACCCATAGTATAAATAAAAAGGCCAAGCACCTTGTGCGCCCTGTCGATAAAAGAGAATCACCTCACTACTCGCCTTAGGTTCATAATGCCTTTAATCGCAACCAGTAGTAGTAAACCAAGAGGAGTACGCCCTCCAAAAATCCATACAACCAAATCCGTTAACTATATTGCTAACTTTGTGCTATTTTAACGGACTTAAAGACATACAAAGTATGTTTCTACTAGCTACCATAACTACATCATGGGGATGTAGGTTGATCCAATTAACACCAGTACGTTAAGATTATATGAGTAAACTCACTTGAAACTAGCTACAAGTACTTATGAGCTCACTTTTCGTGTGCAACAGGGTCATGTCTTACCATTGAGGTAACCAGTACCCTGACGATGCACCGGCCCTACGAGTAGACTCACCACATTCCAAGCCACTGTAACAGCTGCCGTAGCAGCCGCAATGGCATACTTCAATGCCAAAAACACGAACAAAAATGGAAACAGTATCGATAAATGCAACCGTAACAACAACCGGGGAAACCAATGAAAAACAACTCACCAATGCACCCTAAAATCTAAACCTAAGCTCAGGAAACGAAAGTTAGGAAATGAAAAAGGATGCAGCTCGGCTCAGAGGCCTACTAAAAGACAAAAAGTGGGATCAGTCCCTACCCCCACTAATCCTACTCCTCCCACATCAAGACAATCATACTTTGGGAATAATCCACCCTGCAACAAGTGCAAATACCATCATTGGGGAGCCTGCCAGACATTTTGTTGCAAAAGGTGCAAAAAGATGGGGCACACCTCCCGCTACTGTAGGGCCCCGGCCCCATGCGTCACTCCAACCCGCAACCAAGAAGTAAGTTCAGTTTGCCACAAGTGCGATGCAACATGACATCTAAAGAGAGATTGTCCAATAGAGATGACTAACGAAGGAGTCGATGACTAGACAAGAGTTGACGACAAGGAACCCTACCACAGCTTTTGGTACGTTCCACGATAAACTTAAGCATCGATCTATCACAAAAGTTTTTGTCAATTAAAAACATAATCCACAAACTAATTTCTCGTTTGAGCAAATCCTGTATATCACGGGAAGCTAGGGATCCTTACGAATGGACCATGATGGTCCCATATGAATGTTAGTATCATATATAGTTAGGATTCCGCAAACTAAGAGCGTACGATTCCGCCTTACTTTCTGCCCCTGGGCTGAATAGCGGTTGGGACAGAACCCCACAATCAACCATCTCTAAAGATCCTAAGTATGTACGTTTAGGTCACCTCCATCTATGGTGGAAGGACCTGGCAGAATTCGGATTACGAATTCCTTTGCCTTATAATAGCACCCTCGTGTCGCCAGAACACCTAACAAGAAGAAACGAGATATACCCAATGGTAACAACGAAAACAAAACTAGCAACAATAAGAAAATGAACATAGAACACCCTGTCATTACTAGCAACAAATACTCCTCAAATGGACGTAATAACAAGAAGTCCAATGCCATAAATTGGCACGGACATGCTTGATCCTCACCTTACAAATCCCGAGTACTACAAATAGACTTTCGTCCTACTCCACCGGGGGATGAAACTCTTTCAGCCAGTAACGACAAATCCCTAGAAACCAGACACCTAAGTCCGGGTGTAAGAAATACCACACACTTTTCCCTAGCCCCAATAAAGATTAAAAACCAAGAAGTGAAGGGCATCAAGGGAATCCGAAAGGCTTCCAACCTTCCTCCAAAGATTCCCAAAACCTCTTGGAAACCCCAACCATGTGCTAAGCAGAGATAGAATCACCCCTACTCCTGGAACCACTCTGACAACCAAAAATTCGATGCCACTTATCATGGTCACAAGAACAGATAGTGTCTGATCACGAGATCGGCATAGTAGATAAAGGAAATATCAGACCCAGCCCCTAACCACAGGAAGCACCTGTCTAACTCATAAGGGAGAAAGACAAAATTACCATAAGCACCACTGACTACGAGTAAGCCAAACAAACCCATCCTCAAGGATTGATACTTCCTACCCCGAATCGGAGGTTCGCTCAACCACCAGCAAAGAACTGGCAGAAGCCGACCTACCGTTAGGTTGGAAAAACCCTAGGGAGAAAACTCCCAAGATAATCTATGACTAATAAGGTCAACTACATCACGCAAACTCAATCTTAGTAACCATAGTACCGACTCTTAAGGCCCACAAAACTCTACTCTAGGACACCAGGATCCCGATCCCTAGAAGACCATTCAAAAGGCCTCACCAAGAAAGGGCCCGATTACTCATAGTCTCCGATTAACATAAGGAACTAGTTTTGGACATTTCACCTCCCATGTGTTCAGCACTCACAAGTGTCAGACCACCAAATCTCTAGAAATCCCACCTATCGAGGTCAAGGTAAACCAGAAGCCGCATTCCAAAGAGAAACATGTGAAATGGACATTGACAAAGTTTGGGATACCCACTTGCTTCTAATCGAGTATTCATATAACAACAAATACCACTCGAGCATAAGAGTTGCGCCCCTCGAGGCCCTGTGTGGCCAAAGGTGCAGATCATCCTCTGTTAGGCGGAGATGGAAGATACCCAGCCGACAAGATGACAAACGCCCAATAGCACACTCACTAGATCCGAGGTTACTCGAGAAACCACGGAAAGGATAGTCCAAACCCAAACACGAGCCCAAACATCGTAACACCGACAAAGGAACTATGCAGATAATGTATTAAAACCTTGAAATCCCAAGAAGGAGATCAGGGTATTATTTAAGAACTCCCCTCGGAGAAGAGTGACTCGAAAAAAAAAAGTAAACAAAATTCCCGATGCACCAGACCCTTCGAGATCCTCGCACGGATCGGCCCGGTAGCCTACAAACTCTAATTACCCTTCGAATTTAGTAATGCACACCTTGTATTCCATGTGTCGAACCTATGAGGTGTCTATCGGACAAAACCCTCCCAGTTCCAATAGATAAGATTAAAGCGAACTAGAACCTCCTAATCATTGATCAGCCTATCTAGGCAATGAACGGGAAGGTTATGTTGGATTTTGAGCATTCTAACACTCCTATGGTGTACATGCAACCCTAAATACCTTGGATCTATGTTTTCTCTATTATACATGCAAATATCAATTTTCCAAGGTATTGTTCTAACTAGCATAATATAAAGTACATATAATATAAAATCTAGTAGAATTACATACTTCTTGTTTGCTGCTTGATTCCATGGAGCTCAAGAGCCTAGTGCCCCTAGTGTGACACCTCAAATGGTTCACACAACACCATGAACATTTGGAATAACCATGAGAGAAGATATTAGTCTTATATCTCTATGAAATCGGCTTTCCCTCTATCACCAACCAATGGGGTCTTTATATAGTGTGCACATTAGGTTACACCATGTAACCCATGACTTTACCCATTCCTTATGCTCCATGGGTTTTAACCTCCATGGAGTATCCATGGGCCACCACATGGGTTAAACCCAACATAAGGAATCATGGAACATAAGCCCACATATATAAGAATCAATGATTTACACAATCAATCCCCATATATTTAATTAGTCTCTTTTTGATCACTAAATTAATTCCAAATTAATTCTTGATTAATACTAATTAAATAATATGATTTCATATTAATATATTAGAACTTATAATATATTAATATGTCACAAATATCTTCTTCTCATTAAAAGGTCTACCCAAATGTTCCGATGCCATGCAACCCAAATGGACCATGCCGGGTCGGGTCAAGTATATACCAATTATAGTTTTGGACTTAGACACTAATCCAACAGTCTCCCACTTGGATAAGTCTAATAACTATTATTGCAAGTACGCCTTCACAACCCGACCAGCAATCGTATCTCTTAAAAGCTGCTGCTGAACTCTGAACAAATCAATGACGCGTACATTAGATAAGTGATCATATATTCCTCCATTCTAGATATCATATGGATTGAGACATGGATTATAATCATTCTCTCTGTCCATTTGTTTTTTCCCGATTTCCGATTTATGACGACTGACTAATTGAACAAATCAAATCAGTCCAGGTCCGGCCGAGCACTTACATTTTGTCATCACTAAATCATCGAGGGTCCTACAGATATCGCTTTTATCCCGAAGGTAAAAGGAATGGATAAACTTCGACTCATATGCTTGTACGGACTACTTGTTGAATCATACACAAAGGCACATTTTATAACATCGAGTTACCAATGCGTTTATGTGCAATCAATGTATAACCAACTCATAGTCAACAACTCACATCTCTAGGTTTGAAGAAAACAAGATATTATCGTCTCATGATTCACTCGTGATAAAATCCATGAAGTGATTAAAATGAGCGTGGGTTGAATCCAATACTCAGAACTTATGAGCACTCATGAATGTTGTAGCAACCGCTGCTATGTCTAATGCACATTAGACAAATCATACAAGCCAAATTCATGACAGTCTTGATTCATATCTACTTCCAACATATGACCGACTGTGGATGGTTTGAATAACTTAGTCATTCGGGAAGAATGACCTAGTTATTCTGGAAGTCAAAACATGCAAAGTGAAACACAAAAATAATACTAATCCTGTATGGCCCCAACACTTTGAGTGTAAATAAAAACACCTTTTATCTAAGCACCATATTGATTACTCATTATTCATGTTTTGATTAATCAACTTAATACTTGAATTGAAACAATAGTAATGCCATGCTCCAAGCATGCACACTATGTTCGTCCAAACAATAGTTATGCCATACTCCAAGTATGCACACCATGTTTACATGTGGTCCTCTCTTTGTGAAACAGATCGATTGACAATATTTCAATGATGCTCATTTCACAATCCCAAATCCTTTACAATAAATGTAAGAACACCAAATTCTTGTCATTTACCGTAATCCAGTTAGATTCTAAACTTATATGCAATGATCCTCTTGTAATGAATATACACACAAGTCACAAAGACTTGGCAACAGACATTACAAAGCATTCCAATGGAGATCAATTCCATGGAAACGAAGTCTCAAATTCAAAGTACATTCCTTTTAACATCCTTCTTGCATTAAGTTCTGTAATCTTACACATATTCAAAGAATAACTTCCACCTATGGAAACAATTCCACATTCCCATTTTGACCATCACTTTTGAACAAGAGTTGCCTCTTTTCAAAATATGTCAATATGGTCCTTACTCTATACTTCCAATTGTCCATGAGTAACCAATCTTTGGCAAACCTCAAATTGTTCTCGACAATTGCTTAATCATTTTAGTCATGTCCAGTTCTAATCCCTTTTCCCTTCATAATGCCCTAAGCATTAGGAAAATTTAGAATGGATGAATATTATAGCACATTCAATCGATCCTATATCCTAAGCATATGGGACACGATTCATGCTATAAAATTTTTTATTTGCCATGTTCTCACAATTCGAACTATGAAGAGGGATGCCGTAATCATAAACGAATTTTGAGAACGCAACATATATAGAATTTCCTTATGTTGAACCATTCCAACATAACATTCATATATATCCTTGACTAAAGTTGATTAAAATCTCAATCTAAGCTTGTAGAGTTGGAATGAAGTATAAAATCATCTCCCTTAATTATAGGGAAACAACTTTTCAAAACGAATTGAAACTTTTGTTTTCTATAATTAACATTGCTAACTTGCAACATAATCATCATGCTCCCACTAGCATAATGATTATTATCTTACTAGCATAACACTTATGCTCCCACTAGCTTTGACATGTACTCAGAAATCAGCTGGACTTCTAGGAAAAACAATACTTTATTGACTTTCTTACCAAAGTTCATATTTCTGATACGATATGTTTTGATAAGACTTTATCAAAATCATACACCTTTCCTTAGATAGCTCACTTGTGTGTCTAAACAATTATGAAGAGGGATGTCGTAATCATAATGTTTAGACCTTTTGTCATTCTCACAATTGCTATCTACTTAAAATCTACTTAGTGAAAGAGTTTCCTCACCATCATTTTTCGTGAATCGAAGAGAAACCTTATGACACATAGATTTTTTTATGGTGTAAGTGTTCCTATCCATGTGGATTTGTCATAACCATAATCACAAGACAAGGTTAGTGGCAAATCCAAACACATATGGACTGAACTTGTTCAATCTTAATTTCTTGCCACCCGACAGCACAAGGGCCTACCATTGCTTCCAGGTTTTATGCAACCATTTGAGAACTCTCAGAACTCATATGCAAAGCCAACTTTAACTGGAATGGGCACAGAAATATGATATGTCAACACGATAGGTTACAAACCTCAAGTCGTGGGCTAGTGATTAACAAATATCTTGATTAGTTCTTGAACCTATCTTAAGATCTTTTAGACTCCCACTGTCCTCTTGACATATAAGACTCTCTTGCCAAATATTCAAGAGATATTGCGGATTCTTTTACAAACACTTCACACAATTGGCCTTAGTTGGTCTTTGTTTTATCCAAAACATCACAACTTACCAATTTCAAATGCACAAGAGTAAGAAAACATTTTACTCTACATTTGACAAATGTTTTAAACCTTTCTTAATATTATGTCACTCAAGGCTCAATCTTGGAGTATGACTCTAAGATTTTATTTTGGAACGAAGTATGATTTATCCTTTGATTTAACCATTTCCACAATTCACGATTCCTCTCCTTAGCCACCAAATGCACTAAGGTGTCCTTAGAGGATCAATTGTGATATGGTTCCATAATCACTAAGATAATCATAAAACAAGATACACAAGTACTCTCCCATCTCTTCAGATTGGAGAAACTTTTATCTTTTTGCCTTATTTGATTCTTCTTATTCAACCTGTGTGGTGGACCTGACTAGTACACAACCTGATGTACCCGATCCTTTAGTCCTTCGCTTGACTCACATGCGAATGTGATCAAGGAGTTAGTCTTAATTTACCAAAGATGAAAAATCTCATTCATCACACAATACAACTTGCATGATTCCAAATTTCTATCCATCTGAAACTTGGGTGATGAGAATCTTTCCTTATTTGATAAATTATGACACTACCACAAACAAAAGAATCAAATTCATTTTCCAATATTCCTTATCAATGGAAACATATAAACAACAATTTTCCACAAATGCCTTTGTAAGGATACTTAAAATAAATAAAATCAAAACTTTTCTTTTATTTTAAAACTTGCGGAAAAACTTATCCTTACAATGCAAATTCATATGAAAACTTTGTTGTTATCTATTCCTAAGCAATATCTCATAACTCTTATGCAGTGGCTCAAAATTCTGGTCATCGAACCATGCGATCAGAATCAACACACCTTTTCTTTAAGCTTCCTTTGATTCTTCAAAAACATCAAAATGTAATTACATTACATCATGTATTAAGAATCTCCAAAAGAGACTTAATAGAGTTAGATAACGGACTTTACCTGAAGTAGAGTCAAACTTTTGACTTTACCATCCTTATGAGGTTTCAGGTAAATTCGGCAGCTTCGCAACCAATGCCCTTTTCTTTGGCAATAGGCACATATGGACTCTTTGGGAATGGTACATGGGACTATCTCAGACTTAGCCTTTCTCTTTACCATTTGTTCAACCGAGTTGACTATGGCCGATCCCTTTCCATTGGGAAGAGAAAGTTTTTCTGGATTTCCAGTGTTACCATTGTCAATGTCCATGAAGTTTTGGGAAGTCGATCTTCTAATCAAATTTGCTTTACCAGTGTTCCAAATCATTGCTGATTCAGCAGCACCAAACAAATAGATAAGATCATTAAAGGGTCATGTCGTGATCTGTCATTAGGGAGTGACTGAAGAACCAAGTCAACAGCCAGCTACCTCGAGACTTCGACACCCGACTTTACCGGCTTGTCAATATGTGACTTAATCTCCAAGACCTCAGCACATATAGACTTTGTTTGCCAATAGGGATTGAGCGACTTAGAACTTATCAAGTCTTGAAACTTGTGGGATAGGGATATTTATTGGAGGACGTGGAGGAAACGAAGTACAATTTCCAGTCCCACTAATGCACAACAAAGGGATTGATCTTTCACCTTGGTTGCCATTTGGGATATCATCTTCATTAGGAAGCTTGTTCCTAAAGATTTGGGAAGACCATAGCTGTCTAAACTAGACATCTATAAGGGAGAAGTTCAAGTTAGTTGATTTAAAGTCCTTAATATAACACCCAATATGAAATATTAAGGCTAGGATCCAACAACATATTTATAACTGGAAGAGGGATTCCGTAATCCGAGTTATAAAGTAGTTGAAGGTAGGTAAATGACGATTTACCAATTTCCACCATGAAAAACGAAATATAATTAAGTTTTAATTGGATTTGAAACTCCTAGATCTTTTGAGATACATTAAACTTTCAATGGCATGTTTGAATCTCGATTGTCCCCTCTCAAGTTTGTGACTGGGATGTCGAGGATCACAAACAAGGTGTGAATAACCATGCAAATTGACTTGGTACCCTTAACTTTATCACCTAATCGATGTGTCGGTTAACCACACACGCTCCACCGATCTATAATAAAGTCAGGTTACCCTTTGCCACTCTTACTAGTCCTTATTAGTGTGTCGGTTAACCACATAGGCTCCACTAACGACTTGGTAAGGTACAAAGTGTAATTTCATGGGTTAGCACCTATTTCACATTTTCCTAAGTAACTAAGATTGGGATTTAATAAGTGTTTAGTTACTTAGTATTTATCATTGTACTTTTAATGAAGGGAGAATTATAGTCCTTTCCTACCCGTTCGGCTAACGACCCTCCACCAGTCAAGGAAGCGGTGGGTGAGAGTGGACACCCATTAAACTGCAATTTTATAGGCAGTAACCTTATACCCCCCTTATAGACCGGCTTCGTGAATGAGGCCTACTAACAGTAAAATTGACTTTATCTTATACATATTTATATAATTAAAATTATAATAATAGTATAAGGGTGTATTTTAAACATTTAAAATACTTGGTGGTTTAAGCTATTAATTAAACTATACTCTTAATTTAATTAAACTTAAACCATGTCTTTATGGAATTATTAACTCTTTTAATTAAACACTTTAATTAATTTAATGAAGTCCATAAAGTTTGAATTTTAACTTCTAAAATTCTAAGGGTTCAATTTGGAATTAAAGTATACATGAAGAGTAACTTTACAAATTCCAAAACTTGAGGGCAAGTTTTGAAACTATTCAAGACTTTTCATTTCATAACTTATGAGTTTTATGTACATTAAAATGAAGACTCTTCATTTTTATGTAACTCCTTATCTTTTAATGACATCTTTTAAAGAAGTGGCTCTTTAACATCCATAACTTGAGGACAAGTTATGGAGTCATAATACTATTTCATGAAAAAGACTCTTCACTTTTATGTAACCTATGACACTTTTATGAGTTTTAAGATTCATAAATATGACTTTTCATATAACTTGAAGACAAGTTACAAAAACATATTTTATGAACTAACTCTAGATTAATTTGGATCAAAAACAACTAAAACACAATTTTTTTCATTAATCTAAACTAACTCATAAATCAAGGAAACAAAAAAACTTTTGGTAATCCATAATTTGAGGACAAGTTATGGACTCCTAATAATTTCATTGAGATCAAGAATTATAAAAACAAACAATTTGCACATAATTCCTATGATCTACTAAAACTCATAAGCATGAACATTCATAATCAACAATTTTCAAGAATTACATAAACATATATAAACTTGAAACTTCGATTATAGCATTGAAATTGGTTTAACACAATCATTACCACATCAAAAACAAGTTTTATAAGTCCAAAACAGTCAAAGGTAATGATTCTAGACCAATTCCAGCACCAAAACTCGAAGATATGTTGCTTGGGGGTCCAACTCGTCATGTGCACGAACCAACTCGGCGAGTTGGATGCATTTTGTCTTGGACTCGTCGAGTCCCTTAATGGACTCGTCGAGTCCCCTGTTCAGACAGCACAAAACTTCGTTTTTTAAGCAGTTTACATCAAGTATAAGTGAAAACAAGCCTAGGCTCTGATACCACTGTTGGGTTTTGAGCATTCTAACACTCCTATGGTGTACATGCAACCCTAAATACCTTGGATCTATGTTTTCTGTATTGTACATGCAAATATCAATTTTCCAAGGTATTGTTCTAACTAGCATAATATAAAGTACATATAATATAAAATCTAGTAGAATTACATACCTCTTGTTTGGTGCTTGATTCCATGGAGCTCAAGAACCTAGTGCCCCAAGTGTGACACCTCAAATGGTTCACACAACACCATGAACATTTGGAATAACCATGAGAGAAGATATTAGTCTTATATCTCTATGAAATCGGCTTGCCCTCTATGTAATACACTAGTGCCAATTTCACCAACCAATGGGGTCTTTATATAGTGTGCACATTAGGGTTACACCATGTAACCCATGACTTTACCCATTCCTTATGCTCCATTGGTTTTAACCTCCATGGAGTATCCATGGGCCACCACATGGGTTAAACCCAACATAAGGAATCATGGATCTTAAGCCCACATATATAAGAATCAATGATTTACACAATCAATCCCCATATATTTAATTAGTCTCTTTTTGATCACTAAATTAATTCCAAATTAATTCTTGATCAATACTAACTAAATAATATGATTTCATATTAATATATTAGAACTTATAATATATTAACATGTCACAAATATCTTCTTCTCATTAAAAGGTCTACCCAAATGTTCCGATGCCATGCAACCCAAATGGACCATGTCAGGTCGGGTCAAGTATATACCAATCCTGATTGTGAAGGTTCGAGAGAATGCTAGACGTGAGCCGGAATTCACTTGGTAACGCGAAGTCTAGATAAATCAAAAGTACCTTCACCTATTCCCGTATTCATGACCTTACCTTTCGAAAGAATTTCGGGACAAAATTCCCTCTAACGGGGGGATGATGTCACAACTAGCCTTTTGGCTAGGAAATTCCGTCCTCAAGTAAGCAAGGACTATTGTGAGACTTGTGCTAACACTTCTAAGTGTAAAATATGAGTTCCTAATGAGCCATGTAGAGTTAGAATGCAAATCTCTCCAAGTATGTGAAATCTCTCCCAAATCTCTCCAAGAATGTGAAATCTCTCCCAAATCTCTCCAAGTATGTGAAATCTCTCCCAAATCTCTCCGAGAATGTGAAATCTCTCCCAAATCTCTCCACGCATCTCAAATCTCTCTCAAATGTCTCTAAGTACCTTCCTCAGTCGAAAACAACTCAAAACCGGAAGAGGAAACCCCAAAAGGACCCTCTTGGTCCGGAATCCTCTTGCTCCTAAACCTTTTGGTCCTGAACCTCTTGCTCCTGAACCTCTTGCTCCTGAACCTCTTGCTCCGGAACCCTCTTGGTCCGGAATCCTTTTGGTCCTGAACTTCTTGCTCCTGAACCTCTTGGTCCGGAACCCTCTTGGTCCGGAATCCTTTTGGTCGTGAACTTCTTGCTCCTGAACCTCTTGGTCCGGAACCCTCTTGGTCCGGAATGCCTTCTAAGGAGCCAAGAGGAAGCATCTTCGGAACCTCTTAAGTGACTCCAGAAGTGAGAAGCTTCGGAAGATCTAGCCTCTCCCCGCTTCGGTTCGGAAGCACCTGGTCAGTCCGGACCACTGATCGCCTCCTGACTTCGGAATCCGAGAACAGCCCTCCGGAAAGTACTGTTTGCTTCGGAAATTTGCTTCCTACTCCGGACCTCGGATTTTTACTCCGGAAAATTCATAAGGACTCCGGATTTCGCTTCTAAGCTCCGGATTTTGGACTATTTCGAACCTTTTCTCCATTTTGGAGTATTTTGAGGTCGGGAATCCCACCAAACTCGTGTTTTTCTTAACTAAGACCCCTAAAACCTCTATTTTTTGCCAAATTTAATTATTTAAATCGTATTTACATAAAAATAAAAGTTTAGAATTTAGGAAGATCCTATCCTAAATCAAGATAAGGACAAAGAGGTTGACTTTGTGATTTGATAAATTCTTATTTCCCATGCAAATCACAGTATCCCATGCTTTACCCACCAAATATCCATGCATGGACCATCAGATCCCCATGCACCAAAGATTCCCTTCCTTTTTCTCATACTCTAAAGCAACGACAATAAAGGGGTTTAGACTTCACCTTCTCTCTCACTTTTCCCATTTTCTCTCAAAAACTCATCTTCAAGCAAGAACAGGGAATCTTGCTGAAAGGAAATTTTGTTGGATTAATGTCTAAGTCCATAACTATAATTGGTAAGACTTGACCCGACCCGGCATGGTCCATTTGGGTTGCATGGCATCATGCATTTGGATAGACTATAATGAGAGAAATAACACTTAAGGTTGGTTAATATATTATAAGTTCTAATATATTAATAAGGTTATTTAATTAGTATTGATCAAGAATTAATTTGGAATTAATTAAGTGATCAAAAGGAGACTAATTAAATATATGGGTTGATTGTGTAAATCATTCATTCTTATATATGTGGGCTTGTGATCCAAGATTCCTTATGTTGGACTAAGTCCATGGGGTGACCCATGGATACTCCATGGAGGTTAAAATCCATGGACCATAAGGAATGGGTAAACTTATGAGTTACATGGTGTAACCCTAATAGCCACCATATAAAAGAATCCCATGGCTCAAGAAATCGTGCACGAATGTGTGAGTGTGAGGGCTAGACGATTTCAAGGAGTGTTCAAGTTTCTCTCAAGTTATTCCAAGTGTATTTGGTGTTGTGTGAACCATTTGAGGTGTCACACTTGGGGAACTAGGCACTCAAGCTTCATGAAGATATTCTACATCAAAGAGGTATGTATTCTATCTTGTTATATTTATTATTTTGTATGCTAGATTAGGATAATACCTTGGATGTTCATAATTGTATGTATAATAGAAAACATAGATCCAAGGTATTTAGGGTTGCATGTACACTTAGGAGTGTTAGAATGCTCATAACCCAACAGTGGTATCAGAGCCTAGGCTTGTTTCCTTGTTATACTTGCAAAAGTAGTTGAAAAAATCGAGTTGGATGCATATATTCGATTGTTTTGGCTGGAATTGGACTAGGAACATTACCCTAAGATGTTTTTGGACTTATAAACCTGTTTTTGATGTGGTAATGTTCATTCTAATCCAATTTCTAAGATAATTGTCATAATTTCAAGATTTGTATTAGTTTGTATGTTCATGCTAATTTCTTGAAGATTGATGATTTGAATTATCTTGTTCTTATGAAGTTCTTAGATTAATAGAAAAGTTGTGTGAAATAGTTGTTTTCAATCCATTTTAATCTAAGAGTTGATTCCAAAGTGTGTTTTTGTAACTTGTCCTCAAGTTATATGAAAAGTCACATTTAAGAATCATAAAACTCATAAAAGTTGGCAAAGGTTACAAAATGAAGAGTCTAGTTCTAATTAAATGGTTTTATGACTCCATAACTTGTCCTCAAGTGATGGAGGTTCAAGAGTCTCTTCATTAAATTAAAAAAAAAGTGTAACCTTAATTAGTTCCATAAGTTACAATAAAAAAAGTTATTTTTTTTATTAATTAGTTTAAAGTCTTCCATAACTTGTCCTCAAGTTATGGAACTTGAAGAGTTTTTTTTTTTTTTTTTTTTTTTTTTTTTTTTTTTTTTAATTTAAACTACTTTAAACTCATAAGTTATGGAATTAATTAGTTTTGAATAGTTTCAAAACTTGCCCTCAAGTTTTGGAATTTGAAAAGTTTTCACTTATGAATACTTTAATTCCAAGTTAGCCTTTAGAATTTTAAAAGTTAAAATTCAACCCTTATACTTTATAATATTATAAGTTAATAATATTTATATATATGTATAAGAGTAAAGTCAGTCTTACCGTTAGTAGGCCTCATTCACGAAGCCGGTCTATAAGGGGGTATAAGGTTACTGCCTATAAAATGGCAGTTTAATGGGTGTCCACTCTCACCCACCGCTTCTTTGACTGGTGGAGGGTCGTTAGCCGAACGGGTAGGACAAGGACTATAATTCTCCTTTCATTAAAAGTATTAATGATAAATACTAAGTAACTAAACTCTTATTAATACCCAATCTTAGTTAGGAAAATGTGAATTTGGTGCTAACCCATGAAATTACACTTTGCACTTTGCTTAAGTCGTTAGTGGAGCGTGTGTGGTTAACCGGCACACTAACTTAGACTTAACAAGGTAGGCAAAGGGTAACTTAATATTTATCATAGTATCGGTGGAGCGTGTGTGGTTAACCGGCACACTGATTAAGGGGTAAATATTAAGGGTACCAAGTATATTTGCATGGTTATTCACACCTTGTTTTGTGATCCTCGGCATCCCAGTCACAAAACCTGAAGGGCACACTCGAGATTGAAACATGCCTTTGAAGAGTTCAATGAATCTCAAAGATCTAGGACTTTCAAATCCAATTAAAACCTAATAAATTATTTCGTTTTTCATGGTGGAAATTGGTGAATCGTCATTCACCTACCTTCAAATATTTTATAGCTTGGATTACGGCATCCCTCTTCTAAGTTATAAAATAGTTTGTTCGGTCCTAGCCTTAATATTTCATATTGGGTGTCATATTAAGGACTCTAAATCAACTATCTTGAATATCTCCCAAAAAGATGTCTGGTCCAGACATTTATGATCTTCCCAAATCTCTTGAAACAAGCTTTCCTAAATGAAAATGATGTCCCATGGATATCATACTTCTGTCACCTCCTCCAATTATTCTTCCTAACCCACAAGTTCCTAAAAAGTTTAAGGTCACTCAAGCCCTATTGGCAAGGCAAGGTCTAGGTGTGATCACATCTTGGAGATGTAGTCACATATTGACAAGCCGGGAGAGTTGGGTGTCAAAGTCTTGAGAAAGTTGGTGGCTCAACTACTTTCTAAGTCACATAGTGAGTTCTTTTGGGAATCCTATGAAACAGACTAAGACAAGACCCTTAATGATCTTATCTATTTGCGAAGATCAACTTCCTAAAACGTTATGGACATTGACAATGATGACATTGGATATCCAGTAAAGCTCTCTCTTCCAATGGAAAGGGATCGGCCATAGTCAACTCGGTTGACCCAATGGTAAAGAGAGAGGCGAAGTCTGAGATAGTCCCATTATCAAGGGTCCATAGGTAACTATTGCCAAAGGAAGGGGCATTGGTTACGAAGCTGCCAAATTTACCTATGGATGTTAAAGTCAATAAGTTTGGCTCTCCTTCAGGTAAAGTCCATTGTCTAACTCTATTAAGTACATGTTGATTCTGATCGCGAAGATGGATTTCAATCGCATGGTTCGGTGATCAGAATTTTGGGCTATTACTTAAGAGTTATGATATTTATATTGCTTAGGAATAGATAACAGCAAGGTTTTCATATGGATTGTAAGGATAAGTTTTTACGCAAAGTTTTAAAATAAAAGAAAAAGGTTTTGATTTGATTTATTTTAAGTATCCTTACAATGGCAATATTGGAAAAATGGATTTGATTCTTTCGGTTGTGGTAGTGTCTAATATTACCAAATAAGGAAAGATTCTCATCACCCAAGGTTCAATTGGAACGAAACTTGGAATCATGCAAGTTGTATAGTATGATGAATGAGAACTTTCAGCTTGGAAAATTAAGACTAATTCCTTATGTGAATAAGGAAAGGACTAAGGGATCGAGTACACATTCTTGTGCACTGGTCAAGTCCACTACAAAAGATCAAGAAGACTATTCGTCATGATTTACTTAAGTTCAGTAAATATGATTATACTTATAAGTTTAAGTATAAGTCTGTAGCATTGGAGAAGTTTCAATGTGAGACAGAACGAATAAGAAGAATCAAAGTATGGCAGAAAGATAAAAGTTTCTCAAATCTGAAAAGATGGGAGAGTACTTTAGTATCATGTTTATGATCATCTTAATGATTAAGATACCATATCACAATTGGTCCTCTAAAGTCATCTTAGTGCATTCTTATGACTAAGAAGAGGAGTCATGAATTGTTGAAATGGTTAAATCAAAAAGATGAGTCATACTTCTTTCCAAAACAATTCTTAGAGTCATACTCCAAGATTGTAACTTGAGTGACATATCTTAAAGAGGGTTTGTTAACACTAGTCAAATGTAAGAGTAAAAGGTTATCTACTCTTGTACATTTGAAATTGGTAAGTTGTGATGTTTTGGATAAAACAGATACCAACTTAGGCCAATTGTGTAAAGTGTTAGTCTTGATAAAGAATCCGCACTATCTCTTGAATATTTGACAAGGGAGTCTTATATGTCAAGAGGACAGTGGGAGTTTTAAAGCTCTTGAAAGTTTCAAGACTTAATCAAGAATAAAACCTAAAGTCCTTCACTAGCAGACGACTTGAGGTTTATAACCTATCGTGTTGAAATTTTTGTGCCTATTCAAGTTGGCTTTGCATAGGAGTTTTGAGAGTTCTCAATTGGTTGCACAACTACTTGGAAGCAATGGCAGGCACCTGAGCTGCCAAATGGCAAGAATTTAAGATTGCACAAGTTTAATCAATAAGAGTTTGGATTTGTCACTAACCTTGTCTTGTGATTATGGTTTTGACAAATTCACATGGATAAGAACACATACACTATTAAATCTAAGTGTCATAAGGTTTCTCTCCGATTCATGAAAATGATGGTGAGGAAACACTTTCACTAAGTAGATTTTAGCTAGATAGCAATTGTGATATTTGCATTCTCAAAGTCGTTAGTGGAGCGTGTGTGGTTTACCGGCACACTAACATGGACTTGTGAGAAATGGCAAAGGTCTAAACAATTGAGACTATGATTACGGCATCCCTTTTCATAGTTCTAAAATTGTTTAGACACACATGTGAGCTATCTAAGAGAGGTGTATGTTTTTGATAAAGTTTTATCAAAACAATCTAGTATCAGAAATCTGAACTTTGGTAAGAAAGTCAGCTGATTTCTGAGTACATGTCAAAGCTAGTGGGAGCATAAGTGTTATGCTAATAATCATCATGTTAGTGGGAGCATGATAATTATGACAAAGGTTGCAAGTTAGCAATGTTAATTATAGAAAACAAAAGTTTCAATTCGTGAGGTTGCAGGGGTTGAAAAAGTTGTTTTGCTAATTAAGGGAGAGGAAATTATACTTCATTTCAATTCTAAAAGCTTAGATTGAGATTTTAATCGTATTTAATCAAGGATATATATATGAATTTCATGTTGGAATGGCTCAACATAAGGAAATTATATATATGGGTCCATTATTTGCGTTCTAAAATTCAATTATGATTACAGCATCCCTTTTCATAATCTGAATTTTGAGAACTTGGCAAATTGAAATGGAAATATTATAGCAAAAGACTGGTTTAGTCTTTATGTGAGACATCATGAATCGTGTCCCATATGCTTCGGATATAGGATCGATTACATGTGCTATAATCATCCTTTCTAAAATTTTCCAAATGCCTGGGGCATTATGAAGGGAAAAGGTCTAGAATTGGATATGACTAAAATTATTAAGCAATTGTCGAGGACAATCTAAGGATTACCAAAGATTGGTTGCTCAAGGACAGTTGGAAGTATAATGTTAATTCTAGAAGGACCATATTGACATAATCTGTAAGGAGGCAACTCTTGTTCAGAAGTGATAGTCAAAATGGAATATGGAAATGTTTCAAAGTTAGAAATAATTCAATCTGTGAAAGATTAGGAAACTTAATGAAAGAAGGATGTTTCCAAGGAGCTGATTTCCTTTGGAATGCTCTGTAATGATTGTTGTCAAGTCTTTCTGACTTTGTGCATAATCATTAAGAGGATCAATGCATATAAGTTTAGAATCTAACAGATTTCAGTAAATGGCATGAATTTGGAATTCTTGCATTTGCAGTAAGGATTTGGGACTGTGAAAAGAGGATCATTGGAGTGATGTTCAATTGATCTATTTACAAAGTAAAGATCATAGACAAACATAGTATGCATACTTGGTGTATGGCATGACTAGTGTTTAGAAAACATAGTGTACATGCTTGGAGCATGGGACAACTATTGTTTTAAATTCAAGTATAAAGTTGATAAAACCGAAACAATGAATAATGAGTAATCAGTATGGTGATAAATAAAAGTGTTTATTTATATTCATAGGGTTTGATACCATATTTGATTCATTTATTCTTGTGTTTCACTTTGCATGTTTTGACTTCCAGAATAACTAAGTCGCTCTTCCTGAATGATTAAGTTATTCAAACCATCCACAGTCGGTCATATGTTGGAAGTAGATATGAATCAAGACTGTCATGGGTTGGTTTGTAGAGGTCCAAGTTGGTGGACAAAGTGGTGCTAAAACACTCATGAGTGCTCATAAGTTCTGAGTATTGGATTCAACCCGCGCTCATTTGAATCACTTCATGGATTTTATCACGAGTGATCATGAGACGATAATATCTTATATTCTTCAAACCTAGAGATATGAGTTGTTACTATGAGTTGGTTATACATTGATTACACGAAAACGCATTGGTAACTCGATGTTATAAAACGTGCCTTTGTGTATGATTCAACAAGTAGTAGAACAAGCCATATGAGTCGAAGTTTATCCATTCCTTTTACCTTCGGGATAAAAGCGATATCTGTGGGCCCCTCGATGATTTAAAGATGATACATGTGAGTGCTTGGCCAAGCCAGGACTGATTTGATTTGTTCAATCAGTCAGTCATCATGAATCGGAAATTGGGAAACAACAAATGGACAGAGAGAATGATTGATAATCCATGTATTAGTCCATATGATATCTAGAATGGAGGAATATATGATCCCTTATCTAATGGACAAGTCATTGACAAAGGTCAGAGTTCATCGACAAGGTCAGAGTTCGACAGAAGCTTTTGAGAGCTACGATTGCTGATCGGTTCCTGAAGTCATACGTAATAATAGTTTTAGACTTATCCAAGTGGGAGACTGTTGGATTAATGTCTAAGTCCATAACTATAATTGGTAAGACTTGACCCGACCCGGCATGGTCCATTTGGGTTGCATGGCATCATGCATTTGGATAGACTATAATGAGAGAAATAACACTTAAGGTTGGTTAATATATTATAAGTTTTAATATATTAATAAGGTTATTTAATTAGTATTGATCAAGAATTAATTTGGAATTAATTAAGTGATCAAAAGGAGACTAATTAAATATATGGGTTGATTATGTAAATAATTCATTCTTATATATGTGGGCTTGTGATCCAAGATTCCTTATGTTGGACTAAGTCCATGGGGTGACCCATGGATACTCCATGGAGGTTAAAATCCATGGAGCATAAGGAATGGGTAAAGTTATGAGTTACATGGTGTAACCCTAGTAGCCACCATATAAAAGAATCCCATGGCTCAAGAAATCGTGCATGAATGTGTGAGTGTGAGGGCTAGACGATTTCAAGGAGTGTTCAAGTTTCTCTCAAGTTATTCCAAGTGTATTTGGTGTTGTGTGAACCATTTGAGGTGTCACACTTGGGGCACTAGGCACTCAAGCTTCATGAAGATATTCTACATCAAAGAGGTATGTATTCTATCTTGTTATATTTATTATTTTGTATGCTAGATTAGGATAATACCTTGGATGTTCATAATTGTATGTATAATAGAGAAAACATAGATCCAACGTATTTAGGGTTGGATGTACACTTAGGAGTGTTAGAATGCTCATAACCCAACAAATTTCTCAACTTCTTCCTGGGAAATTTTAAGGAAAACATCCCTCCCAGGGAAGTTCCTCATCTCAGCCAAAGTTTAGGCTTGGAATGTCCACTCCATCACTCCAAACAGCTCCTCAATCAACTCAAGGTGAGCTTCATACCCCACCTTTTTGAATATTTTAACGTTTTTGGGGGAGAGTACAAGTCAAATCTTGCCTAAATACTTGAATAATTGCATGTATACGTATGTTTGTATGTGTGTCTGAAATATTATTAAATTATTATTTTAGTAATATCCTTATGAACGGAAGATTTCACAACTTCATAAGGAACAGAGGATACTTTGTGTACAAAAGAGCCTCTCAACTATTGGATGTGTCCAACTTAACCCCTTTATCTATGCTTTCATGTCTAGAGATAAAACTTATAAAAAGGAACCTTGATAAGTTGACACTATTTCTAGTAATTTTCGAAAATGGGAACTTTGTGACTAATTTGCAAACTATCAGGGAGTATTTTATAAATATTCAATATAAAAGTTTGCGTCAAGAAAATACACAAATAGAGCCTTTATCACAAAAATATTTGCATGTCATAAACTGCTGTCGTAAAACCTTCAACAACATAAGTAATGTTCTATATGTCATAAAACAGAAAATGCGTGTCATAACCGGCAATTATAAATTTATACAAATTATAACTTGACACTTTTTCTCTTGACTAAAATGACTTATTTTTCAATAAACGAAAAGGAACGAACACGAGCACGTAGTTAACGAGCACAATCAATGATATGGAACGAGAATGATATTTCTATTCAATAAGTACAAATTTCATTATTTATCTAACAAGTAATGGATCTCTAATGATTGCCCAAAAGGTTGTTAATATTCTAGTCAGACAAATCTCAAGAGTACCTAAACATAAAAATATTAGTGTACATCTAAATCATGTAAGGAGTTATAGCCAGAGTCTCCTCGAGGGAGAGCGGAAATTTGTGTATAGATCTATACGGGGTTGACAGCCCGTACCTTCGTTGTTCGCTACAGCTAGACAGGCCAGTCTAGGGTAACAAATGTCTTTTCCAAACTGAGGGCGCCTGAAAACGCGAAAACAGGCACTTCGTCAGATTAGTATGGTTATAACGACTCACTAGAATATGTTATGTCATCTAGAAATTTTTGTAAGGAAAAATCTCATAAATAAATTTTTGGCACGTTGTGTTGACCGTCCTATACATGATAAGTGATGGTCCGCATTTGTTGCGTTGACTGTCCTTTTTCATCGCGTAGAATGTCCACAATTGCCATGTTGATTCTTTCTCCTAACAAGTATAGAGTCGTAATACTGCTATTTTACAAATTAAAAAGCGTAGGACTCTATGGAAAACGTTGTAATCGATTTTGAAAACAATAAATTAACCCACACATATACATAGTTGGAACTAGAACTTACGAATATTATATAGCAGAAAATATAGGATTTTCTGGAGAAAACGATTTTCTACGATTTCGATAACGATAAACTAGAACGCACACTCAATTTTACTCGATAAGAGGAACAAGATTTTCAACCATATTCATTTTTTTTTAAATAAGGGATTTTTCTGGAAACGGTTGATTATTACTATTCAAAAGAACTATTCTCGTACACAGCTCGCTTTTACAAATTACACTACTTTTTAAAATCACTCCTTATAAGGATGAACAAAAGTAATGACATGCACACAAATATATCCATGATTTTCAAGCAAGACTTCAAACGATTTCATAGAAAATATCGGATTTTCTGAAAGTACAATGAGAACGATTCTAATCAAGTGTGAACGATTTTATACAAAAATGCTTATGAACTCACCAACTTTTTAGCTGGCGCTTTTCAAAACGACTTGTATTCTCAGGGATCTAGTAAACATGTAACAAGGGGGCGCGGATGGAGGACTAATTAGCTGTAGTTTGGATTTTTCTGCTTATGACTCTTTTGTGTAACTCGAAGAACAAATACAATATGTAAACAATATAAGTTTGTTATCTCTATGTATGATGTTTGGATTGCTCTGTTTCATTTATATTCAATTGTTATGATACTGCACAAGGAAGTACCCGCCTCCAGACGTTTCCGCCGTCTGGTCCGGGGGTGTGACAAATGAGCCCCAATAAGCATGAAATATGTATACAAGGTTCGTCGAGCATGTAAATGGGTTAACAAAGCCGAATAAACATGTAAGAAGTATACATGACCTATCAAGCATGTAAATGGGTCACTAAGGCCCAATAAACATGTATTGAATATATCAGGCCCAATAAGCATGTACATAGGTCACTAAGGCCCAATAAACATGTAATGAATGTATCAAGCCCAATAAGCATGTAAATGGGTCATTAAGGCCCAATAACATGACAATGGGTAAACAAGGCCCAATAAAAGTGAGAATAACGTAATTAGCCCGTTTGTTATTATATTGCTTGTTTTAGCTCAATTATTTACCAAAATGACATAAAAGGCCCACTTTTTGTATAAATGACATTCTTGGCCCATTAAGCCGAAAATTTACAATTAAGGCATATTTTTGGTAAAAATGACACTTTAGGCCCATTAAGACTGAAAGTGTACTTTTAACGGCTCATATTGTATAAAATGATATTTTCAACCCACTTTTGATAGAAATAACATTTTCGGCCCAATTTTTAATAGAAATGACTTCTTCATCCCATTTGACAAAAAATTTACTTTTTTGGCCCATGTTTGTTTAAAATGAGAATTTAATCCATAAAAAGTCAATAATTACCTTTTTAGGCCCATGTAAACCGTGAGTTTCTAAATAAAACCCATTTTTGTGAAAATTGACAAGTTTGGCCCATTAAAACCGTGAAGGCCCAAATAGAAGCCCATTTTGTGAAAATTTACATTTTTGGCCTCTTTAAAACTGTGGATATCATAAAGATCCATTTTTATCTAAAAATGACTCTTTTGGTCCTCTCAAAACCGTGAGTTGTCAAAAAGACTTTACTATTTGTTTATTTGTCAAATGTGGCCCCTTATATGGTTTTGTTTAGTTTTCTAGTGTTCCTTAACATGTTTAATCCTTTCAACTTCATAGTAAGTTGCATATGATGGTTTAGTTTACAAACATCACCAAGTTTAGTAGATATTTCAAGTTTGGTGAAGATTTAACATGTTTTCATAACATAATCACAACATAAAACATGAAAACACACATATACATGCCTAAATACATAGATATAACACAAAAGCAACTTGCATCCTCCCCCCAAAACATAGAAAAAACCGACAGCAAAGGGGTATGAACTCACTTTGGGGTGATGGATCGGTTTTAAAGAGAAGAAGAAGATGTTTTCGGTCTAGCAAGTTCCCTTGATGAGATCTTCGAACTTAAGGAGTTCTAAAAAGCAAGAGTCACAAAATGGAGTGTTTAAGAGTGTGAATCTTAACATGAAATGAAATTAACCCAATTGAGAATGATGATAACTTACCAAACTTAATGATTCTTGAAGTAGAAGTCTTGGATTTTCTCACACACCACACGATTTTCAGAGTAAGTGGAAGGAAATTCTTTGTGTTCTTGAGAGGATTTTTAGTGTAGTTGAAGTGGAAAATGAGAGTGATGGTGAAGGGTTTCGGCCGAGGTTAAGAAGAGAGAAGAGAGAGATTAGCTTGGTTTTTAGTTGAAGGCTAATGCACCATGCATTGATACATGTTGTGTATTAAGCATGGATTACCATTGAGTATTAGTGATGTGTCAAGTTCTTAGATTTGTTAGATTTTGTTCTCTTTTTTTTTATTAAAATCGAGAGTGGAGAGGGGAGAAAAGAGATTGGATATTGGGCTTGAATACAAACCGATAATATATTAGCCCAAATGAGAATTTTCGGCCCCCTTTGCGCCCATATATGTGTGTACGGCCCAAAAGGAGCAAATATATGGGTTTTCGGCCCATTGAGGTTCAAGAAAATGTTTACGGCCCAAATAAGGCCCATGAAGAGTTTTGTGGCCAAAAATCAATTACTTAGTAAATGTGGGTCCAATTAGGGCCTAAATGAGGTTTCTCAAACCAAAATAATCAAGTTGTGGGTTTATTAGCCCATTAGGCCCAATAAATGATTCCTGACCCAATAAGGGTTTGAACCGGGAAATTAGGGTTACAACCCAAAGGTGAGTGTGTTGGGTTTTAGTATACTACAACATCCTATGGTTCACATACAACCCTACATACCTTGGATCTATGTTTTCACTAATTATACATGCAAATGGTTACCAAGGCATTAAACCTATAACTAGCATGCATTCTCATATACCAAATAAGATACTAGTTAGAGTAACATACCTTTTGTGTTGTAGCTTGATCTCATGGAGCTTAAGAGCCGAGTGCCCCAAGTGTGACACCTCAAATGGTTCACACAACACCAACAACAACTTGGAATAACTTGAGAGAAAATTCCTTATGCTCAAATCGGCTAGTCCTCTCATATGAAACCTTAGGGCCGATTTATTGAGCCATGGGGTCCTTATATATTGTGGCTATTAGGGTTACACTATGTAACTCATGTCTTTCCATATTCTTCATGCTCCATGGGTTAAAACCTCTATGGAGTATCCATGGGTTTAGCCTAACATGAAGAACTATGGATCATAAGCCCACATATATAAGAATGAATGATTTACACAATTAATCCCTATATATTTAATCAGTGTCTTTTGATCACATAATTAATTCCAAATTAATTCTTGATCAATACTATTTAAATAATATGATTTCCTATTAATATATTAGAACTTATAATATATTTATAAATCATAAATATCCTTTTCTCACAAAAGTCTATCCAAGTCGTTCCGATACCATGCAACCCAAATGGACCATGTCCAGTCGGGTCGAATACATACCATTAATAGTTATGGGCTTAGACATGTAATCCAATAGTCTCCCAATTGGATAAGTCTAAAACTATTATTGCGTATGACTCCAAAAACCCGACTAGCAATCGTAGCTTTTAAAGCCGCTGTCGAACTTTGAACAAATCAATGTCGCGTCCATTAGATAAGGGATCATATATTCCTCCATTATAGATATCATATGGAATGAGACATGGATTATAATCATTCTCTCTGTCCATCTGTTTTTCCCTATTTCCGATTTATGAAGACTGACTAATTGAACAAATCAAATCAGTCCAGGCCCGGCCGAGCACTTACTTTTGTCATCACTAAATCATCGAGGGGCCCACATATATCACTTTTATCCCTCCAAGGGTAAAAGGAATGGATAAACTCCGACTCATATGCTTGTTCTACTACTCGTTGAATCATACACAAAGGCACGTTTTATAACATCGAGTTACCATTGTGTCTTCGTACAATCAATGTATAACCAACTCATAGTCAACAACTCATATCTCTAGGTTTGAAGAATATAAGATATTATCGTCTCACGATCACTCGAGATAAAATCCATGAAGTGATACAAGTGAGCATGGGTTTAATCCAATACTCAGAAATTATGAGCACTCATGAATGTTGTAGCAACTCTTGCTATGTCCAACACCGTAGACATCTACAAGCCAACTTCATGACAATCTTGATTCATACCTACTTACAACATATGACTGACTGTGGAGAATTTAAATAACTTAGTCATTCAGAAAGAATAACCTAGCTATTCTGGAAGTCAAAACATGCAAAGTGAAACACAAGAATAATACTAATCCTCTATGGTCCCAAGCACCTTTGAGAGTAAATAAAACACCTTTTACTTAAACACAATATTGATTACTCTATATTCATTGTATAATGTTTCAAATAATCAACTTTATACTTGAATCAAAACAATAGTCATGCCATGCTCCAAGCATGCACACTATGGTTTGTCCAAACAACAGTTATGCCATACTGCAAGTATGCACACTATGTTTTCCTATGATCCTTACTCTGTGAAATAGACCAATTGAACATGATTCCAATGATGCTCATTTCACAATCCCAAATCCTTACCGCAAATGTAAGAATACAAGATTCTTTGCCATTTACTGAAATCTGTTAGATTCTAAACTTATATGCATTGATCCTCTTGTAACGACTATGCACAAAAGTCACAAAGACTTGGCAACAGACATTTACAAAGTATCCAATGGAGATCAATTCCATGGAAACGAAGTCTCAAATTCAAAGTACATTCCTTTGAACATCCTTCCTGCATTAAGTTTTCCAATCTTACACAGATTTAAAGAACAACTTCCACCTAAGGAAACATTTCCATATTCCCATTTTGACTATCACTTCTAAACAAGAGTTGCCACTTTTCAGAATATGTCAATATGGTCCTTTCAAAAATTTACACCATACTTCCAACTGTCCATGAGAAACCAATCTTTGGTGAACCTCAGATTGTCCTCGAGAATTGCTTAATCATTTTAGTCATATCCAATTCTAGACCTTTTCCCCTCTTAATGCCCTGGGCATTTGGAAAATTTAGAAATGATGAATATTATAGCACATGCAATCGATCCTATATCCGAAGTATATCGGGCATGATTCATGATGTCTCACATAAAGACATGATACTAGACCAGTCTTTTGCTATAATATTTCTATTTCTATTTGCCATGTTCTCATAATTCAGATTATGAAAAGGGATGTCATAATCATAATCGAATTTTAGAACGCAATTAATGTTCCCATATATAGAATTTCTTTATGTTGAACCCTTCCAACATAACATTCATAAATATACTTGACTAAATTTGATTAAAATCTCACGATCTAAGCTTTTAGATTTGAAATGAAGTATAATTTCCTCTCCCTTAATTATAGCAAAACAACTTTTCCCAATTGAAACTTTTGTTTTTCTATAATTAACATTGCTAACTTGCAACACTTATTATAATTATCATGCTCCCACTAGTGTGATGATTATTAGCATAACACTTATGCTCCCACTAGCTTTGACATGTACTCAGAAATCAACTGGACTTCTAGAAATCAATACTTTATTGACTTTCTTACCAAAGTTCAGATTTCTGATACGAGATGATTTGATAAACTTTATCAAAATCATACACCTTTCCTTAGATAGCTCACATGTGTGTCTAAACAATTTTAGAACTATGAAAAGGGATGCCGTAATTATATTCTCAATTGTTTAGACCTTTTCCATTTCTCATAAGTCCATGTTAGTGTGTCGGTTACCCACACGCGCTCCACAAACGACTTTGAGAGTGCAAATATCACAATTGCTATCTACTTAAAATCTACTTAGTGAAAACGTTTCCTCACCATCATTTTCATGAATCGGAGAGAAACCTTATGACACTTAGATTTTATGGTGTATATGTTCCTATCCATGTGAATTTGTCAAAACCATAATCACAAGATAAGGTTAGTGACAAATCCAAACTCATATAGACTGAACTTGTGCACTCTTAAATTATTGCCACATGGCATCACAAGGGCCTTCCATTGCTTCCAAGTAGTTATGCAAACAATTGAGAACTTGTAGAACTCAGATGCATAGTCAACTTTAACTGGAATAGGCATAGAAATAGGAATATGTCAACACGATAGGTTACAAACCTCAAGTCGTGTGCTAGTGATAACCAACATGTTTTATTCTTGATTAGTTCTTAAAACTTTTCAAAGATCTTTAAGACTCCCACTGTCCTCTTGACATATAACCTCCTCTTGCCAAGAACCATTCCTTGACAAAACAAATATTCAAGAGATAGTGCGGATTCTTATCAAGACAAACACTTCACACATTTGGCCTTAGTTGGTCTTTGTTTTATCCAAAACATCACAACTTACCAATTTCAAATGTACAAGAGTAGAACACATTTTACTCTTACATTTGACAAGTGTTATAAACCTTCTTTAAGATGTGTTACTCAAGTTACAATCTTGGAGTATGACTCTAAGACTTGTTTTGGAACGAAGTATAGCTCATCTTCTTGATTTAACCACTTCAACAATTCACGATTCCTCTTCTTAGTCAAACAAAAGCACTAAGATGTCCTTAGAGAATCAATTGTGATTTGGTTTCATAATCACTAAGATAATCATAAAACAAGATACTCAATCACTCTCCCATCTTTTCAGATTGGAGAAACTTTTATCTTTCTGCCTAATTTGATTCTTCTTATTCGTTCTGCCTTGCATTGAAACTTTTCCAATGTTTCAGAATTACACTTAAACTTGTAAGCACAACCATATTTACTAAAATTTAGTAAATCATGACGAATAGTCTTATCGTTCTCTGTGGTGGACCTGACCAGCGTACATACAAGTGTACCCAATACCATAATCCTTCACTTGACTTACATATACATGTGATCAAGGAATTAGTCGTAATTTCCCAAAGATGAAAATTCTCATTCATCATACAATACAAGTTGCATGATTCAAAGTTTCTATCCAACTGAAACTTGGGTGATGAGAATCTTTCCTTATTTGGTAAATTATGAAACTACCACCAACGAAAGAATCAGATCCATTTTCCAATATTGCGATCAATGGAATCATATAAACAACAATTTTTTCACAAATGTCATTGTAAGGATATTTAAAATAAATAAAATTAAAACCTTTTCTTTTATTTTAAAAATTGCGGAAAAAACTTATCCTTACAATGCAAATGCATATGAAAACAATGTTGTTATTTATTCCTAGGCAACCTATCACAACTCTTAAGCAACAGCTCAAAATTTTGATCTCCGAACCATGCGATCGAAATCCATCTTCGCGATCAGAATGAGCATATTCTTCCTTTAAGCTTCCTTTCTTTTCTTTGATTTATAAAACATCAAAATGCGACCTAGTCACATCATGTAATAAAAATCTCAAAATAGGAACTTAATAGAGTTAGATAGTGGACTTTACGTGAAGTAGACTCAAACATTTTGACTATACCATCCTTATGATCTTTCAGGTAAATAAGGCAGCTTCGCAACCAATGCCCCTTCTATTGGCAATAGTAACATATGGACCTTTTTGGGAATGATACACGGGACTATCTCAGACTTAGCCTTTCTCTTTACCATTTGGTCAACCGAGTTGACTATGGCCGATCCCTTTCCATTGGGAAGAGAAAGCTTTTCTTGATTTGCAATGTTACCATTGTCAATGTCCATAAAAGTTTGGGAACTTGATCTTCCAATCAAATTTGGTTTATCAGTGCTCTAAATCATTGCTGATTCAGCAACATCAAGCAAATAGGTAAGATCATTAAGAGTTATGTCATGGTCTGTCATATAGTAGTCCTAAAAGAACTCACTATGTGACTTAGGAGGTGATTGAAGAACCTAGTCAACAACCAACTTCCTCAAGACCTTGACACCCAACTCTCCCGACTTGTTAATATGTGACTACATCTCCAAGATGCGAGCACACACAAACTTTGCTTGCCAATAGGGCTTGAGTGACCTTGAACTTGTGGGTTAGAGAGAATTAATTGGAGGAGGTGAAGGAAGAGAAGTATGATTTCCATGATCTAATCACGGGACATCATCTTCATTAGGAAAGCTTGTTTCAAGTGATTTGGGAAGATCATAGTTGTCAAAACTAGACATCTATGAGGGAGAAATTCAAGTTTAGTTTATTTAAGTCCTTAATATAACACCCAATATGAAATATTAAGGCTAGGTACCAAAACAATATTTTATAACTTGGAAGAGGGATGTCGTAATCCAAGCTATAAAATATTTGAAGGTAGGCCAATGACGATTCACCAATTTCCACCACGAAAAACGAAATAAATTATTAGGTTTTTAATTGGCTTTGAAACTCCTAGATCTTTTGAGATTCACTGAACTTTTCAATGGCATGTTTCAATCTCGATTGTGACCTCTCAAGTTTTGTGACTGGGATGCCGATGATCACAAAACAAGGTGTGAATAACCATGCAAATATACTTGGTACTCTTAATTTTTATCACCTAATCGATGTGCCGGTTAACCACACACGCTCCACCGATCTATGATAAACCTTAAGCCACCATTTGCCAACCTTGTTAAATCCAAGTTAGCGTGCCGGTTAACCACACACGCTCCACTAACGACTTAAGCAAGGTGCAAAGTGTAATTTCATGGGTTAGCACCAAATTCACATTTTCCTAAGTAACTAATATTGGGAATTTACAAGTGTTTAGTTACTTAGTATTTATCATTATACTTTTAATGAAGGGAGAATTAACGTCCTGTCAAACCCGTTCGGCTAACGACCCTCCACCAGTTGAGGAAGCGGTGGGTGAGAGTGGACACCCATTAAACTGCCATCTTATAGGCAGTAACCTTATACCCCCCTTATAGACCGGCTTCGTGAATGAGGCCTACTAACGCTAAGACTGACTTTGTTCTTATACATATATAGAACTATTAACTATTAATATTATAATAGTATAAGGGTTGAATTTTAACTTTTAAAATTCTAAGGGTTTAACTTGGAATTAAAGTATTCATTGGGAAACTTTACAAATTCCAAAACTTGAGAGCAAGTTTTGAACAATTCAAAAAACTTTTCAATTCCATAACTTATAAATTAAAAGTAGTTTTAATGAAAAAACTCTTCAAGTTCCATAACTTGAGGACAAGTTATGGAACACTTTAAAACATTAAAAGAATGAGACTCTTCATTTTTCATAACTTATGGAAATCTTATGAGTTTTAAAAATCATAAATGAGACTTTTCATATAACTTGAAGACAAGTTACAAAAACACATTTTATGAACAACTTTTGGATCAATTTGGATCGAAAACAAATTATCACATAATTTTTCTATTAGTCTAAACTAACTCATAAGAATAAGATAATTCAAATCAAACAATTTTCATGTAATTAGCCTAACCACTAAACTAATACAAAACATGAATCTATTGAATATTATCTTTTGAATTGGATTAGGATGAACATTACCACATCAAAAATAGGTTTATAAGTTCAAAAACAGCTTAGGGTAATGTTCCTAGTCCAATTCCAGCCAAAAAACTCAAAGATATGCTGTCAGGGGGTCCAACTCGTCGAGTGCATAAACCAACTCGACGATTTGGATGAATTTACACATGGACTCGTCGATTCCCTTAATGGAATCGGCGAGTCCCCAGCCCAGAACAGCAAAAACTTCGATTTTCAGCAATTTGCATGAAGTATAATTGAAAACAAGCCTAGGCTCTGATACCACTGTTGGGTTTTAGTATACTACAACATCCTATGGTGCACATACAACCCTAAATACCTTGGATCTATGTTTTCACTAATTATACATGGAAATTGTTTCCAAGGCATTAAACCTATAACTACCATGCATTCTCATATACCAAATAAGATACTAGTTAGAGTAACATATCTTTTGTGTTGTAGCTTGATTCCATGGAGCTTAAGAGCCGAGTGCCCCAAGTGTGACACGTCAAATGGTTTACACAACACCAACAACAACTTGGAATAACATGAGAGAAAAGTCCTTATGCTCAAATCGGCTAACCCTCTCATATGAAACCTTAGGGTCGATTTCTTGAGCCATGGGGTCCTTATATATTGTGGCTATTAGGGTTACACTATGTAACTCATGTCTTTCCATATTCTTCATGATCCATGGGTTAAAACCTCCATGGAGTATCCACGGGTTACTCCGTGGGTTTAGCCCAACATGAAGAACTATGGATCATAAGCCCACATATATAAGAATGAATGATTTACACAATCAATCCCCATATATTTAATCAATGTCTTTTGATCACAGAATTAATTCCAAATTAATTCTTGATCAATACTAATTAAATAATATGATTTTATATTAATATATTAGAACATATAATATATTAATAAATCATAAATATCCTTTTCTCAAAAAAGTCTATCCAAATCGTTCCGATGCCATGCAACCAAAATGGACCATGCCCAGTTGGGTCGAATACATACCATTAATAGTTATGGGCTTAGACATCTAATCCAACAGAGTGAATATAGCGTATTGAATTAGGTTTAGGGCTTCACGAGTGAGTTGTGATTCGAATATTTGTTTTTGAATGAGTATTATGTATAGCATCAAACTTGGAGTTACAAGATACATCGAAAGTTGATTACACAGAAACAGAATTTCCTAGCCCACAAATGTTAGTGGTGACAAAAGCCCACATGGATGGATCTTGTTTCTTTTAAGAAGAAACTGGACACTAGAAGAGGATTTACTCCTCTTATTAGGAAAGAAAGTCTAGAAGAGACTAGTACTTCTTGTATCTACTAGATAGAACTCATACTTTTCATATAACACTTAGGTACTTGGTACTTAAATGTTAACCAAATATTTGTAAATGTCTTGCAGATATTTATTGAAGAGTACCAGCTGATCACAATCAAGTTGGAACTACACTCTCGGAGTTTAGTTTATTATTTACGCTTAGAACATAAATTACTTGCGTTTAATTCTGGAACTGCTAAGAAAAGAGAAAATTTATGCAAAGTTTTCTAAATGTGAGTTATGGATTAACGAAGTTCACTTTCTCGGTCATGTGGTAAGCAATATAGGGATTCACGTCGATCCCGCAAAGATCGAAGCAGCTAAGAATTGGAAAGCACTAACAACACCAACTGAAGTACGCCAATTCTTAGGGCTTGCACGCTATTATCGGAGGTTCATCGAGAATGTACGCCAACTTTTTGTGAGTAAAGTTGTCACACCCCAAAACTGGAACGACGGAAACGTTCGGGGGTGGAGGACGTCATGTCAAGTATCACAACACATGCGGTATAGTAATCAAAGTATAACAACCATTGCATTAATAGTATAAGTTTTACATAGGTTACATTTAACAACGACATCAAAGTAGATATAGAAAATAACATAAGATGCAGCTCGGTACAAGGCTGTCTTCACAAAAGCTTCCGGAGTCTACCTGTCTACTGACGACCTGAGAATACAAGTTATTTTGAAAGAGAGTATCAACATTTTAATGCTGGTGAGCTCATAAGTATTTTAATGACATTGATGCAAATACATGTTTTTCCTCAAAATAATCTCATTAGATGATAGTGACAAGGGTTTATAAAGTATTTGAGTTCTTTCCAGAAAATCCTATATTTTCTAACAAAAGTAGTCTTCTGCCAAGACCCGACTGTTTAGATGATATTTCCCCAATCGTTACTATCACTTATCAAATTATAGTTTTACATTAATGAGTATGTGAGAAGATCACAATTAAATGTAATAGGGAAGATAATGCTTTACTTCAGCAATGACATTGTTGTTTATAAAGTAATAAAATGCAGACTCCAGGTAGTATTAAATGACAATACACCCCAGGGAGTCTAAAGTAGTAAAATACAGACTCCAGGTAGTATTAAATGACAATACACCTCGGGGAGTCTAAAGTAGTATTTAGTCCTAATTCGGTTAATTTAAAGGTTCAACTCGAAACCAATATTTAATTAGGAAGATATAATATTAGCTTTATATATATATAGAAACTACCGTAGAACTATTTACCTTAAAGCCATGAATTATAAGGTAAATGTAAAGATACTCGTAACCATACTGCTTGACGGATGTAAACACGATGACCTGCTGGCGTCGAAAATAGATGTGACATTTGTCACCCCTTGGCTTGGTCGGCCGAGACTATAGCTAGCAGTCAGGATGTGGGATGGTCTCTCCCGTATAGATCTATACACACAATGCCCGCTCTCCCTACAGGAGACTCTGGTTACCAACTTGACAACGGTGAAATCCGCGTCATGAGGATGTATCTAGTGTTTTGATTTCTATATACTTTTCTTTTTACTAAAAGTACGAGTTTTAATAGTATTGATATAGCTAACTTCTCCTTCATGAAAGTTATTGTTGGTTTCTAAACTACACCTATTATAGTTTACTCGAGAGGCTATATAGGTACCTTTGCTACCCAAAGGTATTGAACTGGAGTAAGAGTTTTATTATCTATCCAGATATACATAATATATAACTAGGACTTCAAGGACACTCGGACAAATAACCTGATGCTCTAAGTCCACAACCAAACAAGGAACAGGAAGTAAAGCGGGCTATCAGTCCTAAGTCCTTCAAACCCTACTTATATAACTATATATATATATATACATGAATCTATCAAGAATATAAGTTTAGAAGACTTTGATAAAAACTTAGTAATTTAAAAAGAGATTTTAGTGTTTTAAAAGAGATTCGAAAACGAGAATTGAAAACCTTTAGCTGAATAAAACAGTTTAACATGCAAAAATCTATTTGCTTGACAGTTATTAATCACATGTGATTGATATAATAACTTAATAGTTCAACTTGTATTCCCCCCCATAAAAGCATTTAAAATCATTTCAAAGGTTGATTAAGGGGGTATGAACTCACCTGTAGTGGGTGATTCGGATGAACGGATGTTATAGGATGCTAAGTGTCAAGTGAGGACTTGAACACACACGTGGATCCTATTTAGCATATAATGACACATATATGCATCTAATTAGTCATTTAACAACTAATTAATTAAGTTAAGACACTCTAATACATAGATAACACTTTGATCCAAGTGCTAGGAGTGCTAAAGGGTTGCATCTAAAGAGAGTATGGCCTCACATTGGAGTTTACTTCCCATTTGGTAACAACACATGAGTTTACGGCCCATGGTCATTACCCCCATGGGTTTACGGCTGTAAACTCATGGTAATTTGTACCATTGTGAAATTTAAGGTCTTATACCCCTCAAGGAAGTGTTCTAGGTTTGCATCTAAGGCTTAGGAAGGGACTAGGGCTCAAAATGGCCCTTCATTTGAGTTTACGGTTCTTGGACCACCCCCATGGAGTTTACGGTCGTGAACCCATGAGTTTACGGCCGTAAACTCATGGTCACTCCTACCATTTCGTGATTTGGGGTCTTTAGCTCATGCATGCAAGGTTCTAGTCCAATATTCAAGCCCTAGAAGGTGTTGGGGGCACTTAAACACCACTTGATGGTGTTTACGGTTCATGGAGATCCCTTCACCGTAAACCCATGTGTTCTTGGGGATTTTTGATGTTTTCCAATGGTTTAGCAAGTATACTTATAGGAAGCTTGTAAGAGTGTTTAAGGTCCAAAAACCCTAGTGTGTGTTCTTGGTGTTCTTGAAGAACACTTGAAGATCTAAGAAGAGAGGAGATTCCATGGATGAAATCGTGTATAAACACTAGATAAAGTGTTATATCCAAAAATTTATGGAAGAAACACTTACATTTTTGGAAGCTTGGAAGGAATGTGTTATGATACTTGAGAGAGAATTGTAGGTTTTCTTGAGCTAGGAAGTGAAAAATGAGCCAAAAATGACCAAGTGTCATATTTATACTCTTTAGAGTTTACGGCCGTAAACTCCATGTTTGGGGCCGTAAAATCCAAATTCTTGGAGTTTTGAGACTTAAGTGATGCACGACAACCTCTAAAGTATACTTCCTTTTATTTGTTTGTTTGACGAATATAAAATAAAAACACCCAAACGGACTGAAAACCGGCCAAAAACGTACTCGAATGAATTTGATTACTATTTGTAGTGCTTGACTGTAGAGTTTATACAAATGAAAATTTCAGGTTGTCAGAAAAGTCATCAACTATAACCAGAATGTACTTTTTGTGATGAAGACTGGCTACAGTGGATGGACCGTAGAGATCAATGTGAAGTATCTCTAAAGGTTCAGCAATTGAAGAATCGATAATCAGTGGATGGCTTCCCTTTGTTTGTTTTCCACACTCACAAGCTGGGCAAAGTGTATCATTGTTGTATTTCAGAATGGGGAGACCACAGACCAGTTCTTCAATGAACAGGTTGTTGATGTATCTGAAGTTGAGATGATCCAGCTTGCGGTGCCATAACCAGCTTACTTCGGATACTGCTTTTGATAGAAAACACAACTGCGATTTGCCAATCGGGAGACATGCAAAGGATACATATTACCTTCGGATCTGGATTTGATCAAGAAGGTGTTTCTATCACTTTTCATTAGGTAGCAATATTCACTATCAAATTCGACCTGATGACCAGCTTTGCATAGTTGGCCCACCCTGATCAGATTATGCTTGAGGCCTTCTACGTAAGCGACTTTTTGAATTGAAAAACTTCCCGTGGTCAACACACCGTATCCCCTGATGACTCCATTTGCATTGTTTTGCAAATGTGACATGTCCACCATTGCAGATTGGCATGAAATCTCAAAGGTATTCTAACCTTCCGGTCATGTGAAAGGAGCATGCACTATCGATTAAACACACCTCTTCTTGTTCCTCCTTGCCCATTGCCTGCAAAATAATGGGTTAATTTGGGCACCGAAACAAGTTTGGAACCCGGGGTCACATGAGAAATTTTCTTAATGGATGAATGCACGTGTAACTTAGAAACTTATTGCTTTTTAGTTTCAGAACCTAGTCTAGGGTGTTTCACAACTTTTGGGGTGTTACGCGGTTTGATTGGATGATACGTTTTTAGCGGATAAAATCCAAAGGAGAGATTTTTCTCATTTATCCGGACACCGTACTTGGTCAACAGTACGGAGAGTGTAGTTTGAGTCTTATGACCTGTCACACCCCCAAACCAGGATGGCGGAAATATTCGGGGGTGGTAGACTTCACGTAGTATCATAACAGTTGAATATTGTAAAGAAAGTAAGCACAACCATCAT
Organism: Lactuca virosa; assembly: GCF_052849685.1. Lineage (NCBI taxonomy): Eukaryota > Viridiplantae > Streptophyta > Magnoliopsida > Asterales > Asteraceae > Lactuca > Lactuca virosa. The sequence goes on along the minus strand of NC_136432.1, from coordinate 147,181,988 downwards.
AAATATAATAAAAACTTACATCGTTGCGTGTAATAGATGCCTTAGCGTTCCTTCTCCAAAAGCTAATGGTTACTTGTATTACTGATTCCCTGAGAAATACAAGTAGTTTTGAAAAAGTGTCAACAATTAAGTTGGTGAGTTCATAAACGTTTTTGTACTGAAATTTGTATGTCCTTTAGTAAAAATAACTGAACGTGTTTTCCAGAAAATCCAATATTTTCTACATATAGTTTGAAAAGTTCCAAAGCCTGGAGTGCAATAGTATCTTTCGTGCTCAAATGGTGAAAGTGTATTTATACTCAAATAATGTATTTACTGAATGCATTCAAAAGTCTCGTAAATCAAACTCATTTTAATACTTCCGTGTGAATTTTATAACCATGCTATTGACCCAGACTGCCTGTAACAACGTTCTTCAGGCGTTGTAGTGTTATGACGTATGTCACCCTAGACCTGCCGGTCTAACTGTAGCTAACAGTTTAGGTGCGGGATTGTCAATCCCGTATAGATCTATATACAAGTATCACGCTCTCTCTCTAAGAGATTATGGTTTATAATACAGGACTTGAACTGCATACTCGAAAGTACGTTGAAGATGAGTGTCTCACAAAACATAGTATCAAAAGATTTAAGAAAAGAAAAGTCTATATTTCATGTAGATGAAAATATTTCATATTTACAGTGTTTATGTAAAGATGTAATGAATAACTCGTAAACTATACCCATTTCTAGTTATTCGAAAGCGTGTTTCATTTGATGACATAAACTTGGTGTAATATCAACTTTGCATGTGAAGTGTAACATTAGTATTAATGTTGTTTATCATCGATAACAACAATCTAGATAAAGTATTTGAAAACATTTATAACGACGTGTATTTTGAGTATGAGTTTATCTCGTGTTTCACTTGTATTCCCCCCCCCCCCCTAAAACATGAAAAAGGCATAAAAAGGTAGGGGTATGTACTCACCTGGAAAGTGTGGTGATTCGAAGAAAACGAGATTTTTCTCAGGCGGCACTTTACTCGGAAAGTGGTAAGTTTCTTGGGATTCTCGGAGCTTCGGACCTTCGTCAGAACTTGGATACGTAACCGGGGTGTCGGGGTCGTCTCGGGATGCTAAACGTAGAGTAGAAGTGAGAGAAAAGAGGGAAATGAGCTAGGAAAGTCAGAACCCTCGCACCCTTTTTATAGGGGCTGGTCATGGTGCGAACGCGGGGCGTTCCTGCTGGGTACGTAAGGCGTTCCCCCTATGCAGGGCGTTCCCCTGAACGCAGCGTGTTCCGAAGCCAAATTACGTCATCGCTTATGAACCTCGAATGGGACGGTGAGGAGTCAGGTCTGCAAGTACGAACGCGGCGCGTTCCCTCGGAACGCAGGGCGTTCCCTTTGGATAAGCCTCGATATGTGTGCCAAAAACTTCAAAAATGCGTAACTTTCGCATACGAGCTCCGTTTTTTACGTTCTTTACATCCACGCGTAGGTGAGAATATACTCTACAACTTTCATTTTGATTTCGTCGGCTAATTTTGAATTTATTTTTAATTGTATTTTATTTAATAGGCCGGGACAGGATAATTCCGCTAAAAATCCATAACTTCTTCATCTGGCGTCCATTTTCGTCTGTCTTTTTACTGTTGTACTAGTATTGTCGAGACCTTCAATTCTCGTTTAGGTTGTGTCGGCTGAAAATCGCTCGATCTTTATTTCGAGTTTTTAGCTGTCTACCGTTATTCCGAAACTTAGAAAAATCGTAACTTCCTCATACGAAGTAAGATTTGGGCGTTCTTTTTATGCATGCTCATGGTTTAACGTAATCTACGACTTTCGTTTAGATACCTAAGGCTAAAAAGTTTTTTTATTGAAGTTTCACTTTTTACGCTTAGCAGTGTTTTACCGGGTGTGTCGTGGATTTTCGATTGGTCATAACTTCTTCGTTATAACTCGGATTTGAGTGTTCTTTATATTTTTGGAAACCTTGGCACGATATCTAACACTTTATTCATCCAAATAGTTCATTATATTTGACTTTTTGAATGTTACATTGACTTGAAAAATATCGGGTTGTCACATCATCCCCCCGTTAGAGGGAATTTCGTCCCGAAATTTAATCTAAGATAGAGTTCTAGGAAAAAGATGCGGGTACTTTTGTTTCATCTGATCCTCGCGTTCCCAGGTGTATTCAGGTCCTCGATGGGCGTTCCAACGGACCTTCACAATGGGTATGCGACTTTGTTTAGTTCTTTTAATTTCCCGATCCATGATCTCTACTGGCTCTTCTACGAATTGGAGATTCTCGTTGATTTCAATTTCGTCCAGAGGGATAACGAGGGTCTCATCGGACAATCACTTCTTTAGGTTCGATACGTTAAAGGTAGGGTGCACGTTATTGAGTTCCTGCTGTAATCGAAGTTTGTACGCCACAAGGCCGATCCTGGCAAGGATCTCGAATGGTCCGATATACCTTGGGTTTAGTTTCCCACGCTTTCCGAAACGTATTAATCCCCTCCAGGGTGAGACTTTTAGTAGTACTCGGTCCCCAACCTAGAATTCCAAGGGTTTCCGTCTTTTATCCGCATAACTCTTTCGTCTGTCTCTTGAAGCCTTCAGTCACTCCCAGATTTGAACAATCTTCTCCATAGTTTCCCTTACGATTTCTGGTCCAGTGAGAGTGTTGTCGGTTTCTTGTCCTCTTGCTAGTTGTGTGTCACCCACTTCAGCCCAGCACATAGGTGATCTGCACTTACGGCCGTAGAGGGCTTCGAATGGGGCAACCTTGATGCTCGTGTGATAGCTATTGTTGTACGAGAACTCGAACAATGGTAAATGGGTGTCCCACGCCTTACCAAAATCGATCACACAAGCTCTTAGCATATCTTCTAAGGTTTGTATGGTTCTCTCACTCTGGCCGTCGGTCTGTGGGTGATAAGCGGTACTCATGTCTAACCTTGTTCCCATAGATTTTTGTAGCGACTGCCAGAACCTCGAATTGAATCTACTATCTCGGTCTGAGATAATGGATATTGGTACACCATGTAGTCGTACAATCTCTCTGATGTATGTTCTCATTAGCTTTTCCAGTTTATACGTTTCTTTGATTGGTAGGAAGTGCGCGGATTTGGTTAACCTGTCGACGATCACCCAGATGGTGTCGAGTCCGCTTGCCGTCTTGGGTAACTTGGTTATGAAGTCCATGGTTATCCGCTCCTACTTCCACTCGGGTATTTCTGGTTGTTGCAACAATCTCGAGGGCTTTTGGTATTCCACCTTGACCTTGGCGCAAGTCAAACATTTGCTTACATAGGTAGCAATTTCGGCTTTCATGTTCGGCCACCAATACAATTTCTTGAGATCCAGATACATTTTGTCCGAACCGGGGTGTACAGAGTATCGAGTCTTATGGGCTTCATTCATGACGATATCTCTGAATCCGCCAAACTTCGGCTTCCAGATTCGATTCGCGAAGTAGCAAACCCCGTCATCCTTGACTTCAAGGTTCTTATCCATCCCTCTTAAGGCTTCATTCACCACATTTTCGGATTTCAAGGCTTCTATTTGAGCTTCCTTGATTTGTGTGGACAGGTGTGAATGGATAGTCATGGTTAAGGATTTCACTCGGCGGCCCGAGTATTCCTTCCGGCTGAGGGCATCAGCTACTACATTAGCTTTCCCAGGATGATAACGAATGTTGCGTTCGTAATCGTTTAGTAGTTCTACCCACCGTCTTTGTCTCATGTTGAGTTCCTTTTGACTGGGGATGTGTTGATGGCTTTTATGATCGGTAAAGATTGTACATTTCGTGCCGTAGAGACAGTACCTCCAGATCTTTAGAGCGAAAACGACTGCTCCTAGTTCGAGATCGTGCGTGGTATAATTGACCTCATGCGTCTTGAGTTGTCTCGAGGCGTATGCGATGACCTTCCCTCGTTGCATGAGGACACATCCAAGTCCCTGGTTTGACGCATCACAATAGACCACGAAGTCTTCTATTCCTTCTGGCAAGGATAATATAGGTGCGCTGCATAGGGCTCGCTTTAGTGTTTGGAATGCAACGTCTTGCTTTTCTCACCAGCTGAAGGTTACACCCTTCTGAGTCAGGGTGGTAAGTGGCTTAGCAATCTTCGAAAAGTTTTGTATGAACCTTCGGTAATACCCAGCAAGGCCCAAGAATTGTCGGATTTCCGTTGGAGTCCTTGGAGTTGTCCAGTTCTCGATTGCCTTGATTTTGGAAGGGTCCACGTGTATCCCCTCCTTGCTGAGCACATGACCTAGGAAATCTACTTTCCGAATCCAAAATTCGCACTTTGAAAATTTTGCGTAAAGTTTCTCTGTCCTTAATGTTTGCAAGATCTGTCGGAGGTGTTGGCTATGTTCCTCCTTGCTCCTTGAATAAATGAGTATATCATCTATGAATACGATCACAAATTTGTCCAGGAAAGGACGATATACTTGGTTCATCAAGTCCATGAACACTGTCGGTGCATTTGTCAATCCAAAGGGCATCACTGCAAACTCTTAGTGACCATAGCGAGTCCGGAATGCCGTTTTGGGAATATCTCCTTCCAGAACTCGCAGCTGGTGGTACCCAGATCTTAAATCGATCTTTGAGAAGTAGCTCGCTCCCTGCAGTTGGTCGAATAGATCGTCTATGTGCGGTAAGGAATATCGGTTCTTGATCGTGAGTTTGTTCAGCTCTCGGTAATCGATGCACATGCGAAAAGATCTGTCCTTCTTCTTTACGAACAGGACTGGCGCTCCCCACGGTGAGAAGCTCGGTCTGATGAATCCCTTGCTTAGCAGTTCGTTCAGCTGGCTGGATAACTCCTGCATTTCAGCCGGTGCTAGACGGTACGGCGATTTTGCTACCGGGGTAGCTCCGGGAACCAAGTCGATCCTGAACTCGACTTGACCTTCTGGTGGGACTCCTGGAAGATCTTCTGGGAAAATATCTGGGAAGTTGCAGACTTCCGGAATGTCTTTAATGTCCTTCACTTCTCGTTTCTTGTCTACTACGTGGGCTAGGAAGGCACGATATTCTTTGCGAAGGTATTTTTGAGCTTTGACGCAAGAGATGATTTGTAAATTGGTACCGGGTTTACCCCATAAATGATAAGAGTTTTGCCGCTTGGCAGATTAAGGCGAACGGTCCTTTCGTGACAAAGTATATCGGCATGGTGAAGGCTTAACCAATTCATACCGATGATGACATCAAAACTTCTTATAGTAATCGGCATAAGATCGATTTGGAACGAATGTTCATTTAAATTTAACGTACAGCCTATGTACATATCGTTTGCGCTTTCCGTTTTACCGTTTGCCATTTCTACTGTGAATATTTTATTGAGTGCTTGGGGTTTTTGATTAAGTAAGTGTTTGAATTTATGACTCACGAAACTTCTGTCCGCACCACAGTCAAATAATATGCACGCATAAATGTTGTTGAGGAGAAACGTACCCGTAACCACTGTGGGATCGACTATTGCGTCGTTCTGCCCTATTGCCATCACTCTTCCTACACCACCGACATTCTTTGCCTTAGGGCAATCCCTCTTGTAGTGCCCAGTTTCCCCACACCCATAACATGTCTGGCTCACTCCAGCACCAGGAACTTGGGTGATTGGTCGCGCTGGTGCCCTACAGAAACGGGCAGCGTGCCCTTTCCTGTCGCAGTTTTTACAGTGCATCTCGCTGCAATTCCCGTTGTGATGGTAATTGCATTTTTTGCACTTTGGTAGGTTCCCAACATATTATTTTACCGGCGTAGGGGTAACAGGGACAGCAGTGGGGGCAGTAGCTGCATGGACCGCCACCATTTGTTTCTTTGAAGGTTCTTGCGAAGTTTGACCTTTCCTTTTGTTCCAAAACTTCTTCTTGTTGTTGTTGTTGTTGGCATTGCTGTTATTGTTGTTGCTTCCTTTGGTTGGTTCCGGGACGATGGTCGGCAGACCCCATGATCGATGAGGGATTGTGCCAGTTGTTTGGCACGATCGAACGTCGTGGGTTTGGAAGCTAGCACACTTCCTCGAAGCTGGGGCGACAGCCCCCAGATATACCTTTCCACCTTCTTGCTTTCTACGGCCATCATCCCTGGGCAAATTATTGTTAAATCACTGAACCTATTCGTATAGGTTGTGATGTCCAAGCCCACCATAGTCAATTCCCAAAGTTCGTGTTCAAGTTTCTGGATTTCGCCCCTTGGGCAGTACTCTCGTAATAGAATTTGCTTCAGGTTCTCCCAACCCATGGAGTTTGCCACCACCAGAGTTAGTGACTTGACGTGGCCATTCCACCACGTTAGGGCTCGTTCGGAGAAAGTACAGGCGGCAAATTTCACTTTGCTCTCTTCGGGGCACGAGCATATCTCGAACACGGCTTCCATTTTTTCTATCCATTAGGATAGAGCCATCACTCCCCCGGTTCCATTAAAGGGGATGGGTTTGCTGTTGGAGAAGTCCTTCTAAGTACATGTTGGGTTTTGAGCATTCTAACACTCCTATGGTGTACATGCAACCCTATAAACCTTGGATCTATGTTTTCTCTATTATACATGCAAATATTAACTATTCCAAGGTTTCATCCTAAGTAGCATATTATGAAGCACCTATACTACAAAGTTCTAGTTAGATGACATACCTTTTGATGTAGCTTGATGTCTTCAAGCTTTAAGAGCTTAGCCCCAATAGTGTGGAAGTCTCAAATGGAATCACAAATCACCAAAACACCTTGGAAGAACTTGAGAGAATATGTATGCACACTAAAATCGGCCCACTCTTATTTTCACACAGTTGTGCCAATTTTGTGAGCCAAGGACCCCTTTATATATTATGGAGGATTAGGGTTACATCCATGTAAACCCTAATACCCATGACCTTTCATTTACATAGGATCCATGGGTTAAAAGCTCCATGGACCATCCATGAAAGCTTAGCCCAACCTAAATGAACTTGGCCCATTCCATATATATAAGAGTCCATATTTAATTAGTTCTTTTTGATCACTTAATTAATTCTAAATTAATTCTTGATCAATACTAATTAAATAATATGATTCCATATTAATATATTAGAACTTATAATATATTAATATAAATCATAAATATACTATTCTCAAAAGACTATCCATATAAATTGTGCCGGTGAAGTGCAACCCAAATGGACCATGCCGGGTCGGGTCAAGTACATACCAAATATAGTTATGGACTTAGACATTAATCCAACAGTCTCCCGCTTGGATAAGTCTAAAACTATTATTGAGTATGACTTCAAACCCTGACTAGCAATCGTAGCTCTCAAAAGCTTCTGTCGAACTCTGACCTTGTCAATGACTTGTCCATTAGATAAGGGATCATATATTCCTCCATTCTAGATATCATATGGACTGAGACATGGATTATAATCATTCTCTCTGTCCATTTGTTGTTTCTCGATTTTCGATTTATGATGACTGACTGATTGAATAAATCAAATCAGTCCTGGCTTGGCCAAGCACTCACATGTGTCATCGCTAAATCATCGAGGGGCCCACATATATCGCTTTTATCCCGAAGGTAAAAGGAATGGATAAACTTCGACTCATATGGCTTGTTCTACTACTTGTTGAATCATACACAAAAGTACGTTTTATAACATCGAGTTACCAAATGCGTTTTCATGCAATCAATGTATAACCAACTCATAGTAACAACTCATATCTCTAGGTTTGAAGAATATAAGATATTATCGTCTCATGATCACTCGTGATAAAATCCATGAAGTGATTCAAATGAGCGCGGGTTGAATCCAATACTCAGAACTTATGAGCACTCATGAGTGTTGTAGCACCACTTTGTCCACCAACTTGGACCTCTACAAACCAACCCATGACAGTCTTGATTCATATCTACTTCCAACATATGACCAACTGTGGATGGTTTGAATAACTTAATCATTCAGGAAGAGCGACTTAGTTATTCTGGAAGTCAAAACATGCAAAGTGAAACACAAGAATAAATGAATCAAATATGGTATCAAACCCTATGAATATAAATAAACACCTTTATTTATCACCATACTGATTAATCATTATTCATTGTTTCAGTTTTATCAACTTTATACTTGAATTAAAAACACTAGTTGTCCCATGCTCCAAGGATGTACACTATGTTTTTCTTAAACAATAGCTTTTCCATACACCAAGTATGCACTCTATGTTTGTCTATGATCCTTACTTTGTGAAATAAACCAATTGAACATAATTTCAATGATTCTAATTTCACACTCCCAAATCCTTATCGAAAAATGTGAGAATTTCAAATTCCTATCATTGAAATCTGTTTAGATTTTAAACTTATATGCACTGACCCTCTTCTAATGAATATGTACAAAGTCACAAAGACTTGTCAAGAGTCATTATAAGGTATTCCAATGGAGATCAAATCCATTGAAACTAAGTCTCATATTCAAAGTACATTGCTTTGGACATGCTTCTTGCATTAAGTTTTCTAATCTTACACAGATAACTTCCACCTATGGAGACAACTCCATATTCTCATTTTGACTATCACTTCTGAATAAGAGATGCCTCTTTTCAGAATATGTCAATATGGTCCTTCCAAAATTAGCACTATACTTCCAACTGCCCCTGAGCAACCAATCTTTGGTAAACCTCAGATTGTCCTCGACAATTGCTTAATCATTTTAGTCATGTCCAATTCTAGACCTTTTCCCTTCTTAATGCCTCTGGGCATTTGGAAAAATTTAGAAATGACAAATATTATAGCACATGCAATCGATCTTGTACCCAAAGCAAATGGTACACAATTCATGATGTCTCACATAAAGACATGATTCTAGACCAGTCTTTTGCTACAATATTTTTATTTGCAATGTTTTTCAAAATTTGACTATGAAGAGGGATGCCGTAATCATAATCGAATTTTAAGAACGCAATATATAGAATTTCCTTAAGTTGAACCAATCCAACATGAAATTCATATATATATTCTTGACTAAAGATGATTAAGGTCTCAATCTAAGCCTTTAGATCTGAAATGAAGTATATCCTCTCCCTTAATTATAGCAAAACAACTTTTTCAATCCCTACAGCCTCACGAATTGAAACTTTTGTTTTCTATAATTAACATTGCTAACTTGCAACACTAACAATAATTATCATGCTCCCACTAACATGATGATTATTAGCATAACACTTATGCTCCCACTAGCTTTGACATGTACTCAGAAATCAGCTGGACTTCTAGAAATCAATACTTTATTGACTTTCTTACCAAAGTTCAGATTTCTGATACGAGATGCTTTGATAAAACTTTATCAAAATCATACACCTTTCCTTAGATAGCATGCATGTGTGTCTAAACAATTTCAGATCTATGAAAAGGGATGTTGTAATCATAGTCTCAATTGTTTAGACCTTTTGCCATCTGCTTCAAATCTACTTGGTGGAAGTGTTTCCTCACCATCATTTTCATGAATCGGAGAGAAACCTTATGACCCTTAGATTTTATGGTGTATGTGTTCTTATCCATGTGAATCGTCAAAACCATAGTCACAAGACAAGGATAATGACAAATCCAAACTCATATGGACTAACTTATGCAATCTTAACTTCTTGCCACCTGGCAGTACAGGGCCTGCCATTGCTTCCAAGTTGTTATGCAACCAATTGAGAACTTTCAGAACTCCTATACAAAGCCAACTTTAAGTGGAATGGGCACAGAATATGTCAACACGATAGGTTATAAACCTCAAGTCGTGTGCTAGTGAAGAACCTCAGGTTTTATTCTTGATTAGTTCTTGAAATTCTTTTTAGGATCTTTAAGACTCCCACTATCCTCTTGACATATAAGACTATCTTGCCAAATATTCAAGAGATAGTGCGGATTCTTTATCAAGACAAACACTTCACACAATTGGCCTTAGTTGGTCTTTGTTTTATCCAAAACATCACAACTTACCAATTTCAAATGTACAAGAGTAGGACACTTTTACTCTTATATTTGACAAGTGTTTTAAACCTTTCTTTAAGATATGTCACTCAAGTTACAATCTTGGAGTATGACTCTAAGAATTGTTTTGGAACGAAGTATGACTCATCTTCCTGATCTAACCATTTCAACAATTCATGACTCCTCTTCTTAGTCATAAGAATGCACTAAGATGACCTTTAGAGGACTAATTGTGATATGATTTCTAAATCATTAAGATGATCACAAACATGATACTAAAGTACTCTCCCATCTTTTCATATTTGAGAAACTTTTATATTTCTGCCTAATTTGATTCTTCCCATTCGTTCTGCCATACATTGAGACTTTTCCAATGTTTCAGAATTATACTTAAACTTGTAAGTATAACCATATTTACAAAACTTTAGTAAATCAAATAGTCTTAACGAGCTTTGTGGTGGACATGACCAGTGCACAAGAATGTGTACTTGATCCCTTTAGTCCTTCACTTGACTCACACATCCATGTGAACAAGTAATTAGTCTTGATTTTCCAATGCTTGAAAGTTCTCATTCATCATACTATTCAACTTGCATGATTCCAAGTTTCGGTCCAATTGAAACTGGGGTGATGAGGAACTTTCCTGATTTGGTAAATTTAGACACTACCACAAATGAAAGAATCAAATCCATTTTCCAATATTGCTGTCAGTGGAATCATATAAGCAACAATTTTCCACAAATGCCATTGTAAGGATACTTCAAATAAACAAAATTAAACAATTTTCTTTTATTTTAAAACTTTGCGGAAAAACTTATCCTTACAATCCACATGGAAAATTGTTGTTATCTATTCCTTAGCAATATATCATGACTTCTTAAGCAACGGCTCAAAATTCTGATGCGATCGAAATCCACCTTCGCGATCAGAATCAGCATATACTTCCTTTAAAATTTCTCTCTATTCTTTGATTCTTAAAACATGAACATGTGACCTAGTCACATCATGTAATGAGGATCTCAGAATAGAACTTAACAGAGTTAGATAATGGTCGCTACCTGATGTAGAGTCAAACTTATTGACTTTAACATCCTTAGGTAAATTTGGCAGCTTTGCAATCAACGCCCCTTCCTTTGGCAAAATAAACATATGGACCCTTTGGTAATGGGACTATCTCAGACTTAGCCTTTCTCTTTACCATTTGGTCAACCGGGTTGACTATGGCCAATCCCTTTCCATTGGGAAGAGAATGCTTTTTCTGGATTTCCAGTGTCACCATTGTCACTGTCCATAAAGTTTTTGGGAAGTTGATCTTCTAATCAAATTTGCTTCACTATCGTTCCAAATCATTGTTGATTCAGCAGCACCAAGCAAATAGATATGATCATTAAGGTTCATGTCATATTCTGTATCATAGTAGTCCCAAAGGAACTCACTATGTGACTTAGAAAGTGATTGAACATCCAACTTTCTCAAGACTTTGAAACCCAAATCTCCCGGCTTGTCAATATGTGACTTCATCTCTAAGATGTGATCACACATAGACCTTGCCTGCCATTAGGGCTTGAGTGACCTTGAACTTGTGGGTTAGGGAGAATAATTGGAGGAGGTGGAGGAAGTAAAGTTCCAAGAGATTTGGGAAGATCATAGATGTCTGAACTCGACATCTTTTGGGAGATATTCAAGATAGTTGATCTAAAGTCCTTAATATAACACCCAATATGAAATATTAAGGCTAGGATCCAACAACCTATTTATAACTGGAAGAGGGATGCCGTAATCCGAGTTATAAAATAGTTGAAGGTAGGTAAATGACGATTTACCAATTTCCACCATGAAAAACGAAATAATTTAATTAGGTTTTTTTACTTGGATTTGAAACTCCTAGATCTTTTGAGATTCATTGAACTTTTCAATGGCATGTTTTAATCTCGAGTGTGCCCTTCAGGTTTTGTAACTGGGATGCCGAGGATCACAAAACAAGGTGTGAAGTAACCATGCAAATATACTTGGTACCCTTAATATTTACCCCTCAATCGATGTGCCGGTTAACCACACGAGCTCCACCGATACTATGATAAATATTAAGTTACCCTTTGCCTACTTTGTTAAATCCAGGTTAGTGTGCCGGTTAACCACACACGCTCCACTAACGGTTTAAATAAAGTGCAAAGTGTAATTTCATGGATTAGCACCTTATTCACATTTTCCTAATTAACTAAGATTGGGGATTAATAAAAGGTTTAGTTACTTAGTATTTATCATTAATACTTTTAATGAAGGGAGAATTATAGTCCTTGTCCTACCTGTTCGGCTAACGACCCTCCACCAGTCAAGGAAGCGGTGGGTGAGAGTGGACACCCATTAAGCTGCCATTTTATAGGCAACAACCTTATACCCCCCTTATAGACCGGATTCGTGAATGAGGCCTACTAATGGTAAGACGACTTGCTTTTATACATATAATATATTAAACTTTTAATATTATAATAGTATAAGGGTGTATTTTAGACATTTAAAATACTTGATGGTTTAATCTATTAATTAAACTAGACTTTTAATTTAATTAAACTCAAACCATATATTTATGGATTTAATAATACTGTTTTAATTAAACGCTTTAATTAACTATTAATAAAGTCCATAAGAGTTAATTTGAACTATTCAACAAAACATCATAATTCCAATTATTAAACTCAAAATTAAAACCATTTAATTAATTGTTTAAGTTATGAACCCAAGAGTTTTAGAGTTCAATTCTTTTTTTTCGTAAAAAACTTTTCTCAAATTCCAAAACTTGAGGGCAAGTTTTGTTATTCTTGAAAACCTTTGGATTCCATAACTTATGGAATTAATGGTGTTTTATGATGAAACTTTCCATGTTCCATAACTTAAGAACAAGTTATGGAATTCTTTAAAACATTAACACCAAATTTTGTAACTCCATAAAAACTTTGAATCAAATTTTTTTTTTTTAAAAAACTTTCATATCCATAACTTATGAAAGTTTAAAAAACCCTTAAGATCACAACTTTAAAAAAAACTTTTGAGCTCCAAAATTTTATGACAAAATTTGTAACTCCTTAAAACATTTTGATCAACCTTTTAAAACTAATAAAATAATCATATCATTTTATCTTTTACTAAATTTGACCTAATTCTACTCATATAACAAATGATTCAAATTTTACAAATAATTCGTTTTTCACAAAACAAGTAATTATCTTAAAATTTGACAAACGTCATGTCTTTTTTTCCTTTTTTTTCAACTTGAAAATAAAACATTTGCATCAATATAACAGAAAACAACCCATGGCTCTGATACCACTGTTGGGTTTTGAGCATTCTAACACTCCTATGGTGTACATGCAACCCTATAAACCTTGGATCTATGTTTTCTCTATTATACATGCAAATATTAACTATTCCAAGGTTTCATCCTAACTAGCATATTATGAAGCACCTATACTACAAAGTTCTAGTTAGATGACATACCTTTTGATGTAGCTTGATGTCTTCAAGCTTTAAGAGCTTAGCCCCAATAGTGTGGATGCCTCAAATGGAATCACAAATCACCAAAACACCTTGGAAGAACTTGAGAGAATATGTATGCACACTAAAATCGGCCCACTCTTATTTTCACACACTTGTGCCAATTTTGTGAGCCAAGGACCCCTTTATATATTATGGAGGATTAGGGTTACATCCATGTAAACCCTAATACCCATGACCTTTCATTTACATAGGATCCATGGGTTAAAAGCTCCATGGACCATCCATGAAAGCTTAGCCCAACCTAAATGAACTTGGCCCATTCCATATATATAAGAGTCCATATTTAATTAGTTCTTTTTGATCACTTAATTAATTCTAAATTAATTGTTGATCAATACTAATTAAATAATATGATTCCATATTAATATATTAGAACTTATAATATATTAATATAAATCATAAATATACTATTCTCAAAAGACTATCCATATAAATTGTGCCGGTGAAGTGCAACCCAAATGGACCATGCCGAGTCGGGTCAAGTACATACCAAATATAGTTATGGACTTAGACATTAATCCAACAGTACATTCCCCGGAACGACTATGGTTTTGGCCATTTGTAGAGCTGTTTATTCCTCCTCCTGATCCGTTGTTACTCACTTGCGCCATTGCTGCGGTTACGGCAGCTGTTACAGCAGCCTGAAAGGTAGCAGCATTCATTGACGGAGGGGGTGGTGGAGGTGGTGTTGGTGTTCCTGTATTATTGAAGCGTCGAGGATTTCTTCTTGGTGGCATGATTCTGCCACAAGTTAAGAGACGAATCCTTGATAAGTCATTAGAAATGATTATGGAAGGTTTTAGTATTATAAGTTTTGGTTCTGAACATTTCTGGTTTTCGCATGTTAATGGAAACTTTCAAAAATAAGTGTATGATTCTTTTAAGAATTAAATGGAATACTCTAGGAAAATATCGGGTTGTCACATGACCGGTCCGTGGATGGCTTTTGGCGGTAGTACCCTTGGGATTTGAAAAAGATTTGGCACGCGAATTACTCCTAGGTTTTGATTTGACTATATATTGATGTGATTTTGAAGGTTTAGGAATTGGGAAAATACCCTTCCACTTTGGATGGTTTAAGGAATATTTTTGAAAAGTTGTGACTTTCTTTTGGAATTTTGCAGGAGTGTTTGAAAAGATTTTTGTCACTGTACATTCGTATTTGGTTGATTCTTTGTCTACCATACTTTTTGAAAGATTTTTGGCAGTAGTGGGTTTTTCTAAGTTCTTTTGATTTAAAAATTTTGCTTGTTTTAAAGTTTGTTTTTGAGATCAGTATCCTACTTTTTACCTCGGGACTTGAGTTCCTCTTTGAAAGCCAATTTTGCTTGAGTCTTTGGAGAACCACAGTCAGAAATGTTTAACTGTGGTTTCTTGAAAACCTTTCAATGATTTGAAAAATGAGGACTTGAGTCATCCGAACTAGAAAGTTCAGGACTCTGTGAGCATTCGCCAAATTCAAAATTTTCAATTGGTAATTCATGAAGAATGGGTTGAATGGTCACTATGCTTTTGACTGCGGTCTGCGGTGCCGATGACTGGACTTCCGCAGAGTATGTGAAGGATGGTTCATTATTGGGACACTTTATGGAAGGCAAGGATGTATAATTTACAACTACTTCTGGTCCTTCCACAACGATTTCTTCATCTACATCTGAAGATGACTGAGAACCGGGACAAATTGTGCTAATGATGGGTAATTGATCACTTGGATTACCAGAGGATTCAAGAAGAATTTCCTCGATGACACAATTGTTACTCAGCTCATGAAGTTTACCGAAGTGACATCTTATGTCTTCGGGGAACGTTTTATCATTGACTGGATAATAAAACTCTCGATCAGGTGGGAAATATGGTCGATCAACATTGAACCAAGGAGTTGAGTTCTCATCAATTGAGTACCCATTGGACCATCCCCAGTTATAGGTGTTGTGTACGTTCCGATTGTTCACTAAGTTTTCATTTGCTTCAGTTTCATTAAAAAGCTTTTCTATTAATTGATCTAACGTACAATTTCTTTCCGGGCAAGATCCCGTTGATTTAAAGCAATATCTAACTGAGTTTCATTCAACATCCTAACATCCTTTTCTAACAACAAATCCTTTTCTAGCATGACAACCTTAAGTATCTTATCCTCAAGTCTTCCTCTCACATGATATAGTTGTTGGGATGCTATATTCTTTTCATCTAGTGCTTTGTTGTACTCTGAAAGGACGACCACACATGTGTCATTATGTCACACCCCCAAACCAGAACGACGAAAACGTTTGGGGGTGGATGACGTCATGTGCAGTATCACAACAATTGCATAATAATAATCAAAGTACAACGACCATGATATTGATAATGTATAGTTTTACATCTGTGTTCAAATAATTTATACTTGACACCAAAATTGTATAGCAAAAACTAAAAGATGTGACTCTATGATACTCCATATTCTCAAAATCTGTGGATAACTGTTTACTATTTTCCTGAGAATACAAGTAGTTTTGAAAAGAATGTCAATAATTAAGTTGGTGAGTTCATAAGCATGTTTGTATTTGAAATCTGTCATTTGTTCCTTGAAAATGTAAGTGTGTTCTTCCAGAAAATCCTATATTTTTTGTTGTAAATGTATTATAGTCTTAATATCCGAAGACCAAAATGTATAAGTGTTGTTGTACTCTAAAATAGTATAATGTAGTTTTAGTTTGCATAAAACCGATAAATGTTTGTTTCTAGAAATGTAAGTGTGCTCTGTACTGGAAATAGTATTCTGTATTTGTACTTGTATGAAAACTCTGTAAATGTAAGTGCCTGGATCCACCAGCTATACTGTATAATACTGTATTGTAGTTTTATTATTTAATAAAACTATGTGAAGTTGTTTATGTATTCGTACACTAATCGTATTGTTCAATACCAAATTGTGAGTTATTATAACCATGCTTGATGAACTAAAATTACCTGAATACGACGTTCGTTAGGCATCGGAAATGGTACGACATTTGTCACCCCATGCCTGCAGGCCTAACCGTAGCTAACAGTTTAGGTGCGGGATTGTTAGTCCCGTATAGATCTATACACAAGTGTCACGCTCTCCCTCCAGGAGACTCTGGTTATAATTTCAGGGCTTGGTTGGTACTTGGATAAATACTTGAAGTATGTCTCACAAAGCTATATTGATGGTTACGTGTAGAATAATGAAAAGTCACTTTGTAATGGATAAAGTGTATGTATGTTTCATAAACTAGACCTATTATAGTTTATATATTTGTTTCCGTATTGTAACATGAACTTGGTAAAATAGTACGTTTGTTCCATAAACTATACCTATTATACTTTATATGTTTGTTCCTATTGAATTGAAAACCTTTGTATTATTAACGACTTTGCAAGTTTGAAATCGTAGATCCGTGATAAAGATATTCCGTGAAATTTAACATTGATGTCCAAATGGTAATACAATAAATTGTAAAAATATTGTTTTTGTTCAACATGTTTAAATAGTTTTATACTTATATATATAATACTTATATAATTACGATTAAAAAGGGAGTCGGACAAATGATTCTACCCTAAGCCCACAACCAAACAAGGAATAGGAAATAAGGCAAAAATCACCAATCCTAAGCATGTTGAATCCTAATTATATATATATATATATATATATATATATATATATATATGTATATATATGTATATATATATATATATATATATACATATATATACATATATATATATATATATATATATATGTATATATATATATATATATATATATATATATATATATATATATATATTTAAATTATGATAACAATTGAAACTATTTGAAATATTTTAAATATTAACACAAGGTTTCTTGTATTTTACTTGTATTCCCCCCTAAAACAATGAAAAATCATGAAAACGTAGGGGTATGAACTCACCTCAAGTGTGTGTTCTTGGTTAGGTACGATGTGGTAGTGATGTTCTTCGTTAGAACACGCGGAAAAATCCAAATCCTAATAGTATTTAAACATATAATATTGTGTTTAAATTAGTGAAATGATTAACTTAAGTGTTAAATAACACTAGTTATGTATAAATACTTACAAGAAGTGTTTGGAAATTAACTTGATATATTGATTTCTTGGGAAAACTTGAAGATGTTATGGGTAACTGCTTTGAAAATATGAAGGATTGTATATGGGTTTTGAGAATGAGAAACGAGTCCACGATTTTGGTTATATATATATATATATATATATATATATATATATATATATATATATATATATATATATATATATATATATATATATATATATATATATTTATAGGGATAAAATATGATGGGATGTTTACATTGGAATGTGTATCTTATCACTTTGGGAACTTAATCAAGTAAAATATCTAGATATTTAAGGTGCATTTCGGCCAAAAGAAGGTGATTTCGACCTAACTAAGACCAAAATCCTCTTCATTTCAGTTTAGCATCACACCTAAGTGGGTGATTTCGGTTCTAGAAGAAAGCACAAGGAGATTTCGGCCAAAACCAAAATCGAAAACCTAAAGTGGTCCAAGATACCCAAAACCAAAAACCTAATGTTTCTAGATGCTTAAAACCGAAAACACAAGTGTTCTTAGATTCCAAATACCGAAATCAACATGATAAGGTGCATTTTATGCTTTTTAACTTAATTCCTTGACTTATGTTGACTTGTATTTAACTTATATATGCATGCTTTTCAATATATGCTCATACAATAACTTATTAAACATGCCTTTATGGCATTCAAAGTTTTTATTGTATCAAAGTTATGATGTGAATTCACTTGTACATGGTTGTAGTTTAGACTCTTATTTGAACAAGTTTGACTTACATTGTCTTGAAATAACAGGTTGTTACATTATTCACCCCGTTAGAGGAAATTTCGTCCTGAAATTGTTTCTAAAGTGGTACTCATGAACTACGGAAAAGATGTGGGTACTTTTGTTTTATCCGATCTTCCCGTTCCCAAGTGAATTTAGGTCACCACCTGGCATTCCAACGAACCTTCACTATTGGTATACGACTTTGTTTTGTTCTCTTTATTTCCTTATCCATGATTTCCATTGGTTCTTCTACGCAGTGTAAACTCTCGCTTATCTCGATTTCATCGAGTGAGATTACAAGAGTCTCATCAGATAGACAATTCTTTAGATTGGATATGTGAAACGTCTGATGTATGTTACTGAGTCCATGCGGTAGTTTGATTTTGTAAGCCACCGAGCTGATTCTAGCAAGAATTTTGAATGGTCCGATGTACCTTGGATTTAATTTTCAACGTTTGCCAAAACGTATCATTCGTTTCCAGGGTGAGACCTTTAACAGGACGCGGTCACCAACCTGAAATTCCAAGGGTTATCGTCGTTTGTCCGTATAAATCTTTTGTGTGTCTCTAGAAGCTTTCAGTCGTTCCCAGATTTGGACGATCTTCTCTGTTGTTTCTCGAATGATCTTGGGACCGGTTAGAGTGCTGTTGGGTACTTGTTTCTTGGCTAGTTGTGTATCACCCACTTCAGCCCAGCACAGAGGAAATCTGCACTTACGGCCATAGAGGGCTTCAAATGGTGCAACTTTGATGCTAGTGTGATAACTGCTGTTGTATGAGAATTCGACGAGTGGTAAATGGGTATCCCAAGCTTTGTCAAAATCTATCACACAAGCTCTCAACCTGTCTTCCAGCGTTTGTATGGTTCTCTCGCTTTGCCTATCAGTCTGGAGATGGTACGCTGTACTCATGTCGAGTTTAGTTCCCAATGACTTTTTCAGTGATTGCAAAAACTGCGACGTAATCTACTATCTCTGTCATAGATATTGGATATTGGCACACCATGCAATCATACTATCTCTTTAATGTACATCATTTTTAACTTCGCCGCTCCCACATCTATTCAGGTATTTCTGATTGTTGTAGTAAACCCGAAGGTTTCTGGTATTCTACCTTAACTTTGGCGCAAGTCAGGCACTTGCCCACGTATGTAGCAATTTCTGCTTTCATGTTCGACCACCAATAGAGTTTCTTGAGATCCAGATACATCTTATCTGAACCTGGATGAACGGAGTATCGACTTTTGTGGGCTTCATTCACGACGACATCTGTGTATCCAACGAACTTTTGTGTCCAGATTCGATTCATGAAAGAACGAACTTCATCATCCTTTACTTCTAGGTTTTTATCCATTCCTCTTAAGGATTCACCTACCACATTATCAAGTTTCAAGGCTTCCAACTGAGCCTCTTTGATCTGCGTAGACAGATGTGAATGGATTGTCATAGTTAGAGACTTTACTCGGCGACCCGAGTACTCTTTTCGACTAAGGGCATCTGCTACCACATTAGCTTCCCGCGATGATAGCGAATTTCACATTCGTAATCATTGAGTAGTTCTACCCATCGTCGTTGCCTCATATTAAGTTCTTTCTAATCAAAGATGTGTTCGAGGCTTTTATGATCTGTGAAGACTGTGCATTTCGTACCATAAAGGTAATGCCTCCAGATCTTTAGAGCAAAACTATTGCTTCTGGTTCAAGGTCGTGCGAAGTATAGTTAACTTCATGGTTCTTAAGCTGTCTCGAGGCATAGGAAATTACCTTTCCTTGTTGCATAAGAACGCAACCTAGCCCTTGCTTGGACGCATCGCAGTAAACTACAAAATCTTTCGTCCCTTCTGGGAGGGACAGGATTGGGGCGCTGCAGAGGGCTCGCTTTAGTGTCTGGAAGGCAGTCTCTTGCTTCTCTTCCCAATTGAAGGTTACATCCTTCTGAGTGAAAGCGGTGAGTGGCTTTGCAATCTTGGAGAAGTTTTGGATGAACCTTCTGTAATAGCCAGCGAGGCCTAAAAATTGGCGAATCTATGTTGGAGTTCTCGGGGTCGCCTTGTTTTCGATAGCTTTTATTTTAGAAGGATCCACATGTATCCATTCCTCGCTGTCCACATGACCTAAGAAATCTACTTTTCGAATCCAGAATTCGCACTTTGAGAACTTCGCATAAAACTTCTCTGCCCTTAATGTTTCCAAGACTTGTCGCAAGCGTTGGCTGTGCTCTTCCTTACTTCGGGAATAGACTAGAATGTCGTCGATGAAAACTATTACAAACTTGTCTAAGTAAGGTCGACACACACGGTTCATCAGGTCCATATACACTATGGGCACATTCGTTAAACCAAGGGCATCACTACGAATTCATAGTGACCGTAGCAAGTTCTAAAAGCGGTTTTTGGAATATCTTCCTCCTGGAATCGTAGCTGATGGTATTGTGATCTTAGGCTAATCTTTGAAAACAAACTTGCTCCTTGAAGTTGGTCGAAGAGGTCGTCGATTCGAGGTAAAGGGTATCGTTTTTGATAGTAAGTTTATTTAATTCCTGATAATCTATGCACATGTGGAACGATCCATCCTTCTTCTTCACAAACAAGACTGGTGCTCCCTAGGGTGAGAAGCTTGGTCTAATGAATCCTTTGCTTAATAGTTCGTTTAGTTAGCTGGATAGTTCCTGCATCTCTACTGGTGCTAAGCTGTAAGGGGATTTGGTTACGGGGGTAGCTCCGGGAATCAAGTTGATTCTGAACTCGACTTGGCGTTCAGGAGGAACTCCTGGAAGATCTTATAGGAATACGTCGGGGAAGTTACATACTTCGGGAATGCTCTTGATGTGTTTTACTTCTTGTTTCTTATCTACCACGTGAGCTAAGAAGGCACGATATTACTTGCGAAGATACTTTTGGGCCTTGACACAAGAAATGATTTGGAGGTTTGTATCGGCTTTGTCGCCATAAATAACAAGGGTTTCGCTACTTGGCATATTAAGGCGAATGACGTTTTCATAACATAGGATATCAGCACGGTGAGGACTTAACCAATCCATTCTGATGATAATGTCGAATCTTTTAACTGAGACCGGCATAAGGTCAATTTGGAAAGAATAGTTGTTTAGAGTGAGTTTACATCCTATGTATATATCGTTAGTGCTCTCTATCTCTCTGTTTGCCATATCTACGGTGAATGTGTCTTTTAGTGATTGAGGATTTTGATTTAGCAAGTGTTTGAATTTATGGCTCACGAAGCTTTTCTCCACACCACTATCGAAAAGAATCCACGCATAAGAATTGTTGAGGAGAAACGTACTGGTATCCACAGTGGGATCTGCTATTGCTTCTTCGTGACCTATTGCCAATATTCTTCCAACACCGCCAACATTCTTTGCTTTAGGACAATCTCTTTTGAAGTGTCCAGTTTCACCACACCGATAACAATCCTGGCTTACTATAACGTTTGGGACTTAGGAGATTGGTTGTGTCGGTGCCTTACAGAAACGGGCGGTATGCTTATTTCTGTTGCAGTTTTTACAATGCATTTCCCTGCAAAATCTTGTGCGATGGAAGTTGCACTTGTTACACTTTGAAAGGTTTCCAACATATCGACTCGGAGTTGCTGGAGTAGCAGGTACAATAGTAGGAACAGTTAGGGGAACAGTAGTAGGAATGGTGGCAGCATGAACTGCCACACTTTGCTGCTTCTTTGAGGGCTCTTATGACGACTTTCCCTTCCTATTGTTCCAAAATTTCTTCTTTTTGCCACCTTCTTTAGGTTGCTCGGGAATGACTCTCATGAAGCCTTGGCGAACTCCATGATTCACGAGTGTCTGTGCCAGACGCTTGAGACTATCGAACGTAAGTGGGTTGGAAGCTATCACGTTCCCTTGGATCTGAGGAGATAGTCCCCAGACGTACCATTCCACTTTCTTTCTTTCCGAGGTGACCATCCCGGGACGAAGAATAGCCAATTCACTGAATCTGGCAGTGTAAGCAACAATGTCGGAGTCTTTCATCGTCAGACCCCAGAGCTCTTGCTCTAGCCTTTGTACCTCACCTCTTGGGCAGTATTCTGCCTGCATCAGAACTTTTAAGTCTTCCCAGCTCATGGCGTTTGCTACTGGGAAAGTCCATGACTTGACATAGCCGTTCCACCAAGAGAGGGCTCAGTCCATGAAAGTGCGTGCTGCAAATTTCACTTTGCTAGCTTCAGGGCATGCACAGATTTCAAACACCGGTTCTGTCTTCTCGAACCAACGTGTTAAAGCAATGGCACCTCCAGTGCCATCAAAGGATTTGGGTTTGGCATTCATAAAGTCTATATAGGAACACTCCCTTGGGTGTCCATGGATTTCTCCATGATTAGAAGGGTTGGCACCACTACCCGCCCTACTAATACCACTTGCGTTGATTTGGGTCATGGCGGTTGCCATGATGACTGATATTGCTGCTTGGAAAACAGCAGGGTCATACTGTGGAGGTGGCGGCGGTGGTGGAGTTAGTGGAGTGTTGTTGAAACGCATGTTTGATATAAGTGGCAACATCTTTTTCTATTAAGTTTAAAGAGGAAATGATTATAAGTCCTCTATAGTGGTCATGAGTCAGGTGATATTGAACAAGATTTATCTTAGTCCTAAACACATCGTATCCTGGCTTTTATAATGTTCTGTTAGCGATTTACAATAGAGGTCTACTAAAATAAGTAAACAATCGCAATTTCAATTTATGAAATTTATAGCAACACTGTTAATGATTTTGTAAAGTATGACTCATACTGGGTCCTCCTATAGTCACATAGTGTGTACAAATTATATATAACCAAAATCAAATAGAACTTCGAATAAGTGATCCGACTCTAAGTCCACAACCAAACAAGGAGCAGGAAGTAAAGCAAAATCACAAATTCTAAGTCTATAAAATCTTAATTATATATAACCCTAATGTATACACTTAACAATTATAGAAATACGAGTAAGGGTCCTTTGTTTTCATTTGGTTGACTTCTGATAAGAACACCCTTCTCGACTATTAGTTTATATAACTATCGAGACTTAAATGTTATTGTTCTAGTGTTATAGTGCCATAAAATACTCCTATAGTATTTTATCTTTATGTTTGGTTCTAGAGTTTCTCTTGTATATAGAGTTGGTAAGTTTTAGACTTGTTGCAACACTACGATCACTCCCAAACACATGTTTGTCGTATCTCAAACAAATATAGTCGATCCATATATGATTACATAACTATCCAGGTTTAACCGCAGCGTCCAACTCATCCAAATACTTTTATGTAGTTCTTACTGTGATACTGTTTTTGGTATGTATGCATATTCATATACTTTTACAAAAATACATGTATTTTAGAGTATACTTCTAGTCAGAGTGTTTAAGCCCCATTGTATTTATAGTTGTATATGTTGTGTGGTTTGATATACTTAGTTCATTATAAACAATGCTATGATACCAATCTGTCACACCCCCAAACCAGAACGGCGGAAGCGTTCGGGGGCGGATGACGTCATGTGCAGTATCACAACAATTGCATAATAGTAATCAAAGTACAACAACCAAGATATTGATAATGTATAGTTTTACATCTGTTTTCAAATCAATGTATACTTGACACCAAAATTATATAGCAAAAACTAAAAGACGTGACTCTATGAAGCTCCATCTTCTCAAAACCTGTGGATACCTGTTTACTGATTTCCTGAGAATACAAGTAGTTTTGAAAAGAATGTCAACAATTAAGTTGGTGAGTTCATAAGCATGTTTGTATTTAAAATCTATCATTTGTTCCTTGAAAATGTAAGTGTGTTCTTCCAGAAAATCCTATATTTTCTGTTGTAAATGTATTGTAGTCTTAATATCCTAAGACCAAAATGTATAAGTGTTGTTGTACTATGAAATAGTATAATGTGGTTTTAATTTGCATAAAACCAATAAATGTTTGTTTCTAGAAATGTAAGTTTGCTCTGTACTGGAAATAGTATTCTGTATTTGTAGTTGTATGAAAACTCATTAAATGTAAGTGCCTGGATCCATAAGCTATAGTGTATAATACTATATTGTAGTTTTATTATTTAATAAAACTATGTGAAGTTGTTTACATGTTCGTACACTAATCGTATTGTTCAATACCAAATTGTGAGTTATTATAACCGTGCTTGATGATCTAAGATGGCCTGAATACGACGTTCTTCAGGAGTCGGAAATGGTACGACATTTGTCACCCCAGTCCTTGCGGCCAAACTTTAGCTAACAATTTAGGTGTGGGATTGTCAGTCCCGTATAGATCTAAACACAAGTGTCACGCTCTCCCTCTAGGAGACTCTGGTTATAATTTCAGGGCTTGGTTGGTACTTGGATAAATACTTGAAGTATGTCTCACAAAGCTATATTGACGGTTACGTGTAGAATAATGAAAAGTCACGTTGTAATGGATTAACTGTATGTATGTTTCATAAGCAATACCTATTATAGTTTATATGTTTGTTTCCGTATTGTAACATGAAGTTGGTAAAATAGTACGTTTGTTCCATAAACTATAATTATTATAGTTTATATTTTTGTTCCTATTGAATTGAAAACCTTTGTATTATTAACGACTTTGCAAGTTTGAAATCGTAGATACGTGATAAAGATATTCCGTGAAATTTAACATTGATGTCCAAATTGTAATACACCAAAGTGTAAAAATATTCTTTTTGTTTAACTTGTTTAAATAGTTTTATACTTATATATATATATATATATATATATATATATATATATATATATATATATATATATATATATACACTTATATAATTACGATTAAAAACGCAGTCGAATAAATGATTCTACCCTAAGCCCACAACCAAACAAGGAACAGGAAATCAGGCAAAAATCACCAATTCTCAGCCTGCTGAATCTTAATTATATAATTATCTATATATATAAATATATGTTTTTAAATTACGACAATGATTGAAACTATTTGAAATATTTTAAATATGAACACAAGGTTTCTTGTGGTTTACTTGTATCCCCCCCCCCCCTAAAACAATGAAAAATCGTGAAAACGTAGGGGTATGAACTCACCTCAAGTGTGTGTTCTTGGTTAGGTACGATGTGGTAGTGATGTTCTTTGTTAGAAAACGCGGAAAAATCCAAGTCCTAATAGTATTTAAACATATAATATTGTGTTTAAATTAGTGTAATGATTAACTTAAGTGTTAAATAACACTAGTTATGTATAAATACTTACAAGAAGTCTTTGGAAATTAACTTGATATACTGATTTCCTGGGAAAACTTGAAGATGTTCTGCGTAACTGCTTTGAAGATATGAAGGATTGTATATGGGTTTTGAGAGCAAAATATGAAGTTTTCTAAGTTGAGAATGAGAAATGAGGCCATGATTTCGGTTATATATATATATATATATATATATAGGGATAAAATATGATGGGATGTTTATGTTGGAATATGTATCTTATCACTTTGGGAACTTAATCAAGTAAAATATTTAGATATTTAAGGTGGATTTCGGCCAAAAGAAGGTGATTTGGGATTAACTAAGACCGAAATCCTCCGAAAACACAATTGTTCTTAGATTCCAAATACCGAAATCAACATGAAAAGGTGCATTTCATGCTTTTTAACTTACTTCCTTGACTTATGTTGACTTGTATTTAACTTATATATGCATGGTTTTCAATATATGCTCATACAATAACTTATATAAACATTCCACGGCATTCAAAGTTTTTATTGTATCAATGTTATGATGTGAATTCACTTGTACATGGTTGTAGTTTAGACTTTTATTTGAACAAGTTTGACTTACATTGTCTTGAAATAATGGGTTCTTACACATTAAGTCTTTCTAAGTATGGTTCACAATCATGCATGCTGAAATTATTAGAATGGATCATGATTTTTACCTATTCGACGATACTGAGGGTGCCATCTTTATCCATGTAGCAGCAATTCCTCTCCAACTTCGTCGATCCATCCTCTTCAGCAGTTGCAACCTTGCATATCTTCCCTTTTTTCTCGTTGTTGTCAAACTCTACATCTTCATCTCCAGATGACCACACTTGATGATCCCTCTTCACTTGAGCAACATATGCTCTAGCCTTCTATTTTTCTTCCATCTCTTGGGCCATTCTAAGGCAGAATGCCTTGTCCTTAACCACATTTGGTTTGCAGTCTTTGGCAAAGTAATTCTCTTTATGACACTTATGACAGATAATGACTTCATTTTTCTCTTCAGTTGAGGTACCGGAGTCTGATGATTTGTTGGACTGCGGTGCCTCTTTGGAGTGATGTGCATTCTGTGGTTGCGGTGGATGGTGTGGGTTTCGGGGATAACGTGAATGGTTAGACTGTGGATTGAAGTTGCGGTTAAAAGGTGGTTTTGTAAGCTGCTGATTTTTACGAAATGATGGTGGTGGTATCCTGTTGAATTGTTGGCTAACCAATGCGATGGCATTTTGAAATTCTTCTTCGTCATCCATTTCAGCATCAACTTCATATGACTGCGGTGGGTTGTCATATGAAAGTGGATAAGATGATTCTGTGGGATATGAGTACTGTGGAATTTTGACTTGTGGGGTTTGAGCTATCAGGGCAAGTGGTCCACCGAGGTCTGCACAATCTTTCAACACAGTTGATTCTTGTGCATGAAGTTCTCCATATAGCTTGAACAGGGACAACATATGAATCTTTCTATCCCCTTGCGCAATCATCTTTGTGGTAGACCAATGTCTTCCCAAACCGTTGAGAAACTGCAGGTTTGTTTCATGGTTACTTTGAACTGTACCAGCATTTGATAACTTCGTCATGATGAGATTGAATCATTTGAACGAGTCGTCAAGACTTTCACCAGGAAGAGCTTTAAAGTGATTAAACTTATTGAGAGTTTTGGTGAGTTTCTTATATTGTTCTTGTTCTGAGCCTTGATAGAGATTCTTGAGCACATCCCATATCTACTTAGCAGATTTGCATTTGATGATGATGTCAAAATATCAGGAGCAAGACCACAAGATGTGACAACACGAAATTTCTATCTTGAATAGTTGTTCAAATCAATCAAGGTTGGACTCATTTTGATACCTTGTAGCATTATTTAGGGTCTATCTGAAAGTTTTAATCATAGTACATCCAATAATCGGGTATTAAGAAGTAACTGCTTGAGTCCATTGTGCACCAAGTAAGCCATAAACTTCATCATGTGGAGTTTACGGCCACACCAAATGAGTTTACGGACGTAAACTCAAGGTGGCCATAAACTCACCCTATAAACACGATATTCCACCCTTTCTTCTGTTGGAGATAGTGTCTAAGTCCATAACTATATTTGGTATGTACTTGACCCGACCCAGCATGGTCCATTTGGGTTGCACTTCACCCGAACAATTTACGGATAATCTTTTGAGAATAGTATAAGTTATGATTTATTAATATATTATAAGTTCTAATATATTAATATAAAATCATATTATTTAATTAGTGTGGATCTATAATTAATTTAGAATTAATTTAGAGATCAAAAGTATGACTAATTAAATATTGGCTCTTGTATTTATATAGTGTGGGCTAATGCTTATTTGGAATGGGCTAGGCTTGCATGGAAAGTCCATGGATACTCCATGGAGCTTTAACCCATGGATCTCATGGAAATAAAAAGACATGGGTATTAGGGTTTACATGGATGTAACCCTAATCCACCACACTATGTTAAGGAGGCTTTGGTTCTTGAAATTGCACTAGTTGATGTGTGTAAACTAAGAGGGCCGATTTCAAGAAGTTTCTGACTATTCTCTCAAGTTTCCAAGTTTGTGGTGATTTGTGACTTCCATTTGAGGCATCCACATTATTGGTGCTAGGCTCTCAAACTTCAAGCAATCAACTACTACTACAAGGTAAGTAATTCTACTCGTTTTATTTGATTCAAGTACCCCATGCCATGCTAGTTAGGATAAGAACCTTGGAAAAATAATTATTTGCATGTATCTTAGTCAAACATAGATCCAAGGTTTCTAGGGTTGCATGTACACCATAGGAGTGTTAGAATGCACAAACCCATCAGTGGTATCAGAGCCTGGTTTGTTTATTTGATACTTGATGCAAAAAAAAAAAAAAAAAAAAAAAAAAAACTTGAAAATCGAAGTTTTGTTCAAATGCTCGTATCAAAATTTCAAGTTTTGTATATGTACTTACGATTCTTGAAATTTTTGATATGAACATTCATAAACATATGAGTTTAGAAGATCATAGAAATTATGTGCTAATAATTGATTAGATTAATTCTTGATCTTTATGTGTTTTAATGGAGTCCATAACTAGTTCTTAAGTTATGGATAACCAAAAGTCACATTTATAAATAACCATTAAAAGAACACATAGGTTACAAAAAATGAAGAGTCTTCATTTTTAATAGCCATTAACTCATAAGTTATGAGAAATGAAAAGTTTTGAAAGTTTACAAAACTTGCCCTCAAGTTTTGGAACATGTAAAGTCATATTAAAAACTTTAGTTCCAACCCCTAGAATTTTAAAAGTTAAAATTCAACCCTTATACTTTATAATATTATAAGTTTAATAATATTTATATATGTATAAGATAAAGTAGTCTTACCGCTAGTACGCCTCATTCATGAAGCCGGTCTATAAGGGGGGTATAAGGTTGTTGCCTATAAAATGGCAACTTAATGGGTGTCCACTCTCACCCACCGCTTCCTTGATCGGTGGAGGGTCGTTAGCCGAACGGGTAGGACAAGGACTTATAAATTCTCATTAAAAGTATAATGATAATACTAAAGTAACTAAACTTTATTGAATTCCCAATCTTAGTTATTTTAGGAAAATGTGAATAAGGTGCTAATCCATGAAATTACACTTTACACTTTGTTTAAGTCGTTAGTGGAGCGTGTGTGGTTAACCGGCACACTAACTTGAACTTAACAAGGTAGGTAAAGGGTGACTTAATGTTTATCATAGTATCGATGGAGCGTGTGTGGTTAACCGGCACATCGATTGAGGGGTAATACATTAAGGGTACCAAGTAATTTGCATGGTTACTTCACACCTTGTTTTGTGATCCTCGGCATCCCAGTCACAAAACTTGAAGGGCACACTCGAGATTGAAACATGCCATTGAAGAAAGTTCAATGAATCTCAAAGAATCTAGGAGTTTCTAAACCAATTAAAACCTAATTAAATATTTCATTTTTCATGGTGGAAATTGGTGAATCGTCATTCACCTACCTTCAAATATCTTATAGCTTAGATTACGGCATCCCTCTTCTAAGTTATAAAATATTGTGTTGGGTCCTAGCCTTAATATTACCTTTGGGTGTTTTGTTAAGGACTATCTCTATATCTAATCTAATCTATTCCCTCTTCTTTTTAGATGTCTTCCAATAACAATGCTTCTGGCTCAAACCCTACTAGCTCCTTCTCTCTCATGAATCTTTGTGGGAGAGTCATCTTTGATGGGTCCAACTTTACAGATTGGATCAGAAACATCAGGTGGTCACTCGGTATGAGAACAAAGAATATGTTCTCGACAAGGAGCTGAAGGTACCCGAGCCAACTACTACTCCTGAAGAGCTTGCTGAATATGTGGTACATGAAAGAGATGCTACAAAAGTGGCATGCATCATGATGGCCACCATGACAGCCGAGCTCCAAAAGTCCTATGAGGACTATTATCCTTTTGATATGCACCAGGACTTGATGGACTGCTACCATCAAAGTGCTCGTCAAGAGCGATATGAAATAATCTCCTCCATGATAACAACCCGAATGAAGGATGGTGAACCCATCACGGGCCACATGCAGAAAATGCAAAGGTATGTGGACCGTTTACTGAAGCTGAATGTGAACTTCCCTGAGGAGTTAGCAATAGACATCATTTTGCATTCCTTGCCATCGTGTTATGATCAATTCCACATGACATATCACATGAACAAGGAAGAAGTCACCCTCAGCAAACTTCAAGGACTCTTGAAGACCGCCGAAAGTGGTCTAAAGGGTAAGTCGGTTGTTACTACTCCTACTCCTACCCCAACTGCGGCCGATGTCTTGGCAATCGGGCATGGCAAAGGGAAGAAGAGAAAGAACCCTTCTAAGGGTACCAACGGTAAGACCCTTGAAGGCTCCTCTTCAAGCAAAACCAAGAAAGGTTTTGTCACTCCTTCTGCTAACCCTAATGAGGCTGAATCCTTCTATTGCCATGAAAAGTCGCACTGGAAGCGAAACTGCCCAAAGTACCAGCAAGATTTGAAGGATGGGAAAGTAAAACCCAACCATGGAGGTATATACACTATATTGTCTAATAACTCACCTCATTCTAAGTCTTGGGTCCTTGATACAGGTTGTGGTATTCACATATGTTGTGATTTGCAGGGACTAAAAAGAAGTGAGAATGTGGAGCAGGGAAAGATAAACTTGATCATGGGAAACAGGAAAGCTTCACCTGTCACCAAGATAGGAGTTTATTCCTTAGTGCTAAATAGTGGGTTTACATTAGATTTGAATAAATGTTATTATTCCCCAGAAATGGCAAGAAACGTTATTTCCTTTCATGCATTGTATAAACAAGGTTTTACCTTTTATTTTGATAATAATAATGGTAGTATTAATGCTTTTTTTAATAATGTTCTTTATTTTAAAGCATTACCTTGTGATGGCGTGTATGAAACTGTATCTGTTGTAGATAATCTAGGAAATAATGTATTGTGTATTAACTCTTCCACTAGCTTAGATAAAGCATCCTTATGGCATTGTCGTCTTGGACATGTAAGCAAGAAACGCATAGGCCAATTCCAAAAGGATGGAGTCTTGGAGTCATTTGACCTAAAGTTAGATGATAGTTGTGAATCTTGTTTGCTTGGTAAAATGACAAAGTCACCTTTTACTGGCACTTGTGCTAGGGGTGAAGGTTTGTTGGACCTCATACACACGGATGTGTGTGGACCCTTCAGAACCGCCACAAGAGATGCTAATCGGTTCTATGTGACTTTTACTGATGATTTTAGTAGATATGGATATGTCTACCTAATCAAGCATAAGTCAGAAACCTTTGAGAAATTCAAAGAGTTTAAGCAAGAAGTGGAGAATCAGTTGGGCAGGAACATTAAGATGCTTCGATCCGATCGTGGTGGTGAGTATCTTAGTACTGAGTTCCTTTACTATCTTAAGGAATGTGGGATTGTCTCACAATTGACACCTCCTAGGACACCACAGTTGAATGGTGTAGCTGAGAGGCACAAGCAGACATTGTTGGACATGGTTCGTTCCATGATGAGTCGAGCTTCGCTACCAATCTCATTTTGGGGGTATGCCTTAGAGACTGCCGCCCATATCCTTAATCTAGTCCCTACAAAGAAGGTTGCCAAAACACCTCATGAGGTGTGGACTGGAAAAGTTCCCAATCTAGACCACATCAAGATTTGGGGTTGCGAGGCTTTCGTGAGACGCGAGACTCACGATAAGCTCGAACCCCGAAGCGAAAGGTGTATTTTCATCGGCTACCCACATAAATCCTTTGGTTACATCTTCTACAGACCCAGTGATAATGTGGTCTTTGTAGCAAGAAGAGGATTCTTTCGAGAGAGAGAATTCATGAGCCAAGGAGACAGTTGGAGGCAAATTGACCTTGAGGAAATTCAAGAGTTAAGTGGTGAAGGAACCTCAAACCCTAGCCCTCAACCTAAGGAGAAAACTCCTGTTGAGCCGACTGAAGAATCTATACCTCTGAGGCGTTCCACCAGAGTTAGGAATGCACCTGAGCATTATTATGGTTTTCATATTACTGCAGAAGGTGAGACACTTATCAGTGATAACACACTGGTAAATCTGGATGAGCCTAACAGCTACACGGAAGCCATGGCAGGCCCTGAGGATGCTAAATGGAAAGAGGCTATGGATAGCGAGATACAGTCCATGTATGACAATCAAGTTTGGAACTTGGTTGACAATGTTCCTGATCGTAAGATAGTTGGGTGCAAATGGATCTTCAAGAAGAAGACCGACATGGATGGTAATGTACACACTTATAAGGCACGACTGCTTGCAAAGGGTTATTCTCAAACTCCGAGAGTTGATTATGATGAGACCTTTTCACCAGTGGCCAAGATTAAGTCTATTAGGGTTCTGTTAGCCATTGCTGCATTTCATGATTATGAAATATGGCAAATGGATGTCAAAACCGCTTTCCTTAATGGAAAGTTGGATGAAGATGTTTACATGGTTCAGCCAGAGGGTTTTGTCAGTATAGAGTACCCCAGTAGAGTGTGTAAGCTCGAGAAATCCATTTATGGACTAAAACAGGCACCTCACAGATGGAATCTTTGCTTTGATGAGAAAATCAAAGAATTTGGCTTTTCAAGGAGTGAAGATGAATCTTGTGTCTATATCAAGGCTAGTGGGAGTATAGTCAGCTTTTTGGTACTGTATGTGGATGACATACTACTCATAGGAAATGACATCCCAACCCTGCAGGAAGTAAAGTCCTGGCTTGGGAAGTGTTTTGCTATGAAGGACCTTGGAGAAGCTGCCTATATCCTAGGGATAAGGATTTTGAGAAACAGGAGTAAAAGACTAATTGGACTTAGTCAAAGCACCTATGTGGACAAAGTGTTGAAAAGGTTCAACATGCATAACTCCAAGAAAGGAGAGTTACCCATCCAGAGTAACGCCAGATTGAGTAAGACACAAAGCCCTAGTACTGAGGCTGAGATAGCAGAAATGAGTCGAATACCTTATGCTTCAGCTGTAAGATCGATCATGTATGCTATGACGTGTACTCGACCTGATGTAGCCTTTGCTTTGAGTATGGTTAGCAGGTATCAGGGGAACCCTGGCAAGGCACACTGGACTGCGGTAAAGAATATCCTCTAGTACCTACGGAGGACTAAGGACTGGGTCCTTACCCTCGGTGGCAGTGAGGTCTTGAAAGTTGTAGGGTATAGTGATGCTAGCTTTCAGACTGACAGGGATAATTTCCGCTCTCAGTCGGGCTGGGTCTTTACTCTAAACGGAGGGGCAATTACTTGGAAAAGTTCCAAGCAGGAGACAGTGGCTGATTCCACTTGTGAATCAGAGTATATAGCAGCAAGCGAGGCAGCAAAGGAGGCTATATGGCTAAAGAACTTCATCGGAGACCTTGGAGTTGTACCAGCTATAAAGGAGCCAATAGAGATTTTCTGTGGCAGCAATAGTGCGGTTGCCTTAGCCAAGGAACGAAGAGATCATGGGAGATCCAGATACATTAACAGAAAATATCACTTCATTAGACATCGAATAGAAGAAGGAATCCTCGTGGCAAAGAGGGTATCATCGGATGAGAACCCAACAGATCCCCTCACGAAGGGACTGACTCGGGCTAAGCATCTCCTGCATGCTCGGAGCATAGGGCTGAAGGATGATATTAGTTTTAGTAGTTAGATAATCTTGAAATTTGTAAAATGTAATTGACATTTGATGATAAATAAAAGCTGTTATTTATGAGTAAAGTGTTGATATCTCTTGTCAATCGTTTACTACTATTTCTTTTTGCATGGTTTGACTTCCAAAATAATTATGTTATGGTTTATATCATATTATTCAAACTCTCCACAGTCGGTCATATGTTGGAAGTAGATATGAATCAAGACTGTCATGGGTTGGCTTGTAGAGGTCTAAGATGTTAGACAAAGCGGGGCTACAGCACTCATGAGTGCTCATAAGTTCTGAGTATTGGATTCAACCCACGCTCACTTTTATCACTTCATGGAATTTATCTCGAGTGATCGTGAGACGGTAATATCATATAAGTCTTCAAACCTAGAGATATGACTTGTTGCCTATAAGTTGGTTATGCATTGATTGCACGAAAACGCATTGGTAACTCGATGTTATAAACCGTGCCTTTGTGTGTAATTCAACAAGTAGTAGAGCAAACATATGAGTCGAAGTTTATCTATTCCTTCTAGGATTAGAAGCGATATATGGGCCCCTCGATGATTTTGTTTTGACCTATGTACCGGGCCCGGTCAGAACTAAATTGATGTGTTCAGTTAAGTTCTATGTCATTCAAATCAGAAATCGGGAAACAAATGCTGGACAATAAGCAAGACCATGTTCCATGTATTTGTCCGGCTGATATCTAGAACAGAGGATTATATGATCACTTATCTAAAATGGCGCTTCATAGTTCAACAGAGTTTTAAGAGCTACGATTGCTGATCGGTTCCTGAAGTCATACTTGCAACTATAGTTAATAGACTTATCCAAGTGGGAGACTGTTGGAGATAGTGTCTAAGTCCATAACTATATTTGGTATGTACTTGAACCGACCCGGCATGGTCCATTTGGGTTGCACTTCACCCGAACAATTTACGGATAATCTTTTGAGAATAGTATAAGTTATGATTTATTAATATATTATAAGCTCTAATATATTAATATAAAATCATATTATTTAATTAGTGTTGATCTATAATTAATTTAGAATTAATTTAGAGATCAAAAGTATGACTAATTAAATATGGGCTCTTGTATTTATATAGTGTGGGCTAATGCTTATTTGGAATGGGCTAGGCTTGCATGGAAAGTCCATGGATACTCCATGGAGCTTTAACCCATGGATCTCATGGAAATGAAAAGACATGGGTATTAGGGTTTACATGGATGTAACCCTAATCCACCACACTATATAAAGGAGACTTTGGTTCTTGAAATTGC
This sequence comes from Lactuca virosa, assembly GCF_052849685.1. NCBI lineage: Eukaryota > Viridiplantae > Streptophyta > Magnoliopsida > Asterales > Asteraceae > Lactuca > Lactuca virosa. The sequence continues at coordinate 147,146,946 of NC_136432.1, read as the reverse complement.
ACTAGTTGATCTGTGTAAACTAAGAGGGCCGATTTCAAGAAGTTTGTGACTATTCTCTCAAGTTTACAAGTTTGTGGTGATTTGTGACTTCCATTTGAGGCATCCACATTATTGGTGCTAGGCTCTCAAACTCCAAGCAATCAACTACTACTACAAGGTAAGTAATTCTACTAGTTTTATTTGATTCAAGTACCCCATACCATGGTAGTTAGGATAAGAACCTTGGAAAAATAATTATTTGCATGTATCTTAGTCAAACATAGATCCAAGGTTTCTAGGGTTTCATGTACACCATAGGAGTGTTAGAATGCAGAAAACCCATCATCTTCCTCATTATTCACCATTTCAATCTCAAAAACTCGAATTCTCTCTCAAGTATCATAAGGATCTTCATTTTATTCTTCAAAAATGTAAGTGTTTCATCCTTTGTTTAGTTGATACATCTCATTATCTAGTATCAACCTTTGATTTCATCCATTAACTTCATCTTTTTGGGTTTGAACTTCAAGATCACTAAGAACACCAAGAACACCAAGAATACACACTAGTGTTTTGGGCTGAAATCAACTCTATTTGCTTCCATATTGTTAGTACCTTCTTCCTATACATGTTATCTAGTAGGAACCCTCGATTTGCACCTGGAAAACATCCTTTTCCCATGAAAAATAGGAGTTTACGGCCAAGAGCATCTCCCTTGGTCGTAAACCCTTGTTAAAGGTGCATTTGTTGGCCATAAACTCCCTTAAGCTAAGCATTGAGTCTAGAAAACTTCCTTGATGTTTGCAAGGCCTTGACAACACTTTTTGGCACAAAACTTATTTAGTTTACGGTCTTAAACTCATAGGTCCGTAAACCCTATGGCCGTACACTCATGAGGCCGTGAACACATGGCCGTAAACTCTAATGTTTGGCCATACACTCCTTAGATGCAATCCCTTGTGATTATAACACTTCCATATAAGTGTTTCCTAGTTCCTAAGGTGTGTTCCTTACAAGATTAGTTGGTTAAACACTAATTATATACGTATATGTGTCATTATACGCTTATTAGGATCCGTTGTGCTCAAGGCTTCACCTGGCACTTAGAATCCTTCAAATCGATCTTTCATTCGTATAACTCACTGCGGGTGAGTTCATACCCCTTAACTTATCTTTTAAATGATTTTAAATGCTTTTATAGGGGGAATACAAGTAGAACTATTATAGTTATTATATCAATCACATGTGATTAATAACTATCAAACAAGTGGATTTCTTATATTTCAAACTGTGTTATCAATCAAACTGCTTCAAATCGTTTTATAAACTCTTTTACATGTTAAATTCTTTCTATCAAACTCTTTCAAACTTATATTTTTTCAACAACATATCTATATAGATATAGTTATATAAGTAGGGTTGAAAGGACTTAGGACTGATAACTCGCCTTACTTCCTGTTCCTTGTTTGGTTGTGGACTTAGGGTATTGGTTGTTTGTCCGAAGGTCGTTTGAATCTTAATTATATATTATGTGTATGTATATAGTTATAAAAGTTCATCCTTCAAATCAATACCTTTGGGTAGCAAAGGTGTACAAACATATTCATTCATACAAACAACATTTCTAGTAAACTATAATAGGTATTGTTTAGGAAGTCACTAATACTATTACTAGAACAATGAAACACACAAAGAGTCAGTTCATACATGAGTCAGTTCATACTATAACGAGAGACAATACTCACTATAAAGAGAAACAGATAGAGAATACTATTATGAGAGACAATACTCACTATAAAGAGAAACAGTTCATACTATAATAAGAAACAATACATACTACCCACTCTACACTAGAGAACATACTACATACTAGACAGAGAGAACATACACTACACTAGTAGATACTATACAAATATAAGAATACTATAACATTAATGTGAGATACTACTTCATGGCTCGGCAATATACTGTTGCGTCACGTTTTGTACCCAGAGTCTCCTGGAGGGAGAGCGTGAATTTGTGTATAGAACGTCGTGTTTTACTGGTCAATCGAGTATGGTTACAATCATATCACATTTTACCTTAATTAACTAACAATTTTAAGGTAGTTAGTACATTAGTAGTTACCTAGATAAAACTACAGTACATCTTTATTTTCCCATTTCATTCACATTGTGATCTTCTCACATAAACGGTAATGAAAAACTATATTTTTGGTAATGATAGTCGTACTTTTGGATAACTCACACTTTTACAAAAGAACAAACATAGAGAACAGTTGAGTCTTGGTAGAAGACTACTTTAGTAGAAAATATAGGTTTTTCTAGGAAGTTTACAAACATTTGCATCAAATACTTACAAACTTTTACATCAAACATTTACAAGTACATTCTTCAAACTTATACAAACAATGACACTAAAATACTTATGAACTCACCAACTTTAATGTTGATCTACGCTTTCAAAATAACTTGTATTCTCAGGTCGCCAATAGACAGGTACCGATGACCAGGTTTTGAGAAGATGGAGCAAGATCAAGACTCATCTCTTATTTTGATTATTCATTTTTGGTGTCTTATAAACTTCAGAACACACTTGTATTAAAATATTACTATTAATGCAAAGGATGATGTTGTTGCTTGTTTACTATTATGCACTGTTGTGACGTCCTCTGCCCCCGAACGTTTCCGCCATTCCGGTTTTGGGGTGTGACAGATTGGTATCAGAGCATTGTTTATTGTGAATTGAGTATATCAACCCATAAAAGATATACAACTATAAACACAATGGGATTAAAATACTTTGACCAAGAGTTTATACTTTTAAATAATAAAATATTTAACCTAAGTATACATACCTGCATTCATACTAAAATCAGTGTCACTAGGACAGAACAAAAGTATTACGATTGTTGGACATCACAAGTAGACTTGGGGACATATAATCAGATGTGACAACCCGAAATTTATTCCGTCACTGTAACCCTTTCCGTTAATAAAATTTATCTTATTATTAAAATTGTCCGTTATCTTTTAAGTTAAATAATTCATCTAGGGTTATTGTCATAATTTCCTACGTGTAGGAAATCATTAAAATCACATATAATTCCCTCGATAATCCTTTGGAAAAAAAAAATTCTAGTTTACGACTAAGTCGGGTTACGGTCACTTAATCGGGTAAAATCTTAAACTCCGTTTAATGTTGGGATTGGGTGTGTCCCCACCTAACCGTGGACTCAACCCCATATAAGGGTTGAGTGGACTCCATTTGAACGTTTTCACCCACCTTGGAACTTTCTCTCTCTACTCTCTCTCTAAAAATCGGGTTTTGATCAAGAATCACCTCATTCAAGCTCCAAAATCGTAAGTAATCCTTCCTAGCTTGTTGTTTAACTTAACATGCATGCAAATCTACGGGTTAAACTCTCAAAAACCCCAAAAACTTGTGTTTACGGTTTGGGAACACCTCCCAAAACCGTAAACTCCCATAAGGGGGTTTTGAAGCCCCAAAACCCTTTCAAACCTCTTCTAATGTTTAGCTATGGCTTAGGAACTTGCATGCATGAACTTAGAACACCAAAATCATGTCTTTATGGGACTAGACATGGGTTTACGGTCCATGAACATTCATGAACCGTAAACACACTAAAAAGGGGTTTTGATGCCCCAAAACCTTTCCAATGCTTGGCTAATGAGCTAGAAACTTGCTTGAATGATCTTACAACCCTAAAACATGGATTGAGAAGTGTAAACATGAGTTTACGGTTTGGGAAGGTCTCCCAAAACCGTAAACACCTCCAAAGGGTGTTTAAGTGCCCTTAACACCTTGTATGGCTTACATTTGGGTCTAGAACCTTGCATGCACGACCTACAACCACCAAAACACATGAAAAATGGACACATATGAGTTTACGGCCATAAACCCATGTGTTTACGACCGTAAACTCCCCAAGGAGTGGTTCAGAAACCGTAAACTCCATAAAGGGTGCATTCCAAGCCCCAAACACTTCCTAAGCCTTTGATTCAACCCTAGGACCCTTCTTTGTGAAGCGTGAGACCTTGAAAACACCCAAATGCACCATTCCCATGAGTTTACAGCCGTAAACTCATGGGGGATATGGTCTTCGGACCGTAAACACCCCTAAGGGCTTACACTTGAAGAGTAAACTCCATATCAAGGCCCAACACTCCTTAGAAGGAACCCTTAGCACTCCTAACACTTGTGGTAAAGTGTTTCCATGTACTAGAGTGTATAAGCTTACTTAATTAGTTATTAAATAACTAATTAGATACATAAATGTATCATTACATGTTTCTATAGGATTGGAGTGTGCATCCAAGTCCTCACTTGACACTTAAACATCCTATATCATCCGTTCATCCGAATCACCCACGACAGGTGAGTTCATACCCCTACATTTTTCCGTATTTTAATGTTTTCAGGGGGGGAATACAAGCAAAAGTACAAGGAGACTTGTGCTCAATTATATTATTTTGTTTAAAATAATTCCATGATTAGTATGCTTTCAAACACATGAAAACCGTTTTACCACCCGATTTAGAAATCAACTTGTAGAAACTGTTCTCAAAACTAAAGCATGAACTTATGAATCTTGTCTTAAATTGTGATATTTTACAAAGGATTCATACCAATCGTAAACAAGATTTTTCTGTATTATTACTTGTAAGTTTATTAATCTAAGGATTGGAGACACGTCCTTGGTAACACTCCACCGGATTCGTGAGTGTAGGACCATTCTTGTAACCAGAATCTCCTAGGGAGAGCGTGACTCTTGTGTATAGATCTATACGGGACTGACTATCCCGCATCTTGCTGCTAGCTACAGTGGGACCATCAGGTCTACGGGTGACAAAGTCATAAAAAGATACTGACCACCGTACGTGTCATATCTAGTTTAATGTATGGTTATGAAACTCGCAACCTAGATAACAGAGATTTACTTTTGGTAATAATGAACCTAGTGAACTAACCTCAAAGTAATAACTGTTTTGATTACTAGAGGGTATCAGTAGTACCCTTAGGAATTAGTTCACTACCTACTTTATTAGTTTTATTTATGTAATAAGGCTAATACGACTCTCAGCGAACAACCAGGGTTTTTCAAGGAAAACTACACCTAACGATACAAGTATGGTAGATACTTGTACACTTCTTTTCGGAACCAATAACCAACCATCATCTTTCATAAGAAAACATAGGGTTTTCTTGGGATAACATAACCTTTCATATACAGTGGTTTATCATATAACTAATGAGAAATCAAACATCTTTCATAAGAAAATATAGGATTTTCTTGGTAATAACTTTTCAAAGAATCAGAGAATCATATCTTTTACCAGAATCAACTGCTTATGAACTCACCAGCTTTATGCTGATATATTTTAAAACTGCTTGTATTCTCAGGACATCAATAGACAGGTACTTCTGTCAACTTTTGGAGAAGACGGAGCGTTTTGAAGTCACGTCTTTTACTTTTGCTATAAACTGATATGCATAAACTTTGTATTAACACAATGTAAACCTTCTTATGTATGTATTCAATGTTTGGTTGTGTTTACTATGCTTACTATGATACAACTGTTGTGATACTACGTATGACATCCTTCGCCCCGGAACGATTCCGCCGCCGGTTTCGGGGTGTGACAGATTGGTATCAGAGCTATTGTTTATAGTGAACTAAGTATACCGAACCTTACATGGTATACATCTATAAACACTAAGGGGCCTAAGTGCTCTAAACTAAAAGTATACTTTCAAAATATAAGTATTTTTACAAAAGTATACAAGTATATCCGTATCCCAGGAACCGTGCCTTAAGCAGAACAAAATAAAAGTATTTTGGATGTTGAACACTGCGGTTAAACCTGGGCAGTTATGTAATCATGTCTAGGGTCAATATAGCCTGATCAACTATATTCATTCGAGACATGACCAACATGTGCTTGGGAGTGACTTTGGTGTTGCAACAGGCCTAAAACTTACCTAGTATCCATACAACTTAAAATACTATAGGAGTATTTTAGTCAGAACCACATACTTCGTAGAAATTCCCTTCAAGTGTTGCCACTCATTTCCTTTAAGTGATAACTCATTCACATTAGTAATTTTTCCTGTTCTATCGCTTTGTAGAACACTCTAACTGCCATAATGAGATATCCCTTGTTTCATATCTCTTAATTCTATCCAGAGGACTTACCATCCTCTTCTTCCTGATTGTTTTAGAACAAGATGCCTCCCCGAAAAAGACCTATCAGGAGAAACGACGACACTCCACCACCACCACCACCTCCTCAGTTTGATCCTGTCATATTCCAGGCAGCTGTTACTGCCGCAGTGGCTGCTGCAATGTCACAAATGAATCCTGGTGGATCTGGTGGTCAGGGAGGTGGTATGCATCCTCAAATCCAGGAAGGTGGTCAGGAACGCCAGAAAGAATGCTCTTATAAGGATTTCATGAACGCAAAACCCACAATTTTCGACGGCACAGGAGGTGTTATTGCCCTGACTCAATGGTTCGAAAAGATTGAGTCCATATTTGAAATTTGTGCCTGTTCGGAGGCCAACAAAGTGAAATTTGCCGCTTGCACTTTCGTCAATAAATCATTAACCTTGTGGAACGGCCGGGTCAAGTCCTTAACCCTACCGGTGGCAAATGCTATGGGTTGGGAAAGCCTAAAAGAACTTATGATAGCCCAGTACTGCTCACGAGGCGAGATGCAGAAACTCGAACACGAACTCTGGACCCTAAGGATGAAGGGTTCCGACATTGCTTCCTACACTTCTAGGTTTGAAGACCTAGCACTCCTTTGTCCGGGAATGATCTCCCCAGAAAGCAAAAAGATTGAACGATTCATTTGGGGGCTGACCCAGGCAACCAAGGGAAATGTTTTGGCTGCAAAGCCAGACACCTTCGACAGCGCTAAATGTTTGGCGCAAACTCTGATTGATCATGGTGACGATCTCGATGAAGTGACAGCCGCTCCTGAACCAGCTAAAGGGATTGGTGAGAAGAGAAAATCATGGAAACAGAGAAAGGGTCAGTCTTCGCAGGAGCCCTCAAAGAAGCAACATACAGTGGCAGTCCATGCTGCTACTACTCCTACTGCTACTCCTGCCACTCAAGCACCTACCAGTAAATACGATGGTACCCTTCCTCGATGTGACAAATGTAACTACCACCATAACCCCGGCCCATGTCGTGAAATGTCATGTTCTAACTGTGTCAAAAAGGGGCACACGGTTCGCTTTTGCAAAGCACCAACTCGGCCAACTAATCAAACCACTGGAGCAGGCGTCGGTCAAGCCTGTTATAATTGTGGAGAGATTGGACATTTCAAGAGAAACTGCCCCAAAGCAGCAACAACCAACAACATCAGGAGAGTTCTATCTATGGGACAAGAGGAGGCAGTCGCCGACCCCACCGTTGTCACGGGTACGTTCCTTCTCGACAACTCTTATGCATGCATCCTTTTCGATTCTGGTGCAGAACGAAGTTTTGTTAGCCATTCATTCAAACGTCTTCTTAAACATAATCCTCAACCATTAACCGAAAAGTTTACCGTCGAAATGGCTAAAGGTGAGAAAGAGAGCACTAACGAGATATACGTAGGTTGTACCCTTACCTTAAACGACCATTCATTTCCCATTGACCTTATGCCAGTCTCCATAAAAAGCTTTGATGTCATCATCGGCATGGATTGGTTGAGCCCCAATCCTGCTGATATCCTTTGTTTCGAAAAGGCTATACATCTCAATCTTTCACCGGACGAAACTCTTGTAATCTACGGTGATAAACTCAGTTCAAACCTTCGCATCATTTCGTGCATCAAAGCCCAGAAACTCCTGCGGAAAGAGTGTTATGCATTCCTAGCCCACGTCATTAACGAGAAGCAGGAAGTTAAAGACCTCGAGAGCATCCCTGAAGTCTGCAACTTTCCTGATGTTTTTCCAGAAGACCTCCCAGGAATCCCTCCTGAACGCCAAGTCGAGTTTCGTATCGACTTAGTTCCCGGAGCTACCCCCGTAGCCAAATCTCCCTACCGATTAGTACCAGCAGAAATGCAAGAGTTATCTAGTCGGCTCGACGAGCTGCTCATCAAAGGATTCATCAGACCGAGTTCCTCACCCTGGGGAGCCCCGATCTTGTTTGTGAAAAAGAAGGATGGATCTTTTCGAATGTGTATCGATTATCGGGAGCTGAATAAGCTCACAATCAAAAACCGTTATCCTCTTCCTCGGATAGACGACCTTTTCGATCAACTCCAAGGAGCCAGCTACTTCTCGAAAATAGATTTAAGATCAGGGTACCATCAGCTACGAGTCCATGAAGGTGATGTTCCTAAAACAACCTTTCGAACTCGATATGGTCACTACGAGTTCGTAGTTATGCCCTTCGGCCTAACCAACGCACCGGCAGTATTCATGGACCTAATGAATCGGGTGTGCCGTCCTTTCCTGGACAAGTTCGTCATCGTATTCATTGACGATATACTTGTCTATTCCAAAAACGAGGAAGATCACAAACAACACTTGAAATCAGTACTGGAAACCTTAAGGACGGAGAAGTTGTACGCGAAATTCTCCAAATGTGAATTCTGGATCCGAAGAGTAACTTTCCTAGGTCCCGTAGTAAGCGAGGAAGGCATACACGTGGACCCCTCCAAAATCAAAGCGATAGAGAACTGGTCAGCACCAACGACACCCACTGAAATCCGTCAATTCTTGGGTCTCGCTGGCTACTATCGCAGATTTATCCAAAATTTCTCCAGAATTGCCAAACCCTTAACCACTCTAACTCATAAAGGCGTACCCTTTTGTTGGAGTGAAAAGCAAGACACTGCGTTCCAAACATTGAAGCGGGCCCTATGCAGCGCACCTATACTGTCTCTGCCCGAAGGGACAGAAGACTTCGTTATCTATTATGATGCATCTAATCAAGGCATAGGTTGTGTGCTCATGCAACGGGGAAAAGTCATTGCTTATGCCTCGAGACAGCTGAAAGTACACGAAGTCAACTACACGACGCACGACCTAGAATTGGGAGCAGTGGTCTTCGCATTGAAAATATGGAGACATTATCTCTACGGAACTAAGTACACTATCTTCACTGACCATAAAAGTCTACAACACATCCTCGACCAGAAGGAGCTGAACATGAGACAACGGCGATGGGTTGAACTACTCAACGACTACGAGTGTGAAATCCGCTACCATCCCGGCAAGGCCAATGTGGTGGCAGATGCCCTCAGCCGGAAAGAGTACTCAGGTCGTAGAGTGAAGGCACTGACTATGACTATCCATTCCCATTTATCTGCACAAATCAAAGAGGCTCAGTTGGAAGCCTTAAGACTAGAGATCATGCCAGGTGAAGCCCTGAGAGGAATGGATAAAAATCTTGAGATCAGAAGCAACGGAGTCTATTGTTTCATGGACCGAATCTGGACCCCGAAGTTCGGAGGTTTCAAGGAGGTTATCATGAACGAAGCTCACAATACTAAATACTCCGTACACCCAGGTTCGGATAAGATGTACCTAGATCTCAAGAAACTATACTGGTGGCCAAACATGAAAGCAGAGATCGCTACCTTCGTGGGCAAGTGCCTGACTTGCGCCAAGGTGAAGGTCCGACTGCACGCTATGCCTGTGTCCATTATTTCCGATCGGGATAGCAGGTTCACTTCGAGATTCTGGCAGTCACTACAGAAGACACTTGGAACTAAGCTGGATATGAGAACGGCTTACCATCCTCAAACAGATTGACAGAGTGAGAGGACCATCCAAACCTTGGAAGACATGTTGAGAGCCCGCGTCATCGATTTCGGCGCATCGTGGGACACTCATCTTCCTTTGGTTGAATTTTCTTATAACAACCCGTACCAGCATCAGGACTGCGCCTTTCGAAGCCCTCTATGGCCGTAAGTGCAGATCCCCTCTATGCTGGGCTGAGGTGGGCGACACGCAGCTGGTCAAGGGACAAGTCCCTGACAGCACTCTCACTGGTCCAAAAATCATCCGAGAAACCACCGAAAAGATCGTACGAATCCGAGAACGACTTAAGGCCTCCCGAGATAGACAAAAGAGCTACGCCGATAAACAACGAAAACCCTTGGAATTCCAGGTTGGAGACCGTGTCCTGTTGAAAGTCTCACCCTGGAAAGGCATGATACGCTTCGGAAAGCATTGCCCTCTCGCAATGGTTCGAGAAGACGGAGTCGATCTTTGAGATCTGCTCTTATTTGGAAGGGAGCAAGGTAAAATTTGCCGCTTGCACCTTCGCGGACCGAGCTCTGACGTGGTGGAACAGTCATGTCAAGTCACTATCTCTTATAGTGGCAAATGCTATCGGCTGGGAAGCTCTTAAGGAGCTCATGATCGAAGAGTACTGCCCGAGGGGCGAAGTTCAAAAGTTGGAGGAGGAACTCTGGAGCCTAACCATGAAGGGTTCCGACATAGTTTCCTACACTGCCAGATTTAGCGATCTGGTAGCGCTATGACCGGGAATGGTCCCTTCTGAAGCAAAGAAGGTGGAGAGGTATATCTGGGGGCTGGTGCCTCCATTTTAGGGGAACTTCCTAGCTTCCAACCCCACTACCTTCGACAGTGCCAAGCGATTGGTACAAAGGCTCATTGACCATGGGGTCCGAACCCCGTCAGCAACAACAACCCTAGCCATCTTAGAACCCTCCAAAGCCGCCGACAACAAACGGAAGTTCTGGAATGACAAGAAAAAGCAGAAAGCTGCCAAGAAGCAGCAGGTCGTAACTGTTCACGCTGCGATAGCACCTGCCGCTGCTGCACCGGTAAAGCAGTACGTGGGAAACTTGCCGAAGTGCAACAAATACAGCTTCCACCACAATGGACCCTGCCGGGAAATGCAGTGCTCTAACTACAACAGGAAAGGGCACACTGCCCGTTTCTGCAAGGCTCCGACAAGGCCAATCACCCAAGTCCCCGGCGATGGTGTGGGCCAGGTTTGCTACGGTTGTGGAGAGGTAGGCCACTACAAGAGGAACTGCCCGAAGGCAGGGAATGTCGGCGGAGTGGGAAGGTTTTTGGCTATAGGCCACGAAGAAGAAGTTCCCAACCCTACAGTGGTCACTGGTACGTTTCTCCTCGATAACTCTTATGCATGCATTCTGTTTGATAGTGGAGCGGAGAGGAGTTTCGTGAACCAGAAATTTGCTCACTTGCTTAAACATAAGTCTCATGCACTTAAAGAACCGTTCACTGTAGAAATGGCTAATGGGAAGACAGAGAGCACTAGCTGCATATACATAGGTTGTTCACTAACACTAGATAGCCATTCATTCCCAATCGACCTCATGCCAGTCTTAATCAAAAGTTTCGACGTCATAATCGGCATGGATTGGTTGAGTTCTCATCGTGCCGACATTATGTGTTACGAAAAGGCTGTTCGCCTTAATCTGCCATCTAGCGAAACTCTAGTTATATACGGTGACAAACCCAGCACGAACCTTCGCCTCATCTCGAGAATTCAAGCCCAGAAATTCTTGCGAAAGGAATGTCGTGCATTCCTTGCTCATGTTGTCCATGTGAGCCAAGAGACATATTTCCAGAAGAACTCCCAGGATTACCTCCGCAACGTCAAGTCGAGTTCAGAATCGACTTAGTTCCCGGGGCTACCCCAGTAGCCAAATCGCCCTATCGTCTAGCACCAGCTAAGATGCAGGAGCTATCCGGTCAACTTAACGAATTGCTCAGCAAGGGCTTCATTAGGCCAAGCTTCTCACCCTGGGGAGCACCAGTCTTGTTCGTCAACAAGAAAGACGGATCGTTCCGTATGTGCATCGACTAAAGAGAACTTAACAAGCTAACTGTCAAAAATTGTTACCCTCTGCCTCGCATAGACGATATGTTTGACCAACTTCAAGGGGTGAATTTCTTTTCAAATATTGACCTGAGATCCGAGTATCACCAATTACGAGTGCTAGGGGAGGATGTTCCAAAGACAGCCTTCCAAACTCGTTATGGACACTACGAGTTTGTAGTGATGCCGTTCGGATTGACCAATGTGCCCGCATTATTCATGAACTTAATGAATAGGGTGTGCCGTCCTTACTTGGATCAGTTCGTCATTGTCTTCATCGATGATATACTTATCTACTTTCATAGTAAGGAGGAGCATAGTCAACATCTGCGTCAGGTCTTGGAAACACTACGATCAGAGAAGCTCTATACGAAGTTCTCGAAATGCAAATTTTGGATCTGGAGAGTCGAATTCTTAGGGCACGTGGTTAGCGAAGAGGGAATACACGTGGACCCTTCCAAAATCAAATCTATTGAGAACTAGTCAGCACCAAAGACGCCTACAGAAATTTGTCAATTTCTAGGCCTCGTTGGCTACCATCGCAGGTTCATTTAGAACTTATCGCGGATTGCGAAACCTCTTACAACACTGACCAGAAGGGCGTGGCCTTTGACTGGGAAGAGAAGCAAGAGAAAGCGTTCCAAACGCTAAAGCGAGCCTTATGCACCGCACCGATACTATCCCTCCCTGAAGGGATAGAAGACTTCGTGGTCTATTGCGATGCTTCCAATCAAGGACTCGGCTGTGTTCTGATGCAACGAGGTAAGGTCATCGCCTATACCTCAAGACAGCTGAAGACACACGAGGTCAACTACACCACACATGATCTTGAGTTAGGAGCAGTAGTGTTTGCTCTGAAGATTTGGAGACACTACCTGTATGGTACGAAAAGCACTATCTTTACAGACCACAAAATCCTACAACACATATTCGACCAGAAGGAGCTCAACATGAGACAACGACGATGGGTCGAGCTACTCAGTGATTACGAATGCGAAATTCGTTATAATCATGGCAAGGCCAACATAGTAGCTGACGCCCTGATTCGGAAAGAATACTCTGGTCATAGAGTCAAATCATTGACTATGACTATCCATTCACACTTGTCCACACAAATTAAGGAGGCTCAGCTCGAAGCTTTGAAACCTGAAAATGTGACTGGTGAATCCCTGAGAGAGATGGATAAGAACTTGGAAGTCAAGGGTGGCGGAGCTTTATATCTCGTGGATCGGATCTGGACACCGAAACACAGTGGTTTCAGAGACTTGATCATGACCAAAGCGCACAACACTCGATATTCCGTCCACCTAGGTTCGGATAACATGTATCTGGATCTTAAAAAGTTATACTGATGGCCTAACATGAAAGCAGAGATTGCTACCTTCATGAGTAAATCATCAGGTTTACTTCAGCAACCGAAGATACCTGAATGGAAGTGGGAGCGGATCACGATGGACTTCATAACCAAGTTACCCAATACTACGGGTGGTTTCGATACCATTTGGGTGATAGTAGACAGGTTAACAAAGTCCGCGCACTTCCTACCTATCAAAGAGACTGACAAGATGGAGAAACTAACAATAACATACATCAGGGAGATCGTACGACTGCATGGTGTTCCCATATCCATTATCTCTGATAGAGATAGTAGATTCACTTCGAGGTTCTGGCAGTCGCTACAAAGTTCCCTAGGAACTAGGTTGGACATGAGTACAACCTACCACCCACAGACAGACGGACAAAGTGAAAGGACTATTCAAACTTTGGAGGATATGTTGCGAGCCTGCGTGATTGACTTTGGGAAGGAATGGGATACTCATTTACCCCTTGTCGAGTTCTCCTACAACAATAGTTATCACACGAGCATAAAGGGTGCTCCATTTGAAGCCCTCTATGGCCGTAAGTGCAGATCCCCGCTGTGCTGGGCTGAGGTTGGCGACACTCAGTTAGCTAAAGGACGAGTTCCTGACAGCACTCTCACAGGTCCGGAGATCATTCGGGAAACAACAGAGAAGATCGTTCAGATTCGTGAACGATTGAAAGCCTCTAGAGACCGACAGAAAAGCTACGCAGACAAGCAAAGGAAACCGGTGGAATTCTAGGTGGGCGACTGTGTTCTATTGAAGGTCTCACCCTGGAAGGGCCTGATATGCTTCGGAAAGCGTGGAAAGCTAAATCCAAGATACATAGGGCCTTTTGAGATTATCGCTAGAATCGGCCCTGTAGCTTACAAACTCAAACTACCTCGCGAACTCAGTAACGTACATTCTACTTTCCACGTCTCGAACTTGAAAAAGTGTCTGTCTGACTAGACTCTTGTAATCCCAATCGTCGACATCGAGATCAACGAGAGCCTCAACTTCGTGGAAGAACCTGTAGAGATAATTGACCGAGAGGTCAAGCAAACGAAGCAAAGCCGTATCCCGATAGTGAAGGTTCGTTGGAACGCCAAGCGAGGACCTGAATTCACTTGGGAGCACGAGGATCAAATGAAACTGAAATATCCTCACCTTTTCGTTTAGTTATTTGTAATAGCTTTTTTTTGTTAAACTCTAATTTCGGGACAAAATTCTCTCTAACGGGGGGATGATGTGACAACCCGAAATTTCTATCTTGAATAGTTGTTCAAATCAATCAAGGTTGGACTCATTTTCCTATCTTCTAGCATTAGTTAGGGTCTATTTGAGAGTTTTAATCATAGTACATCCAAGGATCGGGTATTAAGAAGTAATTGTTTGAGTCCATTGTGTACTAAGTAAGCCATAAACTTCATCATGTGGAGTTTACGGCCACACCATATGATTTTACGGCTGTAAACTGTCACACCCCGAAACCGATGGCGGAAACGTTTTGGGGTGGAGGAGGTCATGCGTAGTACCACAACAATTGTATCATAGTAAGCATAGTAAACATAACCAGACATTGAATACATAAATGAAAAAGGTTTACATTGTTTGATACATAGTTTTGTTCATAATAAAAGTAAAGACGTGACTTCAGAATGTTCTGTCTTCTCCAAAAGTTGGCAAGAGTACCTGTCTATTGATGCCCTGAGAATACATCCAGTTTTAAAATATCAGCATAAAGCTGGTGAGTTCATAAGTGTTTAGTTATGATAAAAGAAATGTTTCTTTGATCCTTTGAAAAGTGTTTCCCAAGAAAATCCTATATTTTCTTATGAAAGATATTCGATTATCCAATCGTTATTTGTTCGACAACCTGTTTATGTAAGGTTGAGTTATCCCAGGAAAAGCCTATATTTTCCTTAAAAGTTGATAGTTGGTTATCGATTCTGAAATGAGGTGTACAAGTATCTACCATACGTGTATCGTTAGATGTAGTTTCCTTGAAAACCCTGTTTGTTCTCTGTGAGGTGTATTAGCTTTATTACATAAATAAAACTAATAAAATAGGTAGTGAACTAGATCCTAAGGGTATTATCGATACCCTCTAGTAATCAAATCGGTTATTACTTTGAGGTTATTTCACTTGTTTCGTTATTACAAGAGTAAATCTCTGTTATCTAGGTTGCGAGTTTTTTAACCATACATTAAACTAGATATGGCACGTAACGGGGCCAGTATCCTTTTATGACTTTGTCACCCGTAGACCTGACGGTCCCACTGTAGCTAGCAGCGAGGTGCGGGGTAGTCAGTCCCGTATAGATCTATACACAATAGTCACGCTCTCCCTACAAGAGATTCTGGTTATAAGGGTTAGTCCTACACTCACGAATCCAGTGGAGTGTTACGAAGGACATGTCTCCAATCCTAAAATAACAAAGTTACAAGTAATAGTATAAAAAATCCTGTTTATGGTTTGTATGAATCCTTTGCAAAATATCCCATTTTATGACAAGAGTCACAAGTTCCTTCCTTAATCGAATGGTAAAACGGTTTTCTATGTTAAAAAGCATACTGAACATATAATTATTTTATACAAAATAATAAAACTAGAGAACGAGTTTCCTTGTACTTTTGCTTGTATTCCCCCCCTGAAAACACGAAAAACTCGGAAAAGTGTAGGGGTATGAACTCACCTGAAGTGAGTGATGCGAATGCATGATCGGAAAAAGGATGCTAAGTGTCAAGTGAAGACTTGAGCACACACGGATCCTATTTAGCATATAAAGGCACATATATGAATACAATTAGTGTTTACTCAACTAATCAGGTAAAGAATAACACTTTAAGGACTAAGAAATGCTTAATGGAAGTGTTACAATCACTTAGGATTGCATAATAGGGGTTGTAAAGCCACTTAAGGGAAGTTTTCGGTCCAAGAAGGGTTTTCGGTCCATGAAGGGCTTTCGGCCCATGACCGAAAACTCATGATGTTTGATGCATGTGGTGTTTTTCAAGGGCTTTCAAACACGCATAGGGGCTCTAAGTTTTATCCAAAGCCTTAAGTGAGTTTTAAGGTCTTAAAGGCACCTTTCTTTAGGGTTTTCGGTTTAAGGAGATGCACTAAACCGAAAACTCCTTTTGTTCTTGGAAAATGACATTTTCAAGGCCTTAAACAAGAGTTTCAACTAGATAATAAGTGCAGAAAGTAATACTTACGATATGGAAGCGAAGAAAGGTGTTTTCGGCCAAACACACACTAGTGTGTGTTCTTGGTGTTCTTGAAGATTAAACCCAAAAGATGAAGTTAATTGATGAAATTGAAGGGTGTTATTAGTTAGGAAGATCTAATAACAAAACAAGGGGAAAGAAACACTTACATTTTCAAGAATTTGAAGATCAATGTGAAGAACTTGATGATACTTGAGAGAGTTTTCGAGTTCTAGACTTGTAAAAAGGGAAAGAATGATCAAAATGATCATGAAATATATATGTACAGGAGAGTTTTCGGTCCCTTGACCGAAAACTCTAACGTCTTGACCCAAACTCCTTTTTGAGGAGGTTTTCGTTTTGCTTCATGTCTAGAACTTCAACAAATTCATCCTAACACCGATTCCTTTGATGTACTAAGTCTAGAATATTCTGTTAGTCCAAAATAATACTGACGTGAACAGAAATAAATCCGAATTGATTTATTTAAACGCAAAATATTCTCAAACTATCAAATTTGACGGAATTAAATTAAATAAAAAAAACCCGAATTTGATTAACGGAAATTGAGTAAGGATAACGTAAAAAGTTTCGGGTTGTAACATCATCCCCCCGTTTGAGGGAATATCATCCCGAAATTCGAACATAGAATACAAATCATGAACTTAGCAACATTCATCCTGTATTCCACGTTTCGAATCTTAATAAATGCGTATCTGACGAAACCTTTACTATTGGGATGCGTCTTTGTTTCATTCATTTGATCTCTCTATCCATGATTTCGACTGGTTCTTCTACGAAGTTCAAATTCTCGTTGATTTCAATCTCGTCGAGAGGAATCGTAAAGGTTTCGTCAGATACGCATTTATTAAGATTCGAAACGTGGAATACAGGATGAATGTTGCTAAGTTCATGCGGTAAATGAAGTTTGTAGGCTATGGGACCGATCCTAGCGAGGATCTCGAAGGGTCTTATGTATCTTGGATTTAGCTTTCCACGCTTTCCGAAGCGTATCATGCCCTTTATGGGTGAGACCTTCAACAGTAGACAGTCTCCAACCTGGAACTCCAAGGGTTATCGTCGTTTATCGGCGTAGCTCTTTTGTCTATCCCGTGAGGCCTTAAGTCGTTCTCGGATTTGTACGATCTTTTTAGTGGTTTCGCGGATGATTTCTGGACCAGTGAGAGTATTGTCAGGGACTTGCCCCTTGGCTAGCTGCGTGTCACCCACCTCAGCCCAGCACAGAGGGGATCTGCACTTGCGACCATAGAGGGCTTCGAAAGGCGCAGCCTTGTTGCTGGTATGGTAACTGTTGTTGTAGGAAAATCCAACCAAAGGAAGATGAGTGTCCCATGACGCGACGAAATCGATGACGCAGGCTCTCAACATATCTTCCAATGTCTGAATTGTTCTCTCACTCTGTCCATCAGTCTGAGGATGGTAAGTTGTGCTCATATCCAGCTTAGTTCCAAGAGCGTTCTGTTGTGACTACCAGAATCTCGAAGTGAACCTGCTATCTCGATCGGAGATAATGGACACAGGCACACCGTGCAGTCGGACTATCTCTTAGATATAGATTCGCGTGAGTCTCTCCATTTTGAAAGTTTCTTTGATTGGCAGGAAGTGGGCGGACTTGGTCAACCGATCGACAATCACCCAGATGGCGTCGTGCCCATTCGGAGACTTGGGTAGTTTGGTGATAAAATCCATAACAATTTTCTCCCACTTCCACTCAGGTATCTCCGGCTGGTGGAGTAGACCTGAGGGTTTCTGATATTCGACCTTCACCTTGGCGCAAGTCAGGAACTTGCCCACGAAGGTAGCGATCTCTGCTTTCATGTTCGGCCACCAATGCAGTTTCTTGAGATCAAGGTACATCTTGTCTGAACCTGGATGAATAGAGTATTTAGTCTTGTGAGCTTCGTTCATTACAACCTCTTTGTATCCATCAAACTTTGGGGTCTAGATCCGGTCCATGAAATAATAGACTACGTCTCCCTTGATCTCTACGTTCTTTTCCATTCCTCTCAAGGCTTCACCCGGCATGTTCTATGGCTTTAAGGCTTCCAACTAAGCCTCCTTGATTTGCGTGGATAAATGGGAATGGATAGTCATGGTCAGTGCCTTCACTCTACGACCTGAGTATTCCCTCCGGCTGAGGGCATCGGCCACCACATTGGCCTTGCCGGGATGGTAGCGGATTTCGCACTCGTAATCGCTGAGTAGCTCAGTCCATAGCCGTTGTCTCATGTTCAGCTCCTTCTAGTCAAAGATATGCTACAGACTTTTATGGTCAGTGAAAATAGTGCACTTGGTTCAGTAGAGATAATGTCTCCATATCTTCAGTGCGAAGACTACTGCTCCCAATTCCAGATCGTGGGTTGTGTAGTTGACTTCGTGTGCTTTCAGCTGTCTTGAGGCATAAGCAATGAATTTTCCCCGTTGCATGAGCACACAGCTTAGGCCCTGATTAGATGCATCGCAGTAGACAACGAAGTCCTCCGTCCCTTCGGGTAGGGACAAGATAGGTGCGCTGCACAAGGCCTGCTTCAATGTTTGGAACGGAGTGTCTTGCTTTTCACTCCAACAAAAGGGTACACCTTTCTGAGTCAGAGTGGTTAAGGGTTTGGCAATTCTGGAGAAATTCTGGATAAATCTGCGATAGTAGCCAGCGAGACCCAAGAATTGACGGATTTTTGTGGGCGTCTTCGATGCTGACCAGTTCTCTATCGCCTTGATTTGGGAGGGTTCCACGTGTATGCCTTCCTCGCTTACCATGTGACCTAGGAAGGTTACTTTTCGAATCCAGAATTCGCACTTGGAGAATTTCACGTACAACTTCTCCGTCCTTAAGGTTTCCAGCACCGATCTTAAGTGTTGTCGATGATCTTCCTCGCTTCTGGAATAGACAAGTATATCGTCGATGAACACGATTACGAACGTATCCAGGAAAGAACGGTACACCTGATTCATCAGGTCCATGAATACTGCCGGTGCGTTGGTTAGACCAAAGGGCATTACTACAAATTCGTAGTGACCATACCGAGTCCGAAATGTTGTCTTAGGAACATCACTCTCATGGACTCGCAGCTGATGGTACCCTGATCTTAAGTCTATTTTGGAAAAGTAGCTGGCTCCTTGAAGTTGATCGAAGAGGTCGTCGATTCGAGGAAGAGGGTAATGGTTTTTGACGGTGAGCTTGTTCAGCTCTTGGTAGTCAATGTACATCCGAAAGGATCCATCCTTCTTTTTCACAAATAAGATCGGGGCTCCCCAGGGTGAGGAACTCGGTCTAATGAATCCTTTGCTGAGCAGCTCATTGAGCTGACTGGATAACTCCTGCATTTTTGCTGGAGCTAATCAGTATGGGGATTTAGCTACGGGGGTAGCTCTGGGGACTAAGTCGATGCAAAACTCGACTTGGCATTCGGGAGGAATTCCCGGGAGGTCTTTGGGAAAAACATCGGGAAAGTTACAGACTTCGGGGATGCTCTCGAGGTCTTTAACTTCCCGCTTCTCGTTAATGACGTGGGCTAGGAATGCATAACACTCCTTTTGCAGGAGTTTCTGGGCTTGGATGCATGAAATGATATGGAGGTTTGAACTGAGTTTATCGCCGTAAATCATGATAGTTTCATCAGAGGAGAGATTGAGGCGGATAACTTTTTCGTAACAAAGGATATCAGCATGATTGGGGCTCAACCAATGCATGCCGATGATGACATCGAAGCTTTTTATGGAGACTGGCATAAGGTCGATGGGAAAAGAATGATCGTTTAAGGTAAGAGTACAACCTACGTATATATCATTAGTGCTCTCTTTCTCACCGTTAGCCATCTTGACGGTAAATGTTTCAGTTAATGGTTGAGGTTTATTCCTAAGAAGATGTTTGAATGTATGGTTAACAAAACTTCTCTCCGCACCAGAATCGAAAAGAATGCATGCATAAGAGTTGTCGAGGAGGAACGCACCCGAAACAACGGTAGGGTTAGCTACGGCCTCCTCTTGCCTCATAGTTAGTACTCTCCCGGTGTTGCCAGTTGTTGCTGCCTTGGGGCAGTTCCTCTTGTAATGCCCGATTTCCCCACAGCCGTAACAGGCTTGACCAACACCTGCTCCAGAGGCCTGATCGGTTGGTTGGACTGGGTTTCTGCAGCCTCGAGCCAGGTGGACCTTTTGACCATAATTGTTGCAGAGCATATCACGACATGGACCAGGGATGCGGTGATGATAATTGCACTTATTGCACCAAGGGAGGGTACCAGTGTACCTACTGGTAGGTGCTTGAGTGGCAGGAGCAGTGGCAGGAGTAGTAGTAGCGTGGACTGCCACCGTTTGTTGTTTCTTCGAGGGCTCTTGTGAAGACTGGCCCTTCCGCTGCTTCCAAAATTTTCTTTTCTCACCACTCCCTTTAGCTGGCTCAGGAGCGGTTGCCACTTTATCAAGATCAACTCAGTGATCTATGAGAGTTTGCGCCAGACACTTAGCGCTTTCAAAGGTGTTTGGCCTAGCAGCCAAAACATTTCCTTTGGTGGGTTGTGTCAGTCCCCAAATGTATCTCTCTATCTTCTTGCTTTTCGGGGTGACCATTCCCGGACAAAGAAGTGCTAGGTCTTCAAACCTAGAAGTGTAGGCAGCAATGTCGGATTCCTTCATCCTTAGGTTCCAGAGTTCGTGCTCTAGTTTCTGCATCTCGCCCCGTGGGCACTACTCAGCTATCATGAGTTCCTTTAAACTTTCCCAACCTATAGCATTTGCCACTGGTAGGGTTAGGGATTTGACCCGACCATTCAACCAAGTCACTGCCCTGTTGGCGAAAGTGCAAGCGGCGAATTTTACTTTGTTGACCTCAGAACAGGAACAAATTTCGAAAATGGACTCAATTTTCTCGATCCATTGAGTCAGGGCAATAACTCCTCCTTTGCCGTCGAAAGACGTGGGTTTTGCGTTCATAAAGTCCTTATAGGAACACTTCTTCTGGTGTCCCTGACCACCTTTATGATTTTGGGGATGCGTACCACCTCCCTGTCCACCAGATCCGCCAAGACTCATCTGTGACATCGCGGCAGCCACAGCAGCAGTAACATCTGCTTGGAACATAACGTGATCGAACTGAGGGGGAGGTGGTGGTGGTGGAGCGTCGTCATTCCTTCTGATAGGTCTTTTTCGAGGAGGCATCTTGTACTAGAAACAATCAGGAAGAAGAGGATGGTAAGTCCTCAAGATATATGAAAGAAAATATATCTTATCCTGATAATAAAGTGTTCTACCAAGCGATAAGTAAAGGAAAGTTAATAATGCAAGTAAGTTATCGCTAAGAAACGAAGAGGTAGAAACACTAGGAATGAATTTCTACAATGTATTCGGCTCTGACTAAAATACTCCTATAGTATTTTAAGTTGTATGGATAATGGATAAGTTTAACGCCTGTTGCAACACCAAAGTCACTCTCAAGCACATGTTGGTTATGTCTCGAATGAATATAGTTGATCAGGCTATATTGACCCTAGACATGATTACATAACTGCCCAGGTTTAACCGCAGTGTTCAACATCCAAATACTTTTGTTTTGTTCTACTCATGATATCGTTTCTAGTACGTAGGTATACTTGTATACTTTTGTAAAAATACTTATATTTTTAAAAGTATACTTTTAGTTCAGAGCACTTCGGCCCCTTTATGTTTATAGTTGTATACCATGTAAGGTTCGGTATACTTAGTTCACTATAAACAATAGCTCTGATACCAATCAGTCACACCCCGAAACCGATGGCAGAAACGTTACGGGGCGGAGGGCGTGCGTAGTACCACAACAATTGTATCATAGTAAGCATAGTAAACATAACCAGACGTTGAATACATAAATAAAAAAGGTTTACATTGTTTGATACATAGTTTTGTTCATAATAAAAGTAAAGACGTGACTTCAGAATGTTCCGTCTTCTCCAAAAATTGGCAAGAGTACCTGTCTATTGATGCCCTGAGAAAACAAGCAATTTTAAAATATCAGCATAAAGCTGGTGAGTTCATAAGCGTTTAGTTTTGATAAAAGAAATGTTTCTTTGATCCTTTGAAAAGTGTTTCCTAAGAAAATCCTATATTTTCTTATGAAAGATATTTGATTATCCAATCGTTATTTGTTTGACAGCCTATTTATGTAAGGTTGAGTTATCCCAGGAAAATCCTATATTTTCCTTAAAAGTTGATAGTTGGTTATCGATTTTGAAATGAGGTGTACAAGTATCTACCATACTTGTATCGTTAGATGTAGTTTCCTTGAAAACCCCGTTTGATCTCTGTGAGGTGTATTAGCCTTATTAAATAAATAAAACTAATAAAATAGGTAGTGAACTAGATCCTAAGGGTATTATCGATACCCTCTAGTAATCAAATCGGTTATTACTTTGAGGTTAGTTCACTTGTTTCGTTATTACAAGAGTAAATCTTTGTTATCTAGGTTGCGAGTTTTATAACCATACATTAAACTAGATATGGCACGTAACGGGGCCAGTATCCTTTCATGACTTTGTCACCCGTAGACTTGACGGTCCCACTGTAGCTAGCAGCGAGGTGCGGGGTAGTCAGTCCCATATAGATCTATACACAATAGTCACGCTCTCCCTACAAGAGATTTTGGTTATAAGGGTTAGTCTTACACTCACGAATCAAGTGGAGTGTTACTAAGGACATGTCTCTAATCCTAAAATAACAAACTTACAAGTAATATTATATAAAATCCTGTTTATGGTTTGTATGAATCCTTTGCAAAATAACCCATTTTATGACAAGATTCACAAGTTTCTTGCTTTAGTTTTGAAAACTGTTTC
Source organism: Lactuca virosa (assembly GCF_052849685.1). Classification (NCBI taxonomy): domain Eukaryota; kingdom Viridiplantae; phylum Streptophyta; class Magnoliopsida; order Asterales; family Asteraceae; genus Lactuca; species Lactuca virosa. Next base: position 147,123,739 of record NC_136432.1, on the reverse strand, counting down.
TACGAGTTGATTTCTTAATCGATTGGTAAAACGGTTTCTGTGTTAAAAGCATACTGAACATATAATTATTTTATACAAAATAATAAAACTTGGGCACGAGTTTCCTTGTACTTTTGCTTGTATTCCCCCCTGAAAACATGAAAAACTTGGAAAAGCGTAGGGATATGAACTCACCTGAAGTGATTGATGCGAATGCAAGATCGGAAAAAGGATGCTAAGTGTCAAGTGAAGACTTACGCACACACGAATCCTATTTAGCATATAAAGGCACATATATGAATACAATTAGTGTTTACTCAACTAATCAGGTAAAGAATAACACTTTAAGGACTAAGAAATCCTTAATGGAAGTGTTACAATCACTTAGGATTGCATAATAGGGGTTGTAAAGCCACATAAGGGAAGTTTTCGGTCGAAGAAGGGTTTTCGGTCCATGAAGGGCTTTCGGCCCATGACCGAAAACTCATGATGTTTGATGCATGTGGTGTTTTTCAAGGGCTTTCAAACACGCATAGGGGTTCTAAGTTTTATCCAAAGCCTTAGGTGAGTTTTAAGGTCTTAAAGGCACCTTTCTTTAGGGTTTTCGGTTTAAGGAGATGCACTAAACCGAAAACTCCTTTTGTTCTTGGAAAATGAGGTTTTCAAGGCCTTAAACAAGAGTTTCAACTAGATAATATGTAACATCCCGGGTTTGAGACCTATTTAAAGGAACTTATAGCCTCATTTGCGGCTACCCTTCCTTGAGAGCAAACCCAAAACGTGTATGGAGAGCCATGAGAGTCTTAGAAGCTAAAACTTGGAGTAAAATAGTGCATCTCTTGAGGAGAAGAGGAGATCACCCATCAAGGGAGCTAGGGAATCAGTGGATCTGGTGTAACTTCGTGCAAGGGCTTGAGTAAGAGGTAAAAGCTTGCACCTTTCTTGTTATTTTGCTTAAGATCTTGTAGATATGGAAGATTAGGGTTTCTTCCACCATTGTTGGGACTTTGTATGCATAAGGTCTCTCATGAGGCCTAGACTTTAGATCTGGACCTTGTGAGGTCCAGAGAGTCCAAAGATTATGGCTTTAGTTAACCATAGAAGATTATTATGGTTAATCATCCTTGTTAGAGTTATATTGGCATTATGAGCCTTATATGCCCTGTTTAAACGTAAAGCTGCCAGCTTTACGTGACAATCGACCCTCAGGATGGTAGATCTAGTGTTTTAGGTGATGGATCTGCCTTAAATCGTCTGAATGAACATTTTTTCTGAATGAACTCGCCGAGTCGATGAGCCGACTCGACGAGTTGGTTAGGGTTTGTCTCGAGGAACCGAATCAGGCGATAGCTCGACGAGTTGGGGGTCAACTCGATGAGTTGAGCTGGACTGTCACGAGATTTCTGAGGAAAGTAAGTGGACTCGATGAGTCGCAAGGGTGCACTCGGCGAGTCGGGTCAAACATGGACTGTTGACTCGAGTTTGACTTCTGTTGACTTTAGGGCTTTGATCAACATAAGTAGTAGAGACCATGGAGGGGTAAAATGGTCTTTTATCCACTTCAAAGAGTTAAAGAGAGGATGAATAGCCTTCGGTCATTAGAGTTGTGATTAGAGTATCACTTAGAGATATTCATCCCTTGTGTTAGGGGGAGGCTAGTTCAAAATCCGGGAGCGGGGTCTTTACTTGCTGCTGGTCAGGTGAGTCTTCTCACTATACTTTACCATGAGTGGTAATTAGAGTTATGTGACAGAGTATCTTGTATGCTTTGTATGTGATGTGTTGCACTGCATTATTTCTATGTGATTTATGCTGTGTGTATTCCAGAGTTTACAGAGTTAGGACCGGAAGGTCCACAGAGTTAGGACCAGAGGGTCCACAGAGTTAGGGCCAGTGGGCCCACAGAGTTACAGCCTCGAGTGGCTAATATGCGTTATATGTGGTATTTTGGGGAACTCACTAAGCTTTGTGCTTACCGTGTTATGTGTTATGTGTTTCAGGTTTTCTCACGATCGGGGGACGGCGCCGGCTTGATTGTACACACCAGAGAAAGAGTCACGTTTTGAGGATCCTGGCTTATTAATGGATTTGTGTTTTGTAATTTGAATAAACGAGATTTCTATACTATATGTTACAAAAAGTATGCGATTTTAAAATGTAAATTTTGTTTGGAAAATTACGGTGTTACAAGTTGGTATCAGAGCCTTGGTTTGAGGGATTCGGATGCACCTTCGGGTAGATATGGACTCAAACTGAGGATTTGAGAAAAAATTTCAAGGAAATGATTTTTTTAAAACGAGCAAGAGTTTCTAAAAGAGTACGAGTTGGAGCAGTGTGTACAATCAGCCAGAGCCCGAACGGTGATTTCCCAAAATACCCTTACGTTTGTATTATGAGATATGCTATGAGATATTATGCATGCTAGATATAGGCTAGGTATTTCATATGTTAGGACTAGAGTGGCCTGATTTGTGATGCCTTAGCCTAGGAGTTATTGTTATCTGTGATGTGCTTTCGAGCATGTGTTGAGTAAGAGTATCCAGCAGGAATCCTCTAGAGAGGGATTTGAGTAGAGGAGTAATCTAGGAGAGATACCTAGATGAGCATTTAAGGAGTATACTGAGAGAGTAGTCAGACGTCCGCGTGGGGTAAAGTTGCTTGAGTTCGGTGGTATCCTTTGAGTATGAGGAGAGCAAGTGGGTAATAACCTAGAGTGGTTTTACATGTTGGTAGAGATTATTCGATGCCCGAATGCTACTTGTTTCGTGCTTTGTGGAACTCTTGATGATGAGAGTTAGCTACTAAGTGAATATGACGATATTCAGGAGGTAGATGACTCGCATCATAAGGAGTTCTTCAGCAGCTGATGGCGGAGAAGTATGAGAACCTAGGAAGAGCCTAGGAAAGGGTGACCCTAGTCAGATGAGTACGCTGACAGAGTTGGATATTTCGCAAGAGGAGCGAACACGCATGACGGGGTTAGTGATTGAGAAGGTCGAGCAGCTACTTAGGAACTCGGGGATGGTCCGTGTGGAAAGTATGGGTAGATGTGGCAGGTAGTATGGGCCCGTACTACTGAAAGCAGAGGACCCATACTCGATACAGGGAACATTCCGGAGGTTTTAAGTAGCAGATCGAGTGGTGATTTCATGGTTTGAGTACCATGATATGTAGCAGATCGAAAGGTGATTTCATGGTTTGAGTACCATGATTTGTAGCAGATCGAGAGGTGATTTCATGTTTTTAGTACCATGATTTGTAGCAGATCGAGAGGTGATTTCATGGTTTGAGTACCATGATTTGTAGCAGATCGAGAGGTGATTTCATGGTTTGAGTACCATGATTTGTAGCAGATCGAGAGGTGATTTCATGGTTTGAGTACCATGATTTGTAGCAGATCGAGAGGTGATTTCATGGTTTGGGTACCATGATTTGTAGCAGATCGAGAGGTGATTTCATGGTTTGAGTACCATGATTTTTAGCAGATCGAGAGGTGATTTCATGGTTCGAGTACCATGATTTGTAGCAGATCGAGAGGTGTCATGGGTCGACTACCGTGACTCGTAGCGGATTGAGAAGAGATAACATGGTTCGGGTACCATGATTCATAGCAGATCTAGAGGTGGCCACATGGTCCGAGTACCATGACCCGTGGCGGTTAGTGTTACGGGTTCTACCAGTTATTCCGTTGAAATTGGTTAGACTGAGATCAGATGTGAAAGAGTATGGGGCCAGAGGGCCATGATGAACGAGTTTAGTGGAGCATCCCTTGAGAGGGAAATCGAGTTAGCTCTGAGGGATTGTTGGTGAGATGCCAATTGGAGTCGCAAGACTCAAGAATGACTAGAGATGGCCGTTATGGAGGATTACGGCATGAGTTGAGCAATCAGCCGATAGTGGAGATGTCACCTTCTGTGACATGGATGGTATTATTTCCGTTTCCTGTAGGAAACATAAGAGGTGTTGAGAATTCGGTTTCCGAGGTTGGGGGTAGAACCATGCGGGTTATCATTGATGGCGACCTTCCAACAGAGTATTTGGGCAGTATGTCTGCCGAGAGGTAATGTTAGAGCAAGAGCAGGTTGTCAGCGGGGACTGAGATGGTTAAGGACCAGGATACACCCTATTTGAGCATAGTGAGGCATGTATTAGCTGCAGCGGCAGATGATCAAGAAGAGGATATTGGGGCGGTGGCTCTTATTGTCTATGATGAGTATCGAGTGTGGTAATGAGGACTCTACTCTTATTACAACCCACGTGATGGAACGTTGGTTGAAGAGTCAAGGATGATGAATATGATAGTTCATTATTTTCAGACTAAGAGTCAGGGCTACGACTAGACAGTTGAGATGTCCAATAGTGGGATAGTACGAGGTTCGGAATGACTAGAGGTAGTCATGATGAGAGGTTTCTGAGGACTTCATCGGAGATTCAGGGTATTTGGAATTGCTCGATCCCCATCGGGCAGATCATTGAGCATAGCGTATCACCTTCCAAGAGTAGGTGCGATGTTAGTGGTAAAAACAGTCTGTGGGTTCGATTGTTGGCGAACCAATTGGTGATGGTTCGAACCCTGAGTGGTGGAGAACCGGGTACTTTTGAAGAGATCCGAGATTTGTTCAAGAGAGGTTAGAGAACTGGATAGAGAGGCCTGCGGTGCGGATTCCTAAAGACCATGGTTTTTGGTGGTCAAGGAGAGGTGCAGAGTGAAATAGTGCATGTGGCACGTGTTTGAGAAAGGATGAGTGTCTCTACGGAAAGTAGCCGTTGGTCAGAGACGTTGTGGTGGTTAGGAATCCTTCAAGGTTAAAATTGTGAATTTGAGGTGGTTGGCTTGTGAGGTTAGTTCGGCGGTTGAGAATTTCTGGTTCAGAGTATGGGCTATTATATGCAGTATGGAAAGGGAAGAAGTTGATTGGGCAACCAACTTCAGGGTCGTTATGAGTATTCTTGCATTAGTTTTGACCAATAGAGGAGGAAGTTTCAGATTCTTTTGAGTTTGAGTTTAAGGTGACGAGTGGTGTATCAAGTGTCTATGGTTCCGGTGGGGGCCCTTCAGCTAATTGACATCAAATGGATTTATTTGAGAATGTGAATTGCAGCGAGAAGGAGAGGTTTTGTCACGACAATGGTAGTCCGAAGTAGTGATGCTTAGCCCGGATGGGTGTGTGTGTACCTATCTATGCTTGGCCGCAGAGCATGAGTTAATGATCGCAGTATGGTGTCAACCTGAGGATGAGATTGTGAAGTGGTAAGAGTAAGTGCGGTAAGACGGCGTGGAGCTGCAATTTCAATGAGTCAGTGCAGAGAGGTGTGGTGATGCTACGGGGAGCCATAGTACTCACTATTCAGTGAGAGGTTGTGGTAATGCTACAGGGAGCCGTAGTACTCACTATTCAGTGAGAGGTTGTGGTGATGCTACGGGGAGCCGTAGTACTCACTATTCAGTGAGAGGTTGTGGTGATGCTACGGGGAGCCGTAGTACTCACTATTCAGTGAGAGGTTGTGGTGATGCTACGGGGAGCCGTAGTACTCACTATTCAGTGAGGGGTGTGGTGATGCTACGGGGAGTCGTAGTACTCACTATTCAGTAAGAGGTTGTGGTGATGCTACGGGGAGCCGTAGTACTCACTATTCAGTGAGAGGTTGTGGTGATGCTACGGGGAGCCGAAGTACTCACTATTCAGTGAGAGGTCGTTGTGATACTGCGGGGAGCCGTAGTACCCACTAGTCAGCCTAGTCAGCGAGAGAATGTTGTGATGAAGTGCTCTCTGATCAGAGCTTGACGCAGAAGATTTTTAGGCTTGGGTAGCCCTAATAATTGAGTGTGTGGAAGCCTGGGGTCGAACCAGGGGCGAGACTGGGGTCTCCATGTTTGTCGGAAGTCGTTATATTCTGAATTGAGTAGTGGTTTTTGTGGCCAAAGAGAAGTGGATCAGTGAGGTGCGCATGGGTTGCGGGTCACGAGTCATGAGTTGAGTGGTTTGTTGGGGCGAGTGGTTCCAGCTCTGGGTTAGATCGAACTCACGAGTTTGAGTTTGGCTCTGGTAGTGCGTTGAGTAGGCAGAATGAGATTCTGGATTCATAGCTGAATTTCATTTGGAAAGGGGTATTACTTCTATCTGGTGCCTTAGACCTGAGTGGGTCAATTCGTTGGTGTGAGAAAACCGCGAAATGCATGGAATTAATGAGTAGTAGACGACAAAGGTCGAGAGTGAAACGAATTTCGTATTCGCTTGAGGAAAAGCGAACTTCGTGACTTGTGTGTCACACTGGGCCGAGATAGCTAGTGTGGGAAGGAAGTCAGTGAGACATGTTGAGGTGTGCAATGGGTAACCTTTGGAGGTTCAACTGTGGAGTCAGAAGTTGACCTAGTGCTCAATATTAAAAAGGGGTATGAAGAACGAAGTTGGGACTTGTGATTGTGATGTCTGAGGACACTTCTGAGTGAGCCTGGTTATTCTCTTGTGTCTGAAGGGCAGAGTGTTGAGGATTCTTTGTTCGGATGGGTTCTGATAGCAGTTTAGTGTATAATCCCTGGTGGGGTGTGGACCCTTCCGTTTTTGGAGCGTGATTTGGATCATTAGCATGATGATGTGAGTGAGCGGTAGCCGATTGTTGGATTTGGTCTTGTGAGAATCAGAGGATCAGTGAGTTATCAGGGTTTGATATTCGAGGAGCAAATATGTGACAACCCGAAATTTTATTTATGTCACTGTAACCCTTTCCGTTAATAAAATTTATTTTATTATTAAAATTGTCCGTTAACTTTTAAGTTAAATAATTCATCTAGGGTTATTGTCATAATTTCCTACGTGTAGGAAATCAATAAAATCACATATAATACCCTCGATAATCCTTTGGAAAAATTTCTAATTTACGACTAAGTCGGGTTACGGTCATTTAATCGGGTAAAATCTTAAACTCCGTTTAATGTCGGGATTGGGTGTGTCCCCACCTAACCGTGGACTCAACCCCATATAAGGGTTGAGTGGACTCCATTTGAACCTTTTCACCCACCTTGAAACTTTCTCTCTCTACTCTCTCTCTAAAAATCGGGTTTTTGATCAAGAATCACCTCATTCAAGCTCCAAAATCGTAAGTAATCCTTCCTAGCTTGTTGTTTAACTTAACATGCATGCAAATCTATGGGTTAAACTCTCAAAAACCCCAAAAACTTGTGTTTACGGTTTGGGAACACCTTCCAAAACCGTAAACTTCCATAAGGGGGTTTTGAAGCCCCAAAACCCTTTCAAACCTCTTCTAATGTTTAGCTATGGCTTAGAAACTTGCATGCATGAACTTAGAACACCAAAATCATATCTTCATGGGACTAGACATGAGTTTACGGTCCATGAACATTCATGAACCGTAAACACCCTAAAAAGGGGTTTTGATGCCCCAAAACCTTTCCAATGCTTGGCTAATGACCTAGAAACTTGCTTGAATGATCTTACAACCCTAAAACATGGATTGAGAAGTGTAAACATGAGTTTACGGTTTGGGAAGGTCTCCCAAAACCGTAAACACCTCCAAAGGGTGTTTAAGTGCCCTTAACACCTTGTATGGCTTACATTTGGGTCTAGAACCTTGCATGCGCGACCAACAACCACCAAAAACACATGAAAAATGGACACACATGAGATTACGGCCGTAAACCCATGTGTTTACGACCGTAAACTCCCCAAGGAGTGGTTCAGAAACCGTAAACTCCATAAAGGGTCCATTCCAAGCCCCAAACACTTCCTAAGCCTTTGATTCAACCCTAGGACCCTTCTTTGTGAAGCATGAGACCTTGAAACACCCAAATGCACCATTCCCATGAGTTTACGGCCGTAAACTCATGGGGGATATGGTCTTTGGACCGTAAACACCCTTAAGGGTTTATACTTGAAGAGTAAACTCCTTAACAAGGCCATACACTCCTTAGATGCAACCCGTACCATTCTAAACACTTGGAAACAAGTGTTTTCTCGCATTAGAGTGTGTTTACTTGTCTAATTAGTAGCTTAATCACTAATTAGATACAATTATGTATCTCCTCATGTTACATAGGATCCTCGCGCGTGTTCAAGCCATAAACTGACACTTAGCATCCTAACCGGCACTTTCTCGTCTGGTGAGTTCATACCCCTACACCATTTTCCGTGCTTTTTCATGTTTTCAAGGGGGGATACAAGCAAAAGTACAAGGAAACTTGTACTCAAAGCTTATTATTTCGTGTGAAATACTTACATGTTCAGCATGCTTTCAAACACAGGAAAACTGTTTTACCAACTCGATTTATAAATCAACTCGTAGAAACTGTTTTCGAAACTAAAGCATGAACTTATGAATCTTGTCTTAAATTGTGATATTTTATAAAGGATTCATATCAACCGTAAACATGATTTTCTCCATATATTACTTGTAAATTTGTTAGACTAAGGATTGGAGACACGTCCTTGGTAACACTCCACCGGATTCGTGAGTGTAGGACTACCCCTATAACCAGAATCTCCTGGAGGGAGAGCGTGACTATTGTGTATAGATCTATACGGGACTGACTATCCCGCACCTCGCTGCTAGCTACAGTGGGACCGTCAGGTCTACGGGTGACAATGTCATAACAAATACTGGCCACCGTACGTGCCACATCCAGTTTAATGTATGGTTATAGAACTCGCAACCTAGCTAACAGAGATTTACTTTTGGTAATAATGAACATAGTGAACTAACCTCAAAGTAATAACTGTTTTGATTACTAGAGGGTACCAGTAGTACCCTTAGGATTTAGTTCACTAATTACTTATTAGTTTTATGTATATAATAAAGCTAATATATCGCACTGAAGGTAACAGAGTTCTTCAGGGAAAATTATACCTAACATTACAAGTATGATAGGTACTTGTACACTTCTTTTCAGAACCAATAACCAACCGTCATCTTTCATAAGAAAACATAGGGTTTTCTTGGGACAACATAACCTTCCATAACACCGGCTTATCGTATAACTAATGAGAAACCAAACACCTTTCATAAGAAAATATAGGATTTTCTTGGTAAATAACTTTTCAAAGAATCAGAGAAACATATCTTTTACCAAAGTTAAACAGCTTATGAACTCACCAGCTTTATGCTGATATTTTAAAAGTGCTTGTATTCTCAAGTTCTCATTAGACAGGTATCCCGTTACTCTTGGAGAAGACGGAGCGGATAGAAGTCTCGTCTTTACTTTTGTTATAAACTGATATGTATAAACTTTGTATCAAAACAATGTAAACTTTTCTATGTATGTATTCAATGTTTGGTTGTGTTTACTATGCTTGCTATGTACATTGGTTGTGATACTTTACATGACGTCACTCCGCCCCGGAACGTTTCCACCCTCGGTTTCGGGGTGTGACAGATTGGTATCAGAGCTATTGTTTATAGTGAACTAAGTATACCGAACCTTACATGGTATACAACTATAAACACTAAGGGGCCTAAGTGCTCTAAACTAAAAGTATACTTTCAAAATATAAGTATTTTTACAAAAGTATAGGAGTATACCCGTGTCCCAGGAACCGTGCCTTAAGCAGAACAAAACAAAAGTATTTTGGATGTTAAACACTGCGGTTAAACCTGGGCAGTTATGTAATCATGTCTAGGGTCAATATAGCCTGATCAACTATATTTATTCGAGACATGACCAACATGTGCTTGGGAGTGACTTTGGTGTTACAACAGGCCTAAAACTTACCTAATATCTATCCAACTCAAAATACTATAGGAGTATTTTAGTCAAAACCGAATGCATTGTAGATGTTCATCCCAAGTGTTGCTACTCATTTCTTCCTTATCGATAGTTTACTTGCTTTAGTAACTTTTCCTATACTATCGCTTTGTAGAACACTCTAACTGCCATAATGAGATATCCCTTGTTTCATATCTCTTAATTCTATCCAGAGGACTTACCATCCTCTTCTTCCTGATTGTATTAGAACAAGATGCCTCCCCAAAAAAGACCTATCAGGAGAAACGACGACACTCCACCACCACCACCGCCTCCTCAGTTTGATCCTGTCATATTCCAGGCAGCTGTTACTGCCGCAGTGGCTGCCGCAATGTCACAAATGAATCCTGGTGGATCTGGTGGTCAGGGAGGTGGTATGCATCCCCAAATCCAGGAAGGCGGTCAGGAACGCCAGAAAGAATGCTCTTATAAGGATTTCATGAACGCAAAACCCACAACTTTCGACGGCACCAGAGGTGTTATTGCCCTGACTCAATGGTTCGAAAAGATTGAGTCCATATTTGAAATTTGTGCATGTTCGGAGGCCAACAAAGTGAAATTTGCCGCTTGCACTTTCGTCAATAAATCATTAACCTGGTGGAACGGCCGGGTCAAGTCCTTAACCCTACCGGTGGCAAATGCTATGGGTTGGGAAAGCCTAAAAGAACTTATGATAGCCCAGTACTGCTCACGGGGCGAGATGCAGAAACTCGAACACGAACTCTGGACCCTAAGGATGAAGGGTTCCGACATTTCTTCCTACACTTCTAGGTTTGAAGACCTAGCACTCCTTTGTCCGGGAATGATCTCCCCAGAAAGCAAAAAGATTGAACGATTCATTTGGGGGCTGACCCAGCCAACCAAGGGAAATTTTTGGCTGCGAAGCCAGACACCTTCGACAGTGCTAAATGTTTGGCGCAAACTCTGATTGATCATGGTGACGATCTCGATGAAGTGACAGCCGCTCCTGAACCAGCTAAAGGGAGTGGTGAGAAGAGAAATTCCTGGAAACAGAGAAAGGGTCAGTCTTCGCAGGAGCCCTCAAAGAAGCAACATACAGTGGCAGTCCACGCTGCTACTACTCCTACTGCTACTCCTGCCACTCAAGCATCTACCAGCAAATACGCTGGTACCCTTCCTCGATGTGACAAATGTAACTACCACCATAACCCCGGCCCATGTCGTGAAATGTCATGTTCTGACTGTGGCAAAAAGGGGCACACGGTTCGCTTTTGCAAAGCACCAGCTCGGCCAACTAATCAAACCACTGGAGCAGGCGTCGGTCAAGCCTGTTATAATTGTGGAGAGATTGGACATTTCAAGAGAAACTGCCCCAAAGCAGCAACAACCAACAACACCGGGAGAGTTCTATCTATGGGACAAGAGGAGGCAGTCGCCGACCCCACCGTTGTCACGGGTACGTTCCTTCTCGACAACTCTTATGCATGCATCCTTTTCGATTCTGGTGCGGAACGTAGTTTTGTTAACCATTCATTCAAACATCTTCTTAACCATAATCCTCAACCATTAACCGAAAAGTTTACCGTCGAAATGGCTAACGGTGAGAAAGAGAGCACTAACGAGATATACGTAGGTTGTACCCTTACCTTAAACGACCATTCATTTCCCATTGACCTTATGCCAGTCTCCATAAAAAGCTTTGATGTCATCATCGGCATGGATTGGTTGAGCCCCAATCGTGCTGATATCCTTTGTTTCAAAAAGGCTATACCTCTCAATCTTTGACCGGACGAAACTCTTGTAATCTACGGTGATAAACTCAGTTCAAACCTTCGCATCATTTCGTGCATCAAAGCCCAGAAACTCCTGCGGAAAGAGTGTTATGCATTACTAGCCCACGTCATTAATGAGAAGCAGGAAGTTAAAGACCTCGAGAGCATCCCGGAAGTCTGCAACTTTCCCGATGTTTTTCCAGAAGACCTCCCAGGAATCCCTCCTGAACGCCAAGTCGAGTTTCGTATCGACTTAGTTCCCGGAGCTACCCCCGTAGCCAAATCTCCCTACCGATTAGCACCAGCAGAAATGCAAGAGTTATCTAGTCAGCTCGACGAGCTGCTCATCAAAGGATTCATCAGACCGAGTTCCTCACCCTAGGGAGCCCCGATCTTGTTTGTGAAAAAGAAGGATGGATCCTTTCGAATGTGTATCGATTATCGGGAGCTGAATAAGCTCACAATCAAAAACCGTTATCCTCTTCCTCGGATAGACGACCTTTTCGATCAACTTCAAGGAGCCAGCTACTTCTCGAAAATAGATTTAAGATCAGGGTACCATCAGCTACGAGTCCATGAGGGTAATGTTCCTAAAGCAGCCTTTCGGACTCGATATTGTCACTACGAGTTCGTAGTTATGCCCTTCGGCCTAACCAACGCACCGGCAGTATTCATGGACCTGATGAATCGGGTGTGTCGTCCTTTCCTGGACAAGTTCGTCATCGTATTCATTGACGATATACTTGTCTATTCCAAAAACGAGGAAGACCACAAACAGCACTTGAAATCAGTACAGGAAACCTTAAGGACGGAGAAGTTGTACGCGAAATTCTCCAAATGTGAATTCTGGATCCGAAGAGTAACTTTCCTAGGTCACGTAGTAAGCGAGGAAGGCATACACGTGAACCCCTCCAAAATCAAAGCGATAGAGAACTGGTCAGCACCAACGACACCCACTGAAATCCGTCAATTCTTGGGTCTCGCTGGCTACTATCGCAGAATTATCAAAAAAATTTCTAGAGTTGCCAAACCCTTAACCACTCTAACTCAGAAAGGCGTACCCTTTTGTTGGAGTCAAAAGCAAGACACTGCGTTCCAAACATTGAAGCGGGCCCTATGCAGCGCACCTATACTGTCTCTGCCCGAAGGGACAGAAGATTTCGTTGTCTACTGTGATGCATCTAATCAAGGCCTAGGTTGTGTGCTCATGCAACGGGGAAAAGTCATTGCTTATGCCTCGAGACAGCTGAAAGTACACGAAGTCAACTACACGACGCACGACCTAGAATTGGGAGCAGTGGTCTTCGCATTGAAAATATGGAGACATTATCTCTACGGAACTAAGTGCACTATCTTCACTGACCATAAAAGTCTACAGCACATCCTCGACCAGAAGGAGCTGAACATGGGACAACGGCGATGGGTTGAACTACTCAACGACTACGAGTGTGAAATCCGCTGCCATCCCGGCAAGGCCAATGTGGTGGCAGATGCCCTCAGCCGGAAAGAGTACTCAGGTCGTAGAGTGAAGGCACTGACTATGACTATCCATTCCCATTTATCTGCGCAAATCAAAGAGGCTCAGTTGGAAGCCTTAAGACCAGAGATCATGCCAGGCGAAGCCCTGAGAGGAATGGATAAGAATCTTGAGATCAGAAGCGACGGAGTCTATTGTTTCATGGACCGAATCTAGACCCCGAAGTTCGAAGGTTTCAGGGAGGTTATCATGAACGAAGCTCACAATACTAAATACTCCGTACACCCAGGTTCGGATAAGATGTACCTGGATCTCAAGAAACTATACTGGTGGCCAAACATGAAAGCAGAGATCGCTACCTTCGTGGGCAAGTGCCTGACTTGCGCCAAGGTGAAGGTCGAATATCAGAAACCCTCCGGTCTACTCCAACATCCAGAGTGTGACAGTCGTCAAAATTCGAGTCGGTTTTAGAATTGACTAAACTTAGTTGCACATATAGGCACTACACATACTAGACTTAGTAACTAGAAGCTAAGTTATAACCTACTAGAAACTTGGAAACAATTAGAATCAATGGATAGTGTGCATAGATTTCACATTGATATGTGAATTCTATAACTACTTAACTGTAGAGACTATCCATATTCGGGTCATTCTTTGACTCGAACACCTTTTCATCAATCATATACACGCATCATGCACTTGACCTAGTGGTAGAAATGAGGTCCTAGTCTCGTTGGAACTTAAGTTAGAGTTGAAAAGTAGGACTAGTATACTTGATTCCTCAATTTCGCTTGAATCTCGAAACCACTACATAGAATGCCAATAAATCGATAAAAATAAATTACAAACATTATTTTTAACTAGAAAAGAGTTATGAAACTCTAACATAAATTGAAATCTCAAATAATTCAATTTATCTTGATATCCAAATATTTATTAAATCTCAAGACCCTAAAAACCCTAAATGCCCTAAAAACTCACATTTATAAACTTTAACCTTAAAAATTCTATAAAATATTTATGAAGCTTCTAATATTATCTTATAATAATCAAAATTATGAAAATGAATTCAAGGAAAATAAATTTTAAACTATCAACATTTATTCCTAATTAACAAGTTAAATCAATAATTTAATAAAACAAATCATGGCTTAATTCACACTTTATAAAAAAATGGGAAAATTTATAAAAATTGAGGCAAATTTATATAAAGTAAATGGAAGAGGTGGGGAGTCTCTCTCCTCATTGAAAATTCGGATCTCCCTCCCCATATCTCTCCTCTTCCCAACACAAAATCATTCTTCTTCTCTCTCACACTCCATCTTCCCTCATTCTCTCTCATTTCTCTCTCACACTCTTACACATATTTTCTCTCTTCCTCCCTCTATGAACCACGAAATTTTACAGCAAACAAGTCCAAGAACACTCATGATGCTCAAAATCTTCATCATCTAGTGGTGTTCATTAAGGTAGAACACGATTTCCTTTCATTTTCCTCCATGTTTTCAAGGGTTTTCTTGCATTTCCTTCTTCTTCTACACCTTTCTCTTAGAAAATATGTGTGCATGTTCATTCACTTCAGTTTTGATGATGATGGTGGTAGGGTTTCACCCAAAAAAAAACATGTATGTTGTAAATGGTGAAATCCAAGGACCTAAACCTAAGTCAAGATCATGAAAATGCACTTTTCTGCAAGTTTTGGTGGAAAATCACCACATGCACTCTAAGTTTTCTTTCAAAAACGATTTTTGAACATTTCAAATTCATGAATGGTCTTCAAACAAACATGCATGTGATGATCTTCAAGCTTAGATGCTAGATCATCAAAGTATGTTGTTAAAAGCTTTCAAATATGTTCATGAGGGATTTATTTCCAAATAAATATCTAAAACTCCTTTTCTGAGCAAATCCGATTTTTCCCAGATTCCCATCAACAAAATGAGATGTTCAACAAATTTTCAGAAAATAATTCATTTTTCTCGAATTATTATAATTGTTGAAATAAAATAGGGCAATAAATCATATAAAATACTTTCTATTGTCTATAAATCCTAGGTAAATTCGTCGATAACCCCTATGCTAAGAAATGACCCCAAATTAAATTTCATCGGTTTTTGTTACTGTTTAATATGGTTTTGAATTTTCTTTTTGTTTGGCTCCAATAAATCATAAAAGCACTTTAGAGAATCTTAAAATGATATATAACAATTTTCGCAGTTGCTACCAGAGGTATAAGACTCAGAAAAATATTTTCAGAATTTTTCATAATGCATTCCTATTTTTTTTCCGATTTTTGTATTTATAATGGCCTAAAAATAGAACAAATAGTTTTGCTCATCCAAAATTCATAAAAATTTACCAGAACACCTTGTAGTACATTAGGAGGCTACATAAAAATTGTGATGATTTTTCTTTTCTGTATACTATTTTTCTCCTATTTTCTAAGATTAAATACACAAAATCGGATTTCATTATATAAAAACCACATTTGGTATTTTTCCCAGATTATTTACTCTGTAAATGAAGTGTACAAATTTTTTGGTAATTTATTTTAACTGTTTAATAATTATTATTCAATTAATGATTATTTAAGAGGATTAAACAAGGAAAAATAGCAACACTAATTGAAAAATATCTTTTATATTTTTCACAGCTTCTATATATGTAATAATAGTGTTACAAAAATTTTGGACAATTTTGGAAACTGTTTTCTATTTATCTCTATTTTTATTAGAATAAATGCACAAAAATCATAAAAGTTGGGTTAAACAGTCTATAAATCCATTTTTATATTTTTCCCAGCTTAAATATGTGTAATGGCAGTAATATAAGAAGTTTGGAGAAATTTCTTAACTGATTGCTATTTTTCATGAATTTTTATCTATTTAGAGAATTAATTATAAGAAAATTGGTTATACATATCTATAAACCATGAAAATTTATGTGGAAGTCTTTTAATATAGTTAGAACCAAAATCTGAAGTTTGGTAATTTTTATTAACTTTTTACTATTTTTCCATGATTTTATGATTATTCAAGGAATTAAATGGTGAAAAATAATTAGACGAATCAAAAAGTCAAGAAAATTTATCTTAAGGTCTTTGACTTCAATTAAAACTGAAATGCAAAGTTTAGGAAAGTTTAGAACTAAATTGATTTAGTTTTTGAATATTTAATCATTGGAATACCTCTTAAAATGTTAAATATTAACATTTCAATAATGAGAATTTTTCCACTTAAATTGTTATATAACAATTGATTCTTTGAAATTTAATTTTCACAGAAAAGTGTTTGTAACCTATCAATATTAAACTTTGACACATTATTGACATAATTCTATTGTAGTAGTAAGTATACTAGTATTAGATTTCAATTAGGGACTCATTAGTGTGTAACGTCGTTGTAGGAAAAACGATAGTGGTACGAGTGGAGCGTTGATCAAGGCACCATTTGCATCATCTCAATGCATTGTGAGTATTCACCACTCCCCTATTTTCGGTTTTTACGTTTTTGGGTGGAAAAGCATGTCCTAAACTATTTATGTTCGTTGTATTTATTTGACTCGTATAAACTTGGTTGCTATATTTTGCATATTGTGAGTATTCACGCACTCCCCTATTTTCAATTTTTTTTTTGTGTTTTGGGGTGGAAAAGCATGTCCCGAAAAACTATTTTTTGAATGTTGTATTTAAATTGATTTGTATCAAACATGATTGCTATTTTATTGCTATGTCTCTCTATGTATGTCTATGCAACACGGAACATGAGAACTTATCGTACTAAGGCCCTTCCCTTATCTCTAACCATTAACTCTTTGAGCCAATGGTCATTATGGATAGCGCTATTAGGAATTGACAACTCCTCACTCGCCCTATTGCTGGAGTGCATGATACCATATTCATCTATGGAACGATAAGCATAGATCTTGATAGGGCTTCAGTCATAGGTTTGGTTGAGACTCATTGTTTGCTCATACACATACAAACTCGTTACTTATTATAGCAATAAACTTGTTTATTAATTATAGCAATGAACTTTGTTTCTCATTACAACAACGAACTGTTATTACTGAAAACTTATATACATGTTTTAGCAATGAAATTGTTTGCTCCTTGTAGCAATGAAATTGATTGCTCATTTTAGCAATGAAACTTGTTTACTCGTTTGAGTAACGAACTTTATCTTCCATGAGAATATGAATGTTGCATCTTATTTGGGCAACACACCTTATCTCTCATGATGACAAATAACTTTGTTTTTACAAACTTATTTACTCATTTTAACAATATACTTTTATTATTGGAAACTTTTATCAAAACTTTGATTTCAATTCATGGAACCAATATTATTTTGTTTATCTGTGAGTACTCACCAACTATTTTTATAGTTGACGCTCGTTTTACATGCTTTTTCAGGAATCATCGAGTAAGTGGCACTTAGGGACACTTCACTTTTAGGAGCATTCGCATGTGTTGTAATTCAATTTACATTGTAATTTCTTTTAAAAGTTGTTCAAACCCATTGTGAATTTGTAATGATTTTTAATACTATGGTTGGTGTTGTCTTTTAACTTTTACGATGAAACCCTTTGTACTGCCACGCCCTGTGTTTCCGCTTTAGCGGGGTGTGACACAGAGATACCTGAATGGAAGTGGGAGAGGATTACTATGGATTTCATTACCAAACTACCCAAATCTACGAGTGGGTACGACGCCATTTGGGTAATTGTCGATCGACTAACCAAATCCGCTCACTTCCTTCCTATCAAGGAAAACTTCAAAATGGAGAGACTCACGCGAATCTACATCCAAGAGGTAGTCCGACTGCACGGTGTGCCTGTGCCCATTATTTTCGATCGGGATAGCAGGTTCACTTCGAGATTCTGGCAGTCACTACAGAAGACTCTTGGAACTAAGCTGGATATGAGCACGGCTTACCATCCTCAAACAGATGGACAGAGTGAGAGGACCATCCAAACCTTGGAAGACATGTTGAGAGCCTGCGTCATCAATTTCGGCGCATCGTGGGACACTCATCTTCCTTTGGTTGAATTTTCTTATAACAACATCTACCATACCAGCATCAAGGCTGCGCCTTTCGAAGCCCTCTATGGCCGCAAGTACAGATCCCCTCTGTGCTGGGCTGAGGTGGGCTACACGCAGCTGGTCAAGGGACAAGTCCCTGACAGCACTCTCACTGGTCCAGAAATCATCCGAGAAACCACCGAAAAGATTGTACGAATCCGAGAACGACTTAAGGCCTCCCGAGATAGACATAAGAGCTACGCCGATAAACGACGAAAACCCTTGGAATTCCAGGTTGGAGACCGTGTCATGTTGAAAGTCTCACCCTGGAAAGGCATGATACGCTTCGGAAAGCATGGAAAGTTGAATCCAAGATATAGGACCCTTCGAGATCCTCGCTAGGATCGGTCCCGTAGCCTACGAACTCCGATTACCTCATGAACTTAGCAATATCCATCCTGTCTTCCACGTCTCTAATCTTAAAAAGTGTCTTTCCGATGAGACCCTTGTGATCCCTCTTAATGAGATCAAGATCAACGAAAATCTGAACTTTGTGGAAGAACCAATCGAAATCATGGATCGAGAAATCAAACAAACGAAACAAAGCCGCATCCCGATAGTGAAGGTTCGCTGGAATGCCAAGCGGGGACCCGAATTCACTTGGGAGCGCGAAGACTCGATGAAACAGAAATATCCGCATCTCTTTCCAAATCCATGATTTGTATCTTAATTCTAAATTTCGGGACGAAATTCCCTCTAACAGGGGGATGATGTGACAACCCGAAATTTTATTTCCGTCACCGTAACCCTTTCCGTTAATAAAATTTATTTTATTATTAAAATTGTCCGTTAACTTTTAAGTTAAATAATTCATCTAGGGTTATTGGCATAATTTCCTACGTGTAGGAAATCAATAAAATCACATATAATACCCTCGATAATCCTTTGGAAAAATTTCTAATTTACGACTAAGTCGGGTTACGGTCATTTAATCGGGTAAAATCTTAAACTCCGTTTAATGTCGGGATTGGGTGTGTCCCCACCTAACCGTGGACTCAACCCCATATAAGGGTTGAGTGGACTCCATTTGAACCTTTTCACCCACCTTGGAACTTTCTCTCTCTACTCTCTCTCTAAAAATCGGGTTTTTGATCAAGAATCACCTCATTCAAGCTCCAAAATCGTAAGTAATCCTTCCTAGCTTGTTGTTTAACTTAACATGCATGCAAATATATGGGTTAAACTCTCAAAAACCCCAAAAACTTGTGTTTACGGTTTGGGAACACCTTCCAAAACCGTAAACTCCCATAAGGGGGTTTTGAAGCCCCAAAACCCTTTCAAACCTCTTCTAATGTTTAGCTATGGCTTAGAAACTTGCATGCATGAACTTAGAACACCAAAATCATGTCTTCATGGGACTAGACATGAGTTTACGGTCCATGAACATTCATGAACCGTAAACACCCTAAAAAGGGGTTTTGATGCCCCAAAACCTTTCCAATGCTTGGCTAATGACCTAGAAACTTGCTTGAATGATCTTACAACCCTAAAACATGGATTGAGAAGTGTAAACATGAGTTTACGGTTTGGGAAGGTCTCCCAAAACCGTAAACACCTCCAAAGGGTGTTTAAGTGCCCTTAACACCTTGTATGGCTTACATTTGGGTCTAGAACCTTGCATGCACGACCTACAACCACCAAAACACATGAAAAATGGACACACATGAGTTTACGGCCGTAAACCCATGTGTTTACGACCGTAAACTCCCCAAGGAGTGGTTCAGAAACCGTAAACTCCATAAAGGGTCAATTCCTAGCCCCAAACACTTCCTAAGCCTTTGATTCAACCCTAGGACCCTTCTTTGTGAACCATGAGACCTTGAAACACCCAAATGCACCATTCCCATGAGTTTACGGCCGTAAACTCATGGGGGATATGGTCTTTGGACCGTAAACACCCTTAAGGGTTTACACTTGAAGAGTAAACTCCTTAACAAGGCCATACACTCCTTAGATGCAACCCGTACCATTCTAAACACTTGGAAACAAGTGTTTTCTCGCATTAGAGTGTGTTTACTTGTCTAATTAGTAGCTTAATGACTAATTAGATACAATTATGTATCTCCGCATGTTACATAGGATCCTCGCTCGTGTTCAAGCCATAAACTGACACTTAGCATCCTAACCGGCACTTTCTCGTCTGGTGAGTTCATACCCCTACACCATTTTTCATGCTTTTTCATGTTTTCAGGGGGGGATACAAGCAAAAGTACAAGGAAACTTGTACTCAAAGCTTATTATTTCGTGTGAAATACTTACTTGTTCAGCATGCTTTCAAACACAGGAAAACCATTTTACCAACTCGATTTATAAATCAACTCGTAGAAACTGTTTTCAAAACTAAAGCATGAACTTATGAATCTTGTCTTAAATTGTGATATTTTATAAAGGATTCATATCAACCGTAAACATGATTTTCTCCATATTATTACTTGTAAATTTGTTAGACTAAGGATTGGAGACACGTCCTTGGTAACACTCCACCGGATTCGTGAGTGTAGGACTACCCCTGTAACCAGAATCTCCTGGAGGGAGAGCGTGACTATTGTGTATAGATCTATACGGGACTGACTACCCCGCACCTTGCTGCTAGCTACAGTAGGACCGTCAGGTCTACGGGTGACAATGTCATAACAAATACTGGCCACCGTACGTGCCACATCCAGTTTAATGTATGGTTATAGAACTCGCAACCTAGCTAACAGAGATTTACTTTTGGTAATAATGAACATAGTGAACTAACCTCAAAGTAATAACTGTTTTGATTACTAGAGGGTACCAGTAGTACCCTTAGGATTTAGTTCACTAATTACTTATTAGTTTTATGTACATAATAAAGCTAATATATCGCACTGAAGGTAACAGAGTTCTTCAGGGAAAATTATACCTAACATTACAAGTATGATAGGTACTTGTACACTTCTTTTCAGAACCAATAACCAACCGTCATCTTTCATAAGAAAACATAGGGTTTTCTTGGGACAACATAACCTTTCATAACAGCGGCTTATCGTATAACTAATGAGAAACCAAACACCTTTCATAAGAAAATATAGGATTTTCTTGGTAAACAACTTTTCAAAGAATCAGAGAAACATATCTTTTACCAAAGTTAAACAGCTTATGAACTCACCAGCTTTATGCTGATATTTTAAAACTGCTTGTATTCTCAGGTTCTCATTAGACAGGTATCCCGTTACTCTTGGAGAAGACGGAGCGGATAGAAGTCTCGCCTTTACTTTTGTTATAAACTGATATGTATAAACTTTGTATCAAAACAATGTAAACTTTTCTATGTATGTATTCAATGTTTGGTTGTGTTTACTATGCTTGCTATGTACATTGGTTGTGATACTTTACATGACGTCACTCCGCCCCGGAACGTTTCCGCCCTCGGTTTCGGGGTGTGACAGAATATCATGGTGATCGCTTAAGTAGGCGGTCTGGCGGCGGGTCAGGCCACTAGAGCTTCCGGATAGTGGGAAGGAGTATATTAGCGACAGAAGAGTTGGTTCAGTTCTGGTCTTGGGAGTTTTGTGTGGTTTCGGGTGTCCATAGAGAAAGATATCGGTGTAGTATGAGATCCTTTCGGTGGTGCCTTTTGGGTTGATGATTTCATTATGTGAGTGGTTAAGGAGTGATTTCGAGGGCGAAATCTAATTCAAGTGGGGGAGAATTGTAACATCCGGATTTCCAAGGACATTATCGTGTATGTTAATCTTGGGATTTAAGAGGGACTCGACGAGTTGAGGGACCAACTCGCCGAGTCGAGTCGAGTTGATCGCGTGAATTTAATGAAGGACTCGACGAGTCTGAGGAGGGACTCGCCGAGTAGGTACTGGGCATAGAAACCCTAATTTCCCAGGTTTGAGACCTATTGAAAGGCACTTATAGCCTCATTTGCGGCTACCCTTCCTTGAGAGCAAACCCTAAACGTGTATGGAGAGCCATGAGAGTCTTAGAAGCTAAAACTTGGAGTAAACTAGTGCATCTCTTGAGGAGAAGAGGAGATCACCCATCAAGGGAGCTAGGGAATCAGTGGATCTGGTGTAACTTCGTGCAAGGGCTTGAGTAAGAGGTAAAAGCTTGCACCTTTCTTGTTATTTTGCTTAAGATCTTGTAGATATGGAAGATTAGGGTTTCTTCCACCATTGTTGGGACTTTGTATGCATAAGGTCTCTCATGAGGCCTAGACTTCAGATATAGACCTTGTGAGGTCCAGAGAGTCCAAAGATTATAGCTTTAGTTAACCATAGAAGAGTTATTGTGGTTAATCATCCTTGTTAGAGTTATATTGGCATTATGAGCCTTATATGCCATGTTTAAACGTAAAGCTTGTAGCTTTACGTGACAGTCGACCCTCAGGATGCTAGATCTAGTGTTTGGGGTGATGGATCTGCCTTAAATCGTCTGAATGAACATTTTTTCTGAATGAACTCGCCGAGTCGATGAGCCGACTCGACGAGTTGGTTAGTGTTTGTCCCGAGGAACCGAATCAGGCGATAGCTCAACGAGATGGGGGTCAACTCGACGAGCTGAGCTGGACTGTCACGAGATTTCTAAGGAAAGTAAGTGGACTAGACGAGTCGCAAGGGTGCACTCGGCGAGTCGGGTCAAACATGGACTGTTGACTCGAGTTTGACTTATGTTGACTTTGGGGCTTTGATCAACATAAGTAGTAGAGACCATGGAGGGGTAAAATGGTCTTTTATCCACTTCAAAGAGTTAAAGAGAGGATGAATAGCCTTCGGTCATTAGAGTTGTGATTAGAGTATCACTTAGAGATATTCATCCCTTGTGTTAGGGGGAGGCTAGTTCAAAATCCGGGAGCGGGGTCTTTACTTGCTGCTGGTCAGGTGAGTCTTCTCACTATACTTTACCATGAGTGGTAATTAGAGTTATGTGACAGAGTATCTTGTATGCTATGTATGTGATGTGTTGCACTGCATTATTTCTATGTGATTTATGCTGTGTGTATTCCAGAGTTTACAGAGTTAGGACCGGAAGGTCCAGAGAGTTAGGACCAGAGGGTCCACAGAGTTAGGGCCAGTGGGCCCACAGAGTTATAGCCTCGAGTGGCTAATATGTGTTATATGTGGTATTTTGGGGAACTCACTAAGCTTTATGCTTACCGTGTTATGTGTTATGTGTTTCAGGTTTTCTTAGGATCGCGGGACGGCACCGGCTTGATTGTACACACCAGAGAAAGAGTCACGTTTTGAGGATCCTGGCTTATTAATGGAGTTGTGTTTTGTAATTTGAATAAACGAGATTTCTATATAATATGTTACGAAAAGTATGCGATTTTAAAATGAAAATTTTGTTTGGAAAATTACGGTGTTACATAATAAGTGGAGAAAGTAATACTTACGATATGGAAGCAAAGAAGGGTGTTTTCGGCCAAACACACACTAGTGTGTTTTCTTGGTGTTCTTGAAGATTAAACCCAAAAGATGAAGTTAATGGATGAAATCGAAGGGTGTTATTAGTTAGGAAGATCTAATAACAAAACAAGGGGAAAGAAACACTTACATTTTCGAGAATTTGAAGATCAATGTGAAGAACTTGATGATACTTGAGAGAGTTTTCGAGTTCTAGACTTGTAAAAAGGGAAAGAATGATCAAAATGATCATGAAATATATATGTATAGGGGAGTTTTCGGTCCCTTGACCGAAAACTCTAAGGTCTTGACCGAAACTCCTTTTTGAGGAGGTTTTCGTTTTGCTTCATGTCTAGAACTTCAACAAATTCATCCTAACACCGATTCCTTTGGTGTACTAAGTCTAGAATATTCCGTTAGTCCAAAATAATACTGACGTGAACAGAAATAAATCCGAATTGATTTATTTAAACGCAAAATATTTCTCAAACTATCAAATTTGACGGAATTAAATTAAATAAAAAAAAACCCGAACTTCAAAAATGTAAGTGTTTCATCCTTTGTTTAGTTGATACATCTCATTATCTAGTATCAATATATGTTTTTAAATTACGACAATGATTGAAACTATTTGAAATATTTTAAATATTAACAGAAGGTTTCTTGTGTTTTACTTGTATCCCCCCTAAAACAATGAAAAATCGTGAAAATGTAGGGGTATGAACTCACCTCAAGTGTGTGTTCTTGGTTAGGTACGATGTGGTAGTGATGTTCTTCGTTAGAACACGCGGAAAAATCCAAGTCCTAATAGTATTTAAACATCTAATATTGTGTTTAAATTAGTGTAATGATTAACTTAAGTGTTAAATAACACTAGTTATGTATAAATACTTACACGAAGTCATTGGAAATTAACTTAATATATTGATTTCCAGGGAAAACTTGAAGATGTTCTGCGTAACTGTTTCGAAGATATGAAGGATAGTATATGGGTTTTGAGAGCAAAATATGAAGTTTTCTAAGTTGAGAATGAGAAATGAGGCCATAATTTCGGTCATATATATATATATATATATATATATATATATATATATATATATATATATATGATGGGATGTTTATGTTGGAATGTGTATCTTATCACTTTGGGAACTTAATCAAGTAAAATATTTAGATATTTAAGGTGAATTTCGGCCAAAAGAAGGTGATTTGGGCCTAACTAAGACCGAAATCCTCCTGATTTTGTTTTAGCATCACACCTAAGTGGGTGATTTTAGTTCTAGACCAAAGCACAAGGATATTTTGGACAAAACCAAAACTGAAAACCTAAAGTGCTCGAAGATACCCAAAACCGAAAACCTAATGTTTCTAGATGCTTAAATCTGAAAACACAAGTGTTCTTAGATTCCAAATACCGAAATAAACATGATAAGGTGCATTCCATGCTTTTTAACTTACTTCCTTGACTTATGTTGACTTGTATTTAACTTATATATGCATGGTTTTCAATATATGCTCATACAATAACTTATATAAACATGCCATGGCATTCAAAGTTTTTATTGTATCAATTTTATGATGTGAATTCACTTGTACACGGTTGTAGTTTAGACTTTTATTTGAACAAGTTTGACTTACATTGTCTTGAAATAATGGGTTGTTACACATTAAATCTTTCTAAGTATGGTTCACAATCATGCATGCTGAAGTTATTAGAATGGATCATGATTTTTACCTGTTCGACGATACTGAGGGTGCCATCTTTAGGCATGTAGCAGTAATTCCTATCCAACTTCGTCGATCCATCCTCTTTAGCAGTTGCAACCATGCATATCTACCCTTTTTTCTCGTTGTTGTCAAACTCTACATCTTCATCTCCAGATGACCACACTTGATGATCCCTCTTCACTTGAGCAGCATATGCTCTAGCCTTTTATTTTTCTTCCATCTCTTGGGCCATTCTAAGGTAGAATGCCTTGTCCTTAACCACATTTGGTTTGCAGTCTTTGGCAAAGTGATTCTCTTTATGACACTTGTGACAGACAATGACTTCATATTTCTCTTCAGTTGAGGTACCAGAGTCTGATGATTTGTTGGACTGCGGTGCCTCTTTGGAGTGATGTGCAGTCTGTGGTTGCGGTGGATGGTGTGGGTTTCGGGGATAACGTGAGTGGTTAGACTGTGGATTGAAGTTGCGGTTAAAAGGTGGTTTTGTAAGCTGCTGATTTTTACGAAATGATGGTGGTGGTATCCTGTTGAATTGTTGGCTAACCAATGCGATGACATTTTGAAATTCTTCTTCGTCATCCATTTCAGCATCAACTTCATATGATTGCGGTGCGTTGTCATATGAAAGTGGATAAGATGATTATGTGGGATATGAGTACTATCGAATTTTGACTTGTGGGGTTTGAGCTATCAGGGCAAGTGGTCCACCGAGGTCTGCACAATCTTTCAACACAGTTGATTGTTGTGCATGAAGTTCTCCATATAGCTTAAAGAAGGACAACATATAAATCTTTATATCCCCTTGCACAATCATCTTTGCGGTAGACCAATGTCTTCCCAAACCGTTGAGAATCTGTAGGTTTGTTTCATGGTTACTTTGAACTGTACCAACATTTGATAACTTCGTCATGATGAGATTGAATCATTTGAACGAGTCGTCAAGACTTTCACCAGGAAGAGCTTTAAAGTGATTAAACTTATTGAGAGTTTTGGTGAGTTTCTTATCTTGAGCTTGTTCTGAGCCTTGATAGAGATTCTTAAGCACATCCCATATCTCCTTAGCAGATTTGCAATTGATGATGATGTCAAAATATCATAAGCAAGACCATAAGATGTGACAACCCGAAATTTCTATCTTGAATAGTTGTTCAAATCAATCAAGGTTGGACTCATTTTTCTATCTTCAAGCATTATTTTGGGTCTATTTGAGAGTTTTAATCATAGTACATCCAAGGATCGGGTATTACGAAGTAACTGCTTGAGTCCATTGTGCACCAAGTAAGCCATAAACTTCATCATGTGGAGTTTACGGCCACACCATATGAGTTTACGGCCGTAAACTCAAGGTGGCCGTAAACTCACCCTATAAACATGATATTCCACCCTTTCTTCCTCATTATTCACCATTTCAACCTCCAAAACTCGAATTCTCTCTCAAGTATCATACAAATCTTCATTTTATTCTTCAAAAATGTAAGTGTTTCATCCTTTGTTTAGTTGA
Organism: Lactuca virosa; assembly: GCF_052849685.1. Taxonomy (NCBI): domain Eukaryota; kingdom Viridiplantae; phylum Streptophyta; class Magnoliopsida; order Asterales; family Asteraceae; genus Lactuca; species Lactuca virosa. Next base: position 147,097,097 of record NC_136432.1, on the reverse strand, counting down.
TACATCTCATTATGTAGTATCAACCTTTGATTTCATCCATTAACTTCATCTTTTTGGGTTTGATCTTCAAGATCACTAAGAACACCAAGAACACACACTAGTGTTTTGGGCCGAAATCAACTCTATTTGCTTCCATATTGTAAGTACCTTCTTCCTATACAGGTTATCTAGTAGGAACCCTCGATTTGCACCTGGAAAACATCATTTTCCCACGAAAAATAGGAGTTTACGGCCAAGCGCATCTCCCTTGGCCGTAAACCCTTGTTAAAGGTGCATTTGTTGGCCATAAACTCCCTTAAGCTAAGCATTGAGTCTAGAACACTTCCTTGATGTTTGCAAGGCCTTGACAACACTTTTTGGCACAAAACTTCTTGAGTTTACGGTTGTAAACTCATAGGGTCGTAAACCCTATGGTCGTAAACTCATGAGGCCGTGAACACATGGCCGTAAACTCCAATGTTTGGCTATACACTCCTTAGATGCAATCTCTTGTGATTATAACACTTCCATATAAGTGTTTCCTAGTTCCTAAGGTGTGTTCCTTACAATATTAGTTGGTTAAACACTAATTATATACGTATATGTGTCATTATACGCTTATTAGGATCCGTTGTGCTCAAGGCTTCACTTGGCACTTAGCATCCTTCAAATCGATCTTTCATTCGAATAACTCACTGCAGGTGAGTTCATACCCCTTAACTTATCTTTTAAATGATTTTAAATGCTTTTATGGGGGGGGGGGGAATACAAGTAGAACTATTATAGTTATTATATCAATCACATGTGATTAATAACTATCAAACAAGTGGATTTCTTATATTTCAAATTGTGTTATCAATCAAACTGCTTCAAATCGTTTTATAAACTCTTTTACATGATAAATTCTTTCTATTAAACTCTTTCAAACTTATATTTTGTCAAATGCATATCTATATAGATATAGTTATATAAGTAGGGTTGAAAGGACTTAGGACTGATAACGCGCCTTACTTCCTGTTCCTTGTTTGGTTGTGGACTTAGGGTATCGGTTGTTTGTCCGAAGTTCGTTTGAATCTTAATTATATATTATATGTATGTATATAGAAATAAAAGTTCATCCTTCAATTCAATACCTTTGGGTAGCAAAGGTGTACAAACATGTTCATTCATACAAACAACATTTCTAGTAAACTATAATAGGTATAGTTTAGGAAGTCACTAATACTATTACTAGAACAATGAAACACACAAAGAGTCAGTTCATACATGAGTCAGTTCATACTATAACGAGAGACAATACTCACTATAAAGAGAAACAGATAGAGAATACTATTATGAGAGACAATACTCACTATAAAGAGAAACAGTTCATACTATAACAAGAAACAATACATACTACCCACTATACACTAGAGAACATACTACATACTAGACAGAGAGAACATACACTACACTAGTACATACTATACAAATACAAGAATACTATAACATTAATGTGAGATACTACTTCATGGCTCGGCAATATACTGATGCGTCATGTTTTGTACCCAGAGTCTCCTGGAGGGAGAGCGTGAATTTGTGTATAGATCTATACGGGACTGACCCTCCTACACCTTGCTGCTAGCTACAGTGGGACCTGCAGGTCTACGGGTGACGAATGTCATATCATTTCGACGTCTCGAACGTCATTTTTTTACTGGACAATCGAGTATGGTTACAATCATATCACATTTTACCTTAATTAACTAACAAGTTAAAGGTAGTTAGTACATTAGTAGTTACCTAGATAAAACTACAGTACATCTTTATTTTCCCATTTCATTTACATTGTGATCTTCTCACATAAACGGTAATGAAAAACTATATTTTTGGTAATGATAATCATACTTTGGGAAGACTCATACTTTTACAAAAGAACAAACATAGAGAACAGTTGAGTCTTGGTAGAAGACTACATTAGTAGAAAATATAGGATTTTCTAGGATGTTTACAAACATTTACATCACATACTTACAAACTTTTACATCAAACATTTACAAGTACATTCTTCAAACTTATACAAACAATGAAACTAAAATACTTATGAACTCTCCAGCTTTAATGCTGATCTACGCTTTCAAAATAACTTGTATTCTCAGGTCGCCAATAGACAGGTACCGATGACCAGGTTTTGCGAAGATGGAGCACGATCAAGACTCATCTCTTATTTTGATTATTCATTTTTGGTGTCTTATAAACTTCAAAACACACTTGTATTAAAATATTACTATTAATGCAAAGGATGATGTTTGTGCTTGTTTACAATTATGCATTGTTGTTGATGGGTTTTGCGCATTCTAACACTCCTAAGTGTACATGCAACCCTAAATACCTTGGATCTATGTTTTCTCTATTATACATGCAATAATGAACTTTCCAAGGTATTACCCTATCTAGCATACAATACTTGATACTTGGGTAATCAAATGGATAGAATACATACCTTTGTTTGATGTAGCTTGTCTCCATGAAGCTTGAGTGCCTAGTGCCCCAAGTGTGACACCTCAAATGGTTCACACAACACCAAATGCACATGGAATGACTTGAGAGAAATGGAACACTCCTTGAAATCGTCTAGCCCTCATATTCACACATTAGTGCACGATTTCTTGAGCCATGGGATTCTTTTATATGGTGGCTATTAGGGTTACACCATGTAACTCATAACTTTACCCATTCCTTATGCTCCATGGATTTTAACCTCCATGGAGTATCCATGGGTCACCCCATGGACTTAGTCTAACATAAGAAATCTTGGATCACAAGCCCACATATATAAGAATGAATGATTTACACAATCAACCCATATATTTAATTAGTCTCCTTTTGATCACTTAATTAATTCCAAATTAATTCTTGATCAATACTAATTAAATAACCTTATTAATATATTAGAACTTATAATATATTAACCAACCTTAAGTGTTATTTCTCTCATTATAGTCTATCCAAATGCATGATGCCATGCAACCCAAATGGACCATGCCGGGTCGGGTCAAGTCTTACCAATTATAGTTATGGATTTAGACATTAATCCAACAGTTGTGATACTGTACATGACGTCCTCCGCCCCCGAATGTTTCCGTCGTTGCGGTTTTGGGGTGTGACACAAGAGATTTCATAGAAGGCTATGGCATCATTCTCCATGTTGTCGAGATCATCTTTGGTTGGTCAATTCATTGCGGCCTGACCTACACCTAGTTGTGCTTGAGCACCATCTTCTTGAATAGGAGTAAGAACAAGAACATGGGGTCCTTCTTCCACAGATCTCCACATGTCTCTTCCGAGCCTCTTAAGATACCTCTCCATTATTTGTGACCAATGGTGGTATTCATTTGCAACAAGTATTGGTGCTCTGTTCGAGCCTCCAACATTGTTGAAAACGTTCAATGAAGAATGAGCTTTAGTGGTATAGAAGGCTTTTCAAAATCAGAGTTTTGTTTAAAAAGCAACCACTTTGGCTCTGTTACCAATTGTTGAGAGAGAAACTTGAGAAAAACACTTGAACAAACGTTAGTACAAGATAGTAGTTGCGGAAATAATTTAATCTCAAGGATCAAGTTAGCTCAACAATAATAAGTAAGAAGTGTTAGATAGTTAGTTGCGGAAATGTAAAGGAAATATAAATGACAACAAGTTATATCAAGTATACACCCAACTGATTCATAACGAGGTTTGCATTAAAAAACAAGTTAGTATGTGTGATCAGTTTAAGGTGAAGAGGATCTCAGATATTAGAAGATAATAAGATAGAGAAGAATGATCTTTGTATTTCAATGAGAGTTCAGAAAGATTGTTAAGGTGTGGTACGGTTACATGAAGACGAAGACTCTATTTATAGAGTCCCATAAAGTTACATCTGAAATAAACAACTAATATTCTACTGACTTTAATGACCATGCAAGGTTCACTAGACAAAGTAATGCTAACACTCTAAGTCAGTTAACGTAACTAAGAGGTCTTCACTGCGGTAGTAGTTGCGATTCACTTCGGCTCACAAAACAACTTCCTCAACTTCGGTAGCAAAACTTCAGTTGCGGTAGCAAAACACTAATTGCAGTAATAGAACAGATTGCGGTAGACATACATGAATGCGGATCGTTAAGTTTAAGAGGGTCACTTTTTGCTTCAACATTCATGGTGTAATTGGTAAATCGTCATTTATCTACCTTCAAATAATTTACAATTGGATTACGACATCCCTTTTCTAAATTGTGAATTATTGTGTTGGGTCCTAGCCTTAATATTTCATTTGGGTGCAATATTAAGGATTTCGTTATCTAATCAAATTTTTGTCTTTCTTCTTGTGTAGATGTCAAATTTTTGTCTTTCTTCTTTTGTAGATGTCACCTTCTCGCTCTTGAGCATTTATGCCAAGGTCACATTCGATGGCTCCAACTTTAATTATTGGATGCGTAACATAAGAATGGACTTGCGATTCAAGGACACAGAATATGTAGAGCTGAAGGAGATAGATGAAACAGAAGCTACTCATGAAGAAATAGTTGAGTATAGGGCCCACTGCAAAGAGGCGACCACAATGTCGTGTATCATGGTGGAAACTATTACTCTAGAGCTACAACGGTTTTATGAGGACTATTTTCCTTATGAGATGTGAAAGGACTTGATGGACAAGTACCATCAAAGAGCACATCAAGAAAGGTATGAAATAGTCAAATTATTCATAACCACCAAGATGAAGGACGGAGAGTCCGTCACGACCCACCTGCAACGCATGCAGCGCTATGTGGATCATTTCCTGAAACTTAACATGAACTTCGATGAGGAGCTGGATATTGACATAGTCTTGCACTCTTTACCTCCTTGTTATGATCAGTTCAAAATGGCTTATCATTTGAACAAAGAGGAAGTCATGTTGAGTCAACTTCAAAGCTTGCTGAGAACCGCTGAGAGTGGATTGAAGACAAAGAGTATTGACTCCACTCCTATTGATGTTGCTCCCGTCTTGGCCAATGGGCATGGGATGGGAAAGAAGAGGAAAGCTCCCTCAAAACATAACTGCAAGGGAAAGTCTCAAGCCGGGTCGTCAAGTAATGGCCCTAAAGGCAAGTCTAGTTCTGAAGCCCCCTCCTCTGATCAAAAAGAGGTTGCATGCTTCTATTGCCATGACAAGGGTATTGGAAGAGAAGTTGCCCTTAAGTACTTGCAAGATATAAAGGATTTCAAGATCAAGCCAACCTCGGCAGGTATTTACACTATTCAATCTAAGAAGTCATCGCATTCTAATTCTTGGGTCCTTGACACGGGATGTGGTTTTCACATTTGCTATGTCTTGCATGGACTAAGAAGAAGTGAGGATGTGGAGCATGGGAAAGATTATGGGCAATAGGAGATCGTCACCTAGTTCCAATATTGGGATTTACTCTTTAGTGCTTAGTAGTGGGTTAAGTTTAGATTTAAGTAATTGTTGCTACTCGTCAGAAATGACAAGGAATATTATTTCATTTCATGGCTTATACAGACAAGGTTTTAGATATTCTTTTATTAATGAGAATGGTTCTATTAATGCTTGTTATAATGGTGTATTTTATTTTTAAGTATTACCTTGTGATGGTGTATATGAAACTGTGATGGTTGTACATAATTTAGGAAATAGTGTGTTACAACGTGATGCATCTAATGGTTTAGACAAGGCATGCTTCTGGCATTGTCGTCTTGGACATGTCAACAAGAAACACATTGCCTAACTCCAAAAGGATGGAGTGTTGGAATCATTTGACTTAAGGTCAGATGATACATGTGAGTCTTGTTTGCTTGAAAAGATAACTAAATCTCCTTTCACTGGTTCTTGTGAAAGAGGCGAAGGATTGTTGGATCTCATACACACAGATGTGTGTGGGCCCTTCAGATCCACCATAAGGGATGCGAATCGATTTTATGTGACCTTTACCGATGATTATATGAGATATGGATATATCTACTTAATCAAGCATACGTCAGAAACCTTTGAAAAAATTCAAAGAGATTAAAAATGAAGTCGAAAATCAATTGGGCAGGAAGATCAAGATGCTCAGATCCGATAGGGGTGGTGAGTATTTTAGTATCGAGTTCGACGACTACCTCAAGGAATGTCGAATTGTTTCACAACTGACACCTCCTAGAACACCACAGCTTAATGGCGTAGCTGAGAGGCGTAATTGAAACTTATTGGACATGGTTCATTCCATGATGAGTCGAGCTTCACTTCCGATAACATTCTGGGGGTATGTCATAGAGGCTTCCACCCATCTTTTTAATCTAGTCCCAACAAGGAAGGTTGCCAAAGCACCTCACAAGATGTGGACAGGGAAGGTTCCCTTGTTAGCACATATCAAGGTTTGGGGTTGTGAAGCTTTCGTTAGACGAGAGACTCACACCAAGCTTGAACCTCAAAGTGAGCGATGTATTTTAATCGACTATCCACAAAAGTCCTTTGGATAATTGTTTTACAGACCTAGTGAGAACGTGGTCTTCGTAGCATGAAGGGGAGTCTTTCGCAAGAGAGAACTCATATGCAAAGAGGACCGTGGGAGCGCAATTGATCTTGAAGAAATTCAAGAGTCAAGCAATGAAGGAACCTCTAACACTAGCGCTCAATCCAAGGAAGAAATTCCTGTTGAACCAATTGACGAGTTGCTACCTCTTAGGTGTTCCACATGAGTTAGAATGACACCATATTTTTATGGCTTCCATATTACTACAGATGGTGATAAGTTTATCAGTGATACTACACTGGTAAATTTGGATGACCCTTCTAACTACAAGGAAGTCAGGGCGGGAGCTGAGTCTGCTAAATGGAAAGAGGCAATGGACAACGAGATCCTGACCATGTATGACAATATAGTTTGAACTTGGTTAACAATGTACCAGGTCGTAAGACAGTTGGGTGCAAATGGATCTTCAGGAAGAAGACTGGAACGGATCGAAAAGTACACACGCTCAAGGCACAACTGGTTGCGAAGGGATTTACTCAAACCCTAGGGGTTGACTATGATGAGACCTTCTGACCAGTGGCTAAGATTAAATCTATTAGGGTTACTTTAGCCATAGCTGCGTTTATGAAATCTGGCAGATGGATGTCAAAACCGCTTACCTTAATGGAAAGTTGGCTGAGGATGTTTACATGAGTCAGCCAGAGGGTTTTGTGGATGCTAAATACCCTAATAGAGTGTGTAAGCTTCAAAAATCAATCATTGGATTGAAACAAGCTTCTCACAAATGGAATCTTTGCTTTGATGAGAATGTCACACCCCCGAACCGGAACGGCGGAAACGTCCGGGGGAGAATGACTTCATCTTGTAATATCATAACAAGTGTATATAAATGAAAATTAGAAAATCATCATCAACATACATAAAATATAACAACATACATGGTTTGCATCATTGTATCCATTCGTAAATTACATCCCAATAATTCACAAGTGTATGGTGAAAACAAAATACAACAATTTCCCAAAAGTCCAAAGCTGCCAAACTGCTTAATGAGTTCCTGAGAATACAAGTTGTTTTGAAAAGCGTCAACATATAAAATGTTGGTGAGTTCATAAGCATGTTTATATGAAAACTTTACGTTGGTTTGAAAACTCCAGAAAATCCGATATTTTTTGTAAAAATAGTTTGTGAGTTTTTGCTTCAAATCTTATATTATAGCATGTGTATACTTGTTTTATCTTGTTTGAAAAATGTATAGAGAGTGATTCCCAGAAAATCCTATATTTTCTGTGTCATGAGAAATTGTGGTCTTAAACCCAAAGACCGGAGTGAGGTGGATAGTACAAATAATTAACACAATGTTTATACTTTGCAAAACTGAGTGGTATTTATATTCAACGTAAAACTTATAATAGTTTTGTTATTCTCTATATGAGTCGTTATAACCATACTAATATGACGGAGTGCCTGTCTTGACGTTTTCAGGCGTAGGTTTCTGAGAAGACATTTGTCACCCTAGACTGGGTTGTCTAGCTGTAGCGAGCAACTCAGGTGTGGGGTGTCAACCCCGTATAGATTTATACACAAATTCTCGTTCTCCCTCCAGGAGACTCTGGTTATAACTACATGACTTACGGTGTACACTAAGGTAGGTACGGTGAAGGTGCGTCTCACAAGAGCCTTAACGAAATTTCTACGTGAATAGTGTGTTTCATTATCTCAGCGTTAAAATAATGTTACAAGTGTATATTTTTAAATATAACTCATAACTAGTAAAAAATGTAATCATTTTTATATGGAGTGTCAGAATAGTTCGTTGTTTCATCGTTGTTATCAAAATAGTCAATTGTTAACGATATGGTCACGAGAGGCCCAATTTAAATAAATTTAATACTAAGGCCCATTTGACATAAAAGGTATCATATAAGGCCTAAATAGGATATAATTGGCTACATAAGGCCCATTTTGACTTAAGTATTCAAGAATGGCCCATATTTATTAGTTTGTTCACATTCAGCCCATTTTAATTTGAAATATCATAAATGCCCATTTTTATTGAAAATTACACTTTTGGCCCAATAATACCGAAAATGACATTAAAAGCCCATTTTTATAAAAAATGAAACTTTTGGCCCATAGAACCGTGAATGACATTAAAATCCCATTTTAATAAAAAATGACACTTTAGGCCCAATTGTTGGGTTTTGAGCATTCTAACACTCCTATGCTGTACATGCAACCCTATTAACCTTGGATCTATGTTTTCTCTATTATACATGCAAATATTAACTATTCCAAGGTTTCATCCTAACTAGCATATTATGAAACACCTATACTACAAAGTTCTAGTTAGATGACATACCTGTTGATGTAGCTTGATGTCTTCAAGCTTTAAGAGCTTAGCCCCAATAGTGTGGAAGCCTCAAATGGAATCACAAATCACCAAAACACCTTGGAAGAACTTGAGAGAATATGTATGCACACTAAAATCGGCCCACTCTTATTTTCACACACTTGTGCCAATTTTGTGAGCCAAGGACCCCTTTATATATTATGGAGGATTAGGGTTACATCCATGTAAACCCTAATACCCATGACCTTTCATTTACATAGGATCCATGGGTTAAAAGCTCCATGGACCATCCATGAAAGCTTAGCCCAACCTAAATTAACTTGGCCCATTCCCTATATATAAGAGTCCATATTTAATTAGTTCTTCTTGATAACTTAATTAATTCTAAATTAATTCTTGATCAATACTAATTAAATAATATGATTCCATATTAATATATTAGAACTTATAATATATTAATATAAATCATAAATATACTATTCTCAAAAGACTATCCATATAAATTGTGCCGGTGAAGTGCAACCCAAATGGACCATGCCGGGTCGGGTCAAGTATATACCAAATATAGTTATGGACTTAGACATTAATCCCACAGTCTCCCACTTGGATAAGTCTAAAACTATTATTGAGTATGACTTCAAAACCTAAATGGCAATCGTAGCTCTTAAAGTCGCTGTTGAACTCTGACCTTGTCAATGACTTGTCCATTAGATAAGGGATCATATATTCCTCCATTCTAGATATCATATGGACTGAGACATGGATTATAATCATTCTCTCTGTCCATTTGTTGTTTCCTGATTTTCAATTTATGATGACTGACTGATTGAACAAATCAAATCAGTCCTGGCTTGGCCAAGCACTCACATGTGTCATCGCTAAATCATCGAGGGGCCCACAGATATCGCTTTTATCCCGAAGGTAAACGGTATGGATAAACTTCGACTCATATGGCTTGTTCTACTACTTGTTGAATCATACACAAAGGCACGTTTTATAACATCGAGTTACCAAATGCGTTTTCGTGCAATCAATGTATAACCAACTCATAGTAACAACTCATATCTCTAGGTTTGAAGAATATAAGATATTATCGTCTCATGATCACTCGTGATAAAATCCATGAAGTGATTCAAATGAGCGCGGGTTGAATCCAATACTCAGAACTTATGACCACTAATGAGTGTTGTAGCACCACTTTGTCCACCAACTTGGACCTCTACAAACCAACCCATGACAGTCTTGATTCTTATCTACTTCCAACACATGATCGACTGTGGATGGTTTGAATAACTTAATCATTCAGGAAGAGCGACTTAGTTATTCTGGAAGTCAAAACATGCAAAGTGAAACACAAGAATAAATGAATCAAATATGGTATCAAACCCTATGAATATAAATAAACACTTTTATTTATCACCATACTGATTACTCATTATTCATTGTTTCGGTTTTATCAACTTTATACTTGAATTAAAAACACTACTTGTCCCATGCTCCAAGCATGTACACCATGTTTTTCTTAAACAATAGCTTTGCCATACACCAAGTATGCACTCTATGTTTGTCTATGATCCTTACTTTGTGAAATAAACCAATTAAACATAATTTCAATGATTCTAATTTCACACTCCCAAATCCTTATCGAAAAATGTGAGAATTTCAAATTCCTATCATTTATCGAAATCTGTTTAGATTTTAAACATATATGCACTGACCCTCCTGTAATGAATATGTACAAAGTCACAAAGACTTGTCAACAGTCATTATAAGGTATTCGAATGGAGATCAACTCCATGGAAACTAGGTCTCATATTCAAAGTACATTGCTTTGGACATGCTTCTTGCATTAAGTTTTCTAATCTTACACAAATAACTTCCACCTATGGAGACAACTCCATATTCTCATTTTGACTATCACTTCTGAATAAGAGATGCCTCTTTTCAGAATATGTCAATATGGTCCTTCCAAAATTAGCACTATACTTCCAACTGTCCCTGAGCAACCAATTTTTGGTAAACCTCAGATTGTCCTCGACAATTGCTTTATCATTTTAGTCATATCCAATTCTAGACCTTTTCCCTTCTTAATGCCTCTGGGCATTTGAAATAATTTAGAAATGACAAATATTATAGCACATGCAATCGATCCTGTACCCAAAGCAAATGGTACACGATTCATGATGTCTCACATAAAGACATGATTCTAGATCAGTCTTTTGCTACAATATTTTTATTTGCCATGTTTTCAAAATTTGACTATGAAGAGGGATGCCGTAATCATAATCAAATTTTGAGAACGCAATATATAGAATTTCCTTAAGTTGAACCAATCCAACATGAAATTCATATATATATTCTTGACTAAAGATGATTAAGGTCTCAATCTAAGCCTTTAGAATTGAAATGAAGTATATCCTCTCCCTTAATTATACCAAAACAACTTTTTCAATCCTTGCAGCCTCACGAATTGAAACTTTTGTTTTCTATAATTAACATTGCTAACTTGCAACACTAACAATAATTATCATGCTCCCACTAACATGATGATTATTAGCATAACACTTATGCTCCCACTAGCTTTGACATGTACTCAGAAATCAGCTGGACTTCTAGAAATCAATACTTTATAGACTTTCTTACCAAAGTTCAGATTTCTGATACGAGATGCTTTGATAAAACTTTATCAAAATCATACACCTTTCCTTAGATAGCATGCATGTGTGTCTAAACAATTTCAGAACTATGAAAAGGGAGGCCGTAATCATAGTCTCAATTGTTTAGACCTTTTGCCATCTTCTTCAAATCTACTTGGTGGAAGTGTTTCCTCACCATCATTTTCATGAATCGGAGAGAAACCTTATGACCCTTAGATTTTATGGTGTATGTGTTCTTATCCATGTGAATCGTCAAAACCATAGTCACAAGACAAGGATAATGAAAAATCCAAACTCATATGGACTGAACTTATGCAATCTTAACTTCTTGCCACCTGGCAGTACAGGGCCTGCCATTGCTTCCAAGTTGTTATGCAACCAATTGAGAACTTTCGGAACTCCTATGCAAAGCCAACTTTAACTGGAATGGGCACAGAATATGTCAACACGATAGGTTATAAACCTCAAGTCGTGTGCTAGTGAAGAACCTAGGGTTTTATTCTTGATTAGTTCTTGAAATTCTTTTTAGGATCTTTAAGACTCCCACTATCCTCTTGACATATAAGACTATCTTGCCAAATATTCAAGAGATAGTGTGGATTCTTTATCAAGAAAAACACTTCACACAATTGGCCTTAGTTGGTCTTTGTTTTATCCAAAACATCACAACTTACCAATTTCAAATGTACAAGAGTAGGACACTTTTACTCTTACATTTGACAAGTGTTTTAAACCTTTCTTTAAGATATGTCACTCAAGTTACAATCTTGGAGTATGACTCTAAGAATTGTTTTGGAACGAAGTATGACTCATCTTCCTGATCTAACCATTTCAACAATTCATGACTCCTCTTCTTAGTCATAAGAATGCACTAAGATGACCTTTAGAGGACTAATTGTGATATGATTTCTAAATCATTAATATGATCACAAACATGATACTAAAGTACTCTCCCATCTTTTCAGATTTGAGAAACTTTTATCTTTCTGCCTAATTTGATTCTTCCCATTCGTTCTGCCATACATTGAGACTCTTCCAATGTTTCAGAATTATACATAAACTTGTAAGTATAACCATATTTACTAAACTTTAGTAAATCAAATAGTCTTAACGAGCTTTGTGGTGGACATGACCAGTGCACAAGAATGTGTACTCGATCCCTTTAGTCCTTCACTTGACTCGCACATCCATGTGAACAAGTAATTAGTCTTGATTTTCCAATGCTTGAAAGTTCTCATTCATCATACTATTCAACTTGCATGATTCCAAGTTTCGGTCCAATTAAAACTTGGGCGATAAGGAACTTTCCTGATTTGGTAAATTTAGACACTACCACAAATGAAAGAATCAAATCTATTTTCCAATATTGCTGTCAGCGGAATCATATAAGCAACAATTTTCCACAAATGCCATTGTAAGGATACTTCAAATAAATAAAATTAAACAATTTTCTTTTATTTTAAAACTTTGCGGAAAAACTTATCCTTACAATCCACATGGAAAATTGTTGTTATCTAGTCCTTAGCAATATATCATAACTTCTTCCGCAACTGCTCAAAATTCTGATGCGATCGAAATCCACCTTCGCGATCAGAATCAGCATATACTTCCTTTAAGATTTCTCTCTATTCTTTGATTCTTAAAACATCAACATGTGACCCAGTCACATCATGTAATGAGGATCTCAGAATAGAACTTAACAGAGTTAGATAATGGGCTCTACCTGATGTAGAGTCAAACTTATTGACTTTAACATCCTTAGGTAAATTTGGCAGCTTTGCAATCAACGCCCCTTCCTTTGGCAAATTAAACATATGGACCCTTTAGTAATGGGACTATCTCAGACTTAGCCTTTCTCTTTACCATTTGGTCAACCGGGTTGACTATGGCCAATCCCTTTCCATTAGGAAGAGAATGTTTTTTCTGTATTTCCAGTGTCACCATTGTCACTGGCCATAAAGTTTTTGGGAAGTTGATCTTCTAATCAAATTTGCTTTACTATCGTTCCAAATCATTGCTGATTCAGCAGCACCAAGCAAATAGATATGATCATTATGGTTCATGTCATAGTCTGTTTCATAGTAGTCCCAAAGGAACTCACTATGTGACTTAGAAAGTGATTGAACATCCAACTTTCTCAAGACTTTGACACCCAACTCTCCCGGATTGTCAATATGTGACTTCATCTCTAAGATGTGATCACATAGACCTTGCTTGCCATTAGGGCTTGAGTGACCTTGAACTTGTGGGTTAGGGAGAATAATTGGAGGAGGTGGAGGAAGAGAAGTATGACTTCCATAAGCCAAACTCGGGAAGTCATATTCATTAGGAAAGCTTGGTTTGGTGAGATCATTGTTGTCTAAACCAGACATCAACAATGGGAGAAATTCACGTAAAGTTGATTTAAGTCCTTAATATAACACCCAATATGATATATTAAGGCTTGGACCCAACAAACTATTTTATAACTTGGAAGAGGGATGCCGTAATCCAAGCTATAAAATATTTGAAGGTAGGTGAATGACGATTCACCAATTTCCACCAAGATAAACGAAATGTATTATTAGGTTTTAATTGGTTTTGAAACTCCTAGATTCTTTTGAGATTCATTGAACTTTTCAATGCCATGTTTCAATCTCGAGTGTGCCCTTCAGGTTTTGTGACTGGGATGCCGAGGATCACCAAAACAAGGTGTGAAGTAACCATGCAAATATACTTGGTACCCTTAATATTTACCCCTCAATCGATGTGCCGGTTAACCACACACGCTCCAACGATACTATGATAAACATTAAGTTACCCTTTGCCTACCTTGTTAAGTCCAGGTTAGTGTGCCGGTTAACCACACACGCTCCACTAACAGCTTAAACAAAGTGCAAAGTGTAATTTCATGGATTAGCACCTTATTCACATTTTCCTAAGTAACTAAGATTGGGAATTTATAAGTGCTTAGTTACTTAGTATTTATCATTATACTTATAATGAAGGGAGAATTATAGCCCTCGTCCTACCTGTTCGGCTAACGACACCCATTAAACTGCTATTTTATAGGCAGTAACCTTATACCCCCCTTATAGACCGGCTTCGTGAATGAGGCCTACTAATGGTAAGACGACTTGCTCTTATACATATAATATATTAAACTTTTAATATTATAATAGTATAAGGGTGTATTTTAGACATTTAAAATACTTGGTGGTTTAATCTATTAATTAAACTATACTCTTAATTTAATTAAATTTAAACCATGTCATTATGGAATTATTAATTCTCTTTTAATTAAACACTTTAATTATCTATTAATAAAGTCCATAAGAGTTAATTGAATTATTCAATAAAAACATCATAATTCCAATTATTAAATTCAAAATTAAAACCATTTAATTAATTGTTTAAGTTATGAACCCAAGAGTTTTAGAATTCAATTCTTTTTTTTTATCATAAAAAACTTTTTCCAAATTCCAAAACTTGAGGGCAAGTTTTGTAACTCTTGAAACCTTTTGGATTCCATAACTTATGGAGTTAAATACTTGTTTTATGATGAAACTTTTCATGTTCCATAACTTAAGAACAAGTTATGGAATTCCTTAAAACATTAAGACCAAGTTTTGTAACTCCATAAAAAACTTTGAATCAATTTTTTTAAAAACCTTTTCATATCCATAACTTATGGAGGTTTCAAAAAACTCTTTAGATCAAACTTTTAAAACTAATAAAATAATCATATCATTTTATCTTTTACTAAATTTGACCTAATTCAACTCATATAGCAAATGATTCAAATTTTACAAATAATTAGTTTTTCACAAAAACAAGTAATTATCTTAAAATTTGACAAACGTCATGTTTTTTTTCCTTTTTTTTCAACTTGAAAATAAAACATTTGCATCAATATAACAGAAAACAACCCATGGCTCTGATACCACTTTTGGGTTTTGAGCATTCTAAAACTCCTATGGTGTACATGCAACCCTATTAACCTTGGATCTATGTTTTCTCTATTATACATGCAAATATTAACTATTACAAGGTTTCATCCTAACTAGCATATTATGAAGCACCTATACTACAAAGTTCTAGTTAGATGACATACCTTTTGATGTAGCTTGATGTCTTCAAGATTTAAGAGCTTAGCCCCAATAGTGTGGAAGCCTCAAATGTAATCACAAATCACCAAAACACCTTGGAAGAACTTGAGAGAATATGTATGCACACTAAAATCGGCCCACTCTTATTTTCACACACTTGTGCCAATTTTGTGAGCCAAGGACCCCTTTATATATTATGGAGGATTAGGGTTCTATCCATGTAAACCCTAATACCCATGACCTTTCATTTACATAGGATCCATGGGTTAAAAGCTCCATGGACCATCCATGAAAGCTTAGCCCAACCTAAATGAACTTGGCCCATTACATATATATAAGAGTCCATATTTAATTAGTTCTTTTTGATCACTTAATTAATTCTAAATTACTTCTTGATCAATACTAATTAAATAATATGATTCCATATTAATATATTAGAACTTATAATATATTAATATAAATCATATAAATACTATTCTCAAAAGACTATCCATATAAATTTTGCCGGTGAAGTGCAACCCAAATGGACCATGCCGGGTCGGGTCAAGTACATACCAAATATAGTTATGGACTTAGACATTAATCCAACACCAATAATACCGTGAATGTCATTAAAAGCCCATTTTTATGAAAAATGACACTTTTGGCCCATAAATACCAAGATTGACAATAAAAGCCCATTTTTATCAAAAATGACATTTTAGCCCCAATAATACCATGAATGTCATTAAAAGCCCATTTTTATGACAAATGACACTTTTGGCCCATAAATACCGTGAATGCCCAATAAAACCCACTTTTATGAAAAATGACAAATATGGCCCCTTTTATGATTTCTTTAGTTTTGTTGTGAATATTCAAGCTTACTTAGCATCTTTAACCAAACATAAGAAGATACATAATGTAAGTTATTCCAACAACTTCAAGGTTTGGGTAAATCTCAAAATTTTGGAGCTTTTAGCATAATATCACAACATAACACATATATTATACCAAACACACACATGCAAGCATACATAACAAGATTTTACACAAAACTAGCTTGTATTCCCCTCCAAAAGATTTTTGGCAGTAGTGGGTTTTTCTATGTCACAGCCAAGAGTATGTTTACAGCCGTAAACAAGTTTACGGCCATGAGTATGTTTACGGCCATGACCAGTTTACGGTCAGGTCTTCTTTCCTATATATAGGACCAGTCTGAGTCAGTTAGTAGTTGTTGATTCATAGCAGTTTACGGCCAGTCAGAGTTGTACCAGACGTTTCCTGAATACAAACGTGTGTAAGGTTTAATTCATTCTTCTTCTGCTAACTTCTCTTCTTGTTTGATTGTTAGATTGCTTGATCACTAGTTAAGATCCTGTTTCTAGGACCTTACAATTGGTATCAGAGAAGGGTTCCTAGAATGGAAGTACAAAATCGAAAAATACATCAAAATGAAAGACTTTAAGGTTTGGAGAAGCATTCTAAAAGGACCAATCAGAATAACTACTAATCTTCCAACTGGACAAGTAATTGATAAGCCATACACTGATTACACCGAAGATGATTTCGAAAAGGTTGAAGAACAAGAAAGAGCATTGGCCACCTTGACCATGGCTCTATCGCCCGACATTGCACAAGGTTTCAGAGAATACACTTCAGCTAAAGCACTGTGGGAAGCATTGATAGAGGTTTACGAGGGAAATGAGGATATGAAGGAAAGCCATCAGGATATGTTAAGACAAAAGTTCAACATGTTCAATTATGTAGTTGGAGAAACACTGGAAGCTCAGTTGCAACGATTTACTGCCCTTACTACTAAGATGAGTACAACTGGCATTTACTTGACTAGGTCAGAGATAAACAAGAAATTGCTTAACTCACTTCCAAAATCGTGGGACATGAATGTGGCTGTTATCAAAAAGACAAAAGATTTAAATCGTCTTAGTCTTGCTGAAACAATGGCAATCATCAAAGCATGTGATCTTGATGACAAGCAACGAGAGATGAACCATGTGCATTCTTACTCAACTGCGAACCTTGGAATTTCCTCAAACAATGCTTTTTCATCCTATATCTCTTCATCCAGTCAAGCTTTTGCTATTCAACAGCCTCAAAATCAAACATTTATCACTCCATTAGTTACACCATAGGTCACTTCAGCATCTGTCGCCCATCCACATGTTGCTTCATCATCTGTTTCTCATCAACAAAGTCAATCTTCTGTTGTTCCTCAAGCTGTTTCTTTCTCAAGTGCATCAGCTATGGCTTCAGCTCCCCATTCCAAAGAAACTGATGAGAACTTAGCTCTTTCTACTGGACTCGTAAATTGTTACAATGCCTTTGTAGCTGGAGAGCTCACACCTCAACTCTCCTTTGCTGACGTGGATCAAATTCATCCAGAGGATGTGGAGGAAATGGACATCACTTGGCAAATTGCTATGGCTGTGTTCAGGGCTAAGCAATTTGCTAAGAAAACAGGAAAGAATAACTAGGGAATGAATGCGGATAAGAAAGTAGGGTTTAACAAGGGAAAGTTGCGCTGCTACAACTGTCACGAGCCGGGTCATTTTGCTCGTGAGTGTCCCAAACCAGATAGAAGAGTAAACAGTGATCGAACAATGATTCCAGTGGGAAATGGTCGCGGAAATGTTGCCGTCAACAGTGAGACTGCTAACTTAGTAGTGGTTGCTCAATCTTTTGACTGGGAGGACCAGATTCAGGCACTGAATATTTCAGGACCTGAAAATGCTCACTTGGCTCAAATCAATGATACTCCTGTGGAAGAAGCTGAAGTTGATCCTGAAGAAGAAATGATGGAGTTGCAGTTTGCTTTCATGGTATCCTCCAAGTCAGAACCTGAAAAGAATAAGGTAAGTCAGTCCTGTTGTTCTGAAACATGCATTGATAAAGTTAACAATCTTCTTGAGCATATATAATTGTTACGTAGAGAGAACGAGGACTTGAAATATGAAAAGTATGAACTTAGAAAAGGACAAAAACCCCTGAGGGTTGAATTAGAAGCTAAAACGAAAGATTTTAGAAAACTTCAGGAAGAATATAGCATTAAGAGCACCCATTATATATATGTGACTGAACAACTCACTGAGGTAACTGCAGAGCTTGACAAATTAAAAAACAAATTTTAAAATGCAGATTTTACATTTAGAAAATTTGATTTGTCAAGCGAAGTTGTTGCATCAATGATTGAAAATAATTTGAAATTCAAGGAAAATCAGTCCAAGGGGTTAGGATATGATAAGGTGCCTCCTCCTTTTAATCATACCTACACTAATGTTCCTTTGTCAAAAACGGAAAGAGACAGAGAGCCATTTCTCAAGTATGGATTTGTGTCAAGTGGTATCATGAATGTTGAAAATACTAATGTTTTTACTTCCCATGCAGATCAATTTTTAAGTCGCTCAAAGCAAGAAGCTGCAGGATTTGTTTCTGAAAATAAATATGTTTCTGAACTTGATGTTTTTGTTTTAAAAAATGACTCTTTTGTTTCTGATGTTAATGTCCATGATATATCTTGTGATACTTCTGCATTGAATCATGTTGATTTAAATTTCTTTGACATATTTGATGATTTGTTTGATAATTCTGGTGTTCCTGAATTTGATGTTCTTGTTTCAACCACATCCACTTCACCAATCAGACAACCGAATTCACCCCCACCTATCACATAATCTGATACTTGCACATGTTCTTGTGGTACAAGTAAGAGTGTCAATAAAGTGAGCAAATCAGACAAAGGCAGTACCAGTTACAATAATAATAAGCAGATTTGTTTTAACTGTGGTACTGTCGGTCACATCGCTAGGAATTGTCCTAATAGGGCATTTGTGCATTTTTCATCTAAACGAAGGAAGAATGAGTCTCGAGGAAGGTCTTTAACTAGAAAGTCCTCGAGATCTCGTCCTCGAAATGATGATTGGAAGGCTAATCGAAACCAGAAAAAGGCAGTTTTTCAAAAGAACAAACAGGTTTTCAATAACAAAGTCACAAACAGTTTGCCAAAATCGAACTCGGCTAAGCCAAGGTCGGTTTCGTCAAAGAGTGAATCTGGATTTTCAACCACTTCTGGTAGAAAATCCAAATGCTCAAAGCAAACTAAAAAGGAATGTCTTTCAAAATCACCCGTGAATGTTAAGAAACCTAAATGCCAGTGGGTGCCCAAACTATCTTCCAACCAATCATCATCATCCTCTGAAAAAGTTTTACATGATGACACAAAATCAAAAGGATTAAAAGATAAATATGTGATCGTAAAGGGTCCACGTAGGAAAGAAATGACATGGGTCCCCAAATCTAATTGATCCCGCTCATTTTGCAGGGACAGTTGCGGAGGAATATCGTCAGACCATGGTATGTCGACAGCGGCTGCTCCCGGCATATGATAGGAGACATTTCTCAATTGAACGACATTCAGACGTTTAACGGAGGATTTGTTTCCTTTGCAGGTGGTGAAGGCGGAAAAATAACGCAGAGAGGAACTGTAACAAACAGAGTGCTGAGTTTCAAGAACGTCGACTATGCTCCCGAGTTAAAGTACAACTTGTTAGACGTCTCTCGGATCTGCGACAAGGGTTATTCAACGCATTTTACTGATAAAGAGTGTCTAATCTTAAAGCCAGGCATTGTCATTCCGGATGAGTGGATTCTTGTCAAATCGAAGCGGGATGGAAATGCTTACATTATAGAGATGAATAGCAACATACCTGAGCAAGTCACCTGCCTCTTCTAAAAAGTCTCAGAAAAAAACGCTATGTTATGGCACCGACGACTCGGCCATGCTAACGCTAAAAATCTGAATCGTCTTGCTAAAAAAGAAATGGTGTGTGGCCTTCCTGTCAGAGACTTTATAACATTTGAAAAGTGTGTGTCATGTGCACAAGGAAAGCATCACAGGAAACCACACCTGCCAAAGCAAATCAATGCAATCAGCCAGGTGCTCCAATTGTTGCACATGGATTTATTTGGTCCAGTCAATGTTCTAATCATCAATAGAAACTCATACTGTCTAGTTGTGATCGATGACTTCTCTCGTTTCACATGGATTTTCTTCTTGAACAACAAAGCTGGGGTATCTGATCTGATCAAGAAATTCATTGCAATGATTGAGAACCAAACAAATAACCGGGTGAAGGCGCTTAGAACTGATAATGGAACAGAATTCAAGGATGCAGTTCTTGATCATTTTTGCGTAGAAAATGGAATTGTGCGTCAATACAGTTCAGTTCGCACGTCTCAGCAAAATGGTGTTGCTGAACGAAGAAATCGAATGTTGCAAGACGTTGCAAGGACGATGCTGTGTGACTCAAAGTTACCAGTCTTCTTTTGGGCTGAGGCGATCAACACTGCTTGCTATGTTCAGAATCGTGTTTTGATCAACAAAGCTCAGATGAAAACTCCATACGAAATTCTATACGGTCACAAGCCATCAGTCAGCCATTTTCCTGTATGTGGCTGCACTTGTACCCTTCTTCACCTGGAGTCCAACCCCAAGTTTAATGCCAAAGCTAATGACTGCTATTTCGTGGGGTATGCTGCACGTACTGCATACAGGGTCTACAACAAAAGAACAAATCAAATTATAGAATCCTTTGATGTGCGCTGGCTGGAGGAGAAGGAAACAGATGCTAGAGTCGGTCTTGATTGGCTGTTTGATTACACATCTTTGTTCAAATCGTTTAATATCTATTTAGATAGTGTATCTAGTTCTACTTCTGGTTTGAAGTTTGTATCTGAAGATGAAGATGAAGACGTTGTCTACAGACCACCGATTGTTTCTTCTGCAATTCCCTCAGTGGAGTCATCTGTTCCAATTCCTAGTCCAGAATCTCCTAGTCAACAACAAACTCCAGATGTTGATGCCACTCCTCTTAAACCTGATGAAAGAGAGTTCATGTCACGAGATGCTTCCGCTGTTACTCAGAATTTTATGGAACTTCTCTTTCCTAAGCAAATTGCAAATGAGTTTGTGGCAGATCCTACTAATGAGACTGGTTCTTCTGATGTGGATCCTTCGGCAGATGATGGAGTTATTAACGTTCACAATCATCCTGTTTCACTCAATGACATCAGGCAGGAGATACCTTCATGTATTCAACGCGATCATCCGATCGAGAATGTCATTGGCCAGCTGGGTGACGGTGTTAAAACGAGATGCCAGAGTGGAGATGTCAATACATGTCTCTACTCTTGCTTTATCTCTCAAATAGAGCCAAAGAACGTTGAAATGGCTTTGAATGAGCCCAGCTGGGTAGATGCTATGCATGAAGAGCTAAACCAATTTGAAAAACTTGGGGTTTGGAAGCTGGTTGAACTTCCTAAAGGAAAAAAGTCTCTTGACACTCGCTGGGTATACCATAATAAGCAAGATGATTCTGGAGTCACTGTAACGCCCGGTTTCACAGGTACATTAATTAATATTGTAATTCGATTTGTGTTGAGGTGACTCGACGAGTTGGTGCTTAGACTCGTCGAGTCAGGTCACGAATGGGTGACGTGGAAAATGATTAGACTCGAAGAGTCAGAGGAGTGCACTCGCCGAGTCAGAACGGACGAAAGAAACCCTAATTTCTCGGGTTTGGGACCTATTTAAGGACTCTTATAGCCACCATTTGCGGCTACCAGACCCTTGAGAGAAACCCTAAGAGTGCTTGAGCGTTTGTGAGAGGGAAGAAGCCATTATTTGATATTTGTGGGTTGGTTTTGCAAGAAGAAGGTGGTTCCAGCTTAGAGGAGGCCAAGGAGGTTGCATATATGTGGATCTCAAGCAAAGAACATCATCCTTGAGGTAGCATATTGATCCTTTTTCTGTTTTGTTCAAGAATCCATGGATCTAGGGTTTTCTATACCCTTTATTGGGATGATTTGTTGGAAATTTGGTCCCTTATCATGTTTAGGCTTCAGATCAGGACCCATAGTCGTCCAGAGAGCCTTATCCATCTTGCTTTATGATGAGTTATAGAAGAAATGGACTTAGGATGCTGTATTTGGGGCTAATTCTTTAAGTAGAGTTATTTGGACGTTGTATGCGTATCAAGTTTGAACCTTTACGTGTTTAATGAGCTTAGGAAGGTCAGATCTATGGATTAGAGAAACAGATCTGACCTCAGAAGGCCATTTGAGTTCGAGCATGGAATGAACTCGCCGAGTCCATGAGCAGACTCGACGAGTCGAGTCGGGGTTGCCCCGCGATTCGTGACTGGAGGAACCCGTCGAGTGGAAGGATGACTCGACGAGCAAAGAGAGACTGAAAGGATTCAGAGGACCCGCATGGAATCGCCGAGTCGCCCTTGTGCACTCGACGAGTCGGGTCAAAGTTTGACCGTTGACTTTCGTTGACTTTAGGGTTCTTGGCAAGACTGATTCAAGAGAGTTCAGGGAAGGGTAGAATGGCCTTCTACCCAATCTGTAGAGATGAGGCTATGAGAGAATATTGATCGGTAGGAGGAGGCTAAGTCGGGACGTTGAGCACGAGAGTTTATCCGACTTCATTGAGGTGAGTCTTCTCACTATACTGTACCTGGAAGGGTACGTATGTGTGACCGGAAGGTCTTGTATGCTATGATGTATGTGCTATATGCGGTTACGTGATATGTATGTGTTATGTATGTTATGTATGGTAAGGACCAGAAGGTCACGATGATATGGACCGGAAGGTCAAGGGGTTATGGACCGGAAGGTCGATACGGGTAGGACCAGAAGGTCTACCGGGATTCGGGACGGAAGTCCCCTGAGACACATGGATCGGAAGATCCTACAGAGTTATGGCCTGGAAAGGCGTATGTGTGGTATGTGGTATCTTGGGGAACTCACTAAGCATTTATGCTTACAGTTGTTATGATGTGTGTTTCAGGTACTAGCGAGGATCGCGGGAATGCGCCGGCATGATCCGTACACACTTATGGAATTTATGTTATTGAGATTATGGGACATGTTTTGTTATGACACAGTGGATACATTATGTTTTGTGATTGAAAGTATGATTTAAAAATGAAAAATTGTTTTGAAAATTTACGTTGTTACAAGTTGGTATCAGAGCCTTGGTTTGAGGGATTCGGGTGCATCTTCGGATGAATATGAACTCAAACTGAGGATTTAAGAAAGTTTTTCATAAGATTAACAATTTTCTAAGAGAGTAAAAGATTTTGAGAAAGGCAGAAGGAAGCAGTGTGTACGATCAGCCAGTGCCCGAACGGTGATTTCCCAAAATACCCTTACATTATGTGTTACGAGATATGATATGATATGTTATGCATGATAGAGTAGGCTAGGTATTCATATTAGGACTAGAGTGGCCTGATTTGTGATGCCTTAGCCTCGGAGATTAGTGTTGCTTTGAGATGCTCGAGAGGGAGTAGGTAGCAATGAGGAGCTTATGAGAAGTCTACTGAAGGGTAGCCTATGCTTAGCGAGATGTAGAGTACTTGTGATCTGGGATCCTAGGAGGAGGACTTGGAATGAATGTTGATGCGGTGTGGAAGGTCGTATTGGGCCCGTACTACTGAAAACACCGGATCAGTGAGTAGTTCAAGTGAAAATCCTTAGGGTACCAAGGAACAAGTAGGGTTGGGTGATCGAGTGCGAGGATACTCGATCGAGTCTCTGGTATCTTTGTGTTGTGTTTCAGAGACATCATGGTTGGTACACCACACACACCGGAGAGCAGCGGTATTAGCGATGGTGAGATTCGCCGAATGATTCATGACGAGATGACCACGACGATCCGGAAGGCTAATCCGGAGGATGACAAGTAGCGGATTGAGAAGTGATGACATGGTTCGAGTACCATGATAAGTAGCGGATTGAGAAGTGATTACATGGTTCGAGTACCATGATAAGTAGCGGATTGAAAAGTGATGACATGGTTCGAGTACCATGATAAGTAGCGGATTGAAAAGTGATGACATGGTTCGAGTACCATGATAAGTAGCAGATTGAGAAGTGATGACATGGTTCGAGTACCATGATAAGTAGCGGATTGAAAAGTAATGACATGGCTCGAGTACCATGATAAGTAGCGGATTGAAAAGTGATGACATGGTTCAAGTACCATGATAAATAGCGGATTGAGAAGTGATGACATGGTTCAAGTACCATGATAAGTAGCGGATTGAGAAGTGACGTCATGGTTCGAGTACCATCAGTTGTAGCAGGTCGAGAGGTGATGTCATGGTTCGAGTGCCATGATGTGAGGTGGAATGAGAACAGGGAACATGGTTCGAGTACCATGATTCATAGAAGATTAAGAGGAGATAACATGGTGCAGGTACCATGATTCATAGCAGATCGAGAGGTGGCCACGCGGTTTGAGTACCATGACATGTGGCGGTTAGTATTTCGGGTTTTTACCGGTTATTTAGTGGGGATTGTCTAGACTGAGATCAGTGGTGGATGAGTATGGGTCCAGAAGGCCTTGATGAACAAGTTTTAGTGGAGTATCCCTTGAAAAGGGAAATCGAGTGAGCTCCGAGGGATTGTGAGTGATATGCCAGTTGGAGTCGCAAGACTCAGGACTGAGTAGGGATGGTGTATTATGGGAGAATACGGTCTGGGCTGGGCGACCGGCCGATAGTGGAGAGGTCACTTTCTGTGACCCGAGTGGTGCTATTTTCGTTTCCTGTGGGAGACATAAGAGGTGATGAGATTTCAGTTTTTGAGTATAGTAGGGCATATGTTGGCTGCAGCGTCGGACGATCAAGAAGAGTATATCAGGGCGGTGGCCCTTATTGTCTCTAATAGGTATTGAGAGTGGAAATATAGGTGGAAATATGGGTTCTGCTCTGATGATAAGTGACGAGATGGAACGTTGGTTGAGGAGTCGATGATAAGGAGTACGGTAGATCATTACTTCTAGAGTAAGAGTCAGGGTTAATACCGGACGGTTGGGGAGGTCCGGTGATGGAATGGTGTGAGATTCTGAATGACTAAAAGCAGTAATGGTAGGAAGTTCTGAGGATTTCATCTGGCTTTCGGGGCATTGGAGTTGCTCGATCTCTGTCAGGAGATCATCGAGCGTTGTGTAGCACCTTCCAGGAGTTGGTGCGATGTTAACAGTGGAAACAGTCTGTAGGATAGATTGCTGGTGCACTGATTGGGGTTGGTTCGAACCCTAAGTGGGGGAGAACAAGTTATTTTATTGAAGGGATTAGAGATTCGATCGAGAACGGTTAGAGATCTGGATACGGAGAGATCGGCAGTGCGAACTCATAAGCCCAGGGTTGTTGGCGATCTAGACGAGGTGCAGAGCGAGATGATGCATGTGTTA
The DNA here is from genome assembly GCF_052849685.1 of Lactuca virosa. NCBI lineage: Eukaryota > Viridiplantae > Streptophyta > Magnoliopsida > Asterales > Asteraceae > Lactuca > Lactuca virosa. The sequence continues at coordinate 147,071,286 of NC_136432.1, read as the reverse complement.
TGTTTGAAAAGTATGAGTGCCTCCACGGCAAGTGGCCGTTGATCGGAGACCTTGGGGTGAACGGGAATTCTTCAAGTTCATAATGGTGAATTCAAGATGGTTGGCTCGTAGGGTGTTTTGTTAAGACGATTGCCACCAGACATAGTGATGCATAATTTGGGTAAGTGCATGCACCTATCTATGTTTGACCCGCGGATTGTGAGCTAGTCAGAGGTTATTGTGATGCTACGGGAAGCCGTAGTACTTACTAGTCAGAGGTTGTTGTGATGCTACGGGAAGCCGTAGTACTCACTAGTCAGAGGTTATTGTGATGCTACGGGAAGCCGTAGTACTCACTAGTCAGAGGTTATTGTGATGCTACGGGAAGCCATAGTACTCACTAGTCAGAGGTTATTGTGATGCTACGGGAAGCCGTAGTACTTAGTAGTCAGAGGTTGTTGTGATACTACGGGAAGCCGTAGTACTCACTAGTCAGAGGTTATTGTGATGCTACGGGAAGCCGTAGTACTCACTAGTCAGAGGTTGTGGTGATACTGCAGGAAGCCGTAGTACTCACTAGTCAGAGGTTATTGTGATGCTACGGGAAGCCGTAGTACTCACTAGTCAGAGGTTGTTGTGATGCTACGGGAAGCCGTAGTACTCACTAGTCAGAGGTTATTGTGATGCTACGGGAAGCCGTAGTACTCACTAGTCAGAGGTTATTGTGATGCTACGGGAAGCCGTAGTACTCACTAGTCAGAGGTTATGGTGATGCTACGGGAAGCTGTAGTACTCACTAGTCAGAGGTTGTTGTGATGCTACGAGAAGCCGTAGTACTCACTAGTCAGAGGTTGTTGTGATGCTACGGGAAGCCGCAGTACTCAATAGTCAGAGGTTGTTGTGATGCTACGGGAAGCCGTAGTACTCACTAGTCAGAGGTTATTATGATGCTACGGGAAGCCGTAGTACTCACGAGTCAGAGGTTGTTGTGATGCTACGGGAAGCCGTAGTACTCACTAGTTAGAGGTTGTTGTGATGCTACGGGAAGCCGTAGTACTCACTAGTCAGAGGTTGTTGTGATGCTATGGGAAGCCGTAATATTCACTAGTGAAAGGTTGTGGTGATACTGCAGGAAGCCGTAGTACTCACCAGTCAGTTAGAGATTGTGTTGATACTGCGGGAAGCCGTAGTACTCACCGGTCAGTGAGAGGTCGAGGTGGTGCTACGGGAAGACGTAGTACACACTAGTTAGCGAGAAGTTGCTATGGTAAAGTACTCTTTGATCAGAGCATGGAGCAGAGAGTTTTGGGCATGGGGTGGCCCTGATTGGTGAATTTTTGGAAACCTGGTGGTCGGACCAGGGGCGAGATCGGGGTCTCCTCAATGATAGGGGATCATTATGTTCTGAGTAAGGTGTGGTCATTGCAATCCGAAAGAATGGGATAAGTGAGGTACGCATGAGTTGCAGGAAATGAGTTCGGAGTTGAGTGCTTCGTTGAGACGAGTGGTTCCAACTCTGGGTTGGACCAAACCCTCGAGTTGAGTTTGGCTCTGGTGGTACGTTGAATAGGTGAGATGAGATTCTAGACTCTGAGGTGGTTCCATGTTGAGGAGTATTGTTTGTCATCTGATGTCTTAGACCTGTGTGGGTCAGTACCTGGGTACGGGAGGTACCGCAGGTTGCATGGATCGATGAGTAACAGATGACAGAGGTCGGGACTGAGTTGATCTCCAGTTGGGGAGGTGGCATTCGCTTAGGGTTAAGCGAACTTCGTTATTCGTGTGTCACCTTGGGCCGATGTGGTTGTAGTAAGAAGGAAACCATGGAGACAGATTGGGTAATGCAACGGATGACCCTGGAGGTTCAACTGTTGGGTCGAGATCAGATCTGGTACTCAGTGTTAAAAAGGGAAACGAGGGATGCAGCCGAGGCTTATGATTTTAGATGACTGAGGACTTCTGAGCGAGCATGATTCTCTTGTGTAAGAGAACAGGATGTTGAAAGTTTATTGTTCGGATGGATTCTGTTAGTAGTTCAGTGGATGAGCCCTGGTGGGATGTAAACCCTTTCGTTCCTTGGGGCGTGATTCAGACTGTTTTGGTACGTTGGTATGAGCGATCGCTAGCCGATTGTCGGATTTTGTTTTGTGAGAATCAGAGGAGCAGTGAGTTATCAGCGTATGATGTTCGAAGAGCGAATATCATGATGATAGCGTGAGTGGAGGGTTTGGCGGCAGGCCAGACCACTAGAGTTTCCCGATTCTGGGAAGGTCAGAAGGGGGTATTTTAGCGACAGAGGGGCCGGTTTTGTTCCAAATTTGGAGTTCCTGGTCGGATCTAGGTATTCATGAAGAAAGATATCGTTTTGGTGGGAGGACCTCTCAGTGGTGCTTTTCGAGTGTTTGGTTTCTATCTATGTGGTTGAGGAGCGATTACGAGGGCGAAATCTAATTTAAGTGGGGGAGAATTGTAACGCCCGGTTTCCCAGGTACATTAATTAATATTGTAATTTGATTTTGTTGAGGTGACTCGACGAGTTGGTGCTTAGACTCGTCGAGTCAGGTCGCGAATGGGTGACCTGGAAAATCATTAGACTCGACGAGTCAGGGGAGTGCACTCGCCGAGTCAGAACTGACGAAAGAAACCCTAATTTCTCGGGTTTGGGACCTATTTAAGGACTCTTATAGCCACCATTTGCGACTACCAGACCCTTGAGAGAAACCCTAAGAGTGCTTGAGCGTTTGTTAGAAGGAAGAAGCCATTATTTGATCTTTGTGGGTTGGTTTTGCAAGAAGAAGGTGGTTCCAGCTTAGAGGAGGCCAAGGAGGTTGCATATCTGTGGATCTCAAGCAAAGAACATCATCCTTGAGGTAGCATATCGATCCTTTTTCTGTTTTGTTGAAGAATCCATGGATCTAGGGTTTTCTATACACTTTATTGGGATGATTTGTTGGAAATTTGGTCCCTTATCATGTTTAGGCTTCGCATCAGGACCCATAGTGGTCCAGAGAGCCTTATCCATCTTGCTTTATGATGAGTTATGGAAGAAATGGACTTAGGATGCTGTATTTGGGGCTAATTCTTCAAGTAGAGTTATTTGGACGTTGTATGTGTATCAAGTTTGAACCTTTACGTGTTTAATGAGCTTAGGAAGGTCAGATCTATGGATTAGAGGAACAGATCTGACCTCAGAAGGCCATTTGAGTTCGAGCATGGAATGAACTCGCCGAGTCCATGAGCAGACTCGACGAGTCGAGTCGGGGTTGCCCCGCGATTCGTGACCGGAGGAACCCGTCGAGTGGAAGGATGACTCGACGAGCCAAGAGAGGCTGAAAGGATTCAGAGGAGCCACATGGACTCGCCGAGTCGCCCTTGTGCACTCGACGAGTCGGGTCAAAGTTTGACCGTTGACTTTCGTTGACTTTAGGGTTCTAGGCAAGACTAATTCAAGAGAGTTCAGGGAAGGGTAGAATGGCCTTCTACCCAATCTGTAGAGATGAGGCTATGAGAGAATATTGATCGGGAATGATATTTGAATAATAGGAGGAGGCTAAGTCGGGACGTTGAGTATGAGAGTTTATTCGACTTCATTGAGGTGAGTCTTCTCACTATACTGTACCTGGAAGGGTACGTATGTGTGACCGGAAGGTCTTGTATGCTATGATGTATGTGCTATATGCGGTTATGTGATATGTGTGACCGGAAGGTCTTGTATGCTATGAGATGTATGTATTATAGGCGGTTACATGATATGTATGTGTTATGTATGTTATGTATGGTAAGGACCGGAAGGTCAAGATGATATGGACCGGAAGGTCACGATCATATGGACCGGAAGGTCAAGGGGTTATGGACCGGAAGGTCGATACGGGTAGGACCGGAAGGTCTACCGGGATTCGGGACGGAAGTCCCCTGAGACACATGGATCGGAAGATCCTACAGAGTTATGGCATGGAAAGGCGTATGTGTGGTATGTGGTATCTTGGGGAACTCACTAAGCATTTATGCTTACAGTTGTTATGATGTGTGTTTCAGGTACTAGCGAGGATCGCGGGAAGGCGTCGGCATGATCCGTACACACTTATGGAGTTTATGTTATTGATATTCTGGGACATGTTTTGTTATGACACAGTGGATACATTATGTTTTGTGATTGAAAGTATGATTTAAAAATGAAAAATTGTTTTGAAAATTTACGTTGTTACAGTCATAGTGCGTAATAAAGCAAGATTGGTGGTTCGTGGGTTTAGACAAGTCGAGGGTCTTGACTACACTGAGGTTTATGCTCCGGTGGCTCGCTTGGAGGCTATCCGTATCTTCCTTGCATACGCTTCTTACATGAACTTCACTGTTTATCAGGTGGATGTCAAGACAGCTTTCTTGTATGGCAAAGTGAAGGAAGAAATCCACGTTGATCAACCCCCTGGGTTTGTTAACTCAAAGCTTCCCAATCATGTCTACAAGTTGGACAAGGCGTTGTATGGGTTACATCAAGCTCCTCGAGCATGGTATGCAACTCTAACAAAGCACTTGCTCGAACATAGATATTCTCGCGGCACTATCGATCAAACTTTATTCATCAAGCATGTGGGTAATGATCAGATTCTAGTCCAGATCTACGTTGACGACATTATCTTCGGGTCTACAAGTCCACAGCTTTGCAAAGAGATCGAAGGTGTGATGAAGAAGAGGTTCGAGATGAGCTCTTTAGGTGAAATGACCATGTTTTTGGGGCTTCAGGTCCAACAAAGATCAACCGGAATCCTGATTCGTCAAGCAAAATATGTGGTCGATTTACTTGAGAAGTTCGGGTTTCAAGACCCAAAACCTGCCTTGACGCCAATGGCCGAGAGACCCCTGCTGACTCCAGATACTGATGGCGAATCCGTAGATCAAACTCATAACAGATCAATGATCGGTCCGTTGATGTATCTAACTGCAAGCCGACTAGACATCATGTTTGCAGTTTGTCAATGCGCACGTTATCAGGCTAATGCTAAACTTTCACATCTTATTGCTGTGAAAATAATTTTTCGGTACCTCAAAGCCACCCCAAAATTGGGTCTTTGGTATCCGAAAAATTCTGAATTTGATTTATATGCATTTGCTGAAAGTAATTATGGAGGCTGTGAGCTTGACAGGAAATCTACATCAGGAGGGTGACAGTTCTTTAGAGACAGGCTGGTGTCGTGGCAGTGTAATAAACAGCACACCGTCTCAACCTCAACAGCAGAAGCGGAATATGTTGTTGCCTCTGCCTGTTGTTCTCAAGTTATATAGATCCAACATCAGCTGTTGGATTACGGTTTGAACTATCTAGAAAACCCTATATTCTTTGATAATGAGGTTGCAATTCAGATTGCTAAAAATCCTGTCCAGCATTCGAAAACCAAGCACATTGACATCAAAATTCATTTCATCAGAGATTCTTATGAGCGTTCGCTCATTCGGCTAGAGCAGGTTCCCACTGCTAATAATGTGCGGATCTGTTCACAAAGCCGTTCAACAAAGCTCGATTCGATGTGCTTGTGAGCTTTTGAAAATGCTTCGTTTTGAGGACTAATTTTTATTAGGTTAGTTTAAATTTGCGCATTTTTATTTCATTCTCACCCATGCACAAATTTAGGGGGAGAAATAATCAAAAACCAAACAAAAAAAATTAAAAACTTAAAAAAAATCCAAAAATAGTGTTATTTCTGTTTTATTTTTTCAGAAAAAGTTTCCAAAAAATCCAATAACATTAAAAATAAGAAAATCCAAAAACATATTGTTAATGGAATGTGCTTGTAGGTGATGTGTTGGGAAGTGATATAATCAAGTGATAACGGACAGCCTGAATCTGTGTAAGGTGCCAAAGTCGAATTGTCTGTGCTCTGTGTTCGATGCGCGGGTAGGCACGAAGGGTGTTTAAATGGACTTGACTAGGATCAGATGAACTTTAGGAGTTTTTAAGACTTGTCAAATCTTAACCTAGGTAGTTCTATTTAGCCTGACAATACGACGCTAGGGTAGGTTGAGCAGAGAGATATACATCGGAATATGTCGATACATTAAATGATCTGTATCTAGAACTGTGGATTAACTTTTCCTCGACGTGCAGACTCTGTCCTTAATTCCGGTATTGAGGGGGCGACTGGGGAATTCCCATAAATTAGGTTTGTAGAAACTCATTTTCTTTCTTTCTTACTGTCAGTCATATGTTACCTCCTTTGTGTGATCGAAAGATCCGACGTGGACTGTAACATATGCAATTATGTCTCTCTGCATCTTCTTCTATGCTATTCTTTCTACCTGTTAGCCACATGCTGTCTCCTTTGCGTGATTAACAATCCGACCTGGTACACAGCATGTGCAACATTCTACTTCTCAATCCATCTAAACTCTAGTTAGTCATATGTTTCACTCTCTGCGTGATTGGAAGAGATCCGACCTGAGTGTACAACATATGCATTCTAAATATGACTTGTTCCTTAATAATTGTCTGCTCATCTGAAGTAAGGAGTATTCTGGAAGTCCTTGATTATTGGGGCATATCAGGAAGCGGGAAACACGTTCTAGTACAACTAAAATTGAACACTTATAGTTTGTCTGTAGATCTCGCTGCTCAATTTAGGTGGACAACAATATTCTTGGTCGTCGTCAGCTGAATGGTCTTTTAGGAAATTTATCTAAGTTCATAGGATCTAATGTCTTGTCACTTATAGTTTATCCTTAATTTTTTCACAACCTTTCGTGTTTAAGTGGACCACAATACCGGCAATCGACCAGACATAGACATGAAGGTAGAAGTACCAACAAGCGGAGTAAGACTGTCTAAAAACATTGATCCCAATATCACAAAATCTTATCATCGTTTGTTAAAGTGATAGTAGTTTAAAATTTCTGTTATTTTTAAATTTATGCATTTTATTTTTCATTTTAATAATTTCTATTTTTTATTTTTTATTTTAGTTTTAGAAATTAGTTTTATTTTTTTATTGTTATTTTTGACCTCAAAATGTTTGACTTTATAAAGGCTTTCGGGTATTGGACCTTTATCAATGTCGATTGCGGCCCATAAAACTTTTGGTCCGGGTATATAAAGAAAGGTGTACAGCTGAAAACCATTTTACTCCTCATTTTTCTATTCTCGGCTGCAAACTCTCCCGTTTCTCTCTCTCTCTCTCTCTCTAAAAAAAATTCGTGAGTTTTGGTGAAATTGATCCGATAACTTCAAAGGTATGCCATTTCCGACCACAGATATGCAAATCTCGCATCAAACCAACATGATTTCAAGCTTTAATCGAAGAAAAACTAACTGTCGGTGTTTACGGCCAATGGCAGTTTACGGCCAAGGCTGTTCACGGCCAAGGCTGTTCACGGCCAAGGCTGTTCACGGCCAAGGCTGTTCACGGCCAAGGCTGTTTACGGCCAAGACTATTTACAGCCAAATTTTAATTATTTGAATATGTTGTTTTCTCATTTGACTTGTTTGATTGTAGATTCAAATGGCAGAGCTCAAGTTTGCTGACAGTCACAACCTGGCTATCATCCTGGCTGATCCTCCGGCTGCTAACGGAGAATTCAAGTCTATGATGCATGGATTGCGAGAGTGTTGCGTTTCTACGGCGTTGACTGTCAATCCAAACATTTATCAAGGATTGATTAAAGATTTCTGGAAGTCTGCATCGGTGAAGAAAGGAAGTGATGGAGCTGTTTGTGTTGAGGCTTTTGTCAACAATTGCAAAATCATCATCAATGAGCAGTTCATCAGAAGTATGCTCAAAATTGACGATCAATCAACCTCCTCCTCTGAGATTGAGATTTCCCATGTTGAAGAGTTTCTTGCCAAAATGGGATATGAAGGTGTCTTCCCTCTAATCATAAAGAAGTTACTGCCACCATTCTGGAGATTTTTAGCTCATGTCTTCGTGAGCTGCATTTCTGGAAGAAAATCTGGCGCAGATGAGATATCTCTAAGAAACACTGGTGCCATCATCGCTCTGGCTGCGGGACTGAATTTCAACTTCTCGATGTTCATTCTCGAAGAACTGATAACAAACATCAAAGGAAAAACTAGGGATAAGTTGTTGTTATACCCTAGGTTCATTCAAGTATTCATTGATGAATAATTTCCTGATATGGCTAAAGATGGAGAAATCCTCGACATGAAGTCTTTGGGGCCACACACCGTCGGATTGATACAGCAAAACCGAAAGAGAAAAATAAATTTTCAAGGAAAGTTCCCCTTAGTGAAGTTTGGCTTGTTTTCCGATTCAAGAGAGGCATCTGAGTCTCATGTTTCATCTGATCGTGTGACTTCTGAAGATGATATTTTTTCTGAAGATGACGTCATTCCGGTTTCTGATCACGAAGATGATGAAGCTACTCCTGCTGCCATTGTAGCTGAAGAGCATGACCTTCACTATGTACAAGTTGAGAGTGATTTAAACGAAGAAAATGATTCCTTTGAGGACTTGGATCTTTCGGACTTTGACAAGGATGATATTCCCTTGAATCTTGGGGAAAATGCAAACCTCTTGTCAAATGAGGATCTTGATTCTTTCTTTAACACTATCCATGATGTTGCTCATCCAGCAATAGAGATAAGGGAGTCAGAAGACGTTTTTGAGACTCCGCCTCCTTCCCCAAAACAACTGGCTGAAACCTCAACTCCTATGGAGACATCTTGGAAGATTCCTCCCTCTAAGAATGTCATTCCTACCATTCAGCCAGTAGTAAGTGAACCTCTGACAACTCAGACCTCCTCGCCTTCATTGAAGAGGAGAAGACTTGATCCTAGACCAGGTGTATTCGTGCCTGATCTATCTCATGGCATGTCAACTCCACCAATTACTACTTCCGTTGCTACTTCACCTATTCCATCCAATGAAGGTCCTAGCACATTTTATGAAGCTGGTGGTTCATCTGTTCCTTCAGGATCCTCTCCTCTCAGGCCTTATCACGACATTGTCTCTGAGAGACTCGCTATACATTTGGCCCATGAACAAAGCTCAGTGCCTTCCTCCCGAGCTAAGGGAATATTTATTGAGTAAGGGCACTCAAAAGAGGATGATCCCACCACACCTGGACTTCAAAAAGAAATCGGGGTGCTTAATCAGAAAAATATTGAGCTTGATATCCGGGTGGCTGATCTTGAAGCTGAAAAGGCTCAACTCAAAATTCAGGTTGCAGATCTTCGAGCAGACAGAGTTCTGAAAACAAAGCAAATTTCTGATCTGCAAACTCACATGGGAAAGTTGACTGCATGTTACTTTGATTTGAAGGAGAAGCTGACAGAGGAACTTGGCGACAAGTTCAATTCATCTGTTCGACATCTCAATGTTGGCCAGTCTTCTTCTCAACATGTTGAAGAACCCCCTGTTAACCCGCCTGCTCAAAGAAGAACTACGATTGTCGATCGATTCGATAAGGAACCAGCTCAAGCACCAAGCGTTGTTGCACTCAAACGTGCCAAGTTAGCTGCTTTTGGAAAGAAAAAGCAACTTCTCTTCAAGAAATCTTCTGATTAAAATGCTCCTGGAAATAAGCCCACTATCACCGTCACTGATCTTGAACAGAAGAAATTTGGTCACAAGTATGGTGACAGAACGGGAATTATGTCATCGGGCTTCCATGACAGGCTTAACATGTGGATCGTAAAGCGCAAAAGCAAAAATGTGGAGTACTACAAATATTTCCATGATTTCCATTCATGGACAAGAGTGGATCTCTCAGAATTATCTAATGCTCCTTTTTCAAATCCATCAGGTGATCCAAAGGCTTCACATTTCAAGCTATTCTTGGAGGATCAAGTGAAGAAGGGATTCCATGGCATGAAGACTGCTAAGTCTTTCATCAAAAGCTTCCCTAAAGTGCTGGATCCCAAGACCAACAAGCCCTTTCAGACTGTCATGTGGCCGCCAACAAATCAAGTCAGACAAGTTCCAGTGCTGCAGACCTTCAATGATGGATCTCTCAAAGACATGAATTATTGGGTCTATGATGAAACTACTGTGTCTGCTATCATCAAGTTCCAAGATGGCTGCTTTCGCCAATACGACAAACAAGACCTACTTCAATTTGGGAGGTGGGATATTCATCATCTGGCTCTGCATCAGATCAAGGTTGCTGAAGACATTTTCGAGCCTGCTGCGAAAGAGTACACAACAATGGTTGCCGAGATTATTGCTAAGGAGATGTGGCAAGGGGCAATGGGAGGGTCCGATGTTCTTGTAATTGAGAAAGACTGAGTTACAGCTATCCCCAAAACAAGGGGGAGATTGAAGGGTCCATGTTATGGTTTGGGCTAGGCATTGGATGTATAGGTCATTTAGTATTGTAATAGAAGTATTTTGGTATGTTTACGGCCAAGAGTATGTTTACAGTCGTAAACATGTTTACGGCCATGACTATGTTTACGGCCATGACCATTTTACGGTCAGGTCTTCTTTCCTATATATAGGACCAGTCTGAGTCAGTTAGTAGTTGTTGATTCATAGCAGTTTATGGTCAGTCCGAGTTTGTAACATCCCACGTTCAGAAGCAAGAAGTTGAAGGGTGTTATGTGAAAATTAAGGAAGGGACTCGACGAGTAGGTCTCTTGACTCGTCGAGTCGAAGCGAGTGACGGGCACGTGTTTAAGTGGCCTGACTCGCCGAGTCGGCGGCTGGACTCGATGAGTCAGTGCTGGAAGAGGAAAACCCTAATCTTAGGGTTTGCACCCTATTTAAAGGACTTAATGTCCTCCCCTCAGCCCCCTTAGCACCTTTTGAGATCCTGAAACCCTAATTTCATGTGAGACTTCATTGTTGAGGAGATTGGAGCTTGGAAGAGGAATTTGGTGTAAGGAGCTGGAGGAATTAGAGGCTAGCATCAAGGGGCTTGTGTAGATCTGGGATCTACATCAGTTTGGGCACATCTCAGAGGTAAGAAGCCATTATCTTAAGCTATTTCCTTTTTGATTCATCCTTGGTGGTTGATTTGGAGTTCCTTAGTTTGTTTGGAGATACTATGATGAGATCTTCGTGCATGAGTTAGACCTGGAGCTGAAACTCCAGATCTGAGTTCTATTTGGATCAAACATGCAGAAAGCCATTTTAGTTGCTATGCAAAAACCATTCCCCATGAGTTAAGTTCCTTTCTAGCATGGTTTTTGGAATTATGGGACATGAAGCACGTAAAGGTAGCAACTTTATGTTTCTAATGCACTCTAGGGATCCAGATCTATTGTTTGGAGCAAAGGAGTAGCTCTGTATCCCTCGAATATGGGAATGCACATATGAACTCGGCGAGTTGGGCCAGGGTTTTAGGCTTTGAGTCGCGTAATGACTCGGCGAGTCGCATGGGTGACTTGACGAGTCATATGATGATGAGCTTGGACTCGACGAGTTGGAAGAACAACTCGGCGAGTCTGATGAAGGTTGCCATGGACTCGGCGTGTCTGTTCTTGGACTCGGCGTGTCACGACGTAGAAACCCCCAACCTCTTCTGGTTAGACTCAGAGCAGTGACTTGAGTGGTGACTCAGTGAGTTGGTCAGGTTAAGACTCGGAGATTGTGGAACTCGACAAGTCATGGGGTGACTCGGTGAGTTGAGTCGTGTTATGAGAGTTTCCTGAGTTTAGGAACTCGGTGAGTCAATGGGTTGACTCGGCGAGTAGGGTCAATCAGGAAGGTGGACTTTGACCAGTTTGACCTTCAGGGGTATTATGGTAATTTTTGGATATTTATGTCCTTGGATCTTTGATGATGATAGGTGTTGAAGTGGGAGGAAGTGCTTCGGGTTTGTGCTTTTGTGATTCGGTTCGGCAGTTGCAAGGCGAGTTATCCTCACTATATCAACAGGGTCTACGACACCAAGGCCGGCCCTTTATCGGATGGGAATCCGGGTATTTGTTTGAATATATTTTGAGTTGTTAGATCTGCATCCTGGTTTTAGGATGGTGTTATGTTAGTGACCTGGTTAAGGCCGGTGTCCTGGTATGTAGGGCAATGTTATGTTAGTGACCAGTTAGGTCGGTATCCTGGTTAGGATGTTGTTCTGCTGCATGATCTGATAGATACGTTTGTTGACTGAGGATTGTTATATGGTTAAATGTTTATGTGCACGTGGTTGTTTGACTGGGGTTGGGTTGAGGCGGGTCCTGCTTTGTGCTGTAGGCCAACATACCCAGGGCGGACCGGAAAGACCGAAGGCCTAGCGAGCGGTCCAGATAGGCTGAAGGCCCCGAGAGGGCGGTCCAGACATGCCGAGGCTCGGAGAGTGGACCAGGCCGACTGAAGGACCGATGAGGGCGGACCAGTCATATTGTAGACTCAGAGAGTGGACTAGCTGGATTGAAGGCCCAGTGCGGGCGGACCAATCACACTATAGACTCGGTATACGTGGCTAGACTCGGAGAGTGGACCAGGTGGATTGAAGGTCCGGTGTGGGCAGACCAATCACACTATAGACTCGGTATACGTGGCTAGACTCGGAGAGTGGACCAGGTGGACTGAAGGCCCGGTACGGGCGGACCAGTCACACTGTAGACTCGATATGCATGACTGTTCTGTATTATGATATGATTTGTTATGTGTATGGTTATGTGGTTGGTATTTTGGAGGTAACTCACTAAGCTTTCGTGCTTACAGTTTCAGTGTATTGTTTCAGGTACTTTAGGAGATCGTGGCAAGGCGAAGGCGTGATCGTACCACTCCTCATTTTTATGTTGATGTTTCTGGGATACTCTGATAGTAAACTAATTGAGAAATTTTTTGTAATAATTAATGGATTTGGGTTGTTTTCGAAAAGCTTAAATTGGTTGGAAAATTTTGGTTGTTACAGAGTTGTACCAGACGTTTCCTTAATACAAACGTGTGCAAGCTTTGATTCATTCTTCTTTTACTCAATTCTCTTCTTGTTTGATTGTTAGATTGCTTGATCACTAGTTAAGATCCTGTTTCTAGGACCTTACAATATCACAACATAATAACATATATATTATACCAAACATACATATGCAAGCATACATAACAAGATTTTACACAAAACTAGCTTGTATTCTCCCCCAAAAGATAGTAAATCACGAAAAACGAGGGGTATGAAGCCCACCTTGAGGTTTGATCAGTTTTGAAGAGAAAATGCAAGGAAGTTTTCCGCCTTAGCTAGCTTCTTGGAGAGGTTTTCGGTGTTGATAGGGTTCTAAGAAGCATAAACACGAACTGAGTTGTATAAGGAAGAATTCTTAGTGTAACATGAAATGAGAATAAGGAGTTTGTCAAGAACTTACCAAGTAATGAAGGTTTGGAAGAAACTCTTTGCAAAACCACCCACAACTAACGATTTTTGGAGAAGTAAGGAAAGGATTTCTTTGAGTTTTTGAGAGAGATATGAGAGGATTATGTAGGCTTGAATGAAGGATGAAGGGGGATAAAGGGGGGTGGTGATTTGCCGTATGTAGGGAAGGGAGAGGGAAGATCCCTCTTGGGTATATGTTGGAGAAATAATTCACTCCTAGATACATGCTAGGTAACCAACTAGATATATGGTAGACAACTTTGAGGTCGCACCAACAAGTCAACTCTCCTTTTCATTTCCTTTTTTTGTTTATGAATGAGCTAACCGATTGGCCCATTAGGAGAGGGGAGAAAGAAAAATCGTTTGGGCTTAAAGGATAACCGAGAACACTTGGCCCATTTATGTTTTGAGCGATTTTGGGCTTGGTTCGGGCCCAAGGACGATCTCGATCCATTATTACGCCCAAAAGAAATGGGCTAAGTGAGCCAATTTTGTGAGCCAAGGACCCCTTTATATATTATGGAGGATTAGGGTTACATCCATGTAAACCCTAATACCCATGACCTTTCATTTACATAGGATCCATGGGTTAAAAGCTCCATGGACCATCCATGAAAGCTTAGCCCAACCTAAATGAACTTGGCCCATTCCATATATATAAGAGTCCATATTTAATTAGTTCTTTTTGATCACTTAATTAATTCTAAATTAATTCTTGATCAATACTAATTAAATAATATGATTCCATATTAATATATTAGAACTTATAATATATTAATATAAATCATAAATATACTATTCTCAAAAGACTATCCATATAAATTATGCTGGTGAAGTGCAACCCAAATGGACCATGCCGGGTCGGCTCAAGTACATACCAAATATAGTTAAGGACTTAGACATTAATCCAACAGTCTCCCACTTGGATAAGTCTAAAACTATTATTGATTATGACATCAAAACCTAACTGGCAATCGTATCTCTTAAAGCCGCTGTCGAACACTGACCTTGTCAATGACTTGTCCATTAGATAAGGGATCATATATTCCTCCATTCTAGATATCATATGGACTGATACATGGATTATAATCATTCTCTCCGTCCATTTGTTGTTTCCCGATTTTCGATTTATGATGACTGACTGATTGAACAAATCAAATCAGTCCTGGCTTGGCCAAGCACTCACATGTGTCATCGCTAAATCATCGAGGGGCCCACAGATATCGTTTTTATCCCGAAGGTAAAAGGAATGGATAAACTTCGACTCATATGGCTTGTTCTACTACTTGTTGAATCATACACAAAGGCACGTTTTATAACATCGAGTTACCAAATGCGTTTTTGTGGAATGAATGTATAACCAACTCATAGTAACAACTCATATCTATAGGTTTGAAGAATATAAGATATTATCGTCTCATGATCACTCGTGATAAAATCCATGAAGTGATTCAAATGAGCGCGGTTGAATCCAATGCTCAGAACTTATGAGCACTCATGAGTGTTGTTGCACCACTTTTTCCACCAACTTGGACCTCTACAAACCAACCCATGATAGTCTTGATTCATATCTACTTCCAACATATAACCGACTGTGGATGGTTTGAATAACTTAATCATTCAGGAAGAGCGACTTAGTTATTCTGGAAGTCAAAACATGCAAAGTGAAACACAAGAATAAATGAATCAAATATGGTATCAAACCCTATGAATATAAATAAACACTTTTATTTATCACCATACTGATTACTCATTATTCATTGTTTCGGTTTTATCAACTTTATACTTGAATTAAAAACACTAGTTGTCCCATGCTCCAAGCATGTACACTATGTTTTTCTTAAACAATAGCTTTGCCATACACCAAGTATGCACTCTATGTTTGTCTATGATCCTTACTTTGTGAAATAAACCAATTGAACATAATTTCAATGATTCTAATTTCACACTCCCAAATCCTTATCGAAAAATGTGAGAATTTCAAATTCCTATCATTTATCGAAATCTGTTTAGATTTTAAACTTATATGCACTGACCCTCCTGTAATGAATATGTACAAAGTCACAAAGACTTGTCAACAGTCGTTATAAGGTATTCCAATGGAGATCAACTCCATGGAAACTAAGTCTCATATTCAAAGTACATTGCTTTGGACATGCTTCTTGCATTAAGTTTTCTAATCTTACACAGATAACTTCCACCTATGGAGACAACTCCATATTCTCATTTTGACTATCAATTCTGAATAAGAGATGCCACTTTTCAGAATATGTCAATATGGTCCTTCCAAAATTAGCACTATACTTCCAACTGTCCCTGAGCAACCAATCTTTGGTAAACCTCAGATTGTCCTCAACAATTGCTTAATCATTTTAGTCATATCCAATTCTAGACCTTTTCCCTTCTTAATACCTCTGGGCATTTGGAAACATTTAGAAATGACAAATATTATAGCACATGCAATCGATCCTGTACCCAAAGCAAATGGTACACGATTCATGATGTCTCACATAAAGACATGATTCAAGACTAGTCTTTTGCTACAATATTTTTATTTGCCATGTTTTCAAAATTTGACTATGAAGAGGGATGCCGTAATCATAATCGAATTTTGAGAACGCAATATATAGAATTTCCTTAAGTTGAACCAATCCAACATGAAATTCATATATATATATATATATATATATATATATATATTCTTCACTAAAGATGACTAAGGTCTCAATCTAAGCTTTTAGAACTGAAATGAAGTATATCCTCTCCCTTAATTATAGCAAAACAACTTTTTCAATCCATGCACCCTCACGAATTGAAACTTTTGTTTTCTATAATTAACATTGCTAACTTGCAACACTAACAATAATTATCATGCTCCCACTAACATGATGATTATTAGCATAACACTTATGCTCCCACTAGCTTTGACATGTACTCAGAAATCAGCTGGACTTCTAGAAATCAATACTTTATTGACTTTCTTACCAAAGTTCAGATTTCTGATACGAGATGCTTTGATAAAACTTTATCAAAATCATACACCTTTCCTTAGATAGCATGCATGTGTGTCTAAACAATTTCAGAACTATG
Source organism: Lactuca virosa (assembly GCF_052849685.1). NCBI lineage: Eukaryota > Viridiplantae > Streptophyta > Magnoliopsida > Asterales > Asteraceae > Lactuca > Lactuca virosa. The sequence goes on along the minus strand of NC_136432.1, from coordinate 147,054,957 downwards.
AAAAGGGATGCCGTAATCATAGTCTCAATTGTTTAGACCTTTTGCCATCTGCTTCAAATCTACTTGGTGGAAGTGTTTCCTAACCATCATTTTCATGAATCGGAGAGAAACCTTATGACCCTTAGATTTTATGGTGTATGTGTTCTTATCCATGTGAATCGTCAAAAACATAGTCACAAGACAAGGATAATGACAAATCCAAACTCATATGGACTGAACTCATGCAATCTTAACTTCTTGCTACCTGGCAGTACAGGGCCTGCCATTGCTTCCAAGTTGTTATGCAACCAATTGAGAACTTTCAGAACTCCTATGCAAAGCCAACTTTAACTGGAATGGGCACAGAATATGTCAACACGATAGGTTATAAACCTCAAGTCGTGTGCTAGTGAAGAACCTCAGGTTTTATTCTTGATTAGTTCTTGAAATTCTTTTTAGGATCTTTATGACTCCCACTATCCTCTTGACATATAAGACTATCTTGCCAAATATTCAAGAGATAGTGCGGATTCTTTATCAAGACAAACACTTCACACAATTGGCCTTACTTAGTCTTTGTTTTATCCAAAACATCACAACTTACCAATTTCAAATGTACAAGAGTAGGACACATTTACTCTTACATTTGACAAGTGTTTTAAACCTTTCTTTAAGATATGTCACTCAAGTTACAATCTTGGAGTATGACTCTAAGAATTGTTTTGGAACGAAGTATGACTCATCTTCCTGATCTAACCATTTCAACAATTCTTGACTCCTCTTCTTAGTCATAAGAATGCACTAAGATGACCTTTAGAGGGCTAATTGTGATATGATTTCTAAATCATTAAGATGATCACAAACATGATACTAAAGTACTCTCCCATCTTTTCACATTTGAGAAACTTTTATCTTTCTGCCTAATTTGATTCTTCCCATTCGTTCTGCCATACATTGAGACTTTTCCAATGTTTCAGAATTATACTTAAACTTGTAAGTATAACCATATTTACTAAACTTTAGTAAATCAAATAGTCTTAACGAGCTTTGTGGTGGACATGACCAGTGCACAAGAATGTGTACTCGATCCCTTTAGTCCTTCACTTGACTCACACATCCATGTGAACAAGTAATTAGTCTTGATTTTCCAATGCTTGAAAGTTCTCATTCATCATACTATTCAACTTGCATGATTCCAAGTTTCGGTCCAATTGAAACTTGGGTGATGAGGAACTTTCCTGATTTGGTAAATTTAGACACTACCACAAATGAAAGAATCAAATCCATTTTCCAATATTGCTGTCAGTGGAATCATATAAGCAACAATTTTCCACAAATTCCATTGTAAGGATACTTCAAATAAATAAAATTAAACAATTTTCTTTTATTTTAAAACTTTGCGGAAAAACTTATCCTTACAATCCACATGGAAAATTGTTGTTATCTATTCCTTAGCAATATATCATAACTTCTTAAGTAACTGCTCAAAATTCTGATGTGATCGAAATCTACCTTCGCGATCAGAATTAGCATATACTTCCTTTAAGATTTCTCATTGGGCTAAGTCCAAATGAGGTCACATGTATGAGTTTTCGGCCCAACTAGGGCCCATTAGGAGGTTCTCGGCCTAATGGTTGACCCATTTGAGAATTTGGCCCAATAAGAGCTTCATTAGTGATTTGCGACCAATAATGATCTAAGAAGATATTCACGACCCAATAAGGCCCACTAAGTGTCGTATGGCCCAAGTTATAGTTGAATAATAAATTTCGGCCCAACTAGGGCCCAATTATGGTTGTTTGTCCCAAAGGAGCCAATGTGAGAGGTCACCGGCCCATTAGGCCCAGTAAGAGAGTTTTTGGTTTAAAGGCCCACAGTTGAATGGATATAGCTTATTGGATTAGGTTTAGAGTTTTCACAAGGGAGTTTCAACTAGAGACAATTTTTGGATGTATAAACTGATCTAACATTCGAAGTTAGGTTCACATTTAACATAGCGTCATAGTTACACGAAGAACTATCTTTTACATGAATAGGAAATCCTGACCCTAAAATGCTAGTTATGACATCATCCCCCCGTTAGAGGGAATTTCCTCCCGAAAGCTCTTTCGTGAGATATCCGTAAGGGTTAGAAAAGAGGTGAGGGTACTTTTGCATCATTTGATCCTCGCGTTCCCATGTGAAATCAGGCCCGCGTTTTGCACTCCATCGTACTTTTACAATAGGAATGCGGCTTTGCTTCGTACGCTTCACTTCCCTATCCATGATTTTGACTGGTTCTTCAACGAACAGGAGATTCTTGTTTACCTCAATCTCATCAAGTGGAACAATGAGGGTTTCATCCGATAGCCACTTCTTGAGGTTTGACACGTGAAAGACAAGGTGTACGCTGCTGAGCTCCGACGGTAGTTGCAGCTTGTAGGCCACCGGACCGATCCTGGCAAGAATCTCGAATGGTACGATGTATCGTGGATTTAGCTTTACCCGCTTTCCAAACCGTATCATCCCTTTCTCGGGAGAGACTTTTAGCATCACGCGATCACCTACTTGGAACTCCACCGGTTTTCGTCTCTTGTCTGTGTAGCTCTTCTATCTATCCCTAGACGCTTGGAGTCATGCCCTGATTTGGACAATCTTCTTAGTTGTTTCCTGAATGATCTCGAGTCCAGTGAGAGTGTTGTTAGGTGTTTGTCCTCTTGCCAGCTGGGTGTCTCCCACCTCAGCCCAACAGAGAGGTGATCTGCATTTCCGACCGTACAAGGCCTCGAAGGGAGTGACTGATGTGCACGGAAGTACCCACTAATTTTAATATTTATAACCTAACAAACTTAGACTAACTATGCACTTGTAGGCAGTGTACCTAGTCAGATTACAGTATAGCTTAGGTAAGTCGGGTGTCGATCACAGGGAACGGTGTTATTAATTAATCTAATTACTACTAAATTAATCTAATTATTAACAAGCTAAAAAGGGGGTTTTTATCTAATTTTGCAAGTTTAGATGAACTTAATTCTTTAACAAAAACTCAATCAATAAACAAAACACTTGTGTTAGTTCGAATCCGCTTTCACTCAATGGTTATACATTAGATAGGACTATTACTGTTGGTTACCAAATTAAGAAGTATTAGCAATTTAGTTCTAAATCTACTAATTATTAATCAATTCATGTAAATCTATGTATGGTCATACAATAGTTAACAAAGAATCAATTATTAAATAAGATTGGAGCCATGAAAGATTGATTAATCAAAACACAATTATAGTCATAATATGAATTCTCTAACACAGCTTAATTCAATGATTCAATTACTTATCTAAGATTGGTTTGATCTTAGCTCTAATAACTAGTGTTCACTATATTATTAGGTATTCAAATTCATGCAGATTTGTGTTCACTAACTACACAGAACAAGAATTTAAAGCAATCAAATAATTAATTCAAGCATGCTTGGTAAAATCAACACAAGCGTATCACCAACAAGTAAAGTCAAGTCTAACGCATTAAAACCATGAGTTCCAACTTCATCTAGCTAACAGAAGCAGCTAGATTTAGTTGGACATACTAACAGCTAAATAAACAAAAACTATAATCAAATACATGTTTAAGTGTACCAATCTATAAACCAAATTATGAACTTCTTCTTCCTTGGTGTTAAAACCAGCTCCCAGAGCTTCTTCTCCTCTGAATTTCGTCTCCAGGAACCCATCTAAGCCAGCCAAAAGTCTCCCAAAACGTAATGGAGATGGGTTTATATATTTTCTGGAAAATCACGTTCCACGTCGTGGCAGGAAGCTCCACCACGTGACTTCAGGACTTATCCGCATTCACCAAGGATTCTTTCTTCGCGTACTTATCTTCTGAAAAGATCGATTCCACGTCGTGATTATCAAGTTCACGTCGTGGCCCCAGTATATTCCGTGAATTACTTCATCTTTTATGCTTCAAGCCTCCAATGTTCCATAAATTGTCACTTCTGGTCCCTTTCTTCTAAAATGCTTTATTTTGGCTGCAAATAACATTGTATCCTTATAAGTACCATAATTCTATGCAAATAACCAAAATATTAAATAAAATGTAGATCAATATTGCCTAGAACTATGTATAAATATGGCAATATCAAAATACCCCACACTTAGGCTTTGCTTGCCCTCAAGCAAATCTACTTATTTAAACTTAAACCTTCATCACTAGTATTTCATAGAACAATCCAATTCCAGCTCAGCCATTATGCCAAGACCTCAACGCATGCATTTGTGTCTAAATTTTTCCTAAGTAACCCCCCCATACTTTGAATGCTCACAATCTTCATAAACACTCGCCCACTTCTTTCGAACAATGCTCATTTTATGCAACCCTCCGAATCCATCCCCATAAATCCAACTTAACCTCAAAGTATTTTTGTAAAGCTACCCAAGCATACATAAACTAGAGAATTACAACTTTTTAGAAGATACCACAACTTAGAGATCTTGAATTCTTCTTTTCTTTAATGTTTGATCTTTTACTTTCTTTGAATTCACCATCTTTGTGTAATTTTGATATCTTCAACTTTTGAAACTTCAGAATTTTCGATCTTTGATCTTCTTACTTTGATACTTTTATGCTCTAAAATTCTTCAATTTTTCACTTTTTTGGTAATTTCTCTCTCTCTTTTTTTTTACATGTATAACTCACTTTTTTATATCACTCAAAAACCTACATGCTTAAGCAGGGGCGCTTAACTTCAACCTTTATTGGTTAAGACATATCTTTCCTGGATACATTTCAGGTTTAGGCTGCTAAACATGTTGCATTTCTCAAACTAAGCAGGGTTATGTTTTTGTTCCATGATTTCACTAAAATAAGGGAGGCCACAAATGCATTATAACGTATGTCGGCTCAACTAAACATTTGAGCTCTTATCGGATCATTCCACTAGCAGGTACAGTTCAAATTATTACTACTAGATCCAATTAATAAAAATTTTAGAATTTACCAAATTATCTAGCAATTTACTTTTTCTACCCCCTACCCCACACTTATGTCATACAATGCCCTCATTGTATGCGTAAAATAATATAAAAATTAAGAGAAAGGAGAAAAAGGAACAGACTCCCCTGGGATAGTGGCATGAACGAAACTCCAAAAGTGTGGAAAAACGTGCATTTGGAATATGGACCTCTTTAAAATAAGAACTCGGATTTGAAGCTACTGCATATGGTGGAGGCAAACGAACCACAATAGTCTTTAAAATGACCCCAAGAAGATGCGTGGAAAGCCATATGGAAAAACACCTGGTCTTCAAAATAGTGAAATGTACAGAAATCACGTCGTGGTGTATAATACCACGTCGTGATATTGTATAAAAACGCGAACAGAATATCCCAGATATATCACTCCACGACGTGAAAATTTAATCACCACGTCGTGGAAACTGGACCATCAGAAAAATAAGAGCTTCCACTGCTTCATTCAACCTAGCACCTTGACTACCATCTTAATGGGTTAAGACTCTTCTAATGTTGTAAAAAAAACACTTGTGGACTCTATCCTCTCTCTCTTTAACGCACCCCACACTTATTTCAAATTGTGGGTCACGACTCTTGACTCGACCTTACTCCTTTTCATGATTCTTTAGCAAGCTGCAATCAACCAAAAGAACAAAAAGAGTAACATAATAGTTTACTAAAGTCTTACATCAACAAACCAAGTTCAACATTAACTAACACCACATAAAACAAAAAACTAAAAACTAAACAGAAAAGAAATTAATCATCATCCTCTCGTCCCTGCACTCTACTCGGTCCTTCCCCATCATCCCTCGAGATCCAAAGCACTTCCCATGTCGGAATATAAGGACATTGTGGTGGCACCACAGGTGGTCGCACCACACCCATGTAGGAAAACATTGCTTCCAAAATTTGTGTGTTGTAATTCATCCCACCACGTAGATTATCCAAATATGATCCAACCCGGGTTTGAAACGGGTCGGTGGGTACTCCTCCAGGGTGACGGTCTCTCTCAACTTCTCCCCGGGCTCTAACGTTTCTTCGTCTTCTCGCAGGAGGTTGCTCGGGTTGTTCCACCTCTTGCTCTCTATCTTCCGGGGGTATAACATAACGTCCCCCGACATCAACCACCACGCACATAACACCCAAAAACTGAATAGTCAAATCATTGTCTGGCAAACGGGTAAGGTTCCGCACAAATTCTTGGGACAAAATCCCATATGACCGGGCAAGACGGGTGACCAAATGTCCACCTGTAATTGGACTTCCTTGTCGTGAACTAACCGCTATCTTTCCCAGAAACCTTGCTAGCATGTAAGGAATATCACAACACACCCCGGGAGTAATAATACTCCACAAAAAGAACAAATCTTGTAAAGAAACCTTATCACCGTGATGTTTATGATTGATAGAAAAGGTGATAAGGCGGTGAAAAAAACGATGCACTGGATTCCGAATTTGTGCTTCACTTGAATCACGAGAACTGTACTCGTGATTTGCGATAGTGCGCCGAAATTGAACATCAAAAATACTGGGCGCAAAATCTCGAACACAACCAAGTAAAAATGGAACAAAGAATGGGGATTGAGTCTCCACTTCTGTATAGATCCCCATGCGCCATGCAAATTCCCGGAGACTACACTCCCGATACACCCCGCCCAACCGAAAAACTAGTGCCCGGTTATAATCAAAATCCATGGTGCGTTCTTCAAAGTTCACAGTAAAGAAAAACTCCACTGATATTGCCGGTACACGGGTTCTTGGATCGCGAACAAGTTCCTCCATCCATGGCAAGTAAAGGAAAAATGGTCTCCCTCGTATACTTTTGTCCAATAGCACTCCAACTCAACAACCATTCCAACACCACCAAGCCATCCCCAGTCAATAATCGGAGCTATAGCAAACTCCCTATTGTATAACCATCCCAAACGGTTTTGATAAGACGTCAACAAGGCCCGTGAAATGGTTCGCGGAAATCGATATAACGGATGGATATTCGAGACATCAATTGGGTCATTGTCCTGTTGAACAGCCCTTCTAGGTGCCACCTTCCTGCAATGTTCAAAAACAAACCAAAACAAAAACAAAACACCTAACATATGTTATCAAAAACAATGCAGAAAAGTTGTCGCCCAGGGATCACGTCGTGGCTTGGCTCGCCACGTCGTGGTCTTGCAGTCGGATCGTTGGCATCGATCGAACACTAATTACGCAATTTTACCCAAAAACAATACTTGGGGTTTGTTTCTATTGCTATTCTACGGGCATGCAACCTAAAAACAGTAACCAATTTCATCCAATTTCGGAAATCCTATCATTCATATAAACCCTAACCATGAAAATGTATAAATTGTAAGTAATATCTACAATTAATGGATGAAATACATACCAGATGGAGTAAAAAGACAAGAGAATGCAGGAAAATTGGAGGAAAAGTTAAAAAAATCGGTTGTGGGGACCTTTCTTCCGTTCGTGAGGCAGTAAACAAATGGGGAATAAGCTTGTGGTCAAAGGGGTTAATAACTGGTCCCCTCCCTGTGACTTTTAAAGGTCACGTCGTAGCAGGCTATACCACGGCGTGACTTTTAATAATAGATAAACCGGTCAAGTAGAATTCAGTCCCCGAATTGTTCCTTAAAATCACGACGTGGCTCTTCTGACCACGACGTGATTGATGTCTGGTCACAAAAATTTGCTAATCTAACAATTTTTATTTATGTTCTTTGTGTTCCAATTATTACCAAAGCATCCCACAGCTAATTTTTTACCAAGTAATAGTCTATAGATGATGACTTGATAACCTTTTTAAAAAAAACATATAAACTAAAAAGAAAAGAAAAGAAAAAGCAAACCAAACTCGGGTTGCCTCCCGAGAAGCGCTTCTTTTTGAGGAGTCTTGAGCTGGACTCCGTGCCTCCTACGTTGAATAATCTGAAGAGTCCACCACTAGGATCTTTTGTTCCTTGAAACGCCTCTTGTAAGCTTGAACACGTCTTTTATACGCCTTTTTCGAATTTTCCTTTTTAGCTTTGACCTCGTCTCCATCAAGCTTGCGTTTAGTCCCTTTAGTCTTCAATTTTCCATCATTTTTAAGCTCCAAAGTATCCTTCTCTTCTTTCACCACTAGAGTTGTTACTTTTGAAGTAACCTCCTCTTTATCACTCGACATCTCATCATCTTCCTTGCTCACCCAAGAAGTTGGATTCGTGTAGGCAATGACTTCAACCAAAAATGGAACAGATGCTCTCGATTTTGTTCTTTTAACTTGTTGAATTGTTTTGATTTCTTCTTCCATGAGCTTCTCTAATCCTTCAAGTTCACTATCTTCATCAATGTTGAAAACCTCTTCTTGCGCACGATTCCCTTGAAAGCCATCTTCTATCCCAAAAATTTCCTTTTCATCACCAACCCTCAAGGTGAGCTTAGACTCCCGAATATCAACAAAAGCTCTAGCAGTGTTAAGTAACGGGCGACCAAGAATAATCGGTACATTGGGATCTTCTTTCACATCCAATACCACAAAGTCTATTGGAAAAATGAATTTCCCAAATTTTACTAAAATATCTTCCACAATGCCCCGGGGTTGTGTCACTGAACGGTTCCCCATGTGAATAGTCATCTTTGTAGTCTTCAACTTCTGAATATTTAATTTTTGATAAAACGAATAAGGCATCAAATTTATGCTAGCCCCAGAATCGGCTAAAGCATAAATCTTCATATTATTCCCAAACTCACATGGGAGAGTGAGTCGTCCAGGATCCCCCATTTTCTTAGGTATTTCTCCCAACACAGCTTTTGAGCTTTGCTTACTTAGAATCACCTTAGAATTCTCCTTTAATTGCTGACGAGTGTCTAACAAGTCTTGTAGGAACTTAGCATATTCTGGAATTTTTGCAAGCGAATCAATAAAAGGAGTATTGATAGGAATACCCTTTAATTGTTTTATAAACTCCAGATGTTCTCTCTCCAGTGGACTGAGATTAGCTCTAGACGGGAATGGCAAAGGCGGTTTATAAGTCGAGACGGTTTCTGGAATTTTCTGATCAGACCAAGGCCACGACGTGGACATATGATTCCCACGACGTGGTTTCTGTACTTCAGCTACATTTTTGTTCTTGAATTTTAGCTTCTTCGGGTTTGGATCGGGGTGCTGGTGCTCCACTTCCAAGGCCTCTAGGAATTCAGAAATTGCCTCTTCTTCAATATCTATGGCCATTACGTGAGATTGGGTTTTATTTTCAGGATTTTTCGGGAATATTTTCTCATTAACCAAAGTGGTAATTTGACCAAGTTGTACTTCAAGGTTATTAATGGAGGCTTGCTGATTCTTTATTAATGCTTGCTGATCTATCATTATTGCGTGATGATTCTTCATTATATTTCTTTGTTCTTCCATTGCAGCGTTAGTAGCATCATGTCTTTTTTCTGAAGCTTCCATGAATTTCATTAACATGGTCTCTAATTCTGTTTTCTTCTCAGCTAGTGGTTGCTCTCTTTGGTAGAAACCCCGGCCAGTTTGCCTAAATTTCTCTTCTTTTTGCTTCTTGTAGTCTTCGTAAGGCAGCCACTCTTTCTTTGGTTTTCTCCAATCTTCATCATACTTGTCCCCACTTGAGTAGCATACATGAGCTTTCTTGTTCCCATGTTCATCCATATTGCAAACCTTTGTCAAGTGTGGGCCACTACATCTCTCGCAACAAACTCGAATTGCATGAATTGAGTCAATCTCCTATCCATAGTGCTAAGCATTGCCATCACAGCAGCCATCTCTTCAGTTTGTGTACCTCCACTGCCTTTCATTCCATCGCGTCCTGGGTTCTGATACTCACGAGAGTGCTTTGAAAATTCTTCAACCGGCTCCTTGGCCTGAATTGGGTTCTTCTTTGTGAGTGGTCCTTGTGAATCAAGGAGTTGTCTAGTCATGACATTCACCCCATCATAAAATATCGACATTTCTTGTTGAAGATTCAGGTCATGTTGAGGACAATTCCTTGACAACCCCTTGTAGCGCTCCCAGGCCTCGTATAATGACTCCCCCGGATTTTGCTCAAAGTTGGCAATTGCCTTCTTGAGTTTAGAGATTTTGGAGGGTGGACAAAACTGATATAGAAATCTCTCGCACAATTGGGCCCATGTGGTGATTGTACCAGGTGGGAGTGCCTTTAACCAGTCTTTTGCTGCTCCCTTGAAAGTGACTGGTAGCATCCTTAGCAAATCTGTCTCCCTTGGGATATTGGGAGTATTAAAATAATCCGCAATATCGTTCACCTCGCCTAAGTGTTTGAAAGCATCCTCGTGATCCTTCCCGTAAAATGGGATATCCTTAAGTGCAGTAAGGATATGTCCCTTCAACTCGAATGTGGCATTGGCAGGAATCGTAGGATGTACTAAACCCGGCCCCACATCATCTCGAATGCTCTTCTTGTAGTCCCCCATGGCCATCTCATCAATGTTTTCCATCTCGTTCTCCAGCTCGTTCTCGGGTTCACTTGTTTGTAATTCAAATTCAGGCTCGGTATCGTACGCGGACTCGGCTTGGACGTGTATTTGATCTAAGTGTTCAAGCTTGCTCTTGTTCTTTGAAGATGAACTTGACTCCTCCGTTTTCTTCCCCGACTTCTTTGAGAACACTGATTTGAACTCTTTTAAAGGTGTCTTCTTTGGTGTTTGATCTTCTTTCACACTCTTATCCTTCTTTTTGTGAAGTGTGGACTCGGGATCTTCAAGTGGTGGTACCAAAGGTGTGTTAGAACCCCTGGTCATGAACTCCAAAAATAAGAAAAGAAAATAAAACGTAAAACTGAACTAAGAAAAAGGAAAAAAAAAATTGTGAATCACAGGTGTTACGTCGTGGAAGGATACTCCACGTCGTGACTTCTGTAAAAAAAAAAAAATTAAAACTATGCTTATAAAAATAACTTTTTTGTGGGTTTTACCCCAAAAAAAATCGATTAATCTAAAGCATATAAAAAACAATAAACTAAGCCGTTCCCCGGCAACGGCGCCAAAAACTTGATGTGCACGGAAGTACCCACCATTTTTAATATTTATAACCTAAAAAACTTAGACTAACTATGCACTTGTAGGCAGTGTACCTAGTCAGATTACAGTATAGCTTAGGTTAGTCGGGTGTCGATCACAGGGAACGGTGTTATTAATTAATCTATTTACTACTAAATTAATCTAATTATTAACAAGCTAAAAAGGGGGTTTTTATCTAATTTTGCAAGTTTAGATGAACTTAATTCTTTAACAAAAACTCAATCAATAAACAAAACACTTCTGTTAGTTCGAATCCGCTTTCACTCAATGGTTATACATTAGATAGGACTATTACTGTTGGTTACCAAATTAAGAAGTATTAGCAATTTAGTTCTAAATCTACTAATTATTAATCAATTCATGTAAATCTATGTATGGTCATACAATAGTTAACATAGAATCAATTATTAAATAAGATTGGAGCCATGAAAGATTGATTAATCAAAACACAATTACAGTCATAATATGAATTCTCTAACACAGCTTAATTCAATGATTCAATTACTTATCTAAGATTGGTTTGATCTTAGCTCTAATAACTAGTGTTCACTATATTATTAGGTTTTCAAATTCATGCAGATTTGTGTTCACTAACTACACAGAACAAGTATTTAAAGCAATCAAATAATTAATTCAAGCATGCTAGGTAAAATCAATCAACACAAGCGTATCACCAACAAGTAAAGTCAAGTCTAACGCATTAAAACCATGAGTTCCAGCTTCATCTAGCTAACAGAAGCAGCTAGATTTAGCTGGACATACTAACAGCTAAATAAACAAAAACTATAATCAAATACATGTTTAAGTGTACCAATCTATAAACCAAATTATGAACTTCTTCTTCCTTGGTGTTAAAACCAGCTCCCAGAGCTTCTTCTCCTCTGAATTTCGTCTCTAGGAACCCTTCTAAGCCAGCCAAAAGTCTCCTAAAAAGTAATGGAGAAGGGTTTATATATTTTCTGGAAAATCATGTTCCACGTCGTGGCAAGAAGCTCCACGACGTGACTTCAGGAATTATCCGCATTCACCAAGGATTCTTTTTTCGCGTACTTATCTTCTGAAAAGATCGATTCCACTTCGTGATTATCAAGTTCACGTCATGGCCCCAGTATATTCCGTGAATTACTTCATCTTTTATGCTTCAAGCCTCCAATGTTCCATAAATTGTCACTTCTGGTCCCTTTCTTCTAAAATGCTTTATTTTGGCTGCAAATTACATTTTATCCTTATAAGTACCATAATTCTATGCAAATAACCAAAATATTAAATAAAATGTAGATCAATATTGCCTAGAACTATGTATAAATATGGCAATATCAGTAACTTTAATGCTTGTGTGGTAGTTGTTGTTGTAAGAGAACTCGATTAGTAGCAAGTGGGTATCCCATGCCTTGCCAAAATCTATCACACAAGCTCGGAGCATATCTTCAAGTGTCTGAATGGTTCGCTCAATTTGACCATCGGTCTGGGTGGTAGGCAGTACTCATATCTCGTTGGGTCCCCATTGCTTTCTGGAGTGACTGCTAGAATCGTGAGGTGAATCTACTATCTCGGTCAGAGATAATAGATATCGGTACTCCGTGTAATATCACCATTTCCCTTATGTAGATCCGAGTTAGTGTCTCCATTTTGCACGTTTCTTTTATTGGTAGGAAATGGGCGGATTTAGTCAACCAGTCGACAATCACCCAAATGGCATCCAGTCCGTCAGCCGATTTAGGCAAAATGGTTATAAAATCCATCGTTATCCATTCCCATTTCCACTCGGGTATCACTGGTTGTTGTAAAAATCTCGAGGGCTTCTGATATTCGACTTTAACCTTTGCGTAAGTTAGGCACTTGCTCACATAGGTAGCAATCTCCGCTTTCATATTCGGCCACCAATAATGTTGTTTGATATCCAGGTACATCCTATCAGAACCCGGATGGATGGAGTATTGTGTCTTGTGCGCTTCATTCATGACTATGTCTCTGAATCCTCCAAATTTTGGGATCCAGATCTGGTTCATGAGATAGTGTGCTTTGTCCTCCTTGATTGAGAGATTTTTGTCCATTCCACACAAAGCTTCATTTACAGCGTTCTCCAGCTTCAGGGCTTATAGCTGAGCGTCTTTGATTTATGAAGACAAGTAGGAATGGACAGTCATTGTCAGTATTTTTACTTGGTGGCCCGAGTATTCCTTTCTGCTTAAGGCATCGGGTACCACGTTAGCCTTGCCGGGATGGTACTTGATCTCACATTCGTAGTCGTTTAGCAACTCGACCCATCGCCACTGCCACATGTTTATCTCTTTCTGATTCAAGATATGCTAGAGGCTTTTGTGGTCCGTGAAGATGGTACACTTTGTACCGTTAAGGTAGTGCCTCCAAATTTTTAGGGCGAAGACCACAACTCCCAACTCGAGGTCATGAGTGGTATAATTCACCTCGTGGTTTTTCAGTTTCCTGGACACGTAGGCAATCACCTTTCCGCACTGCATTAGCACACGGCCCAAACCCTGGCTGGAAGCGTCGCAATACACTACGAAATCTTCCATTTCCTCTGGTAGAGTCAAGACCAACGCACTGCAGAGGGCCTGCTTCAGAATTTGGAAAGCAGCTTCTTGTTTTGCATCCGAGTTAAAGGGTACGCCTTTTTGGGTGAGAGCGGTGAGAGGCTTGGCATTTTTGGAGAAATTCTGAATGAACCTTCTGTAATAACCAACAAGGCCCAAGAATTTCCTGATCTCCGTTGGCGTCCTCGGGGTTGCCCAACACTGAATAGCCTTGATCTTAGAAGGGTCCACATATATCCCTTCCTCACTGACTACGTGCCCCAAGAAATCCATCCTGCGAATCCAGAACTCGCATTTGGATAATTTTGCGCACAACTTCTCCGCCCTTAGAGTTTCCAAGACCTGCCTTAGATGTTGACTGTGCTCTTCCTTGCTTCGTGAATAAACGAGTATGTCATCGATGAAGATGATTAAAAATTTGTCGAGGAATGGTCGGAAAACTCGGTTCATGAGGTCCATAAACGCTGCAGGTGCATTTGTCACACCGAAGGCCATTACCAAGAACTCGAAATGTCCGTAGCGGGTTCGGAAGGCAGTGTTAGGGATATCTTCCTATCTGACCCGTAGTTGGTGATATACGGGCCGTAGATCTATTTTGGAAAAGTAACTGGCTCCTTGAAGCTGGTTGAATAGATCATCAATCCGAGGGAGTGGGTATCGGTTCTTGATGGTGAGCTTGTTTAACGCTTGATAATCGATACACATTTTGAAAGATTCGTCCTTCTTCTTGACAAACAAGATCGGAGCTCCCCAGGGCGAGAAGCTTGGTCTTATAAACCCTTTGTCAAGGAATTCGCTTAGTTGGCTCGATAACTCCTGCATTTCCGCAGGGGCTAACCTATAGTGTGATTTGACAATTGATGTGGCTCCAGGTATCAAGTCAACTCGAAATTCGACTTGTCTCTCGGGAGGTCTCCCCGGGAGATATTTCGGGGATACGTCTGGAAAGTCGTGCACATCCGGAATTTCGTTAATGTTCTTTTTCCCTTTCTGTTTATCCATCATGTGGGCTAAAAAGGCATAATTTTTCTTGTGCACGCACTTCCGTGCCTTGATGCAGGATATGAGACGAAGGTTTGCACCAGGTTTATCATCGTAAATGACTAAGGTTTCGTTGGTGGGTAGGTGAAGGCGAACAGCCTTCTCATGGCACATAATATCGGCATGGTGGGGGCTTAACCAGTCCATACCGATTATCACATCAAAACTTCGAATATTAACCGACATTAAGTCGATCGAAAATGAAGTGTTATTTAGTGTTAACGTGCATCCTACATAAATATCTTTGGGTGTTTCAGTCTTCCCATTACCCATCTCCACCGTGAAGGTTTCGCTTAGCTTTTGGGGTTGTTGATTTAGTAGGTGTTTGAATTTATGACTCACAAAACTCCGCTCAGCCCCACTTTCGAATAAAATACATGCGTAAGTGTTGTTTAGGGGAAACGTACCAGTGATAACAGCCGGATCTCGAACTGCTTCACCCTGCCCCAAAGTTAGTACTCTGCCTGATCCGCCTATACCCTGGTTGTTGGCTTTGGGCCGGTTTAGCTTGAAGTGGCCAGCCTCTCCGCATCCGTAACATGTGTGACTGGCCCCGACATTGTTAGATTGAGGGTTGTTTTGCTGTGGTTGGGACCTGCAATATCGGGCAGTGTGCCCTTTTCTATTGCATTTTGTGAATTGGAAGTCCTTGCATGCCCTAACATGATGGAAACTACACTTGTCACACTTCGGGTGGGACCCTGCGTAGGGCCTCGCAGGTGCTGGGTTGGTTGTAGTGGTTGCAGTTGGAGTTGATGAGGTTTAAGCAGTAGCAGCGTGGACTGCTACAGTTTGCTGCTTCTTTGAAGATCCCTGGTTCTGTCGCTCCTTTCTATTATTCTCCCCATTTTTCTTGTTTCCTCCTTACTTTTTGGCTTCTGCCTCTGTAGTCTTCGTGCCTTTCTTTTTTCCATGATCATAGAGCTTCTGAGCTAGACACTTTGCACTATCGAAAGTTTCAGGGTTTGCTGCAATCACGTTCCCCTGAATTCGAGGAGTTAATCCCAAAATAAAACATTCGATTTTCTTTCCCTCCGAGGTTATCATCCCAGGGCATAGAAGTGCCAGCTCGTTGAACCTAGGGATATAAGCTTCAATATCTGAGTTTTGCACCGTGAGATTCAATAACTCTTGTTCTAGTTTCTGTATTTCCCCATGGGGATATTATTCAACCAACAACATCTCCTTGAGTCCTTCCCACGGCATGGCATTGGCAACTGGAAGCGTTAAGGCCTCAACATGGCTGTTCTACCATGATAGCGCTTGATCGACAAATGTACAGGCCGCAAACATTACTTTACTCTCTTCAGGGCATTCACATATCTCGAAGACTGACTCGATCTTCTCGATCCAGCGCTTAAAAGTTATCACCCCACCGGTTTCGTTGAATGTTCGGGGTTTTGCATTAGAGAAATCTTTATAAGTGCATGCTTTCGTGGGCCCTTGATTCATTCCATGATTGGAGCTTCCGATTCCCTGAACATTTCCGCCTCCATTGTTTCCATTGTGTATGTGGGCCAATGTTGCAGTGACTGTAGCTGATACTGCTGCTTGGAATGCAACAGAGTTTACCTCCGGCGGAGGCGGTGGTGGTGGTTGCGTGTTGTTGTTTCTACAAACGTACCATCGAGCCATCTTCTGTCATGGAACAGAAGGATAATGAGTACTTAACAGTTGTTTCGGTGATTTGATTTCTGCTTATAATTAAAATCATACAGTATCAACAATAATAAAAATAGAACTCATAGCAGATAATAACATCACAAATAAAGCACACACTTGTTTCATTACTGATAAAGGTTTGGTACATATTACGTGAAAATTTGGCCTTTATAAAGCCAACAGTACATGGGATAATATTCAAACAGCATAACAACCCCATCGAGTAGTGTAGTCACTTAATCGATGGGTTAGCCCTACCCACACAAAGTAAAACAAAGAAGATAACATCAAATAGCATAATAATACTAAGTAGTAAAGCGGTGACAATCATACACCAAAATGACGCATAAGGAGTTCGGCCATTTCTCTCATCTCACGAGTGATCTCAGCTTCCTTTTGTTCTGCTCGAACTGCCCTAGCTTCGGCTGCAAAGAATTGTTGCTTGAGAGTGGATACCTCCTCCTCCAAGGAGCGTAATTGGTTAGTGGAGTCTTCCTGTGCTATGTGTTGATCCGGTATTGCTTCCGAAGGGTGTGGTTCGTTCGCGATTTCTCCGATGTCTTCTTCCTTATCTGAATCCTTATCAGATTTTCCACCCTCATAGTCCATTTCTAGATATTCTTCCGGTCCTACTTCTGGGTTTTCCACTTGAATCTCTTCTGATTATTCATCAATCCATCTGTTGGCCACCAAGGCCTGGTAGTAGTGGTCTCCGTGTTGATACTCAACCACGGTGCCTGTGCGAGAATGGAGGTGTGAGGAGCGTCTAGAAAGTGTACGTGCGACGGTTATATGATATCCTAAAGTACTCCTATAGTATTTTATTTGTTTATGTTCGGTTCAACAAATCCCTTTGGGTATTAGGTTGACAAGTTTCAGATTCGTTGTCCACCCCAATCACTCCCAAACATATGTTGGTCGTATTACATAACTTCCTGGGTTTAATCGCGATGTCCAACTCCTCCAAAGACTTTTAAGTGTTATGTATCTTTGTTCAGAGTATTTTAGTCCCAGTGTATTTATAGTTGCATATCTTGTATGGTTAGATATGCTAGTTCATTATAAACATTGCTCTGATACCAATCGGTCACACCCCCGAACCGGAACGGCGGAAACGTCCGGGGGCGAATGACTTCATCTTGTAATACCATAACAACTGTATATAAATGAAACATAGACAATCATCATCACCATACATAAAATATAACAACATATATGGTTTGCATCATTGTATCCATTCTTAAATTACATCCCAAAAATTAACAAGTGTATGGTGAAAACAAAATACAACAATTTCCCAAAAGTCCAAAGCTGCCAACCTACTTAATGATTTCCTCAAAATACAAGTTATTTTGAAAAGCGTCAACATATAAAATGTTGGTGAGTTCATAAGTATGTTTATATGAAAACTTTACGTTGGTTTGAAAACTCTAGAAAATCCAACATTTTCTATAAAAATAGTTTGTGAGTTTTTGCTTCAAATCTTGCATTATAGCATGTGTATCCTTGTTTTATCTTGTTTGAAAAATGTATAAAGAGTGATTCCCATAAAATCCTATATTTTCTGTTTCATGAGAAATTGTGGTCTTAAACCCAAAGACCGGAGTGAGGTGGATAGTTTTGTTATTCTCTATATGAGTCGTTATAACCATACTGTTGGGTCAAAAATATGGTTTATACTTTACTTTTCTAGGAAAATGTATTTTTGTGTCTTGGACCGTAAACAGCTTGGTGTTTACGGCCATATACGTGTCTACGGTTGTGTTTACGGCCGTGAACAGGTTTACGGACGTAAACCCATTCACGGCCTATGTCTATTATATATAGGATGAGGAGTGCATATTGTAAAGGGTAAGACATAGAGAGTGGAGAGCTTAAGTGTGTGAAACCCAAGGTGTTCTAGAGAGAGAAACTAGAGAGAAGATCTAGTGTGTGTGAACTATGTGTATGGAGCATCATTCTATTCATTGAATACATCATAGATTCACTTATTCTTCTTCTTCTTCTCTTCTATTTTGATCTGGTATCAACCGTTTGATTGGGATTCTGCACCATCAAACGGATCTGATTGATACTCAAGCAGATTGGGGACTTACAATTGGTATCAGAGCTTGAGTTGTATCAATCATTTTTGTCAGATCTGGAGCTTATTTGATCTTATTTTTGAAGGATACCTGCTTTTTTGGATAGATCTTGGCAAAATAAGGGGGTTTGTTCTTCGTGTTTTTCATAAAAATGGGTTTTTGATCGAGTTTTGGATCTTCAAAGTCGAAAAAACTTTGTTTTTGGTCGTAACCAGCGAGGGGGTGGCGGCGTGTACGACCAGCAGCTAGGGCTTCCGAAGAGTTTGCGGCCGGAGTTTACGGTCCGAGGAATTTGCAGTCAGAGGGTTTACGGTCCGAAGTCACGTGTACGGCCCTCGGAGTTTACGACGTCCGAAGTTTACGGTCAGCATCGCACGTGTACGGCTCGGAGTTCACGACCAACAGCAGCATCGCACGTGTGCGATCGACGTTTGCGGTCCGCGCCTCGGATTCGTGGTCAACCTCGCATAGTGTCCGAAGTTTACACCTCGTCCTCGCTTTGCTTCGTGGAGTACTCGCATCGCACATATAAAAAAAAAGGGGCGGACGGATTTTTGGAGGTGCCAGGGATCGAACCCGGGTTTCCTCTCTACACAACAACGCGTCTTACCACTTGGGCCAAGCTACCTGTTGATTTAATCCTTCCGATTTGAATTCAAAACCACTCCAATTCGCACCTAATTTCGAAAATTTGACACTATTAGCCCAAAATTCAAATTTCTTTTATTTTTAAATTCCATTTTCTACAAAAATTTTAGTTTTTAATTTTTGATTTTTATTATTGACTTTTGACCTTAAATTTTAACTTTGACTTTCAAGATTGACCTTTGACTTTAAACTTTGACTTTTTCGTTTGACTTTCAAAATTTCAAATTTAATTTTTCGGTTTGACTTTTTAAGTTTGACTTGTTCTCAAACATGCATTGATAAAGTTAAAAATTTACTTGAGCATATCGAATTATTACACAGAGAGAACGACGACCTTAAATACGAAGGATATCAACTTAGGAAAGGACAGAAACCCCTGAAGGCTGAATTAGAAGAAAAAACCAAAGACTTTAGAAAACTTCAGGAAGAATATAGCAATAAGAGTGCGAGTTATAGATATGTGACTGAACAACTTGCTGAGGTAACTGCTGACCTTGACACATTAAAAAACAAATTTGAAAATGCAGATTTTACTTTTAGAAAATTTTATGTGTCAAGTGAAGTAGTTGCATCCATGATAGAAACTAATTTGAAATTCAAAGAGAATCAGCAAAAGGGTTTAGGATATGACAAAGTGCCTCCTCCTTATAATCATAATTATCAGTTTAAGCCATTGACAAAAGAGGAAAAGGACAGAGAGCCACATCTTAAATATGGATTTGTGTCAGGAGGTAGTATTAATGTTGAAAATACTAATGTTTCTACTTCCCATGCAGATCAATCTTTAAGTCAATCAAAGCAAGCAGCTGAAGAGAGTGTGTCTGATAATAAAATTGTGCCAAAGTCTGAAGACTTAAATTTTTTCGATATATTTGATGATATCTTTTATAATTCTGCCGTGGATGTGCCAGAAAGTGTTGAGCTGAACGATTTTAATGCTTCTACTTGTTGTGCAGGTAAAGTAACGGAATATGAGAACAAAGAGAAAACTGTTCAACAAACCAATGTCTCCTTGAACTCTGAATATGTTGTTTCGAACTTAGTTGCTTCTGATCAACCTGCTATTGAGAAGTACAAGCCACCAAAACAAGCGAAACAGAGTGCTTGCTGTAATTGTGCTTGTGGGAACAATAAGAGACAAGGCATGGACACGCCACCAGGGGCAGGAAGAAACAACTCCTACGTGAAGAAGCAGACTTGCTTTCACTGTGGAATACCTGGACACATTGCTAGAAATTGTCCAAATCGTGCATACGTTCCCAACTATGCACAATGATGGCAAAATGCGCCAAGAGGGAGATTTTCCAAAAGAAATCCCTCAAGGTCATGATCAGACATTGGCGACTGGAATGCCAAGAAGGCCAAGAATTCAACTCCCAAGGTAAAGAATCCAACTCCCAAGGGCAAGAAGGAAATGTCTGCCAAGAAGTCCAATCCAAGAGATGCTCCAGTGAAATCAAGATCGGTTAGGTCAAAGTCATCTCGAAGATCGGCTTCAAGTTCAAAATTAAGTGTCGAGGCACCCATCGGATCGAAAAAGAAATGGGTTAAACCCAACTACATATGGGTTCCGAAGGTTCACTCTCCCAAATGTCCTAATGCTTCTAACGTGTCTTCATCTTCTGTTTGTGATAAACAGGATATCTTATGGGAGAGGATACCGTGCAAGGATGAAAAAGGTCAACCCAGTTTCAAAATGGACTGCGTTCCAAAGGCCAACTGATCCCGCTCTGTGTCGGAGCAGCTATGGAGGCATATCATCAGACCTCGGTTTGTTGGTAGTGGCTGTTCCAGGCACATGATAGGAGGCATCTCTCAACTGTGCAACACTCAGAACATTATTTGAGAGTATGTGTCGTTTGTGGGAAAGGAAGAAAGGAAGGGATCACTCATGGGGTTTGTGCTTAACGATGTGAAGAATTTTCGGATCTGTTCTGAGATTATGCATGCTGTTCTCAGACCTTCTCGATGCAAATTCAATCGGTGACTTACGGTTTGAGTTTTCTTCTCTATACTCCTAAGTTTATCTTAAACTGGTTCATTTTGAAGACATTTTTTATATTTTCCTTATATGTCTTTCTTTAGTAGATTGTTTTGGGAAGTGATATGAAGTATAGTGCTAAAGGGCAATTTATGATGTGTGTAATGCACTTAAGCCGAATTGTCTAGACTCTGTATTCAATGTGCTGGTAGGCACAAAGGATTCAAAAGGACTAGAAATTGATTGACCATTGTGACAACCCGAAATTTCTATTATGTACAACCATTCACTTCAATAGGAGTCAGAACTGTTTCTGCTAATTTTCAAGCTTTTTGGAATAAGTTTGAGTATTTTTAAGTTAGTAATTCAGGAGATATCAGGAGAGAGGATGCCCTAGGATTATTTGTGCAGCATTTAAGTCACAAAACTCCAAGAGTTCGGAGTTTTCGGCCCAAAATAGTGTTAGGGCCGAAAACCCTAAAGGGTATATAAATGACACTTAGTCATTTTTAGTCTTTTTCCCATTTTCAAGTCAATAACAATCTCTCTCAAGTATCATCCGAAAATTTTGTCAAAATCTTCAAGATTGTAAGTGTTTCCTTCCTTGTTTAGTTGATCTCTTCCATTATCTAGTGATCTTACATGATTTCATCCGTGAAATCATTCCATTTTCTTAGATCTTCAAGTGTTCTTCATTTCACCAAGAACACACACTAGTGTTTTGGGCCGAAAACACCCTTCTTTGCTTCCATATTGTAAGTATCTAACTCTTATACTTGTTATCTAGTAAGGATAATTAATTTAGAGCCTTGAAAGCAGCCACTTATCCAAGAACAAAGGTGTTTTCGGTCTAGTGCATCTCCTTAGACCGAAAACCCTTTATGAAAGGTGCAAAATGACTTTAAACTTTCCTAATGCTTAGTATCGAGTCTAGAACACTTCTTTACTGGTTGGAAGCCCTTGGAAAATCACCTTTTGCATCAAAGAACAAGAGTTTTCGGCCAACCTCTTGGACCGAAAACCTCCATGACCGAAAGGTCATTTGGACCGAAAACCTCCATGACTAAAAGTTCATTAGGACCGAATACCACTTGGACCGAAAGCTCCATTTGGTAGCTATACAACCCTTAGATGCAACCCTTGGTACTTCTAGCACTTGAATCAAAGTGTTTTCCATGTCCTAGGGTGTCTTAACTTGGTTAATTAGTTGTTAAAGGACTAATTGGATACATATATGTGTTATTATATGTTAAATAGGATCTGTGTGTGTGCTCAAGTCTTCACTTAACACTTAGCATCCTATACATTCCGTTCATCCAAACCACTCACTACAGGTGAGTTCATACCCCTTAATTAACCTTTTAAATGTTTTTAAATGCTTTTATGGGGGGAATAGAAGTTGAACAATTACAGTTATTATATCAACCACATGTGATTGATAACTACCAAACAAGTGGATTTCTTACTTTTCAAACTGTGTTACCAAACTGTTTTACTTCAAACTGTCTTACAAACTCTTTTACATTCCAAATGTTTTTATCAAACTCTTTTACATGTTAAATACTTTTACTTAAACTCTTTTAACTTATATTTTGTGTATCTTTATAGATATAGTTATATAAATAGGATTGAAAGGACTTAGGACTGATAGCTCACCTTACTTCCTCTTCCTTGTTTGGTTGTGGACTTAGGGTATTCGGGTTATTTGTCCGAACGTCGTTTTAATCCTAGTTATATATCATGTATATGTGTATAGATATAAAAGGTTACTTCTTTCATTTAGTTCAATGCCTTTGGGTAGCAAAGGTATACAAACATGTTTATATACACACACAACATTACTAGTAAACTATAATAGGTATGGTTTAGGAAGATACTATTACTAGAACAATGAAACATTCAATGAGTCAGTTCATTCATGCATAATACATAGTGATGAGAAACCAACATGATACATAGTAATGAGAAACAAACATAATACATAGTGATGAGAAACAAACATAATACATAGTGATGAGAAACAAACATGATGCATAGTGATGAGAAACAAACATAATACATAGTGATGAGAAACAAACATAATACACAGTGATGAGAAACAAAACATACAAGCTAGACAGAGAAAGAACACACAATACAGCTAGCACATACATATACATATACATATACATATACATATACATATACATATACATATACATATACATATACATTAAATACAGTTATGTGAGCCACTTAATGGGGGACATGGCACTACCTGTCATGACCTGTTTTGTATCCAGAATCTCCTTAATTGGGGAGCATATGAGTGTGTGTATAGATCTATACTGGATTGACTATCCTACACCTTGCTGCTCGCTACAGTGGGACTTGCAAGTGTACGGGTGCCAAACGTCATTTCTTACGGCGTCTTACATCGTCGTCTTACTATAGTCGGTAGCAGGATACAGCCCGATCACATGGTACTTTAAAAAACAATTAGTTTAAAGTAGTTAGTACAAAAGTAGTTACTTAATACAACACTACAATACTATTTTATTTTCCCTTTACATTTACTTTGTGATATTCACACAATAAACAATAATGTAAGAACTATATTTTTGGTTAATGATAGTCAGATTTGGGAAAATACACACTCTTACAAGAGACACACACACAGACACTAGATGCCTTGGTAGAAGGCTACTTTTAGTAGGAAACATAGGGTTTTCTAGTAGAATTCAAACAAATACAAACTTTTACAAAACTTATACATTATAAACATCTTACAAATGCTTTCATACAAACACAAACACTAATATACTTATGATCTCACTAGCTTTAAAGCTGATAAACCCTTTCAAAATAACTTGTATTCTCAGGTCACCAGTAGCCAGGGACCAGTGCTAGGTTCTAAGAAGATGGAGCTCGTTCAAGACTCATCTTTTATTTTTGATGTATATTTTTCGTGTCTATATAACTTGACCGAACACCCTTGTATGAAATTATATTATTAATGCAATGGATGATGTTGTTTCTTGTTTACTACTCTGCATTGTTGTGATACTGAACATGACGTCCTCCACCCCCGAACATTTCTGCCGTTCCGGTTTTGGGGTGTGACAGATTGGTATCAGAGCATTGTTTATAGTGAATCGAGTATATCAACCCATAAAAGATATACAAACTATAAACACAACGGGATTAAAATACTCTAACCAAGAGTTTATACTTTTAAATAATAAAATATTTAATTAAGTATACATTCCTGCATTCATACTAAAATCAGTGTCACTAGGACAGAACAAAAGTATTACGATTGTTGGACAGCACAAGTAGACTTAGAGACATATGGTCAACCCTGGGAAGATCTAGCCTGATCAACTACATTATCCGAGGAGTGATTAGCATGTGCCTAAGTGTGGTTGTGAGGTTGTAACAAGTCCAAAAACTTACCAAAACTACTACAATGAGAACAGTAGAACAGAACATAAACTTAAAATACTATAGGAGTATTTTGTGTTACTATAATTCTTGTTTGAGAACTAAAGGTCTTTATTTGTATGTCAATAGTGTTGGGTTTTGAGCATTCTAACACTCTTATGGTGTACATGCCAACCTATAAACCTTGGATCTATGTTTTCTCTATTATACACGCAAATATTAACTATTCCAAGGTTTCATCCTAACTAGCATATTATGAAGCACCCATACTATAAAGTTCTAGTTAGATGACATACCTTTTGATGTAGCTTGATGTCTTCAAGCTTTAAGAGCTTAGCCCCAATAGTGTGGAAGCCTCAAATGGAATCACAAATCACCAAAACACCTTGGAAGTACTTGAAAGAATATGTATGCACACTAAAATCGGCCCACTCTTATTTTTACACACTTGTGCCAATTTTGTGAGCCAAGGACCCCTTTATATATTATGGAGGATTAGGGTTACATCCATGTAAACCCTAATACCCATGACCTTTCATTTACATAGGATCCATGGGTTAAAAGCTCCATGGACCATCCATGAAAGCTTAGCCCAACCTAAATGAACTTGGCCCATTCCATATATATAAGAGTCCATATTTAATTAGTTCTTTTTGATCACTTAATTAATTCTAAATTAATTCTTGATCAATACTAATTAAAGAATATGATTCCATATTAATATATTAGAACTTATAATATATTAATATAAATCATAAATATACTATTCTCAAAAGACTATCCATATAAATTATTCTGGTGAAGTGCAACCCAAATGGACCATGCCGGGTCGGCTCAAGTACATACCAAATATAGTTAAGGACTTAGACATTAATCCAACAGTCTCCCACTTGGATAAGTCTAAAACTATTATTGATTATGACATCAAAACCTAACTAGCAATCGTATCTCTTAAAGCCGCTGTCGAACACTGACCTTGTCAATGACTTGTCCATTAGATAAGGGATCATATATTCCTCCATTCTAGATATCATATGGACTGATACATGGATTATAATCATTCTCTCCGTCCATTTGTTGTTTCCCGATTTTCGATTTATGATGACTGACTGATTGAACAAATCAAATCAGTCCTGGCTTGGCCAAGCACTCACATGTGTCATCGCTAAATCATCGAGGGGCCCACAGATATCGTTTTATCCCGAAGGTAAAAGGAATGGATAAACTTCGACTCATATGGCTTGTTCTACTACTTGTTGAATCATACACAAAGGCACGTTTTATAACATCGAGTTACCAAATGCGTTTTTGTGGAATGAATGTATAACCAACTCATAGTAACAACTCATATCTATAGGTTTGAAGAATATAAGATATTATCGTCTCATGATCACTCGTGATAAAATCCATGAAGTGATTCAAATGAGCGCGGGTTGAATCCAATGCTCAGAACTTATGAGCACTCATGAGTGTTGTAGCACCACTTTTTCCACCAACTTGGACCTCTACAAACCAACCCATGATAGTCTTGATTCATATCTACTTCCAACATATAACCGACTGTGGATGGTTTGAATAACTTAATCATTCAGGAAGAGCGACTTAGTTATTCTGGAAGTCAAAACATGCAAAGTGAAACACAAGAATAAATGAATCAAATATGGTATCAAACCCTATGAATATAAATAAACACTTTTATTTATCACCATACTGATTACTCATTATTCATTTTTTCGGTTTTATCAACTTTATACTTGAATTAAAAACACTAGTTGTCCCATGCTCCAAGCATGTACACTATGTTTTTCTTAAACAATAGCTTTGCCATACACCAAGTATGCACTCTATGTTTGTCTATGATCCTTACTTTGTGAAATAAACCAATTGAACATAATTTCAATGATTCTAATTTCACACTCCCAAATCCTTATCGAAAAATGTGAGAATTTCAAATTCCTATCATTTATCGAAATCTGTTTAGATTTTAAACTTATATGCACTGACCCTCCTGTAATGAATATGTACAAAGTCACAAAGACTTGTCAACAGTCGTTATAAGGTATTACAATGGAGATCAACTCCATGGAAACTAAGTCTCATATTCAAAGTACATTGCTTTGGACATGCTTCTTGCATTAAGTTTTCTAATCTTACACAGATAACTTCCACCTATGGAGACAACTCCATATTCTCATTTTGACTATCAATTCTGAATAAGAGATGCCTCTTTTCAGAATATGTCAATATGGTCCTTCCAAAATTAGCACTATACTTCCAACTGTCCCTGAGCAACCAATCTTTGGTAAACCTCAGATTGTCCTCGACAATTGCTTAATCATTTTAGTCATATCCAATTCTAGACCTTTTCCCTTCTTAATGCCTCTGGGCATTTGGAAACATTTAGAAATGACAAATATTATAGCACATGCAATCGATCCTGTACCCAAAGCAAATGGTACACGATTCATGATGTCTCACATAAAGACATGATTCTAGACCAGTCTTTTGCTACAATATTTTTATTTTCCATGTTTTCAAAATTTGACTATGAAGAGGGATGCCGTAATCATAATCGAATTTTGAGAACGCAATATATAGAATTTCCTTAAGTTGAACCAATCCAACATGAAATTCATATATATATATATATATATATATATATATATATATATATATATATTCTTCACTAAAGATGACTAAGGTCTCAATCTAAGCTTTTAGAACTGAAATGAAGTATATCCTCTCCCTTAATTATAGCAAAACAACTTTTTCAATCCATGCACCCTCACGAATTGAAACTTTTGTTTTCTATAATTAACATTGCTAACTTGCAACACTAACAATAATTATCATGCTCCCACTAACATGATGATTATTAGCATAACACTTATGCTCCCACTAGCTTTGACATGTACTCAGAAATCAGCTGGACTTCTAGAAATCAATACTTTATTGACTTTCTTACCAAAGTTCAGATTTCTGATACGAGATGCTTTGATAAAACTTTATCAAAATCATACACCTTTCCTTAGATAGCATGCATGTGTGTCTAAACAACTTCAGAACTATGAAAAGGGATGCCGTAATCATAGTCTCAATTGTTTAGACCTTTTGCCATCTGCTTCAAATCTACTTGGTGGAAGTGTTTCCTAACCATCATTTTCATGAATCGGAGAGAAACCTTATGACCCTTAGATTTTATGGTGTATGTGTTCTTATCCATGTGAATCGTCAAAAACATAGTCACAAGACAAGGATAATGACAAATCCAAACTCATATGGACTGAACTCATGCAATCTTAACTTCTTGCTACCTGGCAGTACAGGGCCTGCCATTGCTTCCAAGTTGTTATGCAACCAATTGAGAACTTTCAGAACTCCTATGCAAAACCAACTTTAACTGGAATGGGCACAGAATATGTCAACACGATAGGTTATAAACCTCAAGTCGTGTGCTAGTGAAGAACCTCAGGTTTTATTCTTGATTAGTTCTTGAAATTCTTTTTAGGATCTTTATGACTCCCACTATCCTCTTGACATATAAGACTATCTTGCCAAATATTCAAGAGATAGTGCGGATTCTTTATCAAGACAAACACTTCACACAATTGGCCTTAGTTGGTCTTTGTTTTATCCAAAACATCACAACTTACCAATTTCAAATGTACAAGAGTAGGACACATTTACTCTTACATTTGACAAGTGTTTTAAACCTTTCTTTAAGATATGTCACTCAAGTTACAATCTTGGAGTATGACTCTAAGAATTGTTTTGGAACGAAGTATGACTCATCTTCCTGATCTAACCATTTCAACAATTCTTGACTCCTCTTCTTAGTCATAAGAATGCACTAAGATGACCTTTAGAGGGCTAATTGTGATATGATTTCTAAATCATTAAGATGATCACAAACATGATACTAAAGTACTCTCCCATCTTTTCACATTTGAGAAACTTTTATCTTTCTGCCTAATTTGATTCTTCCCATTCGTTCTGCCATACATTGAGACTTTTCCAATGTTTCAGAATTATACTTAAACTTGTAAGTATAACCATATTTACTAAACTTTAGTAAATCAAATAGTCTTAACGAGCTTTGTGGTGGACATGACCAGTGCACAAGAATGTGTACTCGATCCCTTTAGTCCTTCACTTGACTCACACATCCATGTGAACAAGTAATTAGTCTTGATTTTCCAATGCTTGAAAGTTCTCATTCATCATACTATTCAACTTGCATGATTCCAAGTTTCGGTCCAATTGAAACTTGGGTGATGAGGAACTTTCCTGATTTGGTAAATTTAGACACTACCACAAATGAAAGAATCAAATCCATTTTCCAATATTGCTGTCAGTGGAATCATATAAGCAACAATTTTCCACAAATTCCATTGTAAGGATACTTCAAATAAATAAAATTAAACAATTTTCTTTTATTTTAAAACTTTGCGGAAAAACTTATCCTTACAATCCACATGGAAAATTGTTGTTATCTATTCCTTAGCAATATATCATAACTTCTTAAGTAACTGCTCAAAATTCTGATGTGATCGAAATCTACCTTCGCGATCAGAATTAGCATATACTTCCTTTAAGATTTCTCTCTATTCTTTGATTCTTAAAACATCAACATGTGACCCAGTCACATCATGTAATGAGGATCTCAGAATAGAACTTAACAGAGTTAGATAATGGGCTCTACCTGATGTAGAGTCAAACTTATTGACTTTAACATCCTTAGGTAAATTTGGCAGCTTTGCAATCAACGCCCCTTCCATTGGCAAAATAAACATATGGACCCTTTGGAAATGGGACTATCTCAGACTTAGCCTTTCTCTTTACCATTTGGTCAACCGGGTTGACTATGGCCAATCCCTTTCCATTGGGAAGAGAATGCTTTTTCTGGATTTCCAGTGTCACCATTGTCACTGTCCATAAAGTTTTTGGGAAGTTGATCTTCTAATCAAATTTGCTTCACTATCGTTCCAAATCATTGCTGATTCAGCAGCACCAAGCAAATAGATATGATCATTAAGGTTCATGTCATAGTCTGTATCATAGTAGTCCCAAAGGAACTCACTATGTGACTTAGAAAGTGATTGAACATCCAACTTTCTCAAAACTTTGACACCCAACTCTCCCGGCTTGTCAATATGTGACTTCATCTCTAAGATGTGATTACACATAGATCTTGCTTGCCATTAGGGCTTGAGTGACCTTGAACTTGTGGGTTAGGGAGAATAATTGGAGGAGGTGGAGGAAGAGAAGTATGACTTCCATGAGCCAAACTCGGGAAGTCATATTCATTAGGAAAGCTTGGTTTGGGAAGATCATTGTTGTCTAAACCAGACATCAACAATGGGAGAAATTCACGTAAAGTTGATTTAAGTCCTTAATATAACACCCAATATGATATATTAAGGCTAGGACCCAACAAACTATTTTATAACTTGGTAGAGGGATGCCGTAATCCAAGCTATAAAATATTTGAAGGTAGGTGAACGACGATTCACCAATTTCCACCAAGATAAACGAAATGTATTATTAGGTTTTAATTGGTTTTGAAACTCCTAGATTCTTTTGAGATTCATTGAACTTTTCAATGGCATGTTTCAATCTCGAGTGTGCCCTTCAGGTTTTGTGACTGGGATGTCGAGGATCACAAAACAAGGTGTGAAGTAACCATGCAAATATACTTGGTACCCTTAATATTTACCCCTCAATCGATGTGCCGGTTAACCACACACGCTCCAACGATACTATGATAAACATTAAGTTACCCTTTGCCTACCTTGTTAAGTCCAGGTTAGTGTGCCGGTTAACCACACACGCTCCACTAACAGCTTAAGCAAAGTGCAAAGTGTAATTTCATGGATTAGCACCTTATTCACATTTTCCTAAGTAACTAAGATTGGGAATTTATAAGTGTTTAGTTACTTAGTATTTATCATTATACTTATAATGAATGGAGAATTATAGTCTTTGTCCTACCTGTTCGGCTAACGACCCTCCACCGGTCAAGGAAGCGGTGAGTGAGAGTGGACACCCATTAAACTGCCATTTTATAGGCAGTAACCATATACCCCCCTTATAGACCGACTTCATGAATGAGGCCTACTAATGGTAAGACGACTTGCTCTTATACATATAATATATTAAACTTTTAATATTATAATAGTATAAGGGTGTATTTTAGACATTTAAAATACTTGGTGGTTTAATCTATTAATTAAACTAGACTTTTAATTTAATTAAACTCAAACCATATATTTATGGATTAGTAATACTCTTTTAATTGAACTATTTAATTAACTATTAATAAAGTCCATAAGAGTTAATTTGAACTATTCAACAAAACATCATAATTCCAATTATTAAACTCAAAATTAAAACCATTTAATTAATTGTTTAAGTTATGAACCCAAGAGTTTTAGAATTCAATTCTTTTTTTCATAAAAAACTTTTCTCAAATTCCAAAACTTGAGGGCAAGTTTTGTAATTCTTGAAAACCTTTGGATTCCATAACTTATGGAATTAATGGTGTTTTATGATGAAACTTTGCATGTTCCATAACTTAAGAACAAGTTATGGATTTCTTTAAAACATTAACACCAAATTTTGTAACTCCATAAAACTTTGAATCAATTTTTTTTTTAAAAAAAAGTTTTATATCCATAACTTATGGAAGTTTCAAAAACCCTTAAGATCACAACTTTAAAAAAAACTTTTGAGCTCCTAAATTTTATGACAAAATATGTAACTCCTTAAAACATTTAGATCAAACTTTTAAAACTAATAAAATAATCATATCATTTTATCTTTTACTAAATTTGACCTAATTCAACTCATATAACAAATGATTCAAATTTTACAAATAATTCGTTTTTCACAAAACAAGTAATTATCTTAAAATTTGACAAACGTCATGTTTTTTTCCTTTTTTTTCCAACTTGAAAATAAAACATTTGCATCAATATAACATAAAACAACCCATGGCTCTGATACCAATGTTGGGTTTTGAGCATTCTAACACTCCTATGGTGTACATGCAACCCTATAAACCTTGGATCTATGTTTTCTCTATTATACATGAAAATATTAACTATTCCAAGGTTTCATCCAAACTAGCATATTATGAAGCACCTATACTACAAAGTTCTAGTTAGATGACATATGTTTTGATGTAGCTTGATGTCTTCAAGATTTAAGTGCTTAGCCCCAATAGTGTGGAAGCCTCAAATGGAATCACAAATCACCAAAACACCTTGGAAGAACTTGAGAGAATATGTATGCACACTAAAATCGGCCCACTCTTATTTTCACACACTTGTCCCAATTTTGTGAGCCAAGGACCCCTTTATATATTATGGAGGATTAGGGTTACATCCATGTAAACCCTAATACCCATGACCTTTCATTTACATAGGATCCATGGGTTAAAAGCTCCATGGACCATCCATGAAAGCTTAGCCCAACCTAAATGAACTTGGCCCATTCCATATATATAAGAGTCCATATTTAATTAGTTCTTTTTGATCACTTAATTAATTCTAAATTAATTCTTGATCAATACTAATTAAATAATATGATTCCATATTAATATATTAGAACTTATAATATATTAATATAAATCATAAATATACTATTCTCAAAAGACTATCCATATAAATTGTGCCGGTGAAGTGCAACCCAAATGGACCATGTCGGGTCGGGTCAAGTACATACCAAATATAGTTATGGACTTAGACATTAATCCAACATTAAGAACATTCTTAAGTATCTGCGAAGGACAAAGGACCGGGTCCTTGTGCTTGGTGGCAGTGATAACTTAAGAGTTACTGGGTATAGCGATGACAGTTTTCAGACAGACAAAGACAACTTCCGTTCTCAGTCAGGCTGGGTGCTTACCCTCAATAGAGGAGCAGTAACTTGGAAAAGTTCCAAGCAAGAGACCGTAGCTTATTCAACATGTGAATCGGAATATATAGCTGCAAGCAAAGCGTTAAAAGAGGCTATATGGTTGAAGAACTTCATTGGAAACCTTGGATTTGTGCCAGCGATTAAGAAGGCTATGTAGATTTTTTTGCGATAATGAAGGAGTTGTTGTCTTAACCAAGGAACCATGATATCGTGGAAAATCTAGACATATCGACAAAAAATATCATTTTATCAGACATCGAGTAGAAGGACACCTCGTCTTTAAGAGGGTATCGTCAGAAGGGAATCCTGCAGATCCCCTCTCAAATGTTCTGTGTAGGATTAAGCACATTCAACATGCGAGGAGCATTGATCTAAAGGACGATATTAGTTTTAGTGATTAGATAGATATTTAGAAACCTGTAACAGATAAATGTAATTGACATTTAATGATTAAGTAATGGAGATTTATTTATGAGTATTGTTTACTATCTTTTGTCAATTGTTTATCTTGTGTTTCATTTTTGCATGTTTTACTTCCCGAATAATTGGATTATTCAAAACATCCATAGATGATCATACTTTGGAAGTAAGTAGTGAATTAAGACTGTCATGAATTGGCTTGTAGATTGTCTAAGTGCTTTGACATAGCAATGGTTTGTGGCAACGTTCATGGGAACTCTTGAAATGGGGATTTGAGTATTGGATTAACCGACGCTCATAGAATTACTTCTTGGAATTTATCACGAGTAATTATGAGACGATAATATCGTATAGTCTTTAAACTGTTATATATGAGTTGTTGTTTACGAGTTGGTTGTGCATTGATAATGCGTAAACGCATCAGTAACTTGATGTTATAAAATGTATTGTTGTATACAATTTTATGAGTAGATAGTACAAGCATATAAGTCAAAGTTTATCGTTTCGTTTTGCCCTAAGGGGAAAAGCGATATCTTCGGCCCCTCGATGATTTGGTGTTAACTTATCTGTCGGGCCCGGTCAGGACTAAATTGATGTGATCAATTAAGTTCTATGTCATTACAAATCAGAAATTAGGAAACAAATTGTTGGACAATTAGAATGATTTTGTTCCATGTCATTCATTCGCATGATATCTTGCAGAACGGAGGGTTATATGATCCCTTATCTTAGAACACGTAACTGACTGGGTCGGAGTTCGACAACGGCTTTTCAAAGTTACAATGTGCTGGTCAATTTTTGAAGTTGTACTTGCAATCATAGTTATTAGACTTATCCAAGTGGGAGACTATTGGATTAGGTGTCTAAGCCCATAACTATATATGGTATATACTTGAATTGATAGAAGCACAAGTCCTTTTGGGTTGCCTTCACTCATGCAAGTTGACAGGATGACTATTGGAAAGGGAGTTGAATTTATTATTTGGAATAACAAATTGATGCTTAAAATGATTTATTAATATATTATAAGAATAATATGTTAATTTGAAATCATATTATTAATTAGTATTTAATCAGAAGTTAATTTGAAATTAATTTTGGGATTAAAGGAACTGATTAATAATGAAGGGGTTGTTTTGCAAATCATTGGTAGTTGTGAAACTGGGCTAAGGGACTCCATGTAAAGGAGTGGACGAAACTTATAGGGTGGCCCTATAAGTTTTCGTCCAAGGCTCCTTAATGAGGGTTCATGGGCTGCTTAGGCCTTAAGCTGGGAATTAGGGTTTCCTCCAGCAAACCCTAGCTTTGGGACTAATCAACTAACTACTATATAAGCAACCCCACCCTTATGATATTTGGCCTACACACATACACAAGAACCCTAGCCGAAATTCTGGTGTATTCCCTCCTCTCTCCTCTCATCCTCTTGCAAAGAGTTTTTGTAAGCCATTAGAGGTGTCACATTTGAGGCACTTGCTTTCAAGAGTCAAAGATATTCAAGGTGTTCTTGTTATTAATACATAACAAGTAAGGTAAACATCTAAAGCCTATTATTGTGTAAATATCGATTTATTTACTAGTTTATAGGGTTTCGCATTGGTATTCAAATTTTGCATGTTCAACTAGTGAAAACCTAGATCCAAAGCATTAGGGTTGCATGATCACATAAGAATTTGTTTTTATGCTCATAACTCATCAAAAAGTTCATAACTTGACCACTCTATATTGTAAACCTAGTCATTTTTTCATTTAAGGCACTTTTGGTCCCAAATATGGTGATTCTTGAGCATGGCATGCTCTTGACCAAATAAGTCGTCCTTTCAAACCTTATGAGGGGTCTTGAGTCATAAAAATGTGGTCTTGATGCTTAGTTTTACTCCATGCATGCTATAGAAGGTCCTAAGACATTAAGATGTTGAGATTTGGCCTTGGATCTAGAATTGGATGTGTTAAGTCGGAGAAATAAGGTCTTAATAGGTTAAGACAGGGACTGATGCGTATGTTGGTCTTACCGAAGGGTACGCTGCATGTACACAGATCTGGCCCCAATGCCTCAGACTGCTTGTACGCCCCGCATACCTCCGGAGTATGCCCGGCGTACGAAGCCTGAGTCGACTCGGTTGTGTTGACTTGTTGACTTTGACCAATTATGACTAAGGGTATTTTAGGAAAATGTTATTAATCTAGAATGTGTAATGTTTTGACATTTAGGATTTTGGTTTAGCCGGTATTTAGGAGCAGAGAATTGATCAACTATTCGTCAGACTGTGAGGTGAATTTTCCTCATTATACTTACGGGTCGAAGGCACCAAGGCCGACCCATTGGATTGATATCCTGGTTTACCGTATGTTGCTATGTTGTAGTGATATGTTAGATCTATATCCTGGTATATGTTGTAGTGTATGACTACCTGTATATGTTAGCTATTGATTGTGATGGTATATGTGTTGGATTAGTGTCTAAGTCCGTAACTATAATTGGTATGTACTTGACCCGAGAGTAGCATGGTCCATTTGGTTTGCATATCACCAGCGCAATTTGATAGGATGGACTTTTGAGAAGAGTTTATTTATGATTTATTAATATATTATAAGTTCTAATATATTAATATGAAATCATATTATTTAATTAGTATTGATCAAGAATTAATTTGGAATTAATTTAGTGATCAAAAGAGACTAATTAAATATATGGGGATTGATTGTGTAAATCATCCATTCTTATAAAGTGGGATTATGATCCATAGTTCTTTATGTTGGGCGAAACACATGTGGTAACCCATGGAGGTTAAAACACCATGGAGCCTACAGAATGTGGAAAGTCATACACATTAGGGTTTGCATGGTGTAACCCTAGTTGTGCCACACTATATAAGAAGCCCCTTGGTTGGTGAAAGAGTGACTAGTGATCTTTGGAAGATTCATAGAGCCGATTTCTAAAGCAAGCCATTCTCTCTCAAGTTATCCTTTGTCCTAGGTGTGTTATGATTGCATTTGAGGCATTCACACTATTGGTGCTATGTTCTTCAAGGCCAAATACATCAAGGATAGCAAGCTACAACAAGAGGTATGTCATCTAACTAGAATTTTGTAGTAAAGATACTCCATTGTATGCTAGTTAGGATGATGCTTTGGAAAAACAAAGTTTGCATGTATATGAGAGAAAACATAGATCCAAAGCATCTAGAGTTGCATGTACACCATAGGAGTGATAGAATGCTCAAAACCCAATAGTGGTATCAGAGCCTAGGGTTGTTTTCTAATATACTTGATGCTACTTGCTTAAAAAATCGATTTTTTTGCTGTCTGGACAGTGGACTCGCCGAGTCCACTGGGGAACTCGACGAGTCCACTGGGGAACTCGACGAGTCCACCCTATAAACTGACCAACTCGACGAGTCAGTTCATGCACTCGACGATTTGGTGCTCCTGGATGCAGATTTTCGAGTTTTAAAGCTGGAATTGGACTAGGATCATTACCCTAAACTGTTTTTGAACTTATAAACCTGTTTTTGATGTGGTAATGATCATGCTTATCCAATTTATAAGATAATTGTCAAAGTTTCATGTTTGGTATTAGTTTATATGGTTAGGCTAATTACATGAAATTTGTTTGATATGAATTGTCTTATTCTTATGAGTTTAATTTAGATCATAGACAAATTATTTGATTTTGTAAGTTACAATAGTTGATCTAAATGTTTTTTGATGAATTCCATAACTTGTCCTCAAGTTATGGAAAATGAAAAGTTTTTTTTGAAAGAGATCATTAAACTTATAGGTTATGAACTTGAAGAGTCTTTTTCCATAAATGTTTTTATGAACTCCATAACTTGTCCTAAAGTTATGGATTTTCAAGAGTCTTTTCATTAAAACCTATATTAAACTCATAAGTTATGGACTCCAAAAGTTTTTGAATAGTTGAAAACTTGCCCTCAAGTTTGGGAATTTGTAAATGTAAAAGAGCCGATTGGTTGGTGAAAGAGTGACTAGTGATCTTTGGAAGATTCATAGAGCCGATTTCTAAAGCAAGCCATTCTCTCTCAAGTTATCCTTTGTCCTAGGTGTGTTGTGATTCCATTTAAGGCATTCACACTATTGGTGCTATGTTCTTCAAGGCCAAATACATCAAGGATAGCAAGCTACAACAAGAGGTATGTCATCTAACTAGAATTTTGTAGTAAAGATACTCCATTGTATGCTAGTTAGGATGATGCTTTGGAAAAACAAAGTTTGCATGTATATGAGAGAAAACATAGATCCAAAGCATCTAGAGTTGCATGTACACCATAGGAGTGTTAGAATGCTCAAAACCTAACAGTGGTATCAGAGCCTAGGGTTGTTTTCCAATATACTTGATGCTACTTGCTTAAAAAATCGATTTTTTTGCTGTCTGGATAGTGGACTCGCCGAGTCCACTGGGGAACTCGACGAGTCCACCCTATAAACTGACCAACTCGACGAGTCAGTTCATGCACTCGACGAGTTGGTGCTCCTAGATGCAGATTTTCGAGTTTTAAAGCTGGAATTGGACTAGGATCATTACCCTAAACTGTTTTTGAACTTATAAACCTGTTTTTGATGTGGTAATGATCATGCTTATCCAATTTATAAGATAATTGTCAAAGTTTCATGTTTGGTATTAGTTTATATGGTTAGGCTAATTACATGAAATTTGTTTGATATGAATTGTCTTATTCTTATGAGTTTAATTTAGATCATAGACAAATTATTTGATTTTGTAAGTTACAATAGTTGATCTAAATGTTTTTTGATGAATTCCATAACTTGTCCTCAAGTTATGGAAAATGAAAAGTTTTTTTTGAAAGAGATCATTAAACTTATAGGTTATGAACTTGAAGAGTCTTTTTCCATAAATGTTTTTATGAACTCCATAACTTGTCCTAAAGTTATGGATTTTCAAGAGTCTTTTCATTAAAACCTATATTAAACTCATAAGTTATGGACTTCAAAAGTTTTTGAATAGTTGAAAACTTGCCCTCAAGTTTGGGAATTTGTAAATGTAAAAGTCTAACTTTTGAAACATTTAATTCCAAACCCTAGAATTATAAAAGTTAAAATTTTACCTTTATACTATTGTAATATTATAGGTTTAATATTTATATATTTGTATAAGAGTAAAGTCAATCTTACCGTTAGTAGGCCTCATTCACGAATCCGGTCTATAAGGGGGGTATAAGGTTACTGCCT
The DNA here is from genome assembly GCF_052849685.1 of Lactuca virosa. Classification (NCBI taxonomy): domain Eukaryota; kingdom Viridiplantae; phylum Streptophyta; class Magnoliopsida; order Asterales; family Asteraceae; genus Lactuca; species Lactuca virosa. The sequence goes on along the minus strand of NC_136432.1, from coordinate 147,017,000 downwards.
ATAAAATGACAGTTTAATGGGTGTCCACTCTCACCCACCGCTTCCTTGACTGGTTGAGGGTCGTTAGCCGAACGAGTTTGACAGGACATTAATTTTCATTAAAAGTATAATGATAATTATAAAGTAACTAAACTTTATTAAAATTCCCAATCTTAGTTACTTTATGAAAAATGTGAATATGGTGTTATCCCATGAAATTGCACTTTGCACCTTGTTAAGTCGTTAGTGGAGCGTGTGTGGTTAACCGACACACTAATCTGGGACTGACAGTGCGTGTCAAATGGTAGCTTGATGTTAATCATATATCAATGGAGCTTGTGTGGTTAACCGGCACATTGATAAGGTGGTTGTAACATTGGGTGTACCAAGCTAATTTGCATGGTTATTCACACCTTGTTTGTGATCCTCGGCATCCTAGTCACAAACTTGAAGGGAACAATCGAGATTTAAACATGCCATTGAATAGTTCAATGAATCTCAAAGGATCTAGGAATTTCAATTCACTTAAAACCTAAAATTCTTTTTGGTTTTTTGTGATGGAAATTGGTAAATCGTCATTTACCTACCTTCAAATATTTTGCAAGAGGATTACGGCACCCCTCTTCCCAATTGTAAAATATTGTGTTGGTTCCTAGCCTTAATATTTCATTTGGGTGTTATATTAAGGACTTAAATCAACTGACTTGAATTTCTCCCATGTAGATGTCTAGTTCAGACAACTATAGTCTTCCCAAATCTCTTGGAACAAGTTTTCCTCTTGAAGATGATGTTCCATAATATCATGCTTCACTTCCTCCACCTCCACCAATTATTCTCCCTGACCCACAAGTTCAAAGACTTGAAAAGTTCAAGGTCACTCAAGCCCTACTTGAAATCAAACATCAAGATGGACGACCTGTGTGTACTCACGTCTTGGAGATGAAGTCACATATTGACAGGCTGAGAGTATTGGGTGTCGTTGTCTCGAGGAAGTTCGCGGTTGACTGGGTTCTTTAATCACTTCCCGAGTAATATAGTGAGTTCATTAAGGACTACTATGTGACAGACCACGACATGACCCTTATTGATCTTACTTATTTGCTTGTTGCTGCTGAATCAACAATGATTTGGCGCACTGGAAAAGCAAATTTGATTGGAAGATCTACTCCCCCAAACTTCCATGGATATTGACAATGGAAACATTGGAAGTCCAGAAAAGATTTCTCTTTCCAAGGGAAAGAGAAAGGCTAAGTCTGAGATTGTCCCGTGTACCATTCCCAAAGAGTCTATGTGTTTCTATTGCCAAGAGAAGGGGTACTGGTTACGAAGCTGCCATGACTACCTGAAAGATATGAGAGAAGGTAGAATCAAAAAGCTTGACTCTGCTTCAGGTAAGTCCACTATCTAACTCTGTTATGTTCCTAATTGATGATTATTAATACATGATGTGACAAGGTTGCATTTTGATGTTTTGTAGGATCATGCAAAAGGAAGGAAGCCTAATAGAACAGTATGCTGAATCTGGTCACGAAGATGGAATTCAATCGCATGGTTCGCAGATCGGATTTTTGAGCTGCTGCTTAGTAGTTATGATAGATTGCTAGGAAATATGTAATAACATAGTTTTCATTTGTAATTACATTGTAAGGAAAAGTTTTTTCCGCATTTTATAAATAAATAAAATTTTGTTTTTTATTTTTATATTATATCTCCTTGCAATGGCATTTGTGAAAATTGATGGTTCTATGTTTCTATGTTTAGCAATGGATTTGATTCTTTCATTTGTGGTAGTGTAAATTTACCAAATAAGGAAAGATTCTCATCACCCAAGTTTCAATTGGACAAAAACTTGGAATCATGCAAGTTGTATTGTATGATGAATGAGAATTTACATCTTTGGCAAATTAAGACTGTTTCCTTAGTCACATGTATATGTGAGTCAAGTAAAGGAATAAGGGATCAAGTACACATTCTTGTGCACTGGTTGAGGTCCACCACAAAAATCGATAAGACTGTTCGTTATGATTTACTAAAGTTTAGTAAATATGGTTATGCTTACAAGTTTAAGTATAATTCCTAAACATTGGAAAAGTTTCAATGTATGGCAGAACGAATGAGAAGAATCAAATTAGGCAGAAAGATAAAAGTTTATTTAATCTGAAAAGATGGGAGAGTACTTTAGTATCATGTTTTATGATCATCTTAATGGTTATGGAAAACCATATCACAATTGATCCTCTAAGGATATCTTAGTGCATTGGTATGGATAGAAGAGGAATCGTGAATTGTTGAAATGGTTAAATCAAGAAGATGAGTCATACTTTGTTCCGAAATCGAATCTTAGAGTTATACTTCGAGATTGGAATTTGAGTGACATATCTTAAGAAGGTTCATAACACTCATCAAATGTAGAGTTAAATGTTTTTACTTTTGTACATTTGAAATTGGTAAGTTGTGATGAAGTGTTTATCTTGATAAGAATCCACACTAACTCTTGAATATTTGTTTTGTCAAGGAATGGTTCTTGACAGAGAATCTTATATGTTAAGAGGTCAGTGGGAGTCTTAAAGATCTTGATAATATTCAAGAACCAATCAAGAAGAAAACCTGTTATCAGACACTAGCAAACGACTTGAGGCTTGTAACCTATCGTGTTGACATATTCTTGTTTCTGTGCCCATTCCAATTAAAGTTGACTATGTATGTGAGTTCTATGAGTTCTCAATTGTTTGCATAATAACTTGGAAGCAATGGTAGGCCCTTGTGCTGCCAAGTGGCAAGAAATTAAGATCGAACAAGTTCAGTCCATAAGAGTTTGGATTTGTCACTAACCTTGTCTTATGATTATGGTTATGACAAATTCACATGGATAGGAACACATACACCAGAAAATCAAAGTGTCATAAGGTTTCTCTCCAATTCATTAAAATAATGGTGAGGAAACGCTTTCACTAAGTAGATTTTAAGGAGATAGCAGTTGTGATATTTGCATTCTCAAATTTGATTATGATTACGACATACCTTTTCATAATTCGAATTGTGAGGATTGGAAAAAAGTCTAAACATTTGAGACTTATTGCTGTAAGTTCTTAAATTGTTTAGACACACATGTGAGATATCTAAGGAAAGTTGTATAAGTTTGAGAAGCCTAGATAAATTCTTATCAAAGCATCTTGTAACACCAGCATGAACTTTCATTCATAATTTATGATTATACCAATCATGTAATGTGATTTTGTTAAACTAGTAATGTGATAAAGTTACTATAAATTCTAATACATGTATGAACTTTCATTCATAATTTATGATACAACTCAAAGTATACGTCCATACGATTCCAAAAATATAGACAACGTCTAAATCTGACTTCGCGTGAAGAAGTTATGATAAACCCTAACACTATAAATCTCTATAATAAGAGGAAATTAAAATAGACTTAGAGTTATCTATTGGAGTCTAAAAGAGAGTTGTAGTACTCGTAAATACCTACGCGTGGATATAAAGAACGTCAAAAACGGAGTTCGTATGCAAAAGTTATGGCCTTCCGAAGTTACAGCTGGCTGAGAGCATGACACGTGATAGAAACCCTAATCTGACTAAACTCACGACGTGAGCATAAAAACTCATGCCGTGAGGAGTCAAAACACCACATTTCGAAGCTAGAAGTCTACGGAACGATAACCCAAAAGCTCACGACGTGAGCAAGGTTTTCTCACGACGTGCGGACTCTGTAGGACACTAATCGAGCCTAGAAAACACATGGGAAGACTACGGGATGACTCTTGCCATAGCTCACGACGTGAGCCTATCATTCTCACGCCGTGAGGGCCAAAAATCAGCCTATAAATAGCAAGTTCGGCCATAAACTTTCCTTACACCATTTCTCTTCTTTCTCTCACATTTGCTGAGGCCATTTCGCATCCCGAGCCCGACGATCGCGAACCGCTGCCGTTTTTAGTTAGATTATGTCAAAGCACGATATTAAAGTGAGTTTCACGGCCCCACTTTTTAATGTTTTCAGGGGGAAATGCATGCTAAATAATGAATACAAGTTAATACTGTATTTATATGATAGTATGTTCGTTAATCGGGAGATAATTATTTTGTATCTGTACAAATATCGTAAACTTTTTAGCATGTATTGTTATAGTAGTATACAAATGTAGATCTTGAGTTATACTTAGGATTCTATATATATTTTGTGTGCGATATAGTTCCAGAGTTATACTTGGAAGTTCTATATGTTAATTGATAAGTATGTTGTTATTTTTGGTTTTATGTCAAGATAAAACCAGGTAGGTTATATGTTGTTATTGTTGGTTTTATGTCAAGATAAAAACAGGTATGTTATATGTTGTTAATTGGTTTTATGTCAAGATAAAACCTGGTTTTTCCTCAAGTTATAGCTGTTGTACTGCCTAAAGTATTATGGACTTAGGAGTAATGTTTAAAAGCATAGTCAAGTAACTTAGGGTTTTAGACACGAAAATGCTTTTGTTGTTAGAACTATAGGAAGCCAACAAGGTCTACATGAGTTATTGTATTCATCAACTAAGATTGGGGATCTTAGTGAAAGTCCTCTAACCTATATCCGTTAATCCCGTGTGAGCGTGACAACCCCACCCGTGGTTGTTAGCTACAACCAATATTTGGCGGGTGACGAACTTGCCTAATTTACTACCTTACGACGTCAATGAAGCGTGCAGAAACTACCACAAGGTGTGATCCTTGTAACTACCACAAGGTGGGATCCTTGTAACAATAACCACATGTATAAAACTAAGTCATACAGTCACGGTCACGGACTCATGGTAGCAAATTGTTAGAAGCATTATACTTTGTCGTTAGATAAGTATTAATGTTAAGTATACATTTCCCAAACACTTATACTCTAAGTACAAGAAATTGGTAGGTATACTACTTGTATATTAAGTAGACAACTATAACTAGCCTACATACTCGTATAGAATTGAAATAAGATTTATATGTAGCTGTTTTTACTCGTATAGAATTGAACTAAGATTTATACGTAGCAACCTTTGTTTGTATGGAATTACCTAGGATTTATATATACTATATAGAAACAAGTATGAGTCAGAATAATATTTTTGAACTATTTTCTATACTTTTTGAACTCGGAAAGAGTACTATTTTTACTCAGAGTCAAAACCTGTGAACTCACCAACTTTATGTTGACGTATTTTCAAGATGCATGTGTTTTCAAGAACTTGATAAGCTGGAATAATATGACATTCTATTATCAATGAATGTACGTAGTTTACAATAATTCTTTTGCACTGTTCAATATATATTTGATAACTATGATACAAGGAAAGATGTTACACCGCCCGGTGTTTTCGCCGCCGGCTGGGGGTGTGGCACATCTCGTATCAGAAATCTGAACTTTTGTGATGAAAATCAGTAAGTATTAATTTGTAGAAATCCAGCTGATTTCTGGGTACATGTCATAGCTAGTGAAAGCATAAATGTTATGCTAGTAAAAGTAATGATTAATATGCTAGGTGGAGCATAATCAATTACGATGATTGTTGCAAGTTAGCAATGTTAATTATAGAAAACAAAAGTTTCAATTCACAAGTTGCAGGGTTTGAAAAGTTGTTTTGCTATAATTAAGGGACAGGAATTCATACTTCATTTCAAATCTAAAAGCTTAGATTGAGATTTTAATTAGATTTAGTCAAATATATATATATATATATATATATATATATATATATATATATATATATATATATATATATATATATATATATATATATATTATTTTGGAATGGTTCAACATAAGGAAATTCTATATATGGATGTGTTAATTGCGTTCTCAAAATTCGAATATGATTACGACATCCCTTTTCATAATTTGAATGATGAGAACATGGCAAATAGAAATATTATAGCAAAAGACTGGTCAAGTATCATGTCTTTATGTAAGACTTCATGAATCGTGTCTCAATATGCTTCGGGTATAGGAGTGATTACATGTGCTATAATATTCATCTGTTCTAAATTTTCCAAATGCCTATGGCATTAAAAGGGAAAAAGGTCTACAACCGGATATGACTAAAATGTTTATGCAATTGTCGAGGACAATCTGATGTTTACCAAAGATTCTTTGCTCATAGACAGTTGGAAGTATATTTTAAATTTTGGAATGGACCATATTGACATACTCTGAGAAGAGGTAACTCTTGTTCAGAAGTGATGGTCAAAATGGGAATATGGAAATGTTTCCATAAGTGGAAGTTATTCTTTAAATCTGTGTAAGATTAGAAAACTTAATGCAAAAAGGATGTTCAAAGGAATGTACTTTGAATTTGAGACTTCGTTTCCATGGAATTGCTCTCCATTGGAATACTTTGTAATGTCTATTGTCAAGTCTCCGTGAATTTTGGTACCTAGACATTACAAAGGAATCATTGCATGATAGTTTAGAATCTAACACATTCTGGCAGTGACAAGAATTTTGGATTCTTACACTGGTGATAAAGATTTGGAATTGTGAAAATGAGTTTCATTGAAGATGTGTTCAATTGATCTATTTCACAAAGTAAGGACTATAGACAAACATAATGTGCATGCTTGGAGCGTGGCATAACTATTGTTTCGACAAACATAGTGTGCATGTTTGGAGCATGGCATAACTATTATTTTAATTCAAGTATTAAGTTGATTATTCGAAACATTAAACAATTAATAATGAGTAATCAATATGACTCAAAAGTTTTTGGGCCATATAGGATTAGTATTATTATTATGTTTCACTTTACGTGTTTTGACTTCCCGAATAACTAGCTTATTCTAACCATCCACAGTCGATCATACTTTGGAAGTAGGTATTGAGGCAAGACTGTCGTGAATGGGTCTATAGTTTGTCTAGGTGTTTTAGACATAGCTGCAGTGTTCATGAGTATTCCTGGAATAGGATTCGAGTATTGGATTCAACCCGCGCTCATTTGTATCACTTCATGGATTTTATTACGAGTGATTATGAGACGATAATATCTTATATTCTTAAAACCAAGACATGTGAGTTGTAATTTACAACTCGGCTGCACATTGACATATGTAAACGCACCAGTAACTTGGTGTTATAAAACATATCGTTGTGTTTGATTTGGAGTAAGTACAAGCAAGCATTTGAGTCAAGGTTTATCCATTCCTTTCACCCTTGGAGGGATAAAAGCGATATCTGTGGGCCCCTTGATGATTTAGTGATGACAACCCTAAGCGCTCGGCCGAGCCAAGCCTGGACTGATATGATTTGTTCAATTAGTCGGTCGTCATAAATTGAAAATTGGGAAACAACAGATGGACGGAGAGAATGATTATAATCCATGTCTCATTTCATATGATATCTTGTAGAATGGAGGAATATATGATCCCTTATCTAATGGACGCGTCATTGACTAGATCAGAGTTCGACAGCGGCTTTTAAGAGCTACGATTGCTAGTCGGGTTGTGGAGTCGTACTTTTAATAATAGTTATTAGAATTATCCAAGTGGGAGACTATTGGATTAGTGTCTAAGTCCATAACTATAATTGCTATGTACTTGACCCGAGAGTAGCATGGTCCATTTGGGTTGCATATCACCAAGGCAATTTGATAGGATGGACTTTTGAGAAGAGGTTATTTATGATTTATTAATATATTATAAGTTCTAATATATTAATTGGAAATCATATTATTTAAATAGTATTGATGAAGAATTAATTTGGAGTTAATTTAGTGATCAAAAGAGACTAATTAAATATATGGGGATTGATTGTGTAAATCATTCATTCTTGTAAAGTGGGCTTAAGATCCATAGTTCTTTATGTTGGGCTAAACCCATGTGGTGACTCATGGATACTCCATGGAGGTTAAAAATCATGGAGCCTAAGGAATGTGGAAAGTTATACACATTAGGGTTTGCATGGTGTAACCCTAGTTGTGTCACACTATATAAGAAGCCCCTTGGTTGGTGAAAGAGTGACTAGTGATCTTTGGAAGAGTCATAGAGCAGATGTCTAAAGCAAGCCATTCTCTCTCCAGTTATCCTTTGTCCTAGGTGTGTTGTGATTCCATTTGAGGCATTCACACTATTGGTGCCAAGTTCTTAAAGGCCAAATACATTAAGGATAGAAAGCTATAACAAGAGGTATCTCATCTAACTAGAAATTTGTAGTAGACATACTCCATTGTATGCTAGTTAGGATGATGCTTTGGAAAAACAAAGTTTCCATGTACATGAGAGAAAACATAGATCCAAAGCATCTAGGGTTGCATGTACACCATAGGAGTGTTAGAATGCATAAAAATTGTACTAAAATACTAGGTTTAGAATGCTCAAAGCATCTAGGGTTGCATGTGAACTATAGGAGTGTTGGAAACAATGGTTTTGTAATCACTTATTTTAGTAAATGGGTTCTTTTGAAAAGTTTAAATTTGTTAGGATTTTTGAGATGTTACAATATGTATGTATGTATATATATATATATATATATATATATATATATATATATATATATCAAGTATATTTTAAAAACTATACTAAAATACTAGGTTTAAATTAAATTACAAAAATTAAAAATTCTAATTTAATTTGAAATAAACCAATTAAAAATTAATTTTTATCTTTTAATTAACAATTAATTAATTTTATTTAAATCTTATGAGGATTAAATAATTATTAACCATTAACTATTAATCAAATAATTTTAAATTTAATCCTAATCCCTTTCCATCTATATTTTCGAAAATTAAGGGATAAGGATTATCCAATTTTAATTATCCTACTTTAAATAATTTAAAGGTTATAATTATCAAATAAGGAAACCTTTGGAAACCATAGGAATTTCAAAAATAAGGGTGGAGGCTAGGGTTTCAAGAACCCTAGCCCTAGTCGAAATTTGGATCCTTTATGGTTTAATTTCTATAAACACTAATATTGATCTATTCAATTATTATGCATATTCAACTAAAAACAAATGCTCTGATACCACTAATGGGATTTATAGGTTACAAAAATCATATTTTGGCGGAAAAACTAAAACCCTAAGTTTCCATGCAACCTAAAGGATCTATGTTTTCACTCTTGAATGTAATAACCAATTGAACATCAAGAACCCTACAAGAACCCTAGTATTTTCTAAAATTATAAAAGGGTTTAGAAAAACATACCTCTTTATTATACTAGTAAATAATCAAACAAAATCCTTTTTGTAGTTACTTGGAAGCTAGCACCATAAATCTCGTACCTCTAATGGTTGACACACAACCCTAGCAATAGGGAGACTTAAAGAGAGAGGAGAGTGAGTGTACAAATTTTAGCTTTCTCTTGGGATAATGAGATGGCTGAAATTATGATCCCCATGAAGGTTTATGTGGGTGACTAAGGGAACTAGGATAATGCGGATTTCCTTATATAAGCATTATCCCATTTTCTTGTTCCATAAGGCATCCAAGGCTTCCTTAATGCCTAAGGAAACCCAAAAACCCTTCTAGAATTCACACCCCCTCTTAGGGAGGTTCTAGAATTGGTTAATTTTCAACTTTTGAAGATGGTCACCTTTAGTCTTTCCACTTTTAATTATTCCAATTAATCCCAAAATTAATTATGATTAATTTCTGATTAAATAACGCTATTTATAATTAATATATTATTCTCATAATATATTAATAAATTATTTATTTTGATTTCTAATTAATTTATTAATCATATAATAAATTAAAAAATCAGTCTCTCTCACTCTAAAAGTCATCCAATTCAATTACTAGGTTTGAGGGTAACCCAAAAGGACTTTGCTAATAATTCCAGTATATACTAATTCAGTTATTGGCCTAGGCACATAATCTAGCATTTTCCTCACCCTTTCAACAACCCGTTATTTCAAGTCTATGTAAATCAAACTTGTTCAAATAAAAGCCTAAGCTACAATCGTATACAAGTAAATCCATGTCATAGCATTAATACCATAGGAACTTGAATACCTTAAGGACATGTTAATATAAACTATTTTATATAACACTTTGTAAATCATACCTATTTATAAATTATGAACACTTATATTGAAACTATACAATTATAACTCAATATACAAGTCAAGATAATTCAAGAGAGTTAAGTTTCAATCACAAAATACCCCCACCACAATAGAGTTTACGGCCCTAGACTTCTAGAACATGGAGTTTACGGCCTAAGTATGAAGTATCAAAGGTGTTTACGGTCCCATAAAATGAACCAAATGTGTTCACGGTCCAAAGATCCAAGGATCTTTTAGTTCACGACCTTAAAGCTTAAAGATCATAAGAGTTCACAGCCTAAAGGGATAAAGATCAAGGTGTTCACGGTTGGAATTAAAAGAACAAATGATATTCACGGCCAAGAGGTGACCATGGACACAAACCAAAGCTCTTGTTTGAGCGTAAACACTCCTAGATATCTTCAATTCTTATCCCATTTAGCTTCCCAATGAGATTAGATCCGTAAACCTTACATTCACCGCCTCATGAGTTCCTTCATATTTAAGTTACTTCCATATTTAAAGTGCAAATGAATTCATTTGCACATTCAACAAACGTAAACACCTTCATTCTCCATCAATTGCAAACCTTATTCCTTTCATATACTCTCAAGTATCATGCATATATCCAGTTAAACTTCAAACTTCAACACACCTTCAAGAACACATTCGTATCTGCATCCAAATACTTCCAACAAATTGGTATGTTTCTATGAATTAGTTTAGCCTCTTAAAGATATTTAACATATATATAGAACTAATCCATACATAATATTACATGTATAATATTATTAGAAATCGTTTGTTAACACGTGTTCTACCCCGAGAATCGTCCCTACCACCTCGTTATCACCCAAGAACACACATACAATGTGAGTTCATACCCCTACATTTTTACTATTTTTTCACTGCTTTAGGTGGGGGGGGGGGGGGGGGGGAATACAAGTCTAACACAAGAATATTTTGTTTCCAATTAAAATAAATTCTAAATATTTCTAAAACGATTTTTAAACTACTGAAACTCTTTTAAATATTATCAAACTCTTTTAAATGTTTTAAAAACTCGTTTAAACTTATATTTTGCCAAAATCATATATATATATATATATATATATATATATATATATATATATATATATATATATATATATATAAGGTTTAAAGGTCTTAAGACTAATAATTCACTATTAGTTCCTTTTCCTTGTTTGGATGTGAGCTTAGGGTAAAATTATTTGCCTGGATGTCATTTATACTTTAATTATATATATATATATATATATATATATATATATATATATATATATATATATATGAATATAAAAGTTATTTCATTCAGATTCATATTCCCTTTGTAACATGTCGAGCAAAGGGGATACTTTCATGAATATTACATATCAAGCAGAACACACATATAAATTATAATAGGTATATTTATGGAACTCTCAAACTATTTTCACGAACCAGTTACACATAGTTTAACAGATTAATCTTGTACAAATACTTTATATTCAAGAATACTAGAGAAAGATCATACTATCATTTCATCATTTGTTTCAAAATGACTTTTCATCGTTTGTTATATACGTAATCGTCAATATTCTTTTTGTGAGACAATGTTCAGTTGCTTATTCATTTAGGCAATACAGTTAAAGTCTTGATATTATAACCAGAATCTCCCGACAGAGAGCGAGACAATTGTGTATAGATCTATACGGGATTTACAATCCCGCACTCAGACTGTTTGCTACAGTTGGGCTGGTATGCCTATGAGTGACAAATGTCATTAACAGTTCTGAAGCCTACAAAGCGTTGTATCAGGCCATCTAGTCGTAGTATGGTTATAATAACTCACCAAAAAGATAAGAACAAATACGATTAGTGTATAACTAATTAAACCAAAGAGTACGAATACAAAGTACTGGTTTTACAATAATACGATTTACAGTAATATATTACAATTTTCAATTACAGCTGGTGTAGCCACGCATACTCACTTTTAATGGGTTTTCAAAGAGTACAATTACAGAACTTGGAAAACGTAAACAATACAGAAAACATTCTTTTATAGTTTTATTGTGAATTAGAACTATGTTACATTACTATAGAGTACAACAACACTTAAACAAAATGGTTTTATAGTATTAAAACTACTTTTGAATGATATTAGATAATATTGGATTTTCGGGAACAACAAATATGATTACTATTCAAGAAACAAACATCAAACTTCTAAACATAAATACTTATGCACTCACCAACTTAAATGTCGATACTCTCTTTTTCAAAATACTTGTATTCTCAGGGAACCAGTAGATAGGTACATCCCCTGGATTTTGAGAAGATGGAGTTGTATAGAGTCATGTCTTCTATCTTTTGCTAAGTTCATATGTTTCTATTGCCATACTAAGTTCATATGTTTCTATAGCCATACTACTGGGGTTGTGCTCCCCTGAGTGGCAGAATACCCACTCGTAGACCTGGCAACTTTGCCCTAATGTCCATGATAGGATTTATACCTGGTCCATCTATCATTACCTCGTGTATACAAGTCGTATATAATTAAGATTAGTAAGACGGTCGGATGTGAGACTCTGCGCCAGGTCCACAACCAAACAAGGAACAGGAGATAGGGCGGAAGCACACATACTAAATCTGCGTAATCATAATCATATACCACCCTCGCGTATACACTGAATAGTGATAGGTGGGTTGTATTTGTCCTTAGCCTTTGTGCTTGAACTTGGTCTGCTGAACGAGTGGTATTTCGGGAAGGTCTGCTGAACATACGGCGGCAAGGCTCCGGAGGGCAAAGTACTCTTCGCATGAGTACTTCGGGGTTTGGAATACGAGGTACAAAACCGAGGTCTAGGTCGGACTGTCATTACGAATGACGAAGGTTTCGCGAATTTGATGGTCAAGGTGATAGTAACATATGAATTTGATGGTCATGTCTTCTATATTTTGCTATATAACTTTTCATGTCATATATACAATGACTTGAACACTATGTGAAACTTATACATTATTAATGCAATGGTTGTTGTACTTTGATTACTATGATACATGTGTTGTGATACTTAACATGAAGTCATCCACCCCCGGACGTTTCTGTCGGTCCAGTTTGGGGGTGTGACATATTGGTATCAGAGCATTGTTTATAATGAATACAGTATATCAATCCATAAAAGATATACAACTATAAATACATTGGGGCTAAAGATCTCTGGCTATAAATATACTTTTAAAAACATAAGTATATTACAAGAAGTATACTAACAACTCTTACATACCAGAAACAGTATCACAGTCGTAATAACATAAAAGTATTTGGATGTTGGACACTGCAGTTAAACCTGGACAGTTATGTAATCATATCTGGAATAAATATAGCCTGATCAACTATTTTTATTTGGGATACGACCAATATGTGTTTAGGAGTGATGGTAGTGTTGCGACAAGTCTAAATCCTACCAACTCTACATATACAGAAGAACACTAGAACATAACATAAAATTTAAAATACTATAGGAGTATTTTAGGCACTATAATACATTAACTGTTAACTGTAAGTTTCTTATATGGAAACTTGAAATTGTTTACTTGTTTTTACTAAATCTATTAGATATCTCTTATATCCCTATTCTTGAATAGATAACATGGTTGGATTTCATCCACCGGGAGACCCGTTCTTTCCTAATCAAGGACAAAGTAGCTGGATTGAAGTAGATTTCGAAGAAGATTTTCCAGAAGATTCTGATTCAGAACCAGAAGTCTATAATCCACCTCAAATTGCCCAAAATCTGAATCCCCGACATAACTTCCAAGGTCCGACACCACAGTGGCTAGTAAACTTAGATAGGTGGAGTTATGAGCAGGGTCTAGACCGTCCTAACAATGGAAACCGAAGCTTCTACAACCTTAATGAAGGAGGCTCAGCAGATAGAGCCCTCCCTATGTTAGTTCGTTGAGTTGCGCGAAACAATGAACAAGGAAGAGCTGCCAACGATCGAGTCATGCAGGTTGATGCTACCATGTGAGAACCCGAAACTTACTCCGTTATCCTTACCCAGTTTCCGTTAATTAAATTTGGGTTTTTATTTAATTCCGTCAAATTCCTTAGTTTGGGAAGGACTTTACGTTTTAAATAAATCAATTCGGATTTATTACCGTTTACGTTAGTATTATTTTTGGTCTAACGGAATATTCTAAGCTTAGTTCAATCAAAGTTTGGGTCCAAGAATGTGTTTTTCCAAGTCAAATAATAGCATTCGGGCCAAACAACCCTTCGAGAGGTGTTTATGGCCGCAAACTCAGTTTACGACCGTAAACCCAGTTTACGACCGTAAACCCTGTTCACGGCCGTAAACCCCCCACCCCACCCTCTTGACCGTAAACTCGCCCCTATATAAGGGATGAGTGGCCTTCATTTCACACTTTACACATATCAGGAGCTTTCTCTCTCTACTCTCTCTCTCTCTCTACAATTTTCAAAATTGCTCAAGGACCCTCAAGAATGTAAGTGATTCTTCACTTTGATTGTGTTTCTATCTCACTTCTAGTGGTAAATCCATGTTCCTATCTAATGAATCTCATCTTTTTCTAGATTTTCTCTCTCACCAAGAACACACACTAGTTCTTGGTGGCTAAAAAACTCATTCCAAGCTTCTTAACAGTAAGTAACTACCATCTGTACTTGATATCTACTAGAAACCATCGATTTTCGCCTAAAAATCGACCTGAAACGCATGAACTGAGTGTTTACGGCCGTACTCCCTTAAATGGTCTTAAACTCCATTTTTGGTCGATTATTGACCTTTAAACTCTTCCTTGAACTGGGCACGAGGCTTAGGACACTTCCAAAAGGCTAGAAAGGACCTTGAAAACACCGAAAATCGCACCTTTCACCAAGTGTTGACGACCGTAAACCTATGGGCCGTAAACCCATGGACCGCAAACACTTAGGCCGTAAACATATGGGCCGTAAACCCTGTTAGGCCGCAAACCCTTGACCGTATGCTCCTTTTACGACCACAAACTCCCCTCTTCAATCGCATGAAATTCTAACACTTAGTTTCAAGTGTTTCCTGGACCCTAGGATGATTTCTTTCCATAACAACTAGTGTTATGCCCTCACCTAATGCATATATGTACTTTTACATGCTAAATAGGATCTGTTTGTGCCCAAGGCTTTATTTGACACTCACCAATTCCTAGCAACTTACACTCGAATCCCACGTCAAACTGTGAGTTCATACCCCTACGCTTTTCCGAGTTTTTCACGTTTTCAGGGGGGTATACAAGCAAAAGTACAAGGAAAATTGTGCTCAAAGTATATTATTTTGTTTAAAATAATTATATGTTCAGTATGCTTTTAACACAGAAAACAGTTTTACCAAACGATTAAGAAATCAACTCATAGAAACAGTTTTCAAAACTAAAGCAATGAACTTGTGAATCTTGTCATAAAATGTGATATTTTATAAAGGATTCATACACATCATAAACAGGATTTTCAGTATTATTACATGCAAATTGTTAGTCTAAAGTCGGAGATACGTCCTTGGTAAGACTCCCACCGAATTCGAGAGTATAGGACTAGCACTTGTAACCAGAATCTCTTGTAGGGAGAGTGTGACTGTTGTGTATAGATCTATAGGGGACTGACTATCCCGCACCTCCCTGCTAGCTACAGTGGGACCGTCAGGTCCACGGGTGACAAAGGCATAAAAAGATACTGGCCCCATTACGTGCCTTATCAAGTCTAAGTACGGTTATGACACTCACAACCTAGGTAACATAATTTACTTTTGTAATAATGAAACAAGTGAACTAACCTCAAAGGAATAACCGATTTGATTACTAGAGGGTATTAATAATACCCTTAGGATTTAGTTCACCACTTATTTATTAGTTTTATTTATGTAATAAGGCTAATACACCTCACAGAGAGCAAACGGGGATTTTCAAGGAAGCTACATCTAACAATACAAGTATGGTAGATACTTGTGCACCTCAGACAATAACAAATAACCAACTGTCAACTTTTAAGGAAAATATAGGATTTTCCTGGGATAACACAACCTTTCGTAAACGAACTATTTAACATACAACTATTGGATAATCAAACATCTTTCATAAGAAAATATAGGATTTTCTTGGGAAACACTTTTCAAAGGATCAAAGAAACATATCATTCATAAGAACTAAATACTTATGAACTCACCATCTTTATGCTGATACTCTTTAAAACTGCTTGTATTCTCAGGGCAACAATAGACATGTACTCTTGCCAAATTTTGGAGAAGACGGAGCATTTTGGAGTCACGTCTTTTACTTTTGTTATATACTGTTATGTACAAACTATGTTTTCAAACAGATGAAAATAATCATATTAATGTAATGGTTGTTTTAGTTCGCTTGCCCTGATACAACTGTTGTGATACTACACATGACGTCACCCGCCCCCGTACGTTTCCGCCGTCCGTTCCGACGGTTCGGGGGTGTGACAGATTGGTATCAGAGCTATTGTTTATAGTGAACTAAGTATATCGAACCTTACATGGTATACAACTATAAACACTAAGGGGCCGAAGTGCTCTGAACTAAAAGTATACTTTTAAAATACAAATATTTTTGCAAAAAGTATACAAGTATACCTACATACCAGAAACAATATCATGAGTAGAACACAACAAAAGTATTTGGAGGTTGAACACTGCGGTTAAACCTGGGCAGTTATGTAATAATGTCTAGGGTAAATATAGCCTGATCAACTATATTTATTCGAGACATGACCAACATGTGCTTGGGAGTGACTGTGGTGTTGCAACAGTCCTAAAACTTACCTAGTATCTATACAACAAGGTATCAAAAGAACAAAACATACAACTTAAAATACTGTAGGAGTATTTTAGCCAGAGCCGAATACATTGTAGAAATTCATTCCTAGTGTTGCTACCTATTCGTTTCTTAGCGATAACTTACTTGCATTACTAACCTTTCTTTGCTTATCGCTTGGTAGAACACTTTATTATCGGGATGGGATATATTTTGGTTCATATATATTGAGGAATTACCATCCTCTTCTTCCTGGTTGTTTCTAGAACAAGATTCCTCCCCGAAGAAGACCTATCAGAAGAAATGATGACACTCCACCACCACCACCCCCTCAGTTCGATCCCGTTATGTTCCAGGCAGCTGTTACTGCTGCTGTGGCTGCCGCGATGTCACAGATTAATCTTGGCGGATCTGGCGGGCAGGGAGGTGGTACTCATCCCAAAATCATGAAGGTGGTCAGGGACACCAGAAGGAGTGATCTTATAAGGACATCATGAACGCGAAACCCACATCTTTCGACGGCAAAGGAGGGGTTATTGCCCTGACCCAATGGTTCGAGAAGATCGAGTCCATTTTCGAAATCTATTCCTGTTCTGAAGCCAACAACGTAAAATTCGCCGCTTTCACTTTCGCCAACAAAAGCACTGACCTGGTGGAATGGTCGAGTCAAATCCCTAACCCTGCCAGTGGCGAATGCTATGGGTTGGGAGAGCTTGAAAGAGCTCATGCTTGCTGAATACTGCCCACGGGGCGAGATGCAGAAACTGGAGCACGAACTATGGAACTTGAAGATGAAAAGTTCTGAAATTACTGCCTACACTTCTAGGTTTGAAGACCTAGCACTTTTTTGCCGGGGAATGGTCACCTCGGAAAGCAAAAAGATTGAGAGATACATATGGGGACTGACACAACCCACCAAAGGAAATGTCTTGGCTGCTAGGCCAAACACCTTTGACAACGCTAAGTGTCTGGCGCAGACTCTCATAGATCACGGAGTTGATCTTGATAATGTGACAGTCGCTCCTGAGCCAACAAAGGTGAGCGGTGAGAAAAGAAAATTCTGGAAGCAGCGAAAGGGCCAGCCTTCGCAGGAGCCCTCAAACAAACAGCAAACGGTGGCGGTCCACGCTGCTACTACTCCTGCCGCTGCCCCTGCCATTCAAGCACCTACTAGTAGATATGCTGGTACCCTTCCTCGGTGCGACAAGTGTAACTATCATCATAATCCCGGCCCATGCCGAGAAATGTCATGCACCAGCTGTGGCAAAAAGGGGCACACAGCTCGAGTTTGCAAGGCACCAGTCCAACCAACCAATCAGGCATCTGGAGCAGGCGTCAGTCAAGCCTGTTATGGTTGTGGAGAAGTCGGGCACCACAAGAGAAACTGCCCCAAGGCAACAACAGCTGGTAGCATGGGGAGAGTGCTAGCGATGGGCCAAGAAGAGGCATTTGCAGATCTCACCGTTGTTTCGGGTACGTTCCTCCTCGACAACTCTTATGCATGCATTCTTTTCGATTCTGGTGCGGAGAGAAGTTTTATTAGCCATGCATTCAAACATCTCCTCAAACATAAACCTCAACCACTAACCGAAACATTTACTGTCGAGATGGCTAACGGTGAGAAAGAGAGCACTAATGATATATACATAGGTTGTACCCTTACCTTAAACGATCATTCTTTTCCCATCGACCTTATGCCAGTTTCCATAAAAAGCTTCGATGTCATCATCTGCATGGATTGGTTGAGCCCCAATCATGCTGATATCCTTTGTTACGAAAAAGCTATCCGTCTCAATCTTTCCTCTGATGAAACTCTCATGATTTACAGCGATAAACTCAGTTCAAACCTCCGTATCATTTCGTGCATCAAAGCCCATAAACTTCTGCAAAAGGAGTGTCATTCATTCATAGCCCATGTCATTAACGAGAAGCAGGAAGTTAAAGACCTTGAGAGCATCCCTGAAGTCTGCAACTTTCTCGATGTTTTTCCCGAAGATCTCCTGGGAATCCCTCCCGAGCGCCAAATCGAGTTTCGCATCGACTTAGTCCCCGGAGCTACCCCCGTAGCTAAATCCCCATACCGATTAGCGCCGGCATAAATGCAGGAGTTATCCAGTCAGCTCAATGAGCTGCTCAGTAAAGGATTCATTAGATCGAGTTCCTCACCCTGGGGAGCCCCGATCTTATTTGTGAAAAAGAAGGATGGATCCTTTCGGATGTGCATTGATTATCGAGAACTGAACAAGCTCACTGTCAAAAACCGTTACCCTCTTCCTCGAATCGATGACCTCTTCGATCAACTTCAGGGAGCCAGTTACTTCTCCAAAATAGAACTAATATCAAGGTACCATCAGTTGCGAGTCCATGAGAGTGATGTTCCTAAGACAGCATTTCGGACTCGGTATGGTCACTACGAATTTGTAGTGATGCCCTTCGGTCTAACCAACGCACCGGCGGTATTTATGGTCCTGATGAATCGGGTGTGCCGTTCTTTCCTGGACAAGTTCGTAATCGTGTTCATCGACGATATACTTGTCTATTCCAGAAGTGAGGAAGATCATCGACAGCACTTGAGAACGGTGCTGGAAACCCTAAGGACGGAGAAGTTGTACACGAAATTCTCCAAGTGAGAATTCTGGATTCGAAAAGTAACCTTCCTAGGTCACATGGTAAGCGAGGAAGGCATACACGTGGATCCCTCCAAAATCAAAGCGATAGAGAACTGGTCAGCACCGAAGATGCGCACATAAATCCATCAATTCTTGGGTCTCGCTGGCTATTATCGCAGATTTATTCAGAATTTTTCCAGAATTGCCAAACCCTTAACCACTATGACTCAGAAAAACGTACCCTTTTGTTGGAGTGAAAAGTAAGACACTACGTTCCAAAAGTTGAAGCAGGCCCTGTGCAGCGCGCCTATCTTGTCTCTGCCCCAAGGGACGGAGGACGTCGTTTTCTACTGTGATGCATCCAATCAGGGCCTAGGCTGTGTGCTCATGCAACGGGGAAAAGTCATTGCTTATGCCTCAAGACAGTTGAAAGCACACGAAGTCAACTACACAACGCACGACCTGGAATTGGGAGCAGTGGTCTTCGCATTAAAGATATGGAGACATTATCTTTACGGAACCAAGTGCACTATCTTCACTGACCATAAATGTCTGCAACATATTTTCGACCAGAAGGAGTTGAACATGAGACAACGGCGATGGGTTGAGATACTCAGCGATTACGAGTGCGAAATCCGCTACTATCCCGGCAAGGCCAATGTGGTGGCAGATGCCCTCAGCCGGAAGGAGTACTCAGGTCGTAGAGTGAAGGCACTGACCATGACTATCCATTCCCATTTATCCGCGCAAATCAAGGAGGCTCAGCTGGAAGCCTTAAAACCAGAGAACATGTCGGGTGAAGCCTTGAGAGGAATGGAAAAGAACCTAGAGATCAAGGGAGACAGAGTCTATTATTTCATGGACCGAATCTGGACCCCAAAATTCGGTTGTTACAGAGAGGTTGTAATGAACGAAGCTCACAAGACTAGATACTCCGTTCATCTAGGTTCGGACAAGATGTACCTCGATCTCAAGAAACTGTATTGGTGGCCAAACATGAAAGCAGAGATCGCTACCTTCATGGGCAAGTGCCTGACTTGCGCCAAGGTGAAGGTCGAATATCAAAAGCCCTTAGGTCTACTCCACCAGCCAGAGATACCTGAGTGGAAGTGGGAGAAAATTACTATGGATTTTATCACCAAATTACCCAAGTCTCCGAGTGGGCACGACGCCATTTGGGTAATTGTCGACTGACTGACTAAATCCGCCCACTTCCTGCCGATCAAGGAAAACTTCAAAATGGAGAGACTCACGCGAATCTACATCCGAGAGATAGTTCGACTACATGGTGTGCCTGTGTCCATTATCTCCGATCGAGATAGTAGGTTCACTTCGAGGTTCTGGCAGTCACTGCAGAAGGCTCTTGGAACTAAGGTGGATATGAGCACAGCGTACCATCCTCAGACAGATGGGCTGAGTGAGAGAACCATCCAAACCTTGGAAGACATGTTGAGAGCATGTGTCATTGACTTCGGTGAGTCGTGGGACACCCATTTTCCCTTGGTCGAGTTTTCGTACAACAACAGTTACCACACCAGCATCAAGGCTGCGCCTTTCGAAGCCCTCTATGGTCGGAAGTGCAGATCCCCTCTGTGCTAGGCTGAGGTGGGCGACACGCAACTAGCCAAGGGGCAAGTCCCTGACAGCAATCTCACTGGCCCAGAAATCATCCGCGAAACCACCGAAAAGATCGTACAAATCCGGGAACGACTCAAAGCCTCACGAGATAGACAAAAGAGCTACGCCGATAAACGACGAAAACCCTTGGAGTTCCAGGTTGGAGACCGTGTCCTGCTAAAAGTCTCACCCTGGAAAGGCATGATACGCTTTGGTAAGCGTAGAAAGCTAAATCCAAGATACATAGGACCCTTCGAGATCCTCGCTAGGATCGGTCCTGTAGCCTACAAACTTCGTTTACCGCAAGAACTTAGCAACATTCATCCTGTATTCCACGTTTCGAATCTTAAGAAATGCGTATCCAACGAAACCCTTACGATTCCTCTCGACGAGGTTGAGATCAACGAGAACCTGAACTTTGTGGAAGAACCAGTCGAAATCATGGATAGAGAGATCAAACGAACGAAACAAAGTCGCATCCCGATAGTGAAGGTTCGCTGGAATACCAAGCGGGGACCTGAATTCACTTGGGAGCACGAAGATCAGATGAAACAGAAGTATCCGCATCTATTTTCTAATCCATGATTTGTATTTTATGTTCGAATTTCGGGACGAAATTCGCTGTAACGGGGGAATGATGTGACAACCAAAAACTTTTTCCGTTATCCTTACCCAGTTTCCGTTAATAAAATTTGGGTTTTTATTTAATTCCGTCAAATTCCTTAGTTTGGGAAGGACTTTACGTTTTAAATAAATCAATTCGGATTTATTTCCGTTCACGTTAGTATTATTTTTGGTCTAACAGAATATTTTAAGCTTAGTTCAATCAAAGTTTGGGTCCAAGAATGAGTTTTTCCAAGTCAAAGCATAGCATCCGGGCCAAACAACCCTTCGAGAGGAGTTTACGACCGTAAACCCTGTTTACGACCGTAAACCCTGTTCACGACCGTAAACCCCCCACCCCACCCCCTTGACCGTAAACTCACCCCTATATAAGGGATGAGTGGCCTTCATTTCACACTTTACACATCTCAGGAGCTTTCTTTCTCTACTCTCTCTCTCTCTCTCTACAATTTCCGAAATTGCTCAAGGACCCTCAAGAATGTAAGTGATTCTTCACTTTGATTGTGTTTCTATCTCACTTCTAGTGGTAAATCCATGTTCCTATCTAATGAATCTCATCTTTTTCTAGATTTTCTCTCTCTCCAAGAACACACACTAGTTCTTGGTGGCTAAAAACCTCATTCCAAGCTTCTTAACAGTAAGTAACTACCATCTGTACTTGATATCTGCTAGAAACCATCGATTTTCTCCTAAAAATCTACCTGAAGCGCATGAACTGAGTGTTTAAAGCCGTACTCCCTTCAATGGCCGTAAACTCCATTTTTGGTCGATTATTGACCTTTAAAATCTTCCTTGAATTGGGAACGAGGCTTAGGACACTTCCAAAAGGGTATAACGGACCTTGAAAACACCGAAAATCGCACCTTTCACCAAGTGTTTACGGCCGTAAACCCATTGGCCGTAAACCCATGGACCGCAAACACTTGGGCCCTAAACATATGGGTCGTAAACCCTGTTGGGCCGCAAACCCTTGACCGTACACTCCATTTACGATCGCAAACTCCCCTCTTCAATCGCATGCGATTCTAACACTTAGTTTCAAGTGTTTCCTGGTCCCTAGGATGATTTCTTTCCATAACAACTAGTGTTATGCCCTCACCTAATGCATATATGTACTTTTGCATGCTAAATAGGATCCGTTTGTGCCCGAGGCTTTATTTGACACTCAACAATTCCTAGCAACTTACACTCGAATCCCACGTCAAACTGTGAGTTCATACCCCTACGCTTTTCCGAGTTTTTCATGTTTTCAGGGGGGAATACAAGCAAAAGTACAAGGAAACTTGTGCTCAAAGTATATTATTTTGTTTAAAATAATTATATGTTCAGTATGGTTTTAACACAGAAAATAGTTTTACCAAACGATTATGAAATCAACTCGTATAAACAGTTTTCAAAACTAAAGCAATGAACTTGTCAATCTTGTCATAAAATGTGATATTTTATAAAGGATTCATACACATCATAAACAGGATTTTCGGTATTATTACATGCAAATTGTTAGTCTAAAGTTGGAGATACGTCCTTGGTAACACTCCCAACGAATTCAAGAGTGGAGGACTAGTACTTGTAACCAGAATCTCTTGTAAGGAGAGCGTGACTGTTGTGTATAGATCTACATGGGACTGACTATCCCGCACCTCGCTGCTAGCTGCAGTGGGACCGTCAGGTCCACGGGTGACAAAGTCATAAAAAGATACTGGCCCCGTTACGTGCCTTATCAAGTCTAAGTACGGTTA
Organism: Lactuca virosa; assembly: GCF_052849685.1. Lineage (NCBI taxonomy): Eukaryota > Viridiplantae > Streptophyta > Magnoliopsida > Asterales > Asteraceae > Lactuca > Lactuca virosa. The sequence continues at coordinate 146,993,574 of NC_136432.1, read as the reverse complement.
TGACACTCACAACCTAGATAACAGAATTTACTTTTGTAATAATGAAACAAGTGAACTAACCTCAAAATAATAACCGATTTAATTACTAGAGGGTATTAATAATACCCTTAGGATTTAGTTCACCACTTATTTATTAGTTTTATTTATGTAATAAGGCTAATACACCTCACAAAGAGCAAACAGGGTTTTTCAAGGAAGCTACATTTAACAATACAAGTATGGTAGATACTTGTACACCTCAGACAAGAACAAATAACCAACTGTCAACTTTTAAGGAAAATATAGGATTTTCCTGGGATAACACAACCTTTCATAAACGAACTGTTTAACATACAACTATTGGATAATCAAACATCTTTCATAAGAAAATATAGGATATTCATGGGAAACACTTTTCAAAGGATCAAAGAAAAATTTCTTTCACCAGAACTAAATACTTATGAACTCACCAGCTTTATGCTGATACTCTTTAAAACTGCTTGTATTCTCAGGGCAACAATAGACAGGTACTCTTGCCAACTTTTGGAGAAGACGGAGCATTTTGGAGTCACGTTTTTTACTTTTGTTAAATACTGTTATGTACAAACTATGTTTTCAAACAGATGAAAATAATCATATTAATGTAATGGTTGTGTTTACTTCGCTTTCTATGATACAACTGTTGTGATACTACGCATGACGTCACCCGCCCCCGGACGTTTCCGCCGTCCTTTCCGACGGTTCGGGGGTGTGACATACCACTAGAGTCAACACGGTTCATCTTAACCACCTAATTGAAAACCAAGAAAGAACCAGAAATCATACAGAAGCCTTGCAAAGGGAACTGGCTGAAAGCCGATCTGAAGTTCGGGAACTTCGAGAACGTCAAGCGACAATAGAAAGGCATATGTTTGCAATAGAACACCAGTTGGCTAAATCCAAGGCTGAAACGAGAAGCAAACCAAACAACACTCCTCGCGAGTAGAGCATTCTCTACTCACTCTTTTGAATATAGTTTATAGTTTAAGTCTATGTATATACAGTAGTGATGTTTTCATGTACATAGTACGACCTCGAAATTTCACTTTCGACAGGTCGGTATGCTGTCAAAGTTTTCCGTTAAGTTGGTATGTTGTAGACCTACTTCAAGGTCAAATTTTCCGAACTCTATGTATCTAATATGCCAATGAAAATTGATAGGCATCTTATTTCCTTTGAAAAATCACTATCGAATTTCATGTTTCCACTTTGCAAGTTATTCCTTGTGGTAGAATTCTATATAAACTCCTTTCAGATTTCATGCAAAACTAGTGTAATAAGTTCAAAGACATCTGATTTATAATCTCTATTGATGTCTTACTACCTCTTTATCTTTTGATTCTTAAAGCAAAAGATGACTCCAAGAAGAAATCCAAGGCGTATAAATGTCAATGCAGCACCAACACCACCTCCACCTCCGCCCTGACCTCTACAGCTTGACACTGCTATGTTTTAGGCAGCGGTCACTGCAGTTGTGGCAGCCATCATGTCACACATAAATACAACCGGTGCCAGCGGATCTGGGAGTGGTGCTCATACCTTAAATCATGGTGAAAGTCATGGACACCCACGGGAGTGTTCTTATAAGGACTTCACAAATTCCAAACCTATGACCTTTAATGGGACTGGAGGAGTCATGGCTCTAACTCAATGGATAGAGAAAACTGAAGCAGTCTTTGAAATCTGCTCGTGCCCTGAAGGTAGCAAGGTGAAATTTGCTGTGTGCACCTTTTCTGACCGAGCTCTTACATGGTGGAACGGCCATGTAAATTCACTAACCCTTGTAGTGGCTAATTCCATGAGCTGGGAAAATCTGAAATCGTTAATGATGCAAGAGTACTGCCCTAGAGGTGAAGTACAAAAGCTCAAACAAGAGCTTTGGGGTCTTACCATGAAAGGTACAGACATAGTAACTTACACCAATAGATTCAGTGATTTAGCGATCCTATGTCCTGGAATGGTTCCTCTGGAGAGCAAAAAAATCGAAAGATATATTTGGGGTGTCACACCCCCGAACCAGAACGGCGGAAACGTTCAGGGGTTTGGGTGACTTCATCTTGTAATATCATCACAGTGTAAATAATTTAATCAAGACAACATCATCATCACACATACAATAATACAACCATCATTGTTTAGATAAGTGTATTGGATTACAAATTACATGCCAAAATAATAAGTGTATGGTGATAACAAAAATTCAATAGAATCCATGTGTTCTTGATAAGTATGTTTGTATGAAAAGTTTTGTTTGTATGAAAAGTTTTGTATCACTTTGTACACACCAGAAAATCCGATATTTTCTGTAAAAATGGTTTGAAAGTTTTGTATCAAATCTTGTATTAAAGCATGTGTGTTTCTGTTTTGAAAATGTATAAAGAGAGTATTCCAAAAAAAAATCCCATGTTTTCTTCTTGTAAGTAATATGTAACGTATAATGTATTTTCCCAGAAAATCCGATATTTTCTGCTTGTAAAAGTATTGTAGTCTTAAAACCCTAAGACCGTAAAATGATGTTTGTATAGTTTCGTAACTGCAGCAATGTATATGTATTCCGTAAATTTATAGTGGAGTTAATCTCTATGTGAGTCGTTATAACCATGCTGGATATGACTGATATGCCTGTCATGACGTTTTTCAGGCGTCGCTTGTTTAAGCTAAGACGTTTGTCACACTAGACTGGCCTAGTCTAGCTATAGCGAACAGCTCAGGTGCGGGGCTGTCAACCCCGTATAGATCTATACACAAACTGTCGCTCTCCCTCCAGGAGACTCTGGTTATAACTACAGGACTTAAGGTTGTACACTAGGTAGGTACGAATGAAGAACGTCTCACAAGAACCTTAACTGTGTTTTTGCGAATATTATAACACACTATTTAATGTTTTAAATAATGTTTATGTGTATGTATTTAGGTTACAAGGCCCAACGTGTATGTACATGAATGAACGAGGTCCAATAAGCATGAAATGTGTATACAAGGTCCGTCAAGCATGTAAATGGGTCAACAAGGCCCAATAAACATGTAAAGAGTATACATGACCTATCAAGCATGTAAATGGGTCACTAAGGCCCAAGATACATGTAATGAATGTATTAGGCCCGATAAGCATGTAAATGGGTCACTAAGGCCCAATATACATGTAATGAATGTGTCAGGCCCAATAAGCGTGTAAATGGACCATGAAGGCCTAATAACATGAAAATGGGTAAACAAGACCCAATAAAAGTGAGAAGGACGTACTTAGCCTGTTTGTTATTATATTGCTTGTTTTAGTTCAATTATTTACGAAAATGACATAGAAGGCCCACTTTTTGTAAAAATTACATTCTTGGCTCGTTAAGCCGAAAATTTACAATTAAGGCACATTTTTGGTAAAAATGACACTTTAGGCACATTGAGACCGAAAGTTTACCTTTAAGGGCTCATTTTGCATAAAATAACATTTTCGGCCCAATTTTTAATAGAAATGACATTCTCAGTCCATTTAACCGAAAATTTACATTTTTGGCCCATGTTTGTTTAAAATGACAATTTAATCCATAAAAAGTCAATAATAAACTTTTTAGGCCGATGTAAAACGTGAGTTTCTAATTAATACCCATTTTTGTGAAAATTGACAAGTTTGGCCCATTAAAATCGTGAAGGCCCAAATAGAAGCCAATTTTGTGAATATTTACATTTTTGGCCCCTTTAAAACCGTGGATATCATAAAGATCCATTTTTATCTAAAAAATGACTCTTTTGGTCAAATATGGCCCCTTATATAGTTTTGTTTAGTTTTCTAGTGTTTCTTAACTTGTTTCATCGTTTCAACTTCATAGTAAGTTGTGTATGATGATGTAGTTTACAAACATCACCAAAATTTAGTAGATCTTGAGTTTTTATGATGTTTTAACAAGTTTTCATAGCATAATCACACATATAACATGAAAAGACACATATACATGCATAAATACATAGATCTAACACAAACGCAACTTGTATCCTCCCCCAAAGCATAGTAAAAACCAAAAACAAGGGGGTATGAACTCACTTTGGGTGATGGATCAGTTTTGGTGAAAAGATCGAAGGAGTTTTCGGCCTAGCTTTCTTCTTGATGGGAGTTTTCGTAACCAAGATGGTTCTAGGAGCATGAACACGAAATGAGAGTGGCCTTAGGAAAGATTTTTAGTGTAAACTTGAAGTTAAACCATAGAGTTAAACAAGAACTTACCAAGTTGGGATCTTTGGTGAGGAACTCTTAAACACCGATACACACCCTCACGATGTTTGGAAGGGAAGTATGAGAGGATTTCTTTGAGTTTGAGAGGCAAAGATGAGAGAATATTGTGATTGAAATGAAAAATGATGGAGGGGAGGTCCTATGGCCGAGAATATGAAGAGAAGAGAGGGAGTGAGAAAGTTTGTCATAGAAGTATGGGATTTGCCTTGTTGTATGGTGGTTATTGTGCATGGATTACCACCATGCAACATTGAGGTGTCAAGAGTAGTATGATCAGCATTTTCTCATTTTTTTTGTTTTAAAACCGAGGATGAGAGGGAATGAGAGAATTTGGATCTTGGGCTTGTTATTGCATTGGCCCATTAGGGATTTTTGATCCATGTGGGCCCCCATATGTGTTTACGGCCCAAAAAGAACAAAGATATGGGTTTTCGGCCCATTGTAATTTGATGAGTGGTTTTCGGCCTAATAAGGTCCATGAAAACGATATGAGAAATTTTAGGCCCAATAAGGCCCATGAAGAGTCTTATGGCCCAAAATGATATAGTTAAATGAATGTGGGTCCAATTAGGTCCCAAATGGGGTTTCTTAAACCAAAATAATCAAGTTGAGGGTTTATTGGCCCATTAGGCCCAATAAGAGAATCCTGGTCCAATAAGAGTTTGAACCGGGAAATTAGGGTTACAAGCCCAAAGTTGAGTGAGCTTTGATTTGAATAGTTGTTTTTGAAATGAGTAATATGTATAAAATTAAACTTAGAGTTACAAGATACATCAAGAGTTGATCATACATAGATAGAATTTCCTAGCCAAAAATGCTAGTTGTGACATGGCGACTCTCACCTCAGATCCAAGGGAGTGTGTTAGCTTCAAAGCCTGTGACATTTGATAGTGCCAAACAATTGGCACATTCTATAGTAGATCATGGAGTTCGTCAGGGCTTCATGACTGCTCCTCCAAAACAACCCAAAACCAACAACAACAACTACTACTACAACAACAACAACAACAACAACAGCAAGAAAAAGCCATGGAACAAAAGGAATGGTCAATCTTCCCAAGAGCCTTCCAAGAAACATACTGTTCCTGCTGCCATTCCTGCTACTCTTACACCAGTAAAGCAGTATGCTGGTAAATTACCGAAGTGCAACAACTGTAATTTCCATCACAATGGAAATTGCCGTGAGATGCAATGTAGGAACTGCAACAGAAAAGGGCACACAACCTAATTTTATAGGTCACCCACAACCAATCACGCAAGTTCCTGGCGTTGGAGTAGGCCGTGCATCTGATGAGTGCGGTGAAACTAGGCACTTCAAAAAGGATTGTCCAAAGGTGAAGAATGTTGGTGGTGTGGGAAGAAAACTAGCTATTGGTCATGAGGAAGCCGTGGCAGATCCTACTGTGGTCACGGCTACGTTTCTTCTCAACAATTCATATGCATGCATTCTATTTGATAGTGGTGCAGAGAAGAGCTTCGTGAGCCATAAATTCGAACACCTACTTACACAAAATTCCCAACCACTAAAAGATACCTTCACTATAGAAATGGCCAATGGGAAAACCGAGTGCACTAACTATTGGATTAGTGTCTAAGCTCGTAACTATATTTGGTAAGTACTTGACCCAGTTGTGCATGGTCCTTTTGGGTTGCCTTCACCATAGCAACTTGACAGGGTGATTTATGAAGAGAGAGAGAGAAGATATTATGATTTATTAATATATTATGAGAATAATATATTAAAGGAATAATCATATTATTTAATTAATATTTGTCATAGAGTAATTAAGAATTAATTTGGTGACTAAAAGAGATTAATTGAATATAGGGGACTGAACTGCAATTATTGGATAATTGAGTTATTAGGCTGGGAACCCAATGGAGCAAGGGGTGAACGAAATTATGATGGGAGTCCATCATATTTTCGTCCATGGCCTTAATCCAGAAGGTTCCATGGGCTGCTTGGTGATCAAGTTGTCCATTAGGGTTTTGGCTGAAACCCTAGAAGCTCACAGTATAAATAGATCCCTTGGATTGTGGAAATCGGCTACACTTGCTTCCTTGGAACCCTAGGGCCGATTACATACCTCTCTCCTCTCTCCATATCATCCTCTTTCTAGTTGGTGTTTGTAAGTCATTAGAGGAGTGACAATTGTGACTCTAAGCTCCAAGACAAAAAGAATCAAGCAAGCTACAAGAGGTAATCATCTAGATCTGAGTTTCTTATGTAAAATTCGAATTGTATACACTACATATAGGGTTTGCAAGACTTGGATAAATTTCATGTTCAATAGAGAAACGTAGATCCAAGCATTAGGGTTTGCTTGTGCACATAGGAAAGTTCTTATGGCTCAAACCCATCAGTGGTATCAGAGACTTGATTGGTTTCTATTGAATTGATGCCTTGTTTATTTGTTCATGTTTTGAAAAAATGTTTTTTCTGCCCCCTGACTAACAGACTCGGCGAGTCCCATTGTGGACTCGACGAGTAGGATGAACTCGACGAGTCCATAAAGGGACTCGGCGAGTCGGAGCGTCTGTCAGAGTGATTTTCGGGATTTGTTGTTGTTTTGCTTAAGGATTCTTACCTAAATCGTTTTGGTTTAATAAAATCCGAATTTTTCACATGTTTGACAATATCCTTAACGAAACAAAAGATAATTACTAATTGTTTAAATAATAATTTCCTTATTTTATAATAATTGATTATTTGAATTAATTGTTGAATTATCTTGCAAGTAATATTGACTAGGTCAAATTTAGAGAATCATTAAATTAATTGGTTAAATTATATTATTTGCTATTTGATCCTCTTTGTTTTGAAAAGTTCAAAACTTGTCCTCAAGTTTTGAAATTTAAATTTTGTAATTAAAAGTTTAATTTGAACTATTTAAATTTCAAACCTCAGAATTTTACAAGTTTTAAAATTCAACCTTATACTTTATAGTATTATAAGATTAATATATATATATATATATATATATATATATATATATATATATATATATATATATATATATATATATATAACTTAAATGCAAGTCTTACCGTTAGTAGGCCTCATTCAAGAAGCCGATCTATAAGGGGGTATAAGGTTATGACCTATAAAATGGCCGTTTAATGGGTGTCTATTCTCACCCACCGCTTCCTTGATTGGTGGAGGGTCGTTAGCCGAACGGGTAGGATAGGGAAAACTTTCCTCGTTTAAAAGTATAATGAATCTATATAAAGTAACTAAATGTTTTTACAAAATTCCCAATCTTAGTTACTTTAGGCAAAATTGAATTTGATGCAATTCCATGAAATTACACTTTGTACCCTTGCTAAGACGTTAATGGAGCGTATGTGGTTAACCGACACATTAATTGGGTTCAAAGCAAAGGTGACAAAGGGTGACTCATTTTTTGTCATAGTTCGATGGAGCGTGTGTGGTTAACTGGCACATCGAATAGGTGACTGTAACAATGAGGGTACCATGTACATTTGCATGGTTATTCACACCCGCTTTGTGATCCTCGGCATCCCAGTCACAAACTAGAGGGGCATATCGAGATTTAAACATGCCATTGAAAAGTTCAATGAATCTTAAAAGATCTAGGAGTTTTTCAATACGTTTAAAACTTAATCTCTTTTTCGTTTTTCATGGTGGAGAATTAGTGAATCGACATTCACTTCCCTTCAAATTATTTACTTGTTAGATTACGGCATCCCTTTTTTTAATTTGTGAATAATGTTGTTGGTTCCTAGCCCTAAGCTCTCATTTGGGTGATTAATTAGGGAAATTTGTTTGTAATCAACTTTGTTCTTTTTCCTTTATAGATGTCGAACGCAAACAACCACGCTTCTGGTTCAAACTCCTCTAGTTCGTTCTCACTCATGAACTTGTGTGGGAAAGTGATATTTAATGGGACCAATTTCAATAATTGGATCCGCAACATTCTCATGGTCACTCGCTACGAGGACAAAGAATATGTCCTCGATGAGAAGCTAAAGGAGATTAACATCGACACTGCTACCGCTGAAGAGATCGCGGCCTATGAGGACCACGAGTGTGATGCCACGAAAGTCCATTGCATCATGCTCGTGACTATGACTGCAGAACTCCAGAAGTCCTATGAGGACAAATATCCCTATGAGATGCATTAAGATCTACTGGAACGCTACCACCAGAGCGCTAGGCAAGAAAGGTACGAGATCATCACTTCGATGATCACTACCAAAATGGGTAATGGAGAGTTCCTTACCGCTCATCTGCAAAAGATGCAAAGATATGTCGATCGCCTGCTGAAGTTAAATGTAAACTTAGATGAAGAGCTGGCAATTAATATCATCCTTCATTCCTTGCCTTCCTGCTATATCCAGTTCCGCATGACCTACCACATGAATAAGGAAGAGGTCTCTTTGAGCAAGCTTCAGGGCTTGTTGAGGACTGCTGAGACCAACCTAAAAGATAAATCTGTTGCATCAACTCCAACTCTTGCTGCTGCCCCTGTCTTGGCAATAGGGCAAGGGAAGGGTAAGAAGAGGAAGGCTCCCTCAAGGGGCCACCACAAGGGAAAATCCCAAGATGGCACCTCTTCTAGTGGAACCAAAGTTGGTTCTGCTAAACCCAACTCAAACCCAAAGGATGCAGAGTGCCACTACTGCCACAAGATAAGGTATTAGAAGAGAAGTTGCCCAGAATATCTGCAGGCCATCAAGGATAGGAATATCAAGCCATCTTTCGCAGGTATTTACACAATTAAATCTAATGGTTTATCACATGCTACTTCTTGGGTTCTTGATACAGGATGTGGTTTTCACATATGTTTTGATTTGCAGGGACTAAGAAGAAATAGGGATGTGGAGCATGGAAGGATGAATCTGATCATGGGAAACAGAAGAACGTCGCCTGTCACCAAGATTGGAGTATATTCCTTAGTGCTTAGTAATGGATTAGATTTAGATTTAAACAATTGTTGCTATTCGCCAGATATGGCAAGAAACATCATTTCATTTCATGGTTTATATAGACAAGGTTTTAGATATTCTTTTGATAATGAAAAGGGATCTATTTGTGCTTATGTTAATAATGTTTTATATTTTGAAGCATTGCCTTGTAATGGAATATATGAAACTGTGATGGTTGTAGATAACTTAGGAAATGATGTGTTGTGTGTGGATTCTTCCAATAGTATGGATAAAGCATGCTTGTGGCATTGTTGTCTTGGACATGTCAACAAGAAACGCATAGTCCAACTCCAAAAGGATGGAGTGTTGGAGTCATTCGACATTAGGGACGATGACGTGTGCAAGTCTTGTTTACTTGGAAAGATGACCAAGTCACCCTTCACTGGCACTTGTGCGAGGGGTGAGGGTTTATTGGATCTCATACATATAGATGTATGTGGACCCTTTAGATCCACGACAAGGGATGCGAACCGCTTCTATGTGACTTTCACAGATGATTATAGTAGATATGGGTATATCTACTTAATCAAGCATAAGTCAGAAACCTTTGAAAAATTCAAAGAGTTCAAGCAAGAAGTGGAAAATCAATTAGGTAGGCAAATCAAGATGCTTCGATCTGATCGAGGTGGAGAGTACCTAAGTCTTGAATTCCACTACTATCTCAAGGAATGCGGAATTGTTTCGCAATTGACGCCACCTAGGACACCACAGTTGAATGGTGTGGCTGAGAGGCGTAATCGAACCTTGTTAGACATGGTTCGTTCCATGATGAGTCGTGCTTCACTACCTATCTCATTCTGGGCGTATGCCTTAGAGAATGCCGCCTATATTCTTAACTTAGTCCCTACGAAGAAGGTTGCCAAAACACCTCACGAGATGTGGACAGGGAAAGCTCCCTCATTAGCACATATCAAGGTTTGGGGTTGCGAGGTTTTCGTAAGACGAGAGACTCACGACAAGCTCGAACCTCGTAGTGAGCGATGTATTTTCATCGGCTACCCGCAGAAATCCTTTGGATATCTCTTCTACAGACAGAGTGACAATGTTGTCTTCGTTGCGAGGAGAGGGGTTTTCCGAGAGCGAGAACTCATAAGCCAAGGAGACAGTGGGAGGCAAATCAATATTGAAGAGCTTCAAGAGTCGAGCGATGAAGGAACCTGTAACACTGGCGCTCAACCTGAGGAGGAAACTCCGGTTGAACCGATTGACGAGTCCTTACCTCTTAGACGTTCCGAAAGGGTTAGTGTTCCACCCCAGTTTTATGGTTTTCATATTACTACAGAAGGGGGTACGTTCATTAGTGATAGTACACTAGTGAATATGGACGAACCTAACAGCTATAAGGAAGCCATGGTAGGCCCGGAGTCTGCGAAATGGAAGGAGGCTATGGACAGCGAAATTCAGTCCATGTATGACAACCAAGTTTGGAATTTGGTTGACAATGTACCAGGTCGTAAGACTGTCGGGTGCAAGTTGATCTTCAAGAAGAAGACTGACGTGGATGGAAATGTGCACACTTATAAGGCGCGATTGGTTGCGAAGGGTTTCACTCAAACTCCTGGAGTTGACTACGATGAAACCTTCTCACCAGTTACGAAGATAGAGTCTATCAGGGTGATGTTGGTGAAGGGTCCATGTTATGGTTTGGGCTAGGCTTTGGATGTAATAGGTCATTTAGCATTGTAATAGAAGTACTTTGGTATGTTTACGGCCAAGTGTATGTTTACGGCCGTAAACATGTTTACGACCATGACCATGTTTATGCCCATGACTAGTTTATGGTCAGGTCTTCTTTCCTATAAATAGGAACAGTCTGAGTCTGTTAGTGGTTGTTGATTCATAGCGGTTTACGGTCATTCAGAGTTGTACCAGACATTTCATTAATACAAACGTGTGCAATATTTGATTCATTCTTCTTCCACTCAATTCTCTTCTAGTTTGATTGTTAGATTGCTTGATCACTAGTTAAGATCCTGTTTCTAGGACCTTACAATTGGTATCAGAACAAGTCTAGTGTCGAAACATCTTTTAATCATGTTTTCGGTCAGAGGAGTTCAGTTTCATCGTTATTCAAGACTGCATTTGGTGTTTTGTGACATACGGGAATTAGATCTGCTTGCAATTCAAGTTTTCAACAAATTCTGGGTGTTTACGGTCAACAGTTTATGACCGTAAACAGTCAATCTTCATTGACCGAAAACAGTCAATCTTCATTGACCGTAAACTCAACTGTGAACCTTCAACCGTAAACTCAACCGAGAACCTCCAACCGTAAACTCCAAGCTGTGAAAGTTGACCGTAAACTCGTGTTTATGGCCATAATCATTTGATCTCAAACTATTTCTTTTGGCATTTTAGTTAATTTTTCAAGTCATTTTTCAAGTCATTAAAATGGATTCTCAAAGTCAAGCACTTCATCATGAGCTGGATTCTATTATGGGAACAACTACTCGTATTCCCCGATTGTTATCTGTAGAAGGGCTCCCAGAATGGAAGTACAGAATCGAAAAATACATCAAAATGAAAGACTTCAACGTTTGGAGAAGCATTCTAAAACGACCAATCAGAATAACTACAAATCTTCCAACTGGACAAGTAATTGACAAGCCATACACTGATTACACCGAAGATGATTTCGAAAAGGTTAAAGAACAAGAAAGAGCATTGGCCACCTTGACCATGGCTCTATCGCCCGACATTACACAAGGTTTAAGAGAATACACTTCAGCTAAAGCACTGTGGGAAGCATTGATAGAGGTTTACGAGGGAAATGAGGATATGAAGGAAAGCTATCGGGATATGTTAAGGAAAAAGTTCAACATGTTCAATTATGTAGTTGGAGAACCACTAGAAGCTCAGTTGCAACGATTTACTGCTCTTACTACTGAGATGAGTACAGTTGGCATTTACTTGACTAGGTCAGAGATAAACAAGAAATTGATGAACTCACTTCCAAAATCATGGGACATGAACGTGGCTGTTATAAAAAAGACAAAAGATTTAAATCGTCTTAGTCTTGCTGAAACAATGGCAATCATCAAAGCATGTGATCTTGATGACAAGCAACGAGAGATGAACCATGTGAATTCTTACTCAACTGCGAACCTTGGAATTTCCTCAAACAATGCTTTTTCATCCTATATCTCTTCATCCAGTCAAGCTTTTGCTGTTCAATAGCCTCAAAATCAAACGTTTATCACTCCATCTGTTACACCATATGTCACTTCAGCATCTGTCTCCCATCCGCATGTTGCTTCATCATCTGTTTCTCATCAACAAAGTCAATCTTCTGTTGTTCCTCAAGATGTTTCTTTCTCAAGTGATGAGAACTTAGCTCTTGCTATTGGACTCGTAAATTGTTATAATGCCTTTGTAGCTGGAGAGCTCCCACCTCAACTCTCATTTGCTGACTTGGATCAAATTCATCTAGAGGATGTGGAGGAAATGGATATCACTTGGAAAATTTCTATTGATGTGTCCAGGGCTAAGTAATTTGCTAAGAAAACAGGAAAGAATAACTGGGGAATGAATGCGGATAAGAAAGTAGGGTTTAACAAGGGAAAGTTACGCTGCTACAACTGTCACGAGCCGGGTCATTTTGCTCGTGAGTGTCCCAAACCAGATAGAAGAGTAAACAGTGATCGAACAATGGTTCCGGTGGGAAATGGTCGCGTAAATGCTGTCGTCAATAGTGAGACTGCTAACTTAGCAGTGGTTGCTCAGTCTTTTGACTGGGAGGACCAAATTCAGGCACTGAATATTTCAGGACCTGAAAATGCTCACTTGGCTCAAATCAATGATACTCCTGAGGAAGAAGCTGAAGTTGATCCTGAAGAAGAAATGATGGAGTTGCAGTTTGCTTTCATGGTATCCTCCAAGTCAGAACCTGAAAAGAATGAGGTAAGTCAGTCATGTTGTTCTCAAACTTGCATTGATAAAGTTAACAATATTCTTGAGCATATAAAATTGTTACGTAGAGAGAACGAGGACTTGAAATATGAAAAATATGAACTTAGAAAAGGACAAAAACCCCTGAGAGCTAAATTAGAAGCTAAAACGAAAGATTTTAGAAAACTTCAGGAGGAATATAGCATTAAAAGCACACATTATAGATATATGACTGAACAACTCACTGAGGTAACTGCAGAGCTTGACAAATTAAAAAACAAATTTGAAAATACAGATTTTACATTTAGAAATTTTGATTTGTCAAGCGAAGTTGTTGCATCAGATTGAAAGCAATTTGAAATTCAAGGAAAATCAGTCCAAGGGGTTAGGATATGATAAGGTGCATCCTCCTTTTACTCATACCTATACTAATGTTCCTTTGTCAAAAACGGAAATAGATAGAGAACCATTTCTCAAGTATGGATTTGTGTCGAGTGGTATCATGAATGTTGAGAATACTAATGTTTTTACTTCCCCTGCATATCAATTGTTAAGTCACTCAAAGCAAGAAGCTGGAGGATCTGTATCTGAAAACAAATATGTTTCTGAACCTGATGTTTTTGTTTCAAAAAATGACTCTTTTGTTTCTAATGTTAATGTCCATGATATATCTTGTGATACTTCTACATCGAATCATGTTGATTTAAATTTCCTTGACATATTTGATGATTTGTTTGATAATTCTGGTGTTCCTGAATTTGATGTTCCTGTTTCAACCACATCCACTTCACCAATCACACAACTGGATTCACCCCCACCTATCACACAATCTGATACTTGCACATGTTCTTGTGGTTCAAGTAAGAGTGTCAATAAAGAGAGCAAATCGGACAACGGCAGTACCAGTTACAATAATAATAAGCAGATTTGTTTTAACTGTGGTACTGCCGGTCACATCGCTAGGAATTGTCCTAATAGGGCATTTATGCATTTTTCGTCTAAACGAGGAAAGAATGAGTCTCGAGGAAGGTCTTTAACTAGAAAGTCCTCGAGATCTCGTTCTCGAAATGATGATTGGAAGGCAAATCAAAACCAGAAACAAACAGTTTTTCAAAAGAACAAACAGGTTTTCAATAACAAAGTCACAAACAGTTTGCGAAAATCGAACTCAGCTAAGCCAACGTCGGTTTCGTCAAAGAGTGAATCTGGATTTTCAACCACTTCTGGTAGAAAATTCAAATGCTCAAAGCAAACTAAAAAGGAATGTGTTTCAAAATCAGCCGTGAATGTTAAGAAACCTAAATGACAGTGGGTGCCCAAACTATCTTCCAACCAATCATCATCATCCTCTGAAAAAGTTTTACATGATGACACAAAATCAAAAGGATTAAAAGATAAATTTGTGATCGTATAGGGTCCACCCAGGAAAGAAATGACCTGGGTCCCCAAATCTAAATGATCCCGCTCATTTTGCAAGGACAGTTGCGGAGGAATGTCGTCAGACCATGGTATGTCGACAGCGGCTGCTCCCGGCATATGACAGGAGACATTTCTCAATTGAACGACATTCATACGTTTAACGGAGGATTTGTTTCCTTTGCGGGTGGTGAAGGCGGAAAAATCACATAGAGAGGAACTGAAACAAACGGAGTGCTGAGTTTCGAGAACGTCAACTATGCTCCCGATTTAAAGCACAGCTTGTTAAGCGTCTCTCAGATCTGCGACAAGGGTTATTCAACGCATTTTACTGATAAAGAGTGTCTGATCTTAAAGCCAGGCATTGTCATCCCGGATGAGTAGATTCTTGTCAAATCGAAGCGGGATGGAAATGCTTACATTATAGACATGAATAGCAACATACCTGAGCAAGTCACCTGCCTCTTCTCAAAAGTCTCAGAACAAAACGCTATGTTGTGGCACTGACGACTCGTCCATGCTAACGCTAAGAATCTGAATCGTCTTGCTAAAAACGAAACGGTGCGTGGCCTGCCTGTCAGAGACTTTATAACATTTGAAAAGTGTGTGTCATGTGCACAAGGAAAGCATCACAGGAGACCACACCTGCCAAAGCAAATCAACTCAATCAGCCAGGTGCTCCAATTGTTGCATATGGATTTATTTGGTCCAGTCAATGTCCTAAGCATCAATAGAAACTCATACTGTCTAGTTGTGATTGATGACTTCTCTCGTTTCACGTGGGTTTTCTTCTTGAACAACAAAGTTGGGGTATCTGATCTGATTAAGAAATTCATTCTAATGATTGAGAACCAAACAAATAACCGGGTGAAGGCGCTTAGAACTGATAATGGAACAGAATACAAGAATGCAGTTCTTGATCATTCTTGCGCAGAAAAGGGAATTGTGCGTCAATACAGTTCAGTTCGCACGCCTCAGCAAAATGGCGTTGCTGAACGAAGGAATCGAACGCTACAAGACGCTGCAAGGACGATGCTATGTGACTCAAAGTTACCAGTTTTCTTTTGGGCTGAGTCGATTAACACTGCTTGTTACGTTAAGAATCATGTTTTAATCAACAAAGCCCAAATGAAGACTCCATACGAAATTCTATACGGTCACAAGCATCGTCCTTGTCCTAAGAAACTCATACTGTCTAGTTGTGATTGATGACTTCTCTCGTTTCACGTGGGTTTTCTTCTTGAACAACAAAGTTAGGGTATCTGATCTGATTAAGAAATTCATTCTAATGATTGAGAACCAAACAAATAACCGGGTGAAGGCGCTTAGAACTGATAATGGAACAGAATACAAGAATGCAGTTCTTGATCATTCTTGCGCAGAAAAGGGAATTGTGCGTCAATACAGTTCAGTTCGCACGCCTCAGCAAAATGGCGTTGCTGAACGAAGGAATCGAACGCTACAAGACGCTGCAAGGACGATGCTATGTGACTCAAAGTTACCAGTTTTCTTTTGGGCTGAGTCGATTAACACTGCTTGTTACGTTAAGAATCATGTTTTAATCAACAAAGCCCAAATGAAGACTCCATACGAAATTCTATACGGTCACAAGCCATCTGTCAGCCATTTCCGTGTATTTGGTTGGCCTTGTACCATTCTTCACCTGGAATCCAACCCGAAGTTTAATGCCAAAGCTGATGATTGCTATTTCGTGGGGTATGCTGCTAGCACTGCATACAGGGTCTACAATAAAAGAACAAAGGAAATTGTAGAATCCTTCGATGTGCGCTAGCTGGAGGAGAATGAAACAGATGCTAGAGTGGGTCCTGATTGGCTGTTTGATTACACATCTTTGTTCAAATCGTTCAATATGTGTTCAGATAGTGTATCTAGTTCTCCTTCTGGTTCGAAGTTTGTACCTGAAGATAAAGACGAAGACGTTGTCTACAGACCGTCGATAGTTTCTTCTGCGATTCCTTCGGTGGAGTCCTCTGTTCCAATTCCTAGTCCAGAATCTCCAAGTCAACAACAAACTCCAGATGCTGATGCCACTCCTCTTACCCCTGATGAAAGAGAGTTCATGTCACGAGATGCTTCTGCTATTACTCAAAATTTTATGGAACTTATCTTTCCTGAGCAAATTGCAAATGAGTTTGTGGCAGATCCTACTAATGAGACTGGTTCTTCTGATGTGGATCCTTCGGCAGATGATGGAGTTATTAACGTTCACAATCTTCCTGTTTCACTTAATGACATCAGCCAGGAGATACCTTGCCGTATTCAACGCGATCATCCGATCCAGAATGTCATTGGCCAGCTGGGTGACGGTGTTAAAACGAGAAGCCAGAGTGGAGATGTCAATACATGTCTCTATTCTTGCTTTATCTCGCAAATAGAGCCCAAGAACGTTGAAATGGCTTTGAATGAGCCCATCTGGGTAGATGTTATGCAAGAAGAGCTAAACCAATTTGAAAAACTTAGGGTTTGGAAGCTGGTTGAACTTCCTAAAGGCAAAAAGTCTCTTGAAATTCGCTGGGTATACCGCAATAAGCAAGATGATTCCGGAGTCGTAGTGCGTAATAAAGCAAGATTGGTGGTTCGTGGGTTTAGACAAATCGAGGGTATTGACTACACTGAGGTTTATACTCCGGTGGCTCGCTTGGAGGCTATCCGTATCTTCCTTGCATACGCTTCTTACATGAACTTCACTGTTTATCAGATGGATGTCAAGACAGCTTTCTTGTATGGTAAAGTGAAGGAAGAAATCTACGTTGATCAACCCCCTGGGTTTGTTAACTCAAAGCTTCCCAATCATGTTTACAAGTTGGACAAGGCGTTGTATGGGTTACATCAAGCTCCTAGAGCGTGGTATGCAACTATAACAAAGAACTTGCTCGAACATGGATATTCTCGCGGCACTATCGATCAAACTTTGGTCATCAAGCATATGGGTAATGATCAGATTCTAGTCCAGATCTACGTTGACAACATTATCTTCGGGTCTACAAGTCCACAGCTTTGCAAAGAGTTCGAAGGCGTGATGAAGAAGAGGTTCGAGATGAGCTCTTTAGGTGAAATGACCATGTTTTTGGGGCTTCAGGTCCAACAAAGATCAACCGGAATCCATATCCATCAAGCAAAATATGTGGTCGATATACTTGAGAAGTTCAGGTTTCAAGACGCAAAACCTGCCTTGACGCCAATGGCCGAGAGACCCCTGCTGACTCCAGATACTGATTGCGAATCCGTAGATCAAACTCATTACAGATCATTGATCGGTTCGTTGATGTATCTAACTGCAAGCCGACCAGACATCATGTTTGCAGTTTGTCAATGCGCACGTTATCAGGCTAATCCTAAACTTTCACATCTTATTGCTGTCAAAAGAATTTTTCGGTACCTCAAAGCCACCCCAAAATTGGGTCTTTGGTATCCGAAAAATTCTGAATTTTATTTATATGCATTTGCTGACAGTAATTATGGAGGCTATGAGCTTGACAGGAAATCTACATCAGGAGGGTGTCAGTTCCTTGGAGACCGGTTGGTGTCGTGGCAGTGCAGGAAACTGCACACCATCTCAACCTCAACAGCAGAAGCGGAATATGTTGCTGCCTCTGCTTGTTGTTCTCAAGTTATATGGATCCAACATCAGCTGTTGGATTACGGTTTGAACTATCTAGAAACCCCTATATTTTGTGGTAATGAGGCTGCAATTCAGATTGCCAAAAATCCTGTCCAGCACTCGAAAACCAAGCACATTGACATCAAAATTCATTTCATCAGAGATTGTTATGAGCGTTCACTCATTCGGCTGGAACAGGTTCCCACTGCTAATAATGTGGCAGATCTGTTCACAAAGCCGTTCAACAAAGCTCGATTCGATGTGCTTGTGAGCTTTTTGAAAATGCTTCGTTTTGAGGACTAAGTTTTTAGGTTAGTTTAAATTTGCGCATTTTTATTTCATTCTCACCCATGCACAAATTTAGGGGGAGAAATCATCAAAAACCAAACAAAAAAATTAACAAAAACTTAAAAAAAATCAAAAAATAGTGTTATTTTTGTTTTATTTTTTTTCAGAAAAATCTTCCAAAAATACAAACACATTAAAAATAAAAAAAAATCCAAAAATATATTGGTAATGAAATGTGCTTGTAGGTGATGTGAGGGAAGTGATATAATCAAGTGATAACGGACAGCCTGAATCTGTGTAAGGTGCCAAAGTCGAATTGTGTGTGCTTCGTGTTCGATACGCGGGTAGGCACGAAGGGTTTTTAAATGGATTTTACTAGGATTAGATGAACTTTAGGAGTTTTAAGACTTGACAAATCTTAACCTAGATAGTCCTATTTAGCCTGACAATACGATGCTTAGGTAGGTTGAGCACAGAGATATACATGGGAATCTGCGGATACATTAAATGATCTGTATCTAGAATTGTGGATTAACTTTTCCTCGACGTGCGGACTCTGTCCTTAATTCCGATATTGACGGGGCGACTGGGGAATTTCGATAAATTAGGTTTGTAGAAAGTTATTTTCTTTCTTTCTTACTGTCAGTCATATGTTACCTCCTCTGTGTGATCGAAAGATCCGACTTGGACTGTAACATATGCAATTCTGTCTCTCTGCATCTTCTTCTATGCTATTCTTTGTATCTGTTAGCCACATGTTGTCTCCTTTGTGTGATTAACAATCCGACCTGGTACACAGCATGTGCAACATTCTACTTCTCAATCCATATAAACTCTAGTTAGTTATATGTTTCAGTCTCTGCGTGATTGGAAGAGATCCGACCTGAGTGTACAACATATGCATTCTAAATCTGACTTCATCCTTAATAATTGTCTGCTCATCTGAAGTAAGGAGCATTCTGGAAGTCCTTGATTATTGGGGCACATCAGGAAGCGGGAAACATGTTCTAGTACAAGTAAAATTTGAACACTTATAGGTTGTCTGTAGATCTCGCTGCTCAATTTAGGTGGACAACAATATTCTTGGTCGTCGTCAGCTGAATGGTCTTTTAGGAAATTTATCTAAGTTCATAGGATCTAATGTCTTGTCACTTATAGTTTATCCTTAAATTTGTCACAACCTTTCGTGTTTAAGTGGACCACAATACCGGCGATCGACCAGACATAGACATGAAGGTAGAAGTACCAACAAGCGGAGTAAGACTGTCTAAAAAACATTGATCCCAATATCACAAAATCTGATCAGCGTTTGTTAAAGTGATAGTAGTTTAAAATTTCTGTTATTTTTAAATTTATGCTTTTTATTTTTCATTTTAATAATTTCTATTTTTTATTTTTTATTTTTTACTTTTACATAAAACTTTAAATTTAGTTTTAGAAATTATTTTTATTTTTTATCGTTATTTTTGTCCTCAAAATGTTTTATTTTTTATAAAGGCTTTTGGGTATTGGACTTTATCATTGTGGATTGCGGCCCATGAACTTTTTGGCCCGGGTATATAAAGAAAAGGAGAACAGCCGAGAACCCTCTACTCCTCATTTTTCTATTCTCGGCCGCAAACTCTCTCGTTTCTCTCTCTCTCTCTAAAAAAAAATTCGTGATTTTTGGTGAAATTGATCCGATAACTACAAAGGTATGCCATTTCCGACCACGGATATGCAAATCTTGTATCAAACCGACATGATTTGAAGCTTTAATCGAAGAAAAACTAACGGTCGACGTTTACGGCCACTGGCAGTTTACGGCCAAGGGCAGTTTACGGCCACTGGCAGTTTACGGCTAAAAGACGTTTACAGCCAAGAGACGTTTACGGGCAATGGCAGTTCACGGCCAAGCCTGTTTACGGCCAAGGATGTTTACGACTATGGCTGTTCACGGCCAAGCCTGTTTACGGCCAAGGCTGTTTACGGCTATGGCTGTTCACGACCAAGGCTGTTTACGGCCAAGGCTGTTTACGGCCAAGGCTATTCACGGCCAAGACTGTTTACAGCCAAATTTTAAATATTTGAATATGTTGTGTTTCACATTTGACTTGTTTGATTGCGGATTCAAATGGCAGAGCTCAAGTTTGCTGACAGTCACAACCTAGCTATCATCCTGGCTGATTGTGACAACCGTCAAAATTCGAGTCGGTTCTAGATTTGAATAAACTTAGTTGCACATATACGCACGACACATACTGGACTTAGTGACTAGAAGCTTAGTTATAACCTACTAGAAACTTGGAAGCAACTAGAAACAATGGATAATGTACTTAGATTTCACATTGATATGTGAATTCTACAACTACTTAACTGTAGAGGTTATCCATATTCGGGTCACTCTTTGACTCGAACACCTTTTCATGAATCATATACACACATCATGCACTTGACCTAGAAGTAGAAATTAGGTCAAAGTCTCATAGAAACTTAAGTCAAAGTTGAAGACTAGGACTAATATACTTGATTCCTCAATTTCGCTTGAATCTCGGAATCACTACATAGAATGCCAATAAACCGATAAAAATAAATTACAAACATTTTTTATAACTATAAAAGAGTTATAATACCATAAGATAATTTAAAGTCTCAAATATTCTATTTATTTTGATATCCAAATTTTTACAAACTCTCAAAAACCCTAAAAACCCTAAAACTTAAATTTTATAAAGTTTAACATCAAGAATTCGATAAAAATAGTTATGAAACTTATAATATTATCTTAAAACAATTAAATTCAGGGAAATATAATCAAGGAAAATAAAAATTTAAGTCATTAACATTCATCCTTAATTTATAAGTCAAAAATCAAGGTTTCATGAATAAAAAGTTGATTTTAGTGCACATTTTATATAAAATTTAGATATTTTATAAAATAACTTAAATTTTATAAAACAAAATGAATGAGAAAGGGTTATTATACTCAAAATTTTGGACCCCTCTCTTCCCATATCTCTCTCTCACACTCTCATTCTCCAACACACACACATCTCTCTTCTTTCTCTCTAGAAAACTCTCTCTACCTTCTCTCTAATTTTTTTTCTCCAAACACCACAACCACAGCCTCTTAACCACGAAATTATGGAGATTCATAAGGGTTTTTCAAGCCACAAATAAATTTAAGGTAAAGAACATACATCTCTTGAAGATCCACAACAATGATTTAAGCCATGCATGTGCATTTTACTTCGAAAACCGACTTCTACTTCTTCATCTTCTTCAAACTTGTTTTCTTTTTTGTTAAAATGGTTTTTAGAACATCATGGATGTGTTTTAACACCATGCATGTATGATAAACAAGGTTGCATGTTCATGATCTTAGTGCAAAAATCGATTTTAACGATTAAAACATCAAACTCAAGTTAAGAGTTTTTGAGAAACAAAATTTTGTTCATAAATGAATGTATACATTTTGATAAATTTTAATCTTTTGATCTCTAGAAACATGAATAGAATATAAGTTTATCATGATATATTTTAAATACTTGAAAAGATTTACTCAAGGAAATGATGAAAACCCACTTTTCTAACCAATCATCATGCATGCAATCTGCCAGATTTCTTTACCTGACTTTAAACTGTCATATCTCACTCATTTCTTAGCCAAAATTCGTGATTCGTTTTCTGAAATATAATATTTTGAGTTAGCTTTCAAACCCATCTGACCTCACTGGAAAATTCCAATATTTCGATTTTTACCAATTTTTACAAAATTGTTGCTCAAACAGGACTTTCCTTATGAACATTTGTTTTGTGTTGCATGTTCAAAGGACTTATTCATCACTAAAAATCATTCAAAAATTATTTTGAACTCTTAACATCATATATTAAGAGGTACAAAAAGATCTTGATTTAAAAGTCTTTCGAACATGTTGCAAAAATTCTCAAAGTAACATCAATAATCTTTACCAAAATCACAAGAACCAAGTTTTCTCTATAATTTATTGAGCCTTTAGGCATGTTTTTCGACATCAAAAATAAGAAAACAATTTTTCATTGTTATTAAATTGTATGAAGATGTGTTCTGGAAATTTTCAGCTCAATATATATTTTCTTTATTTTTACATGAAAATAATAAGAAAATAGAGTGTTAAATCATATAAAATACTTAAACTAGTAAATAAATTCTGGAAAAATTCTTGGATGATCCTTTAAGTTAACAAACATCTTCCATTAAGTTTCATCGATTTTTGTTACTGTTTAATATGGTTTTGAATTTTCTTTTTGTTTAGCTCTAATAAATCATAAAGCCACATTAGGGAATATAAAAATGGTATCTAATAATTTTCGCAGCTTATACTCTCTGTGGAAGACTTAGCAAAATATTTCCAGAATTTTTTCATAATGTATCCCTATTTTTCTCCGATTTTTGTATTTATAATGGACTAAAAACAGGAAAAATAGTTTTACTCATCCAAAAATTATGAAAATTTACCAGAACACCTTGTAGTACATTAGGATGCTACATAAAAATTTTGATGATTTTTCTCTTCTGTATACTATTTTTCTTCTATTTTCCCAAGATTAAATACACTTCAACCGAATTTTTATTAGAATACATACACAAAAATCATAAAATTGGGATAAACAGTTTAGAAATTCATTTTTATATTTTTCCTAGCTTAATAATGACTAATAACAGCGTTACAAAAATTTTGGGCAATTTTGGAAACTATTTTCTATTTATTACAATTTTTATTAGAATAAATACACAAAAATCATAAAATTGGGATAAATAGTTTAGAAATCTATTTTTCTATTTTTCCCAGGTTAAGTATGTGTAATAACAATACTATAAAAAGTTTGGGGCATTTTCTTAACCGATTTCTATTTTTCATGAATTTTTATATATTTAGAGAATTAAATATATGAAAAATGGTTATGCATATTCATAATCCATGAAAATTTATCTAGAAGTCTTTTAGTACATTTAGAACCAAAATCTGAAGTTTGGTAATTTTTATTAACTGTTTAGTATTTTTCATGTTTTTATGGTTATTCAAGAAACTAAAATCGTGAAAAATAGTCAGACAAATCAAAAATTCAAGAAAATTTATCTTAAGGTCTTTGACTTCAATTAAAACTTAAATGCAAAGTTTGGGAAAGTTTAGAACTAAATTGATTTAGTTTTGAATATTTAATCATTGGAACACCTCTAAAATGTTAAATATTAACATTTCAATAATGGAAATTTTCCACTTAAATTGTTATATAACAATTGATTCTTTGAAACTTAATTTCCACAGAAAAATGTTTGTAACTTATCAATATTAAATTTTGACACATTATTGACATAATTCTATTGTAGTAGTAAGTATACTAGTGTTAGATTTCGATTAGAGACTCACTAGCGAATACCATTATTGTAGGAATCGGTAGTGGTACACGTGGAACGTAGTTCAAGGCACCATTTGCATCATCTAAATGTATTGTGAGTATTCACGCACTCCCCTATTTTCGGTTTTTATGTTTTGGGGTGGAAAAGCATGTCCTAAACTATTTATGTTCGTTATATTTAGTTGACTCGTATAAACTTGATTACTATATTTTACATATTGTGAGTATTCACGCACTCCCCTATTTTCGGTTTTTATGTTTTGGGGTGGAAAAGCATGTCCTAAACTATTTATGTTCGTTATATTTAGTTGACTCGTATAAACTTGATTACTATATTTTGCATATTGTGAGTTTTCACGCACTCCCCTATTTTCGGTTTTTACGTTTTGGGGTGGAAAAGCATGTCCCGAAAAACTATTATTTGAATGTTGTATTTAAATTGATTAGTATCAAACATGATTGCTATTTTATTGCTATGTCTCTCTATGTATGTCTATGCAGCACGGAACATGAGAACTTATCGTACTAAGGCCCTTCCCTTATCTCTAACCATTAACTCTTTGAGCCAATGGTCATTATGGATAGCGCTATTAGGAATTGACAACTCCTCATTCGCCCTATTGCTAGAGTGCATGATACCATATTCATCTATGGAACGATAAGCATAGATCTTGATAGGGCTTCAGTCATAGGTTTGGTTGAGACTCATTGTTTGCTCATACACATACAAACTCGTTACTTGTTATAGCAATAAACTTGTTTATTAATTATAGCAATGAACTTTGTTTCTCATTACAACAACGAACTGTTATTACTGAAAACTTATATACATGTTTTAGCAATGAAATTGTTTGCTCCTTGTAGCAACGAAATTGATTGCTCATTTTAGCAATGAAACTTGTTTACTCGTTTGAGTAACGAACTTTATCTTCCATGAGAATATGAATGTTGCATCTTATTTGGGCAACATACCTTATCTCTCGTGATGACAAAGAACTTTGTTTTTACAAACTTATTTACTCATCTTAACAATATACTTTTATTATTGGAAACTTTTATCAAAACTTTGATTTCAATTCATGGAACAAGTATTATTTGTTTATCTGTGAGTACTCACCAACTATTTTTATAGTTGACGCTCGTTTTACATGCTTTTTCAGGAATCATCGAGTAAGTGGCACTTAGGGACACTTCACTTTTAGGAGCATTCGCATGTGTTGTATTTCAATTTACATTGTAATTTCTTTTAAAAGTTGTTCAAACCCATTGTGAATTTGTAATGATTTTTAATAATACGGTTGGTGTTGTCTTTTAACTTTTGCGATTAAACCCTTTGTACTGCCACGCCCTGTGTTTCCGCTTTAGCGGGGTATGACACTGATCCTCCGGCTGCTCACAGAGAATTCAAGTCTATGATGCATGGATTGTGAGAGTGTTGCTTGTCTACGGCGTTGACTGTCAATCCAAACATTTATCAAGGATTGATTAAAGATTTCAGGAAATCTGCATCGGTGAAGAAAGGAAGTGATGGAGCTGTTTGTGTTAAGGCTTCTGTCAACAACTGCAAAATCATCATCAATGAGCAGTTCATCAGAAGTACGCTCAAAATTGACGATCAATCAACTTCCTCCTCTGAGATCGTGATTTCCCATGTTGAAGAGTTTCTTACCAAAATGGGATATGAAGGTGTCTTCCCTCTAATCATAAAGAAGTTATTGCCACCGTTCTGGAGATTTTTAGCTCATGTCTTCGTGAGCTGCATTTTTGGAACAAAATGTGGCGCATATGAGATATCTCTAAGAAACAATGGTGCCATCATCGCTCTGGCTGCGGGACTGAATTTTAACTTCTTGATGTTCATTCTCGAAGAACTGATTACAAACATCAAAGGAAAAACTAGGGATAAGTTCTTGTTGTACCCTAGGTTCATTCAAGTATTCATTGATGAACAATTTCCTGATATGGCTAAAGATGGAGAAATTCTCCACATGGAGTCTTTGGGGCTACACACCGTCGGATTGATAAAGCAAAACCGAAAGGGAAAAATAATTTTTCAAGGAAAGTTCCCCTTGGTGAAGTTTGGCCTGTTTGCCGATTCAAGTGAGGCAGCTGAGTCTCATGTCTCTTCTGATCGAGTGACTTCTGAAGATGATATTTTTTCTGAAGACGACGTCATTTCGGTTTCTGATCACGAAGATGATGAAGCTACTCCTACTGCCATTGTAGCTGAAGAGCATGACCTTCACTCTATACAAGTTGAGAGTGAACTTAACGAAGAAAATGATTCCTTTGAGGACTTGGATCTTTCGGGCTTTGACAAGGATGATATTTCCTTGAATCTTGGAGAAAATGCAAACCTCTTGTCAAATGAGGATCTGGATTTTTTCTTTGACACTATCCATGATGTTGCTCATCCAGCAACGAAGATAAGGGATTCAGAAGACATTCTTGAGACTCCGCCTCCTTCCCCAAAACAACTGGCTGAAACCTCAACTCCTAAGGAGACATCTTTGGAGATTCCTCCCTCTAAGAATGTCATTCCTACCATTGAGCCAGCAGTAAGTGAATCTCTGACAACTCAGACCTCCTCGCCTTCATTGAAGAGAAGAAGACTTGATCCTAGACCAGGTGTATTCGTGCCTGATCTATATCATGGCCTGTCAACTCCACCATTTACTACTTCTGTTGCTATTTCACCTATTCCATCCAATGAAGATCCTAGCACATTTTATGAAGCTGGTGGTTCATCTGTTCCTTCAGGATCCTCTCCTCTCAGGCCTCATCACGACATTGTCTCTGAGAGACTCACCCTATATTTGGCCCATGAACAAAGCTCAGTGCCTTCATCCCGAGCTAAGGGAATATTTTTTGAGGAAGGCCACTCAAAAGAGGATGATCCCACCATACCTGAACTTCAAAAGTAAATGGGGGTGCTTAATTAGAAAAATATTGAGCTTGATATCTAGGTGGCTGATCTTGAAGCTGAAAAGGTCCAACTCAAAATTCAGGTTGCTGATCTTGAAGCAGATAGAGTTATGAAAAACAAAGAAAAATTCTGATCTACAAACTCATATGGGAAAGTTGACTGCATGTTACTTTGATTTGAAGGAGAAGCTGACAGAGGAACTTGGCGACAAGTTCAATTCATCTGTTCGACATCTCAATGCCGGTCAGCCTTCTTCTCAACAAGTTGAAGACCCCCCTGTTGACCCGCCTGCTCAAAGAAGAACTATAATTGTCGATCGATTCGATAAGGAACCAGCTCAAGCACCAAGTGTTGTTGCACTCAAACGTGCCAAGTTAGTAGGTTCTGGCAAGAAAAAGCAACTTCTCTTCAAGAAATCTTTTGATCAAAATGCTCCTGGAAATAAACCCACTATCCATCAGGTATGGTGACAGAAGAAATTTGGTCACAAGTATGGTGACAGATCGGGAATTATGTCATGGGGCTTCCATGACAGGCTTAACATGTGGATCGTAAAGCGCAAAAGCAAAAATGTGGAGTACTACAATGATTTCCATGATTTCCTTTCATGGACAAGAGTGGATCTCTCAGAATTATCCAGTGCTCCCTTTTCAAATCCATCAGGTGATCCAAAGGCTATGCATTTCAAGCTATTCTTGGAGGATTAAGTAAAGAAGGGATTCCCTGGCATGAAGACTGCTGAGTCTTTCATCAGAAGCTTCCCTAAAGTGCTGGATCCCAAGACTAACAAGCCCTTTCAGACTGTCATGTGGCCGCCAACAAATCAAGTCAGACAAGTTCCAGTGCTGCAGACCTTCAATGATGGATCTCTCAAAGACATGCATTACTGGGTCTATGATGAAACTACTGCGTCTGCTGTCATCAAGTTCCAAGATGGATGCTTTCGCCTATACGACAAACAACACCTACTTCAATTTGGGAGGTGGGATATTCATCATCTGGCCCTGCATCACATCAAGGTTGCTGAAGACATTTTCGAGCCTGCTGCGAAAGAGTACACAATAATGGTTGCCGAGATTATTGCTAAGGAAATGTGGCAAGGGGCAATGGGAGGGTCTGATGTTCTTGTTATTGAGAAAGACTGAGTTGCAGCTAGCCCCAAATCAAAGGGAAGATTGAAGGGTCCATGTTATGGTTTGGGCTAGGCTTTGGATGTAATAGGTCATTTAGCATTGTAATAGAAGTACTTTGGTATGTTTACGGGCAAGTGTATGTTTACGACCGTAAACATGTTTACGACCATGACCATGTTTACGGCCATGACTAGTTTACGGTCAGGTCTTCTTTCCTATAAATAGGACCAGTCTGAGTCTGTTAGTCGTTGTTGATTCATAGCGGTTTAAGGTCATTCAGAGTTGTGCCAGACATTTCATTAATACAAACGTATGCAAGCTTTGATTCATTCTTCTTCTACTCAATTCTCTTCTTGTTTGATTGTTAGATTGCTTGATCACTAGTTAAGATCCTGTTTCTAGGACCTTACAGCTGGCCATTGCTGCATTTCATGACTATGAAATATGGCAAATGGATGTCAAAACCGCTTTCCTTAATGGGAAGTTGGCTGAGGATGATTACATGGCTCAGCCAGAGGGTTTTGTCAATGCGAAACATCCCAATAGAGTGTGTAAGCTTGAGAAGTCCATTTATGGACTTAAGCAAGCGTCTCGCAGATGGAATATTTGTTTTGATGAGAAGGTCAAAGAGTTTGGTTTTCTGCGAAGCGAGGATGAATCATATGTATATGTCAAAGCCAGTGGGAGTATAGTAAGCTTCCCTGTATTGTATGTCGACGACATACTGCTCATAGGAAACAACATTCCGACACTGCAGGAGGTTATATCCTGGCTCGGGAAGTGCTTTGCTATGAAGGACCTCGGAGAGGCTTCCTCTATTTTGAGAATTAGGATAGTGAGAAACAGAAGTAAGAGACTAATAGGACTTAGTCAGAATACTTACTTGGAAAAGGTACTAAAACGTTTTAGTATGGAGAATTCAAAGAAAGCGAGTTACCAATCCAAAGTAATGCCAAGTTGAGTAAGACTCAAAGTCCGAATACTGAAGTCGAGATAGCAGAGATGAGCCGAGTACCTTACACTTCCGTAGTTGGCTCAATCATGTATGCTATGACTTGTACTCGCCCTGATGTGGCCTTCGCTTTGAGCATGGTCAACAGATAGCAAGGGAACCCTGGCAAAGCACATTGGATCGCAGTCAAGAATATTCTTAAGTACCTTCGGAGGACCAAGGAATGGTTTCTAGTCCTCGGTGGGAGTGATGACTTAAAGGTGCGAGGGTATAGTGACGCTAGTATTCAGACCGACAGGGACAACTACCATTCGCAGTCGTGCTGGGTCTTTACCCTTAATGGAGGAGCAGTGACTTGGAAAAGTTCCAAACAGGAGATCGTAGCTGATTCAACGTGCGAATCATAGTGTATAGCGGCGAGCGAAGCGTCAAAGGAGGCGATATGGTTGAAGAACTTCAGTGGAGACCTTGGAGTTGTGTCGGCCATACAAGAGCCTATGGAAATTTTCTGTGATAATGAAGGAGCGGTTGCCTTGACTAAGGAACCGAGAGATCATGACAGATCTCGACATATCGATAGAAAATATCATTTTATTCGACATCGGGTGGAACAAGGACTCCTCGTAGTGAAGAGGGTATCGTCAGAGGATAACCCAGCAGATCCGCTTACGAAGGGACTGAGCAGGGTTAAGCACTTGCAGCACGCTAGGAGCATCGGGCTGAAGGACGATATTAGTTTAGATTAGATAGTTTAGAAACGTGTAATAGATAAATTGTAATTAAAATTCGATGATTAAAAAAAGAGTATTATTTATTAGTAATGTTACTTTCTTATGTTAATAATTACCTAGTGTTTCATTTAGCATGTTTTGACTTCCTGAATAATTGAATTATTTGATAATAATTGAATTATTCGAACGGTCCACAGTCGTTCATATGTTGGAAGTAGATATCAATGAAGACTGTCTTGAATTGGTGTGTAGATTGTCTGAAGGGTATTACACATAGCAAAAGTTTGCTACAACGTTCATCGGCGCTTATGAATTTGATTTGAACATTGGAATAAACCCACGCTTGCTGGAATCGCTTCATGGAATTCATCACGAGCAATCGCAAGACGGTAATATCATATGGTCTTAAAACCGAGATATATGGTTTATTGTTTGCTAGTTGGTTGTGCATTGATAATGCGTAAACACATCAGTAACTTGATGTTATAAAACACATTGTTGTGTATGATTTGATTAGTGGATAATAAATGCATATAATTCGAAGTTTATCTGTTCCTTTTATCCTATGAGGGTAAAAGCGATATCAGGGCTCCTCAATGATTTGATTTGACTTATGTGCCAGGCCCGGTCAGGACTGAATTGATGTGATCAATTAAGTTCTATGTTAAATGAATCTGAGATCGAGAAACTAACTGATGGACAATAAGTATGACTATGTTCCATGTAATTGTCGACATGATATCTAGAACAGAGGATTATACGATCCCTTATCTAAAGGACAGGTTACTGATAAGATCAGAATTTGACAGTGTCTTTGAGAGCTACGATTGCTAATCTAATTAGGCTTGCATTTGTAGTTACTAGACTTATCCAAGTGGGATACTGTTGGATTAGTGTCTAAGCCCGTAACTATATTTGGTAAGTACTTGACCCGGTTGTGCATGGTCCTTTTGGGTTGCCTTCACAATAGCAACTTGACAGGGTGATTTATGAAGAGAGAGAAGATATTATGATTTATTAATATATTATGAGAATATAATATTAAAGGAATAATCATATTATTTAATTAATATTAGTCATAGATTAATTAAGAATTAATTTGGTGACTAAAAGAGATTAATTGAATATAGGGGACTGAACTGCAATTATTGGATAATTGAGTTATTGGGCTGGGGAACCCAATGGAGCAAGGGGTGAACGAAATTATGATGGGAGTCCATCATATTTTTGTCCATGGCCTTAATCCAGAAGGTTCCATGGCCTCCTTGGTGATTAAGTTGTCCATTAGGGTTTTGGCTGAAACCTAGAAGCTCACAATATAAATAGACCTCTTGGATTATGGAAATCGACTACACTTGCTTCCTTGGAACCCTAGGGCCGATTTCATACCTCTCTTCTCTCTCCAAATCATCCTCTTGCTAGTTGGTGTTTGTAAGCCATTAGAGGAGTGACAATTGTGACTCTAAGCTCCAAGACAAGAAGAATCAAGCAAGCTACAAGAGGTAATCATCTAGATCTGAGTTTCTTATGTAAAGTTCGAATTGTTTACACTAGATCTAGGGTTTGCAAGACTTGGATAAATTTCATGTTCAATAGAGAAACCTAGATCTAAGAATTAGGGTTTGCATGTGCACATTGGAAAGTTCTTATGGCTCAAACCCATCACTAACAACATATACATAGGATGTACCCTTACTCTAAATAAATTTTCCTTCCCAATCAACCTGATGCCAGTCTCTATAAAAAGTTTTGACGTCATCATTGGTATGGATTGGTTAAGTCCAAATCGTGTCGACATCCTATGTTACGAGAAAGTCATTCGCCTTAATCTTACAAGTAACGAAACTCTTATCATTTATGGCGTCAAACCAGATGCGTACCTTCAAATCATCTCCTGTATCAAGGCACAAAAGTATCTTCGCAAGGAGTACTGTGCTTTTCTAGCTCACGTGATAGACAAGAATCAAGAAGTGAAAGACTTCGAGAGCATTCCCGAAGTCCCTCCTGAAAGACAAGTCGAATTCAGATTCGACTTAATTCCTGGAGCTACCCCCGTAGCCAAATCACCTTATCGTCTTGCACCGGTAGAAATACAGGAACTATCCAGCCAGCTGAACGAACTTCTTAGAAAAGGATTCATTAGACCAAGCTTCTCACCTTGGGGAGCGCTGGTCTTGTTTGTGAAGAAGAAGGATGGATCTTTGCGCATGTGCCTAGACTATCGCGAGCTAAACAAACTTACTATAAAAAACCGATACAATCTACCACGGATTGACGACTTGTTCGACCAACTTCAAGGAGCAAGCTATTTTTCAAAGATTGACTTAAGATCAGGGTATCACCAGTTACGAGTTTTAGAGGAAGATGTTCCCAAAATAGCCTTCCAAACTCGTTATGGTCACTACGAGTTTGTAGTGATGCTTTTCAGATTAACGAATGCACCTGCATTGTTCATGGACTTGAGGAACAAAGTGTGCCATCCTTACCTGGACAAATTCGTAATAGTCTTCATAGACGATATCCTTATCTACTCACGAAGTGAGGAGGAGCATAGCCAACATCTCTGACAAGTCTTGCAAACATTGAGAGCAAAAAAGCTATATACGAAGTTCTCAAAGTGTGAATTTTGGATTAGGAAAGTTGTCACAACTAGGAATTTTGATGCTTTGTAACTACAACAATTATGTCATTTATGAACTAACAATGAGAAAGCATGTATGATGCTTATTCAATAACAACAAAATTTCATCTAATACTTCATTCAAGCACTATAAATAGTCAACAAAGAATTGGAAACCCTTGAAATCCCGGTTTAAGTCCATTTTGGACTAGGATTTCCTTATTGGACCTAATGGACCAATAAGCTTCCAATTTAACTATCTTGAACATAGAACTCTCAAATGGGCCCTAATTGGACCCATATACATGAAACTTAATATTTTGGGCCTTATAAGCCTAAAATAAACTACGTTAACTTTAATGGGCCTTATTGTGTCACAACCAATTTAAACTAGCCCTAATAGGTCATAAAAATCATACTTTGATTTATTTAGGCCAAACATCATCTAAATGAACCATAATATGGACTTAAGCATGCAAGGCCCAATTATCTTTCCTTTTCCCATCTCCTTTCTCGGCCCAACAACCCAAGAGAGAAAGGGTTGACTTTAGTATTGCCACCTCACTTTTACCCATAGGACTTCCATGCTTATAACTCATATTTCCATGCAACCATCTCATCAAAGTCTCTCTTCTCCTCTCTCTTTCTATCCTCGGCCGAAACAACACAAACACACACACATTTCACTCAAACTCTCTCTCAAAGAAACTCTCTCCATTCTTCATCAAAATTTCGAGATTTAGAGCTTGATAAGGAGTTTCTTCCACAAAACTCACCATCTAAGGTAAGTTGATGTTTAATCCATGATTTAGCTACTTCATTTCATAAAAAATCTCTTCTAAATCTAATCAACTCGTGATCTTGCATCTTAGAACACATATAAGTCAAAATCTTTCAAGAAAGACTTGCTAGGATCGAATCTTCTTCATTTCTCTCTTCAAAAACCGAAACTACAACTCATGGTGAGCTTCATACCCCTCTCTTTTCGGTTTTTATGTGTTTTATGGGGGATAATACAAGAAAATGTGTAGATCTATGTGTATGTGTATGCTATGTGTGATTTTATGCATGTATGTGTGTTTTTATGTGTTTTTTGATGAACATGTAACTAAAAAGGGGTGATACTCGAGATCTATGACATGAGAAAGGAAAGAAACATGATCTAAGTTATTTTACAGTAAACAAGTCAAGAATAGTAACTTATAAGATTATGATGAACATATTTCCAACATAAAACCCATTTTTGGGCTTAAATTGTCAAAAATATAAAACTTGGGTTAAAAATTGTCAAGTCACGGTTTCTTAAGGGCCCAAACAGTCAAAACAGTTTCCATAATTGTTTTTCTGAATATTAAAATTTTCAAAGGACTTGAAATGTAAATTTTTAGCTTAATGGGCTAATTTTGGGCTTTTTGGCCCAATCAGCCCAAAATTGCGAACAATGACAACTAAAGGGGTTGAAATGAAACTTTATTCAAAACAGGGGATAAAAAGTGTAACAAAACTATTTCAAGAGTCAAAAATGCTTTTCATATCCAAAAAGGATAAAAAATGTAAAGGTTTTGGGTTTTGGGCCAAAACTGTAAAAATTGCGAAAAATAGGGTTTTTAACCAAGAAATACCATTCTGGAAGGACTGAATCTGTTAACAAAATAACTTTTGGGATAAAACTATCATTTCAATAAATTTATGATGCAAAAGTGTCAAGAAAATGTTTTAAGGACTAAAAATGCAATTCTTTTATTTAAAAGACTAAAATTGTTATTTTTATAAAAAGAAAGATAGTGAAAAGGTCAAAACCCCACTTTTAAACAAACTATTTCATTAAGTCAAAATACAAAATCACGACTACCGACAAATCGAAAGACGAATACACGTTTAACTCCGAATATCGTGATAAACGAATCGATCGGTCTCGAATCGATACCAAACCAACAAACGTTAAATCAAACCCTTCAATAGATACGCGATACCTAAGATGAGTAGATATACAAACTTTGGGCTTGAGAGTTTCAAATCATGCTTGTTGGATCTTGAAAGTCCATCAACATGATCTTTGGGCCCAAAGGGATAACGCTTATATGTTATTGGGCCTCCTATGGCCCAATTCCATGTAAAAGGACTTTCTATGGCTTTTATGTGCTATTGGGCCCTAGCGGTCCATTAGTATTGCTAGTAAGGTCAAGTAATCAAATGCAGGTTGGGCCAACGTGTCCTTCGCATCCTCGACAGCCTAAGGTACTTACGATAAGCAGCAGGACTTCGTACTCCTCTTCTCTTCGTTCGCTAAGGCTTATCAGTAATCAAAGTAGACGGAATTTAGGACGTTATTCAACAGTAATCAAGGTGGCAACGAACGACACCTCTATGGGACGTTCACAGTTGGCTGTTATAACTTGTCTTCACCGGACATCGTTACAACGACTCACTAGGTTTATCCAACACCATCCGAGTATTCAATGATGAGTAATCAAAAGCCATTCGTGGTGGCGGTATAACAATTTGTAATCACGTACACCTTTCGACATCAGAAAACATCGGGTTTTCCGGGGAAATCAATACTACTCGCTCGGAATTTCTATAACTATAATACAAAACACCTTTATATATATATGTTTTGAAATCATTCATGCATCAACTTATGGATCTTCACACTTTGATAAACTATTGTCTTTTCAGAAAATATCGGATTTTCTGGGTTTTACAAACTACACAAATCATTTTATTCACAACTTTGCTTATGAACTCACCAACATTTCATATGTTGACGTTTTCCAAAATAACTTGTATTCTCAGGTAACAGGTAAGCGGAAGGGTAATACCCAGTATGTTAGAATGTTTTGTTTTGAAAACTCTGAAACAATTTGTGTCATGAATGTGTAATATTTAATTCAATGTACTGGATGTAAACAATATCATTTGTAATGTATTGATGCATGGTGATGTTTATGTTATGATTCATGTATATGCATTGTGATGGTATTCAATTTAAGTCACGCGAGCCCGCGGACGTTTCCGTCGTCTGGTTTCGGGGGTGTGACAAATGTAGGTTTCCTAGGTCACGTGATCAGTGAAGAGGGGATACTGTCACACCCCGAAACTGGAACGACGGAAACGTTCGGCGGCGGATGACGTCATGTTTAGTATCACAACACATGCATCATAGTAATCAAAGTAATAAACAACCATTTCATTAGAAAGAAAGTGTTTACAAAGTATGTGGTTCACACAACATAGACTACAAAGTAAATAACAAAACAAGACTTGAGGTATTATGCTCCATCTTATGAATCCTAGTGCGCGTACCTGTCTACTGGTCTCCTGAGAATACAAGTTATTTTGAAAGCGTAGATTAACATTTAAGCTGGTGAGTTCATAAGATTTTGGTGATGTAAGTAAGTTGATAGTTCTTTTAGAAAAGTTCTCCTGTTCCTCCAGGAAATCCTATATTTCCTGCTTTGATGAAAGATAAGTAAAAATGACTCTACAATCCTTTCTATGAGTACTAAATGGATACAAGTTATATAAAACCCAGAATAAACAAACAATCAATTGTGCGTATCTTCCCTAAGCCCACAACCAAACAAGGAACAAGAAATGAAGCGGAAGGCACACATCCCATTGTTTGTTAGATT
Source organism: Lactuca virosa (assembly GCF_052849685.1). NCBI lineage: Eukaryota > Viridiplantae > Streptophyta > Magnoliopsida > Asterales > Asteraceae > Lactuca > Lactuca virosa. The sequence continues at coordinate 146,957,791 of NC_136432.1, read as the reverse complement.
ATCATTGTATATAACCCTGGCGTATTCACTTGGTACTCACGGAGTTAACTGTAATAGTTCCTTTGTATTTGATGAAAACATTCTTTAAGAAAACCCTTATTTCTTTTAGTAAAAATAGTAACCACAATAGTTCCTTCTATAATCACTTAGTTTATACAAGCTATATATAATCTAATATCGAACGAATAGTTAATTGTGTGAATCTACCCTAAGCCCACAACCAAACAAGGAACTGGAAGTAAGGCGGAAAGCACACATCCAACTACCTCTCAGGTATTAATTATGTATGACCCTGATGTATAAACTAAGTTATTATAGAATTAACCACCTAAGGTCCTTTAAGTTATATTGGTTTAGTACAATGGATTAAACCCTTGTTTCTTTTAGTAAAATAGTAACCACAATTTCCTTCTATAATCACTTAGTTTATACAAGCTATATATAATCTAATATCGAACGGATAGTTAATTGTGTGAATCTGCCCTAAGCCCACAACCAAACAAGGAACAGGAAGTAAGGCGGAAATCACACATCCAACTACCTATCGGGTATTAATTATGTATAACCCTGATGTATAAACTAAGGTATTATAGAATTCACCACCAAAGGTCCTTTAAGTTATACTGGTTTAATAAAATGGATTAAACCCTTGTTTCCTGGTAAGTTTCTAGTTTTGTCTACCAAAAGTTCTACTTAAAAGTATGTTTTGTACTAGAAAACGGTGTATTGAATTTGTATACTATGACCTGGCCCATACCTGGTACTCCTTATGATTACTTGGTGTATACGGAATATATATATATATATATATATATATATATATATATATATATATATATATATATATATATATATATATATATATATATATATATAGCTAAGATCGAATAGATAGTAGGCTGGGTGAATCTTCTCTAAGCCCACAACCAAACAAGGAACAAGAAATGAAGCGGAAAGCACACATCCTACTACCTGTCGGATCCGATTAATATATATTCCTGATGTATAAACTAAGCAAATCATAAAGTTAGCATTATAGGCCCCTTTCTACTGAATGTATTATGACTCGACTGTTCTGTTTGTCGATTGTATCGATGTACGTTTTTAGTTTTCTTTCAAACTAAAGTATTGATTACCTTAATTTAGTTTGTTTTATTAAGGTCATAATGTGATGTGGTTGTACCCATATTATACGCTCTCCCTCAAAGAGATTCTGGTTACAAAACGCAACTTCAGCAAACGAATTGCTAAGTCGTGAAATAGTCTCACATTAAAGTTATATGATCATGTATACCCATTTTATTATCACCTTTTGTTTATAACAATGCGTTAGTGATCATTGGTATAATTAGATCCTGGTTTGTTCTTCTGTTATAGTATCTTAGTATGCTCTTTTTGTTATAGTATCTTAGTATGTTCCTTCTGTTATCGTGTATTGTATCTTCCACCATGTTTCTGTTTATAGTATGTTCTCCCTGTTCTAGTGTCTAGTGTGAACTGAAACTCTAAACTATACATATTATAGTTTACTAGTATCTTTACTTTGAACTGTTACTGAATTGAAGAAAAGACTCATTTGTCTACTAAGTTATGATTGTACTTTAAAAAGCGGAGTTTTGTAAACTGTAAAGTAACATAACTTTAAAAGAGTTTTTGAAATGTTTTGATCACTTATCAATACATAAGCAATCCTTTAAAAGATGTTTATAGCAAAAGATATACACAATTATCATTGTGTTCAACTTGTATTCCCCCCTTTAAAGGCATTTAAAACAGTTGAAAGGTGGATTATAGGGGTATGAAGTCACCTTATGTGGGTGATTCAATCGAATATGCGCGTAAGGATGAGGAGTTCCACGAATGAAGTCCCGAGACACAAACGAATCGTTCTGGAGGCTTGAAGAGGGTTCACAACCACCAAGAACAAGTGTGTGTTCTTGGTGTTCTTGGTGAAATGGATGAAGATATGAAGATATTCTTGAAGATCGGGGTGAAAAGCTTGATGATAGTTGAGAGAAAACTCGAGTTCTTGTCATGGAAACTGAAGGAATGACTTAGAAATGGAAGGATATCATACTTATGGAGGGGGTGTACGGCCAACATGGGTGTACGGCCGTACACTCATGTGTACGGCCGTACACTCCCTCTGATGGAGTGTTCGGTTCGATTTCAACGCGAAGAACTTTAGCTGACACTTCCCTAAACCCAATGGTTGAATGTACTGAGCTTAGAACCCTTAAACAGACTCTAAACAATGCTAACTGATAGCAGGAACGGGTCTGGCACTCGGTTGAATTGAATGACTGGACTTTACAAGGCAAAAATTTTCGGGTTGTCACATCATCCCCACGTTAGATGGAATTTTGTCCCGAAATTAGCGTTCTTAGCAGTACTACTGGGGTTGTGCTCCTCTGATTGGAAGAATACCCACTCGTAGACCTGGAAACTTTGCCCTAATGTCCATGATAGGATTTATACCTGGTCCATCTATCATTACCTCATGTATACAAGTCGTATATAATTAAGATTAGTAAGACGGTCGGATGTGCGACTCTGCCCTAGGTCCACAACCAAACAAGGAACAGGAGATAGGGCGGAAGCACACATACTAAATCTGCGTAATCATAATCATATACCACCCTCGCGTATACACTGAATAGTGATAGGTGGGCTGTATTTGTCCTTAGCCTCTGTGCTTGAACTTGGTATGGTGAAAGAGTGGTATGTCGGGAAGGTCTGCTGAACATACGTCGGGAAGGCTTCGGAGGGCAAAGTATACTTCGCATGAGCACTTCGGGGTTTATAATACGAGGTACAAAACTGAGGTCTAGGTGGGACTGTCGTTACGAATGACGAAGGTTTCGCGAATTTGACGATCAAGGCGATAGAAACATATGAACTTAGTATGGTGAGGACCACACCAACTCATGACGAATGATAGCAACGGACTCTTTATTGAACAAAAGTTTGGCCGATTTGAAAGAAATGTCTGTTATACGATGATGTATCCCTAGTGTGATCTACAATGTACTATGTGTAAACGTTCTAGTGCTTTATGTTTTCTCCTTTATGTAACACTTCTACGTATCATACTGCGATGAGCGAGTACATACAATCCAAGTGCTTTGATAACTAGTGTCGATACTTTGTATTGCGATCCTTCTCGGTACCACTATGATCACCTGGAATATACAAGTTATGAATAATTAAGATGAATTAGACAGTCGACTGAGTAACTCTGCCTCAAATCCACAACCAAACAAGGAACATGAATTAACACGGAATCACTCACTGTAAGTCTGCAAAATCTTAGTTATGCACAACCCTGATGTACATACTAAGCCATCATAGATTCTCTGAACGAATCTTTTAGTTCTCTTGAATACTGTGACTTGTTCCGATAAGTGAGTTATTATAATTACTTTTAAGTGTTTTCCCCAAGTTTTAATCTTATATAAATATAAATCAATTTTTAAAGTAATTCTTATTTTATTTCGAAAACGTATCGCTGCTCGCTGGCGACTCCGGGGTAGATTCTCCTGTAGTGATCATTAGAATTCGTCCATCCGCTCCTGAGTTCTTTGTTATGGTGTAGTCCTTGCAATATTGTCCATTCTCACCATACCCATAGCAGGCTTGGTTTTCTTCAACTCCGGGGACTTGGGAGATCGGTTGAGCCGGTGCCCTGCAGAAACGGACTGTGTGTCCCTTTCTGTGGCAGTTCAGACACTGCATTTCACGACATCCTCCTGTGTGGTGATAGTTGTACTTTCCACACTTTGGGAGGGTTCCAGCATATCTACTGGCAGGTGCTGGAGTAGCAGGTGTTGTGGCGGCGTACATAGTACTCGTTTGTTGCTCCTGCGGGGTTTCCTATGTTGTTCACTTCTTCTTCCTCTTGTTCCCCGACTTCTGTTTACATTCCTCTCCCCTCGATGGCTCGGGAACGGGGACTACCACGCCATGGTGGACTCCATGGTCAATGAGTCGTTGGGCCAGGCTTTTGGCGCTATCGAATGTGGTTGGGTTAGAAGACAGTACATCTCCTTGAGAAGGGGCAGATAAACCCTAGATGTATCTTTCTATCTTCTTGCTCTCCGGGGTAACCATCCTGGGGCATAGTGCTGCCAGGTTGCTAAACCCGTCAGTGTAGGCCACTATGTCTGAGCCGACCATCGTGAGCTCCCATAGTTCTTGTTCCAGCTTTTGAACTTCTCCCCTCCGACAATATTCTTCCAACATTATCTTCTTTAGGTTCTCCCAACCTATTGAGTTAGCCACTGGTAGGGTCAGTGACTTAACATGGCTATTCCACCATGTCAGGGCTCTGTCGGAGAAGGTGCAGGCAACAAACTTCACTTTGCTCCATTCTGGACACGAACAGATTTCGAAGACCAAATCTGTTTTCTTGAACCATCGCATCATAGCGATGACTCCACCATTTCCATTAAAGGATTTGGGTTTGCAGTTCATGAAGTCTTTATACGAACACTCCCTTGGGTGTTCGTGAGTAACTTCGGGGTTGGTTAAGTGGGTACCGCTACCAGATATGAAGGTACCACTTTCGCCGAAGTGAGCTAGAGCAGTTGTCATTGCGGCTGATATCGCTACTTGAAGAGCAGCAGGGTCGAACTGTGGAGGAGGTAGTGGCGGTTGAGTTGGAGTTATCAGAGTAGTGTGTCTGTTTGATCTGCGAGGAGGCATCTTTGCTAAAAGAATACAAAGATGAGACGGAATAAGTCTATAGCAGTGGTTTATGATCCAAAAGCTGAAAGACAAGGTTATCCTAGTCCTGAGTGTATCTTGTTCTTACTTTCATAGGGTTCTGGAAACAATTCATAAAAGAGTCTATGTAAAATAAATTTTATGAATTAGAATGGCTATCCTCGAATGAATATCTGTGACCTGAATAACTGTTACTAGTTGCATGTAAAGAAAATAATCCTAACACATAGTTTGAGCAGTGTCTCCACTAGCTCATTACGTTAAACAAGATTATTATTTATTAGTGTGACGCATAAGACGTTTTGGTTACTTCGGCTGATCCTTCTCTGAAAACTTCCCATGAACCTGCTCTTGTTCCTCCTTGTCTCTTCTGTTGACTGCTTTGAGGAGGTGGTTACATCTATCTGGGTTTGTCGTGCGAGAATGGAAGTGTCTAAAGAATCTATGAGTTTAAGTGAAACATTATAGGGTGATCCTTACAGAGTCCTCCTATAATTACACAATGTATACAAGTTGTATATAATTTAAGATTAAATAGACCTTCGAATAAGTGATCCTACTCCAAAACCACAACCAAACAAGGAACAGGTACTGAAGCATAGATCACAAATTCTAAGTCTATAAAATCTCAATTATATAAAACCTTGGAAGTATACACTCCAAAATTATAGACCTACCCGTATGGGTCTTTTAAGTTATCACAAAAGTTATTTATAGTGCCTAAAATACTCCTATAGTATTTTAATGTAATGTACTTGGTGTATTTCTAACTTGTTGTCGTGTTATAGCATCATAAAATACTCCCATAGTATCTTAACTTTATGTCCCGATCTAGATATCCCTTAAATAGAGTTTGGTAAGTTTTAAGACTGTTGCAACACCACATCACTCCCAAACACATGTCGGTCACATCTCGAATGAATATAGTTGATCAGCCTATATTGATCCTAGCTATTATTACATAACTGTACAGGTTTGACCGTAGTGTTCAACCTTTAAATACTTCTGTTCTGTTCTCCTTGTGATACTTGTTCTAGTATGTATATATATATATATATATATATATATATATATATATATATATATATATATATATATATATATATATATATATATATATATATATATATATATATATAAGAACGTATGTATACTTTTATAAGGTGTCGTTATATAATTAAAATATATTATTATCCAGAGCACTTCGGCCCCATTGTATTTATAGTTGTATATCTTTTATCGGTTGATATACTTAGTTCACTATAAACAATGCTCAGATACCAATCTGTCACACCTCCAAACCGGAACGACAGAAACGTTCGGTGGCGGAGGACGTCATGTTTAGTATCACAAGACATGCATCATAGTAATCAAAGTAATAAACAACCATTTCATTAGAAAGAAAGTGTTTACAAAGTATGTGGTTCACACAACATAGACTACAAAGTAAATAACAAAACAAGACTTGAGCTATTATGCTCCATCTTCTGAATCCCAGTGCGCGTACCTGTCTACTGGTCTCCTGAGAATACAAGTTATTTTGAAAGCGTAGATCAGCATTTAAGCTGGTGAGTTCATAATATTTTAGTGATGTATGTTGTGACAACCCGAAAAAATTTTGCTTTTAAAACACAGTCAGCCAACTCAACAGAGTGTCAGACTCATTGGTAATGAGTTCTAGCCTGGTTAAAGGTCATTTTAAGGAGTTTAAGCCTAGTACACTTAAGGAATGAGTGTTAGAATGCACCTACTAGAGACACTGTGCAACAAATCAGGCATTAACTTCATTGCGGGGAGTTCAAGGCCACCAGCCAATGAGTTTACGGCCGTAAACTCATGTGGTCATAAACTCCAGTGTATATATGGGGTCCTTGGTCATTTCTAGCCATTTCTCACCTTCCAACCTCAAGGACACTCCAAATCCTCTCAAGTATCATCGAGCTCATCATCTTAGATCACCAAAAACATAAGTGTTCTTTCCCTTATTTGTTGTTACACTTCATCTCCTAGTTACATTCTTTCATTCCATCCATGAAAACATTCATTTTCATCTAGATCTTCAAATCTTCAAGTTTCACCAAGAACACCAAGAACACACACTAGTGTTCTTGGCCAAAACCGACCATTTCAAGCTTCTAGATCAAAAGTACTCTTTCCTATACTTCATATCTTCTATGAAGCCTTGAATCACACCCTTGAAACATGCATTTTTCAAGAACATCTTGAGTTTACGGCCCAAGATCTCCCTTGGCCGTAAACTCAATGTTATGGCATGTATGGGCCATAAACCCTCCTAGATGCAAAACTGGTGACCCAGAAACCTTCCTTGATGAGTATAGGACCTTAAACCACCCTCACTTCATAATGTCCATGAGTTTACGGCTGTAAGCTCCTTGCTTGGCCGTAAACTCATCAAAAGCCTCAATAGAGGTGCTCTTTCTCACCATTGTGTAGAGTAAAATCCCCTCAAGCTTCCCTAGCCTTCAAACACCCTAATATGCAACTTTGACCATGAGTTTACGACCGTAAATTCACTTGGCCGTAAACACATGGCCGTAAACACCAAGCCATGGTCTTAAACACCCGTTAGGTGAATCACATGTGATTCCAACACTTGGTCAAAGTGTTTCCTAGTCCCGTGAGGTGCTTCCTTGCATTTGGTGGCCTCTAAACACTATATTTATTTCAATATATGCCATTATATGTCTTTTAGGACTCGTTAAGTCTCAGGACTTCATTCGTGGAACTTCTCATCCTTACACGCGCATTCGTTGAATCACCCCATAATGAATCTTTTAACTGTTTTCAATGTTTTAAGGGGGGGGGGGGAATACAAGTTGAAGACAATGATAATTGTGTAATTGTTTGTTTCAAACATCTTTCAAAATATTGTTTATGCCTTTTATAAGTGATCAAAACATTTCAAAAACTCTTTTAAAGTTATGTTACTTTATAGTTTCACAAAACTCCATTTTTAAAGTCCTGGCATAACTTGGTAGATAAAAGAGTCTTTTCAATATCAGTTCAAGTACATTAAAAGTAAACTATAATAGGTATAGTTTAGAAATCTAGTTCATGCTAGATACAATACACGAAAATATAAAGAGAACCCACTAAAAAGAGAATCAGGGAGGAATACACCATACTAAGTACCGGGAACAATCACGTTAATATATCTTGCCGGGTTTGCATTGACACTGGTATGATTTCACATACTAGGACTAGCAGATGCGAGATGATAAACCTAATATTATATCTTTCCGGGGTTGCATTGACACTGGTATGATTTCACGTACCAGTACTAGTAGGCACGAGGTGATAAACCTAATAATATATCTTGTCGGGTTTGCATTGACACTGGTACGATTTCATGTACCATGACTAGCTGGCACGAGGTGATAAAACTATCATAATATATCTTCCTAGTTATATACTAGTTCACATTTAAACCTTTAATTAACCGACTTAGGACTAAAGGCTACTTTAGACTCCCCGAGGTGTATCGTTCATTTAATACTACATGGAGTCTGTATTTTACTACTTTAGACTCCCCGAGGTGTATCATTCATTTAATACTACTTGGAGTCTGTATTTTATTACTTTATAACCAGCGGTGTCATTGTTGAGGTAAAACATTATTTTTCCCTATTGCATTTACTTGTGATCTTCTCACATATTCATTAAATGTATAAACTATATTTAGTTAAAGATAGTCTCACTTCGGAAAATACCTACTAATACAAGGAAAGAACACCCATAACATTTGACGCCTTGGTAGAAGGCTACGTATAGTAGAAAGGACCATAATGCTAACCTTATGATTACCTAATGTATACATCAAAGGATACATATATATCAATAGGATCCGACGGGTAATAGGATGTGTGCTTTCCGCTTCATTTCCTGTTCCTTGTTTGGTTGTGGGCTTGGAACAGATTCACCCAGTCTACTATCTATCCGATTCTAGATATATATTTCCAGTATACATTGAGTCATCATGAGGGTACCAGGTATGGGTCAAGTCATAGGACATAGAGTCAATGCACAGTTTTCTAGTTCGAAATATACTTTCCAAATCAGAACTTTGGGTATGCAAAGCTAGAAACTTACCAGTTAAAGGTTTAATCCATTTTATTAAACCAGTATAAACTTAAAGGACCTTATGTGATTAAATATATAATACTTTCGTTTATACATCACGGATATATATATCATTAATATCCAATAGGTAGTTGGATGTGTGCTTTCCGCCTTACTTCCTGTTCCTTGTTTGGTTGTGGGCTTAGGGCAGATTCACCCAACTAAATCTCTATTCGATATTAGATCATATATAGCAAGTATAAACTAAGTGATTATAGGAGTAATCACTGTGGTCACCATTTTATTATAGGAAATAAGAGTTTTCCTTACTAATTATAAAGGAACCATTACAATTAACTCCATGAGTAATAAGTGAATACACCGGGGTTATATACTACAATGATCAAACAAACAATGGGATGTGTGCTTTCCGCCTTAGAGCAGATGCACTCAATCGATTGTTTGTTTACTCTGAGTTGTATATCACTTGTGTCCATTTAGTACTCATAGAAAGGATTGTAGAATCATTTTTACGTATCTTTCACCAAAGTAGAAAATATAGGATTTTCTAAGAGGAACTGGCGAACTTTTCTAAATAGAATTTACGATTTATTAATATCACTAAAATATTATGAACTCACCAGCTTAATTGCTGATCAACTCTTTCAATTAACTTGTATTCTCAGGAGCCTATTAGACAGGTACTCACACTGGGATCCCGAAGATGGAGCAGTATAGCTTCAAGTCTTGGTTGTTAATTGCTATTGTATTCTATGTTTTGTGAACACACAACTTGTAAACACTTTCTTTCTAATAAAATTGTTGTTTATTACTTTGATTACTATGATGCATGTCTTGTGATACTAAACATGACGTCCTCCACCCCAGAACATTTCCGCCGTTCCAGTTTTGGGGTGTGACAGATTGGTATCAAAGCATTGTTTATAGTGAACTAAGTATATCAACCGATAAAAGATATACAACTATAAATACAATGGGGCTTAAGTGCTCTGGATAATGGTATAGTTTAAAAGTATAACGAGAAGTTATAAAAATATACCTACTTGCTTATACATGTACATACTAGACCGAGTATCACAAGAAGAACAGAACTAAAGTATTTAAAGGTTGAACACTGTAATCAAACCTGAACAGTTATGTAATCATAGCTAGGATCAATATAGCCTGATCAACTATATTCATTCGAGATGTGACCGACATATGTTTGGGAGTGATGTGGTGTTGCAACGGTCTTAAAACTTACCTAAACACCAGTCGAGAGAATACTAGATCAAGTACATTAGAGTTAGAATACTATAGGAGTATTCTATGATGCTATAACGCGATAACAAGTTTGAAACATATCTGGAAGATTACATTAAAATACTATAGGAGTATTTTAGGCACTATACAAATAACTTTTGTGATAACTTAAAAGACCCTTACGGATAGGTCTATAATCTTGCAATGTATACTTCCAAGGTTATATATAATTGAGAATTTATAGACTTAGAATTTGTGATCTACGCTCCACTACTTGTTCCTTGTTTGGTTGTGGTTTTGGAGTAGGATCACTTATTTGAAGGTCTATTTAATCTTAGGTTATATACAACTTGTATACATTGTGCAATTACAGGAGGACTCTGTGAGGATCACCCCATAAAGTTACCTTAAATCTTATAGATTCTTTAGTCACTTCCATTCTCACACGACGAGCCTAGATGGATGTAACCACTTCCTCATAGTAGACAACAGAAGAATCCACGAGGAACAAGAGCAAATTCAGGAGAAGTTTTCAAAGAAGGAGCAACCGAAGTAACCAAAATGTCTTATGCGTCACACTAATAAATAATAATCTTGTTAACTTAATGAGCGAGTGGAAACACTGCTCACATTATGTGTTAGGATTATTTTCTTACATGCAACTGGTATTTGTTATTCAGGTAATAGATGTTCATTCGAGGATAGTCATTTCAAATTCATAGAGTTTATTTAGGTATAGACTCTTTTATGAATTGTTTCTAGAACCCTGTGGAAATCAGGACTCGATACACTCAGAACTGGGATAACCTTGTCTTTTCAGCTTTTGGTTGTGTCCACTACTATAGACTTATTCCATCTCATCTTTGTATTCTTTTAGCAAAGATGCCTCCTCGAAAATCGAATAGACGCACTGTTCCGATAACTCCAACTCAACCGCCACTACCCCCGCCACAGTTCGACCTAGCTGCTTTTCAGGAAGCGGTAACAGCAGCCACGACAGCCGCCCTAACCCAAATTCACGCAAGTGGTATCAGTGGATCTGGTAGCGGTGCTCACCTAACCGACCACGAAGATACCCACGAACACCCAAGGGAGTGTTCATAGAAAGACTTCATGAAATGCAAACCCAATTCCTTTGATGGAAATGGTGGAGTCATTGCTCTGATGCAATGGTTCGAGAGAACAGAGTCGATTTTCGAGATCTGTTCGTGCCCTATAGGGACAAGTGAAGTTTGCTGCCTGTACCTTCTTCGGAAGAGCCCTAACATGGTGGAATGGCCATGTCAAGTCACTGACTCTAACAGTGGCAAACTCTATGGGCTGGGAAAACTTGAAGGAAATGATCATGAGAGAGTACTGCTCAAGGGGCGAAGTACAAAAGATGGAACAAGAGCTATGGGAGCTCAAAATGGTCGGCTCAGACATAGTGGCCTACACTAATAGGTTTAGCGACCTGGCAGCACTGTGCCCCGGGATGGTTACCCCGGAGAGCAAGAAGATAGAAAGATAGTGCAACACTTGGTAATGTGTTGTCTTCTAACCCAGCCACATTCGATAGTGCAAAACACCTGGCTCAGCAACTCATCGACTATGAAGTCCACCAAGGCGTAGAAGTCCCAGTTCCCGAACCATCGAGGGAAGGTGACTATGGACAGAAGTCGGGGAACAAGAGAAAGGAGGAGCAAACGAGTACTATGTACACCGCCACAACACCCAATACTCCGGCACCTTCCAGTCGATATGCTGGAACCCTCCCGAAGTGTGGAAGGTGCAAATATCACCACACCGGAGGATGCCGGAAAATGCAGTGTCTGAACTGCCACATAATGGGACACACAGTCCGTTTCTGTAGGGCACCGGGTCAACCGATCTCCCAAGTCACTAGAGTTGAAGAAAACCAAGCCTGCTATGGCTGTGGTAAGGCTGGACAATACCAGGAGGACTGCCCGATAACCAAGAACTCAGGCGCGGATGGAAGAATTCTAATGATCACCGCAGGAGAATCAACCCCGGAGTCGCCGATGAGCAGTGGTACGTTTTCGACCTAGTAATTGCTTTGAAAATTAAATTTATATTTGTATAAGATTAACACTTGGGGATAACACCTAAAAGTAATTATACTAACTCACTTTTTGAAATAAGTCACAACATTCAAAAGAAGTAAGAGGTCCGTTTTCGAGAAGCTATGATGGCCAATATGTACATTAAGGGTTGTGCATAGCTAAGATTTTGCGAACCAAGAGTGAGTGATTCCGCCTTAATTCCTGTTCCTTGTCTGGTTGTGGATTTGAGGCAGAGTTACTCAGTCGGCCGTCCAATTCATCTTAAATATTCGCAACTTGTATATTCCAGGCGATCGTAGTGGGACCAAGGAGGATCGTAGTTTAAGGTATCAATACTAGTTATCAAAACACTTTCGCAGTATGTACGCGCACATCGCGGTACGATACGTAGGAGTGTTAACATAAAGGGGAAAACAGAAAACACTAGAACATTTACAAAGAGTACAATTTTGAACACACTAGAAGTACATAGTCGAGCGCACTAAGAGTACATTTTGAACGTGCTAGGGATACATCATCGTATAACATACATTCCCTTCTAATCGGTTGAACTTTGTTCAGTAAAGAGTCTGATGCTATCATTCGTCATGAATTGGCATGGTCCTCACAATACTAAAGTTCATATATTTCTATCGCCTCGATCGGAAAGTTTTCGAAGCTTTCGTCATTCATATCGACAGTCCGACGTAAACCTCAGTTTTATCTCTCGTATTCTAAACCCCGAAGTACTCATGCGAAGAGTACTTTGTCCTCCGAAACCTAATCGTCGAATGTCCACAGACCATCACGGAATACCACTCGTCCAGCAGACCCAGTTCGAGCAGAGAGGCTATGGACGAATACAGCCCACCTATCACTATACAGTGTATACACGAGGGTGGTATATGATCATGATTATGCAGATTTAGTATGTGTGTTTTCGCCCTATCTCCTGTTCCTTGTTTGGTTGTGGACTTGGGGCAGAGTCGCACATCCGACCGTCTTACTAATCCTAATTATATATGACTTGTATACACGAGGTAATGATAGATGGACCAAGTACGAATCCTATCATGAACACCAGGGCAAAGTTGCCACTTCTACGAGTAGGTAATCTGCAAATCAGAGGAGCGAAACCCTAGTAGTACTGCTAAGAAAACTAATTTCGGGACGAAATTCCCTCTAACGGGGGGATGATGTGACAACCCGAAATTTTTTTGCTTTTAAAACACAGTCAGCCAACTCAACAGAGTGTCAGACTCATTGGTAATGAGTTCTAGCCTGGTTAAAGGTCATTTTAAGGAGTTTAAGCCTAGTACACTTAAGGAATAAGTGTTAGAATGCACCTGCTAGAGACACTGTGCAACAAATCAGGCATTAACTTCATTGCGGGGAGTTCACGCCCACCAGCCAATGAGTTTACGACCATAAACTCATGTGGCCTTAAACTCAAGTGTATATATGGGGTCCTTGGTCATTTCTAGTCATTTCTCACCTTCCAACCTCAAGAACACTCCAAATCCTCTCAAGTATCATCGAGTTCATCATCTTAGATCATCAAAAACGTAAGTGTTCTTTCCTTGATTTGTTGTTACACTTCATCTCCTAGTTACATGCTTTGATTCCATCCATGAAAACATTCATTTTCATCTAGATCTTCAAATCTTCAAGTTTCACCAAGAACACCAAGAACACCAAGAACACACACTAGTGTTCTTGGCCAAAACCGACCATTTCAAGCTTCTAGATCGTAAGTACTCTTTCCTATACTTCATATCTTCTAGGAATCCTTGAATCACACCCTTGAAACATGCATTTTCCAAGAACATCTTGAGTTTACAACCCAAGATCTCCCTTGGCCGTAAACTCAATGTTATGGCATGTATGGGCCATAAACCCTCCTAGATGCAAAACTAGTGACCCAGAAACCTTCCTTGATGAGTATAGGACCTTAAACCACCCTCACTTCATAATGTCCATGAGTTTACGGCCGTAAGCTCCTTGCTTGGCCGTAAACTCATCAAAAGCCTCAATAGAGGTGGTCTTTCTCACCATTGTGTAGAGTAAAATCCCCTCAAGCTTCCCTAGCCTTCAAACACCCTAATATGCAACTTTGACCATGAGTTCACGGCCGTAAACTCCCTTGTCCGTAAACACATGGCCATAAACACCAAGCCATGGTCTTAAACACCCGTTAGGTGAATCACATGTGATTCCAACACTTGGTCAAAGTGTTTCCGTCCCGTGAGGTGTTTCCTTGCATTAGGTTGCCTCTAAACACTATATTTATGTCAATCTATGCCATTATATGTCTTTTAGGACTCGTTAAGTCTCGGGACTTCATTCATGGAACTTCTCATCCTTACACGCGCATTCGTTGAATAACCCACATCAGGTGAGTTCATACCCCATAATGAATCTTTTAACTGTTTTCAATGTTTTAAAGGGGGGTGGGGATACAAGTTGAACACAATGATAATTGTGTAATTTTTTTTTTCAAACATCTTTCAAAATATTGTTTATTCCTTTTATAAGTGATCAAAACATTTCAAAAACTCTTTTAAAGTTATGTTACTTTATAGTTTCACAAAACTCCATTTTTAAAGTCCTGGCATAACTTGGTAGATAAAAGAGTCTTTTCAATATCAGTTCAAGTACATTAAAAGTAAACTATAATAGGTATAGTTTAGAAATCCAGTTCATGCTAGATACAATACACGAAAATATAAAGAGAACCCACTAAAAAGAGAATCAGGGAGGAATACACCATACTAACTACCGGGAAAAATCACGTTGATATATCTTGCCGGGTTTGCATTGACACTAGTATGATTTCACGTACTAGGACTAGCAGACGCGAGATGATAAACCTAATATTATATCTTGCCGGGTTTGCATTGACACTGGTACGATTTCACGTACCAGGACTAGTAGGCACGAGGTGATAAACTTAATAATATATCTTGTCGGGTTTGCATTGACACTGGTACGATTTCATGTACCAGGACTAGCAGGCACGAGGTGATAAAACTATCATAATATATCTTCCTAGTTATATAGTAGTTCACATTTAAACATTTAATTAACCGACTTAGGACTAAAGGCTACTTTAGACTCCTCGAGGTGTATCGTTCATTTAATACTACCTGGAGTCTGTATTTTACTACTTTAGACTCCCCGAGGTGTATCGTTCATTTAATACTACCTGGAGTCTGTATTTTATTACTTTATAACCAGTGGTGTCATTGCTGAGGTAAAACATTATTTTTCCCTATTACATTTACTTGTGATCTTCTCACATATTCATTAAATGTATAAATAATATTTAGTTAAAGATAGTCTTACTTGGGAAAATACCTACTAATACAAGGAAAGAACACCCATAACATTTGATGCCTTGGTAGAAGGCTATGTTTAGTCGAAAGGACCATAATGCTAACCTTATGATTCCCTAATGTATACATCAAAGGATACATATATATCAATAGGATCCGATGGGTAATAGGATGTGTGCTTTCCGCTTCATTCCATGTTCCTTGTTTGGTTGTGGGCTTGGAACAGATTCACCCAATCTACTATCTATCCGATTCTAGATATATATTTCTAGTATACATTGAGTCATCATGAGGGTACCAGGTATGGGTCAAGTCATAAGACACAGAGTCAATGCATAGTTTTCTAGTTCGGAATATACTTTCCAAATCAGAACTTTAGGTATGCAAAGCTAGAAACTTACCAGTTAAAAGGTTTAATCCATTTTATTAAACCCATATAAACTTAAAGGACCTTATGTGATTAACTCTATAATACTTTAGTTTATACATCATGGATATATATATCATTAATATCCAATAGGTAGTTGGATGTGTGCTTTCCGCTTTACTTCCTGTTCCTTGTTTGGTTATGGGCTTAGGGCAGATTCACCCAACTAACTCTCTATTCGATATTAGATCATATATAGCCAGTATAAACTAAGTGATTATAGGAGTAATCACTGTGGTCACCATTTTATTATAGGAAATAAGAGTTTTCCTTAAAGAATCTTTTCACTAAATATAAAGGAACCATTACAATTAACTCGATGAGTAACAAGTGAATACACCGGGGTTATATACTACAATGATCAAACAAACAATGGGATGTGTGCTTTCCGCGTTAGAGCAGATGCGCTCAATCGATTGTTTGTTTACTCTGAGTTGTACAAACAATGGGATGTGTGACAACCTGAAATTTCTATTCTGTACAACAATTCACTTCAATCAAAGTCAGAACTGTTTCTGCTAACTTTCAAGCTTTTTGGAATAAGTTTGAGTGTTTTAAGATTAGTACCTCAGGAGATAACAGGAGAGAGGATGCCCTAGGGTTTATTGTGCAACAATAATGTCCCAAAACTCCAAGAGTTTGGAGTTTACGGCCTAAACAAAGGTGTTTACGGCCGTAAACCCTAAAAGGGGGTATAAATATGACACTTAGTCATATTTTACCACTTTTCACATTTTCAAGATCCAAAACCAAATTATCTCTCAAGTATCATCCAACATTTCTTCAAGACCTTCAAATTGTAAGTGTTTCTATCCCTAATAAGTTGATATCTACCCTAATCTAGTGATCTAACATGATTCCATCAGTGAAATCATTCCAAAAGTGTAGATCTTCAAGTTTCACCAAGAACACCAAGAACACACACTAGTGTACTTGGACTTTTAGCACCTTTTCAAGCTTCTACCTAGTAAGTACTCCTACCCTAGTGTATTATAAAGCTTGTTACACTTCTAAACATCAAGAAAACACCCAAGAAACACAAGATCAAGGTGTTTACGGTCCAAGATGTTCTTGGACCGTAAACCCTAAAAAGGGTGCCAAAGTGTGCCCTAGTCCTTTCTAAGCCTTGGAAACTAGTCTAGACCCCTTCCTTGTTGTGCTTAGGACTCAAAACAACCAAAAGACCATAAATCATTTGGGTTTACGGCCGTAAACCCAAAGGGAAATGGTCTAAGGACCGTAAACTCCTAAAAGGAGTGAAATGGTGCCCTAATCTCTTCCTAAAGCTTAAACATGAAGTAGGAATGCTTCTTGTGATCTTTAAGGCTTCAAAACACAAAATGGTCAAACAAACATAAGTTTACGGCCGTAAAATCATGGATTTACGACCGTAAACTCAAGGAGTTACGGTCACAAAACCGTAAACTCCAAGGGAGTTTACCCTTGAACCCCAAACTC
This sequence comes from Lactuca virosa, assembly GCF_052849685.1. Lineage (NCBI taxonomy): Eukaryota > Viridiplantae > Streptophyta > Magnoliopsida > Asterales > Asteraceae > Lactuca > Lactuca virosa. Next base: position 146,940,461 of record NC_136432.1, on the reverse strand, counting down.
AATAGCAAAGTCCTACCACCCTTAGATGCAATCCTTATGACTTATAGCACTTAAATCAAGTGTTTTACATGTCTTCGGATGTCTTAAACTTGGTTAATTAGTTGTTTTATGACTAATTGGATACATATATGTGATTATATGTTAACCAGGATCATTGTGTCTGTACAAGTATTCACTTGACACTTAGGATCCTACATCATTCAGTTCATCCACAACCACCCACTACAGGTGAGTTCATACCCCTTAATCAATCTTTTAAATGATTTTAAATGATTTTACGGGGGGGGGGGGGGGATACAAGTAGAAAACATGAAGTTATAGAATCAATCACATGTGATTTATAACTATGTTTTCAACCAACTGATTTTCACATACTTCAGAATGTGTTAAATACAATGGTTTTCTGTTAATTTATACTTTGTTATCAAATGAATTACTTTTGAAATGTTTTATAAAATGACATCAAGTCATTATTATTTATTGTTCAAAACTCTTAAATGTTTTACAAAACCTCTTTCAACTTATTGTTAAAAACCATATCTATACACCACCCACGATCTTGAACTAGGATAGAAGACTTCGTTGTCTATTGCGATGCTTCAAATCAAGGGCTCGGCTGTGTTCTGATGCAACGAGGTAAGGTCATCGCATATGCCTCGAGACAGCTGAAGACACACAAGGTCAACTACACCACCCACGATCTTGAACTAGGAGCAGTTGTGTTTGCTCTGAAGATCTGGAGACACTACCTGTATGGTACAAAAAGCACGATCTTTACAGACCACAAAAGCCTACAACATATATTCGACCAGAAGGAGCTCAACATGAGACAACGACGGTGGGTCGAGCTACTCAGTGATTACGAATGCGAAATTCATTATCATCCGGGTAAAGCCAACGTAGTAGCTGATGCCCTAAGTCGGAAAGAATACTCTGGTCGTAGAGTCAAATCTTTGACTCTAACTATCCATTCACACTTGTCCACGCAAATTAAGGAGGCTCATCTCGACGCTTTGAAACCTGAAAATGTGGCGAGTGAAACCCTAAGAGGGATGGATAAGAATTTGGAAGTCAAGGGTGGCGGAGCCTTATACCTCATGGATCGGATCTGGACACCGAAACACGGTGGTTTCAGAGACTTGGTCATGACCGAGGCACACAACACTCGTTATTCCGTCCACCTAGGTTCAGATAAGATGTATATGGATCTGAAAAAGCTATACTGGTGGCCTAACATGAAAGCAGAGATTGCTACCTTCGTAAGTAAATGCCTTACTTGCGCCAAGGTCAAGGACGAATACCAGAAACCCTCCGGTCTTCTACAACAGCCGGAGATACCGGAATGGAAGTGGGAGCGGATCACTATGGACTTGATAACCAAGTTGCCCAAGACAACGGGTGGACTTGATACCATATGGGTCATCATCGACAGATTGACCAAGTCCGCACACTTCCTGCCTATCAAAGAAACAGACAAGATGGAGAAGCTTACAAGGACCTACATTCGGAAGATTGTACGACTGCACGGTATTCCCATATCCATTATCTCGGACAGAGATAGTAGATTCACTTCGAGGTTCTGGCAGTCGCTACAAAGTTCCCTAGGAACTAGGCTGGACATGAGTACAGCCTACCATCCACAGACCGACTGACAAAGTCAGAGGACTATCCAAACCTTGGAAGATATGTTGTGAGCCTGTGTGATCGACTTTGGGAAAGCATGGGATACTCATTTACCCCTTGTCGAATTTTCCTACAACAACAATTATCACACGAGCATAAAGGCTGCTCCAAACGAAGCCCTCTATGGCCGAAAGTGCAGATCCCCTCTGTGCTAGGCTGAAGTGGGTGATACCCAGTTAGCTAAAGGACGAGTTTCTGAAAGCACTCTCACAGGTCCGGAGATCATTCGGGAAACGACAGAGAAGATCGTTCAGATTCGTGAACGATTGAAAGCCTCTAGAGACCGACAGAAAAGCTGCGCTGATAAACGAAGGAAACCGTTGGAATTCGAGGTGGGAGACCGTGTTCTATTAAAGGTCTCACCCTGGAAGGGCTTAATACGCTTCGGAAAGCGTGGAAAGCTAAATCCAAGGTACATAGGGCCTTTCGAGATTCTTGCCAGAATCGGCCCTGTAGCTTACAAACTTAACTTACCGCGCGAACTCAGTAACGTACATTCTACTTTCCACGTCTCGAACTTAAAAAAGTGTGTGTCCGACGAGACTCTTGTAATCCCACTCGACGAGATCGAGATCAACGAGAGCCTCAACTTCGTGGAAGAACCAGTAGAGATCATGGACCGGGAGGTCAAGCAAACGAAACAAAGCCGTATCCCGATAGTGAAGGTTCGCTGGAACGCCAAGCGAGGACCTGAATTCACTTGGGAGCGAGAGGATCAGATGAAACTGAAATATCCTCGTCTTTTTACTTAGTTATTTGTAACTACTTATTTGCTTAAACTCTCATTTCGGGACGAAATTCCTTCTAACGGGGGGATGATGTGACAACCCAAAATTTCTATTCTGTACAACCATTCACTTCAATAGAAGTCAGAACTGTTTCTGCTAACTTTCAAGCTTTTTGGAATAAGTTTGAGTGTTTTAAGATTAGTACTTCAGGAGATAACATTAGAGAGGATGCCCTAGGGTTTATTGTGCAACAATAATGTCCCAAAACTCCAAGAGTTTGGAGTTTACAGCCTAAACAAAGGTGTTTACGGCCGTGGACCCTAAAAGGGGGTATAAATATGACACTTAGTCATATTTTACCACTTTTCACATTTTAAAGATCCAAAACCAAATTCTCTCTCAAGTATCATCCAACATTTCTTCAAGATCTTCAACTTGTAAGTGTTTCTAGCCCTAATAAGTTGATATCTACCCTAATCTAGTGATCTAACATGATTCCATCCGTGAAATCATTCCAAAAGTGTAGATCTTCAAGTTTCACCAAGAACACCAAGGACACACACTAGTGTTCTTGGACTTTTAGCACCTTTTCAAGCTTCTACCTAGTAAGTACTCCTACCCTAGTGTATTATAAAGCTTGTTACACTTCTAAACATCAAGAAAACACCCAAGAAACACAAGATCAAGGTGTTTACGGTCCAAGATGTTCTTGGACCGTAAACCCTAAAAAGGGTGGCAAAGTGTGCCCTAGTCCCTTCTAAGCCTTGGAAACTAGTCTAGACCCCTTCCTTGTTGTGCTTAGGACTCAAAACAACCAAAAGACCATAAATCATTTGGGTTTACGACCGTAAACCCAAAGGGAAATGGTCTAAGGACCGTAAACTCCTAAAAGGAGTGAAATGGTGCCCTAATCTCTTCCTATGGCTTAAACATGAATTAGGAATGCTTCTTGTGGTCTTTAAGACTTCAAAACACAAAATGGTCAAACAAACATGAGTTTACGGCCGTAAACTCATGGGTTTACGACCGTAAACTCAAGGATTTATGGTTACAAAACCGTAAACTCCAAGGGAGTTTACCCTTGAACCCCAAACTCAATAGCAAGGTCCTACCACCCTTAGATGCAATCCTTATGATTTATAGCACTTAAATCAAGTGTTTTACATGTCTTAGGATGTCTTAAACTTGGTTAATTAGTTGGTTTATGACTAATTGGATACATATATGTGATTATATGTTAACTAGGATCATTGTGTGTATACAAGTCTTCACTTGACACTTAGGATCCCACATCATTCAGTTCATCCACAACCACCCACTACAGGTGAGTTCATACCCCTTAATCAATCTTTTAAATGATTTTAAATGCTTTTACGGGGGGGGGGGGGGGGGATACAAGTAGAAAACTTGAAGTTATAGAATCAATCACATGTGATTTATAACTGTGTTTTCAACCAACTGATTTTCACATACTTCAGAATGTGTTAAATACAATGGTTTTCAGTTAATTTATACTTTGTTATCAAATGAATTACTTTTGAAATGTTTTATAAAATGACATCAAGTCATTATTATTTATTGTTCAAAACTCTTAAATGTTTTACAAAACCTCTTTCAACTTATTGTTAAAAACCATATCTATACACTTATGTTTCATATACATATGTATTGATATGAGAGCTTTCATTCTTTCTTCAGTTCCAACACTCTTGTATAGCAAGGGTGTATAAACCTACTTGGAAATTCAATTTACATTCCAGTAAACTATTATAGGTATAGTTTAGGGGATACAAATCACTATTCCTATTACAAGGAATTACACAAGAGTCAGTTCATTCATGAGTCTATACTAATACATTACATGCAATATGAAGAGATAATATTATATGGATACCATTACATGGATACTTTTACATGGATTCTGTTACATAGATACTATATGATGAGATACTATTACATCTAATATGTGTAGATACTATTATATATGTAAGGGACTAACCATTCTACACCCAACTGTTAGCTACAGAGGGAAAATGCACATCGACGGAGGTCTACGGTTAATAATATTCGGCAATTACTCTGCCGTGTGTATCCTAGTACCAAAGGATAATACTTAAATGATTATATAATTTCCCTTTTACTTTTATTTTGTGACACATTCACATAAACGATGAGGTAGACTATATATTTATAATAATAGTCGCACATGGGAAAAACTTTCATTTATACAGAAAGGCAACCTTCAAGCATTCGGGTCTTGGTAGAAGACTACTTTTTATACTAGTAGGAAATATGGGATTTTCTAGGGTTTTCACACTTATACTAAATGTTTCATCAAATATTTACAAGTCTTTCATAACAGCTTTTCAAATCAATGACACCATAATACTTATGAATTCACCAGCTTTATGCTGATCTACACTTTCAAAATAACTTGTATTCTCAGGTCACCAGTAGACAGGTATGATGACCAGGTTTTGAGAAGACGGAGCACAGTCAAGACTCGTCTTTTATTTTGATTACATATTTTGGTGTCTTATTACTATGAAAGAACACTCATGTATTAAAACTTTACTTTTAATGCAATGGATGATGTTGTTGCTTGTTTACTACTTTGCACTGTTATGATACTTTACATGACGTCCTCCACCCCTGAACGTTTCCGCCGTTCTTGGTTCTGGGGTGTGACAACTCCCCTATAAGTCTCCATTTCCTTCACTTTTCCTTCATTCTCACACTTTCAACTCAAGAACACTTCCATTCTCTCTCAAGTATCATCGATATTTTCATTCCCGATCTTCAAAAAGTAAGTGATTTTTCCCTCTAGTTGTTGATTATCCTTCTTACTCATGAATCACCTTTTCATTTCATCCATGGAAATCAACTTTTTGCTAGATCTTTATCTTTCACCAACAACACATACTTGTTCTTGGTGGCCGCAAACTCATCTAAGGCCTCAAAAGTGTGAGTATTCCATCTATCTTCTAGTTAGCCATGTTAAGCACTAGATACTAGCCTTGAAACATCACCAAACTGAACACCAATGAGAGTTAACGGCCATGAGCAATCCCCTTGACCGTAAACCCTAATTATGGCCAAGTTTTGAGCCCTAAACACTTCTAGACACTAGCTATCCTTTGGGACACATGAACCTTTGAGAGCCCTTGCCTTTAAGACCCAAAAATACACCATTTGGAGAGTTTACGACCATACACTTTTGGTGTGGCCGTAAACACCTCAACACCTCCTATAAGGTTAGTTTTGCTCACCCTCTTGTAGAGCAATAGTCCCTCAAGCTTCCCTACCATTCAAACACCCTCTTATGCACCTTTTACCAAGAGTTTACGGCCCAAATCTCCACGGCCGTAAACCCATGGCCATAAACACTATTTAGTGTCCTTAAACATCCCTTAGATGAATCACATGTGATTCTAACACTTGGTCCATGTGTTTCCAAGTCCATAGGGGTGTTTCCTTTCATATAGTTGCTTATAAACACTATATTCATGCCAAAATATATGCCATTATATGTCATTTAGGACTCGTTGTGTCTCGGGACTTCATTCGTGGAACTTCTCACTCTTACGCGCTTATTCGATTGAATCACCCACATAAGGTGAGTTCATACCCCTATAATGAATCTTTTAACTGTTTTAAATGCTTTTAAGGGGGGGGGGAATACAAGTTGAACACAATGATAATTGTGTAATTGTTTGTTATAAACATCTTTCAAAAGATTTCTTATGTCTTTTATAAGCGATCAAAACATTTCAAAAACGCTTTTAAAGTTATCTTACTTTATAGTTTAACAAAACTCTGTTTTTAAAGTACCAGCATAACTTAGTGAAAAATGAGTCTTTTCAATAACAATTCAAGTAAAATGCTAGTAAACTATAAGGGGTATAGTTTAGAGGTTCAGTTCATACTAGATGCTAGAACATACTATAAAGAGAAACAGGGAGGTAGATACAATACACGATAACATAAAGAGAAACAGGGAGGTAGATACAATACACGATAACATAAAGAGAAACAGGGAGGTAGATACAATACATCAGAGAGACATACTATACACAATACATGATAACAGAACGAACATACTAAGATGCTATAGCATAAGAACACTACATGATCTAATTATACCAATGAATCACTAACTCATTGTTCTAAACAAAAGGTGATAGTAAAATTGTGTATACATGATCATATAACTTTAATGTGCCCAGCAACAGGTTTGCTAAAGTCGTGTTTGGTTCCCAGAATCTCTTGCAGGGAGAGCGTATAGTATGGGAACTATACATCACATTATGAACTTAATTAAACAAACATGTTTTAAGGTAATCAGTAATTCAGGATGTCAGTTCATAAGACAACTGAGTACTTATATTTTCCAAATACTTTCATTTTGTGACAGTTCCACTTGAAAGTTAATGCAAACCATGTTCGAGTCAAGATAGTTATAAACTAGGGAAAACTTACATTTTACAAACGACAAACGGAACAGTCGAGTCTAGTACATTCAGTAGAAGGGGGCCTATAATGCTAACTTTATGATTCCTTAGTGTATGCATTCAGGGATATATATTAATCGGATCTGACAGGTAGTAGGATGTGTGCTTTCCGCTTCATTTGCTTTTCCTAGTTTGGTTGTGGGCTTAGAGCAGATACACCCAGCCTACTATCTATCCGATCTTAGATATATATATACATATATATATATATATATATATATATATATATATATATATATATATATATATATATATGTTTCCGTGTCCCCTAAGTAATCATAAGGGGTACCAGGTATGGTCCAGGTTATAGGACACTAATTCAATGCACCGCTTTCTAGTACAAAACATACTTTTCAAAAAAAGAACCTTTGAATACAAAACTAGAAACTTACTAGTAAAGTGTTTAATCCATTTTATTAAACCAGTATAAACTTAAATGATCTTAGGTGGTTAATTCTATAATACCTTAGTTTATACATCAAGGCTATATATAATTAATATCTGATAGGTAGTTGGATGTGTGCTTTCCGCCTCATTCCCTGTTCCTTGTTTGGTTGTGGGCTTAGGGCAGACTCACATAATTAACTATCTGTTCGATATTAGATTATATATAACTAGTATAAACTAAGTGATTATAGAAGGAACCACTGTGGTTAGCATTTTAATTATAAGAAATAAGGGTTTTCTTAAGGAATCTTTTCATCAAACTAAAGGAACAATTACAGTTAACTCCATGAGTACCAAGCGAATACGCCAGGGTTATAAACAAGGATGACCTAACAAACAATGGGATGTGTGTCTTCCGCCTCATTTCATGTTCCTTGTTTGGTTGTGGGCTTAGGGAAGATACACACAAACGATTGTTTGTTTACTCTGGGTTTTATATAACTTGTATTCATTTAATACTCATAGAAAGGACTGTAGAGTCATTTTTACTTATCTTTCAACAAAGCAGAAAATATAGGATTTTCTGGAGGAACAGGCAAACTTTTCTAAACAGAACTTACTACAACTTACTATAATTTTCTACAACTTTCTTACTACTTACTACATCACTAAAATCTTATGAACTCACCAGTTTAAATGTTGATCTACGCTTTCAAAATAACTGGTATTCTCAGGAGACTAGTAGACAGGTTCGCGCACTGGGATTCAGAAGATGGAGCAGTATAGCTTCATGTCTTTTTGTTATTTGCTATGTATTCTATGTTTTGTGAATCACATACTTTGTAAACACTTTCTTTCTAATGAAATGGTTGTTTATTACTTTGATTACTATGATGCATGTCTTCTGATACTAAGCATGACGTCCTCCACCCTAAAACATTTCCGCCGTTCCGGTTTTTGGGCATGACAGATTGGTATCAGAGCATTATTTATAGTGAACTAAGTATATCAACCGATAAAAGATATACAACTGTGAATACTATGGGGCCGAAGTGCTCTGGATAATAATATATTTTAGATATATAATGATACCTTATAAAAGTATACATACGTTCTTATACAAATATACATAATAGAACAAGTGTCACGAGAAGAACAGAACATAAGAAGTTAAAGGTTGAACACTGTGGTCAAACCTGAACAATGATGTAATCATAGCTAGAATCAATATAGCCTGATCATCTATATTTATTCGAGATGTGACCGACATGTGTTTGGGAGTGATGTGGTGTTGCAACGGTCTTAAAACATACCTAATACTAGTCAAGAAAATACTAGATCTAGTACATAGAGTTAGAATACTATAGGAGCATTCTATGATACTATAACGCGATAACAAGTTTAAAACATATCAAGTACATTACATTAAAATACTATAGGAGTATTTTAGGCACTATATAATTAACTTATGTGATAACTTAAAAGACCCTTACAGATAGGACTATAATCTTGCAATGTATACTCCCAAGGTTATATATAATTGAGATTTTATAGACTTAGAATTTGTGATCTACGCTTCACTACCTGTTCCTTGTTTGGTTGTGGTTTTGGAGTAGGATCACTCATTCGAAGGTCTATTTAATCTTGAATTATATACAACTTGTATACATTGTACAATTATAGGAGGACATTGGAAGGATCACCCCATAATGTTTCACTTAATCTCATAGATTCTTTAGTCACTTCCATTCTCGCACGACAAACCCAGATAGGTGTAACCACTTCCTCATAGTAGACAACAGAAGAGTCAAGGAGGAACAAGAACAAGTTCATGAGAAGCTTTCAAAGAAGGAGCAACCGAAGTAACCAGAACGTCTTATGCGTCACACTAATAAATAATAATATTGTTTAACTTAATGAGTTAGTGGAAACACTGCTCACATTATGTGTGAGGATTATTTTCTTACATGCAGCTAGTAAAGTTATTCAAGTAACATATATTCATTCGAGGATAGCCATTCTAAATTCATAAATTTTATTAGGTATATAATCTTTTATGAATTGTTTCCAGAACCCTGGAGAAGTTAGGACCCGATACACTCAGAACTAGGATAACCTTGTCTTTCAACTTTCGGCTTGTGTCCATTCCTTTAGACTTATTTTGTATCATCTTTGTATTCTTTTAGCAAAGATGCCTCCTCGCAGATCAAACAGACGCGCTACTCCGATAACTCCAACTCCACCGCCGCAATTCGATCCTGCTGCTCTTCAAGCAACGATATCCTCCGCAGTGGAAACTGCTCTAGCTCATTTCGGTGAAAGTGGTACCCTCGGATTTGGTAGCGGTACCCACCTAACCAATCCCGGATATTCTCACGAGCACCCAAGGGAGTGTTTGTATAAAGACTTCATGAACGGCAAACCCAATTCCTTTGATGGAAATGGTGGAGTCATCGCTCTGATGTGATGGTTCGAGAAAACAGATTCGGTCTTCGAAATCTGTTCTTGACCAGAAGGGAGCAAAGTGAAGTGTCACACCCCAAAACCGATACGCCGGAAACGTTCGAGGGGCGGAGGACGTCATGTACAGTATCACAACAATGCATAATAGTAAACAAGCAACAACATCATCCATTGCATTAATAGTAATAATTTTAATACAAGTGTGTTCTGAAGTTTATAAGACACCAAAATGAATAATCAAAATAAAAGATGAGTCTTGAATGTGCTCCATCTTCTCAAAACCTGATCAACGGTACCTGTCTACTGGCGACCTGAGAATACAAGTTATTTTGAAAGCGTAGATCAGCATTAAAGCTGGTGAGTTCATAAGTATTTTAGTGTCATTGTTTGTACAAGTTTGAAGAATGTAATTGTAAATATTTGATGAAAAGTCTGTAAGTATTTGATGTAAATGTTTGAAACCTTCCTAGAAAATCCTATATTTTCTACTAAAGTAGTCTTCTACCAAGACCCAACTGTTCTTTATGTTTGTTCTTTTGTAAAAGTATGAGTTTTCCCAAAGTATGAATATCATTACCAAAATATAGTTTCTCATTACCGTTTATGTGAGAAGATCACAATGTCAATGAATTGGGAAAAATAATGATGCACTGTAGTTTTATCTAGGTAACTACTAATGTACTAACTACCTTTAAACTTGTTAGTAATTAAGGTAAAATGTGATATGATTGTAACCATACTCGATTGACCAGTAAAACACGACGTTCGAGATGTCGAAATGATATGACATTCGTCACCCGTAGACCTGCAGGTCCCACTGTAGCTAGCAGCAAGGTGTAGGAGAGTCAGTCCCGTATAGATCTATACACAAATTCACGCTCTCCCTGTAGGAGACTCTGGGTACAAAAATTGACACAACAGTATATGCCGAGCTATGAAGTAGTATCTCACATTAATGTTATAGTATTCTTGTATTTGTATAGTAAGTACTAGTGTAGTATTCTCTCTGTCTAGTATGTAGTATGTTCTCTAGTGTATAGTGTGTAGTATGTATTGATTCTCGTTATAGTATGCTCTATCTGTTTCTCTTTATAGTGAGTATTGTTTCTCGTTATAGTATTCTCTATCTGTTTCTCTTTACAGTGAGTATTGTTTCTCGTTATAGTATGTATTGACTCATGTATGAACTGACTCTTTGTATGTTCCGTTGTTCGAGTAATAGTATTAGTAACTTCCTAAACTATACCTATTATAGTTTACTAGCAATGTTGTTTGTATGAATGAACATGTTTGTATACCTTTGCTACCTAAAGGTATTGAACTGGACGAAGGACTTTTATATCTATATACATACACATAATATATAACTAAGATTCAAACGACCTTCGGACAAATAACCGATGCCCTAAGTCCACAACCAAACAAGGAACAAGAAGTAAGGTGAGCTATCATTCCTAAGTCCTTTCAATCCTACTTATATAACTATATCTATATAGATATTCATTTGACAAAATATAAGTTTAAAAGAGTTTAATAAAGAGCTTTGCATATAAAAGAGTTTGTAAAACGATTTGAAGTAATTTGATTTATAACACAGTTTGAAGTTTAAGAAATCCGTTTGTTTAATAGTTATTAATCACATGTGATTGATATAATAACTATAATAGTTCAACTTGTATTCCCCCCCATCAAATCATTTAAAATCATTTAAAATATAAGTTAAGGGGTATGAACTCACCTGTAGTGAGTGGTATGAATGAAAGATCGGGTTGTAGGATGCTAAGTGCTAAGTGTAGACTTGAGCACAACGGATCCTAATAAGCATATACTGGCACATATATGAATATAATTAGTCTATATACCACTAATCATGAAAGGAAAACACCCTAGGACTTAGAAAACACTTAGATTTAAGTGTTAGAAGCATAAAAAGTCTCCTGAAATGGGGGTACGGCCGTACAGGGTCGTGTGCGGCCACCTGGTGTGCTGCCCATTGGGTGTGCGGCCAGGTGTGTGTGGTCAGGGAGTGTGTGGCCACACACTCCTAGGTAAAATGGTCAAAAAACATGTTTCTAAGGTCATATCTTGTATCCCTTAAGTGTGTTTGATCGTTTGCTAGCATACTAGTTGAGTTTGAGGCCTTAAAGCACCAATATAAGGGGTGTATGGCCACATGAGTGTGTGCGGCCGCACACTCCTTGAAGATCGAGTTATGGACATTTAATAAGGCTCAAATATAGCTAAACACATGTAGGACTGGGTACTTACAATGTAGAAGCGTATAGGGGTGTTTGGAGCCCAAGAACTTAGTAGGTGTTCTTGGTGTTCTTGGTGTTTTTGAAGATCACTTGAAGATCTAAACAAAAGGAGTAGTTTCATGGATGAAATCATGTATTGTTACTAGGAAGTGAATGAATCAACTAAACATAAGGAGAAACACTTACCACTTGAACATCTATTAAGAAAATTCGGATGATAGTTGAGAGAGAAGTGTGTTCTTGGCGTAGGAATGTATAAAGAGTGAAAGGAAAGCTGAGTTCTAACCTTATGCACATGAGTGTGCTGCCAGGAGGGTATGTACGTCCGCACACCCAAGTGTGCGGCCGTATACTCCTAATGTGGGAGTGTTTGGCCACTTTTTACGTATGGTGAACTTGCGAAACACAAATCCAAACTTCTAACTTGGAACTACTAGGTTTAGAACACTCAAATGAATCAAAACAAAGCTATAAAATAGCAAAAACAGGTCTAACTTTAATTTATTTGAATAATAGTACTAGATGGAAATTTCGGGTTGTCACATCATCCCCCCGTTAGAGAGAATTTCGTCCCGAAATTAGAGTTTAAACAAATAAGCTATTACAAATAACTACGAGAAAAGATGAGGATATTTCAGTTTTAACTGATCCTCGCGCTCCCAAGTAAATTCAGGTCCTCGCTTGGCGTTCCAGCGAACCTTCACTATCAGGATACGGCTTTGCTTCGTTTGCTTGACCTCTCGGTCCATGATCTCTACAGGTTCTTCCATGAAGTTGAGGCTCTCGTTGAACTCGTTCCCGTCGAGTGGGATTACAAGAGTCTCGTCGGACATACACTTTTTCAAGTTCGAGACGTGGAAAGTAGCATGTACGTTATTGAGTTCGCTAGGCAGTTTGAGTTTGTAAGCTACAGGGCCGATTCTAGCGAGAATCTCGAAATGCCCTACGTATCTTCGATTTAGCTTTCCACGCTTTCTGAAGCATATCAAGCCCTTCCAGGGTGATACCTTCAATAGAACACGGTTGCCCACCTGGAATTCCAACGGTTTCCTTCGTTTGTCTGCGTAACTTTTCTGTTGGTCTCTAGAGGCTTTCAATCATTCACGAATCTGAACGATCTTCTCTGTCGTTTCCCAAATGATTTTCGGACCTGTGAGCATGCTGTCAGGAACTCGTCCTTTAGCTAACTGCGTGTCGCCCACCTCAGCCCAGCACATATGGGATCTACACTTACGGCCATAGAGGGCTTCAAATGGAGCAGCCTTTATGCTCGTGTGATAACTATTGTTGTAGGAAAATTCGACAAGGGGTAAATGAGTATCCCATGCTTTCCCAAAGTCTATCATACAGGCTCGCAACATATCTTCTAAAGTCTGGATAGTCCTCTCACTTTGTCCGTCGGTTTGCGGATCGTAGGCTATACTCATATCCAGCCTAGTTCCTAGGGAACTATGTAACGACTACAAGAACCTCGAAGTGAATCTACTATCCCTGTCAGTTTCTTTGATTGGCAGGAAGTGTGCGAACTTTGTTAACCTGTCTACGATCACCCAAATGGTATCGAGACCACCCGTTGTCTTGGGCAATTTGGTTATGAAGTCCATCATGATCCGCTCCCACTTCCATTCAGGTATCTCCGGTTGCTGAAGTAAACCTGATGATTTCTGGTATTCGACCTTAACCTTGGCGCAAGTAAGGCATTTACTTACGAAGGTAGCAATCTCTGCTTTCATGTTAGGCCACCAGTATAACTTTTTAAGATCCAGATACATCTTATCTGAACCTGGGTGGACGGAATATCGAGTTTTGTGAGCTTCGGTAATGACCAAGTCTCTGAAACCACCATGCTTCGGTGTTCAGATCCGATCCATGAGATATAAGGCTCTGCCACCCTTGACTTCCAAATTCTTATCCATCCCTCTCAGGGATTCACCCGCCACATTTTCAGGTTTCAAAGCTTCGAGCTGAGCTTCCTTAATTTGTGTGGACAAGTGTGAATGGATAGTCATAGTCAATGATTTGACTCTACGACCAGAATATTCTTTCCGACTGAAGGCGTCGGCTACTACGTTGGCCTTGCCGGGATGATAACGAATTTCGCATTCGTAATCGCTGGGTAGCTCGACCCACCGTCGTTGTCTCATGTTGAGCTCCTTCTGGTCGAATATATGTTGTAGGCTTTTGTGGTCTGTAAAGATTGTACTTTTTGTACCATACAGGTAGTGTCTCCAGATCTTCAGAGCAAACACTACTGCTCCCAACTCAAGATCATGAGTGGTGTAGTTGACCTCGTGTGTCTTCAGCTGTCCTGAGGCATATGCGATGACCTTACCTTGTTGCATTAGAACACAGTCGAACCCTTGGTTGGATGCATCGCAATAAACCACGAAGTCTTCTGTCCCTTCGGGGAGGGACAGTATCGGTGCGGTGCATAAGGCTTGCTTTAGCGTTTGGAACGCTTTCTCTTGCTTCTCTCCCCAGTCAAAGGCCTCGCCCTTCTGGGTCAATGTTGTAAGAGGTTTCGCAATCCGCGAGAAATTCTAAATGAACCTGCGATAGTAGCCAGCGAGGCCTAGAAATTGACGAATTTCTGTAGGCGTCTTTGGTGCTGACCAGTTCTCAATGGCTTTAATTTTGGAAGGGTCCACGTGTATTCCTTTTTCGCTAACTACGTTCCCTATGAATTCGACTCTTCGGATCCAAAATTCACATTTCGAGAACTTCGCATAGAGATTCTCTGATTGCAGTGTTTCCAAGACCTGTCGATGATGTTGACTATGCTCCTCCTTACTACGAGAGTAGATAGGTATGTCATCGATGAAGACGATGACGAACTGATCCAAGTAAGGACGACACACCCTATTCATTAAGTCCATGAATACTACGGGCGCATTGGTCAATCCGAACGACATCACTACAAACTCGTAGTGTCCATAACGAGTTCGGAAGGCTGTCTTCGGAACATCCACTCCTAACACTCGTAATTGGTGATACCCGGATCTCAGGTCTGTTTTTGAAAAGAATTTCGCCCCTTGTAGTTGATCAAACAAATCGTCAATGCGAGGCAGAGGGTAACGATTCTTGACGGTTAGTTTGTTAAGTTCTCTGTAGTCGATGCACATACAGAACGATCCGTCTTTCTTCTTGACAAACAAGACTGGTGCTCCCCAGGGTGAAAAGCTTGGCCTAATGAAGCCCTTGCTGAGCAATTCGTTAAGTTGACTGGATAGCAATGATAGGGCGATTTGGCTACATGGGTAGCCCCTGGAATTAAGTCGACTCTGAACTCGACTTGAAGTTGTGGAGGTAATCCTGGGAGTTCTTCTGGAAAGATGTCGGGAAAATCGCGTACTACCGGAATGTTCTTTAGGCCCTTCTTCTCTTGGCTCACATCGACAACATGAGCAAGGAATGCGCGACATTCCTTTCGCAAGAATTTCTGGGCTTGAATGCTCGAGATGAGGCGAAGGTTTGTGCCGGGTTTGTCGCCGTAGATAACTAGCGTTTCGCTAGACGGCAGATTAAGGCGAACAACCTTTTCGTAACACATGATGTCGGCACGATGAGAACTCAACTAATCCATGCCGATTATGACGTCGAAACTTTTAATTGAGACCGACATGAGGTCGATTGGAAATGAATGGATATCTAGTGTTAGTGAACAAGCTATGTATATGCAGCTAGTACTCTCTGTCTTTCCGTTAGCCATTTCTACTGTAAACGGTTCTTTAAATGCATGCGATTTATTCTTAAGTAAGTTAGCAAATTTCTGGTTCACAAAACTCCTCTCCGCTCCACTATCAAACAGTATGCATGCATATGAGTTATCGAGGAGAAACGTACCAGTGACCACTATAGGGTCGGCAACTGCTTCCTCATGGCCTATGGCCAAAACTCTTCCCACGCCGCCGACATTCCATGCCTTCGGGCAGTTCCTCTTGTAGTGGCCCACCTCGCCACAACCGTAGCAAGCCTGGGCCACACCAGTGCCGGGGACTTGGGTAATTGGCTTTGCCGGAGCCATGCAGAAACGGGCAGTGTGCCCCTTTCTGTTGTAGTTAGAGCACTGCATTTCACGGCAGGGTCCATTGTGGTGGAAGCTACACTTGTTGCACTTCGGTAAGTTTCCCGCGTACTGCTTTACCGGTGCAGCAGCGGCAGGTGCTATCGCAGCGTGAACAACTATGACCTGCTGCTTTTTGGCAGCTTTCTACTTCTTCTCGTCATCCCAGAATTTCCGCTTGTTGTCGGCGGCTTTGGAGGGTTCTGAGATGGCTAGGGTTGTTGTTGCTGACGGGGTTCGGACCCCACGGTCAATGAGCCTCTGTGCCAATCGCTTGGCACTATCGAAGGTAGCGGGGTTAGAAGCTAGGACGTTCCCCTGAAATGGAGGCACCAGCCCCCATATGTACCTCTCCACCTTCTTGGCCTCAGAAGGGACCATTCCCGGACATAGCGCTACCAGATCGTTGAATCTGGCAGTGTAGGAGACTATGTCAGAGCCCTTCATGGTTAGGCTCCAGAGCTCCTGCTCTAATTTCTGCACCTCGCCCCTCGGGCAGTATTCCTCGATCATAAGCTCCTTAAGAGCTTCGCAGCCGATGGCATTTGTCACTATAAGGGATAATGACTTGACATGGCTGTTCCACCACGTCAGAGCTCGGTCCGCGAAGGTGCAAGCAGCAAATTTTACCTTGCTCCCTTCCGGACAGGAGCAGATCTCAAAGATCGACTCCGTCTTCTCGAACCATTGCGAGAGGGCAATGATTCCGCCAGTTCCATTGAAGGCCTTGGGTTTGCAGCTGGTGAAATCCTTATACGAGCACTCCCTAGAGCGCACTGGAGTTTAAACTGGGGTGGAAGGCACATTAGTCCCACTCCCGCTAATACCGGTGGTGGTGAATTGTGCAAGAGCTGTAGTAACAGCCGCATTCACAACAACTTGGATAGCTGCTGGGTTGTATTGAGGAGGAGGAGTTGGAATTGGAGTGATTGGAGTAGTGCGTCTCGCTGATCGACGTGGAGGCATCTTGAAGCTATAAAATCAAGAAGATAAAGATATTGATAAGAATTTAATAGAGAGTATGATGAGAGTGACTCATGGACTAACTCTCCCTAGCCCAACAACACAGATGAAAGCATTATTGAATAGAAGTCTAGTACTAGAAAGATGAAAGCATTTGGATAATTTCCATGAGATTAAATATCTGTCAATAATACAGGTATTATAGATGCAACTAGTTCGGGAAAAACGACCTAAAAGTAGGTCTTACATCAAACGAAGATGAGAAAATTTGACAGAATTAAGACCTAAACGACCGAAAGTTCAAGGTCTTACAGTAACAGGAATTTATAGAGAAAAGTGCTACTTGGAGCATAGATAGGAAGGCTATTCCTTAAATCAAAAGAAAAGGGGTGCGTAGAGCATCCCCTACTGACGTTGGGAACCCCTTGGGCGAACCCTTAGATCATCCATCAGACGCTCCATTTCAAGAAGGCGTCGCTCGTACACTCGCTGGCGCACGCGATGCTCTATGACTTTAGCCCTAGTCTCAGCCAGTGCTTGAAGTAGAGACTCACGGCCTCTTTCAGCTCTCTCACTAGCATCTTCCAGCCGACGAACGCGGACAGTGTTGATCCCTGTATTGGAATCAAGTTCCGCAATTCGTTGGAGGGCTGTCCTTCCCTCGATTTCGTTACGAGCAACCATGCGGACCAGGATAGGCAGGACCCTGTCCGCTGAGCCTCCTTCGCTCACATTGTAAAAACTTCGGTCTCCATTGTACGGGATACGTTGGCCCTGTTCCAGACTCTAGGTCTCCAGACTTTCCAACCACAGAGGCGTCGGGCCTTGAAAAGTCGGGCGTGGGTTTGGAGCTACCAGGGGTTGATCGTTAACTTCTGGCTCGTAGTCAGAATCCTCCGAGAAGTTCTCAGCAAGGTCATCATCCAGTGGAATTGCAAGTTCCTCTTCAGGCTCAACATCAAGCCATCCTCCGTCGCCTTGGTTAGGAAAGTACGGGTCTTCGGGGATTTGGAATCCAACCATGTTATCTAAGCGAGAAAAAGGGGTAAAAGAAATAATTAATAGATGTACTAATTAAGATAATTATAAGATTATCCTTATCAGTTACTCCAACATTTACGTAGTGTATACCAGTCATATGTAACCAAAACAGGATAGACCTTCGAATAAGTGACCCTCACTCTAAGTCCACAACCAAACAAGGAACAGGAAGTAAAGCAAATGTCACAGATTCTAAGTCTATAACACCCTAGTCACACGTAACCTTAGCGTATCCACTCCATAACTATTGACATACTAATAAAGACCTTTTTAGTTTGCACATAAGTAATTTATAGTAACAAAAAATACTCCTATAGTATTTTAAGTTTAGGTTTTGTTCTAATGTTTTCGTTGTAGTAGTGTTGGTAAGTTTTTAGACTTGCTGCAACATCACAAACAATTCTGGACACATGCTAATCACTTCTCAGAAAGATATAGTTGATCAGGCTATATCACTCCCAGATCTGATTATATGTCCCCAAGACTACTCCCGTTGTCAACAATCGTAATACTTTTGTTCTGTCCTAGTGACACTGATTTTAGTATGAATGCAGGTATGTATACTTAGGTTAAATATTTTATTATTTAAAAGTATAAACTCTTGGTCAGAGTATTTTATCCCGTTGTTTTTATAGTTGTATATCTTTTATGGATTGATATTCTCAATTCACTATAAACAATGCTCTGA
Source organism: Lactuca virosa (assembly GCF_052849685.1). Classification (NCBI taxonomy): domain Eukaryota; kingdom Viridiplantae; phylum Streptophyta; class Magnoliopsida; order Asterales; family Asteraceae; genus Lactuca; species Lactuca virosa. Next base: position 146,921,676 of record NC_136432.1, on the reverse strand, counting down.
TACCAATCTGTCACACCCCAAAACCGAAACGGCGGAAACGTTCGGGGGAGGAGGACGTCATGTACAGTATCACAACAATGCATAAGAGTAAACAAGCAACAATAACATCCATTGCATTAATAGTAATAATTTTAATACAAGTGTGTTCTGAAGTTTTTATGACACCAAAATGAATAATCAAAATAAAAGATGAGTCTTGAATGTGCTCCATCTTCTCAAAACCTGATCACCGGTACCTGTCTACTGGCGACCTGAGAATACAAGTTATTTTGAAAGCGTAGATCAGCATTAAAGCTGGTGAGTTCATAAGTATTTTAGTGTCATTGTTTGTACAAGTTTGAAGAATGTAATTGTAAATATTTGATGAAAAGTCTGTAAGTATTTGATGTAAATGTTTGAAACCTTCCTAGAAAATCCTATATTTTCTACTAAAGCAGTGTTCTACCAAGACCCAACTGTTCTTTATGTTTGTTCTTTTGTAAAAGTATGAGTTTTACCAAAGTATGACTATCATTACCAAAATATAGTTTCTCATTACCATTGATGTGAGAAGATCACAATGTGATTGAATTGGGAAAAATAATGATGCACTGTAGTTTTATCTACGTAACTACTAATGTACTAACTATATTTAAACTTGTTAGTTAATTGAGGTAAAATGAGATATGATTGTACCCATACTCAACTGACCAGTAAAACACGACGTTCGAGACGTCGAAATGATATGACATTCGTCACCCGTAGACCTACAGGTCCCACTGTAGCTAGCAGCAAGTTGTAGGAGGGTCAGTCACGTATAGATTTATACACAAATTCACGCTCTCCCTCCAGGAGACTCTGGGTACAAAACGTGACACAGCAGTATATGCCGAGCCATGAAGTAGTATCTCACATTAATGTTATAGTATTATTGTATTTGTATAGTAAGTACTAGTATAGTATTCTCTCTGTCTAGTATGTAGTATGTTCTCTAGTGTATATTGTGTAGTATGTATTGATTCTCGTTATAATATGCTCTATCTGTTTCTCTTTATAGTGAGTATTGTTTCTCGTTATAGTATTCTCTATCTGTTTCTCTTTATAGTGAGTATTGTTTCTCGTTATAGTATGTATTGACTCATGTATGAACTGACTCTTTGTATGTTCCGTTGTTCTAGTAATAGTATTAGTAACTTCCTAAACTATACCTATTATAGTTTACTAGCAATGTTGTTTGTATGAATGAACATGTTTGTATACGTTTGCTACCCAAAGGTATTGGACTGGATGAAGGACTTTTATATATATGTACATACACATAAAATATAACTAAGATTCAAACGACATTCGGACAAACAACCGATGCCCTAAGTCCACAACCAAACAAGGAACAAGAAGTAAGGCGAGATATCAGTCCTAAGTCCTTTCAATGCTACTTATATAACTATATCTATATAGATATGCATTTGACAAAATGTAAGTTTAAAAGAGTTTAATAAAGAGCTTTGCATATAAAATAGTTTGTAAAACGATTTGAAGCAATTTGATTTATAACATAGTTTAAAGTTTAAGAAATCCATTTGTTTGATAGTTATTAATCACATGTGATTGATATAATTGTTGGGTTTTGAGCATTCTAACACTCCTATGGTGTACATGCAACCCTATAAACCTTGGATCTATGTTTTCTCTATTATACATGCAAATATTAACTATTCCAAGGTTTCATCCTAACTAGCATATTATGAAGCACCTATACTACAAAGTTCTAGTTAGATGACATACCTTTTGATGTAGCTTGATGTCTTCAAGCTTTAAGAGCTTAGCCCCAATAATGTGGAAGCCTCAAATGGAATCACAAATCACCAAAACACCTTGGAAGAACAAGAGAGAATATGTATGCACACTAAAATCGGCCCACTCTTATTTTCACACACTTGTCCCAATTTTGTGAGCCAAGAACCCCTTTATATATTATGGAGGATTAGGGTTACATCCATGTAAACCCTAATACCCATGACCCTTCATTTACATAGGATCCATGGGTTAAAAGCTCCATGGACCATCCATGAAAGCTTAGCCCAACCTAAACGAACTTGGCCCATTCCATATATATAAGAGTCCATCTTTTTAGATTTGAGAAACTTTTATCTTTCTGCCTAATTTGATTCTTCTCATTCGTTCTGCCATACATTGAGACTTTTCCAATGTTTCAAAATTATACTTAAACTTGTAAGTATAACCATATTTACTAAACATTAGTAAATCAAATAGTCTTAACGAGCTTTGTGGTGGACATGACCAGTGCACAAGAATGTGTACTCGATCCCTTTAGTCCTTCACTTGACTCACATATCCATGTGAACAAGTAATTAGTCTTGATTTTCCAATGCTTGAAAGTTCTCATTCATCATACTATTCAACTTGCATGATTCCAAGTTTCGGTCCAATTGAAACTTGGGCGATGAGGAACTTTCCTGATTTGGTAAATTTAGACACTGCCACAAATGAAAGAATCAAATCCATTTTCCAATATTGCTGTCAGTGGAATCATATAAGCAACAAATTTCCACAAATGCCATTGTAAGGATACTTCAAATAAATAAAATTAAACAATTTTCTTTTATTTTAAAACTTTGCGGAAAAACTTATCCTTACAATCCACATGGAAAATTGTTGTTATCTATTCCTTAGCAATATATCATAACTTCTTAAGCAACTGCTCAAAATTCTGATGTGATCGAAATCCACCTTCGCGATCAGAATCAGCATATACTTCCTTTAAGATTTCTCTCTATTCTTTGATTCTTAAAACATCAACATGTGACCTAGTCACATCATGTAATGAGGATCTCAGAATAGAACTTAACAAAGTTAGATAATGGGCTCTACCTGATGTAGAGTCAAACTTATTGACTTTAACATCCTTAGGTAAATTTGGCAGCTTTGCAATCAACGCCCCTTCCTTTGGCAAAATAAACATATGGACCCTTTGGTAATGGGACTATCTCAGACTTAGCCTTTCTCTTTACCATTTGGTCAACCGGGTTGACTATGGCCAATCCCTTTCCATTGGGAAGAGAATGCTTTTTCTGGATTTCCAGTGTCACCATTGTCACTGTCCATAAAGTTTTTGGGAAGTTGATCTTCTAATCAAATTTGCTTTACTATCGTTCCAAATCATTGTTGATTCAGCAGCACCAAGCAAATAGATATGATCATTAAGGTTCATGTCATATTCTGTTTCATAGTAGTCCCAAAGGAACTCACTATGTGACTTAGAAAGTGATTGAACATCCAACTTTCTCAAGACTTTGACACCCAACTCTCCCGGCTTGTCAATATGTGACTTCATCTCTAAGATGTGATCACACATAGACCTTGCTTGCCATTAGGGCTTGAGTGACCTTGAACTTGTGGGTTAGGGAGAATAATTGGAGGAGGTGGAGGAAGAGAAGTATGACTTCCATGAGCCAAACTCGGGAAGTCATATTCATTAGGAAAGCTTGGTTTGGGAAGATCATTGTTGTCTAAACCAGACATCAACAATGGGAGAAGTTCACGTAAAGTTGATTTAAGTCCTTAATATAACACCCAATATGATATATTAAGGCTAGGACCCAACAAACTATTTTATAACTTGGAAGAGGGATGTGGTAATCCAAGCTATAAAATATTTGAAGGTAGGTGAATGACGATTCACCAATTTCCACCAAGATAAACGAAATGTATTATTAAATTTTAATTGGTTTTGAAACTCCTAGATTCTTTTGAGATTCATTGAACTTTTCAATGGCATGTTTCAATCTCGAGTGTGCCCTTCAGGTTTTGTGACTGCGATGTCGAGGATCACAAAACAAGGTATGAAGTAACCATGCAAATATACTTGGTACCCTTAATATTTACCCCTCAATCCATGTGCCGGTTAACCACACACGCTCCACCAATGCTATGATAAACATTAAGTTACCCTTTGCCTACCTTTTTAAATCAATCTAGTGTGCCGGTTAACCACACACGCTCCACTAACTGACTTAAGAAAGTGCAAAGTGTAATTTCATGGGTTAGCACCAAATTCACATTTTCCTAAGTAACTAAGATTGGGAATTTATAAATGTTTAGTTACTTAGTATTTGTCATTAATACTTTTCATGAAGGGAGAATTATAGTCCTTGTCCTACCCGTTCGGCTAACGACCCCCCCACCGGTCAAGGAAGCGGTGGGTGAGAGTGGACACCCATTAAACTGCCATTTTATAGGCAGTAACCTTATACCCCCCTTATAGACCGGCTTCGTAAATGAGGCCTACTAACGGTAAGACGACTTGCTCTTATACATATAATATATTAAACTTTTAATATTATAATAGTATAAGGGTGTATTTTAGACATTTAAAATACTTGGTGGTTTAATCTATTAATTAAACTAGACTTTTAATTTAATTAAACTCAAACCATATATTTATGGATTAATAATACTCTTTTAATTAAACGCTTTAATCAACTATTAATAAAGTCCATAAGAGTTAATTTGAACTATTCAACAAAACATCATAATTCCAATTATTAAACTCAAAATTAAAACCATTTAATTAATTGATTAAGTTATGAACCTAAGAGTTTTAGAATTCAATTCTTTTTTTCATAAAAAACTTTTCTCAAATTCCAAAACTTGAGGGCAAGTTTTGTAATTCTTGAAAACCTTTGGATTCCATAACTTATGGAATTAATGGTGTTTTATGATGAAACTTTCCATGTTCCATAACTTAAGAACAAGTTATGGAATTCTTTAAAACATTAACATCAAATTTTGTAACTCCATAAAAACTTTGAATCAAATTTTTTTTTTAAAAAAAAAACTTTCATATCCATAACTTATGGAAGTTTCAAAAACCCTTAAGATCACAACTTTAAAAAAAACTTTTGAGCTCCAAAATTTTATGACAAAATATGTAACTCCTTAAAACATTTAGATCAAACTTTTAAAACTAATAAAATAATCATATCATTTTATCTTTTACTAAATTTGACCTAATTCAACTCATATAACAAATGATTCAAATTTTACAAATAATTCGTTTTTCACAAAACAAGTAATTATCTTAAAATTTAACAAACGTCATGTTTTTTTTTCCTTTTTTTTTCACATTGAAAATAAAACATTTGCATCAATATAACAGAAAACAACCAATGGCTCTAATACCACTGTTGGGTTTTGAGCATTCTAAGACTCCTATGGTGTACATGCAACCCTATAAACCTTGGATCTATGTTTTCTCTATTATACATGCAAATATTAACTATTCCAAGGTTTCATCCTAACTAGCATATTATGAAGCACCTATACTACAAAGTTCTAGTTAGATGACATACCTTTTGATGTAGCTTGATGTCTTCAAGCTTTAAGAGCTTAGCCCCAATAGTGTGGAAGCCTCAAATGGAATCACAAATCACCAAAACACCTTGGAAGAACTTGAGAGAATATGTATGCACACTAAAATCGGCCCACTCTTATTTTCACACACTTGACCCAATTTTGTGAGCCAAGGACCCCTTTATATATTATGGAGGATTAGGGTTACATCCATGTAAACCCTAATACCCATGACCCTTCATTTACATAGGATGCATGGATTAAAAGCTCCATGGACCATCCATGAAAGCTTAGCCCAACCTAAATGAAATTGGCCCATTCCATATATATAAGAGTCCATATTTAATTAGTTCTTTTTGATCACTTAATTAATTCTAAATTAATTCTTGATCAATACTAATTAAATAATATCATTCCATATTAATATATTAGAACTTATAATATATTAATATAAATCATAAATATACTATTCTCAAAAGACTATCCATATAAATTTTGCTGGTGAAGTGCAACCAAAATGGACCATGCCAGGTCGGGTCAAGTACATACCAAATATAGTTATGGACTTAGACATTAATCCAACAATAATAGCTATAATAGTTCAACTTGTATTCCCCCCCCCCCCCCCATAAAAGCATTTTGAATCATTTAAAAGATAAGTTAAGGGGTATGAACTCACCTGTAGTGAGTGGTATGAATGAAAAATCAGGTTGTAGGATGCTACGTGCTAAGTGTAGACTTGAGCACAACGGATCCTAATAAGCATATACCGGCACATATATGAATATAATTAGTCTATATACCACTAATCATGAAAGGAAAACACCCTAGGACTTAGAAAACACTTACATTTAAGTGTTAGAAGCATCAAAAGTCTCCTGAAATGGGTGTACGGCCGTACAGGGTCGTGTGCGGCCACCTGGTGTGCTGCCCATTGGGTGTGCGGCCAGGTGTGTGTGGTCAGGGAGTGTGCGGCCGCACACTCCTATGAAAAATGGTCAAAAACATGTTTCTAAGGTCATATCTTGTATCCCTTAAGTGTGTTTGATCGTTTTCTAGCATACTACTTGAGTTTGAGGCCTTAAAGCACCAATATAAGGGGTGTACGACCACAAGAGTGTGTGCGGCCGCACACTCCTTGAAGATCGAGTTGTGGACATTTACTAAGGCTCAAATATAGCTAAACACATCTAGGAGTAGGGTACTTACAATGTAGAAGCGTATAGGGGTGTTTGGAGCCCAAGAACTTAGTAGGTGTTCTTGGTTTTTTTGAAGAACACTTGAAGATCTAAACAAAAGGAGTAGTTTCATGGATGAAATTGTGTATTGTTACTAGGAAGTGAATGAATCAACTAAAAATAAGGAGAAACACTTACCACTTGAAGATCTATTAATGCAATGGATGATGTTGTTGCTTGTTTACTATTATGCATTGTTGTGATACTGTACATGACGTCCTCCGCCCCCGAACGTTTCCGTAGTTTCGGTTTTGGGGTGTGACATGAAGTTTGATGCCTGCACCTTTTCTGACAGGGCCCTGACATGGTAGAATAGCCATGTTAAGTCACTGACCCTATCAGTGGCTAACTCAATAGGTTGGGAGAACCTAAAAGAGTTAATGCTGGAAGAATATTGCCCCTTGGGCGAAGTTCAAAAGCTGTAACAACAACTATGGGAGCTCGCGATGGTCGGCTCAGACATAGTGGCCTACACTGACCGGTTCAGCGACCTAGCGGCTCTATGCCCCGGGATGGTTACCCCAGAGAGCAAGAAGATAGAAATATACATATGGGGTCTAACTGCCCCGATCCAAGGAGATGTGCTCTCTTCTAACCCAACATCATTCGATAGTGCTAAACGTCTGGCTCAGCGGCTCATCGACCACGGAGTCCGCCATGGTGTGGAAGTCCCCGTTCCCTAGCCATTAAGGGAAGAGGACAATAGCCAGAAGTCAGGGAACAAGAGGAAGAAGAAGCGAACAACACAGGAACCCCCGCAAGAGCAACAAACAAGTACTATGTACGCCGCCACAACACCTTCTACTCCAACATCTGCCAGTCGATATGCTGGAACCCTCCCGATGTGTGGAAAGTGCAACTATCACCACACCGGAGTATGTCTGGAAATGAAGTGTCTGAACTGCCACAGAAAGGGACACACAGTCTGTTTTTGTAGGGCACCGGCTCAACCGATCTCCCAAGTCCCCGGAAATGAAGAAAACCACGTCTGCTATGGCTGTGGTGAGACTGGACACTACCAGGAGGACTGCCCGATAACAAAGAACTCTGGAGCAGATGGATGAATTCTGATGATTACCGCAAGAGAATCAACCCCAGAGTCGTCAACGAGCAGCGGTACGTCTTCGATCTATGAATTACTTTAAAAATTAATTTATGTTATATAAGATTAAAACTTGGGGAGAACACTTAAATGTAATTATAATAACTCACTTATCGAAATAGGTCACAGTATTCAAAAGAACTAAGATATCCGTTCTGAGAAGCTATGACGGCTTAGTATATACATTAAAGGTTGTGCATAGCTAAGATTTTGCAGACTTCGAGTGAGTGATTCCGCCTTAATTCTTGTTCCTTGTTTGGTTGTGGATTTGAGGCAGAGTTACTCAGTTGACCGTTCAATTCATCTTAGTTATTCATAACTTGTATATTCCAGGCGATCGTAGTGGTACCAAAGAGGATCGTAGTTTAAGTATCGGTACTAGATAACAAAGCACTTTCGCGGTATGTACGAGCACATCGCGGTACGATACGTAGAAGTGTTAACATTAGGGGGAAAACAGAAAGAACTAGAACATTTACAAAGAGTACATTGTCGAACACACTAGGGAAGTACATCAGCGTATAACATACATTTCTTCCAAATTGGCCAAACTTTGTTCAGTAAAGAGTCCGTTACTATCATTCGTCATGAGTTGGCGTGGTCCTAACCATACTAAGTTCAAATGATTATATCGTCGCGACCGTCACATGCACAAAACCTTCTTCATTCGTAACGACAGTCCGACCTGAACCTTAGTTTTGTCTTTCGTATTCTAAAACCCGGAAGTACTTGTGCGAAGAGTACTTTGTCCTCCGAATCCATTCCATCGTATATTCCGCAAACCTTTCCGAAATACCACTCGTCTAACAGACCAAGTTCGAGCACAGAGGCTAAGGACGAATACAGCCCACCTATTACTATTTAGTGTATACGCAAGGGTGGTATATGATTATGATTACGCAGATCTAGTATGTGTGTTTCCGCCCTATCTCCTATTCCTTGTTTGGTTGTGGACCTGGGACAGAGTCACACATCCGACCGTCTTACTAATCCTAATTATATACGACTTGTATACACAAGGTAAGGATAGATGGACCAAGTATGAATACTATCATGAACGGAAAGGCAAAGTGCCAGGTCTACGAGTGGGTATTCTGCCAATCAGAGGAGCGCAACCCCAATGGTACTGCTAAGAAAGCTAATTTCGGGACGAAATTCCATCTAACTGGGGGATGATGTGATAACCCGAAAATTCTTTCCTTGTAAAGTCCAACTATTCAACTCAACTGAGTGTCAGACTCATTTCTAATGAGTTCTAGCCTTATTAAGGGTCATTCTAAGAAGTTTTAAGCCTAGTACACTTAAGGAATGAGTGTTAGAATGTACCTGCTAGAGTCACTGCGCAACATTCAAGCCTTAAGACCACCAAAAAGGAGTTCACGGCCAAAGCACATGAGTTTACGGCCATAAAGTCAAGGTTGGCCGTAAACTCCCCTATAAGTCTCCATTTCCTTCACTTTTCCTTCATTCTCACACTTTCAACTCAAGAATAGTTCCATTCTCTCTCAAGTATCATCGAGATTTTCATTCCCGATCTTCAAAAAGTAAGTGATTCTTCCCTCTAGTTGTTGATTATCCTTCTTACTCATGAATCACCTTTTTGATTTCATCCATGGAAATCAACTTTTTGCTAGATCTTCATCTTTCACCAAGAACACACACTTGTTGTTGGTGGCCGAAAACTCATCTAAGGCCTCAAAAGTGTGAGTATTCCATCTATCTTCTAGTTATCCATGTTAAGCACTAGATCCTAGCCTTGAAACATCACCAAACTCAACATCAATGAGAGTTTACGGCCAGGAGCAATCTCCTTTGGCCGTAAACCCTAATTATGGCCAAGTTTTGAGCCCTAAACACTTCTAGACACTAGCTATCCTTTGGGACACATGAACCTTTGAGAGCCCTTGCCTTTAAGACCCAAAAAGACACCATTTGGAGAGTTTATGGCCATACACATTTGGTGTGGCCGTAAACACCTCAACAACTCCTAAAAGGTTAGTTTTGCTCACCCTCTTGTAGAGCAATAGTCCCTCAAGCTTCCGTACCATTCAAAAACCCTCTTATGCACCTTTTACCATGAGTTTACGGCCTAAATCTCCATGGCCGTAAACCCATGGCCGTAAACACCATTTAGTGGCCTTAAACATCCCTTAGATGAATCACATGTGATTCTAACACTTGGTCTAAGTGTTTCCAAGTCCATAGGGGTGTTTCCTTTCATATAGTTGCTTATAAACACAATATTCATGCCAAAATATATGCCATTATATGCCATTTAGGACTCGTTGTGTCTCGGTAATTCATTCGTGGAACTTCTCATCCTTACGCACTTATTCGATTGAATCACCCACATAAGGTGAGTTCATACCCCTATAATGAATCTTTTAACTGTTTTAAATGCTTTTAAGGGGGGGGGGGGATACAAGTTGAACACAATGATAATTGTGTAATTATTTGTTATAAACATCTTTCAAAAGATTGCTTATGTCTTTTATAAGCGATCAAAACATTTCAAAAACTCTTTTAAAGTTATGTTACTTGATAGTTTAACAAAACTCCGTTTTTAAAGTACCAGCATAACTTAGTAGAAAAATGAGTCTTTTCAATAACAGTTCAAGTAAAATGCTAGTAAACTATAAGGGGTATAGTTTAGAGGTTCAGTTCATACTAGATGCTAGAACATACTATAAAGAGAAACAGGGAGGTACATACAATACACGATAACATAAAGAGAAACAGGGAGGTAGATACAATACACGATAACATAAAGAGAAACAGGGAGGTAGATACAATACATCAGAGAGACATACTATACACTATACATGATAACAGAACGAACATACTAAGATGCTATAGCATAAGAACACTACAGGATCTAACTATACCAATGAATCACTAACTCATTGTTCTAAACAAAAGGTGATAGTAAAATTGGGTATACATGATCATATAACTTTAATGTGAGCCTACTTCACGGCCCAGCAACAGGTTTGCTGAAGTCGCGTTTGGTTCCCACAATCTCTTGCAGGGAGAGCGTATAGTATGGGAACTATACATCACATTATGACCTTAATTTAACAAACAAGTTTGAAGGTAATCAATACCGCAGGCTGTCAGTTCATAAGACAACTGAGTAATTATATTTTCCAAATACTTTCATTTTGTGACAGTTCCACTTGAAAGTTAATGCAAACTATTTTCGAGTCAAGATAGTTATAAACTAGGGAAAACTTACATTTTACAAACAAAAACAGAACAGTCGAGTCTACTACATTCAGTAGAAGGGGGCTTATAATGCTAACTTTATGATTCCTTAGTGTATGCATTCAGGGATATATATTAATCGGATCCGACAGGTAGTAGGATGTGTGCTTTCCGCTTCATTTCCTGTTCCTTGTTTGGTTGTGGGCTTAGAGCAGATACACCCAGCCTACTATCTATCCGATCTTTGATATATATATATATATATATATATATATATATATATATATATATATATATATATATGTTTCCGTGTACCCTAAGTAATCATAAGGGGTACCAGGTATGGGCCAGGTCATCGGACACTAATTCAATGCACCGCTTTCTAGTACAAAACATACTTTTCAAATAAAGAACCTTTGAATACAAAACTAGAAACTTACCAGTAAAGGGTTTAATCCATTTTATTAAACAAGTGTAAACTTAAAGGACCTAAGGTGGTTAATTCCATAATACCTTATATTATACATCAAGGCTATATATAATTAATATCTGATAGTTAGTTGGATGTGTGCTTTCTGCCTCATTCCATGTTCCTTGTTTGGTTGTGGGCTTAGGGCAGACTCACACAATTAACTATCTGTTCGATATTAGATTATATATATAACTAGTATAAACTAAGTGATTATAGAAGGAACCACTGTGGTTACCATTTTAATTATAAGAAATAAGGGTTTTCTTAAGGAATCATTTCATCAAACTAAAGGAACAATTACAGTTAACTCCGTGAGTACCAAGCGAATACGCCAAGGTTATATACAACGATGACCTAACAAACAATGGGATGTGTGTCTTCCGCCTTATTTCCTATTCCTTGTTTGGTTGTGGGCTTAGGGCAGATACACACAACCGATTATTTGTTTACTCTTGGTTTTATATAACTTGTATTCATTTAATACTCATAGAAAGGATTGTAGAGTCATTTTTACTTATCTTTCAACAAATCAGGAAATATAGGATTTTCTGGAGGAACAGGCAAACTTTTCTAAATAGAACTTACTACAACTTACTATAACTTTCTACAACTTTCTTACTACTTACTACATCACTAAAATCTTATGAACTCACCAGCTTAAATGATGATCTACGCTTTCAAAATAACTTGTATTCTCAGGAGACCAGTAGACAGGTTCGCACACTGGGATTCAGAAGATGGAGCAGTATAGCTTCATGTCTTTTTGTTATTTGCTATGTATTCTATGTTTTGTGAACCACATACTTTGTAAACACTTTCTTACTAATGAAATGGTTGTTTATTACTTTGAATACTATGATGCAGGTCTTGTGATACTAAACATGACGTCCTCCACCCCAGAACGTTTCCGTCGTTCCGGTTTTGGGGTGTGACAGAAAGCACACATCCAACTACCTATCGGGTATTAATTATGTATAACCCTGATGTATAAACTAAGGTATTTAGAATTAACAACCTAAGGTCCTTTAAGTTATGCTGGTTTAATAAAGTGGATTAAACCCTTGTTTCGTGGTAAGTTTATTGTTTTGTCTACCAAAAGTTCTACTTAAAAGTATGTTTTGTACTAGAAAACGGTATATTGAATTTGTATACTACGACATGGCCCATACCTGGTACTCCTTATGATTACTTGGTGTATACAGAATATATGTATAGCTAAGATCGAATAGATAGTAGGCTTGGTGAATCTGCTCTAAGCCCACAACCAAACAAGGAACAGGAAATGAAGCGGAAAACACACATCCTACTACCTGTCAGAATATATATATAGCTAAGATCGAATAGATTATAGGCCCCTTTCTACTGATTGTATTATGACTCGACTGTTCTGTTTATCGATTGTATCGATGTACGTTTTCAGTTGTCTTTCAAACTAAAGTACTGATTACCTTAATTTAGTTTGTTTTATTAAGGTCATAATGTGATGTGATTGTACCAATACTATACGCTCTCCCTGCAAGAGATTATGGTTACAAAACACAACTTCAGCAAACGAATTGCGAAGTCGTGAAATAGTCTCACATTAAAGTTATATGATCATGTATACCCAATTTATTATCACCTTTTGTTTAGAACAATGCGTTAATGATCATTGGTATAATTGGATCCTGGTTTGTTCTTCTGTTATAGTATCTTAGTATGCTCTTTCTGTTATAGTATCTTAGTATGCTCTTTCTGTTATAGTATCTTAGTATGTTCCTTCTGTTATCGTGTATTGTATCTTCCTCCCTGTTTCTCTTTATAGTATGTTCTCCCTGTTCTAGTGTCTAGTGTGAACTGAAACTCTAAACTATACATATTATAGTTTACTAGTATCTTTACTTTGAACTGTTACTAACTTGAAGAAAAGACTTATTTATCTACTGAGTTATGATTATACTTTAAAAAGTGGATTTTTGTGAACTCTAAAGTAACATAACTTTAAAATAGTTTTTGAAATGTTTTGATCATGTATAAATACATAAGCAATCCTTTAAAAGATGTTTATAGCAAAACATTTACACAATTATCATTGTATTCAACTTGTATTCCCCCCCTTAAAAGCGTTTAAAACAGTTGAAAGGTTGATTATAGGGGTATGAACTCACCTTATGTGGGTGATTCAACCGAATATGCGCGTAAGGATGAGGTGTTCCACGAATGAAGTCCCGAGACACAAACGAATCGTTCTGGAGGCTTGAAGAGGGTTCACAACCACCAAGAACAAGTGTGTGTTCTTGGTGTTCTTGGTGAAATGGATGAAGATTTGAACATATTCTTGAAGATCGGGGTGAAAAGCTTGATGACAGTTGAGAGAAAACTCGAGTTCTTGACTTGGAAACTGAAGGAATGACTTAGAAACAGAAGGATATCATACTTATGGAGGGGATGTACGGCCAACATGCGTGTACGACCGTACACTCATGTGTACAGCCGTACATTCATGTGTACGGTCGTACACTCATGTGTACGGCCGTACACTCCCTCTGATGGAGTTTTCGGCTCGATTTCAATGCGAAGAACTTTAGCTGACACTTCCCTAAACCCAATGTTTGAATGTACTGAGCTTAGAACCCTTAAACAGACTCTAAACAATGCTAATTGATAGCAGGAACGGGTCTGACACTCGGTTGAATTGAATAACTGGACTTTACAAGGCAAAAAATTTCGGGTTGTCACAAATACAAGTGGACCCATCCAAAATAAAGGCAATCGAGAAATGGTCAGCACACAAAACGCCTACAGAAATCCGCCAATTCTTAGGCCTTGCTGGCTACTATCGGAGGTTCATTCAGAATTTATCCCGAATTGCTAAGCCACTTACCACCCTGACACAAAAGGGTGTAACTTTTAGCTGGGAAGAGAAACAAGAAACAATGTTCCAAACACTGAAACAAGCCATGTGCAGTTCACATATCTTGTCTCTTCCTGAAGGAATAAAAGACTTCATAGTTGTCACACTCCAAAACCGGAACGGCGGAAACGTTCAGGGGTGGAGGACGTCATGTACAGTATCACAACAATGCAAAGTAGTAAACAAGTAACAACATCATCCATTGCATTAATAATATAATTTCATACAAGTGTGTTCTGTCAAGTTAAATAGACACCAAAAATATGTATCAAAATAAAAGATGAGTCTTGAACGAGCTCCATCTTCTCAAAACCTAGCACCGGTACCTGTCTACTGGTGACCTGAGAATACAAGTTATTTTGAAAGAGTTTATCAGGTTTAAAGCTGGTGAGATCATAAGTATATTAGTGTATGTATTTGTATGAAAGCATTTGTAAGATGTTTGTAAGATGTTTGTATAAGTTTGTAAAAGTTTGAATTCTCCTAGAAAACCCTATGTTTCCTACTAAAAGTAGCCTTCTACCAAGGCATCTAGTGTCTGTGTGTGTGTCTCTTGTAAGAGTATGTATTTTCCCAAATCTGACTATCATTAAACAAAAATATAGTTTTTACATTACTGTTCATTGTGTGAATGTTCACAAAGTGAATGTAATGGGAAAATGAAATAGTACTGTAGTGTTGTATTAAGTAACTACTGCTGTACTAACTAACTTAAACCAATTGTTATTTTAAAGTACCATGTGAGTGGCCTGTACCCTGCTACCGACTCATAGAAAAACGACGATGTAAGACGTCGTAAGAAATGACGTTTGGCACCCGTAGACTTGCAAGTCCCACTGTAGCGAGCAGCAAGGTGTAGGATAGTCAATCCAGTATAGATCTATACACAAACTCATACGCTCCCCAATTAAGGAGATTCTGGATACAAAACGGTCATGGCAGGTGGTGCCATGCCCCGTTACGTGGCTCACATAACTGTAATAATGTATATGTAATGTATGTGCTAGCTGTATTGTGTGTTCTTCCTCTGTCTAGCCTGTATGTATGTTCTCTCTGTATGGTATTGTTTGTTTCTCTTCACTATGTGTTATGTTTGTTTCTCATCACTATAAGTTATGTTTGTTTCTCATCACTATAAGTTATGTTTGCTTCTCATCACTATAAGTTATGTTTGTTTCTCATCACTATAACTTATGTTTGTTTCTCATTACTATAAGTTATGACACATATATGAACTGAATCATTGTATGTTTCATTGGTCTGGTAATAGATTTGTAACATCCTAAACTATACCTATTATAGTTTACTAGTAATGTTGTTTGTATGTATGGACATGTTTGTATACCCTTGCTACCCAAAGGTATTGAACTGGAAAGAAATAACCTTTTATATCTATATACATATACATAATATATAACTAGGATTCAAACGACCTTCGGACAAATAACCCTGATACCCTAAGTCCACAAGCAAACAAGGAACAGGAAGTAAGGTGAGCTATCAGTCCTAAGTCCTTTCAATCCTACTTATATAACTATATCTATATAGATACACTTTTAACAGAATCTAAGTTTAAAAGAGTTTAAGTAACAATATTTGACATGTAAAAGGGTTTGACAAAAGCATTTGGTATGAAAAAGAGTTTGTAAAACAATTTGAAGTAAAACAGTTTGGTAACACAGTTTGAAATGTAAGAATTCCACTTGTTTGGTAGTTATTAATCACATGTGATTGATATAATAACTATAATTGTTCAACTTGTATCCCCCCCCCATAAAAGCATTTAAAACATTTAAAAGGTTAATTAAGGGGAATGAACTCACCTGTAGTGAGTGGTTTGGATGAACGGAATGTATAGGATGCTAAGTGTCAAGTGAAGACTTGAACACACACAAGGATCCTAGTTAACATATAATTACACATATATGTATCCAATTAGTCATTAAACAACTAATTAACCAAGTTAATGTTGGATTAATGTCTAAGTCCATAACTATATTTGGTATGTACTTGACCCGACCCGACATGGTCCATTTGGGTTGCACTTCACCGACACAATTTATATGGATAGTCTTTTGAGAATAGTATATTTATGATTTATATTAATATATTATAAGTTCTAATATATTAATATGGAATCATATTATTTAATTTGTATTGATCAAGAATTAATTAAGTGATCAAAAAGAACTAATTAAATATGGACTCTTATATATATGGAATGGGCCAAGTTCATTTAGGTTGGGCTAAGCTTTCATGGATGGTCCATGGAGCTTTTAACCCATGGATCCTATGTAAATGAAAGGTCATGGGTATTAGGGTTTACATGGATGTAACCCTAATCCTCCATAATATATAAAGGGGTCCTTGGCTCACAAAATTGGCACAAGTGTGTGAAAATAAGAGTGGGCCGATTTTCGTGTGCATACATATTCTCTCAAGTTCTTCCAAGGTGTTTTGGTGATTTGTGATTCCATTTGAGGCTTCCACACTATTCGGCCTAAGCTCTTAAAGCTTGAAGACATCAAGTTACATCAAAAGGTATGTCATCTAACTAGAACTTTGTAGTATAGGTGCTTCATAATACGCTAGTTAGGATGAAACCTTGGAATATTTAATCTTTGCATGTATAATAGAAAAAACATAGATCCAAGGTTTATAGGGTTGCATGTACACCATAGGAGTGTTAGAATGCTCAAAACCCAACAGTGGTATCAGAGCCAGGTTGTTTTCTGTTATATTGATGCAAATGTTTTATTTTCAAGTTGAAAAAAAAGGAAAAAAAAAACATGACGTTTGTCAAATTTTAAGATAATTACTTGTTTTGTGAAAAACGAATTATTTGTAAAATTTGAATCATTTGTTATATGAGTTGAATTAGGTCAAATTTAGTAAAAGATAAAATGATATGATTATTTTATTAGTTTTAAAAGTTTGATCTAAATGTTTTAAGGAGTTACAAATTTTGTCATAAAATTTTGGAGCTCAAAAGTTTTTTTTAAGTTGTGATCTTAAGGGTTTTTGAAACTACCATAAGTTATGGATATGAAAGTTTTTAAAAAAAAAATTGATTCAAAGTTTTTATGGAGTTACAAAATTTGGTGTTTATGTTTTAAAGAATTCCATAACTTGTTCTTAAGTTATGGAACATGGAAAGTTTCATCATAAAACATCATTAATTCCATAAGTTATGGAATCCAAAGGCTTTCAATAGTTACAAAACTTGCCCTCAAGTTTTGGAATTTGGAAAAAGCTTTTTATGAAAAAAAAGAATTGAATTCTAAAACTCTTGGGTTCATAACTTAAACAATTAATTAAATGGTTTTAATTTTGAATTTAATAATTGGAATTATGATGTTTTATTGAATAATTCAAATTAACTCTTATGGACTTTATTAATAGTTAATTAAAGCGTTTAATTAAAAGAGTATTATTAAATCCATAAATAAAGATATGGTTTGAGTTTAATTAAATTAAAAGTCTAGTTTAATTAATAGATTAAACCATCAAGTATTTTAAATGTATAAAATACACCCTTATACTATTATAATATTAAAGGTTTAATATATTATATGTATAAGAGCAAGTCGTCTTACCATTAGTAGGCCTCATTCACGAAACCGGTCTATAAGGGGGGTATAAGGTTGTTGTCTATAAAATGGCAGCTTAATGGGTGTCCACTCTCATCCACCGCTTCCTTGACTGGTGGAGGGTCGTTAGCCGAACAGGTAGGACAAGGACTATAATTCTTCCTTCATTAAAAGTATTAATGATAAATACTAAGTAACTAAAGCTTTTATTAATTCCCAATCTTAGTTACTTAGGAAAATGTGAATAAGGTGCTAATCCATGAAATTACACTTTGCACTTTGTTTAAACCATTAGTGGAGCATGTGTGGTTAACCGGCACACTAACCTGGATTTAACAAAGTAGGCAAAGGGTAACTTAATATTTATCATAGTATCGGTGGAGCTCGTGTGGTTAACCGGCACATCGATTGAGGGGTAAATATTAAGGGTACCATGTATATTTTCATGGTTACTTCACACCTTGTTTTGTGATCCTCGGCATCCCAGTCACAAAACCTGAAGGGCACACTCGAGATTGAAACATGCCATTGAAAAGTTCAATGAATCTCAAAAGATCTAGGAGTTTCAAATCCAAGTAAAAAAACTTAATTAAATTATTTCGTTTTTCATGGTGGAAATTGGTAAATCGTCATTTACCTACCTTCAACTATTTTATAACTCGGATTACGACATCCCTCTTCCAGTTATAAATAGATTTATGGATCCTAGCCTTAATATTTCATATTGGGTGTTATATTAAGGACTTTAGATCAACTATCTTGAATATCTCCCAAAAGATGTCGAGTTCAGACATCTATGATCTTCCCAAATCTCTTAGAACTTTACTTCCTCCACCTCCTCCAATTATTCTCACTAACCCACAAGTTCAAGGTCACTCAAGCCCTATTGGCAATCAAGGTCTATGTGTGATCGCATCTTGGACATGAAGTCACATATTGACAAGCCGGGAGAGTTGCGTTTCAAAGTCTTGAGAAAGTTGGATGTTCAATCACTTTCTAAGTCACATAGTGAGTTCCTTTGGGACTACTATGATACAGACTATGACATGAACCTTAATGATCATATCTATTTGCTTGGTGCTGCTGAATCAGCAATGATTTGGAACGATAGTGAAGCAAATTTGATTAGAAGATCAACTTCCCAAAAACTTTATAGACAGTGACAATGGTGACACTGGAAATCCAGAAAAAGCATTCTCTTCCCAATGGAAAGGGATTGGCTATAGTCAACCCGGTTGACCAAATGGTAAAGAGAAAGGCTAAGTCTGAGATAGTCCCATTACCAAAGGGTCCATATGTTTATTTTTCCAAAGGAAGGGGCGTTGATTGCAAAGCTGCCAAATTTACCTAAGGATGTTAAAGTCAATAAGTTTGACTCTACATCAGGTAGAGCCCATTATCTAACTCTATTAAGTTCTATTCTGAGATCCTCATTACATGATGTGATTGGGTCATATGTTGATGTTTTAAGAATCAAAGAATAGAGAGAAATCTTAAAGGAAGTATATGCTGATTCTGATCGCGAAGGTGGATTTCGATCGCATAAGAATTTTGAGCAGTTGCTTAAGAAGTTATGATATATTGCTAAGGAATAGATAACAACAATTTTCCATGTGGATTGTCAGGATAAGTTTTTCCGCAAAGTTTTAAAATAAAAGAAAATTGTTTAATTTTGTTTATTTGAAGTATCCTTACAATGACATTTATGGAAAATTGTTGCTTATATGATTCCACTGACAACAATATTGGAAAATGGATTTGATTCTTTCATTTGTGGTAGTGTCTAAATTTACCAAATCAGGAAAGTTCCTCATCACCCAAGTTTCAATTGGACCGAAAGTTGGAATCATGCAAGTTGAATAGTATGATGAATGAGAACTTTCAAGCATTGGAAAATCAAGACTAATTACTTGTTCACATGGATGTGTGAGTCAAGTGAAGGACTAAAGGGATCGAGTACACATTCTTGTGCACTGGTCATGTCCACCACAAAGCTCGTTAAGACTATTTGATTTACTAAAGTTTAGTAAATATGGTTATACTTACAAGTTTAAGTATAATTCTGAAACATTGGAAAAGTCTCAATGTATGGCAGAACGAATGTGAAGAATCAAATTAGGCAGAAAGATAAAAGTTTCTCAAATCTGAAAAGATAGGAGAGTACTTTAGTATCATGTTTGTGATCATCTTAATGATTTAGAAATCATATCACAATTAGTCCTCTAAAGGTCATCATAGTGCATTCTTATGACTAAGAAGAGGAGTCATGAATTGTTGAAATGGTTAGATCAGGAAGATGAGTCATACTTCGTTCCAAAACAATTCTTAGAGTCATACTCCAAGATTGTAACTTGAGTGACATATCTTAAAGAAAGGTTTAAAACACTTGTCAAATGTAAGAGTAAAAGTGTCCTACTCTTGTACATTTGAAATTGCTAAGTTGTGATGTTTTGGATAAAACAAAGACCAACTAAGGCCAATTGTGTGAAGTGTTTGTCTTGATAAAGAATCTGCACTATCTCTTGAATATTTGGCAAGATAGTCTTATATGTCAAGAGGATAGTGGGAGTCTTAAAGATCCTAAAAAGAATTTCAAGAACTAATCAAGAATAAAACCTGAGGTTCTTCACTAGC
This sequence comes from Lactuca virosa, assembly GCF_052849685.1. Classification (NCBI taxonomy): domain Eukaryota; kingdom Viridiplantae; phylum Streptophyta; class Magnoliopsida; order Asterales; family Asteraceae; genus Lactuca; species Lactuca virosa. Next base: position 146,901,191 of record NC_136432.1, on the reverse strand, counting down.
ACACGAATTGAGGTTTATAACCTATCATGTTGACATATTCTGTGCCCATTCCATTTAAAGTTGGCTTTGCATAGCAGTTCTGAAAGTTCTCAATTGGTTGCATAACAACTTGGAAGCAATGACAGGCTCTGTACTGCCAGGTGGCAAGAAGTTAAGATTGCATAAGTTCAGTCCATATGAGTTTGGATTTGTCATTATCCTTGTCTTGTGACTATGGTTTTGACAATTCACATGGATAAGAACACATACACCATAAAATCTAAGGGTCATAAGGTTTCTCTCCGATTCATGAAAATAATGGTGAGGAAACACTTCCACCAAGTAGATTTGAAGCAGATGGCAAAAGGTCTAAACAATTGAGACTATGATTACGACATCCCTTTTCATAGTTCTGAAATTGTTTAGACACACATGAATGCTATCTAAGGAAAGGTGTATGATTTTGATAAAGTTTTATCAAAGCATCTCGTATCAGAAATCTAAACTTTGGTAAGAAAGTCAATAAAGTATTGATTTCTAGAAGTCCAGCTGATTTCTGAGTACATGTCAAAGCTAGTGGGATCATAAGTGTTATGCTAATAATCATCATGTTAGTGGGAGCATGATAATTATTTTTAGTGTTGCAAGTTAGCAATGTTAATTATAGAAAACAAAAGTTTCAATTCGTGAGGCTGCAGGGATTGAAAAAGTTGTTTTGCTATAATTAAGGGAGAGTATATACTTCATTTCAGTTCTAAAGGCTTAGATTGAGACCTTAATCATCTTTAGTCAAGAATATATATATATATATATCTATATATATATATATATATATATATATATATATATATATATATATATATATATATAATTTCATGTTGGATTGGTTCAACTTAAGGAAATTCTATATATTGCGTTCTCAAAATTCGATTATGATTACGGCATCCCTCTTCATAGTCAAATTTTGAAAACATGGCAAATAAAAATATTGTAGCAAAAGACTGGTCTAGAATCATGTCTTTATGTGAGACATCATGAATCGTGTACCATTTGCTTTGGGTACAGGATCGATTGCATGTGCTATAATATTTGTCATTTCTAAATTTTTCCAAATGCCCAGAGGCATTAAGAAGGGAAAAGGTCTACAATTGGATATTACTAAAATGATTAAGCAATTGTCGAGGACAATCTGAGGTTTACCAAAGATTGGTTGCTAAGGGACAGTTGGAAGTATAGTGCTAATTTTGGAAGGACCATATTGACATATTTTGAAAAGAGGCATCTCTTATTAAGAAGTGATAGTCAAAATGAGAATATGGAGTTGTCTCCATAGGTGGAAGTTATCTGTGTAAGATTAGAAAACTTAATCCAAGAAGCATGTCCAAAGCAATGTACTTTGAATATGAGACTTAGTTTCCATGGAGTTGATCTCAATTGGAATACCTTATAATGACTGTTGACAAGTCTTTGTGACTTTGTACATATTCATTACAGGAGGGTCAGTGCATATAAGTTTAAAATCTAAACATATTTCGATAAATGATAGGAATTTGAAATTCTCACATTTTTCGATAAGGATTTGGGAGTGTGAAATTAGAATCATTGAAATTATGTTCAATTGGTTTATTTCACAAAGTAAGGATCATAGACAAACATAGAGTGCATACTTGGTGTATGGCAAAGCTATTGTTTAAGAAAAACATAGTGTACATGCTTGGAGCATGGGACAACTAGTGTTTTTAATTCAAGTATAAAGTTGATAAAACCGAAACAATTAATAATGAGTAATCAGTATGGTGATAAATAAAAGTGTTTATTTATATTCATAGGGTTTGATACCATATTTGAATCATTTATTCTTGTGTTTCACTTTGCATGTTTTGACTTCCAGAATAACTAAGTCGCTCTTCCTGAATGATTAAGTTATTCAAACCATCCATAGTCGGTCATATGTTGGAAGTAGATATGAATCAAGACTGTCATGGGTTGGTTTGTAGAGGTCGAAGTTGGTGGACAAAGTGGTGCTACAACACTCATGAGTGCTCATAAGTTCTGAGTATTGGATTCAACCCGCGCTCATTTGAATCACTTCATGGATTTTATCACGAGTGATCATGAGACGATAATATCTTATATTCTTCAAACCTAGAGATATGAGTTGTTACTATGAGTTGGTTATACATTGATTGCACGAAAACGCATTTGGTAACTCGATGTTATAAAACATGCCTTTGTGTATGATTCAACAAGTAGTAGAACAAGCCATATGAGTCGAAGTTTATCCATTCCTTTTACCTTCGGGATAAAAGCGATATTTGTGGGCCCCTCGATGATTTAGCGATGACACATGTGAGTGCTTGGCCAAGCCAGGACTGATTTGATTTGTTCAATCAGCCAGTCATCATAAATTGAAAATTGGGAAACAACAATTGGATAGAGAGAATGATTATAATCCACGTCTCAGTCCATATGATATCTAGAATGGAGGAATATATGATCCCTTATCTAGTGGACAAGTCATTGAGAAGGTCAGAGTTCGACAGCGGCTTTAAGAGCTACGATTGCCAGTTAGGTTTTAAAGTCATACTCAATAATAGTTTTAGACTTATCCAAGTGGGAGACTGTTGGATTAATGTCTAAGTCCATAACTATATTTGGTATGTACTTGACCCGAACCGGCATGGTCCATTTGGGTTACACTTCACCGGCATAATTTATATGGATAGTCTTTTGAGAATAGTATATTTATGATTTATATTAATATATTATAAGTTCTAATATATTAATATGGAATCATATTATTTAATTATTATTGATCAAGAACTAATTTAGAATTAATTAAGTGATAAAAAAGAACTAATTAAATATGGACTCTTATATATATATGGAATGGGCCAAGTTCATTTAGGTTGGGCTAAGCTTTCATGGATGGTCCATGGAGCTTTTAACCCACGGATCCTATGTAAATGAAAGGTCATAGGTATTAGGGTTTACATTGATGTAACCCTAATCCTCCATAATATATAAAGGGGTCCTTGGCTCACAAAATTGGCACAAGTGTATGAAAATAAGAGTGGACCGATTTTAGTGTGCATACATATTCTCTCAAGTTCTTCGAAGGTGTTTTGGTGATTTGTGATTCCATTTGAGGCTTCCACACTATTGGGGCTAAGCTCTTAAAGCTTGAAGACATCAAGCTACATCAATAGGTACGTCATCTAACTAGAACTTTGTAGTATAGGTGCTTCATAATATGCTAGTTAGGATGAAACCTTGGAATATTTAATATTTGCATGTATAATAGAAAAAAACATAGATCCAAGGTTTATAGGGTTGCATGTACACCATAGGAGTGTTAGAAAGCTCAAAACCCAACAGTTAAGACATCCTAAGACATGTAAAACACTTGATTTAAGTGCTTATAAGTGCTAAGGATTGCATTTAAGGGTTGTAGGACTTGGTTATTGAGTTTGGGGTCCAAGGGTAAACTCTTTTGGAGTTTACGGTTTTGGGACCAACTCACATTGAGTTTACGGTCGTAAACCCATGAGTTTACGGCCGTAAACTCATGGTACTTTGACCATTTTGTGTTTTGAAGCCTTACAGGTCATAAGAAGCATTCCTACTTCATGTTTAAGCCTTAGGAAGTGATTAGGGCACCATTTCACTCCTTTATGGAGTTTACGGTCCCTGGACCACTTCTCTTTGGGTTTACGGTCGTAAACCCAAATGATTTATGGTCTTTTTGTTATTTTGAGTTCCTAGCACATCAAGGAAGGGGTCTAGACTAGTTTCAAGGGTTGGTAAGGGACTAGGGCCACTTTGGCCCCTTTGTTAGGGTTTACGGTCCAAGGTGTTCTTGGACCGTAAACACCTTTGATCCTTTGATTCTTGGGTGTTTTCTTGATGATTAGAAGTGTAACAAGTCTTATAATACACTAGGATAGAAGTACTTACTAGGTAGAAGCTTGAAAAGGTGCTAAAAGTCCAAGAACACTAGTGTGTTCTTGGTGTTCTTGGTGAAACTTGAAGATCTACACTTTTGGAATGATTTCACGAATGGAATCATGTAAGATCACTAGATTAAGTAAGATATCAACTTTTTAGGGATAGAAACACTTACAAAGTTGAAGATTTTGAAGAAAAGTCCGATGATACTTTAGAGAGAAATGGGTTTTGGATCTTGAAAATGTGAAAAGTGGTAAATAATGACTAAGTATCATATTTATACCCCCTTTTAGGGTTTACGGCCGTAAACACCTTTTTTTAGGCCGTAAACTCCAAACTCTTGGAGTTTTGGGATATTATTGTTGCACAATAAACCCTAGGGCAACCTCTCTCCTGTTCTCTCCTGAAGTACTAACTTTAAAACACTCAAACTTATTCCAAAAAGCTTGAAAGTTAGCAGAAACTGTTCTGACTTCTATTGAATCGAATGGTTGTACATAATAGAAATTTTGGGTTGTCACATCATCCCCCCGTTAGAAGGAATTTCGTCCCGAAATTATAATTTAAGCAAATAAGTAGTTACAAATAACTAAGTAAAAAGACGAGGATATTTCAGTTTCATCTGATCCTCTCGCTCCCAAGTGAATTCAGGTCCTCGCTTGGCGTTCCAACGAACCTTCACTATCGGGATACCACTTTGTTTCGTTTGTTTGACTTCCCGGTCCATGATCTCTACAGGTTCTTCCACGAAGTTGAGGCTCTCGTTGATCTCGATCTCGTCGAGTGGGATTACAAGAGTCTCGTCGGACGGACACTTTTTCAAGTTCGAGACGTGGAAAGTAGAATGTACGTTACTGAGTTCGCGTGGTAAGTTAAGTTTGTAAACTACAGGGCCGATTCTTGCGAGAATCTCGAAAGGCACTATGTACCTTGGATTTAGCTTTCCACGCTTTCCGAAGCGTATCAAGCCCTTCCAGGGTGAGACCTTCAATAGAACATGGTCGCCCACCTGGAATTCCAACGGTTTCCTTCGTTTATCAGCGTAGCTTTTCTGTCGGTCTCTAGAGGCTTTCAATCGTTCACGAATCTGAACGATCTTCTCTGTCGTTTCCCGAATAATCTCCGGACCTGTGAGAGTGCTTTCAGGAACTCGTCCTTTAGCTAACTGGGTATCGCCCACCTCGGCCCATCACAGAGGGGATCTGCACTTTCAGCCATAGAGGGCCTCGAATGGAGCAGCATTTATGCTCGTGTGATAACTGTTGTTGTAGGAAAATTCGACAAGGGGTAAATGAGTATCCCATGCTTTCCCAAAGTCGATCACACAGGCTCGCAACATATCTTCCAAGGTTTGGATAGTCCTCTCACTTTGCCCGTCGGTCTGTTGATGGTAGGTTGTACTCATGTCCAACCTAGTTCCTGTGGAACTTTGTAGCGACTGCCAGAACCTCGAAGTGAACCTACTATCTCTGTCCGAGATAATGGATATGGGAACACCGTGCAGTCGTACAATCTCCCTAATGTAAGTTCTTGTAAGCTTCTCCATCTTGTATGATTCTTTGATAGGTAGGAAGTGTGCGGACTTGGTCAATCTGTCGACGATGACCCATATGGTATCAAGTCCACCCGTTGTCTTGGGCAACTTGGTTATGAAGTCCATAGTGATCCGCTCCCACTTCCATTCAGGTATCTCCGTTTGCTGGAGTAATCCTGACGGTTTCTGGTATTCGACCTTGACCTTGGCGCAAGTAAGGCATTTACTCACGAAGGTAGCAATCTCTGCTTTCATGTTAGGCCACCAGTAAAGCTTTTTAAGATCCAGATACATCTTATCTGAACCTGGGTGGACGGAATAACGAGTGTTGTGTGCCTCGTTCATGACCAAGTCTCTGAAACCACCGAGTTTTGGGGTCCAGATCCGATCCATGAGATAATAAGCTCCGCCACCCTTAACCTCCAAGTTCTTATCCATCCCTCTCAGGGATTCACCCGCCACATTTTCAGGTTTCGAAGCGTCGACCTGAGCCTCCTTAATTTATGTGGACAAGTGCGAATGGATAGTCATAGTCAATGATTTGACTCTACGACCAGAATATTCTTTCCGACTTAGGGCGTCAGCTACTACATTGGCTTTACCCGGATGATAACGAATTTCGCATTCGTAATCACTGAGTAGCTCGACCCACCGTCGTTGTCTCATGTTGAGCTACTTCTGGTCGAATATATGTTGTAGGCTTTTGTGGTCTGTAAAGATAGTGCTTTTTGTGCCATACAGGTAGTGTCTCCAGATCTTCAGAGCAAACACAACTGCTCCTAGTTCAAGATCGTGGGTAGTGTAGTTGACCTCATGTGTCTTCAGCTGTCTCGAGGCATAGGCGATGAACTTACCTCGCTGCATCAGAACACATCCGAGTCCTTGATTTGACGCATCGCAATAGACAACAAAGTCTTCTATCCCTTCGGGGAGGGATAGTATTGGTGCGGTGCACAAGGCTCGTTTGAGCGTTTGGAACTCTCTCTCCTGCTTCTCTTCCCAGTCAAAGGCCACGCCCTTCTAGGTCAGTGTTGTAAGAGGTTTCGCAATGCGGGAGAAATTCCGAATGAAACTGCGATAGTAGCCAGCGAGGCTTAGAAATTGACGAATTTTTGTAGGCGTCTTCGTTGCTGACCAGCTCTCAATGGCTTTAATTTTGGAAGGGTCCACGTGTATTCCTTCTTCGCTAACCACGTGCCCTAAGAATTCGACTCGTCGGATCCAAAATTCGCATTTCGAGAACTTCGCATAGAGCTTCTCCGAACGAAGTGTTTCTAAGATCTGTCGAAGATGTTGACTATGTTCCTCCTTACTTCGAGAGTAGATAAGTATGTCATCGATGAAGACGATGACGAACTGATCCAAGTAAGGACGGCACACCCTATTCATTAAGTCCATGAATACAGCGGGCGCGTTTCTTAATCCAAACGGCATCACTATGAATTCGTAGTGCCCATAACGAGTTCGAAAGGCTGTCTTCGGAACAACCTTCCCTAGCACTCGCAGCTGGTGATATCCGGATCTTAAGTCGATTTTGGAAAAGAAATTCGCCCCTTGAAGTTGGTTGAATAAATCGTCGATACGAGGCAAAGGATAACGATTTTTGACGGTCAGTTTGTTGAGCTCCCTGTAGTCGATGCACATACGAAACGATCCGTCTTTCTTCTTCACGAACAAGACTGGAGCTCCCCAGGGTGAGAAGCTTGGTCTTATAAAGCCCTTGCTGAGCAGTTCGTTAAGTTGACAGGATAGTTCTTGCATCTCTGCAGGTGCTAGACGATAGGGCGATTTGGCTACGGGAGTAGCTCCTGGGACTAAGTCAATTCTGAACTCGACTTGTCGTTGCGGAGGTAATCCTGGGAGTTCTTCTGGAAAGATGTCGGGAAAGTCGCATACTACTGGAATGTTCTGGATGTCTTTCGTTTCTTGGTTCACATCAACCACATGAGCAAGGAATGCGCGACATTCCTTTCGTAAGAATTTCTAAGCTTGAATGCTCGAGATGATACGAAGGTTCGTGCCGGGTTTGTCGCCATAAACTACTTGGGTTTCGCAAGATGGAAGATTAAGGCGTACAACCTTTTCGTAACACATGATGTCGACACGATGAAGACTCAACCAATCCATGCCGATAATGACGTCGAAAGTTTTAATTGAGACCGGCATGAGATCGATCGAAAATGAATGGCTATCTAAAGTTAGGGTACACCCTATGTATATACTGCTAGTGCTCTCTGTGTTTCCATTAGCCATTTCTACAGTGAACGGTTCTTTAAGTGCTCATGATTTTTGCTTAAGTAAATGAGCAAATTTTTGGTTCACGAAACTCCTCTCCGCTCCACTATCAAACAGAATGCATGCATAAGAGTTATCGAGGAGAAACGTACCAGTGACCACTGTGGGGTCGGTAACCGCTTCCTCGTAGCCTATGGCCAAAACTCTTGCCACTCGACCGGCATTCCCTGCCTTTGGGCAGTTTCTTTTGTAGTGGCCTACCACGCCACAACCGTAGCAAGCTTGGCCCACTCCTGTGCCGGGGACTTGGTTGATTGGACTCGCCAGAGCTTTACAAAAACGGGCTATGTGCCCCTTCCTATTGCAGTTCATACACTGCATTTCCCGGCAGGCACCGACGTGGTGAAAGTTGCATTTGTTGCACTTAGGCAAACTTCCAGCGTACTACTTTACCGGAGCAGCAGCGGCAGGTGCAATCGCAGCATGAACTGCCACGACCTGCTACTTTTTGGCAGCCTTCTTCTTCTTTTTGTCATCCCAGAACTTCCGCTTGGAATCAGCGGTTTTGGCAGGTTCTGAGATGGCTAGGGTCGTTGTTGCGGCCGGGGTACGAATCCCATGGTCTATAAGCCGCTGTGCCAATCGCTTGGCACTATCGAATGTAGTGGGGTTGGAAGCCAAAACATTTCCCTGGAATGGAGGCACCAGCCCCCATATGTATCTTTCAATCTTCTTCCCCTCTGTAGGAACCATGTTGGGACAGAGGGCCACCAGTTCACAGAACCTGGCGGTGTACGAAACTATGTTGGAGCCCTTCATGGTTAGGCTCCACAGTTCTTCCTCCAGTTTTTGGATTTCGCCCCTCCAGCAGTACTCTTCAACCATTAGCTCTCTCAGAGCTTCCCAGCCCATAGAATTTGCCACTATAAGGGATAGTGACTTGACATGGCTATTCCACCATGTTAGGGCTTTTGACTCAAAGGTGCAAGCAGCAAACTTTACATTGCTCCCTTCTGGACAGGAGCAGATTTCGAAAACCGATTCAGTCTTCTCGAACCATTGCGAGAGGGCAATGACTCCGCCTGTCCCTTTCAAGGACAATGGCTTGTAGTTAGTGAAGTCCTTGTAGTAGCACTCTTTCAAGCGCACAGGGATTTCACCATGAGTAGATAGGACAGGGGTTCTTCCTCCAGTGGAACCAGAAGAATGATATTGTGCCATGGCTGTAGCCACAGCCGCAGCTACAACAGCATTTAGAGCTGTCGTATCGAATTGAGGAGCAGGTGGTGGTACAGTGATTGGAGGATCGCGTCTTGTCGATCGACGTGGAGGCATCTTTCAACTATAAGTTTACAAAGACGAAAATATTGATAAGAATTTAATAGGACAATTGATGAAAATGACTCATGGACTAACTCTCCATAGCCCAACAACACAATTGAATAGCACGATTGAAGGATGATCTAGTGCTAGCAGATGATAGTAATTGGATATTGATTTCCATAAGATTAGGTATCTGTCAATAATATTGGTATTACAGATGTAACAAGTTTGGGAAAAATGACCTAGAAGTAGGCCTTACATCAACCAAGGTGGGAAATTTTGACAGAACTACGACCTAATCAAGATTTAACAGGTCTAAGATTTACAAAGATAGGAAGTTATACTAGAGTTTTTACACAAACTAGGTTATATCCAAAAGAGAAGTCGATGAGACTCTATCGGCGACGATAACTACTAGAGTGAGTTCTTGACTCCGACAGAAGACGTTCTATGTTCCTCATGCACCTATCGGACCTTACTTGCTGAGCTCGAAATTCCCTGACTTCAGCTTGGGTCTCAGCAAGTTCCCTTTGCAGAACTGTATTGCGGACCTGAGTCCTTTCATGAGCAGACTCAAGTTGTCGAATGCGGATGGTGTTAACGCCAGAGTTGGCGTCAATCTCTACGACTCGGTCGATAGTTGCTCGACCCTGTACTGTGTTCCGGGAAATCCTACGAATCATGATGGGTAGGACCCTGTCAGCTGAACCTCCCTCGGTGAGGTTGTAGAAGCTTCTGTCTCCATTGTAGGGAATGGGTTGACCTTGTTCTTGACTCCATCTAGTCAAGTTTGTGGCCTACAGAGGTGTGGGTCCTTGAAATGCTGGACGATGGTTTGGGTTTAGGTCTTGAGCAGCTGGGGGTTGGTTGTTGACTTCCGGCTCCGAGTCAGAATTATCAGAAAAGCCTTCAGCTTCGTGATCATCTAATGGGATTGGGTGATCATCTTCTGGCTCCTCTCCCAGCCATCCTGCATTGCCGTGGTTGGGGTAGTACGGGTCTCCGAGGATATGGAATCCATCCATGATGTCTACGCGAGAAAAGGGATAAAGAAATAACTAAATAGACGCACTAATTAAATAATTATAAGATGATCTTTATCAGTTACTTCAACATTTGCGTAGTGCATACCAGTCATATATAACCAAGACAGGATAGACCTTCGAATAAGTGATCCTAACTCTAAGCCCACAACCAAACAAGGAACAGGATGTAAAGAAAAGATCACAGATTCTAAGTCTATGATATACTAGACACATATAACCTTAGTGTATCCACTCAGCAACTATTGGCATACTAATAAAGACCTTTAGTTCTCAGATAAGTAATTAATAGTAACACAAAATACTCCTATAGTATTTTAAGTTTATGTTCTCTTCTACTGTTCTCGTTGTAGTAGTGTTGGTAAGTTTTTAGACTTGTTGCAACCTCACAACCACACTTAGGCACATGCTAATCACTCCTCGGATAATGTAGTTGATCAGGCTACATCTTCCCAGGGTTGACCATATGTCTCTAAGTCTACTTGTGCTGCCCAACAATCGTAATACTTTTGTTCTGTCCTAATGACACTGATTTTAGTATGAATGCAGGTATGTATACTTGGTTAAATATTTTATTATTTAAAAGTATAAACTCCTTATCAGAGTATTTTAATCCCGCTGTGTTTATAGTTCGTATATCTTTTGTGGGTTGATACACTCGATTCACTATAAACAATGCTCTGATACCAATCTGTCACACCCCCAAACCGGAACGACGGAAATGTTCGGGGGTGGAGGATGTCATGTACAGTATCACAACAATGCAAAGTAGTAAACAAGTAACAACATCATCCATTGCATTAATAATATAATTTCATAAAAGTGTGTTATGTCAAGTTAAATAGACACCAAAAATATGTATCAAAATAAAAGATGAGTCTTGAACGAGCTCCATCTTCTCAAAACCTAGCACCGGTACCTGTCTACTGTCACACCCCCAAAACCTATGAACGGCGGAAACGTTCTAGGGTGGAGGACGTCATGTACAGTATCACAACAATGCAAGTAGTAAACAAGCAACAACATCATCCATTGCATTAATAATATAATTTCATACAAGTGTGTTCTGTCAAGTTTTAAAGACACCAAAACAATATACATCAAGAATATAAGATGAGTCTGGAACGAGCTTCATCTTCTCAAAACCTGGCTCCGGTACCTGTCTACTGGTGACCTGAGAATACAAGTTATTTTGAAAGAGTTTATCAGCTTTACAGCTGGTGAGATCATAAGTATGTTAGTGTCTGTGTTTGTATGAAAGCATTTGTAAGATGTTTTGTAAAATGTACTGTATATGTTTGTAAAAAGTTTGTATTTGTTTGAACTCTCCTAGAAAACCCTATGTTTCCTACTAAAAGTAGCCTTCTTCCAAGGCATCTAGTGTCTGTGTGTGTATCTCTTGTAAAAGTGTGTATTTTCCCCGAATCCGACTATCATTAACCAAAAATATAGTTTTTACATCATTGTTTATTGTGTGAATAACACAAAGTAAAATGTAAGGGAAAATGTTATAGTACTGTAGTGCTGTATTAAGTAACTACTGTTGTACTAACTACCTTAAGCCAAACGTAAAATTTTAAGGTAACATGTGATCGGCCTGTATCTTGCTACCGACTCAATAGTAAAACGACAATGTAAGATGCCGTAAAAATGACGTTTGGTACCCGTAGACTTGCAAGTCCCACTGTAGCGAGCAACAAGGTGTAGGATAGTCAATCCAGTATAGATCTATACACAAACTCATATGCTCCCCAATTAAGGAGATTCTGATACAAAAATAGTCATGGCAGGTAGTGCCATGCCCTGTTTAATGGCTCACATAAATGTATTATTGTAAATGTTATGTGATTTGTGTGCTAGCTGTATTGTGTGTTCTTTCTCTGTCTAGCCTGTATGTTTGTTTCTCGTCATAGTGTCTATTGTTTGTTTCTCATCACTCTGTATTATGTTTGTTTCTCATCACTCTGTTTTATGTTTGTTTCTCATCACTCTGTTTTATGTTTGTTTCTCATCATAGTATGTATTGACTCATGTATGAACTGACTCATTGTATGTTTCATTGTTCTAGTAATAGTATCGTCCTAAACTACCCCTATGGTAGCTTACTAGCAATGTATGAACATGTTTGTATACCCTTGCTACCCAAGGGCATGTAACTGAATGAAAGAAATAACCTTTCATATCCATATACATATACATAATATATAACTAGGATTCAAACGATCTTCGGACAACTAACCTTGATACCCTAAGTCCACAACCAAACAAGGAACAGGATGTAAGGTCGGCTAGCAGTCCTAAGTCTTTTCAATCATACTTATATAACTATATCTATATAGATACACAGAATATAAGTTAAAAAGAGTTTAAGTAAAAGTATTTGATAAGTAAAAGCGTTTGTAAAGTAGTTTGAGGTAAAACAGTTTGATCAACAGTTTGAAAAGTAAGAAAAAAACCATTTGTTTGGTAGTTATTAATCATAGGTAATTGATATAATAACTATAGTTGTTCAACTTGTATCCCCCCCCCATAAAAGCATTTAAAAACATTTAAAAGCTTAATTAAGGGGGTATGAACTCAGCTGTAGTGAGTGGTTTGGATGAACTGAAGAGATAGGATTGCTAAGTGTCAAGTGAAGACTTGTACACACACAATGATCCTATTTAACATATAAATACACATATATGTATTCAATTAGTCTTTAAACAACTAATTTATAAAGTTAATACATCCTAAGACAAGTTAAACACTTTATATAAGTGTTATAAGTCCCAAGGATTGCATCTAAGTGTTGTAGGACCAAGCTATGGGGTTTAGGGTTCAAGGGAACCCTCTTTGGGAGTTTACGGTTTGGAGACAATAAATCCTTGGGTTTATGGTCATAAACCCTTGAGTTTACGGTCGTAAACCCATGAGTTTACGGCCGTAAACTCACACCCTTTTGACCATTCGTTGTTTTGAAGGCTTCTAAGTCCTTAGTAGTGTTTCCATTTGAAGTATAAGTTTATGGAAGAAGTTAGGGCACCATTTCACTCCTAAAAGGAGTTTACGGCCCTAAGACCGTTTCCCTTTGGGTTTACGGTTGTAAACCCCTATGGATGATGGTATTTTGATGTTTACAAGTCCTAAACACATTAAGGTATAAGTCTAGACTAGTTTCCAAGGGTTAGGGTAAGCTAGGGCACACATTGGTACCCTTTTTAGGGTTTACGGTCCAAGAACATCTTGGACCGTAAACACCTTGATCTTGGTGTTTCTTGGGTGTTTTGTTGTTATAATGAAGTGTAGCAAGCTTAAACATACTCTAGGATAGAAGTACTTACAATATAAAAGCTTGAAATGAGCCAAAAGTCCAAGAACACTAGTGTGTGTTCTTGGTGTTCTTGGTGAAACTTGAAGATCAAGCCTTTTGGACTAATTTTTCGGATAGAAGTGTGTTAAAACACTAGATTAGGTGATATACTAACTCAAAAGGGCTAGAAACACTTACTAGATTGAAGATCTTGAATAAAACTTGGATGATACTTGAGAGAGTTTGATATTTGTTCTTGAAAAAGTGGAAAAGTGTTAAAAATGGCTAAGTGCCACTTATATACCCCTTTCCCTTAGGGTTTACGGCCGTAAACACCAAGTTTAGGCCGTCAACTCTAGACTTTTGATGTGTCACGACTTTATTGTTGCGCAATAAACCCTAGGGCATCCTCTCTCCTGCGATCTCCTAAAGTATTAATCCTAAAATACTCAAACTTATTCCAAAAAGTCTGAAAATTTAACAGTAACTGTTTTGACTTCTATTGACTTGACATGTTGTACAGAATAGAAATTTCGGGTTGTCACATCATCCCCTCCTTAGAAGGAATTTCGTCCCGAAATTAGAATTTAAGCAAATAAGTAGTTACAGATAACTAAGTAAAAAGACGAGGATATTTCAGTTTAATCTGATCCTCTCGCTCCCAAGTGAATTCAGGTCCTCGCTTGGCGTTCCAGCGAACCTTCACTATCGAGATGCGGCTTTGTTTCGTTTGCTTGACCTCCCAGTCCATGATCTCTACTGTTTCTTCCACGAAGTTGAGGCTCTCGTTGATCTCGATCTCGTTGAGTGGGATTACAAGAGTCTCGTCGGACAGACACTTTTTCAAGTTCGATACGTGGAAGGTAGAATGTACGTTACTGAGTAAGTTAAGTTTGTAAGCTACAGGGCCGATTCTGGCAAGAATCTTGAAAGGCCCAATGTACCTTGGATTTAGCTTTCCACGCTTTCTGAAGCGTATTAACCCCTTCCAGGGTGAGACCTTTAATAGAACACGGTCGCCCACCTGGAATTCCAACGGTTTCCTTCATTTATCAGCGTAGCTTTTCTGTCGGTCTCTGGAGGCTTTCAATCGTTTACGAATATGAACGATCTTCTCCGTCGTTTCCCGAATGATTTCCAGACCTGTGAGAGTGCTTTTAGGAACTCGTCCCTTAGCTAACTGGGTCTCACCGACCTCGGCCCAGCACAGAGGGGATCTGCACTTGCGGCCGTAGAGGGCCTCGAATGGAGCAGCCTTTATGCTTGTGTGATAACTGTTGTTGTAGGAAAATTCGACAAGGGGTAAATGAGTATCCCATGCTTTCCTAAAGTCAATCACACAGGCTCGTAACATGTCCTCCAAGGTTTGGATAGTCCTCTCACTTTGCCCGTCTGTCTGTGGATGGTAGGCTGTACTCATATCCAGCCTAGTTCCTAGGGAATTTTGTAGCGACTGCCAGAACCTAGAAGTGAACCTACTATCTCTGTCTGAGATAATGGATATAGGAACACCGTGTAGTCGTACAATCTCTCTAATGTAAGTTCTTGTAAGCTTTTCCATCTTGTCTGTCTCTTTGATAGGCAGGAAGTGCGCGGACTTGGTCAATCTGTCGATGATGACCCATATGGTATCAAGTCCACCCGTTGTCTTGGGCAACTTGGTTATGAAATCCATAGTGATCCGCTCCCACTTCCATTCTGGGATCTCAGGCTGTTGAAGAAGACCTGAGGGTTTCTGGTACTCGACCTTGACCTTTGCGCAAGTAAGGCATTTACTTACGAAGGTAGCAATCTCTGCTTTCATGTTAGGCCACCAGTATAACTTTTTAAGATCCAGATACATCTTATCTGAACCTGGGTGGATAGAATAACGAGTGTTGTGCGCCTCGTTCATGACCAAGTCTCTGAAACCACCAAGTTTCGGGGTCCAGATCCGATCCATGAGATAATAGGATCCGCCACCTTTGACTTCCAAGTTCTTATCCATCCCACGAAGGGATTCACTGCTCACATTTTCAGGTTTCAAAGCGTCGAGCTGAGCTACCTATATTTGTGTGGATAAGTGTGGATGGATAGTCATAGTCAATGATTTGACTCTACGACCAGAATATTCTTTCCGACTTAGGGCGTCAGCTACTACATTGGCCTTTCCGGGATGATAACGAATTTCGCATTCGTAGTCACTGAGTAGTTCGACCCACCGTCGTTGTCTCATGTTGAGCTCCTTCTGGTCGAATATATGCTGCAGGCTCTTGTGGTCTGTAAAGATTGTGCTCTTCGTACCGTACAGGTAGTGTCTCCAGATCTTCAAAGCAAAAACAACTGCTCCTAGTTCAAGATCGTGGGTCGTGTAGTTGACCTCATGTGTCTTCAGCTGTCTCGGGGCATAGGCAATGACCTTACCTCGCTGCATCAGAACACATCTGAGACCTTGGTTCGATGCATCGCAATAGACAACGAAGTCTTCTATTCCTTCGGGGAGGGATAGTATTGGTGTGGTGCACAAGGCTTGTTTGAGCGTTTGGAACGCTCTCTCCTGCTTTTCTTCCCAGTCAAAGGGTATGCCCTTCTGGGTAAGCGTTGTAAGAGGCTTTGCAATGCGGGAGAAGTTCTGAATGAACCTGCGATAGTAGCCAGCGAGGCCTAGAAATTAACGAATTTTTGTAGGCGTATTCGGTGCTGACCAGCTCTCAATGGCTTTGATTTTGGACGGGTCCACGTAGATTCCCTCTTCGCTAACCACGTGCCCTAAGAATTCGACTCGTCGGATCCAAAATTTGCATTTTGAGAACTTCGCATAAAGCTTCTCCGCGCGCAGGGTTTCTAAGACTAATCGCAGATGATGGTTATGCTCCTCCTTACTTCGAGAGTAAATAAGTATGTCATCGATGAAGACGATGACGAATTGATCCAAGTAAGGACGACACACCCTATTCATTAAATCCATGAATACTGCGAGTGCGTTTATTAATCCGAATGGCATCACTACGAATTCGTAGTGCCCATAACGAGTTCGGAAGGCCGTCTTCGGAACATCCTCCTCTAGCACTCGTAGTTGGTGATATCCGGATCTTAAGTCGATTTTGGAAAAGAAATTCGCCCCTTGAAGTTGATCGAATAAATCGTCGATCCGAGGCAAAGGATAACGATTTTTGACGGTCAGTTTGTTGAGCTCCCTGTAATCGACGCACATACGAAATGATCCGTCTTTCTTCTTGACGAACAAGACTGGAGCTCCCCTGGGTGAGAAGCTCGGTCTTATAAAGCCTTTGCTGAGCAGCTCGTTAAGTTGACATGATAGTTCTTGCATCTCTGCAGGTGCTAGACGATAAGGCGATTTGGCTACGGGAGTAGCCCCTGGAATTAAGTCGATTCTGAACTCGACTTGTCATTGCGGAGGTAATCCTGGTAGCTCTTCTGGAAAGATGTCGGGAAAGTCGCGTACTACTGGAATGTTCTGAATAGGTTTCGTTTCTTGGTTCATATCGACCACATGAACAAGGAATGCGCGACATTCCTTTCGCAAGAATTTCTGAGCTTGAATGCTCGAGATAATACGAAGGTTTGTGCCGGGTTTGTCGCCATATACTACTAGGGTTTCGCCAGACGAAAGATTAAGGCGGACAGCCTTTTCGTAACACATGATGTCGGCATGATGAAAACTCAACCAATCCATGCCGATGATGACGTCGAAACTTTTAATTGAGACCGGCATGAGATCGATCGAGAATGAATGGCTATCTAAGGTTAAGGTACACCCTATGAATATGCAGCTAGTGCTCTCTGTCTTCCCATTAGCCATTTCTACTGTGAACGGTTCTTTAAGTGCTCGTGATTTTTTCTTAAGTAAATGAGCAAATTTTTGGTTCACGAAGCTCCTCTCCGCTCCACTATCAAATAGTATACAAGCATAAGAGTTGTCCAGGAGAAACGTACCAGTGACCACTGTGGGGTTGGCAACCGCCTCCTCATGACCTATAGCCAGAACTCTTCCTACTCCACCGGCAGTCCCTGCCTTGGGGCAGTTCCTTTTGTAGTGGCCCACATCACTATAATTGTAGCAAGCTTGGCCCACTCCAGCGCCGGGGACTTGGGTGATTGGCCTCACCGGAGATTTGCAGAAACGGGTTGTGTCCCCCTTCATGTTGCAGTTTACACACTGCATTTCCCGGCAGGCTCCCACATGGTGGTAGTTGCACTTGTTGCATAGCGGCAAACTTCCAGAATACAGCTTTAATGGAGCAGCAGCAGTGGCAGGTGTTGTCGCACTATGAACTACCACGATCTGCTGTTTCTTGGCAGCCTTCTTCTTTTTCTTGTCATCCCAGAATTTCCGCTTGGACTCTGCAGTTCTGGCGGTTTCTGAGATGGCCAGGGTGGTTGTTGCAGCCGGGGTACGGACCCCGTGGTCAATTAGCTGCTGTGCCAATCGCTTGGCACTATCAAATGTAGTGGGGGGTGATGACAATACATTTCCCTGGTATGGTGGCATCAGCCCCCATATATATCTCTCGATCTTCTTTCCCTCTATATGAATCATGTTGGGACAGAGGGCCACCAGTTCACAGAACCTGGCGGTATATGCGATGATGTCGGAGCCCTTCATGGTTAGGCACCAAAGTTCTTCCTCCAGCTTTTGGATCTCGCCTCTCGGGCAGTACTCCTCAATCATGAGGTCTTTCATAGTGCCCCAGCCCATATCATTTGCCACCACTAGAGATAGTGACTTAACATGGCTATTCCACCATGTTAGGGCTTTTGATTCGAAGGTGCAAGCGGCAAACTTGACCTTGCTTCTCTCCGGGCACGAGCAGATTTCAAAGACCGATTCTGTCTTCTCGAACCATTGTGAGAGTACAATGACTCCGCCAGTTCCTCTAAAGGACAATGGCTTGCAGTTTGTGAAGTCTTTGTAGGAGCACTCTCTCGAGCGCACAGGGGATTAAACCTGAATAGTCGGAACAGGAGTCCCTCCTCCAGTGGAACTCGAGGAATGATATTCAGCCATGGCTGTAGCCACAGCCGCAGCTATAGCAGCATTTAGAGCTGCTGTATCAAATTGAGGAGTAGGTGGAGTTGGTGCGGGAGGATTGCGCCTTGTTGATTTACGTGGAGGCATCTTTGAACTACAAGTTTAGAAAGATGAAAATATTGATAAGAATTTGATAGCAAAATTGATGAGAATGACCCATGGACTAACTCTCCATAGTCCAACAACACAATTGAACGAATACTTGAATGAAGATAAAAGCATTTGGATAATGATTTCCATTAGATTAGATATCTGTCAAAGATATTGGAATTACAGATGTAATGAGTTCGGGAAAAATGACCTATAAGTAGGTCTTACATCAACCAAGATGGGAAAATTTTGACAGTATACGACCTAATCAAAACCTACAGGTCTAAGATTGACAAAGATAGGAAATTTGTTTAAAGTTTTTTACATAACTAGCTTATATCCAAAAGGGAAGTC
This sequence comes from Lactuca virosa, assembly GCF_052849685.1. Taxonomy (NCBI): domain Eukaryota; kingdom Viridiplantae; phylum Streptophyta; class Magnoliopsida; order Asterales; family Asteraceae; genus Lactuca; species Lactuca virosa. Next base: position 146,882,361 of record NC_136432.1, on the reverse strand, counting down.
GATAAGACTCTAACGGCGACGAGAACTGCTAGAGTGAGTTCTTGAATCCGATAGGAGACGCTCTATGTCCCTCACACGCCTATCAGATCTTGCTTGCTAAGTTCGAAGTTCCCTGACTTCGCCTCGGGTTTCGGCAAGTTCCCTCTGAAGCATTGTATTACTAACCTGAGCCCTTTCATGAGCGGACTCCAGCTGGCGAATGCGGACAGTGTTAACACCAAAATTGGTATCCACTTCTACTACCCGGTCGATAGCTGCTCGACCCTGCTCCGTGTTCCGAGCAATCCTATGAACCATGATAGGTAGGACCATATCAGATGTACCTCCCTCAGTAAGATTGTAGAAACTTCTGTCTCCATTGTAGGGAAAAGGTTGACCTTGTTCCTGACTCCACCTATTCAAGTTTGTGGCCCACAGAGGTGTGGGTCCTTGAAATGCGGGATGAGGGTTTGGGTTTTGAACAGCTGGGGGTTGGTTGTTGACTTCTGGCTCCGATTCAGAACCATCAGAAAAACCTTCAGCTTCATAATCATCTAAAGGGATTGGGTGATTATCTTCTGGTTCTTCTTCCAGCCATCCTGCGTTGTCGTGGTTGGGATAGTACGGGTCTCCGTGAGGATGGAATCCAACCATGATATCTATGCGAGAAAAGGGATATAAGAAATAACTAAATTAGACTAACTAATTAGATAATTATAAGATGATCTTTATTAGTTGCTTCAATACTTGTTTAAAGCATACTAGTTACATGTAACGCAGACGGGATAGACCTTCGAATAAGTGACCCTAACCCTAAGCCCACAACCAAACAAGGAACAGGAAGTAAGGCAAAGATCACAGATTCTAAGTCTATGACATCCTAGCACATATAACCTTAGTGTATCCACTAAACAACCATTGATAAACTAATAAAGACCTTTAGTTCTCAAATAAGTAATTATTGTAACACAAAATACTCCAATAGTATTTTCAAGTTTAATGTTATGTTCTACTGTTCTCATTGTAGTAGTGTTGGTAAGTTTTTAGACTTGTTGCAACCTCACAACCATACTTAGGCACATGCTAATCACTCCTCGGATAATGTAGTTGATCAGGCTACATCTTCCCAGGGTTGACCATATGTCTCTAAGTCTACTTGTGTTGTCCAACAATCGTAATACTTTTGTTCTGTCCTAGTGACACTGATTTTAGTATGAATGCAGGTATGTATACCTTATTAAATATTTTATTATTTAAAGTATAAACTCTTCATCAGAGTATTTTAAATCCCGCTTGTGTTTATAGTTCGTATATCTTTAATGGGTTGATACACTCGATTAACTATAAACAATGCTCTGATACCAATCTGCCACACCCCCAAAACCTATGAACGGCGGAAACGTTCTGGGGTGGAGGACGTCATGTACAACATCACAACAATGCAAGTAGTAAACAAGCAACAACATCATCCATTGATCGGCCTGTATCTTGCTACCGACTCAATAGTAAAACGACAATGTAAGATGCCGTAAAAATGACGTTTGGCACCCGTAGACTTGCAAGTCCCACTGTAGCGAGCAGCAAGGTGTAGGATAGTCAATCCAGTATAGATCTATACACAAACTCATACGCTCCCCAATTAAGGAGATTCTGATACAAAAATAGTCATGGCAGGTAGTGCCATGCCCTGTTTAATGGCTCACATAAATGTATTATTGTAAATGTTATGTGATTTGTGTGCTAGTTGTATTGTGTGCTCTTTCTCTGTCTAGCATGTATGTTTGTTTCTCGTCATAGTGTCTATTGTTTGTTTCTCATCACTCTGTATTATGTTTGTTTCTCATCACTCTGTTTTATGTTTGTTTCTCATCACTCTGTTTTATGTTTGTTTCTCATCATAGTATGTATTGACTCATGTATGAACTGACTCATTGTATGTTTCATTGTTCTAGTAATAGTATCTTCCTAAACTACCCCTATGGTAGCTTACTAGCAATGTATGAACATGTTTATATACCCTTGCTACCCAAGGGCATGTAACTGAATGAAAGAAATAACCTTTCATATCCATATACATATACATAATATATAACTAGGATTCAAACGACCTTCGGACAACTAACCTTGATACCCTAAGGCCACAACCAAACAAGGAACATGAAGTAAGGTAGGCTAGCAGTCCTAAGTCTTTTCAATCCTACTTATATAACTATATCTATATAGATACACAGAATATAAGTTAAAAAGAGTTTAAGTAAAAGTATTTGATAAGTAAAAGCGTTTGTAAAGTAGTTTGAGGTAAAACAGTTTGAAAAGTAAGAAAAAAACCATTTGTTTGGTAGTTATTAATCATAGGTGATTGATATAATAACTATAGTTATTCAACTTGTATCCCCCCCCCCATAAAAGCATTTAAAAACATTTAAAAGGTTAATTAAGGGGGTATGAACTCACCTGTAGTGAGTGGTTTGGATGAACTGAAGAGATAGGATTGCTAAGTGTCAAGTGAAGACTTGTACACACACAATGATCCTATTTAACATATAAATACACATATATGTATTCAATTAGTCTTTAAACAACTAATTTATAAAGTTAATACATCCTAAGACAAGTTAAACACTTTATATAAGTGTTATAAGTCCCAAGGATTGCATCTAAGTGTTGTAGGACCAAGCTATGGGGTTTAGGGTTCAAGGGAACCCTCTTTGGGAGTTTACGGTTTGGAGACCATAAATCCTTGGGTTTACGGTCATAAACCCTTGAGTTTACGGTCGTAAACCCATGAGTTTATGGCCGTAAACTCACACCCTTTTGACCATTTGTTGTTTTGAAGGCTTCTAAGTCCTTAGTAGTGTTTCCATTTGAAGTATAAGTCTATGGAAGAAGTTAGGGCACCATTTCACTCCTAAAAGGAGTTTACGGCCCTAAGACCGTTTCCCCTTAGGTTTACGGTCGTAAACCCCTATGGATGATGGTATTTTGATGTTTACAAGTCCTAAACACATTAAGGTATAAGTCTAGACTAGTTTCCAAGGCTTAGGGTAAGCTAGGGCACACATTGGTACCCTTTTTAGGGTTTACGGTCCAAGAACAACTTGGACCGTAAACACCTTGATCTTGGTGTTTTTGGGGTGTTTTCTTGTTATAATGAAGTGTAGCAAGCTTAAATATACTCTAGGATAGAAGTACTTACAATATAAAAGCTTGAAATGAGCCAAAAGTCCAAGAACACTAGTGTGTGTTCTTGGTGTTCTTGGTGAAACTTGAAGATCAAGCCTTTTGGACTAATTTTTCGGATAGAAGTGTGTTAAAACACTAGATTAAGTGATATACTAACTCAAAAGGGCTAGAAACACTTACTAGAGTGAAGATCTTGAATAAAACTTGGATGATACTTGAGAGAGTTTGATATTTGTTCTTGAAAAAGTGGAAAAGTGTTAAAAATGGCTAAGTGCCACTTATATACCCCTTTCCCTTAGGGTTTACGACCGTAAACACCAAGTTTAGGCCGTAAACTCTAGACTTTTGATGTGTCGGGACTTTATTGTTGCACAATAAACCCTAGGGCATCCTCTCTCCTGCTATCTCCTAAAGTATTAATCCTAAAATACTCAAACTTATTCCAAAAAGTCTGAAAATTTAACAGTAACTGTTTTGACTTCTATTGACTTGACATGTTGTATAGAATAGAAATTTCGGGTTGTCACATCTACTGGTGACCTGAGAATACAAGCTATTTTGAAAGAGTTTATCATCTTTAAAGCTGGTGAGATCAAAAGTATATTAGTGTCTGTATTTGTATGAAAGCATTTGTAAGATGTTTGTAAGATGTTTGTATAAGTTTGTAAAAGTTTGAATTCTCCTAGAAAACCCTATGTTTCCTACTAAAAGTAGCCTTCTACCAAGGCATCTAGTGTCTGTGTGTGTGTCTCTTGTAAGAGTATGTATTTTCCCAAATCTGACTATCATTAACCAAAAATATAGTTTTTACATTACTGTTCATTGTGTGAATGTTCACAAAGTGAATGTAATGGGAAAATGAAATAGTACTATAGTGTTGTATAAGTAACTACTGCTGTACTAACTACCTTCAACCAATTGTTATTTTAAAGTACCATGTGATCGGCCTGTACCCTGCTACCGACTCATAGAAAAACGACGATGTAAGACGTCGTAAGAAATGACGTTTGGCACCTGTAGACTTGCAAGTCCCACTGTAGTGAGCAGCAAGGTGTAGGATAGTCAATATAATATAGATCTATACACAAACTCATACGCTCCCCAATTAAGGAGATTCTGGATACAAAACGGTCATGGCAGGTGGTGCCATGCCCCGTTACGTGGCTCACATAACTGTAATAATGTATATGTAATGTATGTGCTAGCTGTATTGTGTGTTCTTCCTCTGTCTAGCCTGTATGTATGTTCTCTCTCTATGGTATTGTTTGTTTCTCTTCACTATGTATTCTGTTTGTTTCTCATCACTATAAGTTATGTTTGTTTCTCATCACTATAAGTTATGTTTGTTTCTCATCACTATAAGTTATGACACATGTATGAACTAACTCATTGTATGTTTCATTAGTCTAGTAATAGATTTGTAACTTCCTAAACTATACCTATTATAGTTTACTAGTAATGTTGTTTGTATATATGAACATGTTTGTATACCCTTGCTACCCAAAGGTATTGAACTGGAAAGAAATAACCTTTTATATCTATATACATATACATAATATATAACTAGGATTCAAACGACCTTCAGACAAATAACCCTGATACCCTAAGTCCACAACCAAACAAGGAAAAGGAAGTAAGGTGAGCTATCAGTCTTAAGTCCTTTCAATCCTACTTATATAACTATATCTATATAGATACACTTTTAACAGAATATAAGTTTAAAAGAGTTTAAGTAACAATATTTGACATGTAAAAGGGTTTGACAAAAGCATTTGGTATGAAAAAGAATTTGTAAAACAGTTTGAAGTAAAACAGTTTGGTAACACAGTTTGAAAAGTAAGAATTCCACTTGTTTGGTAGTTATTAATCACATGTGATTGATATAATAACTATAATTGTTCAACTTGTATCCCCCCATAAAAGCATTTAAAACATTTAAAAGGTTAATTAAGGGGTATGAACTCACCTGTAGTGAGTGGTTTGGATGAACGGAATGTATAAGATGCTAAGTGTCAAGTGAAGACTTGAACACACACAAGGATCCTAGTTAACATATAATTACACATATATGTATCCAATTAGTCATTAAACAACTAATTAACCAAGTTAAGACATCCTAAGACATGTAAAACACTTGATTTAAGTGCTTATAAATGCTAAGGATTGCATCTAAGGGTTGTACGACTTGGTTATTGAGTTTGGGGTCCAAGGGTAAACTCTTTTGGAGTTTACGGTTTTGGGACCGACTCACATTGAGTTTACGGTCGTAAACCCATGAGTTTACGGCCGTAAACTCATGGTACTTTGACCATTTTTTTTTCAAGCCTTAAAGGTCATAAGAAGCATTCCTACTTCATGTTTAAGCCTTAGGAAGTGATTAGGGCACCATTTCACTCCTTTATGGAGTTTACGGTCCCTGGACCACTTCTCTTTGGGTTTACGGCCGTAAACCCAAATGATTTATGGTCTTTTTGTTGTTTTGAGTTCCTATCACATCAAGGAAGGGGTCTAGACTAGTTTTCAAGGCTTGGTAAGGGACTAGGGCCACTTTGGCCCCTTTGTTAGGGTTTACGGTGCAAGGTGTTCTTGGACCATAAACACCTTTGATCCTTTGTTTCTTGGGTGATTTCTTGATGATTAGAAGTGTAACAAGTCTTATAATACACTAGGATTGAAGTACTTAGTAGGTAGAAGCTTGAAAAGGTGCTAAAAGTCCAAGAACACTAGTGTGTGTTCTTGGTGTTCTTGGTGAAACTTGAAGATCTACACTTTTGGAATGATTTCACGGATGGAATCATGTAAGATCACTAGATTAAGTAAGATATCAACTTTTTAGGGATAGAAATGGGTTAAGTAAGATCTAAACTTGAAGAAAAGTCGAATGATACTTGAGAGAGAAATGAGTTTTGGATCTTGAAAATGTGAAAAGTGGTAAATAATGACTAAGTGTCATATTTATACCCCCTTTTAGGGTTTATGACCGTAAACACCTTTTTTTAGGCCGTAAACTCCAAACTCTTGGAGTTTTGGGATATTATTGTTGCACAATAAACCCTAGGGCATCCTCTCTCCTGTTATCTCCTGAAGTACTAACTTTAAAACACTCAAACTTATTCCAAAAAGCTTGAAAGTTAGCAAAAACTGTTCTGACTTCTATTGAATCGAATGGTTGTACATAATAGAAATTTCAGGTTCTCACAATAGTATACTGCGATGCGTCTAACCAACGGCTAGGTTGTGTTCTTATGCAGCGAGGAAATGTCATATCCTATGCCTCGAGACAGCTTAAGACACAGGAGGTCAACTATACAACTCACGACCTTGAACTGGGAGCAGTGATATTTGCTCTGAAGATCTGGAGACACTACCTATATGGCACGAAATACACAATATTCACGGACCATAAAATTCTCCAACATATCTGTCACACCCCAAAACCGAGAACGGCGGAATACGTTCTGGGGTGGAGGACGTCATGTACAGTATCATAACAATGCATAATGGTAAAGACAAGCAACAACATCCATTGCATTAATATAATAATTGTAATACAAGCGTGTTCTGTACAGTTTGTTAGACACCAAAAGTATAATCAAAATAAAGAGGAGTCTTGTATGTGCTCCATCTTCTCAAAAGCTGCATCTGTACATGTCTACTGATGACCTGAGAATACAAGTTATTTTGAAAGCGAGTATTAGCATAAAGCTGGTGAGTTCATGAGTATTTAGTGTCATTGCTTGTATAAAAATGATTACAATCATGTAGTATAATAATTGATCTCAATGTTGGAAAATAGTATGCTCCCTAGGAAAACCCTATGTTTTCCAGTAAAAGTGGTCTTCTACCAAGACCCGGTTGTATGTATGTTTGATCCTTTGAAAATGTAAAAGTTTTCCCAGAGAAACTATTAGTAGGAAAATATAGTTTTAGACTTCATTCATGTAAAGTAATTGGGAAAATAGTGTTTTACCCCAACAGTATCACTGCCAGCTACTAAAATGAAAATGCAGACTCCAGGTAGTATTAAATGTACAATACACCTCGGGGAGTCTGTTTTTTTTCCTTTAATTCTTAATGTATTAATTAAAGGTCGAAATGTGAACTTGTATGTAACCATGCTGATTGACGATCGAATCCCTGATGACCCTCCGAGTCATCTGTGGAAATGTGACATTTTTTCACCCCTGGGCCTAGTCGGCTCGGACTGTAGCTAGCAGTCGGGATGTGGGAGTGTCTGTCCCGTATAGATCTATACACATAATGCCCGCTCTCCCTCCAGGAGACTCTGGTTACACGGTGATAGCACAGTGAAGTGTCGTATCGAGAGATAGTATGTCCCATTCTGTTGTAGTATGTTCTCTTTGTATAATGTATAATGTACTTTCTGGTATAGTGTATAGAGTGTTTTCTTGTACAGTATATTGTATTCTCTTTTTATAGTGTTTAACATGTATTGACTCATAACTGTTCGGACTCTGGTAGGTACCATTGTAATAGTATACACGAGTAGTAATCCTTAACTATACCTATTATAGTTAAATAGTAAGGTTGGTTGCATGCCTTTGATACACAAAGGTATTGAACTGAAGTGAAGACTTTAATATTCAACACGAATATATATAATATATAACTAACAATTCAACGACAGTCGGACAGATAACAATAAACCTGATGGGTTTTAGGTACAACAAATAAACTAGAAAACAATTCCTAAGTTCACATGCAACCTACTTTGGATCTATGTTTTAACTATTGAACATACAACTTTGAATTGCAAAACAAGAACCCTAGAAGAGAGAGGCTAATTTCGAAATTAACAAACTAGGGTTTAGGGTTTACATACCTTTCAATTGTTATAGCAAACAATTGATATTCCCTTGGTCTTGATCTTGATCTTCTTGGAAGCTTTAGCACCACAAGTGTAATGCCTCTAATGGAATCACACCCAAACTAGCAAGAAGGAAAGTAGAAGAGAGAGGGGAGAGGGAGTATGCAAAATCTCGGCCTTAGGGTTTCTTCAAAACAAAGAGTGACCAAAAACATGAACCAGGAGGCTCCTTATATAGCTGAGGGATCTAGGGTTTAAGGGAAACCCTAGTTATCCTTTGCTTAGGGCCTAAGCAAACCCAAGGGCCTTATCCAAGCCCCTATGGACGAAATTATTAGGGTTTCCCCTAAAGATTTCGTCCACCCTCTTCCAAGGGGGTTCTAGAGCCTTCCACTCAACTATTAGATAATTGCAAACTAGTCCCTGCACCTTATAATTAATTCTTTTAACCCCAAAATCAATTCTGATTAATTTCTGGCTAACAATTAATTAAACATAATGATTTCTAATTAATATATTAATCCATTAACATATTAATAAATCATTTATATATATATATATTAATTTATTAATCTTATAAATTAATATCTCTCCTTTCATAATTTCCTTGCCCAGTTGCTAGGTTGAGGGCAACCCAAAAGGATTGTGCTGCTATCAATTCAAGTACATACCAATTATAGTTATGGGCTTAGACACCTAATCCAACAGTCTCCCACTTGGATAAGTCTGTAACTATAATTGCTAGTATGCCTTCTAAATTTGACCAGCAAATTGTAGCTTCCAAAAGCTGCTGCCGAACTCTGACCCAGTCAGTTACGTGTCCTAAGATAAGTGATCATATAACCCTTCGTTCTGCTTGATATCGCCAGACAAAAGACATGGAATGTAATCAATCTCTTTGTCCAGAATCTATGTTTCCCGATTCCTGATTTGTGATGATGAAGGACTTCTAATCGAACATATCAATTTAGACCTGGCTGGGCCCAGCACATAAGTCAACACCAAATCATCGAGGGGCCCACAGATATCGCTTTTCCTGTTAGGGCAAAAGGAACGAATAAACGTTGACTCATATGCTTGTATCTTTTACTCATCAAATTATGCATGACAATACGTTTTATAACACCAAGTTACTGATGCGTTTTCGTATCACCAATGCACAACCGACTTGTAAATTACAACTCATATATCTTCGTTTCAAGATTATAAGATATTACCGTCTCAGTATTACTCGTGATGAATTCCATGAAGTGATACTCTGAGCGAGGGTTTATCCAATACTCAAATCTCAATTTCTGAGTACTCATGAACGTTGCAGCAATTCTATTGCCATGTCTATCCTTAGACAATCTGCAATCCAATTCATGACAGTCTTAATTCACTACTTACTTCCAAGAGTACGAGCGACTGTGGAGTTTGAATAATCTCATTATTCAGGAAGTAAAACATGCAAAAATGAAACACAATAATAAACAATTGACAAAAGGTAGTAGCCAAACTTATAAATAATACTTTATTATTTAATCACCAAAAGTCAATTACATTTACTTTGTTACAAGTTTCAAAAACTAATCTAACTACTAAAACTAATATCATCTTTCAGTCCTATGCTCCGAGCATGCTGAATATGCTTAGCCCTACTCAGACCCTTTGTAAGAGGATCTGCTGGGTTATCTTCAGATGACACCCTCTTTACTATAAGATGGCCTTCTTCTACTCTATGTCTGATGAAATGGTACTTTCTGTCGATATGTCTGGTCTTACCATGATCTCTCGGTTCCTTTGTCAAGGCAACCGCTCCTTCATTATCGCAGAACAGTTCCATAGGCTCCTGGATGGTTGGAACAACTCCGAGATCCCCGATGAAGTTCCTCAACCAAGCTGCTTCTTTCGACGCTTCACTTGCTGCTATGTACTCTGATTCACAAGTAGAATCAGCCACCGTATTTTGCTTGGAACTCTTCCAAGTAACTGCTCCTCCATTCAGTAAAAACACCCAGCCTGACTGAGAACGGAAGTTATCTCTATCCGTCTGAAAGCTGGCATCACTGTAACCATCTACTCTCAAAGTATCACTGCCACCAAGCACAAGGACCCAGTCCTTTGTCCTTCACAAATACTTGAGTATATTCTTAACTGCTATCGAATGAGCTCTACTTGGGTTTCCCTGATAGCGACTGACCATGCTCAAAGCAAATGCCACATCAGGGCGAGTACATGTCATAGCGTACATGATCGATCCGACAGCGGAAGCATAAGGTACACGACTCATGTCATCTATTTCAACATCTGTACTCGGGCATTGAGTCTTACTCAATTTGGTATTGCTCTGGATAGGTAGCTCTCCCTTCTTAGAATTTTCCATACTAAACCTCTTTAGTACCTTATCCAAGTATGTGCTCTGACTAAGTCCAATTAGTCTCTTCTTTCTATCTCTCAATATTCTAATCCCAAGAATATAGGCAGCTTCTCCAAGGTCTTTCATGGCAAAACACTTTCCAAGCCAAGACTTAACTTCTTTCAAGGTTGGAACGTCGTTTCCAATGAGTAATATGTCATCGACATACAACACCAGAAAAGTTACTATACTCCCACTAGCCTTGATATACACACATAACTCATCTTCACTTCTAGAGAAACCAAACTCTTTGACTTTCTCATGGAAGCAAAGATTCCAACTGCGAGATGCTTGTTTCAATCCATAAATGGATTTCTCAAGCTTGCACACTCTATTGGGGAACTTCGCATCAACAAAACCCTCTGGCTGACTCATGTAAACATCTTCAGCCAACTTCCCATTAAGGAAAGCAGTTTTGACATCCATCTGCCAGATTTCATAATCATGAAAGGCAGCTATGGCGAGCAATATCCTAATAGATTTAATCTTAGCCACTGGCGAGAAGGTCTCATCATAGTCAACCCCTGGGGTTTGAGTGAAACCTTTTGCAACCAGTCGAGCCTTGAATGTGTGCACATTTCCATCCATGTCTGTCTTCTTCTTGAAGATCCATTTGCACCCAACTGTCTTACGACCTATCAACCAAATTCCAAACTTGGTTGTCATACATGGACTTAATCTCGCTGTCCATTGCCTCTTTCCACTTGGAAGCCTCTGGGCCTTCCATTGCTTCCTTATAAGTGACTGGTTCATCTAAGTTTACCAGTGTTCTGTCACTTATGAATGTGTCACCATCTGAAGTAATATGAAAACCATACAACTCAGGTGGCACACTCACCCTAGTGGATCTTCTAAGAGGTAATGAGTTATCGATTGGTTCAACAGGAACTGTTTCCTCTGGTTGAGTGCTAGTGTCATCTAAGGTTCCTTCATTGGCTGACTCTTGAATTTCTTCAAGGTCAATAGTGCTCCCACTGTCCTCTTTGAATATGAGCTCTCTTTCAAGAAAGACTCCTCTTCGTGCTACAAAGACCACGTTCTCACTAGGCCTGTAGAACAAATATCCAAAAGACTGCTTTGGGTAACCAATGAAAACACATTTCTCACTTCTAGCTGCTAGCTTGTCGTGAGTCTCTCGTCTTACGAAAGCTTCACAACCCCAGACTTTAATGTGTGCTAACGAGGGAACTTTCCCTGTCCACATTTCGTGAGGTGTTTTGGCAACCTTCTTTGTAGGGACAAGATTGAGGATGTGGGCGGCTGTCTCTAAGGCATACCCCCAGAAGTGAATAGGAAGCGAAGCCCGACTCATCATAGAACGAACCATGTCTAACAAGGTTCGATTGCGCCTCTCAGCTACACCATTTAACTGTGGTGTCCTAGGAGGAGTCAATTGTGAGACTATCCCACATTCTTTCAGATAGTCGTTAAACTCGATACTAAGATACTCCCCGCCTCTATCGGATCTAAGTATCTTTATCTTTCTGCCCAATTGATTTTCGACTTCATGCTTAAACTCTTTGAACTTTTCAAAAGTTTCTGACTTATGCTTGATCAAGTAGATATATCCATATCTGCTATAATCGTCAGTGAAAGTCACATAGAATCGATTAGCATCTCTTGTAGTTGATCTGAAGGGCCCACACACATCCGTGTGTATGAGATCCAACAGACCTTCACCTCTTTCACAAGACCCTGTGAATGGTAATTTTGTCATCTTTCCCAAAAGACAAGATTCACACATGTCATCTGACTTTAGGTCAAATGATTCCAACACTCCATCCTTTTGGAGTTGGGCTATGCGTTTCTTGTTGATGTGTCCAAGACGACAATGCCACAAGCATGCCTTGTCTACACTATTAGACAAGTCAATATTAAGTACACTATTTCCTAGGCTATCAACACAAGTCACTGTTTCATACACACCATTACAAGGTAAAGCTTCAAACATAAAAACACCATTCTTATAAACAGAAATTAAACCATTCAAATCATTAAAAGAATATGTAAAACCTTGTCTGAACAATGCATGAATTGAAATAATGTTTCTCGTCATCTTAGACGAATAGCAACAATTTATTAAATCTAATCTAACATCATTACTAAGCAGAAGCTGATAAACTCCGATCTTGGTTACTGGTGAAGACTTTCTGTTTCCCATGATCAGGTTTATTCTTCCTCGCTCTATCTCCTCACTTTCCTTTAGACCCTGCAAATCAGAACAGATATGAAAACCACATCCTGTATCAAGGACCCATGAACGAGAAGATAATGAGTTATTAGCAGAAATAGTGTAAATACCTGCCGAAGATGGCTTCACTTTGCCATCCTTGATATCTTGCAGATATTGTGGGCAAGATCTCTTCCAATGCCCTTTTTGGTTGCAGTAAAAGCAAACTGCCTCTTTTGGATCAGAAACATGGGGAGTGGAACCATTGGGCTTAGCCTTTGGGCCATTACTAGATGACCCAGCTTGAGCCTTGCTCTTCCAGTTTTGCTTGGGAGGACCTTTCCTCTTTTTCCCCTTTCCCTGTCCAATAGCCAAAACAGGGGCACTCGTAGGTGTGGAGGGTATACTTTTACCCTTCATCCCTGCCTCAGCTGTCTGCAACAAGTTGTGCAATTGGGCCAAGGTCTGCTCAGTATTGTTCAAATGGTAAGTTAGAATAAACTGACCATAACATTCAGGAAGTGAGTTCAAAACCATGTCAATGGCCAATTCCTCATCAAAATGAATATTAAGCTTGACCAAACGCTCTATGTAGCGTTGCATTCTTTGCACATGTGACACAACTGACTCCCCATCTTTCATCTTGCAAGCCATGAGTGACTTGACTACTTCGAACTTTTCTTGACGAGCTCGCTTATGGTACTTTTCCATAAGGTCCTTGTTCATCTCGAAAGGCCAGTAGTCCTCATAGTACCTCTGCAGTTCTGGGGACATAGTTGCCACCATGATGCATGCCACTTTGGTAGCATCATCGTAATGTTTCTTGTAGGCAGCAAGATCTTCAGGAGTAGCTTCATTCTCATCATGCTCTTTGAGCTCCTTTTCAAGAACATATTCTTTGTTCTCGAAACGAAGAGCCATCTTGATGTTGCGCATCCAATCGTTATAGTTTGAGCCATCCATAACGACTTTGGAGCATATATTGAGCAAGGAGAAGTTCTGGTTGGAGGAGGATGAAGTAGAAGTGTTTCCAGGAGTAGACATCTGAAAAGAAAGAAAGTTTTAGTTAGATTTCAAGATACCTTAATAGAATAACCCAAAGATATAATATCAAGGTTAGGATCCAACTATGAAGATTCACAACTCAGAAATGGGATGCCGAGATCCAAGTGCAAATTTCATCAAGGTAGGCGAATGACGATTCACCAATTCCACCATTAGATGAAACAAACGAAGTGAAATTCCTAATTCTTTTGAGATACATTGAAACTATTCAATGGCATGTTTTAATCTCAGATTATGCTCTTCTATTTGTGACTGGGATGCCGAGGATCACAAACAAGATGTGAATAACCATGCAAATGTGCTTGGTAACCTCATTGTCTTTATCATTAACTATTGATGTGTTGGTAAACCACACACGCTCCATCAAAATGACAATTATAAGATACCCATTACTACTCTTTATTGGTGCCTTTTAGTGTGCTGGTTAACCACACACGCTCCACTAACGACCAATAAAGCATAATGTGCAATTTCATGGATTAGCATACTTTTCACATTTTTCCTAAAGTAACTAGAGTTAGGATTTTGAAAATAATGTTCTAGTACTTTTAATATCATTATACTTTTAATGAGAAGTAGTTGTCCTATCAAATCCGTTCTGCTAACGACCCTCCACTAATCAAGGAAGCGGTGGGTGAGAGTGGACACCCATTCAACTACCATTTTATAGGCAGTTTCCTTATACCCCCCTTATAGATTAGCTTCGTGAATGAGGCATACTAGCGATTTGACTGACCATATTCTTATACATATAATATTAAACCTTTAATTAAAATATATATATATAAGGTGTGTTTTAAAACTTTTTAAAACTTCAAGGGTTTATATAAATTTCGAAATTTAAGCTATTAAGTTCAAATTTAAATAAACCAATTAACTAGATTTAATATTTATCTATTAATTAACTATTAATCAAATTATTAAATCTTGTAAGGATTATCTAATTAAATTAATCAATTAATTTAATCCTAATCCTTATCCCTCTAATTTCGAAAAATAGGGTAAGGATAATTATCCAATTAATCTAATTAAGTAACAATTATCCAAAAACAAGAAACCCTAGTTATCCTCTTAGCATATTTCGAAATTCATAAGGGAGGAGGCTAGGGTTTTCAAAACCCTAACCCTAATTTCGATTAGGGTTCTTTGGAGGCTAGGGTTTTCGAAAAAACCCTTTGATCCAAAACCCTAGAAATCGAAAAATTGGCCTTTAGGGTTTAATAGCTATAAACCCTAATTTGCAATTCAACAATTGTAGCAATTCAATTTAAAACAACAATGGCTCTGATACCACTTATGGGTTTTAGGTACAACAAATAAACTAGAAAACAATTCCTAAGTTCACATGCAACCTACTTTGGATCTATGTTTTAACTATTGAACATACAACTTTGAATTGCAAAACAAGAACCCTAGAGGAGAGAGGCTAATTTCGAAATTAACAAACTAGGGTTTAGGGTTTACATACCTTTCAATTGTTATAGCAAAAAATTGATATTCCCTTGGTCTTGATCTTGATCTTCTTGGAAGCTTTAGCACCACAAGTGTAATGCCTCTAATGGAATCACACCCAAACTAGCAAGAAGGAAAGTAGAAGAGAGAGGGGAGAGGGAGTATGCAAAATCTCGGCCTTAGGGTTTCTTCAAAACAAAGAGTGACCAAAAACATGAACCAGGAGGCTCCTTATATAGCTGAGGGATCTAGGGTTTAAGGGAAACCCTAGTTATCCTTTGCTTAGGGCCTAAGCAAACCCAAGGGCCTTATCCAAGCCCCTATGGACGAAATTATTAGGGTTTCCCCTAAAGATTTCGTCCACCCTCTTCCAAGGGGGTTCTAGAGCCTTCCACTCAACTATTAGATAATTGCAAACTAGTCCCTGCACCTTATAATTAATTCTTTTAACCCCAAAATCAATTCTGATTAATTTCTGGCTAACAATTAATTAAACATAATGATTTCTAATTAATATATTAATCCATTAACATATTAATAAATCATTTATATATATATATTAATTTATTAATCTTATAAATTAATATCTCTCCTTTCATAATTTCCTTGCCCAGTTGCTAGGTTGAGGGCAACCCAAAAGGACTGTGCTGCTATCAATTCAAGTACATACCAATTATAGTTATGGGCTTAGACACCTAATCCAACAAAACCCTAAGTCCACAATCAAACAAGAACAGGAAGTGAGGTGAGCTATCAGTCCTAAGTCCTTCAAGTCTTACTTATATAAATATATTGGTGTAGATATGGGTTAGGAACAGAAGGAGTTTAAAAGAGTTTAGAAATAGTTTTATAACAATTTAACATAAAAATGAATTTGATAATCATTTGAAACAGTTTGGTTGACAAAGCAGTTAAAAATATAGAAAATCCTTTTTGGTTGCAAGTTATAAATCACATGTGATTGATACTATAACTTATTTGATTCAACTTGTATTCCCTCCCCCCCATAAAAGCATTTAAAAACATTTAAAAGGTTAATTAAGGGGTATGAACTCACCTGCAATGAGTGAAGTGGATGGAAGTGTCGGGTAGGATGCTAGGTGTCAAGTGAGGACTTGAACACACACACGGATCCTATGTAACATGTAGTGATACATAAATGTATCTAATCAGTTATTTAATCACTAATTAGGTAAGTAAGGACACTCTAATGCATGAAGACACTTTGTTTCAAGTGCAAGGAGTGCTAAAGGTTGCATCTAAGGAGTGTATGGCCTCACTATGGAGTTTACACTTCAATTGGTTACACTTAAGTGTGTTTACGGTTTCTGGACCATTTTCCCTATGAGTTTACGGCCGTAAACTCATGGGAATGGTGTATTTGGGTGTTTCAAGGTCTCATGCTTCACAAGGAAGGGTTCTAGGGTTGATTCAAGGGCTTAGGAAGTGTTTGGGGCTTGGAATGGACCCTTCTTGGAGTTTACGGTCCTTTGACCACTCCCTTGGGAGTTTACGGCCGTAAACACATGAGTTTATGGTCGTAAACTCATGTTGGTTCATTTCTCTTGTGTTTTGGTGGTTCTAGGCTATGCATGCAAGGTTCTAGTCACTTACACAAGCATAGGAAGGTTTTTAAGGCACTTAAACATTCTTAGAAGGTGTTTATGGTTTTGGGAGGCCTTCCCAAACCGTAAACTCATGTTTGTCTCATCCTTATACGTTTTTGGGGTTCCTAGTTCATGCATGTAATTCCTTAGTTCATTACTCAAGCATTGGAAGGAGTTTGGGGCTTCAAAACCCTTCTTTGGGGTGTTTACAGTTTTGGAATGTTCCAAAACCGGAAACCCATGTTCTTGGGGTTTTTGGGTGTTTAATCCATGAATACTAAGCCAATACCTAGTTAGATGAACTATAATTACTTATAGGAAGCTTGTAGAGGTGATTTAGGACCCAAAAACGCAAATGTGTTCTTGGTGTTCTTGAAGATTTGAAGATTCTTTGAAGATCTAAGTAAAAATCGGAATCCTTTAGATGAGAAGGTGTAGAAACACCAGATTAAGTGTTGTTTAAAAGGATCTAGGAAGAAAACTTACATTTTTGGGCGGATTTGGAACAAGAGGATGACGATACTTGAGAGAAAAACTTGTGTTCTTGGAGAGAAGGGTGTTTACGGCCCAAACACCCCATGTTTAGCCGTGAACACCTAGTTAAGGTGTCGGGTTGTCCGGTTTACTACACGCCACTAATTACGTCACTTCCAATTAATAAATTGTTTGATGAAAAATAAAATAAAACACCAAACAGGTTTAAATCCGGCCAAAATGGATTTGAAATGTTTTTTGAATATTTTTTTTTTGACGTATTTAACTGTGGAAATTATACAAACAAAATTTCGGGTTGTCACATCATCCCTCCGTTAGAGGAAATTTCGTCCTGAAATTTAGGATTCAAGCAGCTAAGTTATTACAGCATAACTAAGCAAAGAGATGAGGATATTTAAGTTTCATTTGATCCTCGCGCTCCCAAGTGAACTCCGGTCCTCGCTTAGCGTTCCAGCGAACCTTCACAATTGGGATGCGGCTTTGTTTCGTTCGTTTGACTTCTCGGTCCATAATCTCTATAGGTTCTTCTACGAACTTGAGGCTCTCGTTGATCTCGATCTCATCAAGTGGGATTACAAGAGTCTCGTCGGATAGACACTTTTTCAAGTTCGAGACGTGGAAGATAGGATGTACATTACTAAGTTCGTGGGGTAGGTTGAGTTTGTAAGCTACGGGGCCGATTCTAGCGAGAATCTCAAAAGGCCCTATGTATCTTGGATTCAGCTTTCCACGCTTTCCGAAGAGTATCAAGCCTTTCCAGGGTGAGACTTTCAAAAGGACCCGGTCTCCCACCTGGAATTCCAAAGGTTTCCTTCGTTTGTCTGCGTAGCTTTTCTGTCGATCTCTGGAGGCTTTCAGTCGTTCACGGATCTGAACGATCTTCTCCGTTGTTTCCCGAATGATCTCTGGACCTGTGAGAGTGCTTTCAGGAACTCGTCCTTTAGCTAATTGAGTGTCACCCACCTCAGCCCAGCACAGAGGGGACCTGCACTTTCGGCCGTAGAGGGCTTCGAATGGAGCAGTTTTAATGCTCGTGTGATAACTGTTGTTGTAGGAAAATTCGACGAGGGGTAAGTGGGTATCCCAAGCCTTACCAAAGTCGATCACACAGGCTCGCAGCATATCTTCCAGAGTTTGTATGGTTCTCTCACTTTGTCCGTCAGTCTGAGGATGGTAGGCTGTACTCATGTCCAGCCTTGTTCCCAGGGAGCTTTGTAGGGACTGCCAGAACCTCGAAGTGAATCTGCTATCCCTATCGGAGATAATAGATATAGGAACACCATGCAGTCGTATGATCTCCCTGATGTATGTTCTTGTGAGTTTCTCCATCTTGTCAGTTTCTTTGATGGGTAGGAAGTGTGCGGACTTGGTCAATCTATCGACGATGACCCATATGGTATCAAGCCCACCCGTTGTCTTGGGTAGCTTGGTTATGAAGTCCATAGTGATCCGCTCCCACTTCCATTCAGGTATCTCCGGTTGTTGGAGTAGACCTGATGGTTTCTGGTATTCGACCTTGACCTTGGCGCAAGTAAGGCATTTACTTACGAAGGTAGCAATCTCTGCTTTCATGTTTGGCCACCAGTATAGTTTCTTGAGATCGAGGTACATTTTATCTGAACCCGGGTGGATGGAATATCGAGTGTTGTGCGCCTCCTTCATGACCAAGTGTCTGAAGCCACCGTGTCTCGGGGTCCTGATCCGGTCCATGAGATATAAGGTTCTGTTACTCTTGACCTGTAGGTTCTTATCCATTCCTCACAGGGATTCTCCTGCTATATTTTCAGGTTTCAAGGCTTCGAACTGAGCCTCCTTTATTTGTGCGGAGAGACGCGAATGGATAGTCATTGTTAATGACTTGACTCTTCGACCAGAATAATCTTTCCGACTTAGAGCGTCTGCTACTACGTTGGCTTTACCCGGATGATAATGAATTTCACATTCGTAGTCATTGAGTAGCTCGACCCACCGTCGTTGTCTCATGTTGAGTTCTTTCTGGTTGAAGACGTGTTGGAGGCTTTTGTGGTCGGTATAGATGATGCTCTTTGTACCATACAGATAGTGTCTCCAGATCTTTAGGGCGAACACAACCGCTCCTAGTTCGAGGTCGTGCGTGGTGTAGTTGACCTCGTGTGTCTTCAGTTGTCTTGAGGCGTAGGCGATGACTTTACCTCGTTGCATCAGGACACAGCCGAGCCCCTGATTGGACGCATCGCAATATACTACGAAATCTTCTATCCCTTCGGGGAGGGACAGTATCGGTGCGGTGCACAAGGCTCGTTTTAGGGTTTGGAATGCCTTCTCTTGTTTCTCTACCCAGTCAAAGGCCACGCCTTTCTGGGTCAATATCGTAAGAGGCTTCGCAATCCGAGAGAAATTTTGAATGAACCTTCGGTAGTAGCCAGCGAGGCCTAGAAATTGGCGAATTTCTGTAGGCGTCTTCGGTGCTGACCAGTTCTCAATAGCTTTAATCTTGGATGGGTCCACGTGGATTCCTTCTTCGCTAACCACGTGTCCTAAGAATTCGACTCTTCGGATCCAAAATTCGCACTTAGAGAACTTTGCGTAAAGCTTCTCTGGTCGTAGGGTTTCCAGGACCTGTCGCAGATGATCGCTATGCTCTTCCTTACTTTTAGAGTAGATAAGTATCTCATCAATGAAGACGATGACGAACTGATCCAAGTAAGGACGGCATACTCTGTTCATCAAGTCCACGAAGACTGCGGACGCATTGGTTAGTCCGAACGACATTACTACGAACTCGTAGTGTCCGTAACGAGTCCGGAAGGCTGTCTTCAGAACATCCTCCTCAAGCACTCGCAACTGGTGATAGTCGGACCTTAGATCAATCTTGGAAAAGTAACTCGCCCCTTGCAGTTGGTCAAATAAATCGTCTATGCGAGGAAGAGGGTAACGATTCTTGACCGTCATATAATCGATGCACATGCGGAACGATCCGTCTTTCTTCTTCACGAACAAGACCGGTGCTCCCCAGGGTGAGAAGTTTGGTCTTATAAAGCCCTTGCTGAGCAGTTCGTTAAGTTGACCGGACAGTTCTTGCATCTCAGCAGGCGCTAAACGGTAGGGCGCCTTGGCTACGGGGGTTGCTCCTGGAATTAAGTCGATTCGGAACTCGACTTGACGTTGCGGAGGTAAGCCCGGTAGTTCTTCAGGGAAGACGTCGGGGAAGTCGCGTACTACGGGAAGATCCTTCGGGTCTTTTGTTTTCCGGCTCGTATCTACAACATGCGCCAGGAATGCACAATATTCCTTGCGCAGGTACTTCTAGGCTTGAATGCTCGAGATGATATGAAGGCTCGTACTGGGTTTGTCTCCGTAGATCATCAAGGTTTCGTTGTTGGGTAGATTCAGACGGATGGCCTTGTCGAAGCACAAGATATCGGTACGATGAAGACTCAACCAGTCCATGCCTATGATGACATCGAAGCTTTTGATCGCTACTGGTATGAGGTCGATAGGAAAGGAATGATTATCTAGCGTGAGGGTACAACCTATGTAGATTTCGTTAGAACTTTCCGTCTTGCCGTTAGCCATTTCTACGACGAATGTTTCTTTCAGTGATCGTGGTGTTTGTTTGAGTAAGTGTTTAAAGTTTTGATTTACGAAACTTCTTTCTGCCCCACTATCGAATAGAATACAAGCATAAGAGTTATCAAGAAGGAACGTACCCGTGACTACGGCGGGGTCTGCTACAGCCTCATTGTGGCCAATAGCAAGTAGTCTACCTGCTCCTCCCGCGTTTCCAGCCTTTGGACAGTTTCTTTTGAAATGTCCAACTTCGCCACAGTCATAGCAGGCTTGGCTTGCTCCCGAACTGGGGATTTGGGAAATGGGTTTGGGAGGTGCTCTACAAAACCGGACGGTATGGCCCTTCCGGTTGCAATTGGTGCATTGCATCTCACGGCAGGGGTCGTTATGATGGAAAGAGTACTTATCGCACTTGGGTAGATTCCCCGCATATGTTTTGGCGGGCACAGGGGCAGTAGGAGTAGTGGCAGCGTGGACAACCACTGTTTGTTGGTTATTGGAAGAGGATTTGGCTGATTTTCCTTTCTTTCGATCCCACCGCATTCTTTTGTTGTTGGAGGTGTGGGTTGGGGCAGAAGTGGTGGTTGTAGTAGCTGATGGAGTGGAGGGAACTTCATGATCAATCAGCCTTTGGGCCAATTCCTTGGCACTTTCGAAGGTGGCACGCTTCGATGATAGAACGTTCCCTCGGTATGGGGGTACTAATCCCCAGATGTATCGTTCGATTTTCTTGCTTTCGGTGGGCACCATGTTTGGGCATAGAGCCACCAAGTTGCAGAACCTGGCCGTATAGGCTACGATGTCGGAACCCTGCATTTTGAGGTTCCAGAGTTCCTCCTCAAGTTTCTGAATTTCGCCCCTCGGGCAGTACTCCCTCGTCATGAGGTCCTTCAGTGTGTCCCAGCCCATGGCATTGGCTGCGACCAGGGAGAGTGATTTGACATGGCCATTCCACCACGTCAAGGCCCTTTGGGTCAAGGTGCAAGCAGCAAATTTTATCTTGCTTCCTTCGGGGCATGAGCATATTTCGAAGATCGCTTCGGTTCTCTCAATCCATTGGGACAGTGCAAGGATCCCTCCGGTTCCATTGAAGTAAGTAGGTTTGCAGCTGATGAAATCCTTATAGGTGCACTCTCGTGCACGTGGGTGGATTTCACTATGGCTGGAGTTTGTGCCAATTCCCGTTCCACTAACACCACCAGAGTTGACTTGCGCCAGCGCGGCGGACACAGCTGCAGTCACAGCTGCCTGAAACATCACCGGGTCGAACTGCGGTGGGGGAGGTGGTGGTGGTGTTTGATCCACAGGCGTGCGTCTGGTCGGACGCTTGCGAGGAGGCATCTTTTACTGAAAAATTTTAAAAGATGATGACAACAGTGAGAATCAACTGTAAGTATGATGAGAATGTCTCATGGAATAAATTGCCATAGTCCAACAATTAGATAGATGCATATCAATAGAGTAAGAAAACATAAGAGCATGAACTTCCAAATAGATTAGACAACTGCCAATATTACTGGTATTACTGATGTAAAATGAGTTCAGGAAAAACGACCTAACAATTGGTCTTACATCAAACCATAAGGAGAATGTTGACAGTTTAGAGGGCTAGTTATAGTACTTTCAAAGACGGGAATGTTTTACAGACAGGTGAGACGGAGGTATTGAAGGGGAAGGCTATTCTTCTTAGGAAGAGAGAGGATGAGTAGATAATCTTCTGCTGGCGACGGGCACCCCTCTCTGGGTTACCCTTGAATTAGCCATTGTATCTATGATAGAATGGAGAGAAGATAGTTAGTAGACGTACTAATCCTAAGTTACTTATAAGATGATCGTTATTAGTCGACCCAATACTTGCATAATGCATACCAATTACATGTAATCGAGACAGGATAGACCTTTGAATAAGTGACCCTAACTCTAAATCCACAATCAAACAAGGAACAGGAAGTAAAGCAAAGATCACAGATTCTAAGTCTATAGCGTCTTAGTCACATGTAACTGTAGTGTATCCACTTAGCAACTATTGCCCTACTAGTAACGACCTTTTTAGTTCTCACATATGTAAATTACAGGAAATGCAGAATACTCCTATAGTATTATTGTTCAAATGTTCTTGTAGTAGTGTTGGTAAGTTTTTAGACTTGTTGCAACACCACAACCACTCTTAGGCACAGGCTAGTCACTCCTAGGTAAATGTAGTTGATCAGGCTACATCCTCCCAGATTTGACTATATGTCTCTAAGCCTAATTGTGCTGCTCAACAATCTTAATACTTTTGTTCTGTTCTAGTATGATACTGACCCTTAGTGTGAATGGATGTATATATATACTTAGTTAAATATTTTCTTATTTAATAGTATATATTCTTGGTCAGAGTGTTTTGATCCCGATGTGTTTATAGTTCGTATATCTTTTATGGGTTGATATACTTGATTCACTATAAACAATGCTCTGATACCAATCAGTCACACCCCAAAATCGAGAACGGCGGAATACGTTCTGGGGTGGAGGACGTCATGTACAGTATCATAACAATGCATAATGGTAAAGACAAGCAACAACATCCGTTGCATTAATATAATAATTGTAATACAAGCGTGTTCTGTACAGTTTGTTAGACACCAAAAGTATAATCAAAATAAAGAGGAGTCTTGTATGTGCTCCATCTTCTCAAAAGCTGCATCTGTACCTGTCTACTGATGACCTGAGAATACAAGTTATTTTGAAAGTGAGTATCAGCATAAAGCTGGTGAGTTCATGAGTATTTAGTGTCATTGCTTGTATAAAAATGATTACAACCATGTAGTATAATAATTGATCTCAATGTTGGAAAATAGTATGCTCCCTAGGAAAACCCTATCTTTTCTAGTAAAAGTTGTCTTCTACCAAGACCCGGTTGTATGTATGTTTGATCCTTTGAAAATGTAAAAGTTTTCCCAGAGAAACTATTAGTAGGAAAATATAGTTTTAGACTTCATTCATGTAAAGTAATTGGGAAAATAGTGTTTTACCCCAGCAGTATCACTGCCAGCTACTGAAATGAAAATGCAGACTCCAGGTATTATTAAATGTACAATACACCTCGAGGAGTCTGTTTTTTTTCCTTTAATTCTTAATGTATTAATTAAAGGTCGAAATGTGAACATGTATGTAACCATGCTGATTGACGATCGAATCCCTGATGACCCTCCGAGTCATCTGTGGAAATGTGACATTTTGTCACCCCTGGGCCTAGTCGGTTCGGACTGTAGCTAGCAGTCGGGATGTGGGAGTGTCTGTCCCGTATAGATCTATACACATAATGCCCGCTCTCCCTCCAGGAGACTCTGGTTACACGGTGATAGCACAGTGAAGTGTCATATCGAGAGATAGTATGTCCCATTCTGTTGTAGTATGTTCTCTTTGTATAATGTATAATGTACTTTCTGGTATAGTGTATAGAGTGTTCTCTTGTATAGTATATAGTATTCTCTTTTTATAGTGTTTAACATGTATTGACTCATAACTGTTCGGACTCTGGTAGGTACCATTGTAATAGTATACACGAGTAGTAATCCTTAACTATACCTATTATAATTAAATAGTAAGGTTGGTTGCATGCCTTTGATACACAAAGGTATTGAACTGAAGTGAAGACTTTAATATTCAACACGAATATATATAATATATAACTAAGAATTCAACGACAGTCGGACAGATAACAATATACCCTAAGTCCACAATCAAACAAGAATAGGAAGTGAGGTGAGCTATCAGTCCTAAGTCCTTCAAGTCTTACTTATATAAATATATTGGTGTAGATATGGGTTGGGAACAGAAGGAGTTTAAAATAGTTTAGAAATAGTTTTATAACAATTTAACATCAAAATGAATTTGATAATCATTTGAAACAGTTTGGTTGACAAAGCAGTTAAAAATATAGAAAATCCTTTTTGGTTGCAAGTTATAAATCACATGTGATTGATACTATAACTTATTTGATTCAACTTGTATTCCCTCCCCCCCATAAAAGCATTTAAAAACATTTAAAAGGTTAATTAAGGGGTATGAACTCACCTACAATGAGTGAAGTGGATGGAAGTGTCGGGTAGGATGCTAGGTGTCAAGTGAGGACTTGAACACACACACGGATCCTATGTAACATGTAGTGATACATAAATGTATCTAATCAGTTATTTAATCACTAATTAGGTACGTAAGGACACTCTAATGCATGAAGACACTTTGTTTCAAGTGCAAGGAGTGCTAAAGGTTGCATCTAAGGAGTGTATGGCCTCACTATGGAGTTTATACTTCAATACCTCCGTCTCACCTGTCTGGACCATTGTCCCTATGAGTTTACGGCCGTAAACTCATGGGAATGGTGTATTTGGGTGTTTCAAGGTCTCATGCTTCACAAGGAAGGGTTATAGGGTTGATTCAAGGGCTTAGGAAGTGTTTGGGGCTTGGAATGGACCCTTCTTGGAGTTTACGGTCCTTGGACCACTCCCTTGGGAGTTTACGGCCGTAAACACATGAGTTTACGGTCGTAAACTCATGTTGGTTCATTTCTCTTGTGTTTTGGTGGTTCTAGGCTATGCATGCAAGGTTCTAGTCACTTACACAAGCATAGGAAGGTTTTTAAGGCACTTAAACATTCTTAGAAGGTGTTTACGGTTTTGAGAGGCCTTCCCAAACCGTAAACTCATGTTTGTCTCATCCTTACACGTTTTTGGGGTTCCTAGTTCATGCATGTAAGTCCTTAGTTCATTACTCAAGCATTGGAAGGAGTTTGGGGCTTCAAAACCCTTCTTTGGGGTGTTTACGGTTTTAGAATGTTCCAAAACCGTAAACCCATGTTCTTGGGGTTTTTGGGTGTTTAATCCATGAATACTAAGCCAATAACTAGTTAGATGAAGTATACTTACTTATAGGAAGCTTGTAGAGATGATTTAGGACCCAAAAACGCAAATGTGTTCTTGGTGTTCTTGAAGATTTGAAGATTCTTTGAAGATCTAAGTAAAAATCGGAATCCTTTGGATGAGAAGGTGTAGAAACACTAGATTAAGTGTTGTTTAAAAGGATCTAGGAAGAAAACTTACATTTTTGGGCGGATTTGGAACAAGAGGATGATGATACTTGAGAGAAAAACTTGTGTTCTTGGAGAGAAGGGTGTTTATGGCCCAAACACCCCATGTTTGGCCGTGAACACCTAGTTAAGGTGTCGGGTTGTCCGGTTTACTACACACCACTAATTACGTCACTTCCAATTAATAAATTGTTTGATGAAAAATAAAATAAAACACCAAACAGGTTTAAATCCGGCCAAAATGCATTTGAAATGTTTTTTGAATATTTTTTTTTTCACGTATTTAACTGTGGAAATTATACAAAGAAAATTTCGGGTTGTCACAATATCTTCGACCAGAAAGATCTAAACATGATACAACGACGTTGGGTGGAACTACTAAACGATTACGAACGCGAAATTCGTTATCATGTCGGTAAAGCCAATGCAGTAGCTGATGCCTTAAGCAGAAAATAATACTCGGGACGTCGAGTACAGTCGTTGACCATGACAATCCATTCACACCTGTCCACACAGATCAGAGAGGCTCAGCTTGAGGCCTTGAAACCCAAAAATGTGGCAGGTGAAACTTTAAGAGAAATGGACAAAAACATAAACATCAAAAGTGATGGAGCCCGATACCTCATGAACCGGATATTGGCACCAAAGTTCGGTGGTTACAGAGAGGTTGTCATGAACGAAGCACATAAAACGCGATACTCCATTCACCCACGTTCAGACAAGATGTATCTGGACCTTAGGAAACTTTATTGGTGGCCAAACATGAAGTCTGAGATTGTCACCTTTGTGGGCAAGTGTCTTAGTTGTGCCAAAGTCAAGGTAGAGTACCAAAAGCCTTCAGGTTTACTACAACAACCGGAAATCCCCAAATGGAAGTGGGAGCGGATTACGATGGATTTCATAACTAAGTTACCCAAGACAACAGGTGGTCATGATACCATTTGGGTAATCGTCGATAGATTAACCAAATTCGTACACTTCTTAGCAATAAAGGAAACTGACAAGATGGAAAAGCTAACTAGAATATACATCAGAGAGATAGTTAGACTGCACGGTGTACCAATATCTATTATCTCTGACCGAGATAGTATATTCACTTCACGTTTCTAGAAGTCACTACAGAAATCTCTGGGAACTCGGCTGGACATGAGTACAGCCTACCATCCACAAACTAACGAACATAGTGAGAGTACGATTCAAACGTTAGAAGACATGCTGAGAGCATTTGTTATTGACTTTGGTAAAGCATGGGATACCCATCTACCACTAGTCGAGTTCTTGTATAATAACAATTACCATACTAGCATTAAGGTTGCTCCATTCAAATCTCTCTACGGTCGCAAGTGTAGATCACCTCTGTGTTGGGCTGAAGTTGGTGGCCAAACATGAAGTCTGAGATTGCTACCTTTGTGGGCAAGTGTCTTACTTGTGCCAAAGTCAAGGTAGAGTACCAAAAGCCTTCAGGTCTACTACAACAACCGGAAATCCCCGAATGGAAGTGGGAGCAGATTACGATGGATTTCATAACTAAGTTACCCAAGACAACAGGTGGTCATGATACCATTTGGGTCATCGTCGATAGATTAACCAAATTCGTACACTTCTTAGCAATAAAAAAAACTGAGAAGATGGGAAAGCTAACTAGAATATACATCAGAGAGATAGTTAGACTGCACGGTGTACCAATATCTATTATCTCTGACCGAGATAGTATATTCACTTCACGTTTCTAGAAGTCACTACAGAAATCACTGGGAACTAGGCTGGACATGAGTACAGCCTACCATCCAGAAACTGACGAACAGAGTGAGAGTATGATTCAAACGTTAGAAGACATGCTGAGAGCATGTGTTATTGACTTTGGTAAAGCATGGGATACCCATCTACCACTAGTCGAGTTCTTGTATAATAACAGTTACCATACTAGCATTAAGGTTGCTCCATTCAAAGCTCTCTACGGTCGCAAGTGCATATCACCTCTGTGCTGGGCTGAAGTGGGTGACATGCAACTGGCAAGAGGTCAAATTCCTAATAGCACTCTCACTGGTCTATAAATCATTCGAGAAACTACTAAGAAGATAGTACAAATTCAAGAACGACTTAAAGCCTCCAGAGACAGAAAAAAAGCTACACAGACAAAAGGAGAAAACCCTTGGAGTTCTAGGTTGGAGACCGCATCATGTTGAAAATTTCACCCTGGAAGGGAATGATACGCTTTGGAAAGCATTGAAAACTGAATCCAAGGTACATTGGACCGTTCGAGATTCTTGCTAGAATCGGTTCAGTAGTTTACAAACTCAAATTACCTCAAGAACTCAGTAACATACATCCTTTTTTTCACGTGTCCAACCTAAAGAAGTGCTTATCCGATGAGACTCTTGTTATCCCAGTCGATGAAATCGAGGTTAACGAGAACCTCAACTTCGTGGAAGAACCAGTAGAAATCCTAGACAGGGAAGTAAAGAGAACCAAAGAAAGCCATATCCCGATAGTGAAGGTTCACAGGGATGCAAAGCGGGGACCTGAATTCACTTTGGGAGCGGGAGGATCAAATGAAACAAAAGTATCCACATCTTTTTCCCTAATCCTAGTGTATCTCTATAGTCTTAATTTCGAGACGAAATTCCCTTTAACGGGGGGATAATGTAAAAACCCGTTATTTGAAGTCTATGTAACTCAAACTTGTTCAAATAAAAGCCTAAGCTACAATCGTATGCAAGTAAATCCATATCATAACATTAATACCATAGGAACTTGAATACCTTAAGGACATGTTTATATAAATTATTTTATATACACACTTTGTAAATCATACCTATTTATAAGTTATGAACACTAATATTGACACTATACATTTATAACTCAATATACAAGTCAAGATAAGTCAAAAGAGTTAAGTTTAAATCACAAAATACCCCACCACAATGGATTTTACGGCCCTATACTTCTAGAACATGGAGTTTAGGGCCTAAGTATGAAGTATCAAAGGTGTTTATGGTCCCATAAAGTGAACCAAAGGTGTTCACGATCCAAAGATCCAAGGATCTTTTAGTTCACGACCTTAAAGCTTAAAGATCATAAGAGTTCACGACCTAAAGGGATAAAGATCAAGGTGTTCACGGTTGGAATTAGAAGAACAAATGGTGTTCACAGCCAAGAGGTGACCGTGAACACAAACCAAAGCTCTTATTTGGGCGTAAACACTCCTAAATATCTTCAATTCTGATCACATTTAGCTTCCCAATGAGATTAGACTCGTAAACCTCACATTCACTGCCTTATGAGTTCCTTCATATTTAAGTTACTTCCATATTCAAAGTGCAAATGAATTCATTTTCACATTCAACAAACGTAAACACCTTCATTCTCTATCAATTGCAAACCTTATTCCTTTCATATACTCTCAAGCATCAAACATATATCAAGTTAAACTTCAAACTTCAACACACCTTGAAGAACACATTCGTATATGCATCCAAATACTTCCAACAAATTAGTAAGTTGATATGAATTAGTTGAGTATCTTAAAGATATTTAACATATATATACAACTAATCCACACATAATATTACGTGTATAATATTTATTATTAGGATTCGTTTGTAAACACGTGTCCTAACCTGAGAATCGTCACTACCACCTCGTTATCACCCAAGAACACACATACAAGGTGAGTTCACACCCCTGCATTTTTACTATTTTTCACTGTTTTTTTTTCGGGGGGGGGGGGGGGGGGGGGGGGAGGGGGATACAGGTCTAACATAAGAATATTGTGTTTACAATTTAATGATTTCTAAATATTTGTAAGACGGTTTTTAAACTACTGAAACTCTTTTAAATATTGTCAAACTCTTTTAAATGTTTTAAAAACTCGTTTAAACTTATCTTTTTTCCCAAAATCATATATATATATATATATATATATATATATATATATATATATATATATATATATATATATATATATATATATATATATATATAAGGGTTAAAGGGCTTACTACTAATAATTCACTATTAGTTCATTTTCCTTGTTTGGATGTGGGCTTAGGGTAAATTATTTGTCTGAATGTCGTTTATATTTTAATTATATTATATATATATATATATATATATATATATATATATATATATATATATATATATATATATATATATATATATATATATATATATATATATATATATATATATATATATATATATGAATATAGAAGTTATTTCAATCAAATTCATATTCCCTTTGTAACATGTCGAGCAAAGGGGATACTTTCATGAATATTACATATCAAGCAGAACACACATATAAATTATAATATGTATAATTTATGGGAACTCTCAAACTATTTTCACGAACCAGTTATACAAAGTTTAACAGATTACTCTTGTACAAATACTTGACATTCACGCATACTAGAGAAAGATCTTACTATCAGTTCATCATTTGTTTCAAAATGACTTTTCATCATTTGTTATGTACGTAATCGTCAATATGCTTTTTGTGAGACAATGTTCAGTTGCTTATTTATTTAAGGAATACAGTTAAAGTCCTGATATTATAACCAGAATCTACCGACAGAGAGCGAGACAATTGTGTATAGATCTATACGGGATTGACAATCCCGTACTCAAACTGTTAGCTATAGTTGGGCTGGTATGCCTATGAGTGACAAATGTCGTTAACAGTTCTGACACCTAAAAAGCGACGTATCAGGCCATCTAGTCATAGTATGGTTATAATAACTCACCAAAAAGATATGAACAAATACGATTAGTGTATAATTAATTAAACCAAAGAGTATGAATACAAAGTACTGGTTTTACAATAATACTATTTACAATATTATATTACAATTTACAATTACAGCTGGTGGAGCCAGGCATACTCACTTTACTGGGTTTTCGAAGAGTACAATTACAGAACTTGGAAAACATAAACAATACATAAAACATTCTTTTATAGTTTAATTGTGAATTAAAACTTTGTTACATTACTTTATAGTACAACAACACTTAAACAAAATGGTTTTATAGTATTAAAACTACTTTTCAATGATATTAGAAAATATTGGATTTTCTGGAACAACAAACATGATTACTATTCAAGAAACAAACAACAAACTTCTAAAAATAAATACTTATGCACTCACCAACTTAAATGTTGATATTCTCTTTTTCAAAATACTTGTATTCTCAGGGAACCAGTAGAAAGGTACATCCCCTGGATTTTGAGAAGACAGAGCTATATAGAGTCATGTCTTCTAACTTTTGCTATATAACTTTTGATGTCATATATATAATGACTTGAACACTATGTAAAACTTATACATTATTAATGTAATGGTTATTGTATATTGATTACTATGATACATGTGTTGTGATACTTAACATGAAGTCATCAACCCCGGACGTTTCCGCCGCTCCGGTTTGGGGGTGTGACGACCCTCATCACCAAATGACCAACACCCATCAAAATTTCTTGGAACCGTAGTGACAGATGCCTTTTCACTTTCAGCAAGTTCTTGCGCTCACCAAACATAGTAAGCAGAGTCTTTAAACTTTGGTTTTTGAGGTGTGCCAGCCAAATAGTCCTTTGCTAAATTGTTTCCGAGACCATATTTGTGACATAAAACACTGGGTGTGACTGGGTTCAGAACTTCCTGAGGATTTGAGGATCGATATGGAATGTTGGGTCAATAATCTGGTGGATTTTCAGTTGGTTTAAAGGTTGAGGATTGCTTTGGTGAGGAGCTTGAAATCTATTCTGAGAAGGTTTTTTATTTGGATTCCAAGGTCATTTATACTTCATAGACAAAAGTTTAAAGTCTTGCTGGAAACGAAGTTCAAAATCAGCTGCTTCTGGATCAAAGTTTTCTTCATACGAATAGTGTTAAGTATAAAACTTGAATGATCGATTAGATTCAAACAGGTAAAAGAATCAAAACATAGAAAGAAGATCAAAGTTGTTCCGAATGATTAATAAGCATAACCTTAGAAGAGCTCGATGAAGACATGCTACTGTAAAGGCTATGTAGGGTTTACAAGATTTACGACTACTAGATTTGGTGCATGCATGCACTTTAAGTAGTAAAACCCTAATAATAAATAAATGGGTGGACATGCCCAACCCGCTACTAATGGAGTATAATAATACAAAATTGATAGAACACAATATAGTCCCAACAATCTCCCCTTTGTATCAATTAGGAAGGTAGATTATTCATTGCCGTTGACGCTTTTGCACCTTGAACAACTTCGTCATAATGCCCAACAAGGACTTGCAAACAATGACATACCAGTTGATCATGTCCAAAAACATTTCTTGTCTGCAACACAATTTACTTTATTCTGACATACATAATCCACAATGAATTCTAGACAGGATGTGGAGTACAGATGCTTATCTGATAAGTAGAAGCAGACTCTGTGAAAGTTTGCATCCGGTTTCTCCCTTATCTGAAATGCAACACTCTAATCCTTCTTTTGTATTTTCCCCAGCTTCATCGTATCGATATCCTTCCGATGCTCCTTGAATTGAACAGTGGGTTTCTTGTGTAGAACAACGGAAATTTATACATCCATCTTTGCAATCTCTTGGATGTAGCAGACCAGCATTCATTTTAGATGGACAATTATAGGCTCGAATTTGTGTTGATCCCTCAGCAGTAGAAGTAACAAAGAAATCCAATCGAATGGGTTGAGGCCGGGCAGATTTGTGAGATTAAATCATGAGTAGAACTCACAGCCCCACAAGCAACCTTGAAACGAGCATTAATGAAGCTCTCAGTTTCAAGTGGTCTGAACACCTTTATGGCAGTGATATTCTTTGAGCTCAACATTTTGTATTGTAGCCTCATGTGCTTTAGATAAAATGAACGTAGAGCCTAATCAACACTTTTATTAGCTGGAGAAGCATTCACAAGCAGATAAAAGTTGCGAAAGAGAAAAGCCTTTGGCGTAATAGGCATATCAAGTTGCAGGTCCGAGGAATTCACCAAGTCAAATGACCCAACAGGATCTAGCCAGTATTCATTCGGATTTTCAACGACTTCTTTTAGAATACGCTTAAGTGTCCACAGAGGAAAGATAGTCTTTTGAGCTTTCAATGTTTCCTTTGCTTCACGAGCAATCCTTGCTTTTTCTTCAGCTTATCTGACAATATGATTATTTTCATCAAGTTCAGCTTTGCGAACCTTCCTTCGTATCAATTCATGCCCGTCAGGTTCTTCTTCTTCACTGTCATCAATAATATTCTCTTTGCCTTTCGAACTTAAAGCTGCATTAACCTTCGGTTCGTTTATCTTGGGCTTTTGTTCTTGATGATCATCACCCCTTGTGGATTTCTTGACACTTTCGAGTGTAGCTTTCTGATTTTATTTCGTTGTTGCTTATCCCCTATGTTTTGGAATGGAAGAGTCTGAAACACCCTAAATCCTGTCTCACATAGAAAAGATAGTTTGTAACTTCTTTTCAAGGTATTGAAAAACGGAAACAGTGAGGAGAGAGTTGCGAGTTCCGATCAGATTGTGCAGCTCAAAATTCGCATCAGCAACACAGCTGCGAATGACAACATTTTCGGACTTGAGATCAACAATCTGGTTGTTAGCAATTGTTAACTGCTCTGAAAGAGCTTGCACAAGCTCAGTTTTCATAGCAAGCTCATGCACAATCTTGTATTCACGGGCCTGATCAACCTGAAGTTTGTCGACTGTTGAAGAGATGGAAGTGTGAAACTGTGCATTTTCTAATTGTATGGCTGTGCGAACCTTCACAATAGAATCTTTCTCTGTGCGAAGGGTAGTTCCAAGACTATATATAACTTCATTAGCCTTTGCAGTGTTCGATTCAAAATACGATTGAAAAACTCCCATGAAGGTTTTGACATCAAAAAGTAGTTTATCGACTTTTTCGGTCGTTTCCTTGCGAACAGTCACATAGTTAGCAACAACCTTGTTTGTTTTGTCAAGATTCTTAGTGTGTTCTTTGGTAAGAGTTTCAAGGAATGCCTTGACAGTTTCCTAAAAATAGTCAGTGCTAGAGGATGCTTTTGTAAACTGAAGCAGGGTATCCAGCTTTTTATTGATGGCTTTGAGTTGCCCTTTGGTAACTGGAGCATCATCATCACTATCTTCTCGAACTGTGAAAGGAGTAAATGTAAAAGATTCAAAATCTTCATTATCATCCCTAAAAATAGTATATGGATCATCTTGTCGGAGAGGTGAGATAGGAGTAGAATCTTGACCAAGAGTGAAACCTGAAGAACCTGCTCCCGTATTAGATACATTGACAAAAACTAGAGGTGCACTACTGGCTTTGGTAGTTGTTGCTGTTGATTCGGTGAACAGAGGAGTGGATGATGGAATTGAAGCTTGAGTTTGCGAAATTCCAACAGATACAGGTGGGTAAGCAGCGATGGTCATGGGAGTTGAAGATGAAGGAGGAGGAGAAGGTGGAGCAAAATCCTAGAAAAAGTTATTTGTAAGTGGAACAGAGGTTGGTATAGTGAAGGTTACCTCAGGATTAGTTGTGAGAGGCTCTGAAACCATGGGATGTGAAGTCACTTATGTATCATTGTCTTCGTGCTGGACTTGCTATTCGATGCGACTCTCAGAGATGGTGTTGGATTGGGAATCCTCCTCGGAACTTGGGGTGGAAGTTCTTGGCTTGCGAGCCGCTCGTTTGACCTTCTTCTTGGGGTTCTGGACAGTTTCGGATGGACCAACTTTCGCAGTTCTTTTCTTTCCGCCCTTTTTTGGTTTGTCGGCCTCATTGAGAACCTTGCAAACAACATCTGATATTGGGTGAAGACCGGAGGCCAGTAGACTGCGATAGGTTTGCATGACTTCACTCACTGCAGGTACATTGAGAAGCATCGCCTCAATGATGGAGCCGAAGAATGTGAATCTTGAAGTATCAGCCAAGATGATGTTGGTGGTGTGGAAAATCTGAATAGCGGCCAAACTGGAACCCTCTATGACTGGGATGTTGAGCTGATCCATAACTGCTTGAACCACGAGAGTCCAAAAACAAGCACAAGAAAGCTCATTGTGTCGTGTAGTCGAAAGGGTACTCTGGACCAGTTGAGCCCAAAGCATAGTCCCATTGTCAAGATTGATTCTTGAGTAAATGTCATACATTATCATCATAAACAGCTTGCTTTCACAGTCGGAGGCGGTTACCCTCTCAGAGAAGCTTTTGAAAATGAGGGTAAACAACCTGTTCCACATTGGTGGGATATTTGTGATGGGTTTTGAGCATTCTAACACTCTTATGGTGTACATGCAACCCTATAAACCTTGGATCTACGTTTTCTCTATTATACATGCAAATATTAACTATTCCAAGGTTTCATCCTAACTAGCATGTTATGAAGCACCTATACTACAAAGTTCTAGTTAGATGACATACCTTTTGATGTAGCTTGATGTCTTCAAGCTTTAAGAGCTTAGCCCCAATAGTGTGGAAGCCTCAAATGGAATCACAAATCACCAAAACACATTGGAAGAACTTGAGAGAATATGTATGCACACTAAAATCGGCCCACTCTTATTTTCACACACTTGTGCCAATTTTGTGAGCCAAGGACCCCTTTATATATTATGGAGGATTAGGGTTACATCCATGTAAACCCTAATACTCATGAACTTTCATTTACATAGGATCCATGGGTTAAAAGCTCCATCGACCATCCATGAAAGCTTAGCCCAACCTAAATGAACTTGGCCCATTCCATATATATGAGAGTCCATATTTAATTAGTTCTTTTTGATCACTTAATTAATTCTAAATTAATTCTTGATCAATCCTAATTAAATGATATGATTCCATATTAATATATTAGAACTTATAATATATTAATATAAATCATAAATATACTATTGTCAAAAGACTATCCATATAAATTGTGCCGGTGAAGTGCAACCCAAATGGACCATGTCGGGTCGGGTCAAGTACATACCAAATATAGTTATGGACTTAGACATTAATCCAACAGTCTCCCACTTGGATAAGTCTAAAACTATTATTGAGTATGACTTCAAAACCTAACTGGCAATCGTAGCTCTTAAAGCCGCTGTCGAACTCTGACCTTGTCAATGACTTGTCCATTAGATAAGGGATCATATATTCCTCCATTCTAGATATCATATGGACTAAGACATGGATTATAATCATTCTCTCTGTCCATTTGTTGTTTCCCGATTTTCAATTTATGATGACTGACTGATTGAACAAATCAAATCAGTCATGGCTTGGCCAAGCACTCACATGTGTCATCGCTAAATCATCGAGGGGCCCACAGATATCACTTTTATCCCGAAGGTAAAAGGAATGGATAAACTTCGACTCATATGGCTTGTTCTACTACTTGTTGAATCATACACAAAGGCACGTTTTATAACATCGAGTTACCAAATGCGTTTTCGTGCAATCAATGTATAACCAACTCATAGTAACAACTCATATCTCTAGGTTTGAAGAATATAAGATATTATCGTCTCATGATCACTCGTGATAAAATCCATGAAGTGATTCAAATGAGCGCGGGTTGAATCCAATACTCAGAACTTATGAGCACTCATGAGTGTTGTAGCACCACTTTGTCCACCAACTTGGACCTCTACAAACCAACCCATGACAGTCTTGATTCATATCTACTTCCAACATATGACCGACTGTGGATGGTTTGAATAACTTAATCATTCAGGAAGAGCGACTTAGTTATTCTGGAAGTCAAAACATGCAAAGTGAAACACAAGAATAAATGAATAAAATATGGTATCAAACCCTATGAATATAAATAAACACTTTTATTTATCACCATACTGATTACTCATTATTCATTGTTTCGGTTTTATCAACTTTATACTTGAATTAAAACACTGGTTGTCCCATGCTCCAAGCATGTACACTATGTTTTTCTTAAACAATAGCTTTGCCATACACCAAGTATGCACTCTATGTGTGTCTATGATCCTTACTTTGTGAAATAAACCAATTGAACATAATTTCAATGATTCTAATTTCACACTCCCAAATCCTTATCGAAAAATGTGAGAATTTCAAATTCCTATCATTTATCGAAATCTGTTTAGATTTTAAACTTATATGCACTGACCCTCCTGTAATGAATATGTACAAAGTCACAAAGACTTGTCAACAGTCATTATAAGGTATTCCAATGGAGATCAACTCCATGGAAACTAAGTCTCATATTCAAAGTACATTGCTTTGGACATGCTTCTTGCATTAAGTTTTCTAATCTTACACAGATAACTTCCACCTATGGAGACAACTCCATATTCTCATTTTGACTATCACTTCTAAATAAGAGATGCCTCTTTTCAGAATATGTCAATATGGTCTTTCCAAAATTAGCACTATACTTCCAACTGTCCCTGAGCAACCAATCTTTGGTAAACCTCAGATTTTCCTCGACAATTGCTTAATCATTTTAGTCATATCCAATTCTAGACCTTTTCCCTTGTTAATGCCTCTGGGCTTTTGGAAAAATTTAGAAATGACAAATATTATAGCACATGCAATCGATCCTGTACCCAAAGCAAATGGTACATGATTCATGATGTCTCACATAAAGACATGATTCTAGACCAGTCTTTTGCTACAATATTTTTATTTGGCATGTTTTCAAAATTTGACTATGAAGAGGGATGTCGTAATCATAATCGAATTTTGAGAACGCAATATATAGAATTTCCTTAATTTGAACCAATCCAACATGAAATTCATATATATATTCTTGACTAAAGATGATTAAGGTCTCAATCTAAGCCTTTAGAACTGAAATGAAGTATATCCTCTCCCTTAATTATAGCAAACCAACTTTTTCAATCCCTGCAGCCTCACGAATTGAAACTTTTGTTTTCTATAATTAACATTGCTAACTTGCAACACTAACAATAATTATCATGCTCCCAATAACATGATGATTATTAGCATAACACTTATGCTCCTACTAGCTTTGACATGTACTCAGAAATCAGCTGGACTTCTAGAAATCAATACTTTATTGACTTTCTTACCAAAGTTCAGATTTCTGATACGAGATGCTTTGATAGAACTTTATCAAAATCATACACCTTTCCTTAGATAGCATGCATGTGTGTCTAAACAATTTCAGAACTATGAAAAGGGATGTCGTAATCATAGTCTCAATTGTTTAGACCTTTTGCCATGTGCTTCAAATCTACTTGGTGGAAGTGTTTCCTCACCATCATTTTTATGAATCAGAGAGAAACCTTATGACCCTTAGATTTTATGGTGTATGTGTTCTTATACATGTGAATAGTCAAAACCATAGTCACAAGACAAGGATAATGACAAATCCAAACTCATATGGACTGAACTTATGCAATCTTAACTTCTTGCCACCTGGCAGTACAGGGCATGCCATTGCTTCCAAGTTGTTATGCAACCAATTAAGAACTTTCAGAACTCCTATGGAAAGCCAACTTTAATTGGAATGGGCACAGAATATGTCAACACGATAGGTTATAAACCTCAAGTCGTGTGCTAGTGAAGAACCTCAGGTTTTATTCTTGATTAGTTCTTGCAATTCTATTTAGGATCTTTAAGACTCCCACTATCCTCTTGACATATAAGACTATCTTTCCAAATATTCAAAAGATAGTGTGGATTCTTTATCAAGACAAACACTTCACACAATTGGTCTTAGTTGGTCTTTGTTTTATCCAAAACATCACAACTTACCAATTTCAAATGTACAAGAGTAGGACACTTTTACTCTTACATTTGACAAGTGTTTTAAACCTTTCTTTAAGATATGTCACTCAAGTTACAATCTTGGAGTATGACTCTAAGAATTGTTTTGGAACGAAGTATGACTCATCTTCCTGATCTAACCATTTCAACAATTCATGACTCCTCTTCTTAGTCATAAGAATGCACTAAGATGACCTTTAGATGACTAATTGTGATATGATTTCTAAATCATTAAGATGATCACAAACATGATACTAAAGTACTCTCCTATCTCTTCAGATTTGAGAAACTTTTATCTTTCTGCCTAATTTGATTCTTCCCATTCGTTCTGCCATACACTGAGACTTTTCCAATGTTTCAGAATTATACTTAAACTTGTAAGTATAACCATATTTACTAAACTTTAGTAAATCAAATAGTCTTAACGAGCTTTGTGGTGGACATGACCAGTGCACAAGAATGTGTAGTCGATCCCTTTAGTCCTTCACTTGACTCACACATCCATGTGAACAAGTAAATAGTCTTGATTTTCCAATGCTTGAAAGTTCTCATTCATCATACTATTCAACTTGCATGATTCCAAGTTTCGGTCCAATTGAAACTTGGGCGATGAGGAACTTTCCTGATTTGGTAAATTTAGACACTACCACAAATGAAAGAATCAAATCCATTTTCCAATATTGCTGTCAGTGGAATCATATAAGCAACAATTTTCCACAAATGCCATTGTAAGGATACTTCAAATAAATAAAATTAAACAATTTTCTTTTATTTTAAAACTTTGCGGAAAAACTTATCCTTACAATCCACATGGAAAATTGTTGTTATCTATTCCTTAGCAATATATCATAACTTCTTAAGCAACTGCTCAAAATTCTGATGGGATCGAAATCCACCTTCGCGATCAGAATCAGTATATACTTCCTTTAAGATTTCTCTCTATTCTTTGATTCTTAAAACATCAACATGTGACCCAGTCACATCATGTAATGAGGATCTCAGAATAGAACTTAACAGAGTTAGATAATGGGCTCTACCTGATGTAGAGTCAAACTTATTGACTTTAACATCCTTAGGTAAATTTGGCAGCTTTGCAATCAACGCCCCTTCCTTTGGTAAAATAAACATATAGACCCTTTGGTAATGGGACTATCTCAGACTTAGCCTTTCTCTTTACCATTTGGTCAACCGGGTTAACTATGGCCAATCCCTTTCCATTGGGAAGAGAATGCTTTTTCTGGATTTCCAGTGTCACCATTGTTACTGTCCATAAAGTTTTTGGGAAGTTGATCTTCTAATCAAATTTGCTTTACTATCGTTCCAAATCATTGCTCATTCAGCACCACCAAGCAAGTAGATATGATCATTAAGGTTCATGTCATAGTCTGTTTCATAGTAGTCCCAAAGGAACTCACTATGTGACTTAGAAAGTGATTGAACATCCAACTTTCTCAAGACTTTGACACCCAACTCTCCCGGATTGTCAATATGTGACTTCATCTCTAAGATGTGATCACACATAGACCTTTCTTGCCATTAGGGCTTGAGTGACCTTGAACTTGTGGGTTAGGGAGAATAATTGGAGGTGGTGGAGGAAGAGAAGTATGACTTCCATGAGCCAAACTCGGGAAGTCATATTTATTAGGAAAGCTTGGTTTGGGAAGATCATTGTTGTCTAAACCAGACATCAACAACGGGAGAAATTCACGTAAAGTTGATTTAAGTCCTTAATATAACACCCAATATGATATATTAAGGCTAGGACCCAACAAACTATTTTATAACTTGGAAGAGTAATGCCGTAATCCAAGCTATCAAATATTTAAAGGTAGGTGAATGACGATTCACCAATTTCCACCATGAAAAACGAAATGTATTATTAGGTTTTAATTGGTTTTGAAACTCCTAGATTCTTTTGAGATTCATTGAACTTTCCAATGGCATGTTTCAATCTCGAGTGTGCCCTTCAGGTTTTGTGACTGGGATGCCGAGGATCACAAAACAAGGTGTGAAGTAACCATGCAAATATACTTGGTACCCTTAATATTTACC
This sequence comes from Lactuca virosa, assembly GCF_052849685.1. Taxonomy (NCBI): domain Eukaryota; kingdom Viridiplantae; phylum Streptophyta; class Magnoliopsida; order Asterales; family Asteraceae; genus Lactuca; species Lactuca virosa. Next base: position 146,841,771 of record NC_136432.1, on the reverse strand, counting down.
CCTCAATCGGCATGCCGGTTAACCACACACGCTCCAACGATACTATGATAAACATTAAGTTACCCTTTGCCTACCTTGTTAAGTCCAGGTTAGTGTGCCGGTTAACCACACACGCTCCACTAACAGCTTAAACAAAGTGCAAAGTGTAATTTCATGGATTAGCACCTTATTCACATTTTCCTAAGTAACTAAGATTGGGAATTTATAAGTGTTTAGTTACTTAGTATTTATCATTATACTTATAATGAAGGGAGAATTATAGTCCTTGTCCTACCTGTTCGGCTAACGACCCTCCACCGGTCAAGGAAGCGGTGAGTGAGAGTGGACACCCATTAAACTGCCATTTTATAGGCAGTAACCTTATACCCCCCTTATAAACCGGCTTCGTGAATGAGGCCTACTAATGGTAAGACGACTTGCTCTTATACATATAATATATTAAACTTTTAATATTATAATAGTATAAGGGTGTATTTTAGACATTTAAAATACTTGGTGGTTTAATCTATTAATTAAACTATACTTTTAATTTAATTAAACTCAAACCATATATTTATGGATTTAATAATACTCTTTTAATTAAACGCTTTAATTAACTATTAATAAAGTCCACAAGAGTTAATTTGAACTATTCAACAAAACATCATAATTCCAATTATTAAACTCAAAATTAAAACCATTTAATTAATTGTTTAAGTTATGAACCCAAGAGTTTTAGAATTCAATTCTTTTTTTCATAAAAAACTTTTCTCAAATTCCAAAACTTGAGGGCAAGTTTTGTAATTCTTGAAAACCTTTGCATTCCATAACTTATGGAATTAATGGTGTTTTATGATGAAACTTTCCATGTTCCATAACTTAAGAACAAGTTATGGAATTCTTTAAAACATTAACACCAAATTTTGTAACTCCATAAAAACTTTGAATCAATTTTTTTTTAAAAAAAAAAACTTTCATATCCATAACTTATGGAAGTTTCAAAAACCCTTAAGATCACAACTTTAAAAAAAACTTTTGAGCTCCAAAATTTTATGACAAAATATGTAACTCCTTAAAACATTTAGATCAAACTTTTAAAACTAATAAAATAATCATATCATTTTATCTTTTTCTAAATTTGACCTAATTCAACTCATATAACAAATGATTCAAATTTTACAAATAATTTGTTTTTCACAAAACAAGTAATTATCTTAAAATTTTACAAATGTCATGTTTTTTTTTCCTTTTTTTTTCAACTTGAAAATAAAACATTTGCATCAATATAACAGAAAACAACCCATGGCTCTGATACCACTGATGGGTTTTGAGCATTCTAACACTCCTATGGTGTACATGCAACCCTATAAACCTTGGATCTATGTTTTCTCTATTATACATGCAAATATTAACTATTCCAAGGTTTCATCCTAACTAGCATATTATGAAGCACCTATACTACAAAGTTCTAGTTAGATGACATACCTTTTGATGTAGCTTGATGTCTTCAAGCTTTAAGAGCTTAGCCCCAATAGTGTGGAAGCCTCAAATGGAATCACAAATCACCAAAACACCTTCGAAGAACTTGAGAGAATATGTATGCACACTAAAATCGGCCCACTCTTATTTTCACACACTTGTGCCAATTTTGTGAGCCAAGGACCCCTTTATATATTATGGAGGATTAGGGTTACATCCATGTAAACCCTAATACCCATGACCTTTCATTTACATAGGATCCATGGGTTAAAAGTTCCATGGACCATCCATGAAAGCTTAGCCCAACCTAAATGAACTTGGCCCATTCCATATATATAAGAGTCCATATTTAATTAGTTCTTTTTGATCACTTAATTAATTCTAAATTAATTATTGATCAATACTAATTAAATAATATGATTCCATATTAATATATTAGAACTTATAATATATTAATATAAATCATAAATATACTATTCTCAAAAGACTATCCATATAAATTATGCCGGTGAACTGCAACCCAAATGGACCATGCCGGGTCGGGTCAAGTACATACCAAATATAGTTATGGACATAGACATTAATCCAACAATTTGGCCTCTTGAGCTTTGAGACGGCAGTCAAAACTTCTATGTATCCCATTTGGTAAAACATCTCCAAGATCGGAGAGTTGGAGATAGTCTCAGGGTCAACTAGGCCACGACCTTGAGGAAGCCCTAACAGGCTACATAATCGCGATTTCGAGATGTGGGTTTTCTTGTTATTGATTTCAAAGGTAATCTGTTCCTCCCTTTTTTGGTATCTTGCAGTAGAATACGCCTTGGATAGATGAACTAAGGGTACGATTTCTGATTTCGTTAGTGCGATGACCAGTGGGGAATAGCGGAGGCACTCGATGAGAGGTTAAAGAAAACCGTCGTACTTGGCAGAATTAAGGTCCAGAATGAGATTCTGGTTAGCCTTGATGTTAAGAAGAGATGATTGAGCCACTTGATCTGCGACGGAAGGGGTTTCTGATGAAGCTGCCATGGATGCTTAGTGGAATCCGGCGATTGATGATCCCAAATCCCTAAAAAAAGAGCCTAAAAAGGCGTGAATGACAGCTATGACGTTAGGCGGCGTAACTGACAGCAAGCGTCGTTTCAGTTTTCACGCGCCCAAATTCAAATCATATCCATTAAAACCACTGTTTCAGTTTCTGACTTTCGCAGTTCCATAGTTTCGCAATTTATTACCATTAATTGTTCTGCGAAACTGAAAGTAATCATGAGTACCTCGAACTAGACTTTGGAAAATCACAAGGATCTTGGTGCTAGAGTGTGGCAAGGATAAAGAAAGAAACAAATTCTCTAAGGGATTCTAAGTGATATTATAAAAGACATAAAGCATATGGATCATGGGCAACAATCTCTTCCTGCGCAGTCAAGAGAGACTTTGAAGTGCTTGTGTAGTGTCCCGTTGAATTACGATCATCTGTTTGTGGAGAAACAGTGAAAGGATTCTTTTCATTAAGCTTAAAGGGTGGCTTCATCTTCAACAAAACTACGAAACTTGACACAAGTCTGAACGTTCGGATGAAGTACTTGTCTGACCAGTATAGTCATAAGAACAAGTATGCTTTGTAATCATTATGGTGGCTAGAGAAATATAGAAATCTCAAGAAAAAATAAAAATTGGATCTTATGGGTTGAAAATCATAGGTCTAGAGAATTTCATTAAGATCTCGCAAAAATAAAAAGAGATTTCAAGGTACAAGCCACGAAGGTGGACATTTGTTAATTCCTTGGTGAAAATCTAGAACATTTATATTGTTCACCGTAAATTTTTAAATGTGTGTTGGATTCTGGGTTTCACTCAATTCGTGGTTATAGCAAATGTAAGATCATAAACACAGAGATTGTGCAACCATAAACCTCAGTGGTATTTTCTGAGAGTCTCAAGGGTTACTTTTATGAAAGCGAGAGTAATGGAGAAGTAAATGGAGGTGGTTCCAAAGAAAAATGTACCTCGGCTATGAGAAAGTGACTAAGCAGTCAACTTATAACTCCATGTGAGAAGAGTAAGATAGCTCATGACCTATGTGAATTAACAGCCTAATTGGGAAAAATCGATTGGTGTTATCGATTCATTAAGTCTTCAACCTAGAGTCTCAGAGGCTTCAGACTACATGCAACAACATGCTTCTAAGGATACTTAACTAGTGCATAGATTAGGAAATTTATACCTGCCCCATCGTTCATAATTGAGACCATCAATATATGTATCTTCAAATCTACTCAATTATCTAATATTTTTGGTATTTTTGAATATTTTATGAAATGAAATAAGTAATGAAAATAAATAAAATATTTTTGTATTTTTGTTTTTCTGAAAAAAAAAAATAAAAACATAAAGAATTAAAATATTTTTGGATTTTTGATTTTCTAAAAAAGAAATAAAAACAAAAGTAAATAAATAAGTAAAAAACACAAAATATACAAAAGTATACAAGAAGCTCCGAAAACTTCGAATGAACAGTGGACTGCGAGCCACTACGAGAGTTCGCGGATGAACCATAGACAACGGATTACTACGAACATTAACACATATTCACAGCTCAAACAATACTAATCTAATGCGAAGGTAGTTTTAGAACTGATTCAGCCTCAATCATTCCTAAGCCTTGAAGAATACGATTAAAGGTTTGTTCAGGTAAGGCTTTTGTAAAGATGTCAGCTAGGTGATCAGCGGATCTATCAAAGTGAATCTCGACATTTCCATCTTCCACATGATCTTTGATGAAGTGATACCTCAGTGCAATGTGTTTGGTCTTTGAATATTGCACTGGGTTGTGACAAATGCGAATGACGCTCTCAGAATTGCAATACAAGGGGATTCACTTCATTTTGATCCCATAGTCACGAAGCTGACTTTGAATCCAGTTGACTTGTGAAGTACAAGAGGCGGAGGCTAAGTACTCTGCTTCAATAGTTTTTAGGGAGACAGAGGTTTGTTTCTTTGATTGCCAACTAACAAGTTTGGCATCAAGGAATTGACATCCTCCCGTTCTACTCTTCCGATCTAAACCGTAACCTCCGAGTTCAGCATCCAGAAACGCTTGCACAAAGAACCCTGAACTAGATGAGTACCATATTCCGAGTGAGGAGGTTCGTTTAAGATACCTGGATATTGACAACGGTCATGTGGGGTTTGCGAGGATTCGCTTGAAACCTGGCACAATAGCAAATAGAAAACATGATGTCTGGACGACTAGCAGTTAGATACATCAATAACCCTATCATTTGACGATAGAGTGTCATATCAGCAGTCGGTTTGTCCAAAGACGATGTTAGTTTCGTTTTGAATGCCATTATAACCTTCACCTTGGCATCACCAACCATTCCAAACTTAGCAAGTAAGGTCTTTGCATAAGCCTCCTGATTGATAAAGATACCTTCCTGACTCTGTCTTATATTCAAACAAAGGAAAACGTTAATCGGACCCATGAAGCTCATCTTAAACTTAGTTTCTATCAACTTTCGGAACTCCGCAGTTAAGTTGGGGTTAGTTGATCCGAAGATGATGTCATCAACGTAAATTTGGACGATCATCAAGTGGTCACCATCCTTTTTGCGAAAAAGTGAGTAAGAGTTTCATACCAGGCTTTTGGAGCTTGTTTTAGAACATAAACTGCTTTTTCCATAATGTAACAGTGATTGGGATACTTTTCGTTTATGAACCCTGGTGGTTGTTCCACATATACTGTTTCTTCTAGTTCGCCATTCAGAAAGGCACACTTAACGTCTATTTGAAAGACTTCGAAGTTCTTGTGAGCTGCATATGCCAGAAAGATGCGAACAAATTCCAGCCTTGCAACTGGTGCAAAGGTTTATTCATAGTCAATGCCTTCTTCTTGGAAATACCCCTTAACAAATAGTCGCGCGTTGTTTCGTATCACATATCGCTCTTTGTCAAGCTTGTTACGAAACACCCATTTTAGACCAACAACAGATGCATCCTTTGGAGTGGGAATAAGTCTCCAGACCTTGTTTTGTTCAAATTCATTGAGCTCCTCTTGCATTTCTTACACCCAATCAGAATGATCAAGAGCAATTTGAACATTTTTAGGTTCAATTTTGGAGATAAAATGAGTTGAACATGCAATATTCCACTTTTAGGAATAATGCAGTTTGCTTCGCCTTTTGTTGTGCTATCGTAAGAACTCCTGAAGACGAATCTCCTATTACTTGAGTTTTTGGATGATCTCTGGTCCATTTGGTCAACAGAGGGTAGTTAGGATCATTGGTTGGTTAAAAAATAACATTTACATCCTCAAATTCTGATTGCACATCGGAATCATCATTCATATTTTCATTCTCCCCCTCGAATGATGTATGTACCTCTTCTTCAGGAATCAGATTCTCCCCCTGGAGAGGACTTTCATGGGTCACTTGAGGAGTTGAATGCTCCCCCTGAAAAGGTGTACCAGGTGTGGAGGTTGATGTAGAACTCTCCCCCTGAAATGAAGCATTCACAGCTTGTGGATCTTTCGGATTCTGAGGTTCGCTTTCAAGATTCTTTGCAGCTTCATCAACAATTTTCTTTAATTCGTCGTCCTTGTTATCTGTTGCTTTGGATTCGGAAGATATCACTTTCTCCGACGCATCAAATAAATTCTTGAATTCCTCATAAAGATTAGAGAGTGGAATCGTTGTTGGACTCGTCTTGGGAAATATTTCCTTTAATCGACTATCATCCTTCTGATACTTTAAGTAATTGTCATCGAATGTGACATAATAGGCTTCTTCTATCTTTTTAGATTTTTTGTTGAGAAACCTATATGCCTTACAAGTCAAAGAATACCCTAAGAAAATACCTTCATCATCCTTCACATCGAATTTGTTCATTTTCTCTTTGGAATTAAAGTTAAAGCACCTGGAACCAAACACATGACAGAACTTGACATTAGGTTCTCGATTATATATTATTTCATAGGGAGTAACAGAAAATTGTTTATTAAGGATTCATCGATTTTGTATAAAGCAGACATTTCCTATAACATCCATCCAAAAGTAAAGAGGCAGATTCGCAAATGACAGAATGGTTCTCGTAGCTTCGCACAAAAAGCAGTTTCATATTTCAATGACCCTGTTTTGTTGAGGAGTATAAGGAGCCAAAAAGTTGTGAGTTTCTCCTTTCGCAGTTAGAAATTATTCAAACACTTGGTTTTTGAATTCCAAACCATTGTCGCTGCGAATGTTACGAACTAGCTTTCGTTGTTGAATCTCTATCTGCTTTATAAAATCCTTGAGCTTGGGAGTGGCTTCGGATTTCTGCTTAACAAAATGCACCCAGGTAAATCTAGAAAAATCATCAACAATTACAAGTATATATTTGTTAGCACCATTGCTTTAAATTACAGAAGGACCACAAAGGTCTATATACAAGAGTTCAAGTGGTTCTATGACTTTCGTATTCACAACTGTTGGATGACTCTTCCTGCTCTGGTTTCCTAATTCGCAAGCTGCACAAAGATGTTCTTTATCAAACTTTAAGAGAGGAATCTCTCACACATGATCACCAAGAACAAGTTTATTGTTGTCTTTAAAATTGAGGTGCGAGAGTCTTCGGTGCCATAGCCAACTATCATCTGAAGAAGCTTGCGTAAGTAAGCAGATGGAAGGCTTCCCTTTAATGGGGTTTAGATTGAGTGGATACATCTCGCCTTTGCGCTTTGACTTTAGGAGCACTGTTTTGGTCTCCTTTTCGATAATCTCAGATCCCTTATTATCAAACGAAACTTCCAATCTGGTACCAACAACCAACTGCGAAACAGTTATGAGGTTGTGTTGTAACCATTCCAAGTATGCGACCTTGTGAATGGAAAATTCCCCATTCGTGATCATTCCATAACCCTTTATTTCTCCAAGTGAATTATTTCCAAATTTCACCCTTCCACCATCTTTTAATGCCCTGAACTCTCGCAGTTCTTCCTTCCTTCCTGTCATGCGACACAAGCAACCACTATCAATGTACTATTCAGAGTCAAACTACTCGTCACAAATTAACCACAAAAATCAAAGACATTTAGGAACCCAAAGTTGTTTGGGTCCACGTGAGGCTTTCACAGAAATATGAAAAGTAATAGCAACATCAACTAAATAATATCTTTTAACCAAGGTGGTGCTATATTTCTTTGTAATTTGAAAAACAGTTATCCTATTATCTTTTAAGTTCTTATCCTTTGTGGATATTTTCCTTTGTTTGTCTTTGATTTGTTGCTTGACAAACCGTTTCTTATCACTTTTTGAGATAGTTTTGGATCTCTTGGAAGTAGTTTTAGGTTCCAAAATTACCTTTCCTTTGCCCTTAAAATCTTTCGATGTCTTGGCAGAATGTGAAGCATTCTTGTTAGGAGAGAAGGGAGACTTTGACTTCTCCATTGGTTTCGCTTGATTTGTAACAGAGGGTTTTTGAAAAACTTTTTGTTTTGAAACCTGTGGAAACTGAGACTGTGTTTTTGAAAAACTTCTAGGATTCGCATGTGAAGAGACTTTCTTTTCTTGATAAACAAAGTTGGGATTTTTGGATCTCCATAAATGCTTTCTTTACTTCAGATTTTTGTTATATCTCGCATTTCTTTGATGTTTTTGAGCTGCGAACTGCTTAGAGGATTTATGAACATTAGCCCTAGATTTTGGCTTTCTAATGGGAGTTTCAGTCTCTACGGACGATGTATCACTTGGAACATTCTTGGTTCCACTTGGACTTGTTGGAACCTGAAAGTGAACCTCTAGCAATATCTGTCCTTGTATGTTCTGTGGTAACCCAGTTGAGAAGTTAGTTGGTGTTTCCGAAGTCAGAAGCAGTTATAGAGTCTTTCAGTGTTCCGGAGTGAAGATTGTGTCCAGAACAAAGTCTATGTTCCGGAGTTGATGTTTTGAAGGATGTTGTCCGAATGTACTTTTGTCTGTCTGAATTAATTGTATTTGTTACTTAGCTTGATTTAACATGTCATAGGACTTAGTCTCCTTTGTCAAACCTAGATAATAAGAGTTTCAGAAACATCTCTATTATCCGGTCCTATGTTTGTATTTGGTCAGTACGATGTAATATGTTCTCCTATTTAAAGGAGCTTTCTATCATAAATCAAGTGACAGATTGTTCAAACAAATATAGCAATATTCTAGTTTACTTCACCTTTCAAGTTATTCTCTCAAACATTCTTCTTGCTCCTCATTTATTATCTTTACCTTGATCATTATCTTCACTCTTCATTAATATCTTGAATACCTTGTTGAATGCATTAACTCAGACTTGACTGGTCTTGCCAGACTTGACTAGAACATTCCTTAGTAAGCAAACATTGATCTTATGCATTAACTCAAGGTTTGAGTTTTCAAACCTTGTCCCTGCGCATCAAATCTCCTTGTTCTCACAGGACCAGAAATATTTGTCACAGCCATCTTTATTATCTTCTTCGACCAAGGATGTTAGTTCTACAGTTTGATTTTTATTCAGTCCCTTGGTTGCAAAAACCTGATTAGGGACAGTTTGAACCTTTGGGAAAACAATTGTTTTTGCTTTTAAAACTGTTGATTTATTTTCAGAAACACGTGCAAACTCAACTGAATTTTCAGAAATTAAGACTTTTGCAGGTTCAGGTTTGCTTTTGAACAAATTCTGAGCAATCAACCTCATCCTCCAGAGAGATTTCACTCGTATCACTATCATCATCGAATTCAGATGTATTTTCAACATTAAGTTTATTTTCTGAACTCAACTTAGTGTTTAATGAGTCAAACTTCTATACAGTATCAAATTTATTTTTCTCTTTGTCATTTTCATCCAAAAGTTGTTTCAACATATTTTTGTGATCGTTGGAATGTATGTAAGATTCAATTTTGTCCAGTCCTTTTCTGTAAGCATCCAAAACTTCATCAGATGAGACGATGGATTCGCACCTGTAACAATCTACATCGATTTCTTCCTCTTTCAATGCACAAAAGGGCAAAATTATCTTATGAATTTTCTTTCCAATTTCACAATTAAGATGTCACTAGGTAATATTAACATAAAGTCTTTTAGCAATTAAACAAAAAAAAAATCATTATTTTAAAAGCCCCAAATTATCTCTTTGAAAATAAATCAACTCATCCCTAGACCTAGACAAATCCAACTCCAAATTTTCAATCCACATGCGCCTCTCTTCACTTTTGTTCGAAACCCTACCGAGTTGATCGGTTAAGTTAGAATTATTCAAACGGGTTCTTTTTAAACTTTCACTAAAACTAGAGACTGTGTATTTTAGATCAACTAATTCAGTTTCATATTCAGACACATGAATATTTATAGATTTAAGAATAGTGTGTACCTTGTTTATCACCTTCTCATACTCGCTGATCTGCTTAGGGACGGGTTTCACAGCGAAACAACTGTCGGAGACACGGCTGCCTTCAGTAGCGTATCCTTTAAGCTCCGAAACTTCATTGGTCACCATCAAGCACCTTCGACTGAACTGCGAAACATCATCTTTCGCCACGAAGCTTCTCCCGTGAGTTGGCCTATGAACCTCTTCGTCCTCAGAGCCAGTCGACCACACTTCGACTCTACCAAACTCATCATCCAGTTCCTGCACAATTAAAGCAGGTTTAGCATCATCAACATTTTTCTTCTTCTTGATTTCCTCCAGCTTTCTGAGGTAATAAGCCTCATCATGCACTCATTTGCTAGTTGATTTTTGCCATGACAATTATTATAGTCATAGTCGGAGTCCCCTACATGCTTCTTTTCTTTCTTCGCTTCTTCCTTTTGAGAGTTGTTCGCACTCTCATCCTTCACCTTATCAGAATAGTAACTGCCCTGCCAGTTTTAGTTTTTGTTGCGATCGAAATTCTTCTTTGCGAACCTCCGAGGGTTGAACACCATCATAGCATACTCTTCCTTTGAGAGTTCACAATCGGAGAGATCTTACTCCAAACCATCATCAACAGTCTTCTTACCCTTGCCTATAAGAGCCAAAGAACCCATTCCAGAAACAACCTTTCCCCTCACTTGTCACTTCGTCCTCATGTGATCTCAGAATACCAACGAGCTTTGCCAATGAGTAATTTGTGAACTGCTTGTGTGCTTTAACTGTCGACACCACAACTTTGCACTCGGATCTTAACCCGTTCATGAACGTGACCTTCTCCTCTATCAGTTCTCGTTTGACCTTATGCTTCACCATCCTGCTTAATAGATGGTTATAACGATTGATCGTTTGATCCAGTTTCTCCTCAGGCTTCTGAACGAAAGCTCCAAACTCTGAATGTAATAGAGTCTGGATGGAATGTTCAAGATCAGCGTCACTTGAGTATAGTACCCTAAGCATATCCCATATTTCTTTTGTAGTTTCGTAGGATCTTACTAAGAGAAACGTGTCGGCTGGCAAAGCAAAACGAATGATCATCATAGCTTTGACATTATTGATTAGTTTGTCTTTTTCGTCTTGAGGCACTTCTCCAGCTTCCAGAAGATCATTGTACTCAGCTTGAGTCTTGATTACCTTTTTTTTACAAGTATGAGCAAACGTATCCTTGGTTATTGCATCCTATATCAAGGAATCATTATCTTCAAGCCCTAACACGTAATCCTGAAAGTGCAGTGCCCACACTTCATAATCATTTGGAAAGAGTATTGGGATCCTTGTTGTAGATCCAATACCACTTGATAAATTGATTTAGTTAACGTGAGAATCGTCAGGCTGCATGTTGTCGATTCAATAAAACAAACTGTATGAACCAGATGTGTAAACTAAAATCGAGTTTAGGTTAGAATATGGGTCAAAATCCAACGTCTACATTCGATCTAGACGATGAAGATGGCTTAAAACAGATCCAATAAAATCGGAAACCCTAATGAAACTCGACCGAAGATTTACGTAGATTTACACAATCTCTTGCTCTGACACCAATTATTAAGTATAAAACTTGAATGATCGATTAGATTTAAACAGGTAAGAGAATCAAAACATAGAAAGAAGATCAAAGTTGTGTCGAATGATTAATAAGCACAGCCTTAGAAGAGCTCGATGAAGAGCTGCTACTATAAAGGCTATGTAGGGTTTACAAGATTTACGACTACTAGATACGGTGCATGCATGCACTTTAAATAGTAAAACCCTAATAATAAATAAACGGGTGGACATGCCCAACCCGCCACTAATGGACTATAATAATACAAATTTGACACTACACAATATTGTCCCAACAAATAGTTTGGAATTGGTGGAACAGGTGCAATAGGTGGAATGGGTCGAGTAGGTGTAACAGGTAGGAAAACTCCAAATGGTTTTGAGACATGTAACAGCCCAAAAACCAGGATGAAAATTTTCACATAAACACAATAGTTACAATCGTCACATTGTTCCAAAACTATTCATTAATAAATATATCAAATTATTATAGTAAAATGTCAAATTGCGGAAAACTAGTGAGGAGTGAATATTGCGCCATCAAGCCGGTTCCTTCCCCTTAGTAGCGGAAGTACCTGGAACCACCAATATAGACTATAAGCAAAAGCTTAGTGAGTTCCCCAATCATATAACATACTAAAGTGAAAACATGTAAGTTCCATGGGCCACCCCATGGTCTTTGCGTATAATGTCGAGGGCCAGATACCGGTCATACATATGAGTGCCATGGGCTAGCCTCATGGTCTTTACTTGCAATACCGAGGGCCAAATCCCGGTCTTACACTCAAATGCCATGGGCTATCGCCATGGTCTTCCATAATATTATCACAAAAGTCAACAACATTCTATGTATAAGAAATGGGTCGGATTTGGTGCCTTCGACCCATGAACATGGTGAGAGGACTCAACTCAGTCTGCTGAAAAATACTAACTGCTCGGCTACTAATCTGAAAGACCATATACTGAACATACACAAATTACCCTAATCAGGAAATGTTAAAAAGAACATAGCCATGGTCCTAAGTTCTATCCAAACTCCTAAGGGTAGGGCCCATTCCCCACACCCATAATGACCCTTATCACCATATTGGGCCCCAAGGCCCATAAGGCCCAACTTGAGTCGCTTAAGGCCCATAAACATAAATATGAAGCACATCTACCCTAATGTAACAACGTGATTTTTCAAACAATTTTTCATTTTTAAATCATACTTTCAATCACATGAAAATCACAAAACATAATGTATCACTATGTCATAACAAAACATGTCCCCAGAATCTCAATAAAATAAACTCTATAAGTGTGTACGGATCATGCCGGCGCCTTCCCGCAATCCTCGCTAGTACCTGAAACACATAACACAACAACTGTAAGTATAAATGCTTAGTGAGTTCCCCAAAATACCACATACCACACATACGCCTTTCGAGGCCATAACTCTGTAGGATCTTCCGATCCATGTGTCTCAGGGGACTTCCATCCCGAATCCCGGTAGACCTTCCGGTACTACCCGTATCGACCTTCCGGTCCGTAACCTCTTGACCTTCCGGTCCATGTCATCTTGACCTTCCGGTCCATATCATCTTGACCTTCCGGTCCATGTCATCTTGACCTTCCGGTCCATATCATCTTGACCTTCCGGTGCATACCATACATAGCATACATAGCACATACATATCACATAACCGCATATAGCACATACATCTCATGGCATACAAGACTTTCTGGTCACAGTATAGTGAGAAGACTCACCTCAATGAAGTCGGATAAACTCTCGTGCTCAACGTCCCGACCTAGCCTCCTCCTATTATTCAAATAGCATTCCCGATCAATATTCTCTCATAGCCTCATCTATACAGATTGGGTAGAAGGCCATTCTACCCTTCCCTGAACTCTCTTGAATCAGTCTTGCCCAGAACCCTAAAGTCAACGAAAGTCAACGGTCAACTTTGACCCGACTCGTCGAGTGCACAATGGCGACTCGGCGAGTCCATGCGGGTCCTCTGAATCCTTTCAGCCTCTCCTGGCTCGTCGAGTCATCCTTCCACTCGACGGGTTACACCTGTCACGAATCGCGAGGCAACCCCGACTCGACTCGTCGAGTCCATTTATGGACTCGGCGAGTTGCTCCCATAACAACTCTCAAATGACCTTCTGAGGTCAGATCTGTTTCTCTAAACTATAGATCTGACCTTCAAGTGCTCAAAGGTCATGTAAAGGTGCAACCTTTACGTGCATGCAACCCACATCAAGTCATAAATGGAGAAATTACTCTAGAAATGGAAACCTAGTCTCCAATCCTCCATGAACAAGCATAAAGCAGAATGGGAAAGGTTCTCTGGACCTCTATGGGTCCAGATCTGAGGTCTAACCCATCAAGGGACCATAACCTCAAGCTTTCAAGCCTTAAAAGGTTTATAGAAAACCCTAAATCATGGATCTTAACCCAAAACAGAAGGGAAGTTCGATTTGATACCTCAATAGTGTAGATCTGAACTTGAAAACCTTAGATCCACAGCTCCCTTAACCTCCTCTTGTTGGAAACTACTTCTCTTTTGCTAAAACACACAAGAAATGGTGAATTAGTTTTCCTCTTGCACCACAAACGTGCTCTCTCTCTCTAGGGTTTCTCAGGGGTGAAGTGGCTGCAATGGAGGCTATAAAGGCCTTTAAATAGGGCACATGCCCTGAGAATTAGGGTTTCACTTAACAGCGCGGACTCGCCGAGTCCACGCATCGACTCGTCGAGTCCTTCATTAAATCAGACCAGAAATGCGCGATCCCACTCGGCGAGTCTAAGTGCCTACTCGTCGAGTCCCTCTCTAAAATTCAATATAAATACTTAAAATAAGATACCTGGGAATCTGGATGTTACAATTCTCCCGCACTAGAATCAGACTTGGCCCTCGAAGTCCTGCTCGGCAAACAACTCTGGATGCTGCTCCCGCATCTCCAACTCCGGCTCCCAATTCAGCTCGGACCCTTTCAGATGTTGCCACTGGACCTGCACCAGGGACACTTCCTTGTTCCTCAGAACCTTGATCTTCCAATACCGGATCGCGATTGGTCTCTCAGCATAATTCAGGCTCGCATCCACCTGAATATCCTCCAGCGGTACCACCGCTGATTCGTCGGCTATACACTTCCTCAACTGAGACACGTGAAAGGTATCATGAATCTGCCTCTGCTCCTCAGGTAGCTCCAACCGATAAGCTACCCTGCCCACCCTCGCGGTCACCCTAAATGGCCCGATATACCAGGGCCCCAGCTTGGCCCTCTTCCTGAATCGGATCACTCCTTTCCAAGGAGACACTTTCAGGAGTACGAAGTCTCCCACTTGGAACTCAAGCTCGGATCGTCGCCTATCCGCATAACTCTTCTGACGACTCTGAGCCGTCAATAACCTCTGTCTAACCTGTTGTATTTGCTCTGTCGTCTGAAGCACTATCTCAGTGCTACCTATCACACGCTGTCCTACCTCTCCCCAACAAATGGGAGTCCGACACCTCCTACCATACAACAACTCGAAGGGAGGCATACCAATACTCGAATGGTGGCTGTTGTTGTAGGAAAACTCAGCCAACGGCAAGTACGTGTCCCAACTTCCTCCGAAGTCCAACACACATGCTCGAAGCATGTCCTCGAGTGTCTGAATCGTCCGCTCACTCTGTCCGTCCGTCTGGGGGTGGTAGGCGGTACTGAAATGAAACCTCGTACCCAACTCCTCGTGGAACTTCATCCAGAACCTGGAAGTGAAACGTACATCTCGATCTGACACAATCAAGATCGGTACTCCATGACGCGATACCACCTCCCTCACATACAACTCTGCCAACCTCTCAGCAGAAGAGTTCTCACTGATAGCAAGAAAATGCGCACTCTTCGTCAGCCGGTCGACGATCACCCAAATTGTATCGACACCTCTCGTGGTCCTCGGCAATTTGGTGATGAAATCCATGGAAATCTTTTCCCACTTCCACTGGGGAACCTCAAGCGGCTGCAACTTGGCATGCGGACGCTGGTGCTTGGCCTTAACCTTGCGACAGGTCAAGCACCTCTCGACAAACCACGCGACATCCCTTTTCATACAGGGCCACCAATAATCTTTCTTCAGGTCCAAATACATCTTAGTGGCCCCGGGATGGATCGAGAACCTCGATCTATGCGCCTCCTCCATCAGAATGGTGCGCGTCCCGCCTGTATACGGCACCCAAATCCGACCCTGAAAGGTCATAAGCCCACGACTATCGGTAACCAACTCATGTACCTGTCCAATCACCCGCTCCCTCTTGCGGTTCTCCGGTCTCACGGCCTCTGCCTGGGCCTCCCGAATGGTGTCCAACACCGGAGTCATCACTGTCAATCGAATACAAGTGTCTCAAATCGGGGCACTCTCCGCCCTACGACTCAGCGCATCAGCTACAACATTAGCTTTGCCCGGGTGGAACAGGATCTCATAATCGTAATCCTTTACCACATCCAACCATCTCCTCTGGCACATATTCCGGTTGGGCTGATCCATCAGATACTTCAAACTCTTATGGTCCATGTATATGGTACACCGAACCCCATACAATAGTGACGCCAGATCTTGAGGGCGAACACCACTGCCCCCAAATCCAGATCGTGGGTGGGATACCTCGTCTCATGAGGCTTCAGCTGCCTCGATGCATACGCTATCACATGCCCCCTCTGCATAAGCACTACACCCAACCCCGATATCGATGCGTCACAATACACCACAAAATCCTCCACCCCTTCTAGGAGGGCTAACACTAGGGCTTCGCATAACTTCTGGCAAAGTGTCTCAAACGAGGTCTGCTGCTTCGGTCCCCATGAAAAGGCAACACCCTTCTGGGTCAACCTGGTGAGAGGCACGGCGATCTTGGAGAAATCTCTGATAAATCTCCGATAGTAGCCGGCCAATCCCAGAAAACACCTGATCTCGGTAGGAGATCTTGGCACCTCCCACCTCATAACCACCTCAATCTTGGCCGGATCGACCAAAATCCTATCCTGGTTGACGAGATGCCCCAAGAACTGGACCTCCCGTAACCAGAACTCGCACTTGGAGAATTTGGCATAAAGCCTCTCCGTCCTCAATACCCCGAGAATCTCTCTCAGATGCTCCTCGTGCTGCTCTCTAGATCTCGAATACACCAGTATATCGTCGATGAGCACGATCACCGAACGATCCAACATCGGTCTACACACCCTGTTCATGAGATCCATGAATGCTGCTGGTGCATTGGTGAGCCCGAAAGGCATCACCACGAACTCGTAATGCCCATAACGAGTCCTGAACGCCGTCTTCTGGAGATCCTCATCACGCACTCTCATCTGATGATATCCAGACCTCAGATCAATCTTGGAGAACCAAGACGCTCCCTGCAACTGATCGAACAAATCGTCGATCCTCGGTAATGGGTAACGGTTCTTGACCGTCAACTTGTTCAACTCCCGGTAATCAATACACATCCGGTGTGAACCATCCTTTTTCTTGACAAAAAGGATCGGCGCTGCCCATGGCGAGCTACTCGGCGTTGCATCTCTGGCGGCGCAAGGCGATAAGGCGCCTTGGCGATAGGCGCTGCCCCCAGAACCAAATCAATGCAGAACTCTACCTGCCTCTCGGGAGGCACACCCGGCAACTCTTCGGGAAAAGCATCCGGGAACTCACGTACTATCGGAACGTCATCCATCGAACTTGGCCCCTCGGCGGCAACTCGTGAGTCCATCACATATGCCACAAACCCGCTACAACCCTGATGTAAACTCTGTCTCGCTTTGGCTGTCGAACAAAATGCTGACCCACATCGGGTACCCTCGCCGTACACCATAAGTACTCCCCCACTGGGGTCTCGTATCGTCACCAACTGTCGCTCGCAGTCTATGACAGCCCCAAATCGGCTCAACCAATCCATGCCCACTATGACACATACGTCCCCCATCGCTATCGGGACCAGATCTATCGGGAACTCAACACCGAAGATCTCGAGTACACATCCTCGAATCACATCCGTAGCATACACCGCTCGCTCGTCAGCTATGGAAACTCACAGAGGTCGACTAAACGCCTCTCGTCGGCTATTGATGTGTCGACTAAACGCTATCGACACAAATGATCGACTCACACCCGAGTCAAGTAACACTAAGGCAGATACAGAACTCACAAGAAAAGTACCTACGCATATCATAATATAAGCACAATATCTCATCTCAACATAAATAAATAAAGAATACATACCAGCCACAACATCGGGCGCTGCGCGGACCTCCTCCGCTGTCAACTGGAAAGCTCTCCCACGAGCCTTCGGTGCCTCGGCCTTCGCTGCCCGAATCTTGGTAGCCCTAGCAGCAGGTACAGATCCCTGTACTGATCCCTGATGTAGCTGCGGGCACTCGGCCTTCCGATGGCCAGTCTGGTTGCAATGAAAGCAAACCATAAATCCCTTGGGGCAATCCTTGGCGATATGCCCCTTCTTGCCACATTTGTAGCAAGCACCCGATCGACATACCCCATCATGTCCCTTGCCGCACTTCCCACAAGTGCGACCCTTCTGGCCTCCAGATCTCGTATCAGCGGACTTTGCCCGCTTGGCTGCCGGCTAGACTTTGCCGGGCGCCGATCCATCCTCTGAGCCTCGGCCTCCTCCCTGGCCTGAGTCTCCAACTCAATCTCCCTCTTCCGGGCATTTTCCTGGAGCTCAGCAAATGTCTAGTAAGTTGAGTTCGACACGAACTCCCCAATATCCCTCCTCAAAACGCCCAAATACTGGCTCATGCGTGCCTGCTCAGTAGACACCTGCTCAGGGCAGAACATCGCCCTCTCATGAAACTTCCTGGTAACCACAGTAACCGAATCGGTACCCTGCTTGAGGGTCAAGAACTCCTGAACCAACCGTTCCCTCTCCACCGGGGGAACATACTCGTCTCTGAACATGGTGGTGAACCTCTCCCAGGTCACCGCTGAAATCTCTGCAAGAGTGAAGCTCGCCGTCACGAACTTCCACCAATCCTTCGCTCCCAAGCGAAGGTGGTTCAACGCGAACCGTACCCTCAGATGCTCCGGACATGAACACGTGTAGAAGCATCCCTCGATATCAGAAATCCATCTCATCGCAGCGATCGGATCCTGCGTCCCATCAAACTCTGGTGGCTTCGTGTTGCTGAACTCCCGAAACAACAACGAGTCACATCCCTGAGGCCTGGCAGCAGCCACAACTACAGTAGCTGCAGCAGCCGCAGCCTCAGTCACCGCTGCGTACCGCTCATCAAAAGTCTCAATCAATGAGGTCTTGATAGACCCAAACATTTCCGGAATCTCGGCTCGAATCGCCGCTGCCACCTCATCGTGGATCATCTGACGAAGCTCCTCGTCACTCACGCCACTCGGCTCAGGTCTGTGACGTGTCCTGATGTGTGTGAAACGAACTAGTTTTAATCCTACTAACTTAGACACAAAATAAACACACGAAAGGCAGTATACCTATCGATTAGTAATATAGTTCAAGCAAGTACGGTATCGAACACAGGGAACGGTAAACAATTAAAATAAATGCTAATATTATCTAAATAAAACAAGTTGATAAAAGGTTTTCTCTAGTTTTACAAGACTAGAAACTTACTAACTAATACTTAGATTAATTAACTAAAAACTAGATAAGCAAAGATTCAACTAAATTCAATAATGAAAGGAACTTCTGTTTAGTTCAACTCAATTGATCCTATGGTTGACATTATGGCAATAGTGCAATGGATTGATTTTTCTATTGGCTACCGATTCAGGTGATTAGATTCACGTTCGCTGCACTAATCCTTAGAGAACAAACTAACTCAAACAGTGGCCAGTTGTCTAATTTAATTCAATTCACTAGATTATTTATTCGGGTAAATTAAGACTTGTAATAGCTAACTAAATTGGTCCTTTAGTTAACCTCTCGTTGATGGTCATCACACAAGCTCACACATGAATTTACCTATTTTTCTATTAATTCTAGTTTCACAGTCGCTAATCCTAGTCATATAATAAAGTGGTCACATAAATTATATGAGCTAACAATTAAGAGATGTTCATGCAGCTTAATTATCTTCCTATTAACATAAAAATAGTTATCATTCACACATAAGGTTCTTTAACAAGCTAGAATCAACAAAATCACCAATATTAAATCAATCCTACCATTAATCAAACCATAGTTTCTACATTGTCTCCCCAAACAGAAGCTAAAAGGTTTTAGCTCATGATTAAGGCAGTAAAACACTCAAAAACGAAATCAGTTGGTAAAAACATAGTTCAAACAAGAGATTAGGTAAAGAGTAAACTTGATTTTGCCTTAATTCTCCTCAAAATCGAATGTAGGGTTGATTCTTCACTTTCCAGAGCTTCACCAACGCTTTCAATCGTATCTTAGCCTCCAAGGGTTCCTCTATATGCTAGGTTATCGATCTGAAAGTCCCTTTATATAGATTTTCACAAAACAGAGGCTACTCGGCCAGTCCAGTGACCTACTCGGCGAGTCCGTCACTTAAAACCCGTGTACGGCAAGTCAGCGCGTCCAGAATCGCGAAAGTTCGATACGACTCGCCGAGGAGTCGACCCTACTCGCCGAGTCCGTTTGGAATCAGCATTTTCTCAAAACACGAAAGTCGTCCGAAATTGTGTCTAGTTTTCAGAACAATTTGAATCTCGTCAATATGAGTTACGGTTCATGAGATATGGTCAAAACACTGACGAGGGGTCAAGCTGTCCAGCAACATCCTTCTTTCTTCAAAATCCAAGATCCAAGCTTCCAATCCCTAGTTTCGCTTCCTTTTCCATCCGAGCATGTCTTTTATTGCTGAAATTGAAATATTAAGCTAATTAAGTACCTTTTGTCCATAAAATGATATAAAATCAACAATAATTAATAAGATAATGAATGATTTCTATGACTAAATAATCCCATATCATGTCCCAACCATGATGTCTCGAAAATATAACATAAAAATATCAGAGACTCGCTCGAGCATACTCGCACTCGATAACTCAACCCTACTTGTTCCTTAGTACACAAAGGATTCTTACTTTGAGTGCACAATGCTCCGGTGTCTTCAGTAGTACGGGCCCTATACTACCGTCCACACCGCATCAGTATTCACCCTAAGTCCTCCTCCTTGGATCCCAGATCACAAGTACCCTATATCTCACTGGCATAGGCTACCCTTCGGTAGACCTCTCATCAGCTCCTCACTGCTACCTACTCGCTCTCAAGCATCACATAGCAGCAAAATCCTTCCTAGGCTAAGGCATCACAAATCAGGCCACTCTAGTCCTAATATGAATACCTATCCTACTCTAGCATGCATATCATATCATAACATATCTCATAACACATAATGTAAGGGTATTTTGGGAAATCACCGTTCAGGCGTTGGCTGATCGTACGCCCTGCTTCCTTCTGCCTTTCTCAAAATCTTTTACTCTTTTAGAAAAATTGTTTATTTTATGAAAACTTTCTCAATTCCTCAGTTTGAGTTCAGATTCATCCGAAGATGCACCCGAATCCCTCAAACCAAGGCTCTGATACCAACTTGTAACAACGTGATTTTTCAAACAATTTTTCATTTTTAAATCATACTTTCAATCGCATGAAAATCACAAAACATAATGTATCACTGTGTCATAACAAAACATGTCCCCAGAATCTCAATAACATAAACTCTATAAGTGTGTACGGATCATGCCGACACCTTCCCGTGATCCTCGCTAGTACCTGAAACAGATAACACAACATCTGTAAGCATAAATGCTTAGTGAGTTCCCCAAAATACCACATACCACACATACGCCTTTCCAGGCCCTAACTCTGTAGGATCTTCCGATCCATGTGTCTTAGGGGACTTCCGTCCCGAATCCCGGTAGACCTTCCGGTCCTACCCGTATCGACCTTCCGGTCCGTAACCTCTTGACCTTTCGGTCTATGTCATCTTGACCTTCCGGTCCATATCATCTTGACCTTCCGGTCCATACCATACATAGCATACATAGCACATACATATCACATAACTGCATATAGCACATACATCTCATAGCATACAAGACCTTCCGGTCACACATAGGTACCCTTCCAGGTACAGTATAGTGAGAAGACTCACCTCAATGAAGTCGGATAAACTCTCGTGCTTAACGTCCCGACCTAGCCTCCTCCTATTATTCAAATAGCATTCCCGATCAATATTCTCTCATAGCCTCATCTCTACAGATTGGGTAGAAGGCCATTCTACCCTTCCCTGAACTCTCTTGAATCAGTCTAGCCCAGAACCCTAAAGTCAACGAAAGTCAACGATCAACTTTGACCCAACTCGTCGAGTGCACAAGGGCGACTCGGCGAGTCCATGCGGGTCCTCTGAATCCTTTCAGCCTCTCCTGGCTCGTCGAGTCATCCTTCCACTCGACGGGTTACACCTGTTACGAATCGCGGGGCAACCCCGACTCGACTCGTCGAGTCCACTTATGGACTCGGCGAGTTGCTCCCATAACAACTCTCAAATGACCTTCTGAGGTCAGATCTGTTTCTCTAAACTATAGATATGGCCTTCAAGTGCTCAAAGGTCACGTAAAGGTGCAACCTTTACGTGCATGCAACCCACATCAAGTGATAAATGGAGAAATAACTCTAGAAATGGCAACCTAGTCTCCAATCCTCCATGAACAAGCATAAAGCAGAATGGGAAAGGTTCTTTGGACCTCTATGGGTCCAGATCTGAGGTCTAACCCAGCAAGGGACCATAACCTCAACCTTTCAAGCCTTAAAAGGTTTATAGAAAACCCTAAATCATGGATCTTAACCCAAAAGAGAAGGGAAGTTCGATTTGATACCTCAATAGTGTAGATCTGAACTTGAAAACCTTGGATCCACAACTCCCTTAACCTCCTCTTGTTGGAAACTACTTCTCTTTTGCTAAAACACACAAGAAATGGTGAATTAACCTTCGTCTTGCACCACAAACGTTCTCTCTCTCTCTCTAGGGTTTCTGAGGGGTGAAGTGGCCGCAATGGAGGCTATAAAGGCCTTTAAATAGGGCACAGGCCCCGAGAATTAGGGTTTCACTTAACAGCGCGGACTCGCCGAGTCTACGCATCGACTCGTCGAGTCCTTCATGAAATCAGACCAGAAATGCGCGATCCCATTCGGCGAGTATGAGCGCCTACTCGCCGAGTCCCTCTCTAAAATTCATTATAAATACTTAAAATAAGATACCTGGGAATCCGGATGTTACACCTTAACACGCCAAAGCCCAAATGTCCAATACCAATCGAACTCCAAAAGCTCACTGAAGGGTGTACACTCGGCGTATGTTGCGTACGCTTGGCGTACGAGTCCACAAGCCAGTAAGCGTCACACACATGTTGATACGCCCTGCATACTAGGCTAAGATTCCTAATTTAAGGTGTGCATGTACGCTAAGCGTACCAAAACTTACGCCCAACGTACGAGGGGACCCTTTTCGAAAATAAATTATTGTTTCAAGGACTAAAAGCAAAAATGCTTGGATTCGAGTGTTACAAATCTCCCTCTGGCTCCCACGTCCACTCGGAGCCCTTACGGTGCTGCCATTGCACCTTCACCAAATTCAGCACCTTGTTGCGCAGAGTCTTAGTCTTCCTGTCGAGAATCATAATCGGCTTGTCTATGTAATTCAGACATTCATCCACCTGAATGTCATCCAGAGATATCACCGCTGAATCATCGGCTACACACTTCCACAACTGGGACACGTGGAAGGGTTGTGGTTCTGAAGGGACCGATAAACATGTTGGGTTTTGAGCAATATAACACTCCTATGGTGGACATGCAACCCTAAATGATTTGGATCTATGTTTTCTCTATTATACATGCATATTTTCAATTTTTTCCAAAGCATTGTCCTAACCAGAATACAAATTGCCAAATGAATAATACATCTAGATAGATGACATACCTTTTAGAAGGACTAGCAGTTCTTGACCTTTGAAAGCTTGAGCACCTCAAGTGTGATGCCTCTAATGGTTCACAAACACCAATATGCAAGAGGATGATTTAAGAGAATAAGCTACTTATCTTAAATAAAAGGTGCAACCAATTTTGGCTCATGGAGGGTTCTATTTATAGTGTTTCACATACTAGGGTTACACTTTGTAAACCCTAATGCTCCATGACTTTCCACATTCTTATACTCCATGGGTTTAACCACCATGGACTATCCATGGATTAACTTATTGGTTTAGCCCATAATCATTGATCATTAGCCCACACTACAAGAATTATTGATTTACATAATCAATCCCCATATATTTAATTAGTCTCTTTTGAACACAAAATTAATTCCAAATTAATTCTTGATCAATACTATTTAAATAATTTCATATTAATATATTATACTATAATAAATTTATAAACCATAAATAACCTTATTCTCAAAATCCATCCTATCAAATTGCACTGGTGAAGGCATCCCAAAAGGACCATGCTACAATCGGGTCAAGTACATACCAGTTATAGTTATGGGATTAGACACCAAATCCAACTGTCTCCCACTTGGATAAGTCTAATAACTATTACTGCTAATACACTTCAGGATCCGACTTAGCAATCGTAAGCTTTCAAAAGCCGCTGTCGAACTCTGACATAGTCAGTGATGCGTCCTTCAGATAAGGGATCATATACTCCTCTGTTCTCAAGATATCTATGCGGACAAACACATGGAACATAATCATACTTATTGTCGTGCAATTTGTTTCCCGATTTCCGATTCGTCTGAAAGAGAACATAACTGAACACATCAATTTAGTACTGACCGGGCCCGACACATAAGTCAAAACAATATCATCGAGGGGCCCAAGATATCGCTTTTAATCATCTTAGGATAAAAGGAACTATTAAACTTCGACATTATATGCTTGTACTAACTACTCATCAAATCATGCACAACGACACATTTTATAACATCAAGTTACTGATGCGTTTCCATGCCATCAATGCACAACCAACTCGTAGCCAACAACTCATATATCTTGGTTTGAAGATTATATGATATTATCGTCTCACAATTACTCGTGATAAATTTCATGAAGTAATCCAGGTGAGGGCGGGTTGAATCCAATACTTAAATCTTATTTGAGGAGCACTCATGAATGATGTAGCACACTTTTGCTATGTCTAACTCCTTAGACAACCTACAAGCCAACTCATGACAGTCTTATTGCATACTTACTTCCAACGTATGATCGAATGTGGATAGTTTGAATAATAATAATAATAATAATTTTATTATTCTGGAAGTCAAAACATGCAAAGTGAAACAATAGTAATAATTGACACATGACAGTAACTTTACTTATAGATAAAACTCCTTTTATTCATTCATCAAATGTCAATTACAATTTAGCTATTACAAGTTTCGATTTATTTAATTACTAAAACTAATATCGTCCTTTAGCCCAATGCCCCTCGCATGCTGGAAGTGCTTAACCATAGTCAGTCCCTTTGTATGGGGGTCTGCTGGGTTGTCCTATGATGATATCCCCTTTACCACGAGGTGCCCTTCTTCTACTTGATGTCTTATGAAGTGGTACTTTCTGTCGATATGCCTGGATCTACCATGATCTCTCGGTTCCTTGGTTAAGGCAACCACCCCTTCATTATCGCAGAAAATTTCCACAGGCTCCTATATGGATGGAATTACTCCAAGGTCTCCGATGAAGTTTTTCAACCATATCGCCTCCTTCGATGCTTAGCTTGCTGCTATGTACTCTGATTTGCACGTTGAATTAACTACAGTCTCCTGCTTGGAACTTTTCCACGTTACTGCTCCTCCATTCAGGGTAAACACCCAACCCGACTGAGAGCGGAAATTAACTCTGTCGGTTTGGAAGCTGGCGTCACTATACCCTGTCATTCTCAAGTCATCACTCCCACCAAGGGTAAGGACCCAGTCCTTAGTCCTCCGCAAGTACTTAAGAATGTTCTTAACAGCAGTCCAATGAGCTTTACCAGGATTCCCTTGATATTTGTTGACCATGCTCAAAGCAAAGGCCACATCTGGGCGAGTACAAGTTATATCATACATGATCGAACCAACTGCGGAAGCATATGGTATATGACTCATTTATGCTATTTCAGCCTCTGTACTCGGACTCTGAGTCTTACTCAGTTTGGTATTGCCTTGGATAGGTACCTTTCTTCGAATTGTCCATGATGAAACGTTTCAACACCTTGTCCAAGTAAGTACTTTGACTAAGTCCTACTATTCTTTTACTTCGGTTTCTCAATATCCTTATCCCTTGGATATAGGCAGCTTCTCCGACGTCCTTCATAGCGAAACACTTCCCAAGCCAGGACTTGACCTCCTGCAAGGTTGGGATGTCATTTCCTATGAGTAGTATGTCATCTACATACAATACCAGAAAACTAACTATACTCCCACTAGCTTTGACATATACACAGGACTCATCCTCGTTTCTCAAAAATCAAAACTCTTTGACTTTCTCATCAAAACAAAGATTCCATCTGCGAGATGCTTGTTTCAATCCATATATGGATTTCTCAAGCTTACACACTCTATTAGGGTACTTTGCATTGACAAAACCCTCTGGCTGACTCATATAAACATCTTCAGCTAACTTTCCATTAAGGAAAACGGTTTTGACATCTATTCGCCATATTTCATAGTTATGAAATGCAGTTATGGCTAGCATAACCCTCATAGATTTAATCTTCGCAACTGGTAAGAAGGGCTCATCATAATCAACTCCCGGAGTTTGAGTAAAGCCCTTCGCAACCAGTCGCGCTTTATATGTGTGTACTTTCCCATCCATGTCGGTCTTCTTTTTAAAGATCCATTTGCACCCGTCTGTCTTACGACCCGGTGCATTATCAACCAAGTTCCAAACTTGATTGTCATACATGGATTGAATCTCGTTGTCCATAGTCTCTTTCCATTTTGTAGACTCGGGGCCTGCCATTACTTCCTTTTAGTTGTTAGGTTTATCCAAATTTACCAGTGTGCTATCACTGATAAATGTATCACCTTCAGTAGTATATGGAAACCATAAAACTCAGGTGTATTTCTAACTCTACTGGAACGCCTCAGAGGTAAGGACTCGTCAATTGGATCAACTGGAGTTTCCTCCTCAGGTTGATTGCTAGTGTTTGAGGTTTCTTCACTGCTTGACTCTTCAAGCTCTTCAAGGTGAATTTTCCTCCCACTGTTTCGTTAGCCTATGAGTTCTCTCTCACGAAATACTCCTCTCCTCGCAGCAAAGACAACATTGTCACTCGGTCTGTAGAAGAGATATCCAAAGGATTTATGTAGGTAGCCGATGAAAATACATCGCTCACTCCGAGGTTCGAGCTTGTCATGAGTTTCTTTTCTCATAAAAGCCTCGTAACCCCAAACTTTTATGTGGTCTAATGTGGGAACTTTCCCTGTACACATCTCGTGAGGTGTTTTGGAAACCTTTTTGTTAGGGACTAGATTAAGGATATGGGTGGCAGTCTCTAAGGCATACCCCAAGAATGAGATAGGTAACGAAGCTCGACTCATCATGGAACGAACCATGTCTTGCAAGGTTTTATTGCGTCTCTCAGACACACCATTAAGCTGTGGTGTCCTAGGTGGTGTCAATTGTTAAACAATTCCACATTCCTTAAGATAGTCAAGGAACTCGATACTAAGATACTGTCCTCCTCGATCGGATTGCATCATCTTTATCTTCCTGCCCAATTGATTCTCCCCTTCTTTCTTAAACTCTTTGAACTTTTCAAAGGTTTCTGACTTATGCTTGATTAAGTAAATATAGCCATATCTACTGTAATCATCAATAAAAGTCACATAGAAGCGGTTAGCATCCCTTGTGGCGCTTCTGAACGGTCCACACACATCAGTGTGTACGAGATCCAACAAACCTTCACCCCTTTCACAAGTACTAGTGAAGTGTGACTTGGTCATCTTTCCAAGTAAACAAGATTCGCAAGTGTCATCCGACTTTAAGTCGAATGACTCCAAAACTCCATCCTTTCGGAGTTGGGCTATGCGCTTCTTGTTGACATGTCCAAGACGACAATGCCACAATCATGCCCTATCCAATTCATTGGAAGAATCAATATTCAACACATTATTTCCTAAGTTATCTACAACCATCACAGTTTCATATATACCATTGCAAGGTAATGCTTCAAAATAAAATACACCATTACAATAAGCATAAATACCACCATTTTCATTACTAAAAGAAAAGGTAAAACCTTGTTTATACAAACTGTGAAAGGAAATAACATTTCTCGCCATATCGGCCGAGAAACAACAATTATTCAAATCTAAATTTATACCATTACTAAGCAATGAAGAATAAACTCCAATCTTGGTCACAGGCGACAGTTTCCTATTTCCCATGATTAAGTTTATCTTCCCATGCTCCACATCCCTACTTCTTTTTAGTCCCTGCAAATCAAAACAAATATGAATACCACAACTTGTATAAACGACCCAAGAATAAGCATGTGATGACTTATTATATTGAATAGTGTAAATACCTGCAAAGGAGGGTTTGATCTTCCCATCCTTAATGTCCTGCAAGTACTTGGGGCAGCTTCGTTTCCAGTGCCCTTTATCATGATAGTGGAAGCACTCTGCTTCCTTCGGATTGGAAGATGGATTAACAGAACCAACCTTGGTGCCACTTGAAGAGGATCCATCAAGAGACTTTCCCTTGCGGCTCTTGGAGGGAGCCTTCCTCTTCTTTCCCTTCCCATGTCCGATTGCCAGAACAGGGGCATAAGTAGTAGTAGGAATAGACACAACCCACTTGCCTTTCAGGTTGATATCTGCAGTCCTAAGAAGGCCTTGAAGCTTGCTAAGAGTGACCCCCATCTTGTTCATATGATAAGTCATACGAAACTGATCATAATAAGAAGGTAAAGAGTGTGGAATAATATCTACGACCAACTCTTCATCAAAATTGACATTCAATTTAAGCAATCGGTCCATGAATCTCTGCATCTTCTGCAAGTGGGACGTGATGGGTTCACCATCCTTCATTTTGGTTGTGATCATGGAGGCAATGTGTGACAACCGTCAAAATTCGAGTCGGTTCTAGATTTGACTAGAATTAGTTGCACATATAGGCACAACACATATTAGACTTAGTAATTAGAAGCTAAGTTATAACCTAGTAGAAACTTGGAAACAGATAGAAACAATGGATGGTGTACTTAGATTTCACACTAATATGTGAATTCTACAACTACTTAACTGTAGTGATTATCCATATTCGGGTCGCTCTTTGAATCGAACACCTTTTTATGAATCATATACACACATCATGCACTTGACCTAGTGGTATAAATTAGGTCTGAGTCTCGTAGGAACTTAAGTCAAAGTTGAAGACTAGGACTAGTATACTCGATTCCTCAATTTCGCTTGAATCTCGGAATCACTACATAGAATGCCAATAAACCGATAAAAATAAATTACAAACATTATTTATAACTATAAAAGAGTTATAATACCATAAGATAATTTAAAGTCTCAAATATTCTATTTATTTTGATATTCAAAGTTTATTAAACTCCAAAGCCCTAAAAGCCCTAAAAATTCATATTTATAAACTTTAACCTTAAAAATCCTATAAAAAACAATTATGAACCTTATAATATTATCTTATCATAATAATTATTATGAAATACAATTCAATGAAAAATAAAGATTTAGTTATTAACATTTACCCTTGATTTATAAGTCAAAAATCAAGAGTTTTATGCATAAAAACTAGGTTAAGGTGCACATTTTATAAAAAGTTGGATATTTTTATAAAAGATTTGAATTTTTATAAAAGAAACAAGAGAGAGAGAGAGCCTCTCCTCCCCTAAAATCGGATCCCTCTCTCCCCATATCTCTCTCACACTCTCATTCTCCAACACACACACATCTCTCTTCTTTCTCTCTCTAGAAAACTCTCTCTACCTTCTCTCTACTTTTTCTCTCCAAACACCACTCCATTCTCTCTTACTCCCTCTAAGAACCAAGAAATTTTCCAGAAAACAAACCCAAGAACACTCCTCAAACTCGAAATCTTCATCATCTTGTGGTATTCTTGAAGGTAAAATCGATTTCTACTTCACTTTTCCTTCAAGTTTTGCTCTTTTCTTACACTCTCTCCTTCTTCATCTTCTTCAAACTTGTTTTCTTTTTGTTAAAATGGTTTTTAAAACATGATGGATGTGTTTTAACACCATGCATGTATGATAAACAAGGTTGCATGTTCATGATCTTAGTGCAAAAATCGATTTTAAGGATTAAAACATCAAACTCAAGTTAAGAGTTTTTGAGAAACAAAATTTTGTTCATAAATGCATGTATACATTTTGATAAGTTTTAATCTTTTGATCTCTGGAAACATTACTAAAATATGAGTTTATCATGATATATTTTAAATACTTGAAAAGATTTACTCAAGGAAATGATGAAAACCCACTTTTCTAACCAATCATCATGCATGCAATATGCCAGATTTCTTTACCTGACTTTAAACTGTCATATCTCACTCATTTCTTAGCCAAAATTCGTGATTCGCTTTCTGAAATATAATATTTTGAGTTAGCTTTCAAACCCATCTGACCTCACTGGAAAATTCCAATATTTCGATTTTTACCAATTTTTACAAAACTGTTGCTCAAACAGCACTTTCCTTATGAACATTTGTTTTGTGTTGCATGTTCAAAGGACTTATTCATCACTAAAAATCATTCAAAAATTATTTTGAACTCTTAACATCATATATTAAGAGGTACATAAAGATCTTGATTTAAAAGTCTTTGGAACATGTTGCAAAAATTCTCAAAGTAACATCAATAATCTTTACCAAAATCACAAGAACCAAGTTTTCTCTATAATTTATTGAGCCTTTAGGCATGTTTTTCGACATCAAAAATAAGAAAACAATTTATCATTGTTATTAAATTGTATGAAGATGTGTTCTGGAAATTTTCAGCTCAATATATATTTTCTTTATTTTTACATGAAAATAATAAGAAAATAGAGTGTTAAATCATATAAAATACTTAAACTAGTAAATAAATTCTGGAAAAATTCTTGGATGATCCTTTAAGTTAATAAACATCTTCCATTAAGTTTCATCGATTTTTGTTACTGTTTAATATGGTTTTGGATTTTCTTTTTGTTTAGCTCTAATAAATCATAAAACCACATTAGGGAAATATAAAAATGGTATCTAATAATTTTCGCAGCTTATACTCTCTGTGGAAGACTTAGAAAAATATTTCCAGAATTTTTTCATAATGTATCCCTATTTTTCTCCGATTTTTGTATTTATAATGGACTAAAAACAGGAAAAATAGTTTTACTCATCGAAAAATTATGAAAATTTACTAGAACACCTTGTAGTACATTAGGATGCTACATAAAAATTTTGATGATTTTTCTCTTCTGTATACTATTTTTCTTCTATTTTCCCAAGATTAAATACACTTAAACCAATTTTTATTAGAATACATACACAAAAATCATAAAATTGGGATAAACAATTTAGAAATTCATTTTTATATTTTTCCTAGCTTAATAATGACTAATAACAGCGTTACAAAAATTTTGGGCAATTTTGGAAACTATATTCTATTTATTTCAATTTTTATTAGAATAAATACACAAAAATCATAAAATTAGGATAAATAGTTTAGAAATCTATTTTTCTATTTTTCTCAGGTTAAGTATGTGTAATAACAATACTATAAAATGTTTGGGGCTTTTTCTTAACCGATTTCTATTTTTCTTGAATTTTTATATATTTAGAGAATTAAATATATGAAAAATGGTTATGCATATTCATAATCCATGAAAATTTATCTAGAAGTCTTTTAGTACATTTAGAACCAAAATCTGAAGTTTGGTAATTTTTAACAACTGTTTAGTATTTTTCATGATTTTATGGTTATTCAAGAAACTAAAATCGTGAAAAATAGTCAGACAAATCAAAAATTCAAGAAAATTTATCTTAAGGTCTTTGACTTCAATTAAAACTTAAATGCAAAGTTTGGGAAAGTTTAGAACTAAATTGATTTAGTTTTGAATATTTAATCATTGGAACACCTCTAAAATGTTAAATATTAACATTTCAATAATGGAAATTTTCCACTTAAATTGTTATATAACAATTGATTCTTTGAAACTTAATTTCCACAGAAAAATGTTTGTAACTTATCAATATTAAATTTTGACACATTATTGGCATAATTCTATTGTAGTAGTAAGTATACTAGTGTTAGATTTCGATTAGAGACTCACTAGCGAATACCATTATTATAGGAATCGGTAGTGGTACACATGGAACGTAGTTCAAGGCACCATTTGCATCATCTAAATGTATTGTGAGTATTCACGTACTCCCCTATTTTCAGTTTTTTTTTATGTTTTGGGGTGGAAAAGCATGTCCCGAAAAACTATTATTTGAATGTTGTATTTAAATTGATTTGTATCAAACATGATTACTATTTTATTGCTATGTCTCTCTATGTATGTCTATGCAACACGGAACATGAGAACTTATCGTACTAAGGCCCTTCCCTTATCTCTAACCATTAACTCTTTGAGCCAATGGTCATTATGGATAGCGCTATTAGGAATTGACAACTCCTCACTCGCCCTATTGCTGGAGTGCATGATACCATATTCATCTATGGAACGATAAGCATAGATCTTGATAGGGCTTCAGTCATAGGTTTGGTTGAGACTCATTGTTTGCTCATACACATACAAACTCGTTACTTGTTATAGCAATAAACTTGTTTATTAATTATAGCAATGAACTTTGTTTCTCATTACAACAACGAACTGTTATTACTGAAAACTTATATACATGTTTTAGCAATGAAATTGTTTGCTCCTTGTAGCAACGAAATTGATTGCTTATTTTAGCAATGAAACTTGTTTACTCGTTTGAGTAACGAACTTTATCTTCCATGAGAATATGAATGTTGCATCTTATTTGGGCAACATACCTTATCTCTCGTGATGACAAAGAACTTTGTTTTTACAAACTTATTTACCCATCTTAACAATATACTTTTATTATTGGAAACTTTTATCAAAACTTTGATTTCAATTCATGGAACCAGTATTATTTGTTTATCTGTGAGTACTCACCAACTATTTTTATAGTTGACGCTCGTTTTACATGCTTTTTCAGGAATCATCGAGTAAGTGGCACTTAGGGACACTTCACTTTTAGGAGCATTCGCATGTGTTGTATTTCAATTTACATTGTAATTTCTTTTAAAAGTTGTTCAAACCCATTGTGAATTTGTAATGATTTTTAATACTATGGTTGGTGTTGTCTTTTAACTTTTGCGATGAAACCCTTTGTACTGCCACGCCCTGTGTTTCCGCTTTAGCGGGGTGTGACACAATGATCTCATACCTCTCCTGCCGAGCACTTTGATGTTATCTTTCCATCAAAAAATGATACATTTCATAGGGGTATTAGTCCTCATAGGACTTCTGCAGCTCAACAGTCATGGTAGCGATCATAAGACACGACACCTTTGTCGCATCACTCTCATGAGTGGTGTGTTCAACGATTTGGTCGGGAGTAGCAGTGGTGACATCAATCTCTTTGAGCTCTTTATCTAGGACATATTCTTTGTCCTCATAGCGAATAGCCATCCTGATGTTTCGAATCCAATCATTGAAGTTTGAGCCATCGAAAATGACCGTCCCATATAGGTTCATGAGGGAGAAAGAGCCTGAAGGGATTGGGTTAGAAGCATTGTTTGGCATAGACATCTGTAAAAGAAGAAGAACAAAGTTTAGATTAGATGATAATCCTTAATATTACACCAAAATGAAATATTAACGCTAGGACCCAACACAATATTCTACAATTAAGAAAAGGGATGCCGTAATCCGATTGTAAAATATTTGAAGGTAGGTAAATGACGATTTACCAATTTCACCATGAAAAACGAAATAGATTATTAAGTTTTAATTGGATTTGAAATTCCTAGATCTTTGAGACTCATTGAATTTTTCAATGGCATGTTTAAATCTCGATTGTGCCCTTCAAGTTTGTGACTGGGATGCCGAGGATCACAAACAAGGAGTGAATAACCATGCAAATTAGCTTGGTACACACAATGTTACAAATAACCTAATCAATGTGCCGGTTAACTACACGCACTCCATTGATCTATGATTAACATCAAGTTACCCTTTGCCACACATTGTCAGTCCCAAATTAGTGTGCCGGTTAACCACACACGCTCCACTAACGACTTAACAAGGTGCAAAGTGTAATTTTTGGATTAGCACGATTTCATATTTTTCCTAAAGTAACTAAGATTGGGAATTTTAATAAAAGTTTAGTTACTTTATATTTTTTATCATTATACTTTTAATGAGGGAGAATTAATGTCATATCCTACCCGTTCGACTAACGACCCTCCACTAATCAAGGAAGCGGTGGGTGAGAGTGGACACCCATTAAATTACCATTTTATAGGCAGTAACCTTATACCCCCCTTATAGATCGGCTTCATGAATGAGGCCTACTAACGGTAAGACCGACTAGTCTTATACATATATATATATTATTAAATTGATAATATTATAAAGTATAAGGGTTGAATTTTAACTTTTAAAACTCTAGGGTTTGGAGTTAAAGTTTCATTAGTGTGACTTTACAAATTCCAAAACTTGAGGGCAAATTTTGAAACTTGTCAAAACTCTTCACATTCATAACATATGAGTTTAATTGGATTTTAATGTATGAGACCATTCATTTTCCATAACTTGAGGACAACTTATGGAGGTCATTAAAATTCATTTAGATCATTTTTCTAACATCTAAAATTACCACATAATCTATGATCTAACTAAACTCATAATCAAGATAACTTCTAGTCAACAATTTGAAAGCAATTTTGTTTATCATATAAAACAACAATTATTTTTAAAACTTGACAATTATCTAGTGGTTGGATGAGTACAATCACTACCATATCATAAAAAACATTTCCAATGATCCAAAACATTTAGTGGTAGTGTTCTCAATCCAAACTAGGCCAAGAAACTCGAAATTTTGCACATAGAGCCTTCAACTTGTCGAGTAAATGAACTGGACTCGGCGAGTTGCTCTGTTATCGAGTTGACTCATCGAGTCTGTTCATGTACTCGGCGAGTTCACCAGTCAGAGGCCAAAATTTCGACTTTTTCAGCTTTGAAAAACTAGGAAGCATCATATATAATAAAAAACAAACTTGGGATCTGATACTCCTGTTGCGTTTTGAACACTATAACACTCATATGGTGCACATGCAAACCTAAATGCTTTGGATCTATGTTTTCTATATTATACATGCATATTTTCAATTTTTTCCAAAGCATTGTCCTAACCAGCATACAAATTGCCAAATGAATAATACATCTAGATAGATGACATACCTTTTAGAAGGACTAGTAGTTCTTGACCTTTGAAAGCTTGAGCACCTCAAGTGTGATGCCTCTAATGGTTCACAAACACCAATATGCAAGAGGATGATTTAAGAGAATAAGATACTTATCTCAAAGAGAAGGTGCAACCGATTTTGGCTCATGGAGGGTTCTATTGATAGTGTTGCACATGCTAGGGTTACACTTTGTAAACCCTAATGTTCCATGACTTTCCACATTATTATGCTCCATGGGTTTAACCTCCATGGACTATCCATCGATTAACTTATTGGTTTAGCCCATAATCATGGATCATTAGCCCACACTACAAGAATTATTGATTTACATAATCAATCCCCATATATTTAATTCCAAATTAACCGATTTGGCTCATGGAGGGTCTCTTTTGACCACAAAATTAATTCCAAATTAATTCTTGATCAATAATAATTAAATAATTTCGTATTAATGTATTATACTTATAATATATTAATAAACCATAAATAACCTTATTCTCAAAATCCATCCTATCAAATGGCACTGGTGAAGGCAACCCAAAACGACCATGCTACAATCGGGTCAAGTACATACCAGTTATAGTTATTGGCTTAGACACCAAATCCAACAAAACATGGGGCCCAACTTTCCCTGCTTCCGAAATCGGATGACACCCTTCCAAGGTGACACCTTCAACAATTCCAAATCTCCCTCCTGAAACTCAAGGTTTGAACAACGTCGATCAACATAGCTCTTCTGAAGACTCTACGCAACCCGCAGCCTGTCGCGCACCTGATGAATCAACTCTATTGTTTTAAGCACCACCTTGGTGCTTCCCATGACCCAATGTCTGACCTCCCCCTAACAAAACGGGGTCTTACACGTCCTTCCATACAACATCTTGAATGGTGGTTGGTCAATACTAGCATGATAATTGTTGTTGTAGGAGAACTCTGCCAGTGGAAGGTAAGTATCCCAACTCCCTCCAAAATCCAGCACGCAAGCCCGAAGCATATCCTCGAGTGTCTGGATCGTCCGCTCGCTCTGGCCATCGGTTTAGGGGTAGTATGATGTACAAAAATGCAACTGAGTACCGAACTCCTCATGGAACTTCCTCCAAAATCTGGAGGTGAAACTAACATCGCTGTCTGAGACCAATGATACGGGCACCACGTGCCTAACTGCCACATCCGGAACATATATATATATATATATATATATATATATATATATATATATATATATATATATATATATATATCACCTTGATTTTCTGCGGATATGCTCTCGGCAATCGGGATAAAATACATAGTCTTGGTTAACCTGTCCATGACAACCCGGATAGAATCAACACCCCGCGCCATTCTGGAAACTTTGCGATGAAATCCATAGTGATCTTCTCCCACTTCCACATAGGGATGGGTAGCGGTTGCAACTTGTCGTGAAGTCTCTGATGCTCAGCCTTGACCTTTCTACAAGTCAAGTACCGCTTGACAAACCAAGCAACTTCCCTTTTCATACAGGTCCACCAGTAACTCAATCTCAAATCTCGATACATCTTTGTAGCTCCCAGATGGATAGAAAACTTAGATTTATACGTGTCTTCTAAAATCGTATGTCTCACCCAATTTGATGTCGAAACCCATACTCTACCACACTACGTCAACAACCCCCGGTTGTCCCTAACAAACAAAGGAATCTACCCTCTAATCCACTCGATCTTCCAATTTTCCTTCTTCAATTCATCCACCTAAACCTCCTTTATTAAATCCATTAGAGGCGAAGTGACAGTCATCCTCAAACAATGTCTTGGATCGATGAGCACACCCCCTTACGGCTCAAGGCATCAAGCACCACATTGGCCTTCCTAGGGTGGTATATAATCTCGCAATCATAGTCTGTTAGGACATCCAACCACCTCTGTTTCCGCATATTCAAATTCGACTGATTCATAAAATACTTCAAACACTTGTGATCGGTGTAGATAGTACACTGGACTCCGTACAAATAGTGCCTCTAGATCTTAAGGGCAAACACCACAGCCCCCAATTCCAAATCATGTGTGGGGTAATTCGCCTCATGAGGCTTCAACTTCCTTGATGTGTAAGCAATCACATGACCTCTCTGCATAAGAACATCTCCCAATCCCAAGATAGAAGCGTCGCAGTAAGCCAGAAAATCATCCAAACCCTCAAGTAGCATGAGAATAGGGGCCTCGCACAACCTCTGACTCACGGTCTCGAAGGCCAAATGTTGATCTGGACCCCCCCTAAAAGGTCACATTCTTCTTGGTGAGACGGGTCAGAGGCACCGCAATCTTGGAGAATGTCAGACCCCCAAACCAAGGATGGCGGAAACGTCCGGGGGTGGAGGACTTCATGTATAGTATCACAACAACGAGTATAATAGTGCTCAAAGTAAATACAACCATCATAAATATAATTGAAAAGGTTACACCATAGAATAAGTTTACATGTTTCAAAATCAATTACATTATGATGACAAAATGAACTATTTGACGATTTATCGTCCCATCCTCAAAATGATGTTGGTTTTCCTGTTTCACTGATTTCCTGAGAATACAAGTAGTTTTGAAAAAGTGTCAACAATTAAGTTGGTGAGTTCTTAAGAGTTTTGTTTGAGAATGAAACCGTTTTCCTTGTAAAAGCGACAAAGTATGTTTCCAGAAAATCCAATATTTTCTTTATTTAGTGAAATGAATGCTTCTATGTTATGCGATAATGAACGCTAGAGGGAAACATAGAATCCTTCTACAATCGCCCAGTGTATATAAGTTATATAAAATTTAAGCTAAATAAACCGTTGAATATAATGGGTCTGCCCTAGGTCCACAACCACACAAGCAACAGGAGATGAGGCGAGCCCACCAATTCTAAGTCGATTGTGACTAGATTCTTATATAACTCTAGCATATACACTTAGCAAATAATAGCTTAAGCCTAACAATTCTAGACGTAATGTAGTCTTAATAGAGATATGTTTCCAAAGAAAATCCGATATTTTCCTTAAAGAGTGAATCGTAAGTTTCTATATTAATAAATAGTGCATCCTAGAATTTCCTATAGTTTCCTTCTATAATCTCTAAGTGTATATAAGTTATATAAAATTTAAGTTAAATAGACCGTCGAATGTAATGGGTCTGCCCTAGGCCCACAACCAAACAAGAAACAGGAAATAAAGCGGACCCACCAATTCTAAGTCGATCATGACTAAGTTCTATATAACTCTAGCATATACACTTAGTAATTATGGCTGAAAACTAACAATGCTAGATAGAATGTAGTCTTAAAAACCAAAGACCGAGACTATGCTTATCATAATTCGTCAAGTAGTCGTAGTGGACATAAACTATACATATTATAATTCACCAAATAGTGGTAGTGATAGTGATCATGAATTATGCATATTATAGTTTATCAAATAGTGGTAGTGGTAGTGAACATAAACTATACATATCATAATTCACCAAATAGTGGTAGTGATAGTGATCATGAATTATGCATATTATAGTTTATCAAATAGTGGTAGTGGTAGTGAACATAAACTATACATATCATAATTCACCAAATAGTGGTAGTGATAGTGAACCTGAATTATGCATATTATAGTTTATCAAATGGTGGTAGTGGTAGTGAACCTAAACTATACCTATTATAGTTCTAGCGTGTTTGTTTGTGATGTATAAGGACCCTTTTCTATGTAAGTCGAATGTATAGCAAAATATAACTATGTGTTATCATGCCTTATTTTTGTACTAATGGTAATAATGGAGTATTCTTACAATTCAGTGAGTATTTTCTGTTATATAATTATACCACAATAAGAAACACATGTAAAATATGAAATCTTCGAATATTAACACTTTGCTCAACACGTTACAAAGTGTGATGAAAGTTATAAGCTGTTATCTAGATTTTTACTTTTCTACACTGTTTTAGAAAAATCCTACAAAAATCATACGAAGTCAAAAAGTGATTCCGTAAATTCTGAGAGTTCAAAAAATGTGTCTAGTTTATTCATAATTTTTATTATGATTTTTAGAAGTCTTTAACTTGTGTTAAAATGTTCATATTCACAGACTGGTCCAAATTTGTTTCTGAAATGATAGGCAATGTTGTAAAAATCACCATAAATCATAGAAAAATCGTATGGAGATGTGCAAATAGTCATTTTAAAGGTATGAACCTGAACTATTTGCACCTAATACAGTTTTAAAAACTAAAATATTTAAGTTGACCAAAACAGTCCGTGAATGGAGTTGAACTTTTCTGATGAAGGCTGTTAAATGAGCTTACTTGTGTTCTTGGTGTTTTAACTTGTATTACCCCCCTTAAAACTTAAGAAAAACATGAAAAGATAGGGGTATGAACTCACCTTATGTGTTCATAGAGGATGGATGTTGGAGAAGAGAAGTGTTCAACTCAAGAACACTTAGAAGATGCCTTGATGAATCGAGAACCTAACATGAAGGTGACGATGTTTGTGTAAGATTCCTATGATTTTGAGTAGAAGGATGTGTAATAATCATAAGAAGAATGAATTATACTTACCAAGAGTGGAAGAAAGCTTGATGATCAGCCTTGGAAGTCTCGAAATTGAGAGAGAATGGTGAGAGAATTTGGAGTGTGATCCTTGGAGGAAAAATGAGAGAATGAAGGAAGTGTGAGGAGAGAGGGTGGGTTGTCCAGCTCTTAGGACGTGGGAATGGCTGGAGATTGATGGAAAAGTACAAGGAAGTGACTAGGTATGGTGGGAAGGGGTGTGGGTTGGTCATTGAGTGGGTATGGGTGGTTGCTTGTGTCATACACTAAAGAAAAGTCAACACTCCACCAATAATATCCCACCCACTCTTCTTGGATAAGGATTATGCCCCAAAACGTGATTAATTAGGAAATAAGGGGTTTTATATATTAAAATATGATTTTTGGTGAAAATCCCGTGTTAAAATCTTGAAAAATGGGCTCAAAACGCTAAAAATATTGGGAACCGGGTAAAAACTGTCAAAATCCGAAGTTCTGGCCGAGGATGCGAAGGTTCGGCTCCTTAGGAGCTTAGAACCGAAGGCGAGGCTCGGTAGTGCATGGGAACCGAGAGTAGAAGAGGAACCGAGAGTGGAGGTTCGGCTGCGCGGGTCGGTTCTCGGACCGAAGGTCAAGCCCTCTCGGGCCGAAGGTAGGAAGGGGAAAGTCTCGGTTCGGATTTATCATTGACCGAAATAGACCGACCGCTCGGTCCATTTCGGTTGATAGGGTTTCGGTTCTCAGGAGGTTCGACTCTAAGAGGTTCGGCTCCTAAGAGGAGTTTCGGTTCCTAAGAGGAGTTTCGGCTCCTTAAGGCTGTTTTTCGCGTAGACTTCCGTTTTCGAGCTGTTTTCGTCAAATTCGAGGGTCGGGATGCCCCGAGTGATTATAAAAAGTTGAGAGAGATTTTGAGAGAGATGTGGGAGAGATTTGTCATACTTGGAGAGATTTGGCATACTTAGAGAGATTTGGGAGAGATTTCACATACTTAGAGAGATTTGGAAGAGATTTGACATTCTTTGAGAGATTTCTCATACAGAGAGAGATTTGGGAGAGATTTCACATTCTTGGAGAGATTTCTCATACATAGAGAGATTTGGGAGAGATTTCACATTCTTGGAGATATTTCTCATACTGAGAGAGATTTGGGAGAGATTTCACATTCTTGGAGAGATTTCTCATACTTAGAGAGATTTGGGAGAGATTTGACATTTTGGAGAGATTTCTCATACAGAGAGAGATTTGGGAGAGATTTCACATTCTTGGAGAGATTTCTCATACAGAGAGAGATTTGGGAGAGATTTCACATACTTGGAGAGATTTGGGAGAGATTACACACACTTGTAGCGATTTCTCCTACTTAGAGAGTTTTGGGAGAGTTAGAGTGGAAGAGATTGGGAGAGACTTCTTTTGTGACCCTTTTGAGTGTTTGGCTCCGTAATTCAAGGTTTGTAAACCTCGTTAAGTCTTGTTATGATTGTTATATGCCCCCGAGGGTTAAGGAATAATGTTTTATCGAGTAGATTCATCACTTACCGTGATTAGGGTTTACAATTTCCGAACACGTGAAAAATCTAAGTGATACTTTATATTAAGATTGCGAGTAGGTACAATAAGAGTCATGATGGAAACCCTAATATACAAAGGTTAGATGAGTTGACCGGTTTGACTTGTTGACTTTAGTTGACTTTGACTTGGCCAAAAATTGACGATTGTCACAGAGAAACGCTTAATAAATCTCCGATAATACCCCGCAAGACCAACAAAACTCCGAATATATGATGTGTTTTTCGGAACCTCCTAACACATCACAACCTCGATCTTGGCCGGGTCCACCAAGATCCCTTCCTGGTTGATGATGTGCCCCAATAACCGCACCTCACGCAACCAAAACTCGCATTAGGAGAATTTGGCATAAAGTCTCTCTCCCCTCAAGGTCTCCAACACCTCTCGCAAATGTTGCTCGTGCTGCTCCTTGGTCTTGTAGTAGACCAAAATATCATCAATAAAAATAATCACCAATCGATCTAACATCGACCAACAAACCCGGTTCATTAGGTCCATGAACGCCGTTGGGGAATTGGTGAGCCCGAAAGGCATCACCACACACTCGTAATGACCATAACGTGTTCTGAAGGCTTTCTTGTATACATCATCATCACTGACTCTCATCTGATGGTATCCAAACCGAAGATCAATCTTAGAAAACTAAGATGCACCATGCAGCTGATCAAATGGATCGTCGATCCTCAAAAGTGGGTAACGGTTCTTCACCGTTAGCTTGTTCAATTCCCGATAATCGATACACATCCAATGCGACCCGTCCTTCTTTTTCACAAACATGATCAGTGCTCCCCACGGAGAACTGCTCGGACGGATAAAACTCTTGTCTAGCAGCTCCTGCAACTACATAGACAACTCTTGCAACTCAGGTGGTGCTAGGCGATACGACGCCATGGATTTCAGAGCCAAACCATGCATCAAATTAATCCAAAACTGAAGCAGCCTCTCGGGACGCACTCCCGACAAATCTTCAGGAAAAACATTGGGAAAATCCCGCACAATAGGTACCCTGTTCAACTCTAACGTCGCCTCAACCCATGTACCTGAAACGTAAGCTAGAAACCCAAAACATCCCTGCTGCAAAAACTGTTGGGTTTTGAGCATTCTAACACTTCCTAAGTGTACATGCAACCCTAATAAACCTTGGATCTATGTTTGTCTAAGGTACATGCAAAATATTATTTTCCAAGGTTTATAACCTATCTAGCATGGCATGGGGTACTTTTAAACATAAAAGAACTAGATGAATTACATACCTTTTGTTGATTGTTGATTCCTTGGAGTTTGAGAGCCAAGCACCAATAATGTGAATGCCTCAAATGGAAATCACAAATCACCACAAACTTGGAAAATATATGAGAGAGTATACTAACACTTAGAAATCGGCCACCACTATTACACACACACTAGGGTGTTATTTCATGCAACATGAGCTTGTTTATATAGTGTGCATGGTTAGGGTGAAACCCTAATAACCCATGTCTTTTCCTTTCCAAGGATCCATGGGTTAAAAGCTCCATGGAT
The DNA here is from genome assembly GCF_052849685.1 of Lactuca virosa. Taxonomy (NCBI): domain Eukaryota; kingdom Viridiplantae; phylum Streptophyta; class Magnoliopsida; order Asterales; family Asteraceae; genus Lactuca; species Lactuca virosa. The sequence goes on along the minus strand of NC_136432.1, from coordinate 146,799,291 downwards.
CATCCATGGACTTCCACATAAGCTTAGCCCACTAACAAATGAGTATTAGCCCACACCATATAAATATAATAGCCCATGATTTAATTAGTCTTCCTTTTAATCACTAAATTAATTCATAATTAATTCAAGATTAAAACTAATTAAATAACATGACTTTATATTAATATATTATAACTTATAATATATTAATAAATCGTAAGTATACAATTCTCGTAAAATTATCCATAAACAGTTTGGGTGAAGTGCAACCCAAATGGACCATGCCGGGTCGGGTCAAGTATATACCAAATAAGTTATGGACTTAGACACCTTATCCAACAGTCTCCAACTTGGATAAGTCTAATAACTGTATTTGCGTATGTTACTTCAGGAACCAACCAGCAATCGTAGCTCTCGAAAACTCTGTTGAACTATGAAGCGCCATTTTAGATAAGTGATCATATAATCCTCTGTTCTCATAATATCAGCCGGACAAATACATGGAACAACGTCGTACTTATTGTCCAACAGTTTGTTTCCCGATTTCCGATTTGTTTGACAAAGAACTAAATCGAACACATCAATTAGGTTCTGACCGGGCCCGATACATAGGTCAAAACAAAATCATCGAGGGGCCCAGATATCGCTTCTAATCCTCCAAGGACTAGAAGGAACAGATAAACTTCGACTCATATACTTGTTTCTACTACTTGTTGAATTATACACAAAGACACGTTTTATAACATCAAGTTACTGATGCGTTTACGTGCAATCAATGCACAACCAACTCATAGGTAACAACTCATATCTCTAGGTTTGAAGACTTATATGATATTACCGTCTCACGATCACTCGAGATAAATTCCATGAAGTGATACAAGTGAGCGTGGGTTAATTCCAATACTCATAACTTATGAGCACTCATGAATGTTGTAGCAACCATTGCTATTTCTAAACACGTTTAGCCATCTACAAACTCGATTCATGACAGTCTTAATTCATACCTACTTCCAACATATGAACGACTGTGGAGTGTTTAAATAACTTAGTCATTCGGAAAGAATAACCTATCTATTCTGGAAGTCAAAACATGCAAAGTGAAACACAATAATAATCGAATCCAATATGGTCTCAGAATCGTTTTGAATATAAATAAAACCACCTTTTATTTATCACCATATTGATTACGCATTATTCATTGTATAATGTTTCAAATAATCAACTTAATACTTGAACAAAAAACAACAGTCGTCCCATGCTCCTAGCATGTACACTTTGTTTTTCTAAATAATAGTTATACCATACTCCAAGTATGCACACCATGTTTGTCTATGATCTTTACTTTGTGAAATAGATCAATTGAACATGATTCCAATGATGCTCATTTCACAATCCCAAATCCTTATTGTAAATGTAAGAATTCCTAATTCCTACCATTTACCAAAAAACTGTTAGATTTTAAACTTATATGCACTGATCCTCTCGTAATGATTATGCACAAGGTCACCAAAACCTTGTCATCAGTCATTACAGAGGATTCCAAAGGAGATCAACTCTATGGAAACGAACTCTCATATTCAAGGTACATTGCTTTGAACATCCTTCTTGCATAAAAGTTTCTAACTTTCTCATAGATTCTTAATATCCAACTCCCAATATGGAAAATTTCCATATTCCTATTTTGATTATCATATCTGAACAAGAGCGACCTCTTTTCAGAATATATCCATATGGTCCTTCCAAAATTTAACACTTTACTTCCAACTGTCCCTGAGCAACCAATCTTTGGTGAGCCTTAGATAGTCCTCGACAATTGCTTAATCATTTTAGTCTTATCCAATTCTATACTTTTCCCTTCTTAATGCTCTGAGCATTTGGAAAATTTAGAAAGGATGAATACTATAGCACATGTGACCGATCCTATACCCGAAGCATGTGGGACACGATTCACGATGTCTCACATAAAGACCTGATACTGGATCAGTCTTTTGCTACAATATTTTTTTATTTTCCATGTTTTCAAAAATCGATTATGAAGAGGGATGTCGTGATCATAATCGAATTTGAGAACGCAATATATATAGAATTTCCTTATGTTGAACCATTCCAACATAAAATTCATATATATATCCTTGACTAAAGATGATTAAAAACTCAATCTAAGCTTTTAGAATTGAAATGAAGTATAATTTCCTCTCCCTTAATTATAGCAAAACAACTTTTCAACCCCTACAACTTTACGAATTGAAACTTTTGATTTTCTATAATTAACATTGCTAACTTGCAACACTAAACATAATAATCATGCTCCCACTAACATGATGATTATCAGCATAACACTTATGCTCCCACTAGCTCTGACATATTTCCAGAAATCAGCTGGACTCCTGAAATTTAGATTTGTACACCCTTTCTTAGATAGTTCACATGTGTTTCTAAACAATTTCCAGACCTATGAAAAGGGATGCCGTAATCATAGTCTTAATTGTTTAGACCTTTGCCATTTCTCACAAGTCCAAGTTAGTGTGCCGGTTAACCACACACGCTCCACTAACGACTTTGAGAATGCAAACATCACAATTGCTATCTACTTAAAATCTTCTTAGTGAAAGCATTTCCTCACCATCATTTTCATGAATCGGAGAGAAACCTTATGACACTTAGATTTTATAGTGTATGAGTTTCTATCCATGTGAATTTGTCAAAACCATAATCACAAGACAAGGTTAGTGACAAATTAGCCTTACATGGATTGAACTTATTCAATCTTAATTTCTTGTTACCTGGTAGCACAAGGCCCACCAATGCTTCCAAGCTGTTATGCACACAGTTTAGAACTAACAAAACTCATATGCATAGTCAACTTAATAGGAACAGACACAGAAACAAGAATTATGTCAACTTAATAGGTTGCAAACCTTAAGTCGTGTGCTAGTGATAAAACTCATGTTTTACTCTTGATTAAATCTTGAAATCCTTTCAGGATCTTTAAGACTCCCACTGTCCTCTTGACATATAAGCTTCCCTAGTCAAGAACCATTCCTTGACAAAACAAATATTCAAGGGATAGTGCAGATTCTTATCAAGATAAACACTTCACACAATTGGTCTTAGTTGGTCTTTGTCTTATCCAAGACATCACAACTTACCAATTTCAAATGTACAGGAGTAGAAAACATTTTACACTACATTTGATAAGTGTTTTAAACCTTACTTTATGTCAGTCAATGTTACAATCTTGGAGTATGACTCTAAGAGTTGTTTTGGAACGAAGTATGATCCATCTTCTTGATTTTAACCATTCCAACAATTCATGACCCCTCATCTTAGTCATAATAATGCACTAAGATGTCCTTAGAGTATGAATTTGTGATATGGTTTCATAATCATTAAGATGATCATAAAAACATGTATGATCCATCTTCTTGATTTTAACCATTCCAACAATTCATGACCCCTCATCTTAGTCATAACAATGCACTAAGATGTCCTTAGAGTATGAATTTGTGATACGGTTTCATAATCATTAAGATGATCATAAAAACATGATACTAAAGTACTCTCCCATCTTTTCAGATTTGAGAAACTTTTATCTTTCTGCCAAATTTGATTCTTCTCATCCGTTCTGCCATACATTAAAACTTTTCCAATGTTACAGAATTATACTTAACCTTATAAGTATAACCATATTTACTAATCTTTACTAAATCATGACGAATTGATCTTTGTGGTGGACCTTGACCAGCACACACCTAGTGTGCCTAATTCCTTAATCCTTCAATTGACTCACATATGCATGTGATCAATGAATTAGTCTCAATTTTACAAAGATGAAAATTCTCATTCATCATACAATACAACTTGTATGATTCCAAGTTTCTGTCTAACTGAAGCTTGGGTGATGAGAACCTTTCCTTATTTGGTAAATTCAGACACTACCACATATGAGAGAATCAAACTCATATTTCCAATATTGCTAGAAACATACAAACATCAATTTTCCATAAATGCCATTGTAAGGGGATATAATATAAAATAAACTAAACAAAACTTTTATTTCTTTACAAAATGCGGAAACATATTCTTTACAATGCATCTTCAAATGAAAACTATGCTATTACATATTTCCTAGCAATCTATCACAACTTTTAAGTAGTAGCTCAAAAATCCGATCCTCGAACCATGCGATAGAAATCCATCTTCGTGATCAGATTCAGCACACTCCTCTTTTAACCTTCCTTTTGCTTGATCCTGCTAAACATCAAGATGCAACCTAGTCACATCATGTAATAAGAATCAACAATTAGGAACTTTAACAAAGTTAGATAGTGGACTTACCTGAAGCTGAGTCAAACATTTTGTCTCTACATGCTTTCAAATATTTCAAGTATTCAGGGCAGCTTCGCTTCCAATGTCCCTTCTCATGACAATAAAAACATATAGACTCTTTAGGAATGGTACACGAGACAATCACAGACTTAGCCTTTCCCTTTACCTTTTGGTCAACCGGGTTGACCAAGGCCGATCCCTTTCCATTGGGACGAGAAAGCTTTTCTGGACTTCCAATGTTACCATTGTCCATGTCCATGGAAGTTTGAGAATTAGACCTTCCATCAATATTTGCTTGACCATTGCGCCAAATCATTGCTGATTCAGCAGCAACAAGCAAATAAGAAAGATCTATTAGGGTTATGTCAGGATCTGTCATATGGTAGTCTTTAATAAACTCACCATACGACTCAGGAAGTGACTGAAGAACCCAGTTAACAGCGAACTTCCTTGAAATAACAGTACCCAACATTCTCAACCTGTCAATGTGTGACTTCATTCCTAAGACATGAGTGCACACAGGTCTTCCATCTTTATGTTTCATTTCTAGTAGAGCTTGAGTGACCTTGAACCTTTCAAGTCTTCGGGCTTGTGGGTCAGGGAGAATAAATGGAGGAGGTGGAGGGAGTGAAGCATGATGTTGAGGGACATCATCTTCAAGAGGAAAGCTTGTTCCAAGCGATTTGGGAAGATCATAGTTGTCTGAACCAGACATCTACAATGGGAGAAAATCAAGTTAGTTGATTCAAGTCCTTAATATAACACCCAATATGAAATATTAAGGCTAGGACCCAACACAATATTTTATAACTTGGAAGAGGGATGCCGTAATCCAAGCTATAAAATATTTGAAGGTAGGCGAATGACGATTCACCAATTTCCACCATGAAAAACGAAACAATTTATTAGGTTTTAATTAGATTTGAAACTCCTAGATCTTTTGAGATTCATTGAACTTTTCAATGGCATGTTTCAATCTCGATTGTGCCCTCTCAACTTTTGTGACTGGGATGCCGAGGATCACAAAACAAGGTGTGAATAACCATGCAAACTCACTTGGTACCCTTAATATTATCACCTAATCGATGTGCCGGTTAACCACACACACTCCACCGATCTATGTTAAACATTAAGTCACCCTTCGTGATCCTTACTAGTCCAAGTTAGGGTGCCGGTTAACCACACACGCTCCACCAACGACTTGGTAATGTACAAAGTGTGAATTTCATGGGTTAGCACCATATTCACATTTTCCTAAAGTAACTAAGATTGGGAATTTATAAAAGGTTTAGTTACTTTATAATAATCATTATACTTTTAATGAGGATTTAAAGTCATTGTCCTACCCATTCGGCTAACGACCCTCCACCGATCAAGGAAGCGGTGGGTGAGAATGGACACCCATTAAGTTGCCATTTTATAGGCAACAACCTTATACCCCCCTTATAGATCGGCTTCGTGAATGAGGCCTACTAACGGTAAAACGACTTGATCTTATACATATATATAATAATTAACCATTAATGTTATAAATAGTATAAGGGTTGAATTTTAACTTTTAAAACTCTAAGGGTTTGGAATTAAAGTTTACTAAAGTGTGTGAAACTTTACAAATTGCAAAACTTGAGGGCAAGTTTTGTAACTATCCAAAACTTTTCATTTCATAACTTATGAATTAAAGGTTCATAAAAATGAAGACTCTTCATTTTATGTAACTTATGTGTTTTAAATGTGTGTTTAAAAGAAGTGACCTTTGGATATCCATAACTTGAGGACAAATTATGGACTCCATTAAAACACATAAATGATCAAGAATTAATCCTAAACAATTCAGCAAATAATTCCTATCATCTTCTAAATTCATAAGAACATGAACATGATCATCAAAGTTTCAAGAATTATATGAACACATACAAAGCATGAAATTTTGATATAAGCTATTGTAAATGGATTAGAACTACCATTACACCAACTAAAACAAGTTTTAAAACACCAAAACAGTTTAGGGTAATGTTTCTAGTCCATTTCCAGCAGCAAAAGTCGAAAATCTGCATTTTGAGGCTCCTACTCGCCGAGTGCACGAACCTACTCGGCGAGTAGGATGAGTTTACACATGAACTCGGCGAGTCCCCCCATGGACTCGGCAAGTTCATCAGTCAGACAGCAAAAAAATCGACCTTTTATCACTATTTTGCATCAAGTATCAAACAAACAAGCCTAGGCTCTGATACCACTGTTGGGTTTTGAGCATTCTAACACTTCCTAAGTGTACATGCAACCCTAATAAACCTTGGATCTATGTTTGTCTAAGGTACATGCAAAATATTATTTTCCAAGGTTTATAACCTATCTAGCATGGCATGGGGTACTTTTAAACATAAAAGTACTAGATGAATTACATACCTTTTGTTGATTGTTGATTCCTTGGAGTTTGAGAGCCAAGCACCAATAATGTGAATGCCTCAAATGGAAATCACAAATCACCACAAACTTGGAAAATATATGAGAGAGTATACTAACACTTAGAAATCGACCACCACTATTACACACACACTAGGGTGTTATTTCATGCAACATGAGCTTGTTTATATAGTGTGCATGGTTAGGGTGAAACCCTAATAACCCATGTCTTTTCCTTTCCAAGGATCCATGGGTTAAAAGCTCCATGGATCATCCATGGACTTCCACATAAGCTTAGCCCATTAACAAATGAGTATTAGCCCACACCATATAAATATAATAGCCCATGATTTAATTAGTCTTCCTTTTAATCACTAAATTAATTCATAATTAATTCAAGATTAAAACTAATTAAATAACATGAGTTTATATTAATATATTATAACATATAATATATTAATAAATCGTAAGTATACAATTCTCATAAAATTATCCATAAACAGTTTGGGTGAAGTGCAACCCAAATGGACCATGCCGGGTCGGGTCAAGTATATACCAAATAATTTATGGACTTAGACACCTTATCCAACAGAAACCTCCTGTCCCTCGCTGCTGAATAGAGAGGTGGTCCATGCGAGGCTCTCTCACCAGAAATAACCAATTCTCCCCCACTTGGGGTTCGAACTCTCACCAACTGCCGCTCACAATCAATCACGACCCAATTTGGGCCCCAACCAATCCATCATGATGATCACCATCAATCCCCTCAAAGGAGTCGGTTCCAAAAAATAGGAAGCCTCGCATTGAACATGTTCATGACACATCCTCGGAAGAACCTCGAAGCACTCACGGCACTGTCATCCGTAGTCTCTACCTCTAGAGGGGAACTCAGAGTTCATAGTGCGTCTCGAAACTTCTTGATGAGCGCAAGAGACACGAAGGATCGGTAGCCCCCGAATTAAACAGGACATGAACAGACAAACCATCGTCCGTAACATTCTACGGAACCAACAATACCCTCTCCCTGAATTTGGCGATGATCTCCGCCACAGTCTCCGTGGTCTGGAAAAGGTCCTGAAACTCCCTCGCCAGCTGTTGCAACTCGGTGGATGGTTTAAACCCCCTCTGAAATCTCTGGATAAAATCCTCCCATGTCATCTCAACCACTCTTGCTGTCCCCACCGCTCGGGTAACCTCCACTTACCAGTCTCGCACCCTGTCCCTCAGTAAGTAGGATGTGAATCCTGCCTTTTCCCCTTAGGGTAAAAGCTCGTTCGTTAAGCATTCCCCATCTCAACGATCCAACGTCGGCTAGCAAGAGGTGTCAGACCCCCAAATCAGAACGGCGGAAACTTCTGGAGGCGGATGGAGTGACTTCATGTACAATATCATAACAATTGAATAGTAATGAAACATAGCAACACAAACATTCATACATTGGAAATTTTAGGTATTACATTGTTTACAAAACTCTGTTTGTTCAAAAGTCGAATACAAATAACTGAAAAGTAAAAAAACATGAGACGACGACGACGGCCCTCAGGAAGGGTTGGGTACCTGTCTACTGGTTTCCTTCGAATACAAGTGATTTTGAAAAGTGTCAACAATTAAGTTGGTGATTTCATTAGCATTTTGCATGAAAAGAATTTGTAACTGTTTCGTGAAAGATGGTTTCGTATATTTCCAGAAAAATCCGATATTTTCTTTAATATGAACTGAAGTTGTAAGTAATTCCATTGTATCTTTTCTTGTAAGTAAAAATGTATATTTCCAGAAAATCCGATATTTTCTTTAATATGAACTGAAGTTGTAAGTAATTCCTTTGTATCCTTTCCTTGTAAAGTAATAATGTATATTTTTAGAAAATCCTATATTTTCTTTAATATGTACTGAAGTTGTAAGTGTTTCCTTTGTATCTTTTTCTTGTAAATTAATAATGTAGATTTCTAGAAAAATCCAATAATTTCTTAAAGGTGAATTGTAGTCTAAAAAACCCTAAGACCACGATGGAAGTGAATATTGTACAGAAAATAGTATATAGTTTCATTTCTTTTAATAACTCTAATGAGGTGTAAGCTTCCCGTAAACCAAATAGTTTCGCTAATCTCTTTGTGAGCTCTTATAACCATGCTAATATCGCTGATATGCTTGAGACGATGTTCCTCAGGCGTCGGAGTCGGTAAGACATTTGTCACCCTAGACTTGCTGGTTTAACTGTAGCGAACAGCTGAGGTGTGAGGTTGTCAATCCCATATAGATCTATGCACAACGGTCTCGCTCTCCCTCCAGGAGACTCTGGTTATAAAGCACGACTTAAGGTGTACGCTAGGTAGGTACGGTGAAGGAAAGTATCACAAGAGCATTAACAGATTTACGTGAAATGTGACTCCCTTTTACTTGCAAAATAAGATAATTTTACCTTTAAATAATTATAAGTATCTTTGAAAGGTGTGGTTTGTGGCTTCCAAACTATACCAATTATAGTTTATCTTGTTGGTTTGAAACTATTTATATAATCTTTTATATAAATATGAAGGTGTATTCTTACATGAAATTTTTTGTGGGATAAAAAAGTTTTTCTTGTATCCCCCCCCTAAAACATGGAAAAGGTTGAAAAATATGGGGGTATGAACTCACCTTGGGTTGGTTTATGGGTTGGTTGGAGTGATGGAGTGAAAATATCAAGCCTAAACTCTTGGATGAGTTGATGAACTTCCTTGGAAAGAATATCGTCCTAATAGTTTTTATCACATATTAATATGTGTAAAATAATATGAATCTATCGAGAAAGTGATGTGAAACACTAGATAAATGGGATAACTTACCAAAAACTCTAAGGATGCTTGAAGAGTTAAGCGTTTAGCAAAACCTTACTCTTATTCTTGAGAGGAAAATTTGAGAGAATAAGAGTGAAGTTGGAGAATAAGAGAAATGGTGGAGTATTTGTTTACTGTCGATGTTAAGGATGAAAGGAAAGACGGGATATGTGCTTGGTACTCTGTAGGTTAAAACATTGTTATTCGGTGGGTCTTACGTGGTTTACTGTGAGTGCATTGGAAATTGATGAAGCTTCACATCTTAAAGTCAACTTTTCTCGTCTTATTCTCACCTATGTCCGCAAACACCTTAAAATATCTTAGTATGAAGTTGTTTTCGGCCAAAGGGTGGTCCACTAAGGGGGTTTACGGCCAATGGATGTCCCATGTGAGTGATTTCGGTTCTAAATGCTTAGCTTTACTTTATGTTTTCGGTCGTAAGTCTTTTCCCTTAGTGTTTTCGGCCATAGTGCTTTATCTGCATTGAGATTTCGGTCCTAGGCTCATCCTAGGGCGTGTTTTCGGTTCTATAGTATTCTTGTCTTAGATTTCGGTCCTAGTTTGTCTCCATAAAGTCTTTTCGGCCAAAGTGGTCTTCTAGGCCATAATTCATAAAGGTAATGTTTAATGTGTGTTATCTTGTTGACTTGTCAGTGTGCATTCAATCATGGTTCCATAAAGCTTATTACACATATTTATATACATATATGTTAGCTTATAAGTCATTATACTTATGGCTTTCAAATGTTCTAGGGTGGGTGGTATACTAGGCTAAATACTAATAAACAATATTTTAAATCCATGATTCCTAGTCTAATTTATTTGTATAGTTTTGCCTTGATAAACTTTTTTTACTTTCAAGAGGTTATCTTATATATGATTTCCAAAGTATATACACCCATATACATGCACTTATGCCATTTTCGTTTTCAAGATTTTATTGCAATAGGGTTACAATTTAGACCTTGCTTGATCCAAATCTTTTGGGTTGTCACATCATCCCCCCGTTAGAGGGAGTTTCATCCCAAAATTAGCATCTTGGACGGCTCTTGCAACTAGGAGAAAAGTTGCGGGTATCTCTGTTTTGTCTAGTCCCTTCATTCCTAGGAAACTTTAGGTCTTTGCTTGGTGTTCCAGCGAACCTTCGCTATTGGAATATGACTTTGTTTCCGTTCTTTCATTTTCCCTGTCCCTGATCCTCACTTGTTCCTCTTCGAAGTGTAGGTTCTTGTCTGACTTGATTTCTTCGAGTGGGGCTACATGGGTTTCGGCAGTCAGACACTTATTAGAGTTGGTTATTGGAATATGGGATATACAATGTTGAGTTCTTGAGGTAACCGAAGTCTATTGGCTACCAGACCTATCCTGACGAGGATCTCAAATGGTCTAATGAAGATTGTGTTCTTGATTTCCTAGAGGTAGTGTTCCTAGACCTTAAGGATAGCACTATTGTTACCAACGTTAAGGTTGTGTATCGTGCAGCTAGACATACAAATCCTAGGTTGTCTTGGGAGCTTCTTCCTACGGAATTATGAGCTACCAGGATGTCGACCTTTGCTTGTTTCTTAAAGTTGGCTAAATAGGTCGTCGATTCGGAATAGGGGATATCGATCCTTGATGATGGATTTGTTTGACGCTTATTCGTCAGGTGGTCCTATGGACAATTCGCCTTTCCTCCTTATAAGTCGGATGGGTGCTCTCTGAGGTTAGACTTTCGGTCTGATAATTTTCCTTACTTATTAGATCGTTCCATTGACTAGACAATATATGTTTTTGTGTTGGTGTTATGTGGTATGGGGGTTTAGCTACGGGAATGGCTCCAAGAGTCGAGTCGATTCCGATCAAAACTTTGGCGCATGGGTGGTATCTCTGAAAGAACTTCTGGGAACTTCGGGGAGGTTATAAACCTCTGGGATTCCTTTGAAGCCCTTTCTATTGTGGGCTAGGAAAGAGCATGGTATCTCTTACATAGGTACTTATGAGTCTAGATGCCAGGGATGATTCAGGGATTTGTCGTTATAGGTTGAAAGGGTTTTGTTAATCGGTCGGTTAAGGCGAAGGGTCTCTTCGTCGCACAAGAAATTGGTATGGTGGGGATCAAGTCAGTCCATGTCAAATGACGACGTTGGATTTCTTATTGTAACAAATGTTAAGTCGATTTGGAATTAATGAATGTTTAGAATGATAATGTGTTCTATGTACATGTCTTTAACAATACCAGTTTCATCCTTGTTATTACTACTACGACTATTTTGTATCGGATTTAGGGTGTTCTAGTAATACGAGTACTTTGATATATAATGATGGAATTTCGTAGTTTGATTTCTACTAGGTCTCTCTATGACAGTTTTGTGTAACCTAGTCGTATATAATTAAGGTTGAAAAGACAGTCGACTGAGTGGCCCTGCCCTAGATCCACAACCAGACAAGGAACAAGAATATAGGCGGAATCACGCACTCTTAGTCTGTAGAATCTTAATTATATATGACCCTGCGTTTACACTAAGCCATCATAGCTCACCTGCAAGGATCTTTAGTTTTTCTATGAATGATACGATTTGTTCGGATGAGGGAACAATATATGATTATGTTTTTAATCGGCAAAAAATTTTGTGAAAATTTGATGCTTAATTTTTGTTGTTTCAGGACGTACCGAAAATCCAGTAGGGTTCCTTTTTGCTTCATCATGCCCTATTGTTAAACTCCTCCCGTTCCTCCATCATTCCTCTCTGTTGGACAATCTCTCTTGAAATGTCCCGTTTCACTGCATGTATGGCATACTGGACTTACTCCAACATCGGGGGTTGGAGTGATGCATTGGGTCGGGGTCCTACAAAAGCGAGCAGTGTGCCCCTTCTTGTTGCGTTTGTTGAAATGTAACACTCGGCAGTCTCCATAATTGTGGTAGTTGCACTTGCTGCAATGTGGGAGGTTTCCATAATATGGTGTTGTCGGTGTTGGGGTAGTAAGGCCACTGGGGGTATGGACTGCTACCACTTGTTGCCTTTTGGTTGGCCCTTGAGTCGAACTACCCCTTTCTCATTCCTGAACTTTCGTTTCATGTTCTTAGGTTTGGGGTTTGGGGTGTCCTTGTAAGTGGTCACTCATTGGTTTCCTTGGTTGTTACTATGGTTGGAATTGTCTACACTGTTTCCATTTTCGGTTATGTTGTTAGCGTTGAGCTGCGCCATGACAGCTGTCACGGCAGCTGTTACGACGGTTTGGAATGTAGCAGGGTCTATCTGCAGAATTGGTGTTTTGCCGGTGTGCTGGTTATTTCCATGGGAATACATGATTTTGTTGCATGATGAAAAGCGAGCTCGTAAGTAACTATGGTCATTTTTAGTTGTATTCTATCAATTTATATTTATGTATAAATTTCACGTTTTGTTGTACGATTCTCAATGTTTCGACCTACATCCCTATGATGTATTTATGGGAGAGAGTAGGAATGGGTATTGTACAAATGTTAAGTTATCCAAATAGATTATACATATCAAAACCATAAGTTGGCTCGGGTTTTATAGGTTTTGGGATGGTGTATCTCACTTGATTTATTATTACTAGTTGCGCTGAGAGTGGCGATAAGCCTAACACATAGTGTGAGTAGTGTAATCACTAACTCACTAGGTTATATGTTAATTTATTAATTACTAGAGTGGCACATATGGTGCTCTGCCACCTCGCACGCCTCGTGAGTGGTTTTCTCCGTATCTCTATCCTTGTTATGATTGTCCTAGTTTCAGTTGTAACGGTTTCGTTGTCTCCGAGCATCTGTATGGTGTTCTTGTTCCTCATAGATAGGTTGAATCTTTGCTCAATCATGCTTCGAATTTTGTCACTGATCTCCATTACTTCTTAATGGAGAACCCGACTCCAGATGTTCGAGCAAGCCTCTTATGTCTGCTCTTGATAGGGTAGAGTTCCTTAATGATTTCTCTAGCTCCTTACTCTTCGTCAGATCCCTTATTGAAATCCTCCTCACAAACCCCTTCTGCTTCTTCCTTGACTCCTCTGCTGACTGTTGTGGTGGAGTGGCTACATCTACCTATGTTGTTCGTGCGAGAATGGGAATGTCTAAAATGTCTATGAGATTAATAAAAGTATCTCTATTGAAATTTTTGTGATGATCCTTACCGGGTCCTCCTATAATCACGTAGTGTATACACATTTTATATTACCTTAACGTATACACTCAGTAATTATAGACCTACCAGTAAGGGTCCTTTAGTTTTCACATAAGTTAATCATAGTGCCTAAAATACTCCTATAGTATTTTAATTATATGTTTGATTCTAATGTTTCTTTACATGTAGAGTTGGTAAGTTTAAACTTGTTGCAACAACACTATAACTCCCAAACACATGTTGGTCGTATCTCAAATAAATATAGTTGACCAGGCTATATTTATCCCATATATGGTTACATAACTGTCTAGCTTTGACTGTAGTGTCCAACATCTAAATACTTTTGTTTTGTTCTTATGACACTGTTTAGTATGTATAATTTTATAAAATACTTATATTTTTGAAGTATACTTTTAGTCAGAGTGTTTTAGTCCCATTATATTTATAGTTATATATCTCGTATGGTTTGATATACTGGTTCACTATAAACAATGCTCTTTTACCAATCTGTCACACCCCCAAACTAGAACGGCGGAAACGTTTGGGGGCGGATGGAGTGACTTCATGTACAATATCATAACAATAGAATAGTAATGAAACATAGCAACACAAACATTCATACATTGGGAATTTCAAGTATTACATTGTTTACAAAACTTTGTTTGTTCAAAAGTCGAATACAAATAACTGAAAAGTAGAAAAACATGAGACGACGACGCCGGCCCTCAAGAAGGGTTGGGTACCTGTCAACTGGTTTCCTGAGAATACAAGTGATTTTGAAAAGTGTCAACAATTAAGTTGGTGAGTTCATAATCATTTTGCATGAAAAGAGTTTGTAACTGTTTTGTGAAAGATGGTTTCGTATATTTCCAGAAAAATCCGATATTTTCTTTAATATGAACTCAAGTTGTAAATAATTCCTTTGTATCTTTCCTTGTAAGTAATAATGTATATTTCCATAAAATTCGATATTTTCTTTAATATGAAGTGAAGTTGTAAGTAATTACTTTGTATCCTTTCCTTGTAAAGTAATAATGTATATTTCCAGAAAATCTGATATTTTCTTTAATATGAACTGAGGTTCTAAGTATTTCCTTTGTATATTTTCCTTGTAAAGTAATAATGTATATTTCCAGAAAAATCCAATAATTTCTTAAAGGTGAACTATAGTCTTAAACCCTAAGACCACGATGGAAGTTAAAATTGTACAGAAAATAGTATATAGTTTCATTTCTTTTAATAAAACTAATGAAGTTTAAGCTTCCCGTAAACCAAATAGTTTCGCTAATCTCTTTATGAGTTCATATAACCACGCTAATATGACTGATATGCCTGAAACGACGTTCTTCAGGGGTCGGAGTCGATAAGACCTTTGTCACCCTAGACTTGCCGGTCTAACTGTAGCGAAAAGCTGAGGTGTGGGGTTGTCAATCCCGTACAGATCTATACACAACGGTCTTGCTCTCCCTCCAGGAGACTCTAGTTATAACGCAGGACTTACGGTGTACGCTAGGTAGGTACGGTGAAGAAAAGTCTCACAAGAGCATTAACAAATTTACGTGAACTGTGACTCCCTTTTACTTGCAAAATAAGATAATTATAGCTGTAAATAATTATAAGTATCTTTGAAAGGTGTGGTTTATGGCTTCCAAACTATACCAATTATAGTTTATCTTGTTGGTTTGAAACTATTTATATAATCTTTTATATAAATATGAAGGTGTATTCTAGCATTAAAATATGAAATCAAAACATAATATTTTGGGGTTAAAACCCACTAAATTATTAGATGACTATAATGTAACCATTTTTGCTAGTAAATCTATCTTTTGGTAAAAGTTCCCAAAAACCATGTAGTTTTACAAATCATAACTTTTCTTATGATTTTATAACATATATTATGTTTGTTTTAAACAATAAGTATATCACAAATATTTATACCAGTATAAACCATAACTTATGTAAATAATATTTTCTATTTTACATAAAGATGAAAAACATGAAATTTTTTGTGGGATAAAAAAGTTTTTCTTGTATCCCCCCCCCCCTAAAACATGGAAAAGGTTGAAAAATATGGGGGTATGAACTCACCTTGGGTTGGTTTATGGGTTGGTTGGAGTGATGGAGTGAAAATCTCAAGCCTAAACTCTTGGATGAGTTGATGAACTTCCTTGGAAAGAATATCTTCCTAAGAGTTTTTATCACATATTAATATGTGTAAAATAATATGAATCTATCGAGAAAGTGATGTGAAACACTAGATGAATGGGATAACTTACCAAAAACTCTAAGGAAGCTTGAAGGGTTAAGCCTTTAGAAAAACCTTACTCTTGTTCTTGAGAGGAAAATTTGAGAGAATAAGAGAAATGGTGGAGTATTTGTTGAATGTCGATGTTAAGGATAAAAGGAAAGATGGGATATGTGCATGGTAATCTGTAGGTTAAAACATTGTTATTTGGTGGGTCTTACGTGGTTTACTGTGAGTGCATTGGAAATGGATGAAGCTTCACATCTTAAAGTCAACTTTTCTTGTCTTATTGTCACCTATGACCGCAAACACCTTAAAATATCTTAGTATGAAGATGTTTTCGGCCAAAGTGTGGTCCACTAAGGGGTTTTGCGGCCAATGCATGTCCCATGTGAGTGATTTCGGTCCTACATGCTTAGCTTTACTTTATGTTTTCGGTCCTTAGTCTTTTCCTTTAGTGTTTTCGGCCATAGTGCTTTCTGTGCATTAATATTTCGGTCCTAGGCTTCCTAGGGTGTGTTTTCGGTTCTAGTAGTATTCTTGTCTTAGATTTCGGTCCAAGTTTGTCTGCATAAAGTATTTTCGGCCATAGTGGAGTTCTAGGCCATAATTCATAAAGGTAATGTTTAATGTGTGTTATCCTATTTATTTGTCACTGTGCATTCAATCATGGTTCCACAAAGCTTATTACACATATTTATATACATATATGTTAGCTTATAAGTCATTGTACTTATGGCTTTCAAATGTTCTAGGGTGGGTGGGATACTAGGCTAAATACTAATAAACAATATTTTAAATCCATGATTCCTATTCCAATTTATTTGTCTAGTTTTGCCTTAATAAAGTTGTTTGCTTTCAAGAGGTTATCTTATATATGATTTTCAAAGTGTATACACCCATATACATGCACTTATTCCCTTTTCGTTTTCAAGGTTTTATTGCAATAGGGTTACAATTTAGACCTTGCTTGATCCAAATCTTTCGGGTTGTCACATCATCCCCCCGTTAGAGGGAATTTCATCCCAAAATTAGCATCTTGGACGGCTCTTGCAACTAGGAGGAAAGTTGCGGGTATCTCTGTTTTGTCTAGTCCCTTCGTTCCTAGGAAACTTTAGGTCTTTTCTTGGTGTTCCAGCGAACCTTTGCTATTGGTATCTGACTTTGTTTCCGTTCTTTCGTTTTGCCTGTCCCTGATCCTCAATTGTTCCTCTTCGAAGTGTAGGTTCTTGTCTGCCTTGATTTCTTCGAGTGGGACTACATGAGTTTCGGCAGTCAGACACTTATTAGAGTTGGTTATGTGGAATATGGGATATACGATGTTAATTTCTTGTGGTAACCGAAGTCTATAGGCTACCGGACCTATCTTGACGAGGATCTCGAATGGTCTAATGAAGATTGTGTTCTTGATGTGATATAGGTAGTGTTCCTAGACCTTAAGGATGGCATTGTTGTTACCAAGGTTAAGGTTGCGTATCGTGCAGCTGGACTTACGAATCCTAGGCTGTCTTGGGAGTTTCTTCCTACGGAATTATGAGCTAGTGGGATGTCGACCTTTTCTTGTTTCTTAAAGTTTTCTGAATAGGTCTTCGATTCGGAATAGGAGATATCGGTCCTTGATGATCGGTTTGTTTGACGGTTTTTCGTCAGTGGTCCTTTGGACAATTTGCCTTTCCTCTTTATGAGTCGGATGGGTGCTCTCGGAGGTTAGAGTTTCGGTCTGATAATTTTCCTTACTTATTAGATCGTTCCATTGACCAGACAATATATGTTTTTGTATTGGTGCTAAGTGGTATTGGGGTTTGGCTACGGGAATGGCTCCAAGAGTCGAGTCGATTCCGAACACAACTTTGGCGTATCGGTGGTATCTCTGAAAGAACTTCTGGGAACTTCGCGGACGTTATAAACCTCTGGGATTCCTTTAATGCCCTTTGCTTCTTGTTTCCTATTTCTGTTTTGGGCTAGGAAAAAGCTTAGTATCTCTTGCATAGGCACTTATGAGTCTAGATGCCAGGTATGATTTAGGGATTTGTCGTTATAGGTTCAAAGGGTTTCGTTAATCGGTTGGTTAAGGTGAACGGTCTCTTCGTGGCACAAGAAATTGGTATGGTGGGGATCAAGCCAGTCCATGTCAAATGACGACGTTGGATTTCTTATTGTAACAGATGTTAAGTCGATTTGGAAGGAATGAATGCTTAGAATGATAATGTGTTCTATGTACATGTCTTTAACACTACCAGTTTCATCCTTATTATTACTACTGCGACTATTTTGTATCGGATTTAAGGTGTTCTAGTAATACGAGTACTTTGATATATAATGATGGAATTTCGTAGTCTGATTTCTATTAGGTATCTCTATGATAATTTGGTGTAACCTAGTCGTATATAATTAAGATTGAAAAGACAGTCGACTAAATGGCCCTGCCCTAAATCCACAACTAGACATGGACCAGGAATTAAGGGAGAATCACACACTCTTAGTCTGTAGAATCTTAATTATATATGACCATGCGTTTACACTAAGCCATCATAGCTCACCTGCAAGGATCCTTAGTTTTTCTATGAATGATATGATTTTTTCGGATGAGGGAACAATTTATGATTATGTTTTTAAACGGGAAAAATTTTTGTGAAAATTTGATGCTTAATTTTTGTTGTTTGGGGACGTACCTAAAATTCCAGTAGGGTTCCTTGTTACTTCATCATGCCCTGTTGTTAAACTCCTCCCGCTCCTCCATCATCCCTCTCAGTTGGACAATCTCTCTTGAAAAATATCCCGTTTCACTACATGTATGGCATACTGGACTTACTTCAACATCGGGGGTTGGAGTGATGCATTGGGTTGGGGTCCTACAAAAGCGGGCGGTGTGCCCCTTCTTGTTGCATTTGTTGCAATGCAACACTCGGCAGACTCCATAATTATGGTAGTTTCACTTGATGTAGTGTGGGAGGTTTCCATAATATGGTGTTGTCGGTGTTGGGGTAGTTGGGCCAATGGGGGTATGGACTTCTGTAACTTGTTTCCTTTTGGTTGGCCCTTGAGTTGAACTACCCCCTTTCTCGTTCCCGAACTTTCGTTTCATGTTCTGAGGTTTGGGGTTTGAGGTGTCCTTGTAAGTGGCCATTCGTTGGTTTCATTGGTGTTACTACGGTTGGAATTGTCTACACTGTTTCCATTTTCAGTTGTGTGTGTTAGCGTTGAGCTGCGCCATGACAGCTGGCACGACAGTTGTTACGGCAGCTTGAAATGTAGCAGAGTCTATCTGCAGAATTAGTGTTTCGCCGGTGTGCTGGTTATTTCAGTGGGAATACATGATTCTGTTGCATGATGAAAAGCGATCTCGTAAGTAACTATGGTCATTTCTAGTTCTATTCTATCTATTTATATTTACATATAAATTTCACGTTTTGTTGTAAGATTCTCAATGTTTCGACCTGTTTTGTATGTTGTATTTATGGTAGAGAGTAGTAATAGGTATTGTACAAATGTTAAGTTATCCAAATAGATTATAGATATCAAAACCTGATATTGGCTCGGGTTTTATAGGTTTTGGGATGGCATATCTCTCTTGATTTATTATTACTAGTTGCGATGAGAGTGGCGATAAGCCTAACACATAGTGTGAGTAGTGTAATCACTAACTCACTAGGTTATATATTAATTTATTAATTACAATAGTGGAACATAAGATGCTCTGACACCTCGCACGCCTCGTGAGTGTTTTTCTCCACATCTCTGTCCTTGTTATGATTATCCTAGTTTCAGCTGTAAAGTTTTCGTTGTCTCCGTGCATCCGTATGGTGTTCTTGTTCCTCGTAGATAGGTTGAATCTATGCTCCATCATGCTTCGAGTTTTGTCACTGATCTCCATTACTTCATAATGGAGAGCCCGACTCCAGATGTTCAAGCAAGCTTCTTATGTCTGCTCTTGATAGGGTAGGGTTCCTTAATGACATCTCCAGCTCCTTACTCTTCGTCGGATCCCTTCTCGAAATCCTCCTCACGAACCCCTTCTGCTTCTTCCTTGACTCCTCTGTTGACTGTTGTGGTGGAGTGTCTACATCTACCTATGTTGTTCGTGCGAGAATTGGAATGTCTAAAGAATCTATGAGATTAATAAAAGTATCTCTATTGAAATTTTTGTGATGATCCTTACCGGGTCCTCCTATAATTGTGACAACCGTCAATTTCCGGTCAAGTCAAAGTCAACTAAAGTCAATAAGTCAAACCGGGCAACTCATCTAACCCTTGTATATTAGGGTTTCCATTATGTTTCTTATTGAACAACTCGCAATCTTAATCCAAAGTATCACTTAGAGTTTTCACGTGTTCGGAAATTCTAAACCCTAATCAGGGCAAGTGATGAAACTACTCGATAAAACACTATTCCTTGACCCTCGGGGGCATATAACAATCATAACAAGACTTAACGAGGTTTACGAACCTTGAATTACAGAGCCAAACACTCAAAAAGGTCACGAAAGAAATCTCTCCCAATCTCTTTCACTCTAACTCTCCCAAATCTCTCTCTGTATGAGAAATCTCTCTAAGAATGTGAAATCTCTCCCAAATCTCTCTGTATGAGAAATCTCTCTAAGAATGTGAAATCTCTCCGAAATCTCTCTATGTATGAGAAATCTCTCCAAGAATGTCAAATCTCTCCCAAATCTCTCCAAGTATGCCAAATATCTCCAAGTTTGTGAAATCTCTCCCAAATCTGTCTAAGTATGCCAAATCTCTCCAAGTATGTCAAATCTCTCCTAAATCTCTCTCAAAACCTCTTTTGAGTTTTGTAATCATTTGGGGCATCCCGACACTTGACTAGGTGAAAAACCATTCGAAACGGGATGATACCTTGAAAAGTAGCCTTTTAGGGCCGAAGCCTCTCTATAGGGACCAAACCCTCCAACTCTAGTTACAATCAAACATTGAAAAACATAAGTCAAACATTTAAAATACTATAGGAGTATTTGGTGCTACTATAACCAACTTATGTGAAAACTAAAGACCCCTATTAGTAGGTCTATAATGACTGAGTGCATACGCTAAGGTTATACATAATTAAAGATATTATAGACTCAGAATATATGACTATTGCTCTACTTCCTGTTCCTTGTTTGGTTGTGGACTTAGAGTATAGTCATTTATTCGAAGGTCTATTCCATCTCAGATTAGGTATAACTAGTATGCACTATGTGATTATAGACGTGACTAATAAGGATCACCCCCTATAAGTAATTATAGGATTAGAAGTCTATTAATTATCTCTTCTACCCCTATTCTCGCACAAGCAACATGGCAAGAGCTCAACTACCAGGAGACCCCTATTCTCCTACCCAGGAAGATGGTGGTTAGAACGAAGAAAGCCCCGGAGAGGCCCTGAGGAAATAATAGAGTAAGACCCAAAGACAATTCAGATGAAGATCCGGAGGAAGCGAAACCAAAAAGAAGACAAAGACAAAGAAGAAATAGGAGAAGACTCTGACGAAGAGCCCGATAACTACAATACACCCTCCAGTCGCCACACCCCGATGAGGCTTCCATGGTCTAACACCTCGATAAGCTGTAGATCTACAGAGATGGAGTTAGGAACAAGATTGACACCCTCCCCATGACATGGATGAGGCTTCTGCAACCTCAACAGAGGAGGATTAGTAGACAGAGCTCTCCTTGTCATAATACGCTGCATCATTCACTTGAGCGTACAAACACGAGCATCGGTCAGCCGAAATCATGGAGGCTGGCACTACCACCATGATCACCGTCAAGTCTTTCCTTACATTAACAAAAACGCAGACCTATTATAAGGTCAAACTTTCCTAAGCTCTATGAACTAGGGAATATCAATAAAAATTGGCATGCATTTTATTTCATTGGGAGTTTACCACATATTTCATAACAAGGTATTACAAACGATTTGCTTTTGATGACTCTAAAAGTACTTAATGTATACCTCAAGGTTATATGTAATTAAGAGACGATCGACTTAGAAATGGTGAGTCCGCCTTGGGTCCTGTTCCTTGTTTGGTTGTGGGTTCAGGGCAGACTCATTAAGTTCAACGGCTTATCGAACCTTAATTACACGCGACTGGTATATATCAAGTGATCTTAGGAGTAGATCAGGCATGGAACAAATCACAAGATTACATTTGGGTCACTACTAAACTCATAAATTCATTCATATGGACTTTCTTTATGAATTGCATGCAAGATACTTTTAAGTCGGAGCATAATACAGAAAAATCTAGTTCAATAACATCCGACTTGTCACTGCTATTGCAAACTTACCGTCTGTTCATCTTTACAAACTTATGACAGAACTATGCCACCAAAGAAAAATTCCAGACCTTCAAGCAGTGCAACAGCACCACCACCTCCGCCACCACGTCCACGGTTTGATCCTGCAATGTTCCAAGCTGCAGTAACAGCGGCCGTGGCAGCCGCAATGTCACAAATTGGTACGAATGATATCGGTGGTGTTGTATCTGGAGCCACAAACTCTAACCACGGGGACAGTACAGGACGTACGAGGGAATGTTCGTACAAAGACTTCACCAATGCCAGACCCGATTCATTCAATGGCAGCGGGGGAGTCATCGATTTGATGCAATGGTTCGAAAAGACCGAGACGGTCTTCGAAATTTGTGCATGCCCCAAAGAAAGCAAGGTCAAATTTGCAGCTTACACTTTCTCTGGCCGGGCCCTTACTTGGTGGAAAGGCCACGTTAAGTCACTAACGCTTGCAGCGACTAACTCGTTAAGCTGGGAGGACTTAAAGACGATGATGCTGAAAGAGTATTGCCCCAGGGGCGAAGTGCAAAAACTAGAGCAAGAATCGTGGGAGCTCAAAATGACAGGCTCTGACCTTGCAACTTCTACCGCCCGATTCTATGATCTAGCACTCCTTTGTCCCGCTATAGTCACCCCGGAAGACAAAAAGTTGGAGCGATACCTCTGGGGATTGTCCTCTAAAATTCAAGATAGCATGTTGGCCGCAAGACCAACTACCTTTGAGAGTGCCAAGGAATTGGCACAACAACTCATAGACCATTGTGCCAGCCATGACGCTACGACAACCACCCCTAATCAAGCAAGACGAGGGAACAACAAGAGAAAGTTCTGGGACAACAAGAAGGACCAACTAGCCCAAGACTTCACTAAGAAGCAACAGAACGTTGCTGTTCATGCTGCCACCACCCTCGCCGCGCCAGCACCCATAAAACAATACGCGGGAACCCTTCCGAAATGCAACAAGTGTAACTTCCATCACACTGGGGCGTGCCGAAAGATGCATTGCAAAAATTGCAACAGAGAGGGGCACACTGTCCGTTTCTGTAAGGCACCAGCACAACCCATCAACCAGGTCCCTGACATTGGAGTAAGCTCAGCCTGTTACGAGTGCGGCGAAACGGGACACTTTAAAAGGGACTGCCTAAGAGCAAGAGATGTCGGTGATGGTGGAAGGGTGCTTGCGATCACCGCAGGAGAGACCACCCCGGATCCGCCCGTATATATCAGTACGTGTTTCTAACATCGACGTTTAAATTTTAAATTTCTTTTTATTACTAAAACTAGCATCGATTAAAGTATATCAACCATAAATCTCGAGAACACGGCGAAACCCGAATAAGTCTTATCACCTATATAAAAACGCAGGGTTTTTACTAGTGAATCTATGATGGCTAGTGTAAACATTGTGGCCATATATCATTAAGATTCTACGGACTTAGAACGTATGATTCCACCTCATTTCCTGTTCCTTGTTTGGTTGTGGGCTTAAGGCGGGGTCACCCATCCGAATACCCTTGGAATCTTAATGATATACGACTAGTTTACACCAAGCGGTTATAAAAGAACTGGTAGGACTTATAATGCAAATTTTGTCACAATTTGTTGAAACATTCGTAATACTAGTACTCACAAATTACATTATAAAATATTCATAGTGGTAATACCAAGTATAAAGCGAAAAGCATAAAGGCACACGTAGAATACCCTATCATTCCAAAACAATAAACTCCTTTAAATCGACTCAGCTCATGTTACAATAAGAAATTCCAAGGTCGTCATTTAACATTGGGCGAATTGGTCCCCGCCATATCAATTTCTTGTACTACGAAAAGTTTCCCCCATCTTTCCTCCAAATTCTTGAAGTCCCAGTCGAAACGCTAATTTCGGGACCAAATTCTTTCTAACGGGGGGATGATGTGACAACCATCAATTTCCGGTCAAGTCAAAGTCAAATAAAGTCAATAAGTCAAACCGGGCAACTCATCTAACCCTTGTATATTAGGGTTTCCATTATGTTTCTTATTGAACAACTCGCAATCTTAATACAAAGTATCACTTAGAGTTTTCACGTGTTCGAAAATTCTAAACCCTAATCAGGGCAAGTGATGAAACTACTCGATAAAACACTATTCCTTGACCCTCGGGGGCATACAACAATCATAACAAGACTTAACGAGGTTTACGAACCTTGATTACAGAGCCAAACACTCAAAAAGGTCACAAAAGAAATCTCTCCCAATCTCTTTCACTCTAACTCTCCCAAATCTATGTCAGTATGAGAAATCTCTCTAAGAATGTGAAATCTCTCCCAAATGTCTCTCTGTATGAGAAATCTCTATAAGAATGTGAAATCTCTCCCAAATCTCTCTCTGTATGAGAAATCTCTCCAAGAATGTCAAATCTCTCCCAAATCTCTCCAAGTGTGCCAAATCTCTCCAAGTATGTCAAATCTCTCCCAAATCTCTCCAAGTATGCCAAATCTCTCCAAGTATGTCAAATCTCTCCCAAATCTCTCTCAAAACCTCTTTTGAGTTTTGTAATCATTTGGGACATCCCGACACTTGACTAGGTGAAAAACCATTCGAAACGGGATGATACCTTGAAAAATAGCCTTTTAGGGCCGAAGCCTCTCTATAGGGACCAAACCCTCCTTGAGCCGAAGCTCCAAGAACCAAAACCGAAGTCCCCTTAAGGAACCGCAGCCATCGGACCAGAACGACTAAGGACCGGAACTGCTGAGGACCGAGGCTGATGAAGACCGCAGCGCTGAACCGAACCCGAAACTAGAGCACCGCATCTAACCTTCAGCTGCGGTCCCTTCTAATGAGTCCGCCTGCGGTACCTGCTCGGACCGAAGTCCCTCCCCCTCGGTTCCAATGCACCAACCAAACCATCCCTGCGGTTCTAAGGCTGCTAAGACCGGAACCTCGCCCATGACTGCGGATTTTCCCATTTTCCACCCGGTTTTCGACCACGACTCCGTTTTAAGCCCGTTTTTAATTATTTTAACGAGGGATTTTCACCCAAACTTATATTTTGACATATAAGACCCCATATATTCATAAATTAAGCATATTTTTAGGGAAATCCTTATTTAAGAATAAAAATCTATTAAGTTAGATCTTGTGGTGGAGTGTTGACTTTGCCTTAGTGTATGACACAAGCAACCACCCCATGCCACTCCATGACCAACCATTGTCCTTCCACCATACCTAGTCACTTCCATCGTCCTTCCCATCATTTTCTTCCAGCCATACACTTGAACAAAAGGTAGAATCATTATCTCTCCTCTCTCACTTCTCTCATTTCCACCAAAGAACAAACACCTTTCTCTCTCACTTCTCTCTCTCTCAAATTCGAGATTCAAGGGCTGATCATCAAGTTTTCTTTCACTTTTGGTAAGTGATATTATCCTCCTTATGATTATTTCACTTCATTCTACCCAAATCATAGATTACTTACACAAATTCCATCACATTTGTGTTAGATCTTCGAACCTTCAACGCATCTTCTAAGTGTTCTTGAGTTGAACACTTCCTTTTCTTCAACATCCATCCACTAAGAACACACAAGGTGAGTTCATACCCCTATCTTTTCATGTTTTTCTTAAGTTTTAAGGGGGGAATACAAGTTAAAACACCAAAAACTTAACTAAACTCAAACAACAGCTTTCATCAGAAAAGTTGAGTCTTATTCACGGACTGTTTTGACTATCTTAAACTTAATATCTTTCAAAACTGTTTAATATGCAAATAGTTCAGGTTCATACCTTTAAAATGACTACTTTCACATCTCCATACGATTTTTCTACGATTTATGGTGATTTTTACAAAACTGCCTATCATTTCAGAAACGAATTCAGACCAGTCTGTGAATATGAACGTTTTAACACAAGTTAAAGACTTCTAAAAATCATAATAAAAATTATGAATAAACTAGACACATTTTAGGGACTCACTGAATTTACGGATTCAGTTTTCGACTTTGTATGATTTTTCTAAAACAGTGTAGAAATGTCAAAATCTAGATAACAGCTTATAACTTTCATCACACTTTGTAACATGTTGAGCAAAGTGTTAATATTTGAGAATTTCATATTTTACATGTGTTCTCATTGTGGTATATTTGAATAACAGAAAATACTCATTGAATTGTAAGAATCCTCCATCATTACGATTAGCACAAAACAAGGCATGATAAACATAGTTATATTCTTGCTATACATTCGACTTACATAGAAAAGGGTTCTTATACACGTCAAACAAACACGCTAAACTATAATAGGTATAGTTAGGTTGCATATACAATGCAAAAATTTGATAAATTATAATAGGTATAGTTTATGTTCATTTACATTACAAAAGGTTTTTATACAACAAGGGTACAAATACAAAGTACCGGGTTTTCATACAAAAAGGGGTACAAATACAAAGTGCCGAATTCATACAAAAAGGGGTACAAATACAAAGTACCGGATTCATATTAAAAGAGGTACAAATACAAAGTACCGGATTCATACAAAAAGGGGTACAAATACAAAGTACCGGATTCATACAAAAAGGGATACAAATACAAAGTACCGGATTTATACAAAAAGGGGTACAAATACAAAATACCGGATTTATACAAAAAGGGGTACAAATACAAAGTACCAGGTTTACACAAAATGGTTTTTATGATATTAAAACTGCATATCGTTAGAATTGTTAGTTTTCAGCTATAATTACTAAGTGTACATGTTAGAGTTATATAAAATTGAATTGAAATCGACTTAGAATTGGTGGACCCGCCTTATTTCTGTTCCTTGTTTGGTTTGTGGACCTAGGGCAGACCCATTATTATTCAACGGTTTATTTGACTTAAATTTTATATAACTTATATACGTTGAGTGATTATAGATGGAATCTATGGTTCTTTCTAGGGTTCATTATCGCATAACATAAAAGCATTCATTTCACACTTAACTAAGAAAATATTGGATTTTCTGGAAATCATACTCTATCGCTTTTACAAGAAAAACGATTTATTCCTCAAACAAAACTCTCATGAACTCACCAACTTAATTGTTGACACTTTTTCAAAACTACTTGTATTCTCAGGAAATCAGTGAAATAGGAAAACATCAGCACTTTCAGGATGGGACGTTAAATCGTCAAACAGCTTATTTTGTCATCATAATGTAATTGATTTTGAAACATGTAATCATATACTATGGTCTAACCTTTTCAATTATATTTATGATGGTTGTATTTACTTTGAGCACTATTATACTCGTTGTTGTGATACTTTACATGAAGTCCTCCACCCCCGGACGTTTCCGCCATCCTTGGTTTGGGGGTGTGACAATAATCGCGTAGTGTATACATATTTTATATCACCTTAACGTATACACTCAATAATTATAGACCTACCAGTAAGGGTCCTTTAGGTTTCACATAAGTTAATCATAGTGCCCAAAATACTCCTATAGTATTTTAATTATGTGTTTGATTCTAATGTTGCTTTACATGTGGAGTTGGTAAGTTTTAGACTTGTTGCAACACCACTATCACTCCAAAACACATGTTGGTCGTATCTCAAATAAATATAGTTGATCAGACTATATTTATCCCAGATGTGGTTACATAACCGTCTGGGTTTGACTGTAGTGTCCAACATCTAAATACTTTTGTTTTGTTCTTATGACACTGTTTTAGTATGTATACTTTTATAAAATTCTTATGTTTTTGAAGTATACTTTTAGTCAGAGTGTTTTGGTCCCATTGTATTTATAGTTGTATATCTCGTATGCTTTGATATACAAGTTCACTATTTACAATGCTCTGATACCAATCTGTTTAGTATGTATAATTTTATAAAATACTTATATTTTTGAAGTATACTTTTAGTTAGAGTGTTTTAGTCCCATTATATTTATAGTTATATTTCTCGTATGGTTTGATATACTGGTTCACTTTAAACAATGCTCTTTTACCAATCTGTCACACCCCCAAACTAGAACAAGGGAAACATCTGGGGGCGGATGGAGTGACTTCATGTACAATATCATAACAATAGAATAGTAATGAAAGATAGCAACACAAATATTCATACATTGGGAATTTCAAGTATTACATTGTTTACAAAACTCTGTTTGTTCAAAAGTCGAATACAAATAACTGAAAAGTAGAAAAACATGAGACGACGACGCCGGCCCTCAAGAAGGGTCGGGTACATGTCTACTGGTTTCCTGAGAATACAAGTGATTTTGAAAAGTGTCAACAATTAAGTTGGTGAGTTCATAATCATTTTGCATGAAAAGAGTTTGTAACTGTTTCGTGAAAGATGGTATTGTATGAACCCACCTTGGGTTGGTTGGAGTGATGGAGTGAAAATCTCAAGCCAAAACTCTTGGATGAGTTGATGAACTTCCTTGGAAAGAATATCGTCCTAAGAGTTTTTATCACATATTAATATGTGTAAAATAATATGAATCTATCGAGAATGTGATGTGAAACACTAGATGAATGGGATAACTTACCAAAAACTCTAAGGAAGCTTGAAGAGTTAAGCCTTTAGCAAAACCTTACTCTTTTTCTTGAGAGGAAAATTTGAGAGAATAAGAGTGAAGTTAGAGAATAAGAAAAATAGTGGAGTATTTGTCTACTGTCGATGTTAAGGATGAAAGGAAAGATGGGATATGTTCTTGGTAATCTATAGGGTAAAACATTTTTATTTGGTGGGTCTTACGTGGTTTACTGTGAGTGCATTGGAAATGGATGAAGCTTTACATCTTAAAGTCAACTTTTCTTGTCTTATTCTCACCGATGACCGCAAACACCATAAAATATCTTAGTGTGAAGTTATTTTCGGCCAAAGTGTGGTCCACTAAGGGGGTTTACGGCCAAGGGATGTCCCATGTGACTGATTTTGGTCCTAAATGATTAGCTTTTCTTTATGTTTTCGGTCCTAAGTGTTTTCCCTTAGTGTTTTCGGCCACAGTGCTTTATGTGCATTGAGATTTCGGTCCTAGGCTTATCATAGGGTGTGTTTTCGGTTCTAGTAGTATTCTTGTCTTAGATTTCGGTCCTAGTTTGTCTCCATAAAGTGTTTTTGGCCATAGTGGAGTTCTAGGCCATAATTCATAAAGGTAATGTTTAATGTGTGCTATCATGTTGAATTGTCAGTGTGCATTCAATCATGGTTCCACAAAGCTTATTACACATATTTATATAAATATATGTTAGCTTATAAGTCATTGTACTTATGGATTTCAAATTTTCTAGGGTGGGTGGGATATTAGGCTAAATACTAATAAAAAATATTTTAAATCCATGATTCCTATTCAAATTTATTTGTCTAGTTTTGCTTTGATAAACTTGTTTACTTTCAAGAGGTTATCTTATACATGATTTCCAAAGTGTATGCACCCATATACATGCAGTTATGCCCTTTTCGTTTTCAAGGTTTTATTGTAATAGGGTTACAATTTAGACCTTGCTTGATCAAAATCTTTCGGGTTGTCACAAGAGGGAGCTCGATCCCCGAGCTGACTCGCGACAATCTCGGGTTGAAATGACCTTAGCTGCTCCTCCATGATCTCCAGAATCCCTTCCTTGACGATACCGAAAATCACCGGGGTAGCGTAAAGGACTCCATGAGTAACCTGGGCTGTGATAAGCTCACACAACCTCTCATTGATCGGTTCAGTGCCTGAACCTGATCCCAAACCAGAGCCCAAACCTGAACCTGAACCTCCACGAATAGTCATCACCGTCCTCAAACTGAAAATACAACATAAGAGCAATCAATCAAAGAGATTCGATGAGACTCCTCGACACCAGACTAAGAGATTCATGACCATCCCTAGTCTTAGGTATAGGTCTTATGTTTCCAGAAGTACAGGCCGAATACTACCTCCCACATAAACCGGTACCATCCCGAAGGCCAATCTGATTCCTCCAAGTTACCCTACTACAAACCATAACAACCTATGCTACACAACATACACATTATAGACTCTTATAGGAAACTCTCAACTTCTATTCTAGCAATACCAAGAACCTCAATCAACACCGTTGGTTTCCCTATGCTCGCAAGTTGTACACAAAATAGGATCGCATAGACTGTCGAATGAGGATTTTACCGTAGATCCACAACCAATCAAGGAACAGGAAATGAGGCCAAACCGATCATTCTAGGGCTATATAGTCCTAACAATATACAACTTTGAAAGCATACACATAGAAAGTAACTGAGCCGATATACATCCCAAGTAATACATATCATTAATTCTATCGGGCTATAAGGCATCACACAACTCTGGCAATTCTATCATATGATTCCTGAAGATATCCTTAACCCCATTGTATCATGCAGTTCACATATCAAGCCTACTAATCTTAACACATATGTATGGTAACTTTGGGAAATACTTACTTGAACTCGGCTGATTGCACACATTGCACTCCCCTCTTTCTATAAGGAATATTATATAATTTTTTTTCAGTTCTTTTTAATTTGAAAAGATTATCATTTCCTCAGTTTGAGTTCTGACACACCTGAAAATATGCCCGAATCCCTCAAACCAAGGCTCTGATACTAACTTGTAACAACCTAAAAACCAGGATAAAATTTTTCATTTTAAATAAACACAAAAGCTACAATCGTCACATTGTTTCAAAACTATTCATTAATATACATATCAAATCATCAGAGTAAAATGTCGAATTGCGGAAAACTAGTAAGGAGTGAATCTTGAGCCATCAAGTTGGGCCCTTCCCCTTAGTACTGGAAGTACCTGAAACCACAAATATATAATGTAAGCAAAAGCTTAGTGAGTTCCCCAATCATATCACATACTAAACAGAAAACATGTAAGTGCCATGGGCTACCCACATGGTATTTGCATACAATGCCGAGGGACAGATCCTGGTCTTACATATGACTGCTATGGGATACCCTCATGGTCTTTTCTTGCGAATCCGAGGGCCAAATCCTGGTCTTACACTCAAGTTCCATCGGCTAACCCCATGGTCTTCCATACTATTATCACAAAATTCAACAACATTCCATGTATAAGAAATGGGCCGACATTGGAGCCTTCGACCCATGAACATGGTGAGAGGACTCACCTCAATCTACTGAAAAATACAAACTGCTCGGCTACTGATCCGAAAGACCTTACACTGAACATACACAAATTACCCTAATCAGGAAATGTTACAAGCAACATAGCCATGGGCCTGAATTCTATTCAAACTTCTAAGGGTAGGTCCCATTCACCAAATCCATAATGGGCCTAACCAACCTTGACCCTTGTCACCATATTAGGCCCCAAGGCCCATAACGCCCAACTTGAGTTGCTTAAGGTGTAATGCCCGAGTTTCTAGGTATTCTCTTAATCAAATAATAAAAATGATGATAATATTATGAGAAGGGGTTGTACACTTGGCGTACAGAGTGTACGAACGACGTACCTTTGTGAGGCGCGAAACGGGGAAGCCCCTGCGTACACTGGGCGCAAGTTGACCAGATGAAAACCCTAAATTTCAGGGTTTGCACCATATATTAACACCTTAAGTTCGTCCCAAACTTCATTCTCTCAGCCTCCACTCTCCTTAAAGTGTTAAACTCGAACCCTAAGCCTCTTGCATGCATTTTGAGCTAATCTTGAGCATTTTTGGTGTTATTTGGTGATTTTTTAGAAGGAGTTTCAAGAAGGAGTAATATTATGAAGAGGGCTTGTAGATCCACAAGTTTAGCATTGTTTCTGACTCATTAGAGGTATAAAGCTTTAACCTTGACCATTACATGCTTATATCTAGTTTTGGGGTGTTTTATGTTGCATTTTGGCTCCATAGTTGAGGTTTCTTGTGTTTTAAAAGTTCTAGTTCATAAGAGTTGTCCTTTTAGGCTCTTGGAAGTGTTTGGAGCCATAAAAATCAGGCCTAGATGGTTTAGCCTCAACCATGCAAGTGTTAGATGGTCACAAAGTGTGTTTATGGACTTAATTCCTGTCTTAATCCCCATCCATGCATGTAAAAACATAAAGTTTATAACTTTATGGTTTAGGGCATCTTTTAGGGTCTGGATCTATGTTCTAGATATTAGGACTTAACTGATTAAGTCACAATGTAGCTTCTAAGGTGGCTGGCTAGTACGCTGGGCGTAGTCCTGGTATGCTGCGCGTACTGGGTTAACTTCCCGTAACTGGTCATGGCCAGCGTACGCTAGGCGTACATGCCAAGTTCTCCGCGCGTATGCATGTAATGGGTCAAATGTGCTTTTTGGGATTTAGGAATTTGGACCTGGATTAGTTGGGCCTCAAGTCGACCTGTGGATTAAGGCCTCTGGGCTTACGCCTAGGATTTATGGTATTGGGCCTTATTGGGCCTTAAAGCTTACGCCTAGGATTTAGTTTGAAAGTTGGGCCTTGGATAGAAGAGGCCCAATAGGGCAAAGATTAGGGAACCTTTGCCTTATGTCATGAATCAGGGTTTCAGCCTTGGGGAAAGGTTTAGATCCAATTTCTAATTAGGAAGTTTGTTGTGCTATAGGGAGAGGAGTTCTGAGTCGTCCACGGAGTACGATTTTACATTTGCATTCGAGGTGAGTCTCCCTTCGTGAATGTTACGGGTCGAAGGCACCAAGGCCTGCCCTTTACTTATTGTATAGTATGATGGTTGTCTGTGTGATAATTATCATGGTTCACGTATTGTTTGATGACTACGTGATTTATGTATGTTATTATGCGGTAGTGGTAGGGCGAAATAGACCCCGTAACCGGTTGAAATAAACCACAGGGTAGGTCAGGCACCCATATATTCCTGGTAGGGTAGGTCTGGCACCCAGATATGCCTGGCACGGTAGGTCGAGCACCCAGATATGCTCGGCAGGGTAGGTCAGGTACGCATATATGTCCGACAGTATGTTTGTATTCTATGTGGTATGGTGGGGGAAACTGACTAAGCTTTGTGCTTACTATTTAATTTGTGTTTCAGGTACTTCCAGCTCAAAGGGAAGGGGCGTGCTTGATCATGACACATCACACTATGATTTTCTGCAGTAGGGATTTTGGGACTTATGCTCTGATAATATTTTTCCACGAATTGTCTTGATTCTACACTATAACTATTTTGTGTTTTTGTGATCTTGGAATCAATGATGTTTTATGTTTGTGATTTGGTAAACTTAAAAATGAAATTTTT
This sequence comes from Lactuca virosa, assembly GCF_052849685.1. Taxonomy (NCBI): domain Eukaryota; kingdom Viridiplantae; phylum Streptophyta; class Magnoliopsida; order Asterales; family Asteraceae; genus Lactuca; species Lactuca virosa. The sequence continues at coordinate 146,765,909 of NC_136432.1, read as the reverse complement.
GAGTCATATTTTTGGGGATGTTAACTGGTTTCAATTAGGGCCAGGAGCCTTACCTGGTTTCAATTTTATGTTTGGATAGGAAGTGACCTGTAAGATTCAAAGCAATCCTCAAGGAAAGTACGGATATATGTGGAAGGTGGTATTAGCCCGTACTACTAAAAGCATAGGATTCGTACTCGATTAGGAGAGTGTCGCGAGGAATCTAGGAGAAATTGTATAATGTGAGATCCTAAAATGTGTATTCATGATCCTGATGATTTTATGGTTTGTTTCAGAATGGTGACGACACGTCAGGGAGCAGGAGGTTTTGGATGTGGGTCTTGTTCGGGTATGGGTTATGAGTCGTTTGATGATGGTCTGTGGTAGTTCATCGCATTTGAGATTACTAGAGGCATCCTTAACACGACCCCGATGATTTTCGAGTCGATTAAGGAGGATATTATCGAGCTGATGGAGGATCGCCTTAGCACTTTCAGGAGTGATATGGCACCTAGCTAATCTGGCGCTTGCACGCTCTCCTTCATGGATTTCAGGGGGTGTGCAACACCAGACTTCTTTGGGGTGAAAGACCCCATTGCAACTACACAGTGGATAAAATACATCGAGTCCGCTCAGCTGACCAGCTTATGCCGTGAGGGGTCGAAGGTTAGATTTGTTGCGGGTTGTTTGAGGGAGTGGGCCAGGGACTAGTGGGAGGAGGTTGGTTATGCTTTGGGAGGTGTGGCCATTGAGGCCATGACCTGGCCGAATTTTGTGACCTGGTTCCGGGCAGAGTTCGTGCCAGCAGTGGAGATTCAGCAGTTGGCCAGAGAGTTTCTGGTCATGAGACAGATGACAGAGACTGTGGCGGAGATTACCGCCAAGTTCAGGGAGAAGGCCTTGTTGGTGCCCTAGTATGCAACTGGTGAGGAGATGAAGAAAACCCAGTATCACGACATGTTGAGAGCAAACATCAGGGAGTTTTTTAGCTATTCGGTGTGCCCCACTCTGGACGAAATGATTGCCGGGGCACGAGAGTGAGAGATTGATATGGAGCACATTGGGAAGAGGAAGGTAGAGTTTGGTCAGACTGTTTGAGTTTCAGCATAGAAACCCAAGGGATTCGACCCAAGGTCGAAGGGCCAGCAGGGCAAGAGACGTTGTGGGAAATGCGAAAAACCGCATGAGGGAGCATGTAGGTTAGGGGGCTCATGCTGCTATAAGTGCGACAAGATTGGACACTTTAGCAGGGATTGTACTGCCCCTACTCCCATCCTTCAAACATTAGACCTGATTTGCTTTCATTGCAATCAGAGAGGCCACAAGACGACCCATTTCCCGAGTCTAGCATCGAGAGTACCAGTAGAGGCACCAGCTCCAGCGACCCTGTAGATCACAATGGCCGTCAGGGCAAGGCGGATGCTCCTGTGGTTAGGAGCGGAGCCTTTCAGTTGACCGCCAAGAAGGCGCGGGCCTCACCAAATGTGGTGACGGGTATGTTTTTTTCCTTTAACTTATATTTTATGTGTTTTGTTCTAGGATCGTTCCATGTGAACGATATTCCTGTTTTGGTATTGTAAGACTAGGGGCCACCCGATCTTTTGTATCTCTTGCGCTCAGCAAGAGGTTTGTCGGATCTCCGAGTGTGCTAGACTACCCATTAGAGGTTAATATTGTCGACGAGCAGTCTGTCCGAGCGTCGAGGGTCCATCGGGATTGTGTTTGGAGGATGTACCGTGAGCGTTACACTTTTGAGTTGGTTCCTATCCCTCTGTACGGGATCAAGGTCATAGTAAGCATGGATTGGCTGATCCCCAATGGGGCAGTGATTGATTGCGAGCACCATATAGTGCGTGTGCAGACCCCAAGCGGGGGATAGTTGGTGGTCCAGGGAGAGGGAGCTTAGCGCAACCCCGTTTTATGTTTAGCTGCTAGGTCCAGGCGCTATCTCCATCAAGGCTGCTCAAGGTTTTTCACTTACATTATGGAAACTCGGTAGTAGGATAGAGCGACGGTTGATGGGGTGCAAGTTATTCGACAGTACCCAGACGTGTTTCCGGAGGATTTACCCGGAGTTCCTCCGGAGAGGCAGGTGGAGTTCCGGATCGACCTAGTTCCTGGTGCAACCCCAATAACTAAGGCACCATATCGATTAGCCCACCGAAGATGCAAGAGCTGTCTATGGAGCTGCAGGAGCTAATAAACAAGGGAGTTATCCGGTCGAGTAGCTCGCCGTGGGGTGCACCGATCCTGTTTGTAAAGAAGAAGGATGGGTCGCACCGGATGGGTATTGACTACCGAGAGTTGAAGAAGCTAATGGTGAAAAACCGTTATCCATTCCCGAGGATCGATGATTTGTTTGACCAGCTTCAGGGGCGTCTTGGTTTTCCAAGATTGATCTGCGCTCGGGATACCACCAGATGAGGGTCAGGGAGGATGATGTGCAGAAGACAGCCTTTCGGACTCTAAATGGCCATTACGAGTTCGTGGTGATGCCTTTTGGGCTCACCAATGCCCCAACCGCGTTCATGGACCTCATGAACCGCGTGTGCAGGCCGATGTTGGATCGGTCGGTGATAGTATTTATTGATGTTATCTGGGTCTATTCCAAGAACCAGGAGCAGTATGAGGAGCATCTGCGAGAGGTGTTGGATACCCATAGGAGGGATAGGTTGTACGTGCAGTTCATCAAGTTCGAGTTCTAGTTGCGCAAGGTGCAGTTTCTAGGGCACCTTGTCAACCAGGACCGTATCCTGGTCGATCTGGCCAAAGTGGAATGAGATGGGAGGTCCTGAAGTCTCCATCAAAGATTCGGAGCTTTCTTGGGCTAGCTACATACTATCAGAGATTTGTCCAGGACTTCTCCAAGATAACAGTACCCCTAACCCGATTGACGAAGAAGACTATTTTTTTTGTTAGGGGCCTGAGCAGCAGACAACGTTTGAGACTTTGAGGTAGAAGTTATGCGAGGCGCCGATTTTAACTCTGCCTGAGGGTGTCGAGGATTTTGTAGTTTCTTGTGACGCGTCCATTTCGGGATTGGGCGCGGTCTTGATGCAGAGGGGGCACATCATCGCATACGTCTCGAGGTAGTTGAAGCCTAATGAGGCGAATTACCCAATGCATGATTTGGAGTTGGGGGTAGTGGTTTTTGCCCTCAATATTTGGTGACACTACCTTCATGGGGTACGTTGTTCTATTTACACGGATCACAATAATCTAAGGTGCCTGATGGACCAGCGAAATCTAAACATGAGGCAGCGTCGGTGGTTAGATGTGGTGAAGGGATATGATTGCGAGATCCTTTACCACCCTGGGAAGGCCAATGTGGTGGCCGATGCTCTTAGCCGCAAGGCGGTCGCGACTCCGATCAGGGATATCTGTCTGAGGATGATAGTGGTGACTCCGCTTCTGGAGCAGATTCAGGAGGCTCAGCTGGAGGCTATGAAGGAGGAGCACCGGAAGACTGAGCACATTGTGGGTTAGATTTCCTCCTTCGATTATGATAGTCGAGGATTTTGTAGTTTCTTGTGACGCATCTATTTCGGGATTGGGCGCGGTCTTGATGTAGAGGGGGCACATCATCGCATACGCCTCGAGGCAGTTGAAGCATCATAAGGCGAATTATCCAATGCATGATTTGGAGTTGGGGGTAGTGATTTTTGCCCTCAATATTTGGCGACACTACCTTCATAGGGTCCGTTGTTCTATTTACACGTATCACAATAATCTAAGGTACCTAATGGACCAGCGAAATCTGAACGTGAGGCAGCGTCGGTGGTTAGATGTGGTGAAGGGATATGATTGCAAGATCCTTTACCACCCTGGGAAGGCCAATGTGGTGGCCGATGCTCTTAGCCGCAAGGCGGTCGCGGCTCCGATCAGGGATATCTGTCTGAGGATGACAGTGGTGACTCCGCTTCTGGAGCAGATTTGGGAGGCTCAGCTGGAGGCTATGAAGGAGGAGCACGAGAAGAGTGAGCACATTGTGAGTTAGATTTCCTCCTTCGATTATGATAGCCGCAGGTTATTGAAACTCCATCACAGAGTGTGGGTTTCGTACTCAGGCGGCGTACGCCAAATCCTGATGGAGGAGGCACACAAATCCAAATTTTCCATCCATCCCGGGGCGACGAAGATCTATAGAGATCTTTGTCCTGATTACTGGTGGCCCTGCATGAAGAGGTATGTAGTCTGGTACATCGAGATGTGCTTGACCTGCAGGAAGGTCAAGCCCGAGCACCAGAGACCTCACTGCAAGATGCAACCGTTAGACATCCCCGTGTGGATGTGGGAGGAGATTACCATGTATTTCATCACTAAGTTTCCACGGACGGCACGAGGAGTTGATGTGATATGGGTGATCGTAGATCGATTGACCAAGAGCGCCCACTTCATTCCGATCCAGCAGAGCATTTCTGCAGAGAAGCTGGAAGATATCTATATTAGGGAGGTCGTGGCTCAGCACGGGGTGCCAGTTTCTGTGATTTCCGACAGAGACGTACTATTCACTTCCAGATTCTAAAAGAAATTTCATGACGAGCTGGGTACTCGTCTGCACTTCAGCACAACCTTCCACCCGCAGACGGATGGTCAGAGCGAGCAGACCATCCAGATATTGGAGGATATGTTGCGAGCATGCGTTCTAGATTTCAGTGGTAACTAGGATACATACCTCCCATTGGCTGAGTTCTCTTACAACAATAGCTACCATGCCAGCATCGACTGGCCTCCCTTTGAGATGATTTATGGGAGTAAGTGCAGAACCCAGATATGTTGGGGTGAGGTCGGTCAGCGGGTCATGGGGAGTACCGAGGTGGTGCTCAAGACGACCGAGATGATCCAGCAGGTCCGGAGTAAACTCCAGATGGCTTAGAGTCGGCAGAAGAGCTACGCTGACAGACGGCGATCGGACCTAGAGTTTCAAGTTCGGGATATTGTCCTCCTGAAGGTGTCACCTTGGAAAGGTGTCATTCGCTTCAGGAAGCGGGGCAAGTTGGGCCCTAGGTATCTCGTACCCTTCAGGATTCTAACCCGGGTGGGCAAGGTGGCGTACCAACTAGACCTCCTGGGGGAGCTCAGATAGATCCACAACACTTTTCATGTCTCGCAGCTGTGGAAGTGCTTTGTTGATGATTCTACAGTGATTCCCATGGAGGACATTTAGGTGGACGACCGCATGAACTAAATAGAGAGGCCTGTAGCATTTCTTAACAGGAAGACGAAGGAGCTGAGGAAAAAGAGGGTCGATCAGGTGAAGGTTCAGTGGTAGAACCGTAAGGGCTCAAAATGGACGTGGGAGCCAGAAGACGAGACGATGGAGCATTATCTGGAGCTATTCCCAGCAGCAGCAGACTTCGAGGACGAAGTCTAATTCAAGTGGGGGAGATTTGTAATGCTCGAGTTTCCAAGTATTCTCTTAATCAAATAATAAAAATAATGAAAATATTTATGAGAAGGGGTTGTACGCTGGGCGTACATAGTGTTCACACGGCGTACCTTGGTGAGGCACGAATCGGGGAAGCCTCTATGTACGCTGGGCATACCCATGCGTGTGATGGGCATACGCTGGCTAGATGCGATCCCTAAATTTTAGGGTTTGCACCTTATATTAACACCTTAAGTTTGGCCTAACCTTCATTCTCTCAGCCTCCACTATCCCTAAAGTGTTAAAATCGAACCCTAAACCTCTTTCATGCATTTTGAGCTAATCTTGAGCATTTTTGGTGTTATTTTGTGATTTTGAAGAAGAAGGGTTTTGAAGAAGGAGTAAGAAAGTGAAGAGGGCTTGTTGATCCAGAAGTTTAGCATCATTTTTGACTCATTTGAGGTATAAAGCTTTAACCTTGACCATTGGATGCTTAGATCTAGTTTTGGGGTGTTTTTTGTTGCATTTTGGCTCCATATTTGAGGTTTCTTGTGTTTTAGAAGTTCCAGTCCATAAGAGTTGTCCTTTTAGTCTCATGGAAGTGTTTGGAGCCATAAAAATCGGGCCTTGATGGTTTAGCCTCAACCATGGAAGTGTTAGATGGTCACAAAGTGTGTTTATGGACTTAAATCATGTCTTAATCCCCATCCATGCATGCAAAAACATAAAGTTTATAACTTTATGGTCTAGGACGTCTTTAAGGGTCGGAATCTATGTCATGGACATTAGTGTTGGATAAGGTGTCTAAGTCCATAACTATATTTGGTATGTACTTGACCCGACCCGGCATGGTTAATTTGGGTTTCATGGCATCATGCATTTGGATAAACTAAAATGAGAGAAATAACACTTGTATAGTGATCAAAAGGAGACTAATTAAATATATAGGTTGATTGTGTAAATCATCCATACTTGTATAGTGGACTAGATGCTCCATGGATTATCAAGTTGGGCTAAGGTCCATAGGATGCTCCATGGGAGTAACAAACCCATGGGTCATGGAAATGAAGATCCATGTTACATTAGGGTTTACATGGTGCAACCCTAAGTGTAACACACTATATAAAGAACATGACATCCACCAAAATCGGTTACATGAAGTTGCAAGAGAGGGCAAGCCGAATTTAGAAGTGTTCTACATTCTCTCAAAGTCATTCCAAAGCACTTGGTGTTGTGTGAAACATTTGAGGCATCACACTTGGGGTGCTAGGCTCTCAAGGTTTTCAAGGAATCAAATCAACTACAAGGTATGTAATAGATATCTTTTATGTTTAAAGTTCCCCATGTATGCTAGATAGGATTATGAACCTTGGAAAAAGTATTTTGCATGTATTTTAGACAAACATAGATCCAAGTTTTCTAGGGTTGCATATACACTTAGGAGTGTTAGCATGCTCAAAACCCATCAGTGGTATTAGAGCCTAGGCTTGTTTGTTTAATACTTGATGTAAAATAGTGAAAAAAGTCGAATTTCTTGCTGTCTGCACAGGGGACTTGCCGAGTCCATGGGGGGACTCGACGAGTCCAAGCATAAAATCAACCAAGTCGGCGAGTCAGTTCTTGCACTCGACGAGTTGGTCACTCAGAGTGCAGATTTTCGACTTTTGCTGCTGGAAATGGACTAGAAACATTACCCTAAACTGTTTTGGTGTTTTAAAACTTGTTTTAGATGGTGTAATGGTTGTTCTAATCTATTTACAATGGCTAATATCAAAATTACATGATTATATGTGTTCATATGTTCTTGAAATTTTGATATGACTATTCATGTTCTTATGAGTTCTTGATAGATCATAGGAATTACTTGTTTAATGCTGAGTTTGAAAGGAGTCCATAACTTGTCGTCAAGTTATGGATAACCAAAAGTCACTTTGTATTAAATCCACTAAAAGAACACATAAGTTTGAAAAATGAAGAGTCTTCATTTTAATAACTCATAAGTTATGAATTGAAAGGTTTTGTAAAGTTACAAAACTTGCCCTCGAGTTTTGGAACATGTAAAGTCATCTAGTAAACTTTAGTTCCAACCCCTAGAATTTGAAAAGTTAAAATTCAACCCTTATACTTTACAATATTATAAGTTTAATAATAATAATAATAATATTATATATATATATATATATATATATATATATATATATATATATGCATAAGATCAAGTCGTTTTACCATTAGTAGGCCTCATTCACGAATCCGATCTATAAGGGGAGGTATAAGGTTGCTGCCTATAAAATGGCAGCTTAATGGGTGTCCACTCTCACCCACCGCTTCCTTGACTGGTGGAGGGTCGTTAGCCGAACGGGTAGGACAATGACTTAAAATTCTCATTAAAAGTATAATGATTATTATAAAGTAACTAAATGTTTTATATAAATTCCCAATCTTAGTTACTTTAGGAAAATTTGAATAAGGTGCTAACCTATGAAATTACACTTTGCACTTTGATTAAGTTGTTAGTGGAGCGTGTGTGGTTAACCGACACACTAACATGGACTTAACAAGGTAGGCAAATGGTGACTTATGGTTTTTCATAGGTCGGTGGAGCGCATGTGGTTAACCGGCACATCGATTAAGTGAAAAATATTAAGGGTACCAAGTAATTTGCATGGTTACTTTACGCCTTGTTTTGTGATCCTCGATATCCCAATCACAGAACGTGAAGGGCACACTCTAGATTGAAACATGCCATTGAAAAGTTCAATGAATCTCAAAAGAATCTAGGAGTTTCTAAAAACCAAATAAAACTTAATAATTTATATATTTTGTTTTTCATGGTGGAAATTGGTGAATCGTCATTCACCTACCTTTCAAATATGTTTTAGCTTAGATTACGACATCCCTCTTCTAAGTTATAATATATTGTGATTGGATCCTAGCCTTAATATTACATTTGGGTGTTTTATTAAGGACTATCTTTATATCTAAACTAAACTTGTCTTTTCTTCTTTTTCAGATGTTTTCCAACAATGCTGCTTCTGGCTCAAACCCTAACGGCTCCTTCTCTCTCATGAACCTTTGTGGGAGAGGCATCTTTGATGGATCCAACTTTACAGATTGGATCAGGAACATCAGGATGGTCACTCGGTATGAGAACAAAGAATATGTTCTCGATAAGGAGATTAAGGTACCCGAGCCGACTGCTACTCCTGAGGAGCTTTCTGCATATGAGGCACATGAAAGAGATGCTACGAAAGTGTCATGCATCATGATGGCCACTATGACAGCCGAGCTCCAAAAGTCCTATGACGACTACTATCCTTTTGAGATGCACCAGGATTTGATGGACCGCTACCATCAGAGTGCTCGTCAAGAGCGATATGAAATCATCTCCTCCATGATAACAACCCGGATGAAGGATGGTGAACCCATCACAGGCCACATATAGAAAATGAAAAGGTATGTGGACCGTTTGATGAAGCTGTATGTGAACTTCCCCGAGGAGTTAGCAATAGATATTATTTTGCACTCCTTACCATCGTGTTATGATCAATTGTGCATGACATACCACATGAACAAGGAGGAAGTTACCCTCAGCAAACTTCAAGGACTCTTGAAGACCGCCGAAAGTTGTCTTAAAGGTAAGTCGGTTGTTACCATTTCTAATCCTACTCAAAACTCCGCCCCAGTCTTGGCAATCGCGAAAAGTAGAGGGAAGAAGAGGAAGAACCTTCGAAGGGTACCAAGGGTAAGACCCTTGATAGCTCCTCTACAAGTGAAACCAAGAAAGGTTTCGTCACTCCTTCTTCAGATGCAAACGAGGCTGAATGCTTCTATTGCCATGAAAAGGCGCACTGGAAGCGGAACTGCCCAAACTACCAGCAAGATCTGAAGGATGGGAAAGTAAAACCCAACCATGCAGGTATTTACACAATATTATCTAATAACTCTCCCTATTCTAACTCTTGGGTCCTTGATACCGGCTGTGGTATTCATATTTGTTCTGATTTGCAGGGACTAAGAAGAAGTGAGAATGTGGAGCATGGAAAGATAAACTTGATCATGGGGAATAGGAAAGCTTCACATGTCACCAAGATTGGAGTTTATACTTTGTTGCTAAGTAGTGGGTTTACTTAATATTTGAATAAATGTTGTTACTCGCCTGAAATGGCAAGAAATATTATTTACTTTCATGCTTTGTACAAACAAGGTTTTACCTTTTCTTTTGATAATGAAGTTGGTGGAATAAATGCTTTCTTTAATAATGTGTTTTATTTTAAAGCATTACCTTGTGTTGGTGTGTATGAAGTTGTGTCTAGCGTAGATAACTTAGGAAATAATGTGTTGTGTATTGATTCTACTAATGATAATAACTTGGATAAAGCATCATTATGTCATTGTCGTCTTGGACATGTAAGCAAGAAACGCATATGCCAACTCCAAAAGGATGGAGTCTTGGAGTCATTTGACCTAAAGTCAGATGATAGTTGTGAATCATGCTTACTTGGAAAAATGACAAAGTCACCCTTTACTGGTTCTTGTGCAAGGGGTGAAGGTTTGTTGGATCTAGTGCACACAGATGTGTGTGGACCCTTCAAAACTGCCACAAGGGATGCTAATCGTTATTATGTGACTTTTACAGATGATTATAGTAGATATGGATATGTCTACTTAATCAAGCATAAGTCAGAGACTTTCGAAAGGTTTAAAGAGTTTAAACAGGAAGTCGAGAATCAATTGGGCAGGAACATTAAGATGCTTCGATCCGATCGTGGTGGTGAGTATCTTAGTACAGAGTTCCTCGACTATCTTCAGGAATGTGGGGTTGTCTCACAATTGACACCTCCCAGGACACCACAGTTGAATGGTGTGGCTGAGAGGCGTAATCGAACCTTGTTGGATATGGTTCATTCCATGATGAGTCGAGCTTCGCTACCAATCTCGTTCTGGGGGTATGCCTTAGAGACTGCCGCCCATATCCTTAATTTGGCCCCTACAAAGAAGCTTGCCAAAACACCTCACGAGATGTGGACTGAAAGATTTCCTAATCTAGCCCACATCAAGATTTGGGGTTGCGAAGCTTTCGTGAGACGCGAGACTCACGATAAGCTCGAACCTCGAAGTGAGAGGTGTATTTTCATCGGCTACCCACATAAATCCTTTGGTTACCTCTTCTACAAACCTAGTGAGAAGGTGGTCTTTGTAGAAAGGAGGGGTGTCTTTCGAGAAAGAGAGAGAGAGAGAGAGAGAGAGAGTTCATAACCCAAGGAAACAGTGGGAGGCAGATTGACCTTGAAGAAATTCAAGAGTCAAGTGGTGAAGGAACCTCAAACCCTAGCAGTCAACTTGAGGAGGAAACTCCTGTTGATCAAATTGACGAGTCTGTACCTCTGAGGCGTTCCACGACAGTTAGGAATGCACCTGAGCACTACTATGGTTTCCATATTACTGCGTAAGGTGAGACACTTATAAATGATGTGACACTGGTAAGTTTGGATGAACCTAACAGCTATGCGGAAGCCATGGCAGGCCCCGAGTCTGCTAAATGGAAAGAGGAAATGGAGAGCGAGATACAGTCCATGTATGACAATCAAGTTTGGAACTTGGTTGACAATGTACCAGGTCGTAAGACAGTTGGGTGCAAATGGATCTTCAAGAAGAAGACTGACAAGGATGTTAATGTACACACATATAAGGCGCGACTGGTTGCAAAGGGCTTTTCTCAAACTCCAGGAGTTGATTATGACGAGACCTTTTCACCAGTAGCCAAGATTAAGTCTATTAGGGTATTGTTAGCCATTGCTGCATTTCATGACTATGAAATATGGCAAATGGATGTCAAAACCGCTTTCCTTAATGGAAAGTTGGCTGAGGATGTTTACATGGTTCAGCCAGATGGTTTTGTCAGTACAGAGTACCCTAATAGAGTGTGTAAGCTTGAGAAATCCATCTATGGATTGAAACAAGCACCTCGCAGATGAAATCTTTGCTTCGATGAGAAAGTCAAAGAGTTTGGCTTTTCGAGGAGTGAAGATGAATCTTGTGTATATGTCAAGGCTAGTGGGAGTATAGTTAGCTTTTTGGTACTGTATGTGGATGACATACTACTGATAGGAAATGACATCCCAACCTTGCAGGAAGTGAAGTCCTGGCATGGGAAGTGTTTCACTATGAAAGGCCTAGAAGAAGCTGCCTATATTCTAGGGATAAGGATTCTAAAAGACCGGAGTAAAAGACTAATTGGACTTAGTCAGAGTACCTACTTGGATAAGGTGTTGAAGAGGTTCAACATGCAAGATTCCAAGAAAGGAGAGTTACCCATCCATAGTAACGTCAAATTGAGTAAGACTCAGAGCCCGAGTACCGAGGCTGAGATAGCAGAAATGAGTCGAGTACGTTATGCTTCCGCTGTAGGCTCGATCATGTATGCTATGATTGTACTCGTCCTGATGTGGCCTTTGCCTTGAGCATGGTCAGCAGATATCAGGGGAACCCTGGCAAGGCTCACTGGACTGTAGTAAAGAACATTCTCAAGTACCTGCGGAGGACTAACGACTGGGTCCTTACCCTTGGTGGGAGTGATGACTTGAGATTTGTAGGGTATAGTGATGCTAGCTTCCAGACTGATAGGGATAATTTCCGCTCTCAGTCGGGCTGGGTCTTTACCTTAAACGAAGGAGCAATTACTTGGAAAAGTTCCAAGCAGGAGACAGTAGCTGATTCAACTTGCGAATCAAAGTATAGAGCGGCAAACGAGGCAGCAAAGGAGGCAATATGGCTGAAGAACTTCATTGGAGACCTTGGAGTAGTACCAGCTATAAACGAGCCTATGGAAATTTTCTGAGATAGTGAAAGTGCAGTTGCTTTAGCCAAGGAACCAAGGGATCATGGGAGATCCAGACACATTGACAGAAAATACCATTTCATCATACATCGAATAAAAGAAGGACTCCTCGTGGCAAAGAGGGTATCATCGGAGGAGAACCCAGCAGATCCCCTCACGAAGGGACTGAGTAGGGCTAAGCATCTCCAGCATGCAAGGAGCATTGTGTAAATCATCCATACTTGTATAGTGGACTAGATGCTCCATGGATTATCAAGTTGGGCTAAGGTCCATAGGATGCTCCATGGATGCTCCATGGATGCTCCATGGGAATAACTGTGACAACCCGATATTCCAAGTCAATGTATTGTTCAAAAAGTCAAATGTTATAATCTATTTTGGAATCAATAAAAATAGCGTCAAAAATAAACTGTTCTAAAGTCTCAATTAGGATACATAAAATGTTAGATATTGTGTCAAGGTTTTCAGAAATATAAAGAACACTCAAATCCAAATTATAACGAAGAAGTTATGACCAAATTAAAATCCGCGACACAACCGGTAAAACATTGTTAAGCGTAAAAAGTGGAATTTCAATAAAATACTTTTTAGCCTTAAGTATCTAAACAACAGTCGTAAATAATAACAAACCGTGAGCGTACATAAAAAGAACGTCCAAATCTGACTTCGTATGAGGAAGTTATGGTTTTTCTTAGTTTCAGAACAACAATAGAGAGCTAAAAACTCGAAATAAAGATCGAACGATTTTTAGCCGACGCAACCTAAACTAGAATTGAAGATCTCAACAATAGTAGTACAACGGTAAAAAGACAAAACGAAAACGGACATCAGATGAAGAAGTTATGAATTTTTAACGGATTTATCCCGTCCCGACCTATTAAAATTTATATCATTAAAAAATAAATCAAAATATGCCGACGAAGTCTAAACGAGAGTTGTAGAGTATATTCTCACTTACGCGTGGATATAAAGAACGTCAAAAACGGAGCTCGTATGCGAAAGTTACGGATTTTCAAAGATTTGGGCACACACTTCGAGGCTTATCTGAAGGATTACGCCCCGCGTACTTCGGAGTACGCCCAACGTACCCAATGTACGGCCTCAGATCGGCCACGTCGCCCTTATACCCTCTACTCCCGTCCCATCCGAATACCAGCGACCGGTGACGTCATCGCTGACGTACGCCCCGCGTACGAGGTACGCCCCTCGTACTTCGGCGTACGCCCAGTGTATGTGGCCAACTTCAACCCCTATAAATAGGTGCGAGGGTTTCGACTTCTCTTGCACAAATTCTCCATTTCTCTCTCACTTTTTCACTTCCGAGCCCCTCGAGACTCCCCCAACTCCCCGGTTCCGTATCCAAGTTCTGACGAAGGTCAGAAGCTCCGAGATTCCCGAAAAACTTACCACTTCTCGGTCAAAGTACTGCCCGAGAAAATCTCGTTTTCTTCAAATCACCACACTTTCCAGGTGAGTTCATACCCCCACATTTTCACGTCTTTTTCATGTTTTAGGGGGGGGGGGGAATACAAGTGAACCACGATAAAAACTTATGTTAAAATACGCATCGTTACATATGGTTTCAAATACATTACCTACATTTTGTTTATAAATGTAAACAACATTACTACCAACGTTGCACTTTACATGCAAAGTTGGTATTACACCGAGTTTCATCACCAAACGGAACACACTTTCGATAAAATATAATGGGTATAGTTTACAAGTTATTCTTGACATCTTTACGTAAACATTATAAAGAGGAAATATTTTCATTTACAAGAAATGTGGACTTTTCATTCTGTAAATCTATTGATACAAAGTTTTGTGAGACATCCGGCTTCACCGTACTGTCAAGTACGCATTTCAAGTCTTGTGTTATAAACCATAATCTCTTGTAGGGAGAGCGTGATACTTGTGTATAGATCTATACGGGATTGACAATCCCGCACCTAAACTGTTAGCTACAGTTAGACCGGCAGGTCCGGGGTGACAAACGTCATAACACTGCAACGCCTGAAGAACGTTGTTACAGGCAGTCTGGGTCTATAGCATGGTTATAAAACTCACATGGAGTATCGAAATATTTTTGATTTACGAGACTCTTAAATGCATTCATTAATTACATTACATATGTATAAATCCACTTACACCATTTTTAGCATGAAAGATACTATTGCATTCCTGGCGGTATAAGAGACTACGTCGGAGCCCTTCATGGTTAGGCTCCACAGTTCCTCCTCTAGCTTTTGGATCTCGCCCCTCGGGCAGTACTCTTCAATCATTAGATCTCTCAGAGTTTCCCATCCCATAGCATTAGCCACTATTAGAGATAGTGACTTGACATGGCTATTCCACCATGTCAGGGCTTTGTCTTCGAAGGTGCAAGCAGCAAACTTGACCTTGCTCCCTTCTAGCCAGGAGCAGATCTTGAAAACCGATTCGGTTTTCTCAACCCATTGCGAGAGGGCAATGACTCCGCCAGTCCCTCTGAAAGACTTGGGCTTGCAGTTGGTGAAGTCCTTATAGGAGCACTCTCTAGAGCGCACAGGGATTTCACCATGAGTAGATAGGACAGGGGTTCCTCCTCTAGTGGAACCTGAGGAATGATATTGAGCCATGGCTATAGCCACAGCCGCAGCTACAGCAGCATTTAGAGCTGCTGTATCGAATTGAGGAGCAGGTGGTGTCGGTGCGAGAGGATCGCGTCTTGTTGATTTACGTGGAGGCATCTTTTAACTATAAGTTTAGAAAGATGAAGATATTGATAAGAATGACTCATGGACTAACTCTCCATAGTCCAACAACACAAATGAATAGCACGATTGAATAGTATGATTGAATGAAGATCTAGTACTAACAGATGATAGCAATTGGATATTGATTTCCATAGGATTAGATATCTGTCAATTATACTGGGATTACAGATGTAATGAGTTCAGGAAAAATGACCTAGAAGTAGGTCTTACATCAACCAAGATGGAAAATTTTGACAGACTACTACCAAATCAAGACTTAACGGGTCTAAGATTCACAAAGATAAGAAATTAGACTAGAGTTTTTACACAAACTAGGTTATATCCAAAAGAGAAGTCGATAAGACTCTATCGGCGACGAGAACTACTAGAGTGAGTTCTTGAATCCGACAGAAGGCGTTCTATGTCTCTCACGTGCCAATCAGATCTTGCTTGCTGAGCTCGAAGTTCCCTGACTTCAGCTTGGGTTTCAGCAAGTTCCCTCTGTAGAACTGCATTGCGGACCTGAGTCCTTTCTTGAGCAGACTCTAGTTGGTGAATGCGGACACTGTTAACGCCAGAGTTGGCGTCAATCTCCACGACTCGGTCGATAGCTGCTCGACCCTGCTCTGTGTTCCGAGCAATCCTACGGACCATTATGGGTAGGACCCTGTCAGCTGAACCTCCTTCAGTGAGGTTGTAGAAGCTTCTGTCTCCATGGTAGGGCATGGGCTGCCCCTGTTCCTGACTCCACCTGTTCAAGTTTGTGGCCCACAGAGGAGTGGGTCCTTGAAATGTTGGACGAGGGTTCATGTTTGGGTCTTGAGCAGTTGGGGGTAGGTTGTTGACTTCAGGCTCTGAGTCAGAACCATCAGAAAAGCCTTCAGCTTCATGATCATCCAAAGGGATTGGGTGATCATCTTCTGGCTCTTCTCCAAGCCATCCAGCATTGCCGTTGTTGGGATAGTACGGGTATCCGGGAAAATGGAATCCAGCCATTATATCTACGTGAGAAATGGGATAAGGAAATAATCAATAGACGAACTAACTAGATAATTATAAGATGATCTTTATCAGTTACTCCAACATTTGCGTAGTGAATACTAGTCATAGGTAACCTAGATAGGATAGACCTTCGAATAAGTGATCCTAACTCTAAGCCTACAACCAAACAAGGAACAGGAAGTAAAGCAAAGATCACAGATTCGAAGTCTATGATATCCTAGACACATATAACCTTAGCGTATCCACTCCGCAACTATTGAGATACTTAATAAAGACCTTTAGTTCTCAGGTAAGTAATTAATAGTAACACAAAATACTCCTATAGTATTTTAAGTTTATGTCCTGTTCTACTGTTCTTGTTGTAGAAGTGTTGGTAAGTTTTTAGACTTGTTGCAACCTCACAACCACACTTAGGCATATGCTAATCACTCCTCGGATAATGTAGTTGATCAGGCTACATCTTCCCAGGGTTGACCATATGTCTCTAAGTCTACTTGTGCTGTCCAACAATCGTAATACTTTTGTTCTGTCCTAGTGACACTGATTTTAGTATGAATGCAGGTATGTATACTTGGTTAAATATTTTATTATTTAAAAGTATAAACTCTTTATCAGAGTATTTTAATCCCGCTGTGTTTATAGTTCGTATATCTTTTATGGGTTGATACACTCGATTCACTATAAACAAAGCTCTGATACCAATCTGTCACACCCCAAAACCGGAACCGCGGAAACGTTCGGGGGTGGAGGACGTCATGTACAGTATCACAACAATGCAAAGTAGTAAACAAGCAACAACATAATCCATTGCATTAATAATATAATTTCATACAAGTGTGTTCTGTAAAGTTATATAGACACCAAAAATAATATACATCAAAATAAAGATGAGTCTTGATACGAGCTCCATCTTCGCAAAAACCTGGCTCCGGTACCTGTCTACTGGCGACCTGAGAATACAAGTTATTTTGAAAGAGTTTATCAGCTTTAAAGCTGGTGAGATCATAAGTATATTAGTGTGTGTAGTTGTATGAAAGTGTTTTGTAAGTTTATAATTGTATATGTTTTTAAAAGTTTGTAATTGTTTGAACTCTCCTAGAAAACCCTATGTTTCCTACTAAAAGTAGCCTTCTACCAAGGAACTCAATAACGTACACCCTACATTTCACGTGTCGAACCTAAAGAAATGCCTGTCCGATGAGACTCTCGTCATCCCTATGGACGAAATTGAAATCAACGAGATTCTCCACTTCGTGGAAGAGCCTATAGGAATCATGGATCGGGAAATTAAAAGAACAAAAGAAAGTCGCATACCCATTGTGAAAGTCCGTTAGAATGCCAAGCGAGGACCTGAATACACCTAGGAGCGCGAAGATCAAATAAGACAAAAGTACCCACATCTTTTTCCTAGTCCATGAACTCTATCTTAGATTAAATTTCAAGACGAAATTCCCTCTAACGGGGGGATGATGTGACAACCCGATATTCCAAGTCAATGTATTGTTCAAAAAGTCAAATGTTATAATCTATTTTGGAATCAATAAAAATAGCATAAAAAATAAAGTGTTCTAAAGTCTCAATTGGGATACATAAAATGTTAGATATTGTGTCAAGGTTTTTAGAAATATAAAGAACACTCAAATCTGAGTTATAACGAAGAAATTATGACCAATCGAAAATCCGCGACACAACCGGTAAAAATCTGTTAAGCGTAAAAAGTGAAATTTCAATAAAATACTTTTTAGCCTTAAGTATCTAAACTAAAGTCGTAGATAATAACAAACCGTGAGAGTAATTAAAAAATAAAGTCGAAATTTGCCGACCAAGTCTAAACGAGAGTTGTAGAGTATATTCTCACCTACGCGTAGATATAAAGAACGCCAAAAACGGAGCTCGTATGCGAAAGTTACGGATTTTCAACGATTTGGGCACACACTTCGAGACCGGCGATCGGTGACCGGCGACGTCGCCCCTATACCCTCTACTCCCGTCCCATCCGAAGACCGGTGACCGGTGACGTCATCGCTGACGTATGCCCCACATACGAGGATATGCCCAACGTGCGAGGTACGCCCCGCGTACTTCGGCGTATGCCCATTGTACGAGGCCAGCTTCCATTCCTATAAATAGGTGCGAGGGTTTCGACTTCTCTTGCACAAATTCTCCATTTCTCTCTCACTTTTTCACTTCCGAGCCCCTCGAGACTCCCCCAACTCCCCGGTTCCGTATCCAAGTTCTGACGAAGGTCAGAAGCTCCGAGATTCCCGAAAAACTTACCACTTCTCGGTCAAAGTACTGCCCGAGAAAATCTCGTTTTCTTCAAATCACCACACTTTCCAGGTGAGTTCATACCCCCACATTTTCACGTCTTTTTCATATTTTAGGGGGGGGGGAATACAAGTGAAACACGATAAAAACTTATGTTAAAATACGCAGCGTTACATATGGTTTCAAATACATTACCTACATTTTGTTTATAAATGTAAACAACATTACTACCAACGTTGCACTTTACATGCAAAGTTGGTATTACACCGAGTTTCATCACCAAACGGAACACACTTTCGATAAACTATAATGGGTATAGTTTACAAGTTATTCTTGACATCTTTACGTAAACATTATAAAAAGGAAATATTTTCATTTACAAGAAATGTGGACTTTTCATTCTGTAAATCTATTGATACAAAGTTTTGTGAGACATCCGGCTTCACCGTACTCTCAAGTATGCATTTCAAGTCCTGTGTTATAAACCATAATCTCTTGTAGGGAGAGCGTGATACTTGTGTATAGATCTATACGGGATTGACAATCCCGCACCTAAACTGTTAGCTACAGTTAGACCGGCAGGTCTGGGGTGACAAACGTCACAACACTGCAACGCCTGAAGAACGTTGTTACAGGCAGTCTGGGTCTATAGCATGGTTATAAAACTCACATGGAGTATCGAAATATTTTTGATTTACGAGACTCTTAAATGCATTCATTAATTACATTACATATGTATAAATCCACTTACACCATTTTTAGCATGAAAGATACTGTTGCATTCCTGGCGGTATAAGAGACTACGTCGGAGCCCTTCATGGTTAGGCTCCACAGTTCCTCCTCCAGCTTTTGGATCTCGCCCCTCGGGCAGTACTCTTCAATCATTAGATCTCTCAGAGTTTCCCATCCCATAGCATTAGCCACTATTAGAGATAGTGACTTGACATGGCTATTCCACCATGTCAGGGCTTTGTCTTCGAAGGTGCAAGCAGCAAACTTGACCTTGCTCCCTTCTAGGCAGGAGCAGATCTTGAAAACCGATTCGGTTTTCTCGACCCATTGCGAGAGGGCAATGACTCCGCCAGTCCCTCTGAAAGACTTGGGCTTGCAGTTGGTGAAGTCCTTATAGGAGCACTCTCTGGAGCGCACAGGGATTTCACCATGAGTAGATAGGACAGGGGTTCCTCCTCTAGTGGAACCTGAGGAATGATATTGAGCCATGGCTATAGCCACAGCCACAGCTACAGCAGCATTTAGAGCTGTTGTATCGAATTGAGGAGCAGGTGGTGTCGGTGCGAGAGGATCGCGTCTTGTTGATTTACGTGGAGGCATCTTTTAACTATAAGTTTAGAAAGATGAAGATATTGATAAGAATGACTCATGGACTAACTCTCCATAGTCCAACAACACAAATGAATAGCACGATTGAATAGTATGATTGAATGAAGATCTAGTACTAACAGATGATAGCAATTGGATATTGATTTCCATAAGATTAGATATCTGTGAATTATACTGGGATTACAGATGTAATGAGTTCAGGAAAAATGACCTAGAAGTAGGTCTTACATCAACCAAGATGGAAAATTTTGACAGACTACTACCAAATCAAGACTTAACGGGTCTAAGATTCACAAAGATAGGAAATTAGACTAGAGTTTTTACACAAACTAGGTTATATCCAAAAGAGAAGTTGATAAGACTCTATCGGCGACGAGAACTACTAGAGTGAGTTCTTGAATCCGACAGAAGGCGTTCTATGTCTCTCACGTGCCAATCAGATCTTGCTTGCTGAGCTCGAAGTTCCCTGACTTCAGCTTGGGTTTCAGCAAGTTCCCTCTGTAGAACTGCATTGCGGACCTGAGTCCTTTCATGAGCAGACTCTAGTTGGTGAATGCGGACACTGTTAACGCCAGAGTTGGCGTCAATCTCCACGACTCGGTCGATAGCTGCTCGACCCTGCTCGGTGTTCCGAGCAATCCTACGGACCATTATGGGTAGGACCATGTCAGCTGAACCTCCTTCAGTGAGGTTGTAGAAGCTTCTGTCTCCATGGTAGGGCATGGGCTGCCCCTGTTCCTGACTCCACCTGTTCAAGTTTGTGGCCCACAGAGGAGTGGGTCCTTGAAATGTTGGACGAGGGTTCATGTTTGGGTCTTGAGCAGTTGGGGGTAGGTTGTTGACTTCAGGCTCGGAGTCAGAACCATTAGAAAAGCCTTCAGCTTCATGATCATCCAAAGGGATTGGGTGATCATCTTCTGGCTCTTCTCCAAGCCATCCAGCATTGTCGTTGTTGGGATAGTACGGGTATACGGGAAAATGGAATCCAGCCATTATATCTACGTGAGAAATGGGATAAGGAAATAATCAATAGACGAACTAACTAGATAATTATAAGATGATCTTTATCAGTTACTCCAACATTTGCGTAGTGAATACTAGTCATAGGTAACCTAGATAGGATAGACCTTCGAATAAGTGATCCTAACTCTAAGCCTACAACCAAACAAGGAACAGGAAGTAAAGCAAAGATCACAGATTCGAAGTCTATGATATCCTAGACACATATAACCTTAGCGTATCCACTCCGCAACTATTGAGATACTTAATAAAGACCTTTAGTTCTCAGGTAAGTAATTAATAGTAACACAAAATACTCCTATAGTATTTTAAGTTTATGTCCTGTTCTACTGTTCTTGTTGTAGAAGTGTTGGTAAGTTTTTAGACTTGTTGCAACCTCACAACCACACTTAGGCATATGCTAATCACTCCTCGGATAATGTAGTTGATCAGGCTACATCTTCCCAGGGTTGACCATATGTCTCTAAGTCTACTTGTGCTGTCCAACAATCGTAATACTTTTGTTCTGTCCTAGTGACACTGATTTTAGTATGAATGCAGGTATGTATACTTGGTTAAATATTTTATTATTTAAAAGTATAAACTCTTTATCAGAGTATTTTAATCCCGCTGTGTTTATAGTTCGTATATCTTTTATGGGTTGATACACTCGATTCACTATAAACAAAGCTCTGATACCAATCTGTCACACCTCAAAACCGGAACCGCGGAAACGTTCGGGGGTGGAGGACATCATGTACAGTATCACAACAATGCAAAGTAGTAAACAAGCAACAACATAATCCATTGCATTAATAATATAATTTCATACAAGTGTGTTCTGTAAAGTTATATAGACACCAAAAATAATATACATCAAAATAAAGATGAGTCTTCATACGAGCTCCATCTTCGCAAAAACCTGGCTCCGGTACCTGTCTACTGGCGACCTGAGAATACAAGTTATTTTGAAAGAGTTTATCAGCTTTAAAGCTGGTGAGATCATAAGTATATTAGTGTGTGTAGTTGTATGAAAGTGTTTTGTAAGTTTATAATTGTATATGTTTGTAAAAGTTTGTAATTGTTTGAACTCTCCTAGAAAACCCTATGTTTCCTACTAAAAGTAGTCTTCTACCAAGGAACTCAATAACGTACACCCTACATTTCACGTGTCGAACCTAAAGAAATGCCTGTCCGATGAGACTCTCGTCATCCCTATGGACGAAATTGAAATCAACGAGATTCTCCACTTCGTGGAAGAGCCTATAGGAATCATGGATCGGGAAATTAAAAGAACAAAAGAAAGTCGCATACCCATTGTGAAAGTCCGTTAGAATGCCAAGCGAGGACCTGAATACACCTAGGAGCGCGAAGATCAAATAAGACAAAAGTACCCACATCTTTTTCCTAGTCCATGAACTCTATCTTAGATTAAATTTCAAGACGAAATTCCCTCTAACGGGGGGATGATGTGACAACCCGATATTCCAAGTCAATGTATTGTTCAAAAAGTCAAATGTTATAATCTATTTTGGAATCAATAAAAATAGCATAAAAAATAAAGTGTTCTAAAGTCTCAATTGGGATACATAAAATGTTAGATATTGTGTCAAGGTTTTTAGAAATATAAAGAACACTCAAATCCGAGTTATAACGAAGAAATTATGACCAATCGAAAATCCGCGACACAACCGGTAAAAATCTGTTAAGCGTAAAAAGTGAAATTTCAATAAAATACTTTTTAGCCTTAAGTATCTAAACTAAAGTCGTAGATAATAACAAACCGTGAGAGTAATTAAAAAATAAATTCGAAATTTGCCGACGAAGTCTAAACGAGAGTTGTAGAGTATATTCTCACCTACGCGTAGATATAAAGAACGCCAAAAACGGAGCTCGTATGCGAAAGTTACGGATTTTCAACGATTTGGGCACACACTTCGAGACCGGCGACCGGTGACCGGCGACGTCGCCCCTATACCCTCTACTCCCGTCCCATCCGAAGACCGGTGACCGGTGACGTCATCGCTGACGTATGCCCCACATACGAGGATATGCCCAACGTGCGAGGTACGCCCCGCGTACTTCGGCGTACGCCCATCGTACGAGGCCAGCTTCCATTCCTATAAATAGGTGCGAGGGTTTCGACTTCTCTTGCACAAATTCTCCATTTCTCTCTCACTTTTTCACTTCCGAGCCCCTCGAGACTCCCCCGACGCCCCGGTTCCGTATCCAAGTACGACGAAGGTCAGAAGCTCCGAGATTCACGAAAAACTTACCACTTCCTGGTCGAAGTGCTGCCCGAGAAAATCTCGTTTTCTTCAAATCACCACACTTTCCAGGTGAGTTCATACCCCCACATTTTCACGTCTTTTTCATGTTTTAGGGGGGAAATACAAGTGAAATACGAGAAAAGCTTATGTTAAAATACGCATCGTTACATATGGTTTCAAATACTTTACGTACATTTTGTTTATAAATGTAAACAACATTACTACCAACGTTGCACTTTACATGCAAAGTTGGTATTACACCGAGTTTCATCACCAAACGGAACACACTTTCGAAAAACTATAATGGGTACGTTTACAAGTTATTCATGACATCTTTACGTAAACATTATAAAAAGGAAATATTTTAATTTACAAGAAATGTGGACTTTTCATTCCGTATGTCTATTGATACAAAGTTTTGTGAGACATCCGACTTCACCGTACTCTCAAGTATGCATTTCAAGTCCTGTGTTATAAACCATAATCTCTTGTAGGGAGAGCGTGATACTTGTGTATAGATCTATACGCGATTGACAATCCCGCACCTAAACTGTTAGCTACAGTTAGACCGGCAGGTCTGGGGTGACAAACACCATAACACTGCAACGCCTGAAGAACGTTGTGTTGGGTTTTGAGCATTCTAACACTTCCTAAGTGTACATGCAACCCTATTAAACCTTGGATCTATGTTTGTCTAAAATACATGCAAAATATTATTTTCCAAGGTTTATAACCTATCTAGCATGGCATGGGGTACTTTTAACCATAAAAGAACTAGATGAATTATATACCTTTTGTTGATTGTTGATTCCTTGGAGTTTGAGAGCCAAGCACCAATAATGTGAATGCCTCAAATGGAAATCACAAATCACCACAAACTTGGAAAATGTATGAGAGAGTATACTAACTCTTGATTTTGGCCACCACACTTACACACACATTTAGTGTCTTTTTCATGCAACATAAGCTTGTTTATATAGTGTACATGGTTAGGGTGAAACCCTAATAACCCATGTCTTTTCCTCTTCCAAGGATCCATGGGTAAAAGCTCCATGGATCATCCATGGACTTCCATATAAGCTTAGCCCATTCCAAATGAGTGTTAGCCCACACCATATAAATATAATAGCCCATGATTTAATTAGTCTTCCTTTTAATCACTAAATTAATTCATAATTAATTCAAGATTAAAACTAATTAAGTAACATGACTTTATATTAATATATTATAACTTATAATATATTAATAATTCGTAAGTATACAACTCTCATAAAATTATCCATAACTAGTTCGGGTGAAGTGCAACCCAAATGGACCATGCTGGGTCGGGTCAAGTATATACCAAATAAGTTATGGACTTAGACACCTTATCCAACAGACTCCCACTTGGATAAGTCTAATAACTGTATTTGCCTATATTACTTCAGGAACCAACCGGCAATCGTAGCTCTCGAAAACTCTTGTGAACTATGAAGCGCCATTTTAGATAAGTGATCATATAATCCTCTGCTCTCATGATATCAGCCGGACAAATACATGGAACAATGTCTTACTTATTGTCTAGCAGTTGTTTCTCGATTTCCGATTTGTTTGACAAAGAACTTAACTGAACACATAAATTTAGTTCTGATCGGGCCCGGTACATGGGTCAACACAAAATCATCGAGGGGCCCAGATATCGCTCCTATTTCTAAAAGGAACAGATAAACTTCGACTCATATGCTTGTTCTACTACTTATTGAATTGCACACAAAGGCACGTTTTATAACATCAAGTTACTGATGCGTTTACGTGCAATCAATGCACAACCAACTCATAGGTAACAACTCATATCTCTAGGTTTGAAGACTTATATGATATTACCGTCTCACGATCACTTAAGATAAATTCCATGAAGTGATACAAGTGAGCGTGGGTTTATTTCAATACTCATAACTTATGAGTACTCATGAATGTTATATCAACCATTGCTATGGCTAAACACCTTTAGTCATATACAATCCCAATTCATGACAGTCTTGATTCATACCTACTTCCGACATATGACCGACTGTGGAGAGTTTGAATAAATTAATTATTCTGGAAGTCAAAACATGCAAAACTGAAACAATAGTAAATAATTGACAATGATAGCAACACTTTACTCATGAATAAATCACAAATTTTATTCATCATCAAACATCGATTACATTTTACAAGTTTCAGAAAAGGCTATCTAATCTGTAAAACTAATATCGTCCCTCAGCCCGATGCGCCTCGCATGCTGCAAATGCTTCACCCTCGTCAGTCCCTTCATAAGGGGATCCACAGGGTTCTCATCTGACGATACCCTCTTTGCCACGGGGAGTCCCTCTTCTATCTTGTGTCTTATGAAGTGATATTTTCTGTCAATGTGTCGGGATCTGCCATGATCTCTTGGTTCCTTGGCTAAGGCGACCGCACTATTGCTGTCACAGAAAATTTCCATAGGCTCCTTAATAGCTGGTACAACTCCAAGGTCTCCGATGAAGTTCCTCAGCCATATCGCCTCCTTTGCCGCTTCACTCGCTGCTATGTACTCTGATTCACAAGTCGAATCAGCTACAGTCTCCTGTTTGGAACTCTTCCAAGTGATTGCCCCTCCATTTAAGGTAAAGACCCAGCCCGACTGAGAGCGGAAGTTATCCCTATCAGTCTGAAAGCTAACATCACTATACCCTACTACTCTCAAGTCATCACT
Organism: Lactuca virosa; assembly: GCF_052849685.1. Taxonomy (NCBI): domain Eukaryota; kingdom Viridiplantae; phylum Streptophyta; class Magnoliopsida; order Asterales; family Asteraceae; genus Lactuca; species Lactuca virosa. Next base: position 146,740,384 of record NC_136432.1, on the reverse strand, counting down.
CCCACCAAAGGTAAGGATCCAATCCTTAGTCCTCCGCAGGTACTTGAGAATATTCTTTACCGCAGTCCAATGAGCCTTGCCAGGGTTCCCCTGATATCTGTTGACCATGCTCAAAGCGAAGGCCACATCAGGACGGGTACAAGTCATAGCATACATGATCGAACCAACTGCGGAAGCATAAGGTAATCGACTCATCTCAGCTATCTCATCTTCTGTACTCGGGCTCTGAGCCTTGCTCAGTTTGGCATTGCTTTGGATCGGTAATTCTCCTTTCTTGGAATTCTGCATGTTGAACCTTTTCAACACCTTATCCAAGTAGATACTCTGACTAAGTCAATTAGTCTTTTACTCCTTTCTCTTAATATCCTTAACCCTAGGATATAGGTAGCTTCTCCAAGGTCCTTCATAGCAAAGCACTTCCCAAGCCAGGACTTAACTTCCTGCAAGGTTGGGATGTCATTTCCTATGAGTAGTATGTCATCCACATACAGTACCAAAAAGCTAACTATACTCCCACTAGCTCTGACATACACGCATGACTCATCTTCACTTCTTGAGAAACCAAATTCATTGACCTTCTCATCGAAACAAAGATTCCAACTTCGAGATGCTTGTTTCAATCCATAAATGGATTTCTCAAGCTTGCACACTCTATTGGGGTACTCTGCACTGACAAAACCTTCTGACTGATTCATGTAAACATCCTCAGCCAACTTTCCGTTAAGGAAAGCGGTTTTGACATCCATTTGCCATATTTCATAATCATGAAATGCAGCAATGGCTAGCATAACCCTAATAGACTTAATCTTTGCTACTGGTGAAAAGGTTTCATCATAATCAATACCCTGAGTCTGAGTAAACCCCTTCGCAACCAGTCGATACTTATAAGTGTGCACCTTCTCATGCATGTCGGTCTTCTTCTTGAAGATCCATTTGCACCCGACTGTCTTACGGCCTGGTACATTGTCAACCAAGTTCCAAACTTGATTGTCATACATGGACTGTATCTCGCTGTCTATAGCCTCCTTCCATTTGGCAGACTCTGGGCCTGCCATGGCTTCCTTAACACTGTTAGGTTCATCCAGATTTACCAGTGTACTGTCACTGATAAATGTATCACCTTCCGTAGTAATATGAAATCCATAATAAAACTCAGGTGTGTTCCTAACCCTTGTGGAACGCCTCGGAAGTATAGACTCGTCAGCTGGATCAACAGGAATTTCCTCCTCAAGTTGATTGCTAGTGTCTGAGGTTCCTTCACCAACTGAGTCTTGAATTTCTTCAAGGTCAATTTGCCTCCCACTGTCTCCTTGGCTTATAAATTCTCTCTCTCAAAAGACCCCTCTCCTAGCCACAAAGACCACATTCTCACTGGGTCTGTAGAAGAGGTAACCAAAGGATTTTTGTGGGTAGCCGATGAAAATACACCTTTCACTTCGAGGTTTGAGCTTGTCATGAGTCTCGCGCCTCACGAAAGCCTCGCAACCCCAAATCTTGATATGGTCCAAATTCGGAACTTTCCCAGTCCACATTTCATGAGGTGTTTTGGCAACCTTCTTTGTAGGGACTAGATTAAGGATGTGGGCGGCAGTCTCTAAGGCATACCCCCAAAAAGAGATTGGTAGCGAAGCTCGACTCATCATAGAGCGAACCATGTCCAACAAAGTTCGATTGCGCCTCTCAGCTACACCATTCAGCTGTGGTGTCCTGGGAGGTGTCAATTGTGAGACAATCCCACACTCCTTAAGATAGTCGAGGAACTCAGTACTAAGATACTCACCACCTCGATCGGATTGAAGCATCTTAATGTTCCTGCCCAATTGATTTTCTACTTCCTGTTTAAACTCTTTAAACCTTTCAAAACTTTCTGACTTATGTTTGATTAAGTAGACATAACCATAAATACTAAAATCATCAATAAAAGTCACATAATAGCGATTAGCATCCCTTGTGGCGGTTTTGAATGGTCCACATACATCAGTATGTATAAGGTCCAACAAACCCTCACCCCTTGCACAAGTACCTGTGAAGGGTGATTTTGTCATTTTTCCAAGTACACAACACTCAGAACTATCATCCGACTTGAGGTCGAACGACTCTAAGACTCCATCCTTTTGGAGCTGGCCTATGCGTTTCTTGCTTACATGTCCAAGACGACAATGCCACAAAGATGCTTTATCCAAGCTAGTAGAAGAATCAATACATAATACATTATTTCCTAAATTATCTACAACCGATACAGCTTCATACACACCATCACAAGGTAATGCTTTAAAATAAAGAACATTATTAAAGAAAGCATTAATACTACCAACTTCATTATCGAAAGAAAAGGTAAAACCTTGTTTATACAAAGCATGAAAGGAAATAATATTCCTCGCCATTTCAGACGAGTACACACATTTATTCAAATCTAACTTTAACCCACTATCTAGCAACAAAGTATAAACTCCAATCTTGGTAACATGTGCAACCTTCTTGTTCCCCATGATTAAGTTTATCTTTCCGTGCTCCACATCCTCACTTCTTCTTAGGCCCTGCAAGTCACAACAGATGTGAATACCACAACCTGTATCAAGAACCCAAGAATTAGAATATGGTGAGTTATTAGACAATATAGTGTAAATACCTGCATGGGATGGTTTCACTTTCCCATCCTTGACATCCTGCAAGTACTTTGGGCAGTTTCGCTACCAGTGCCCCTTATTTTGACAGTAGAAGCATTCAGCATCCTTAGGGATGGCAGAAGGAGTGATAGAACCACCTTTGGTTCCAGATGAGGAGCCTTCAAGGGACTTTCCATTGGTACCCTTCGGAGGGTGCTTCCTCTTCTTCCCTTTGCCTTGCCCGATAGCCAAAACAGGGATAGTAGTAGGAGTAGGAGTAGCAACCGACTTACTCTTAAGACCACTTTCGGCAGTCTTCAGAAGTCCTTGAAGCTTACTGAGTGTGACTTCCTCCTTGTTCATTTGGTATGTCATACGAAATTGATCATAACACGATGGCAAGGAGTGCAAAATGATATCAATTGCCAACTCCTCAGGGAAGTTCACATTCAGTTTCATTAGACGGTCCACATACCTTTGCATTTTTTGCATGTGGCTCGTGATTGGTTCGCTATCCTTCATACGGGTAGTGATCATGGAGGAGATTATTTCATACCGCTCTTGACGAGCACTCTGATGGTACCTTTCCATCAGATCCTGATGCATCTCAAAAGGGTAATAGTCCTCATAGGACTTTTGGAGTTCAGCTGTCATGGTGGCCATCATGATGCATGCCACCTTGGTGGCATCTCTTTCATGTGCCTGATACTCAGCGACCTCCTCAGGAGTAGCAGTGGACTCATCAAGCTCCTTTAGCTCCTTATCGAGGACATATTCCTTGTTCTCGTAACGAGTAACCATCCTGATGTTCCGGATCCAATCCATGAAGTTGGAACCATCAAAGATGACCCTCCCACAAAGGTTCATGAGGGAAAAGGAGCCAGTAGGGTTAGAGCCCGAAGCTTTGTTGTCGGAAGACATCTGAAAAGAAGAAAACAAGTTTAGATTAGATATATCGAATCCTTAATAATACACCCAAATGTAATATTAAGGCTAGGATCCAACACAATATATTATAACTTAGAAGAGGGATGCCGTAATCTAAGCTATAATATATTTGAAGGTAGGTGAATGACGATTCACCAATTTCCACCATGAAAATGAAATGAATTATTAGGTTTAATTGGTTTTTTAGAAATTCCTAGATTCTTTTGAGATTCATTGAACTTTTCAATGGCATGTTTCAATCTCGATTGTGCCCTTCAAGTTTTGTGACTGGAATGCCGAGGATCACAAAACAAGGTGTGAATAACCATGCAAATTCACTTGGTACCCTTAATATTATCACCTAATCAATGTGTCGGTTAACCACACACGCTCCACCGATCTATGATAAACATTAAGTCACCCTTCGTGATCCTTACTAGTCCAAGTTACTGTGCCGGTTAACCACACACGCTCCACCAACGACTTGGTAAGGTACAAAGTGTGAATTTCATGGGTTAGCACCATATTCACATTTTCCTAAAGTAACTAAGATTGGGAATTTATAAAAGGTTTAGTTACTTTATAATATTCATCATACTTTTAATGAGAATTTATAAGTCCTTGTCCTACCCGTTCGGCTAACGACCCTCCACCAGTCAAGCAAGCGGTGGGTGAGAGTGGACACCCATTAAGTTGCCATTTTATAGGCAACAACCTTATACCCACCTTATATATTGGCTTCGTGAATGAGGCGTACTAGCGGTAAGACGACTTTGATCTTATACATATATATAATAATTAACCATTAATGTTATAAATAGTATAAGGGTTGAATTTTAACTTTTAAAACTCTAAGGGTTTGGAATTAAAGTATATTAAAGTGTGTGTAACTTTACAAATTCCAAAACTTGAGGACAAGTTTTGAAACTATTCAAAACTTTTCATTTCATAATTTATGAATTAAAGGTTCATAAAATGAAGACTCTTCATTTCCATGTAACTTATGTGTTTTAAGTGTGTGTTTAAAACAAGTGACCTTTGGATATCCATAACTTGAGGACAAATTATGGACTCCATTAAAACACATAAATGATCAAGAATTAATCCTAAACAATTCAGCAAATAATTCCTATCATCTTCTAAATTCATAAGAACATGAACATGATCATCAAAGTTTCAAGAATTATATGAACACATACAAAGCATGAAATTTTGATATAAGCTATTGTAAATGGATTAGAACAACCATTACACCAACTAAAACAAGTTTTAAAACACCAAAACAGTTTAGGGTAATGTTTCTAGTCCATTTCCAGCACCAAAAGTCGAAAATTTGCATTCTGAGGCTCCTACTCGCCGAGTGCACGAACCTACTCGCCGAGTAGGATGAGTTTACTCATGAACTCGGCGAGTCCCCCCATGGACTCGGTGAGTTCATCAGGCAGACAGCAAAAAATTCGACTTTTTTCACTATTTTGCATCAAGTATCAAACAAACAAGCCTAGGCTCTGACACCACTGATGGGTTTTGAGCATTCTAACACTTCCTAAGTGTACATGCAACCCAATTAAACCTTGGATCTATGTTTGTCTAAAATACATGCAAAATATTATTTTCCAAGGTTTATAACCTATCTAGCATGGCATGGGGTACTTTTAACCATAAAAGAACTAGATGAATTATATACCTTTTGTTGATTGTTGATTCCTTGGAGTTTGAGAGCCAAGCACCAATAATGTGAATGCCTCAAATGGAAATCACAAATCACCACAAACTTGGAAAATGTATGAGAGAGTATACTAACTCTTGATTTTGGCCACCACACTTACACACACATTTAGTGTCTTTTTCATGCAACATAAGCTTGTTTATATAGTGTACATGGTTAGGGTGAAACCCTAATAACCCATGTCTTTTCCTCTTCCAAGGATCCATGGGTAAAAGCTCCATGGATCATCCATGGACTTCCATATAAGCTTAGCCCATTCCAAATGAGTGTTAGCCCACACCATATAAATATAATAGCCCATGATTTAATTAGTCTTCGTTTTAATCACTAAATTAATTCATAATTAATTCAAGATTAAAACTAATTAAGTAACATGACTTTATATTAATATATTATAACTTATAATATATTAATAAATCGTAAGTATACAACTCTCATAAAATTATCCATAACTAGTTCGGGTGAAGTGCAACCCAAATGGACCATGCCGGGTCGGGTCAAGTATATACCAAATAAGTTATGGACTTAGACACCTTATCCAACACGTTGTTACAGCCAATTTGGGTCAATAGCATGGTTATAAAACTCACATGGAGTATCAAAATATTTTTGATTTACGAGACTCTTAAATGCATTCAGTAATTACATTACATATGTATAAATCCACTTACACCATTTTTAGCATGAAAGATACTATTGCATTCCAGTCTTTGGAACTTTTTCAAATTACCACATATACATGGAAAATATTGGATTTTCTGGAAACACGTTCAGTTATTTTTACCGAAAGACATACAAATTTTAGTACAAAAACGCTTATGAACTCTCCAACTTAATTGTTGACACTTTATCAAAACTACTTGTATTTCTCAGGGAATCAGTAATACAGGTAAAACATCAGCTTTTGGAGGAGGGACGTTAAGGTGTCAGTTTTCAAAACTTATTATATTATCATATTTGTAATATTCTTTTGAAACATGTATCACATGGAACAATGTAACTTTTAAATTATATTTATGATGGTTGTGTTTACTTTCTTTACGATATTCAACTGTTATGATACTACGTGAAGTCACCCACCCCCGAATGTTTCCTCCATTCTGGTATGCGGGTGTGACAATAGGAAACCCATGGGTCATGGAAATGAAGAGCCATGTTACATTAGGGTTTACATGGTGTAACCCTAAGTGTAACACACTATATAAAGAACATGACATCCACCAAAATCGGTTACATGAAGTTGCAAGCGAGGGCAAGCCGAATTTAGAAGTGTTCTACATTCTCTCAAAGTCATTCCAAAGCACTTGGTGTTGTGTGAAACATTTGAGGCATCACACTTGGGGTGCTAGGCTCTCAAGGTTTTCAAGGAATCAAATCAATTACAATGTATGTAATTCTAGCTATCTTTTATGTTTAAAGTTCCCCATGTATGCTAGATAGGATTATGAACCTTGGAAAAAGTATTTTGCATGTATTTTAGACAAACATAGATCAATATTTTTCTAGGGTTTCATGTGCACTTAGGAGTGTTAGAATGCTCAAAACCCATCAATTAGGACTTAACTGATTAAGTCACAATGAAGCTTATAAGGTGGATGGCCAGTATGTTGGGCGTACTCCTGGTATGCTGCGCGTACTGGGTTAACTTCCTGTAACTGCTCATGGACAATGTGCGTTGAGTGTACGTGCCAAGTACGCCGCGCGTACACATGCAGTGGGTAAAATGTGCTTTTTGGGCTTTTGGACTTTGGGCCTATATTAGTTGCGCCTTAAGCCCACCTGTGGATAAAGGCCTCCGGGCCTAGGCTTAGGATTTATGGTATTGGACCTTATTGGGTTTTAAGGCTTAGTTGGATGGACTTCGACATTTTAGTTTGAATGTTGGCCCTTAGAAGGAAGAGGCCCAATAGGGCAAAGATTAGGGAATCTTTGCCTTATGTGATGAATCAGGGTTTGGGCCTTGGGGAAAGGTTTAGATCCAATATCTAATTAGGAAGTTTGTTGTGCTATAGGGAGAGGAGTTCCAAGTCATCCGAGGAGTACGATTTGACATTCGTAGTCGAGGTGAGTCTCCCTTCGTGAATGTTACAGGTCGAAGGCACCAAGTTCGGCCCTTTACTTATTGTATAGTATGATGGTTGTCTGTGTGATAATTATCATGGTTCACGTATTGATTGATGACTATGTGATTTATGTATGTTATTATGTGGTAGTGGTAGGGGCGAAATTGACCCCGTAACCGGTTGAAATAAACCGGAGGGTAGGTCGGGAAACCAAGATATGCCTGGTAGGGTAGGTCGGGCACCCAGATATGCCTAGCAGGGTAGGTCGAGTACCAATATATGCTCGGCAGGGTAGGTCGGGCACCCATATATGCCTGATAATATGTTTTTGTTATATGTGGTATGGTGGGGTAAACTCACTAAGCTTTGTGCTTACTGTTATTGTTTGTGTTTCGGGTAATTCCAACTCAAAGGGGAAGGGCCGGCTTAATCGCGACGCATCACACTATGATTTTCCGCAGTAGGGATTTTCGGACTTATGCTCTGGTAATGTTTTTCCATGAATTGTCTTGATTCGGCACTATAACTATTTTGTGTTTTTGTGATCTTGGAATCAATGATGTTTTATGTTTGTGATTTGGTAAACTTAAACATGGAAACTTTTTAGTCGTATTTTTGGGGATGTTACATAAGGCCCACAAACATAAATTTGAAGCACATCTACCCTAAACAGGCCAAAGCCCAACAACTAGCTAAAGCCCAAATGTCCGAGACCAACCGAACTCCAAAAGCCCACTGAAGAGTGTACGCTTGGCGTACGAGTCCGCAAGCCAATACGGGCCACATACATGTTGGTACACCCTACACTCAAATTAAGTGCTTATTCTATACAACCCCACACTCAAATTTCAATTCTAAACCAAAATGGTATTCTAAGACATAAAGTTCTCAACTTTATGTCTTAGCATGTATTATTGGAGCCCAAAATATACTCTTATCCAAGAAGTCTCTCATTAAGGATCTTCTTTCATGCATGGGCTCATATCTATCAGCAAGGAGACATTTTTATGCATCTAACACCTCTAAGAGACAGAGATCTAACGCCTCAAAAACCTGGAGTTGCCCAAACTCACAAGAGAGCTCATGGGACCAAATATTAGCTCATAACAAGCCCTAACTTTAATAACCAAAAAGGAATCAACAAGGTAAGAGCTTTTTACCTTCAAAAGATTTCTAAGATGATGTAGACTCAGGATCTTGAAGCTCAACCTCGACCAAAGCTTGATCAGCCAGTTCTTCTTCTTGTAAGCACACCAAAAAGACCACTAAAGCTATTTCCAAGCTCAAAAATCACTCAAAATGGTAGACTAGGGTTTTAGGGATGTAATTAGCAGTGGAGGATGATAAAGGTGAGGGTCTAAAGGTCATAATGATGCTTAAATAGGGCTCATGCCCTAAAATTAGGGTTTAGACTTTGGCTGCGTACGCCCAACATATACCTCGTACGCCCCACATACGACACTAAGATTCTCGATCCAATGTGTGCATGTACGCTAAGCCTAACAAAACGTACGCCCATCATACGAGGGAACCCTTTTCAAAAGTAAATTTTTGTTTCAAGGACAAAAAGAAAAATACTTGGATTCGAGTGTTACAAGACAGTTGGGTTCGGAAGCAGTGGATTGACCGAACTGACTAGAGCGAGAGGACCTCCAGAGAGTTCTCTCAATGTTTGAGCAACATTGGATTCATGACCTTCCATTTCTTCAAAAAATTATTAGAGCTTCAGTTTCATCAAAGATCCATTACTCTGAGGATAGAATTTAACATTTCCCCATCCTATTGTGAGACTGTTGATGAACTTGAGGTTGTACTCGAGAGAAGTTCAGAGCACTCTATGTACTGTCATGGTGTTCACCACGATCCTATGCCGATTTGATGCATAGGAAACAGATTCACCATGTGTGGTAGTGAGAGTGTCGAAGTCATTCGCCACAGATATCAAATGCTTATCCTTCATATTCCCCGATCCTTCAAACAAATCTTATAGTGTATCCCAAATCTCTTTAGTATATTTTCACAACTTAATGTGCTTAAAGAGAGGCGGTGGAACACCAAATACCATTTCATAGAAAGAGATCTAATTTGCATGGAGCTTGTCGATGTCATTAGCAGTTAGTGGTTCTTGACGATTCTCTTCTTGGCCCATGAGAGTGGCAACATCATCTCTAACCACTTGTCGGACAGGAACATGAGGACCTCATTTCACTGACCTCCATATTTCTTCACCTTTTTCTTTACCAAGCAAAAATCTCTCCATTCTCATTTTCCAGGATCATACTCTTTAACAACTAGCAATGGGGTATGTGATGGGCAACCCATGCTATTTTTGATTTGCATTGAATACATTTGTTGAGATTGATTAGAAGCAGCCATTGAAGTTAAGATATTAGAGATGAAGTGGTATATTAAAGAACTTTTATTCTGAACATCGAAATGATTGAGATACCAAGGTAATCTTCAACCAACTATAATATGTTCCTATGGATTCAAAGGACAACCACTTAGGCTCTAATACCAATTGTGAGTATAAGGATTTGCGTGGACAAGGTTTAAAAACTCAAACCTTGAATTAACTTAATATCAATGATTTCTTGTAATAAGGTTCCATTCAAGTCTGGTAAACCAGTCTTGTCTCGAAAATGATTAAATCAACAAAGTGCTCAATGGAGAATCATATGAAGTATGAAAAACATAAAGCAACTAAGAACAAAAAAGAATGTAATAGAGAATGATTGACTGAAATGATTCTTTGATTTTATCAAGGTGAAAAGATGAACCACCTATTTTCATTACAAAGGTTGACAATTCCTTATATAGTCAAGGAGTTATTAAAAGGCAAATACATAAAAGGAGCGCATGGACTAAGAGAGGACTGAAGATCGACAGTCTGACACGGCCGTTGTTATTGATCTTGTCTCCTGTATTATACTAAAAAACACTTAGAAGAATACAAAATAGTACTTAACACATTTAATGCATTATAGACTCAAGACACTTCCAAAATACAAAAGGATATCTGAAAGGTCTTCTCTTTGGTATGTATTTACTTCGGAAACTCAATGAGTTTCAGAGTCTATGACATCTTAGAATTGCACATGATCTCCGATTTACATGGCATCTCCGATTGACTCAGGGGAACTTCATGTACTAACACATTGGCTCTAAGGAATCCTATCATATGACATGAAATCGTGACTGGTTCAACTCCTTCAAAGAGTGGAATGACATGGTGAAGATGAGTGATGATTGGGTGAGCAGTATCAAGGGCACTGGCACGATACAGATCAAGATGCACGATGGTATAGTCAGGATATTGGATTGCTGGTTCGCCCTAGAGCTTCGAAATAATATGATTTGTCTTGGCACTTTGGCAAAGGATGGAATAAAGTATTATGGAGAGGGTGACTGGTTAAGAGTCTCCAATGGTTCTCTTGCAGTTATGAAGGGAAGGATGAATCCTCATGGGATTTATATTCTGGATGGTTGTACGGTTAGGGAAACGGTGACTTTATACCAATCCTTGGGTCAATATGACGATGAAAGAAAGTTGTGACAACATATGTTGGCACATATTATTGAAAAGCGGTTGTTTGGTGAAGATGCAACTGGAAATGTTAAACCTGGTGAAGTTCGTGTTTAAGAGATACAACATAGAGTGAAGTTCAGTTCGGTTTAACACTCAAGCAAGGAGATCCTCGAGTGTGTTCACTCAGATATATGGGGTCCCTCTCCTGTGAAGTCTCATGGTGGATATCAATACTTTGTTACTTTTATCGATGATTACTCAAGAAAGACCTGGGTGTACTTTCTGAAGACAAAGGACGAAGATTAAGTGTTTGGGTGATTCGAGGAGTGGACAACTATGCTTGGAAAACATATCAGGAAACAAGTCAAGTCACTCATAACAGAAAATGGGTTGTAGTTCTACAAGGCTTCGTTTGACAACTTCTTCGAAATAGAAGGTATAATGAGGCATCACATCGTACGGCTAAACCCACAGGAATGGGGGGCGACATAAAAGATGAACCAAACATTGGTGGAACATGCTTAGTGCATGCGATTATCTGTTGATTTATCGAAGAAATTTTTGGGGGAAGCAATCAACACTACTTGCTATCCGGCGAATAGATCTCTGTCAACTGTAACTAACTGTAAGACTCATCAAGACTTGTGGTTTAGGAAACCCACTGATAATTCTAGTTTACAAATACTTAGATTCATTGTTTACGCTCATGTGAATCGTGGTAAACTAGAACCGAGGGCAATGAAATGCATCTTTCTACTACATGCATCTGGAGGTAAAGGTCATTGTCTGTGGTGTACAAAAGAAGGAAATACTCTAAAATTCCTTTTTAGCAGATATGTGACCTTTGAATCTATTATGTGTAGCCAGAAAGGAGGTGGTACAAGTGTTGTGGGGAACGATCAGGGTGCTAGCTAGAAGGTGGATTTTGAAAAAGAAACCCACATAGTTTTGTGATAAATGAGAAACAACAGGGTGGCATGGAACAACATAGATATGAGGAATCCCTTGAATAACCTAGAAAGAAGGGCTTAGGATGTTGATGGAAGGGAAGACTACTTGAAGAGGATTATGTAGAATGAGCTTTTGATGAACGATTTAGGAGCTGAAAAGAATATAAAAGGATAGAGATTCAGAATGATAGAAGAGCAGGATGGTTATAACTTTCTCAATACATTGAGAAAGTCTTGTGGTCGTTCTGTCATGATCAGTCCACAGATGTTGGTAGTTCTTTGGTGGTTCGAGGAAATTGGGTGAAAGCTCTTTGGGAAGCGGTCAAATGGATCTTGCGACACTCGAAGGGAACGCTTGATGTTTGTCTGGTGTCGGTGCCAATACATGACATATAGACATGGTTAGATTGATAGACTCAGACCATGAAAGTGACTTGGTGAATAGTAGATCATTGGCGGTTGGTCTCATTCAGAGTCTTAATTGAAAGGTAGAGAAACCTATCATGTTCGATGACAGGTTATACATTTAAAAGTCTGGTGCCAAGGAGTTTCCAGAAGACATGGTGACAAGAACGTTTCTAGAGAGACGTTCAAGCTTTGCTTGGACATGGTTTATGTTTGCAGGAGGTAAGCCCCTTCGGGGCTTGATGGAAGGAAGGGAGAGGAAGTTCTTATTTAAGGTGGAGTTTATAGGATTATCAAGTCAAGGTGGAGATTGTTAAATGTGACTTGAGCATTTGCAACATTCGTATGGAGCATTTGAGTTCAATGGAGCACTTGTAACTTAATAGAACACCTGGGATTCATGGAACACGTGACAAACGAATGGATCATCTGAGAAGGGAAAGGATATCCTGAGAAAGGAATGGATCTCCTGACAAAGGACAAGATATGCCAAAGTGATAGGAGATGCCACGAAGTGACTTTATATACCACCAAGTGACTTGATATGCCACCAAGTGACATGATATGCCACCAGGTGACTTGATATACCACCAAGTGACTTGATATGCAACCATATGACATGATATGCCACCAAGTGATAGGATATGACACCAAGTTACAAGATATGCTATTCATGAGGAGGATGCACCATTATGGAGAGGATGTGCCAAATTTGTGTCTAGAGGCGCCATTTAAGAAGGATGGGTGCGGACTTGGAAGAGGGTGCGCTAACCTAGGAGAGGATGCACCATCCCTTGATCATGATGCTCCATCCACATGGCTAATGAGCCATCTTGATGCGAGGATGCACTACTTGGTTCCTTGATATGCCAAGGTATCCCTTTATGAGATGAATGTTATGAAGTGCTCTATGATACTCAAGATTGTCCAAGGATGCCATGAAGTTAATGATGTTCAATGAATACACCTTGATGCATTACCATGATATATGAAGCGTCACTAGTGTTCTTGATGTTCCACATGTTCCTCATGATATGCCACTATGGCTCATGATGCTCCATCATGTGTGTTGTTGATGCTCATTAGTTGTACGACATGACATGGATGAATGTTCCATAAGATGAAGCAAGCCAAATTGTGATTGGTTGACACCATTCATGGGCCTATGGGCCAATAGGCTTGCCTCATTAGGGTTTTAGGTCTGATCCCTCAAGTATAAATAGGGATGCATGGTAATTGATTTGAGGTGTCTTGTCTTTTGTATCCTTAGCAAGTAGTACGCATCTCTACTGGTTGTACTTGTAATCTCTATTTGAGAACTCTGTGAATAGAGAATACCTCCTCTTACTCGTGGACGTAGATCACCATGACTGAACCATGTAAATATTGTGTATTTGTGTGCTTTTAATTTCGTGTGTTATCCATATTACTTCCTAACACGGGTCATCAGAACTTGGCAAGTGGCATATATATATATATATATATATATATATATATATATATATATATATATATATATATATTGTCACACCCCGCTAAAGCGGAAACACGAGGCGTGGCAGTATAAAGGGTTTCATAGCAAAAGTTAAAAGACAACACCAACCATAGTATTAAAAATCATTACAATTTTACAATGGGTTTGAACAACTTTTAAAAGAAATTACAATGTAAATTGAAAAACAACACATGCGAATGCTCCTAGAAGTGAAGTGTCCCTAAGTGCCACTTACTCGATGATTCCTGAAAAAGCATGTAAAACGAGCGTCAACTATAAAAATAGTTGGTGAGTACTCACAGATAAACAAAATAATATTGGTTCCATGAATTGAAATCAAAGTTTTGATAAAAGTTTCCAATAATAAAAGTATATTGTTAAAATGAGTAAATAAGTTTGTAAAAACAAAGTTTTTTGTCATCATGAGAGATAAAGTATGTTGCCCAAATAAGATGCAACATTCATATTCTCATGGAAGATAAAGTTCGTTACTCAAACGAGTAAACAAGTTTCATTGCTAAAATGAGCAATCAATTTCGTTGCTACAAGGAGCAAACAATTTCATTGCTAAAACATGTATATAAGTTTTCAGTAATAAAAGTTCGTTGTTGTAATGAGAAACAAAGTTCATTGCTATAATTAATAACAAGTTTATTGCTATAACGAGAAACGAGTTTGTATGTGTATGAGCAAACAATGAGTCTCAACCAAACCTATGACTGAAGCCCTATCAAGATCTATGCTTATCGTTCCATAGATGAATATGGTATCATGCACTCCAGCAATAGGGCGAGTGAGGAGTTGTCAATTCCTAATAGCGCTATCCATAATGACCATTGGCTCAAAGAGTTAATGGTTAGAGATAAGGGAAGAGCCTTAATACGATAAGTTCTCATGTTCCGTGTTGCATAGACATACATAGAGAGATATAGCAATAAAATAGCAATCATGTTTGATACAAATCAATTTAAATACAACATTCAAATAATAGTTTTTCGGGACATGCTTTTCCACCCCAAAACATAAAAAAAACTGAAAATAGGGGACTGCGTGAATACTCACAATATGCAAAATATAGCAACTAAGTTTATACAAGTAAAATAAATGCAACAAACATAAATAGTTTAGGACATGCTTTTCCACCCCAAAACATTTAAAAACCGAAAATAGGGGAGTGCATGAATACTCACAATGCATTTAGATGATGCAAATGGTGCCTTGAACTACGTTCCACGTGTACCACTACCGATTCCTACAATAATGGTATTCGCTAGTGAGTCTCTAATCGAAATCTGACACTAGTATACTTACTACTACAATAGAATTATGCCAATAATGTGTCAAAATTTAATATTGATAAGTTACAAACATTTTTCTGTGGAAATTAAGTTTCAAAGAATCAATTGTTATATAACAATTTAAGTGGAAAATTTCCATTATTGAAATGTTAATATTTAACATTTTAGAGGTGTTCCAATGATTAAATATTCAAAACTAAATCAATTTAGTTCTAAACTTTCCCAAACTTTGCATTTAAGTTTTAATTGAAGTCAAAGACCTTAAGATAAATTTTGTTGAATTTTTGATTTGTCTGACTATTTTTCACGATTTTAGTTTCTTGAATAGCCATAAAATCATGAAAAATACTTAAAAGTTAATAAAAATTACCAAACTTCAGATTTTGGTTCTAAATATACTAAAAGACTTCTAGATAAATTTTCATGGATTATGAATATGTATAACCATTTTTCATATATTTAATTCTCAAAATAGATACAAATTCATGAAAAATAGAAATCAGTTTCCAAAATTACCCAAACTTTTTGTATTACTGTTATTAAATATTATTAAGCTGGGAAAAATATAAAAATTGATTTCTAAACTGTTTAACCAAATTTTATGATTTTTGAGCATTTATTCTAATAAAAATTGAAATAAATAGGAACCAGTTTCCAAAATTGCCCAAAATTTTTGTAACACTTTTATTATACATGTAGAAGCTGTGAAAAATATAAAAGATATTTTCAGTTAGTGTTGCTATTTTTCCTTGTTTAATCCTCTTAAATAATCATTAATTGAAATAATAATTATTAAACAGTTAAAGTAAATTACCAAAAATTTTGTACACTTCACTTACAGAGTAAATAATCTGGGAAAAATACCAAATGTGATTTTTATATACTGAAATCCGATTTTATGTATTTAAGTGTATTTAATCTTAGAAAATAGGAGAAAAATAGTATACAGAAGAGAAAAATCATCAAAAATTTTATGTAGCATCCTAATGAACTACAAGGTGGTCTGGTAAATTTTTATGAATTTTGGATAAGCAGAACTATTTTTCCTGTTTTTAGTCCATAATATACACACAAATCGGGGAAAAATAGGAATACATTATAAAAAATTCTGAAAATATTTTTCTAAGTCTTCCACAGAGAGTATAAGCTGCAAAAATTATTATATAACCTTTTCAAATTATCTAAAGCGGTTTTATGATTTATTGGGGCTAAACAAAAAGAAAATTCAAAACCATGTTAAACAGTAACAAAAATTGATGAAACTTAATGAGCGATCATTACTTAGCATAGGGGTCATCCACAAATTTAACTAGGATTTATAGACCCCAGAAAGTATTTTATATGATTTATTGCCCTATTTTCTTGCATTAATCATAGTAAATCGAGATAAATGAATTAACTTCTGGAAATTTACAGAGCATCTTATTTTGTTGATGGGAATCTGGGAAAAATCGGATTTGGTCAGAAAAGGAGTTTTAGATATATATTTGGAAATAAATCCTTCATGAACATATTTGAAAGTTTTTAACAACATACTTTGATGGTCTAGTATCTAAGCTTGAAGATCATCACATGCATGTTTGTTTGAAGACCATTCATGAGTTTAAAATGTTCAAAAATCGTTTTTGAAAGAAAACTTAGAGTGCATGTGGTGATTTTTACCCAAAACTTGTAGAAAAGTGCATTATGTTGATTTTGACTTAGGTTTTGGTCCTTGGATTTCACCATTAACAACATGCATGTTGTTTTTGGGTGAAATCCTACCACCATCATCATCAAAACTGTGAGTTTGTGTGTGTGTATGTTTATGTGTTCATGATCTTTCATTAGAATGGAGTAGAAGATGGAGAAAGTCCATGAAAAACAAGTAAAACTTGAAGGAAAAGAGAAGGAAAATGAATGATTTTCGGGTTTACCTTTAAGAACACCTCAAGATGATTAAGATTTAGAGTTCATGGTGTGTTCTATGACCCATTTTCTAGAGAATTTCATGGTTGAGGGAGAGAGGAAGAGAGAGTAGAGAGAAAATGAAGTGAAGGAGTGTGAGAGAGAAAGAGATGGAGTGGGTGAGTGAAATTTATTAATGACTTGGGAAAATGGTGTATTGGGGGGATGAGTCCGATTTTTGGGAGGAGGAGAGATGATTTCTCTCTCATAAATCCCATTCAAATCATTTCTCCCAATTTTTATAAATTTCTAAAGTTTTTATAAAATATGCTTAAGCATTACATTGTTTTATAAAATCCTTGATTTTCCACTTATAAAATAAGGATAAATGTTGGTACATTAAAGTATAATTTCCTTGATTATATTTCCCAACTTGATTATTTTAAGATAATTTTATAAGTTTCATAAAAACATTTATATAATTCTTGATGTTAAACTTTATAAAATTTAGGTTTTAGGGTTTTTAGGGTTTTTGGAGTTTAATAAATCTTTGGACATCAAAGTGAATTGTATCTTTGAGACTTCAAATTATTTTATGGTATTATAACTCTTTTATAGTTATAAATAATGTTTGTAATTTATTTTTATCGGTTTATTGGAATTCTATGTAGTGATTCCGAGATTCAAGCGAAATTGAGGAATCAAGTATACTAGTCCTAGTCTTCAACTTTGACTTAAGTTTCTATGAGACTTTGACCTAATTTCTACTTCTAGGTCAAGTGCATGATGTGTGTATATGATTCATGAAAAGGTGTTCGAGTCAAAGAGTGACCCGAATATGGATAGCCTCTACAGTTAAGTAGTTGTAGAATTCACATATCAATGTGAAATCTAAGTACATTATCCATTGTTTCTAGTTGCTTCCAAGTTTCTAGTAGGTTATAACTGAGCTTCTAGTCACTAAGTCTAGTATGTGTCGTGCCTATACGTGCAACTAAGTTTATTCAAATCTAGAACTAACTCGAATTTTGACGGTTGTCACAGTCTCCCCTGGTTTAAAGAATTTCGTCCCGAAATTCAATTCATGACGTATTCTATTAGAACTCAGCCGAATACAATTATATAATTGGAGAGGTGGTGACTTGAAGAGCTCTTTGATTATTTTGGGTTAATTCCTCAAGGGAAGAGCCCAACTCTTTAGCTATAATCAAATTAATGTTTCCCTAATTCGAGTTCTACAGTCTAGATTGCGAGAAATTAGGATCATGGAAATCATGATCCAAACATAGCGACCTAGTCGAAAAAGATCATCTAGTTAGATATTATCTGAATTAAGAGAGGTATAAGTTTGGCTGAAGCACTAACTGCACTGAGCGTTAAATCCGCATTGATCCTTAAGTCGCGTTCTAAATTAGCACTAAGTGTAAATTCGCCGCCTAATAAAGAAGAGATTAGGTACAATTTGTTCACTTCCGGGTTGGCTACTACATCTGGAAAGGATATATTTTGAAATAAGAAGGGGTAGCACGAATGAAAGACAAGCGATTGAGGGTAAGTTCCTAAAAATACGTACTAGGGGTAGGCAACGAAGTTTTGGTACATCTCAAATGTAAAGGCTAATTAAGTGTCGTCGACAAAATAAATTACGAATGATTGAGCATCTCCGAGGCTATAATTACTACTACGGTTACTCTTACAATAATAAAACCTTATTCGAAGAATAAATATATTTAGAGAGTCATTGGTGCAAATGGAGGCGATGAAAATTTATGATAAATTAAATCACATTGTGTATATAGCATTTTAAGTGTTTAGAAGTGATTAAAAATCTCATTGTTATCAAAATGTCTGTTTAGAAATGATAATTAATCTCACTATTATCAAAATGTGTAATAATTCCAAGATAATGAAGATACATGTGTGGCGATCCAACAAAGTAGTAAAATAATATAAAGATTAATTAAGGTTAAAGGTTTAAGTCGTCATTAAAGGAATTTGTATAGAAATATTTGTATTAAACTTTTGAGAAATTGTCCAATTGTCTAAGTCAGGACAAATTCAAGTTTACGAGGAGTCAGAATACTTATGAAAACAAGTTTGAGAGTTTAGGAACTCACTGAAAACTGCAAAGTAAAATACTATTTTAAGAAAGGTGTAAAAATGTTAATCTTTGAAAATAGTGCATTCATAGTTTAGTGTTTCTACAAAAACAATCATTTAGAGAATAGATAATCGTAAAATTCAAAACTTTTGATGTATTTAAAGAAAAGAAGAAACATAAGGAAATATATCCTTCACATATATGTTCCGGATATAGAAAAATTATAAGCATAAGAGTATTCATCTTGTGTATTAATTATAAGGAAAAATACAATGAAACTTACATTTTAAATCAAATTTCCGAATTTGGAATGAAAGAGCAAATGCAAATAAGGATTACTTGTTTACTGTAGATTTCAAAATAAAAACAAGATGTATATGATAAAAGGCATAATTGAATATATCAAAGTTGACTAAATCAAAATTATGTCTCACGACTATACACGTATTAATTGCTCAAAACGAAAGGGTAGACTTCTAGTCTTTATGTGTACGAACATGATACCACGAGAAGCAAAATAGACAGAAACAAAGTTAAACAATGTATTATGTTACTATCATGGGCGTGCGAGATCTAAAATCAGAAGGAGGGCGAGAAATCAAGTTCGGGGGAAAGAAAAAGGAAGATAGCGGCGATAATGATTGCTATTGTTAAAATTATAAGAACAATGCCTATAGGTAGATTTAAAACCAGGTTGATATATTTCAAACTTAAATATTTGATGTATGTTGATGATTAAATAGACATGTGGGAGTTTTAAAGTGTTTACTAAGGATTGCTAAAAATTCATAAGTTATCTATTAAGTTAAACTCCATTTGTGAAAAAGAAGAAGACCTACAATGGGCAATTGAAAATCTGACATTTTTACTTTTTAGACTGAAGTCCAACAATGATTAAAATGGATAAGGTAAAGACTCAATATATTTAGAAGAATAATTATTCATTGTTGAGAGTGTATCACTGGAAATTTAAAAGCGAACACTAAGTTTTCAAATGCTATAAATTTTAAAAACGTTATAGATTATAAAACCATATTGAAGCAAAGTACACAAATAAGCTATGTTTTGAAATACAGGCATTAGAGATGTCTTATAAACATGTTTGAAGTAGAAATTTTCATAAATATCATGTTGGGTTTCGAGAAAACACATTAACGTAAATTACAATGTCTAAATGAGAAAGTTGTTAAAGTGTCAAAACAAAAGTGTTTTGAAGATTCGATGAAACTTTTTCACATAATATGAACTTCAATGTCATATGTTTAAGTTTTATAGCATAGAGTTTAAACACTTTTATAAAAGAAAATGTTTCTAAGTTTTTTTTTTGAAAACGTGTCAAAATGGTAAGCAAGGATTAAAATGGTTTACATGCCCTTAAAAGCACATCTATCTATTGAAATAGATTTGAAATGAAATTAAAATAGCAAGGTTAAAACAAATATTGGTTAAATTGAGTTTTGAAGAAAAGTGTTAAGTTAAAGCAAGTTGTCAAAAGATTTTTAGCGAGAATGTGGCTTACATTGTTAGGAAATGTCTACTAAGTTGAATGAACTGGTTATAAAATATTTTATCGATGATAAATAAAACCGATGAAGCGAAATAACTTTCGATGGAAGATTAAGAAGTAAGGAATAAGTATGTTAGTGTAGCTGATCGTACCTAAATACTAAGGCGAGTACAAGGCGAGTATAAGGCGAGTACCGATGTCTTTTTCCCCAAGATAAAGGACAAGAAATATTGTTTGAAAAAAAACATTTTATGCTGTCAATGCAGTTTACGACCTTTTATAGAGGTCAAAGGGACATCCTATGCTAAGTTTTAAGCTCAAGGTGGAAAACAACATAGAGCTAAATCGTAGCGTAGAAGAGAAGCCTCGCGTATCAGTAGCAATGGGTTAAACCTTTGTATCTCCTCGTGAGTCGAATTGGGAATGCTCTCCAATGATATCCAAGTGACTACTTAGAAACGACTCATCTACCTCCTTACGCGATGCTCCAATTTTCATCCGTGTCGGTATCAGAACGCTTTCCTAGATGTAACTCTAGTACGAAGACGATGAAGAGGCATTGAGCAATAATTGGTATAGGTTTCGACTTAAGATTATTACTAGTGTATATCTAGCTACTAATCTTACATCCAAAGTCAATAGCTACCGAGGAATACCCATTCTTAGTACTATGTGCATTGCTCCTAGAGTGGCTAGTGATATAACCTAAGATGTTAACCTAGCACTTGATAAGGGATAAGATTATTTCTAAATAAAGGCATTGTTATAAAAGTGTACTTAGTTTCTAAGTGTATCTAGATGAATGCCTATAATATGCAATACCCGTACGCACACCGAAAAACTTTGTTTTTCAAAAGTTTAAGTTGAAAATCGTTTTGAACATAATTCTACTATAACCGTTTCAAGCCTCACATTAAGTTTCCTTAATTAAGCATAGTTGGCCAGGCTATACTTAGTTAAAGTCCAATAATACGTACTCGAATTAGTTATACTAGTAGTATGTTCGGTATTTTAAAAACGTTTAGAAATTTTTTTTTTTGGCTATAGTTGTGGTTTTCCAAAGGAAAACCGGTATTCTCTATAACCTTCGGCTCTGATACCATTTTCTGTCACACCCCGCTAAAGCGGAAACACGAGGCGTGGCAGTATAAAGGGTTTCATAGCAAAAGTTAAAAGACAACACCAACCATAGTATTAAAAATCATTACAATTTTACAATGGGTTTGAACAACTTTTAAAAGAAATTACAATGTAAATTGAAAAACAACACATGCGAATGCTCCTAAAAGTGAAGTGTCCCTAAGTGCCACTTACTCGATGATTCCTGAAAAAGCATGTAAAACGAGCGTCAACTATAAAAATAGTTGGTGAGTACTCACAGATAAACAAAATAATATTGGTTCCATGAATTGAAATCAAAGTTTTGATAAAAGTTTCCAATAATAAAAGTATATTGTTAAAATGAGTAAATAAGTTTGTAAAAACAAAGTTTTTTGTCATCATGAGAGATAAAGTATGTTGCCCAAAAAAGATGCAACATTCATATTCTCATGGAAGATAAAGTTCGTTACTCAAACGAGTAAACAAGTTTCATTGCTAAAATGAGCAATCAATTTCGTTGCTACAAGGAGCAAACAATTTCATTGCTAAAACATGTATATAAGTTTTCAGTAATAAAAGTTCGTTGTTGTAATGAGAAACAAAGTTCATTGCTATAATTAATAACAAGTTTATTGCTATAACGAGAAACGAGTTTGTATGTGTATGAGCAAACAATGAGTCTCAACCAAACCTATGACTGAAGCCCTATCAAGATCTATGCTTATCGTTCCATAGATGAATATGGTATCATGCACTCCAGCAATAGGGCGAGTCAGGAGTTGTCAATTCCGAATAGCGCTATCCATAATGACCATTGGATCAAAGAGTTAATGGTTAGAGATAAGGGAAGGGCCTTAATACGATAAGTTCTCATGTTCCGTGTTGCATAGACATACATAGAGAGATATAGCAATAAAATAGCAATCATGTTTGATACAAATCAATTTAAATACAACATTCAAATAATAGTTTTTCGGGACATGCTTTTCCACCCCAAAACATAAAAAAAAACTGAAAATAGGGGAGTGCGTGAATACTCACAATATGCAAAATATAGCAACTAAGTTTATACGAGTAAAATAAATGCAACAAACATAAATAGTTTAGGACATGCTTTTCCACCCCAAAACATTTAAAAACCGAAAATAGGGGAGTGCATGAATACTCACAATGCATTTAGATGATGCCAATGGTGCCTTGAACTACGTTCCACATGTACCACTATCGATTCCTACAATAATGGTATTCGCTAGTGAGTCTCTAATCGAAATCTAACACTAGTATACTTACTACTACAATAGAATTATGCCAATAATGTGTCAAAATTTAATATTGATAAGTTACAAACATTTTTCTGTGGAAATTAAGTTTCAAAGAATCAATTGTTATATAACAATTTAAGTGGAAAATTTCCATTATTGAAATGTTAATATTTAACATTTTAGAGGTGTTCCAATGATTAAATATTCAAAACTAAATCAATTTACTTCTAAACATTCCCAAACTTTGCATTTAAGTTTTAATTGAAGTCAAAGACCTTAAGATAAATTTTCTTGAATTTTTGATTTGTCTGACTATTTTTCACGATTTTAGTTTCTTGAATAGCCATAAAATCATGAAAAATACTTAAAAGTTAATAAAAATTACCAAACTTCAGATTTTGGTTCTAAATGTACTAAAAGACTTCTAGATAAATTTTCTTGGATTATGAATATGTATAACCATTTTTCATATATTGAATTCTCTAAATAGATAAAAATTCATGAAAAATAGAAATCAGTTTCCAAAATTACCCAAACTTTTTGTATTACTGTTATTAAACATTATTAAGCTGCGAAAAATATAAAATTTGATTTCTAAACTGGTTAACCAAATTTTATGATTTTTGAGCATTTATTCTAATAAAAATTGAAATAAATAGGAACCAGTTTCCAAAATTGCCCAAAATTTTTGTAACACTTTTATTATACATGTAGAAGCTGTGAAAAATATAAAAGATATTTTTCAGTTAGTGTTGCTATTTTTCCTTGTTTAATCCTCTTAAATAATCATTAATTGAATAATAATTATTAAACAGTTAAAGTAAATTACCAAAAATTTTGTACACTTCATTTACAGAGTAAATAATCTGGAAAAAATACCAAATGTGATTTTTATATATTGAAATCCGATTTTGTGTATTTAAGTGTATTTAATCTTAGAAAATAGGAGAAAAATAGTATACAGAAGAGAAAAATCATCAAAAATTTTATGTAGCATCCTAATGTACTACAATGTGTTCTGGTAAATTTTTATGAATTTTGGATAAGCAGAACTATTTTTCCTGTTTTTAGTCCATAATATGCACAAAAATCGGGGAAAAATAGGAATACATTATAAAAAAATGTGAAAAACTTTTTCTAAGTCTTCCACAGAGAGTATAAGCTACGAAAATTATTATATAACCTTTGCAAATTATCTAAAGCGGTTTTATGATTTATTGGTGCTAAACAAAAAGAAAATTCAAAACCATGTTAAACAGTAACAAAAATTGATGAAACTTAATGAGCGATCATTATTTAGCATAGAGGTCATCCACAAATTTAACTAGGATTTATAGACCCCAGAAAGTATTTTATATGATTTATTGCCCTATTTTTTTGCATTAATCATAGTAATTCGAGATAAATGAATTATCTTCTGGAAATTTACAGAGCATCTTATTTTGTTGATGGGAATCTGGAAAAAATCAGATTTGGTCAGAAAAGGAGTTTGAGATATATATTTGGAAATAAATCCTTCATGAACATATTTGAAAGCTTTTAACAACATACTTTGATGGTCTAGCATCTAAGCTTGAAGATCATCACATGCACGATTGTTTGAAGACCATTCATGAGTTTGAAATGTTAAAAAATCATTTTTGAAAGAAAACTTAGAGTGCATGTGGTGATTTTTACCCAAAACTTGTAGAAAAGTGCATTATGTTGATTTTGACTTAGGTTTTGGTCCTTGGATTTCACTATTAACAACATGCATGTTGTTTTTGGGTGAAATCCTACCACCATCATCATCAAAACCGTGAGTTTGTGTGTGTGTATGTTTATGTGTTCATGATCTTTCATTAGAATGGAGTAGAAGATGGAGAAAGTCCATGAAAAACAAGTAAAACTTGAAGGAAAAGAGAAGGAAAATGAATGATTTTCGGGTTTACCTTTAAGAACACCTCAAGATGATTAAGATTTAGAGTTCATGGTGTGTTCTATGACCCATTTTCTGGAGAATTTCATGGTTGAGGGAGAGAGGAAGAGAGAGTAGAGAGAAAATGAAGTGAGGGAGTGTGAGAGAGAAAGAGATGGAGTGGGTGAGTGAAATTGATTAATGACTTGGGAAAATGGTGTATTGGGGGGATAAGTCCGATTTTTGGGAGGAGGAGAGAGGATTTCTCTCTCATAAATCCCATTCAAATCATTTCACCCAATTTTTATAAATTTCTAAAGTTTTTATAAAATATGCTTAAGCTTTACATTGTTTTATAAAATCCTTGATTTTCCACTTATAAAATAAGGATAAATGTTGGTACATTAAACTATAATTTCCTTGATTATATTTCCCAACTTGATTATTTTAAGATAATTTTATAAGTTTCATAAAAACATTTATATAATTCTTGATGTTAAACTTTATAAAATTTAGGTTTTAGGGTTTTTAAGGTTTTTGGAGTTTAATAAATCTTTGGACATCAAAGTGAATTGTATCTTTGAGACTTCAAATTATTTTATGGTATTATAACTCTTTTATAGTTATAAATAATGTTTGTAATTTATTTTTATCGGTTTATTGACATTCTATGTAGTGATTCCGAGATTCAAGCGAAATTGAGGAATCAAGTATACTAGTCCTAGTCTTCAACTTTGACTTAAGTTTCTATGAGACTTTGACCTAATTTCTACTTCTAGGTCAAGTGCATGATGTGTGTATATGATTCATGAAAAGGTGTTCGAGTCAAAGAGTGACCCGAATATGGATAGCCTCTACAGTTAAGTAGTTGTAGAATTCACATATCAATGTGAAATCTAAGTACATTATCCATTGTTTCTAGTTGCTTCCAAGTTTCTAGTAGGTTATAACTGAGCTTCTAGTCACTAAGTCTAGTATGTGTCGTGCCTATACGTGCAACTAAGTTTATTCAAATCTAGAACTAACTCGAATTTTGACGGTTGTCACACACATATATATATATATATATATATATATATATATATATATATATAGTTCAGGGGTCCTTTCTGTAATTATGTAACTCTATGTATTAATTATATTGATGATTGATGATGCAAAACCCTGAGGGGTTATTTTCTACAAACATGGAATCGAACATGGAGATATATGGCGCATGAAACACAAGGGTCGACAAAAAAATCTCTTTGTTACTGTTTCTCACGCATCGATCAAGCAATCTAACTTCCTTATTGATTGATACCACTGTAGCATATTGTACCTTCTGCTCACTATTATTTATCCTCGTCGATCCTCCAATAAGTCTGCAACCCTCCACTATCTACACTCGTGGGTTAGTATATTAGATTTACTAAATTCTTTCTACCTACTGTTAGTGTTCTAATTGTTAGTATGTTTTTTTCTTTTTTTTTTTCCGATTTCCCATCATCATGACCATATCTACATCCTCTAGCAGTAGTACTCACACTAGATAACAACTTGTCAATGATGGTACTAATGTCTATATTCTGTTTAGTTTCAAACTCATCTTGGATGGTTCTAAATACAAGTTGTGTTGTCGTATTTTTATAGAAATTTGTACCGGGGCTAAGGTTCTTGGTCATATAACTGGAAAATCCAAACCAAAAGGAGAAGATGATGAATATTGGAATTCTATTGACTCTCGTGTCAAATCATGGTTTTACTCCACTTATGACCCATCCGTCTTGCAAGTGATCACCACTGATACATGCACTACCAAAGACATGTGCGAAAATTTACAAGAGTATTTTCTCCATCCATGAGTACTGTCAATCTCAAGCATCTTGCTGATGCTCTTCAATATGTTCATATTGATATTTCTTAATTGGAACTTGTGATCAAAATTCGGCGTGGTCTCCCATCCTCATATAAATGTATTTTTGAGTTTGATACGAACACTGAACCATTTCCATCCTTTATGGAAGCCAAAAACATGTTTCTACTACATGAGAATCAAGAAGAACACAATCACACAATGCTTGATTCAAAATCGACAACTACTAAGAGTATTTATTCCGTGTCACCACAACCCGGGAAATCGAAAAATAAATGGAATAAGAACCATAATAATAATAGGAATACTTCCAAAGGGCGAGGTTGTAAGTCCCCAAATCTGGAACCAACTAGTGATCAAACACAAGAACAAGCTATAATCAATAAGAATAAGGAGTAGAAGCAAGAATGAACCAAATTGCACACGTTTATAATCAGTCGTAAATGCCAGGTACAATGGCACACACACACAACCATTTTCTACTCTGACAAGACTGACACATATTTATAGGGAACAGTGAACCGTAAACAGTTCACGGACGCAAACACCACTTGAAACGAAAACAACATGTTTTCGGTTCACCCAACCGTAAACACCCAAAAAACCCATACAAAGACTAGTAAGACCTATACAGATGGATGCCTAGCCCAAACCAACAAAATATGACCTAACAGTCTCCCCCTTGGTTTGAGGCTAGCATAAGTTCAGTCTTTTTCTATGATCAGCACATCAGACCGTCCCATCGCACCCAGCCACATCGTCTTTTCAATAATATTCGCAATCATGCTTGTAAATTCTTTCGCAACAACCTCAATGATCTCATGCTTGCATACAATTTTATGGCGAGCCAAAGTGTGAATATCCCGCTCACCAAAATGTAGCAAATCCTTCTTATCAACGATACGAAAGACACCATCTGGAAATTTGATGACAACGGAGGCCGTGGCTTCATCATAAACCCAATATTCCATATTGTTCAACGATCCACACAAAAAATCTTAACAATAGGAATCTGTGTCATCTTTTTTGTAGCAGGCCACATTACATACTTGAGGGTCTTGTTGGTCTTAGGGTCAAGAAGACCTTTGACACTTTTGACGAAGGATTCGGCAGTTTTCATCCCATAAAATTTCCTCTTAACTTGATTCGCCAAGAAAAGTTTGAAATCAGTTCCGCGAGGATCATTGGCTGGGTTGGAGAATGGAGCTTCAGAAATCTCAGTAAGGTCCACCTTCGTCCAAGAAGAGAAATCATTCTTGTGCTTGTAATATTCCACATTTCCGCTCTTTTGCTTCACCAACCAGCAGTTTAATCTGGCATGAAAACCCCACACAAGAATTTCTGACCGGTCACCATATTTGTCTCTAAACCGCCTCTTTCCAAGCTCGGTCACAGTCAGTTGGGGTTGGTCTCCACGAACATTTTTATCTGAATGTTTTATGAAGAGCCACCTCCCCTTCCTTTGTGAGGAAACTTGTCTTTGACCTTGCTTCAGAGTTATTCTTGGATGAGCTTGGGCTTGTTCAATCCCAAATCGGTCAACAATCCTTGTGGTTCTGAGTGGTGGAGAATTATCAAGCAGATCTGCTTGAGATGGCATCTCTTTAGTCCATGAATCATGGACTTGAATTCTTGGTGTGCTGCTGGAGGATCAATCAAGAAAGCAGCTATGTTATGGTTGTCAGAAAACTTCAAGTCTGATATTTGATCTGCACCAAGCAAGCCAAGTGAGAAAACTAAAGATTTAATTAATTACAATTAATTTTTTCTCATTTATCAATCAATTTGGCTTCAATTTAATTTAACTTGGATAAAAAACAGTTTATGGCTAAAAACATGTCTACAGCCGTAAACGGGTTTACGGCCATAAACGGTGTACAACCGTAAACGGAGTAGCAGTCGTAAACGGTTCAACAGCCGTGAACGGTCCAACAGCCGTAAACGGTTCATCAACCGTAAACGCTTCATATGACGAAGAACAGATTGGCTTTTGAATCCCGCAAAACGCAACCAAAATAAATAAAAATAGTTGTGTGGGGTTCGCCTTTAATGTACCTTCAAGATTCACGGTTCAATTTCAAATAATAACAATGATTAGATGGTGAATCGGTGAAGAGTATGAAGAACAGATGAGAGAAACTGATGAAGGGTTTGCGGCCGAACACGCGAAAATGAGGGGAAAAAGGGTTTTCAGCTGCGAACCCTTCCCTTTATACCAAGGACCATATCCGGCCCAAGATCCATGGACTGCAAACCCAATAGCTTCAAATCTAAACCCCAATACATCCAAATAAATAAAAAAATAAAACATTTTGAAGACTTAAAAATTAAAATAAAATAAAATAAAATCTAAAAAATTTAAATTCAAACTAACATTTTTTAAAATTTTTAAGTTTTTTTAGAAAATAAAATTAAAAATAAAAATAAAATAACACTAATTTCTTTTCACCATTTCCAATATTATTTTTGTGATTTTTGGGATCAAAGTTTTAAGACAGCCTTAATCTGTTTTTCAATACCTCCACCTTCCCGAATACATTTGGTCAATCGTTGGTATTGTGGTCCACTTAAACACGAAAGATTGTGAAGACTTTGGACATGCTACAAGTGACAAGACTTTTGACCCTATATACCTAAATGATACTCCTAGAGGGACCATTTAGCTGATGACGACCAAGGATATTGTTGTCCACCTAAATTCAGCAGTGAGATCTACAGACAACCTATTAAATGTTCAATTTTAGATGTACTAGAATGTGTTTCCCGCTTCCTAATATACCCCGGTAATCAAGGACTTCCAAAATACTCCTTGCTTTAGATGAGCAGACAATTATTAAAGAAGAAGACAGATTTTAGAAATGCATATGTCTTATTCCCAGGTCGGATCTCTTCCAATCATGCAGAGGGATTAACATATGACTAACTGAATTTAGAGGGATTGAGAAGTAGAATGTTGCATATGCTGTTTTCCAGGTCGGATAAGAACTTGTCACGCAAAGGAGACAGCATATGACTAACATACAGAAACAATTGCATATAGAAGGAGATGCATAAAGATAGAGTTGCATATGTTGCAATCTAGGTCGAATCTCTTCCAATCACGCAGAGGAGGCAACATATGACTGACAGAAAGAAAGCAACAAAATAACCTTCTACAGACCTACTTTATCGGAATTCCCCAGTCGCCCTATCAGTACCAGAATTAAGTACATGCATCCATAAATCGAGGAAAAGTTACGCCACAGTTCTAGACACAGATTACTTTAGTGTATCCCACAGTTTCCCATGTATATCTCACTGCTCAATCTACCCGAACGTCGTATTGTCAGACCAAACGAGACTATCTAAGTCAATATTTATCAAGTCTTTTCATAGTCCATCTATGCCTAGTCTAGTCCATTGAAATCGTTCGTGCCTACCAGCGCATTGAACACAGAGCCTAGACAGTTCAGTGTTGGTACTTTACACAAATTAAAATTGCCTGTTATCACTTGGTTGATATCACTTCCCATCACATCACCTGCAGACAGACTATCATGAGACACTATTTTTGGATTTTTCATATTTTCTGAAACAGAAATAACACTATTTTTGGATTTTTGATTTTCTAATTTTTGTTTTAGGTAGTTTAAATTTTTGCATTTACTTTCTTTTCTCTCCTATGCACAAATTTAGGAGGAGAAGATACCAATTGTAAGTCCCCAAACCTGGAACCAACTAGTGATCAAACACAAGAACAAGATATAATCAATACGAATAAGAAGGAGTAGAAGCAAGAATAAACTAAATCGCACACGTTTATAATCAGCCGTAAACGTCAGGTACAATGGCACACACACATACAACAGTTTTCTACTCTGACAAGACTGTCACATATTTATAGGGAATAGTGAACCGTAAACAGTTCACGACCGCAAACAACCTTGCCGCCGCAAACACCACTTAAACCGAAAATAACATGTTTTCGGTTCACCCAACCGTAAACACCCTAAAAACCCATAAAAAGACTAGTAAGACCTATACAGATGGATGCCTAGCCCAAACCAACAAAATGTGACCTAACAGAGATAATTCTAGTTTTGCTACTACTACTAACCATGTTGCTGTTGGATTAGTGTCTAAGTCCATAACTATTTTGGTATGTACTTGACCCGATTATGAGCATGGTCCTTTTGGGTTGCCTTCACCATAGTAATATGTAGGATGAATTAAGGAGAGAAAGGTTTAATTATGATTTATTAATATATTATGAGAATAATACATTAAAGGAGAAATCATATCGTTTAATTAATATTAGTCAAGAATTAATTAAGAATTAATTTTGTGACTAAAAGAGATTAATTAAACTTAGGGGACTGGAGTTGTAATTATAAGATAATTGCAATTGGGCTATGGATCACCTAATAATATATAGGTTGGACGAATTCTATGGGAAGCCCATAAGGAATTCGTCCAAGGGATATGTTAAAGGAGTCCATGGGCTGCTTAGGGCCTAAGCAGTCAGATTAGGGTTTCCTAGTTGCAAACCCTAATAGCCTACATGTATATAAAGGACCCCTATGCCCCACAAACATGGACAAGTGTTCCTTTAGGGTTTCCAGCCGTTTTGTTGCCTCCCCTCTCTTCTCTCCTTCATCCAATTGGTTAGTGGTGTTTGTGACTCCATTAGAGGTGCAACAAGGAATTGATTCTTATTACTATATAACAATCAAACGTAATTACTAAACCCTTATTTCAGTTCTTATATGATAGATCTAGGGTTTATAGCTTTGGATATTCAATTGCATGTTCATTAGACAAACTTGATCCAAAAGCTATTAGGGTTTGCATGTACACCATAGGAATGATGTATTGCTTGAAACCCATCAGTGGTATTAAAGCCTAGGGCTGTTTGTTAGTGAATTTGAAGCTTAATTGATCGAATTTTGGCTGAAAATCGATTTTTTGAGGTTTTTTCGACTTGACTCGCCGAGTCAACTGGGTGACTCGCCTAGTCCATAGTGAACTCGACGAGTCCAATCCTGACTCGACGATTCAGAGGGTTAGATGGAGGATTTTTCGGGTTTCTTGCCTATTTTTGCTGTGGGATAATTACCAAAACTTTTTTTATTGATAGAAATCGGATTTTTATGATATTCGGTGATTATCTTTGTCAAAATAAAAGATAATTTCATATTAATTGAATAATTACTTCCTTATATGATTAAATTTAATTATTTGAATTATTTGGTGTATTATCTTGCAAGAAATTAGACTAGGTCAAAACTATATAATTGCTTTATTTGAATTGTTGATCTAGAATGTTCTTACAAAGTTTGAATAGTTTCAAATTACTCACTTTAAGTTTTATAGTTTAAATTTGAACTTAAAAGTTTTGTTTTTGAAATTTAAATAGTTAAACCCTAATGTTTTAAAATGTTTCAAAACTTGCCCTCAAGTTTTGGAATTTAAAAGTTGATTAAAAGTTTAATTTTGAAATGTTAAATTCTAAAAACCCTCGTAATTTTGAAAAAGTTCAAATTACACCCTTATGGTTTTATTTATTAATTAAGGTGTATAATTAAAGGAGATTTTATAAACCCATAAAGTTTTGGTTTACATTTAATTAAATTAAAAGTATAATTCATTAAATTAGACCACCTAGTATTTTAAAAGTGTAAAATACACCCTATACTATATATAACATTAAAAGTCTAATATTATATATATATATATATATATATATATATATATATATATATATATATATATATATATATATATATATATCTATGAGTAAACAGTCAGTCTTACCGTTAGTAGGCCTCATTCACGAAGCTGGTCTATAAGGAGTGTTTAAGGAAATTGCCTATAAAATGGCGATTGAATGGGTATCCACTCTTACCCACCACACTCTTCACTAGTGGAGGGTCGTTAGCCGAACGGGTAGGATAGGACGAAACCTTCCATTATAAGTATAATAAAGTACAAAGTAACTAAATGCTTTTATAAATTCCCAAATCATAGTTACTTTAGGCAAAATGTGATATTGTATGCTAATCCATGAAATTACACTTCACACCCTTGCCAAACGTTAGTGGAGCGTGCGTGGTTAACCGGCACACTAATTTGGGATGGACATTGGTAGTGAAGGGTGGTTCGATGTTTTATCATAGATCAATGGAGCGTGTGTGGTTAACCGACACATTAATTAGGTGGTGGTAGCACTGAGTGCACCACATAGATTCGCATGGTTATTCGCACCTTATTTGTGATCCTCGACATCCCAGTCACAAATAGAAGGGCATAATCGAGATTAAACATGCCATTGAAAAGTTCAATGAATCTCAAAAGATCTAGGAGTTTCAATTAATTTAAAACTTAAACTTCTTTTTCGTTTTTCATGGTGGAAATTGGTAAATCATCATTTGCCTACCTTCAAATATTCTGCAACTAGATTACGGCATCCCTCTTCTAGGTTGTAGAATATTGTGATGGATCCTAGCCTTGATGTTCCATTTGGGTGTTACATCAAGGATTCTTATAAACTAACTTGAATTTTCTCCCGTTTTGTAGATGTCTAAATCTTACAATGGTCTTCCCAAGTCCCTTGGAACAAGCTTTCCAAATGAAGATGACGTTCCACGATACGATCAAGGAAATGAGAGTCATGCTTCACTTCCTCCACCTCCTCCAATTATTCTCCCTAACTCACAAGTTCAAAGGCTTGAAAAGTTCAAGCTCGCTCAAGCCCTATTGGCAAGTAAACACGAAGATGGGAAACCTGTGTGTGCACACGTCTTGGAGATAAAGTCACACATTGACAGGATAAGGATGTTGGGTGTCGAGATTTCAGGTGAGTTGGCTATTGACTGGGTTCTTCAGTTGCTTCCTGAATCATATAGTCAGTTCGTAAGAGAGTACTATATGATGGAACACGACATGACCCTCATTGATCTCACATATTTGCTTATAGTTGTTGAATCATCAATGATTTGGCGTGCTGGTCAACCAAATTTGTCTGGTGAATCAAACTCCGAAACTTCAATGGACACTGCAACATTGGAAGTCCAGAAAGGACTAAGTATGAGATTGTCCCATGTGTTGTGCCAAAGGAATCCATTTGCTTTTATTGCCTAGAGAAGGGGCATTGGAGACGAAGCTGCCTAAACTACCTGAGAGATCTAAGAGATGGGAGAGTCAAGGAATATGGCTCTACTTCAGGTAAAATCCATTATCTAACTCTGTAAGTTCCTATTTTTGATTCTTAATACATGATGTGATAAGATTACATTTTGATGTTTTGCAGGATCAAAGAAAAGAGAGGAAGCTTAAGGAAGAAGCGTGTTGAATCTGATCATGAAGAAATGGATTTCGATCGCATAGATTCGAAGATCAGATTTTTGAGCTGCTACTCTAGAGTTAGGATAGATTGATAAGAAATATGTGATAGCATAGTTTTTCAGTTGAATTGCATTGTAAGGAAAAAAATTTCCGCAATATTATAAATTTTGATTTTGTCTTATTTATTTATCCTTGAAGTGCCATGTATGAAAAATGAATGTTTGAATATTTGTACTATTAGCAATAATGGATTTGATTCTTAATTATGTTATTTGTGGAAATGTCGAGAATTTGCCAAATAAAGGAAGATTCTCATCGCCCAAGTTTCAATTGGACAGAAACTTGGAATCATACAACTTGGTTGCGTGATGAATGAGAAACTTCATATTTGGAAATTACACTAATTTTTAACAAAAGTGTAAAGAGAAGGACTAGGAGATCGAGTACACTAGGTTGTGCGTTGATCAAGTCCAACACAAGAGTGATAAAGATATTCGTCATGATTTACTAAAGTATAGTAAATATGGTTATACTTATAAGATTAAGTATAATTCTGAGTTGATTGAAAGAGTTTCAATCAATAGCAGAACGAATAAGAAGAATCAAGTAGGCAGAAAGATAAAAGTTTCTTCATTCTAAGAAGAAGGGAGAGTACCTTTTATTGTGTTTTATGATAAGTCTTAATGATTAAGAACTATTTATTAATTGGTCCTCTTAGTGAGTCTTAGTGCATTTGTATGTCTAAGAAGAGGAATCGAGAATTATGGAAATAATTAAATCAATAAGTCAATCATACTTCGTTCCAATATCAAGTCTTAAGAGTCATACTCCAAGGTTGTGACTTGAGTGACACGTCTTTAGCAGGTTTATAACACTCAACAAATGTGGAATTGGAAAAAGTCTTCTTATTCCTGCACATTTGAGATTGGTAAGTTGTGATGTCTTGGATAAGACAAAGACCAACTAGAACCAATTATGTGAAGTGATAGTCTTGATAAAAACTACACTAACTCTTGAATATTTGTTTTGTCAAGGAATGTTTCTGTCACACCCCGAAACCGATGGCGGAAACGTTTCGGGGCGGAGGACGTCATGCGTAGTATCATAACAGTTGTATCATAGTAAGCGAAGTAAACACAACCATTACATTATAATATGAGTATTTACATGGTTCAAAAACGTGATTTATACATAACAGTATAACAAAAGTAAAAGACGTGACTTCATAATGTTCCGTCTTCTCCAGAAGTTGTCAAGAGTACCTGTCTATTGATGCCCTGAGAATACAAGCAGTTTTAGAAATATCAGAAAAAAGCTGGTGTGTTCATAAGCGTTTAGTTTTGGTGAAAGAAATGTTTCTTTGAATTCTTTGAAAAGTTGTTTCCCACGAAAATCCTATATTTTCTTATGCAAGAGGTTTGATTATCCATTAGTTATACGATAAACAACCTGTTTATGAAAGGTTAAGTTATCCCAGGAAAATCCTATATTTCCCTTAAAAGTTTATAGTTGATTTTCGATTCTGATACGAGGTGTACAAGTATCTACTATACTTGTATCGATAGATGTAGTTTCCTTGAAAAACCATGGTTACTCGCTGTGAGATGTATTAGCCTTATTACATAAATAAAACTAATAAAATAGGTAGTGAACTACATCCTAAGGGCGTTACTGATGCCCTCTAGTAATCAAATCGGATATTACTTTGAGGTTAGTTCACTCGTTTCATTATTACAAAACTAAATTCTCGTTACCTAAGTTGTGAGTGCCATAACCGTACTTAGACTGGATAAGGCACGAAATGGGGGCCAGTATCTTTTATGACTTTGTCACCCCTGAACCTAACGGTTCCGCTGTAGCTAGCAGTGAGGGTGCGGGATAGTCAGTCCCATATAGATCTATACACAATAGTCATACTCTCCCTCCAAGAGATTCTGGTTATAAGTCGTAGTCCTCCACTCACGAATCTGATGGAGTGTTTCCAAGGACATGTCTCAAACTTAGCCTAACAAATTTACAAGTAATAGTACAAAAATCTTTCTTATGATTTACATGAATCCTTTAGAAAATATCACATTCTATGATAAGATTTACAAGTTCATTGCTTTAGTTTTGAAAACTGTTTCTACAAGTTGGTTTCTTAATCGATTGGTAAAACGGTTTTCTGAGTTAAAAGCATACTGAACATATAATTATTTTAAACAAAATAATATACTTGAGTACAAGTTTCCTTGTACTTTTGCTTGTATTCCCCCCCTGAAAACATGAAAAACTCGAAAAAAGCGTAGGGGTATGAACCCACAGTTTATCGTAGGATCCGAAAGCACAATTGGTTACGAGTGTTGAGCGTCAACCGATGTTTCGTACGCAAGTGGATCCTATTACCATGTGATAACACATATGTGTGTAAGAATTAGGGTGTTTCATGACTAAACATGGCGGGAAATCACCCTAAAGACTCGGAAATGCTTGTTGGGACCCTATATGATCAAACAAGGGAGGTGTACGGCCATTTGAGTGGGTGTGCGGCCAGGCTGTGTGTGCGGTTGCACTCAGGAGTGTGCGGCCGTACAGATGGTGTGTGCGGCCGTACACTCCTCATTTGTGCCCGAAATGTCGATTTTGAGGTGTTCTTGTGCTAATACCAAGTCCTACTAGTGAATGAACGCCAAACTCTTCACTTTGGAGAGCTTTAAGGTGTGTGCGACCACCTTATGAAGGTGTGCGGCCGTACACCTTCAAAGAATGAAGAACATGAAGAACACTGTGAGTTTTAGGCTTAGATTCAGGTGTTTACCAATATAACAAGCTGAGTTATGAAGTAGTTCACATTTTTGAGGCCTTTTGAGTGTTCTTGGATGAAGTTTTTAGAGAGAGAAAGTAGTGAGAGAAAGTAGAGTGCAGCCAAAGGAAAGAAATGAGTGAAGGGGGTCTCCTTATATATATAAGGGGGAGTGTGTGGCCGCACACCCATGTGTGCGGCCGTACACACCTCTCAGGAGGGTGTAAGGCCCGGTTTTGTCTCTATACGACTTGTAGACTCATTTCTAATCTCATTCCCGACTGTACTCAAGCTTAGAACACTTAAACTAACTCTTAAACGGTGTTAAAAGATGATAAAATCGAGTTTAATATTGATATACAGATTAATTGCACATGATAAAAGTTTCGGGTTGTCACATCATCCCCCCGTTAGAGGGATTTTCGTCCCGAAATTTGAACATAGAATACAAATCATGAATTTAGGGAAAGAGATGCGGATACTTCAGTTTCATCTAATCTTCGCGCTCCCAAGTGAATTCCGGTCCCCACTTGGGATTCCAGCGAACCTTCACTATTGGGATGCGACTTTGTTTCGTTCGTTTGATCTCCCTATCCATGATTTCGATTGGTTCTTCCACAAAGTTTAGATTCTCGTTGATTTCAATCTCATCAAGAGGGATAGTAAGAGTCTCGTCGGATAAGCACTTCTTAAGGTTCGAGACGTGGAAAACGCGATAAATGTTACTAAGATCTTGAGGTAATCGGAGTTTATAGGCTACAGTCCTATGTACCTCGGGTTTAGCTTTCCACGCTTTCCGAAGCGTATCATGCCTTTCCAGGGTGAGACTTTTAGCAGGACACTGTCTCCAACCTGGAATTCCAAGGGTTTTCGTCGTTTATCGTTGTAGCTCTTTTGTCTGTCGCGAGAGGCCTTAAGTCGTTCTCGGATTTTTACGATCTTTTCTGTGGTTTCGCGGATGATTTCTGGACCAGTGAGAGTGCTATCTGGGACTTGCCCCTTGGCTAGCTGCGTGTCGCCCACCTCAGCCCAGCAAAGAGGGGATCTGCACTTGCGACAATAGAGGGCTTCGAAAGGAACAACCTTGATACTGGTATGGTAACTGTTGTTGTAGGAAAATTCAACCAAAGGAAGATGAGTGTCCCATGACGCTCCGAAATTGATGACGCAGGCTCTCAACATATCTTCCAATGTCTGAATTGTTCTCTCACTCTGTCCATCAGTCTGAGGGTGGTAAGATGTGCTCATATCCAGCTTAGTTCCAAGAGCCTTCTGTAGTGACTGCCAGAACTATCTCTTGGATAATGGATATAGGTACACCGTGCAGCGAACTATCTCTTGGATGTAGATTCGTGCGAGTCTCTCCATTTTGAAATTTTCCTTGATTGGTAGGAAGTGAGCGGATTTAGTTAGTCGGTCAACTATTACCCAGATGGCTTGGTGCCCACTCGGAGACTTGGGTAATTTGGTGATGAAATCCATAGTAATCCTCTCCCACTTCCATTCAGGTATCTCCGGTTGTTGGAGCAGACCTGAGGGCTTTTGATATTCGATTTTCACCTTGGCGCAAGTCAGACACTTGCCCACAAATGTAGTGATCTCTGCTTTCATGTTCGGCCACCAATACAGTTTCTTGAGATCGAGGTACATCTTTTCCGATCCTAGGTGGACGGAGTATCTGGTCTTGTGAGCTTCGTTCATTACAACCTCTCTGTAACCACCGAACTTTGGGGTCCAGATCCGGTCCCTAAAGTAATAGACTCCGTCTCCCTTGATCTCTAGGTTCTTTTCCATTCCTCTCAAGGCTTCACCCGGCTTGTTCTCTGGTCTTAAGGCTTCCAACTAAGCCTCCTAAATTTGCTCGGATAAATTGGAATGGATAGTCATGGCCAATGCCTTCGCTTTACGACCTGAGTACTCCTTCCGGCTGAGGGCATCTGCTACCACATTGGCCTTGCCGGGATGGTAGCGGATTTCGCACTCGTAATCACTGAGTAGCTCAATCCATCACCGTTGCCTCATGTTCAACTCCTTCTGATCGAAGATGTGTTGTAGGCTTTTATGGTCAGTGAAGATAGTGCACCTGGTTCCGTAGAGATAATGTCTCCATATTTTCAGTGCGAAGACTACTGCTCCCAATTCCAGATCGTGTGTTGTGTAGTTGACTTCGTGTGCTTTCAGCTGTCTTGAGGCATAAGCAATGACTTTTCCCCGTTGCATGAGCACACATCCTAGGCCCTGATTGGATGCATCACAGTAGACAACGAAGTCCTCCGTCCCTTCGGGCAGAGACAAGATAGGTGCGCTGCATAGGGCCCGCTTTAACGTTTGGAACACAGTGTCTTGCTTTTCACTCCAACAAAGGGTACGCCTTTCTGAGTTAGAGTGGTTAAGGGTTTGGCAATTCTGGAGAAATTTTGGATAAATCTACGATAGTAGCCAGCGAGACCCAAGAATTGACGGATTTCTGTGGGCGTCTTCGGTGCTGACCAATTTTCTATCGCTTTGATTTTGGAGGGGTCCACGTGTATGCCTTCCTCGCTTACCACGTGACCTTGGAAGGTTACTTTTCGAATCCAGAATTCACACTTGGAGAATTTCGCGTAAAGCTTCTCCGTCCTTAAGGTTTCCAACACCGATCTCAAGTGTTGTCGATGATCCTCCTCACTTCTGGAATAGACAAGTATATCGTCGATGAACACGATTACGAACTTGTCCAGGAAGGAACGACACACCCGATTCATCAGGTCCATGAATACCGCCGGTGCGTTGGTTAGACCGAAGGGCATCACTATAAATTCGTAGTGACCATACCGAGTCAGAAAAGTTGTCTTAGGAACATCACTTTCATGGAATCGTAGCTGATAGTACCCTGATCTTAGATCTATTTTCGAGAAGTAGCTGGCTCCCTGAAGTTGGTCGAAGAGATCGTCGATTCGAGGAAGAGGGTGTTTTTGACAGTGAGCTTGTTCAGCTCTCGATAATCGATACACATCTGAAAGGATCCATCCTTCTGTTTCACGAACAGGATCGGGGCTCCCCAGGGTGAGGAACTCGGTCTGATGAATCCTTTGCTGAGCAACTCATTGAGCTGACTAGATAGCTCTTGCATTTCTGCTGGAGCTAGGAGATATGAGGATTTAGCTACGGGAGTAGCTCCGGGGACTAAGTCAAAGCGAAACTCAACTTGGCGTTAGGGAGGGATCCCCGGGAGATCTTCGAGAAAAACATCGGGATAGTTGCAGACTTCGGGGATGCTCTCGAGATCTTTAACTTCCTGCTTCTCGTTAATGACGTGGGCTAGGAATGCATAATACTCCTTCCGCAGGAGTTTCTGGGCTTTGATGCACGAAATGATGCGAAGGTTTGAACTGAGTTTATCGCCGTAGATTACAAGAGTTTCATCCGAGGAAAGATTGAGACTGATAGCTTTTTCGAAACAAAGAGTATCAGCACGATTGGGGCTCAACCAATCCATTCCAATGATGACATCAAAGCTTTTTATAGAGATTGGCATAAGAACGATGGGAAATGAATGGCCGTTCAGAGTGAGGATACAACCCACGAATATGTCATTAGTGCTCTCTTTCTCACCGTTAGCCATTTCGACGGTAAACATTTCGGTTAATGGTTGGGATTTATGTTTCTACGAGTTGATTTCTTAATCGATTGGTAAAACGGTTTTCTGAGTTGAAAGCATACTGAACATATAATCATTTTAAACAAAATAATATACTTGAGCACAAGTTTCCTTGTACTTTTGCTTGTATTCCCCCCTGAAAACATGAAAAACTCGGAAGAAGCGTAGGGGTATGAACTCACAGTTTATCGTAGGATCCGAAAGCATAATTGGTTACGAGTGTTTAGTGTCAGCCGATGTTTCGTATGCAAGTGGATCCTATTACCATGTGATAACACATATTTGTGGTAGAATTAGGGTGTTTCATGACTAAACATGACGAGATATCACCCTAAAGACTTGGAAATGCTTGTTAGGAATCTATACGATTAAATAAGGGAGGTGTACGGCCATTCGAGTGGGTGTGCGGCCAGGGTGTGCGGCCAGGCTGTGTGTGCGGTTGCACACAGGAGTGTGCGGCCGTACAGAGGGTGTGTGCGGCCGTACACAGGGGTGTGCGGTCGTACACTCCTCATTTGTGCCCGAAATGTCGATTTTGAGGTGTTCTTGTGCTAATACCATATCCAACTAGTAAATGGAGGCCAAACTCTTCACTTTGGAGAGTCTTTAAGGTGTGTGCGGCCACCTTATGAAGGTGTGTGGCCGTACACCTTCAAAGAATGAAGAACACGAAGAACACTATGAGTTTTAGGCTTAGATTCAGGTGTCTTACCAATATAACAAGCTGAATTATGAAGTAGCTCACGTTTTTGAGGCCTTTTGAGTGTTCTTGGATGAAGTTTTTAGAGAGAGAAAGTAGTAAAAGAAAGTAGAGTGCAGCCAAAGGAAAGAAATGAGTGAAGGGGGTCTATTTATGTATATAAGGGGAGTGTGCGGCTGG
This sequence comes from Lactuca virosa, assembly GCF_052849685.1. Classification (NCBI taxonomy): domain Eukaryota; kingdom Viridiplantae; phylum Streptophyta; class Magnoliopsida; order Asterales; family Asteraceae; genus Lactuca; species Lactuca virosa. The sequence goes on along the minus strand of NC_136432.1, from coordinate 146,699,147 downwards.
AAGGTGGGTGTGCGGCCGCACACCCATGTGTGCGGCCGTAGACACCTCTCAGGAGGGTGTATGGCCCGATTTTGTCTCTATACGACTTGTTGACTCATTTCTAATCTCATTCCCGACTGTACTCAAGCTTAGAACACTTAAACTAACTCTTAAACGGTGTTAAAAGATGATAAAATCGAGTTTAATATTGATATAAAGATCAATTGCACAGGATAAAAGTTTCGGGTTGTCACATCATCCCCCCGTTAGAGGGAATTTCGTCCTGAAATTTGAACATAGAATACAAATCATGAATTTAGGGAAAGAGATGCAGATACTTCAGTTTGATCTGATCTTCGCGCTCCCAAGTGAATTCCGGTCCCCGCTTGGCATTCCAGCGAACCTTCACTATTGGGATGCGACTTTGTTTCGTTCGTTTGATCTCCCTATCCATGATTTCGATTGGTTCTTCCACAAAGTTCAGATTCTCGTTGATTTCAATCTCATCGAGAGGGATAGCAAGAGTCTCGTCGGATAAGCACTTCTTAAGGTTCGAGACGTGGAAGACGGGGTGAATGTTACTAAGATCTTGAGGTAATCGGAGTTTGTAGGCTACAGGACCGATCTTGGCGAGGATCTCGAACGGTCCTATGTATCTTGGATTCAGCTTTCCACGCTTTCCAAAGCGTATCATGCCTTTCCAGGGCGAGACCTTCAACAGAACAAGGTCTCCAACCTGGAATTCCAAGGGTTTTCGTCGTATTTCGGGGTAGCTCTTTTGTCTATCTCGTGAGGCTTTCAGTCGTTCTCGGATTTGGACGATCTTTTATGTGGTTTCGCCAATGATTTCTGGGCCGGTGAGAGTGCTGTCTGGGATTTGTCCCTTGACAAGCTGCATGTCGCCTACCTCGGCCCAGCACAGAGGAGATCTGCACTTACGACCATATAAGGCTTCAAACGGCGCAGCTTTATTACTGGTGTGGTAACTGTTGTTGTAGGAGAAGTCGACCAAGGGTAAATGGGTATCCCACGACTTTCCGAAATTGATAACACATGCTCTCAACATGTCTTCCAGGGTCTGGATATTTCTCTCACTCTGCCCGTCTGTCAAAGGATGATAAGCCGTACTTATGTCCAGCGTAGTTCCAAGAGCCTTCTGCAGTGACTGCCAGAATCTCGAAGTGAACCTGCTATCTCGATCGGAGATAATGGATACAGGTACACCGTGCAATCAGACTATCTCTTGGATGTAGATTCGTGTAAGTCTCTCCATTTTGAAGGTTTCCTTGACAGGCAGGAACTGAGCGGATTTAGTCAGTCGATCGACTATCACCCAGATGGCGTCGTACCTACTCGGAGATTTAGGTAATTTGGTGATGAAATCCATGGTAATCCTCTCCCACTTCCATTTGGGAATTTCCGGCTATTGGAGCAGACCTGAGGGCTTCTGATATTCGATTTTCACTTTGGCCCAAGTCGGACACTTGCCCACAAATGTAGCGATCTCCGCTTTCATGTTTGGCCACCAATATAGTTTCTTGAGATCGAGGTACATCTTATCTGAACCTGGATGAATGGAGTATCTGGTCCTACGAGCTTCGTTCATGACGACTTCTCGGTAACCACCGAACTTTGGGGTCCAGATCCGGTCCATGAAATAATAGACTCCGTCTCACTTGATCTCTAGGTTCTTATCCATTCCTCTCAAGGCCTCATCCATGACGTTCTCTGGTTTTAGGGCTTCCCGCTGAGCCTCTCTGCTTTGCGCAGATAAGTGGGAATGGATAGTCATAGATGATGCTTTTGCACTACGACTTGTGTACTCTTTGCGACTAAGAGCATCCGCCACCACATTGGCTTTACCGGAATGATAGCGTATTTCGCACTCGTAATCGCTGAGTAGCTCAACCCAACACCGTTGTCTCATGTTCAGCTCCTTCTGGTCGAAGATATGCTACAGACTTTTATGGTTAGTGAAGATAGTGCACTTGGTTCCATAGAGATAATGTCTCCATATTTTCAGTGCGAAGACTACTGCTCCCAATTCTAAATCGTGTGTTGTGTAGTTGACTTCGTGTGCTTTCAGCTGTCTTGAGGCATAAGCAATGACTTTTCCCGTTGCATGAGCACACAGCCTAGGCCCTGGTTGGACGCATCACAGTAGACAACGAAATCCTCCGTCCCTTCGAGCAGAGACAAGATAGGTGGGCTGCACAGGGCCTGCTTCAACGTTTGGAACGCAATGTCTTGCTTTTCACTCCAACAGAAAGGTACACCTTTGTGAGTCAGAGTGGTTAAGGGTTTGGCAATTCTGGAGAAATTCTGGATAAATCTGCGATAGTAGCCAGCGAGACCCAAGAATTGACGGATTTCTGTGGGTGTCTTCGGTGCTGAACAGTTCTCTATCACTTTGATTTTGGAGGCGTCCATGTGTATACCTTCTTTTCTTACCACATGACCTAGGAAGGTTACTTTTCGAATCCATAATTCACATTTGGAGAATTTCGCGTACAAATTCTCCGTCCTTAAGGTTTCCAGCACCGATCTCAAGTGCTGTGGATGATCTTCCTCATTTCTGGAATAGACAAGTATATCATCGATGAATACGATGACGAACTTGTCCAGGAAAGGACGGCACACCCAATTCATCAGGTCCATGAATATCGCCGGTGCGTTGTTTAGACCAAAGGGCATTACTACAAATTCGTAGTGACCATACCGAGTCCGAAATGCTGTCTTAGGAACATCACTCTCATGGACTCGCAACTGATGGTACCCTGATCTTAGGTCTATTTTGGAAAAGTAGTTGGCTCCTTGAAGTTGATCGAAGAGGTCGTCGATTCGAGGAAGAGGATAACGGTTTTTGACAGTGAGCTTGTTTAGCTCCCGATAATTGATACACATCCGAAAGGATCCATCCTTCTTTTTTTCACGAACAATATCGGGGCTCCCCAGGGTGAGGAACTCGGTCTGATGAATCCTTTGCTGAGCAGCTCATTGAGCTGACTAGATAACTCCTGCATTTCTGCTGGTGCTAGGCGATATGGAGATTTAGCTACGGGAGTAGCTCCGGGGACTAAGTAGATACGAAACTCGACTTGGCGTTTAGGAGGGATTCCCGGAAGCTCCTCGGGAAAGACATCCGGAAAGTTGCAGACTTCGGGGATGCTCTCGAGGTCTTTAACTTCCTGTTTTTCGTTAACAACATGGGCTAGGAATGCATGACATTCCTTTCGTATAAGTTTTTGAGCTTTGATGCATGAGATGATACGGAGGTTTGAACTGAGTTTATCGCTGTAAATTATAAGAGTTTCATCCGGGGAAAGATTGAGACAGATAGCTTTTTCGTAACAAATAATATCAGCATGATTGGGGCTTAACCAATCCATGCTGATAATGACATCGAAGCTCTTTATGGAAACTGGCATAAGGTCGATAGGAAAAGAATGATCGTTTAGTGTAAGAGTGCAGCCTACATATATATCATTAGTGCTCTCTTTCTCACTGTTAGCCATTTCGACGGTAAATGTTTCGGTTAAGGGTTGAGGTTTATGTTTAAGAGAATGCTTGAATACATGACTAACAAAACTTCTTTCAGCACCATAATTGAAAAGAATGCATGCATAAGAGTTATCGAGGAGGAACGTACCCGTCACAACAGTAGGGTCAGCCACGGCCTCCTCTTGCCCCATAGATAGTACTCTCCCGGTGTTGCCAGTTGTTGTTGCCTTGGGGCAGTTTCTCTTATAGTGCCTGATTTCTCCACAACCATAACAGGCTTCACCGACGCCTGCTCCAGATGCCTGATCGGGTGATGGGACTGGTGCTTTGCAGCCTCGAGCCAGGTGGCCCTTCTTACCACAGTTGTTGCAGAGCATCTCACGACATGGAACAGGGATGCGGTGAAGATAACTGCACTTATTGTACCAAGGGAGGGTACCAATATACCTACTGGTAGGTGCTTGAGTAGCAGGAGCAGCGACATGGGTAGTAGCAGTGTGAACTACTACCGTTTGCTGTTTCTTTGAGGGCTCCTGCGAAGACTGACCTTTTCTCTGTTTCCAGAATTTTCTCGTCTCACCACTCCCCTTAGCCGGTTCGGGAGTGGCTGTCACTTCATCGAGATTGACTCCATGATCTATGAGGGTCTGCGCCAGACACTTAGCGCTGTCGAAGGTGCTTGGCCTAGCAGCCAAGACATTTCCTTTGGTCGGCTGGGTCAGCCCCCAAATGTATCTTTCAACCTTTTTGCTTTCCGGGGTGACCATCCCCGGGTAGAGAAGCGCTAGGTCTTCAAACCTAGATGTGTAAGCGGCAATGTCAGAACCCTTCATTTTTAGGTTCCAGAGTTCGTGCTCCAGTTTCTGCATTTCGCCCTGAGGTCAGTACTCAGCAAGCGTGAGCTCTTTCAAGCTCTCCCAACCCATAGCATTTGCTATTTGTAGGGTTAGAGACTTGACCCGGCCATTCCACCAGGTCAATGCTTTGTTGGTGAAAGTGCAAGCGGTGAATTTCACCTTGTTAGCTTCAGAACAAGAGCAGATTTCGAAGATGAACTCAATCTTTTCGGACCATCGAGTCAGGGCAATAACACCTCCAGTGCCGTCGAAGGATGTGGGTTTTGCGTTCATGAAGTCTTTATAGGAGCACTCCTTCAGGTGTCCTTGACCACCTTCCTAATTTTGGGGATGAGTACCACTTCCTTGCCCACTAGATCCGCCAGAATTAATCTGCGACATTGCGGCAGCCACAGCAGCAGTAACAGCTGCCTGGAACATAGCGGGATCAAACTGAGGGGGCGGTGGTGGTGGTGGAGTGTCATCGTTTCTTCTGATGGGTCTTTTTCGGGGAGGCATCTTGTTCTAGAAACAATCAGGAATAAGAGGATGGTAAGTCCTCAAGATATATGAAACAAAATATATCTCATCCTTATATTAAAGTGTTCTACCAAGCGATAAGCAAAGAAGGTTACTAATGCAAGTAAGTTATCACTAAGAAACAAATAGGTAGCAACACTAGGAATGAATTTCTACAATGTATTCGGCTCTGGCTAAAATACTCCTACAGTATTTTAAGTTGCATGTTTTGTTCTTTTGATACCTTGTTGAATGGATAGTGGGTAAGTTTTAGGCCTGTTGCAACGCCAAAGTCACTCCCAAGCACATGTTGGTCATGTCTCGAATGAATATAGTTGATCAGGCTATATTGACCCTAAGCATGATTACATAACTGCCCAGGTTTAACCGCAGTGTCCAACATCCAAATACTTTTGTTTTGTTCTACTCATGAGCTCGTTTCTGGTACGTAGGTATACTTGTATACTTTTTGCGAAAATACTTGTATTTTAAAAGTATACTTTTAGTTCAGAGCACTTCAGCCCCTTTTTGTGTTTATAGTTGTATACCATGTAAGGTTCGGTATACTTAGTTCACTATAAACAATAGGTCTGATACCAATCTGTCACACCCCGAAACCGATGGCGGAAACGTTCCGGGGCGGAGGACGGCATGTGTAGTATCACAACAGTTGTATCATAGTAAGCGAAGTAAACACAACCATTACATTATAATATGAGTATTTACATTGTTCAAAAACATGGTTTATACATACGGTATATGACAAAAGTAAAAGACGTGACTTCAGAATGTTCCGTCTTCTCCAAAAGTTGGCAAGAGTACCTATCTATTGATGCCCTGAGAATACAAGCAAATTCAAAAATATCAGCATAAAGCTGGTGAGTTCATAAGCGTTTAATTATGGTGAAAGAAATGTTTCTTTAATCCTTTGAAAAGTATTTCCCAAGAAAATCCTATATTTTCTTATGAAAGAAGTTCGATTATCCATTAGTTAAACAACCTGTTTACGAAAGATTTAGTTATCCCAGGAAAATCCTATATTTTCCTTAAAAGTTGATAGGTGGTTATCGATTTCTGAAATGAGGTGTACAAGTATCTACCATACTTGTATCGTTAGATGTAGTTTCCTTGAAAAACCCTGGTTATTCGCTGTGAGAAGTATTAGCCTGATTACATAAATAAAACTAATAAAATAGGTAGTTAACTTAGATCCTAAGGGCGTTACTGATGCCCTCTAGTAATCAAATCGGTTATTACTTTGAGGTTAGTTGACTTGTTTCATTATTACATAAGTAAATTTTCGCTACCTAAGTTGTGAGTTCCATAACCGTATTTAGACTGGATAAGGCACGTAACGGGGGCCAGTATCTTTTATGACTTTGTCACCCCTGAACCTAACGGTTCCACTGTAGCTAGCAGCGAGGGTGCGGGATAGTCAGTCCTATATAGATCTATACACAATAGTCACGCTCTCCCTCCAAGAGATTCTGGTTATAAGTCGTAGTCCTCCACTCACGAATCCGATGGAGTGTTACCAAGGACATGCCTCAAACTTAGCCTAACAAATTTACAAGTAATAGTACGAAAATCCTGCTTATGATTTGTATAAATCCTTTATAAAATATCACATTTTATGATAAGATTTACAAGTTCCTTGCTTTAGTTTTGAAAACTGTTTCTACGAGTTGATTTCTTAATCGATTGGTAAAACGGTTTTCTGAGTTGAAAGCATACTGAACATATAATTATTTTAAACAAAATAATATACTTGAGCACACAAGTTTCCTTGTACTTTTTCTTGTATTCCCCCCCCCCCCCCTGAAAACATGAAAAACTCAGAAGAAGCGTAGGGGTATGAACTCACAGTTTATCGTAGGATCCGAAAGCACAATTGGTTACGAGTGTTGAGTGTCAACCGATGTTTCGTACGCAAGTGGATCCTATTACCATGTGATAACACATATGTGTGTTACAATTAGGGTCTTTCATGACTAAACATGACGGGAAAATCATCCTAAAGACTTGGAAATGCTTGTCGGGACTCTATATGATTAAATAAGGGAGGTGTACGGCCATTCGAGTGGGTGTGCGGCCAGGGTGTGCGGCCAGGATGTGTGTGCGGTTGCACACAGGAGTGTGCGGCCGTACAGAGGGTTTGTGCGGCCGTACATAGGGGTGTGCGGCCGTACACTCCTCATTTGTGCCTGAAATGTCGATTTTGAGGTGTTCTTGTGCTAATACCATGTCCAACTACTAAATGGAGGCCAAACTCTTCACTGTGGAGAGTCTTTAAGGTGTGTGCGGCCACCTTATGAAGGTGTGCGGCCGTACACATTCAAAGAATGAAGAACACGAAGAACACTATGAGTTTTAGGCTTAGATTCAGATGTCTTACCAATATAACAAGCAGAATTATGAAGTAGCTCACGTTTTTGAGGCCTTTTGAGTTTTATTGGATGAAGTTTTTAGAGAGAGAAAGTAGTGAGAGAAAGTAGAGTGCAGCCAAAGGAGAGAAATGAAAGGGGTTCTCCTTATGTATATAAGGGGGAGTGTGCGGCTGGAGGGTGGGTGTGCATGTGTGCGGCCGTACACACCTCTCATGAGGGTGTATGGCCTGATTTTGTCTCTATACGACTTGTTGACTCATTTCTAATCTCATTCCCGACTGTACTCAATCTTAGAACACTTAAACTAACTCTTAAACGGTGTTAAAAGATGATAAAATCGAGTTTAATATTGATATACAGATCAATTGCACATGATAAAAGTTTCGGGTTGTCACAGTATTCTTATACTAATAATAAGGATTGGGGATTGTGAAATGAGTTTCATTGGAAAAGTTTTTCAATTGATCTATTTCACAAAGGATGGACCATAGGAAACCAAAGTGTGCATGTTTGGAGCATGGGACAATTGTGGTTATAATTCGAGTAATAAAGTTGATTTTCCGAAACATTAAACAATGAATAATGAGTAATCAATATGGTGACTAAATAAAAGATGTTTTATTTATACTCAAGAGTTTGGGGCCATATAGGATTGAGTATTATTGTTGTGTTTCACTTTGCATGTTTTGACTTCCAGAATAACTGAGTTATTCGAACCTCCACAGTCGGTCATACGTTGGAAGTAGGTATGAAGCAAGACTATCATGAATTTGTCTGTAGATTGTCTAAAGTGTTTAGACATAGCACAAGTTTGCTGCAGAGTTCATGAGTGCTTTGATAAGATTAAAGTATTGGATGAAACCCACGCTCACTTGAATCACTTCATGGATTTATCACGGGTGATTAGTGAGACGATAACATTGTATATTCTTGAAACCGAGACGTGTGAGTTGTTATTTGCTGGTCGGTTGCACATTGATGATAAGTAAACGCACCAGTAACTTGGTGTTATAAAACTTATTGTTGTGTGTGATTCAATTAGTAGGGGCAAGCAAGCATTTGAGTCGAAGTTTATCCATTCCTTTTACCCAAAGTGGGACAAAAGCGATATTTGTGGGCCCCTCGATGATTTAGTGATGACACCCTAAGCGCTTGGCCAAGCCGTGACTAAGTTGATGTGTTCAATTATAGTCTGTTGTCAGTCATCATAAATCGAAAGTCGGGAAACAATACATAGACTGAGAGAATGATTTAAATCCATGTCTCATGTCTATACGATATATTGTAGAATGGAGGAATATATGATCCCTTATCTAAAGGATACGCGTATCTGATAAGATCAGAGTTGACAACGGCTTTTGAAAGCTACGATTGTTGATCAGGTTCTGAAGTTATGCAAAATAGTTATTAGACTTATCCAAGTGGGAGACTGTTGGATTAGTGCCTAAGTCCATAACTATTTTGGTATGTACTTGACCCGATTATGAGCATGGTCCTTTTGGGTTGCCTTCACCATAGCAATATGTAGGATGAATTAAGGAGAGAAAGGTTTGATTATGATTTATTAATATATTATGAGAATAATATATTAAAGGAGAAATCATATTGTTTAATTAATATTAGTCAAGAATTAATTAAGAATTAATTTTGTGACTAAAAGAGATTAATTAAACTTAGGGGACTGGAGTTGTAATTATAAGATAATTGCAATTGGGCTATGGATCACCTAATAATATATAGGTTGGACGAATTCTATGGGAAGCCCATAAGGAATTCGTCCAAGGGATATGTTAAAGGATTCCATGGGCTGCTTAGGGCCTAAGCAGTCAGATTAGGGTTTCCTAGTTGCAAACCCTAATAGCCTACATGTATATAAAGGACCCCTATGCCCCAAAAACATGAACAAGTGTTCCTTTAGGGTTTCCAGCCGTTTTGGTGCCTCCCTTCTCTTCTCTCCTTCATCCAATTGCTTAGTGGTGTTTGTGACTCCATTAGAGGTGTAACACTTGAGGCACTAAGCTTTCTGAATCCAATCAAAGCAAGGAATTGATTGTTATTACTATATAACAATCAAAGGTAATTACTAAACCCTTATTTCAGTTCTTATATGATAGATCTAGGGTTTATAGCTTTGGATATTCAATTGCATGTTTATTAGACAAACTAGATCCAAAAGCTATTAGGGTTTGCATGTACACTATAGGAATGATGTATTGCTTGAAACCCATAAGTTGCAGGTATAAATACAAGTCCAAACACTCAATATGCATGAATTATGGGATATTATACAAGTTCCCTTTTCCTTGGACGCATACAGCTACACCTGGTGGGCTCCCTTCCTCGGCTACAACTACTCTCGCTAACTATCCTTCTGCTCTAGCCCAAACAACTCAGTCGGCCCAGTCATCCCACTTCTTGGCGCACTAGTAGTCCTTAACGCCGATCCATCAGCATACTATCCTTTATGTGTAGCCCATTCAACTTTAATTCGGGCCCAATTCTGTCGGGCTCCATTAATAGCCCTTTGGTCATTTTTCAGCTCAAGGCTCGGTTCAACAATCTTCTCCACAACCCACAGATCTCGCCTCGGTGTTTCAATCCATGTCCATTCAATATCCTTCGGTTAATCAATATTATATGGACAAGAGTGCAAGCTCACACATGAACTTTAATCAAGGTAATATGCTTTCTCATACACCGTGTACTTCTAATGGTGCCATTATTCCGATATATCACATTTTTCAAGATTTTCTCCACTTTTCTAATAAAAAATTCTCTCTTAAAAATGCTCTTGTATCAAATCAAATGATTAAAAACTTAGTTTATGTTTGTCGCTTTACTACTGATAATTGGGTTTTTGTTTTATTTGACTTGTTAGGACTTGTTGTAAAGGATATTGATTCTACTGCTCTTCTTCAGCGACATGATAGCGTTGGTGATTTGTACCCATGCACTCCTTCTTCTTTTCTGTCTACTACAGATAAAGCTTTCACGGTCGTGTCTCTTCCCACTTGTCATCGACATCTAGGACGCCCTGGATAATATATTCTCTAATTTTTGAAGTCTCCTCGATTTATTTTTAAAAGTACTAATGAAGCTCCACTTTGCCATGCTTTTCAACTTGGAAAACATTCTTGTTTATCTTTTACTTAAATATAGTTCTAAAACTACTCGTGTGTTTTAGCTTATCCATTAATACTTATGGTCATTTACCGTCACTAGTTTGAGTGGTTTTAAATACTATATATTCTTTATTGAAAAAGTTTCACATTTTTGTGGGTTTCCCTCTTCGTGCTAAATCTAAGGTTTATTATGTTTTTCGCAACTTCAGAATGTATGTCAAAAATAAATTCAAAACTGATATATAATCTTATCGGTGTGATAGCGGATGTTAGTTCAGTAACCACATTCTTATTATGTATCTTAAATCTAATGGTATCACCATTCGTTTCTCTTGGCCCTACGCATCTCAACAAGATGGGAAAGTCGAACGCTCCGTTCACACTATCAACAATATTGTTTGCACATCTCTTTTTCAAGCCTCTCTAGCTCCCAAATTTTGGACAGAACTGCTTCTTACAATTGTTCATACTATCAGTATTCTCCCCACTATCACTCTCGCCTTTAAGACACCCTTTGAAGTTCTATTTAGTTTTATTTTTCTGAAATATGATCACCTTCGTGTCTCTGACTTTCTTTGTTACCCTAACATATCTTCTACTTCTCCTCATAAACTCTCACCTAGATCCACTACTTACGTTTATCTTGATCCCGCTTTTGATCATAAGGGATATAAATCTCTCGATCTTGTTACGCATCACGTCATCATCTCCCGTCATATCATATTTGATGAAGATCACTTCCATTATAGAGTTTTCGACCCCAACCTTTCTGATTCTGACTATGATCAGTTTACTCCTGATGACGATCCTTCACCTACTCTTCGGACTCATTCGGTTTCTCCTCCTACCGAACAAGTGGTTACTACCACTCCTTTTCCTTCCATCTACCTCCATCTCCCCCTCCCCCACCCCTCCTCCTCCTCTTATTGGTCATCACATGCCTACCCACTCTCAGACCGATTTACTTAAACCATGTACCATTTTTAACCTCTTCACTACTTTCGATATCTCTCATATTCCTCAACCCACTACTCAGGATATGAGTGATACAAATTGGAAGTCAGCTATGGATGTGGAAATGTCAGCTCTCATGGGATCTTGTTCCCCGTCCCCCCACTAGCACCATTGTAGGTCGTCGATGACTTTACCGTTATAAATTTGATTCTCATGGAAACCTCGATTGCTATAAATATTGTTCTCAGTATTGTTGTCCGTCTTCAATGTCCATTCATCACCTTGATGTAAAAAAATGTTGGATTTGGTGTCTAAGCCCATAACTATAACTGGTATGTACTTGACCCGATTGTAAAATGGTCCTTTTGGGTTGCCTTCACCAGTGCAATTTGATAGGATGGACTTTTGAGACTAAGGTTATTTATGGTTTATTAATATATTACAAGTATAATATATTAATATGAAATTATTTAGTTAGTATTGATGAAGAATTAATTTGGAATTAATTTTATGGTCAAAAGAGACTAATTAAGTATATGGGGATTGATTATGTAAATCAATGATTCTTGTAGTGTGGGCCAATGATCCATAATTATGTAGATGGGCTAAACTAATCCATGGATAGTCCATGGAGGTTAAATCCATGGAGCATGAGAATGTGGAAAGTCATGGGTCATTAGGGTTTACAAAGTGTAACCCTACCATGTGCAACACTATAAATAGAACCCTCATGAACCAAAATCGGTTACACCTTCTCTTTGAGATAAGTAGCTTATTATCGTAAGTCACCTTTTGCATATTGGTGTTTGTGAACCATTAGAGGCATCACACTTGGGGTGCTCAAGCTTTCCAACGTCAAGAACTACAAGTCCTTCTAAAATGTATGTCATCTATCTAGATGTATTGTTCATTTGGCAATTTGTATGCTAGTTTGGAAAATGCTTTGGAAAAATTGAAAATATGCATGTATAATAGAGAAAAAATAGATCCAAAGAATTTAGGGTTGCATGTGCACCATAGTAGTGTTATAGCGCTCAAAACCCAATAGTGGTATCACAGCCTAGGATTGTGTTTCTATTATATTTTATGTTTACTAGTTTTACAAAGCTGAAAAAGTCAAAATTTTAGCCTCTGACTAGTGAACTTGCCGAGTCAATGAACTGACTCGATGAGTCCACTCAGTAACAGAGCAACTCGCTGAGTCCAGTTCATACACTCGACGAGTTGTAGGCTTTGTTTGCATAATTTCGAGTTTCTTGGCCTGGTTTGGATTGGGAACACTACCACAAACTGTTTTGGATCATTTGACATGTTTTTTATGATATGGTAGTGCTTGTACTCATCAAACTACAAGATAATTGTCAAAGTTTTAAAATAATTGTTGTTTTTATATGATAAACAAAATTGCCTTCAAATTGTTGACTAGAAATTATCTTGATTATGAGTTTAGTTACATCATAGATTATGTGATAATTTTAGTTGTTAGAAAAAATGATCTAAATGAATTTTAATGACCTCCATAACTTGTACTCAAGTTATGGAAAATGAAAGGTCTCATACATTAAAATCCAATTAAACTCATAAGTTATGAATGTGAAGAATTTTGACAAGTTTCAAAACTTGCCCTAAAGTTTTGGAATTTATAAATTCTCCCTCATTAAAAGTATAATGATTAAAAATAAAGTAACTAAAATTTTATTAAAATTCCCAATCTTAGTTACTTTAGCAAAATGTGAAAATGATGCTAATCCATGAAATTGCACTTTGTACCTTGTTAAGTCGTTAGTGGAGCGTGTGTGGTTAACCGACACACTAATCTGGGACTGACAATGGGTGGCAAAGGGTAGCTTGATGTTAATCATAGATCAATGGAGCGTATGTGGTTAACCGACACATTGATTAGGTGATTTATGACAATGGGTGTATCAAGCTAATTTGCATGGTCATTCACACCTTGTTTGTGATCCTCAGCATCCCAGTCACAAACTTCATGGCACAATCGAGATTTAAACAAGCCATTGAAAAGTTCAATGAATCTCAAAGGATCTAGGAATTCAATCCAATTAAAACTTAATAATCTATTTCCTTTTTCATGGTGGAAATTGGTAAATCGTCATTTACCTACCTTCAAATATTTTACAATTGGATTACGGCATCCCTTTTCGCAATTGTAAAAATATTATGTTGGGTCCTAGCCTTAATATTTCATTTGGGTGTAATATTAAGGATTATCATCTATTCTAAACTTTGTTCTTCTTCTTTTTATAGATGTCTATCCCAAACAATGCTTCCAACCAATCCATTCAGGCTCTTTCTCCCTCATGAACCTATGTGGGAGGGTCATTTTCGATGGCTCGTACTTCAATGAATGGATTCGAAACATCAGAATGGCTATTCGCTTTGAGGACAAAGAATATGTCCTAGATAAAGAGCTCAAAGAGATTGATGTCACCACTTCTACTCCCGAACAAATCACTGAACACACAACTCATCAGAGGGATGCGACAAACGTGCCGTGTCTAATGATTGCTACCATGACTGATGAGCTGCAAAAGTCCTATGAGGACTACTATCCTTTAGAAATGTATCAAGATTTGATGGAAAGATACCATCAAAGTGCTCGGCAGGAGAGGTATAAGATCATTGCCTCCATGATCACAACCAAAATAAAGGATGGTGAACCCATCACGACCCACTAGCAAAATATGCAGAGATTTGTTGACCGCTTGCTAAAATTTAATGTCAATTTTGATGAAGAGTTGGCCATAGATATTATTCTACACTCTTTATCTTATTGTTATGATCAGTTTCTTATGAACTATCATATGAACAAGGAGGAGGTCACTCTTATCAAGCTTCATTGCCTTCTTAGGACTGCAGAAAGCAACGTGAAAGGCAAGTCGGTTGTGTCTACTCCTACTACTACTACTTCCGCCCCTGTTTTAGCAATTGGACATGGGAAGGGAAAGAAGAGGAAGGCTCCCTACAAGAGACGCAAGGAAAGTCTCTTCATCGATCATGTTCAAGTGGAACCAATGTTGGTTCTGCTATTCCCTCTTCCAATCCGAAGGAAGCAGAGTGCTTCCACTGTCATGAAAACGGGCACTGGAAATGAAGCTACCCCAAGTACTTGGAGGACATAACGGATGGCAAGATCAAGCCCTCCTTTGCAGGTATTTGCACTATTCAATCTAATAACTCATTACATGCTAATTCTTGGGTCCTTGATACAGGTTGTGGTATTCACATTTGTTCTGATTTGCAGGGACTAAAAAGAAGTATGGGTATGGAGCACGGGAAGATAAATTTAATCATGGGAAATAGTAAAGTGTCGCCAGGGACCAAGATTGGAGTTTATTATTTATTTCTTAGTAATTGTTTGAATTTATATTTGAATAATTGTTGTTACTCGGCCGATATGGCGAGAAATGTTATTTCCTTTCACAGTTTGTATAAACAAGGTTTTACCTTTTCCTTTAATAATGAAAATGGTGGTATTTATGCTTATTGTAACTGTTGGATTAGTGTCTAAGTCCATAAATGTATTTGGTATTTAGTTGACCTGGTTGTAGCATGGTCCTTTTGGGTTGCCTTCACCAAAGCAACTTGACAGGGTGATTTATGGAGAGAGGATAATATGGTTTATTAATATATTATAAGAATAATATATTAAAAGAGAAATCATATTGTTTAATTAATATTAATCAAGAATTAATTAAGAAATTAATTTTGTGATCAAAGGAGATTAATTGAACTTAGGGGACTGGAATTGCAATCATAAGATAATTGATTTTGGGCTATGGATCCTTATGGATATAAGGGGGACGAAATTAGGGTGGAAGCCCACCTTGAAGTCGTCCAAGCCTTATTCCAGAAGGTTCCTTGGACTGCTTATGGCCTACGCTATCCAATTAGGGTTTTGGCTAAAACCCTAGCAGCTTAAGTATATAAGGATCCCTAGGGCTACAAAAATCGGCTACCAGAAACCCTAAGAAGTTCTTATAGCCGAAATTGTGCCTCCATTCCCTCTCTTCTAGATCATCTTCTTGCCTTGGTGTTTGTAAGCCATTAGAGGTGTTACACTTGTGATACTAGGCCCTCAGAGCATGAAGATTCTTGCAACAATCAAAAGGTAAACATCTAAACTTGTTTTATATGTTATTTCGATCTTGATATGATAGATCTAGGGTTTGTAAGCTTTGGATAAATTTGCATGTACAATAGAGAAACCTAGATCCAAAGCTTTAGGGTTTTGCATGTACACATAGGAATGTTCTTTTGCTCAAAACCCATCAGTGGTATCAGAGCCTTGCTTGGTTTCGATTGTATTTGATGCATTGCATGTTTGTTCATTGCTTAAAATAGATTTTCTTGCCTTCTGCCTGACAGACTCGTCGAGTCCCAAAGTGAACTCGACAAATGAGATGAACTCAGCGAGTTCTATAAGGGACTCGGCAAGTCGGGGAGTCAGACAGAGGGAATTTCGAGATTTTTGCTTATTTTGACTTGGGATAATTACCATAATTGTTTTTAATTAATAAAATCCGAATTTTATTGATTCTATGTGATTATCTTTGTCAAAATAAAATATACTTATCAATTAATCAGATAATTATTGCCTTATTTGATAAATCTTTATTATTTGAATTATTTGATCAATTATCTTACATGAAATTGGATTAGGTCAAAATTAGATAATCACCAATTAATTGTTTAATTATATTATTTTAATTTTTATCTAGATAGTTTTGAAATGTTTCAAAACTTGCCCTCAAGTTTTGGAATTTAAATTTTTGATTAAAAGTTTAATTTTGAAATATTTAAATTCTAAACCCTAGACTTTTACAAGTTTAAAATTCACCCCTACACTATTATAATATTATAAGAATAATTGTAATATATGTATAAGATAAATGGTAGTCTTACCGTTAGTAGGCCTCATTCACAAAGCCGATCTATAAGGGGGTATATGGTTGCTGCCTATAAAATGGCAGTTTAATGGTATCCACTCTCACCCACCGCTTCCTTGTTTGGTGGAGGATCGTTAGCCGAACGGGTAGGATAGGGTAACTAATTCCTCATTATAATTATAATGAAAATATAAAGTAACTAAATGCTTTTTATAAAACTCACAATCTTAGTTACTTTAGGAAAAATGTGAAAATGATGCTACTCCATGAAATTACACTTTGTACCCTTGCCAAGACGTTAGTGGAGCGTGTATTGTTAACCGGCACACTAATTTGGGTCTAGAAAAGGTGGCAAAGGGTGACTCGATGTTTGTCATAGATCAATGGAGTGTGTGTGGCTAACCGGCACATTGATTAGGTGACTGTAACATCAAGGGAAACATGTACATTTGCATGGTTATTCACACCTTGTTTGTGATCCTCGGTATCCCAGTCACAAACTTGAAGGGCATATCCAGATTTAAACATTCCATTGAAAAGTTCAATGAATCTCAAAAGATCTAGGAGTTTTCAATACATTTAAAACTTAATTTTTCTTTTGTTTTTCATGCTGGAAATTAGTAATCGTCATTCACTTACCTTCAAATTATCTATTGTTTAGATTACGACATCCCTCTTCTAAATTGCAAATAATGTTGTTAGATCCTAGCCCTAATTTCTCATTTGGGTGTTTAATTGGGGATTCTTGTCTAATCAAACTTTGTCTCTTTTCTTTTTTGATCTCTAACTTGAACAACAACAACGCTTCCGACTTAACCTCTTTAGGCTCGTTCTCACTCATGAATTTGTGTGGGTGGGTGATTTTCGATGGGACCAATTTCAATGATTGGATCCTCAATATTCGAATGGTTACTTGCTACGAGGACAAGGAGTATGTCCTCAACAAAGAACTGAAGGAGGTAAATTTCAACACTGCTACTCCCGAGGAGAACGCTGCCATTGAGGCCCACGAGCGCGATGCTACGAAAGTCCATTGCATCATGCTCACGACTATGACTGTCGAACTCCAAAAGTCCTACAAGGACTTCTACCCGTGTGAGATGCATCAGGATTTACTGGACAGGTAGCACCAAAGTGCCAGGCAGGAGAGGTACGAGATCATCACTTCGATGATCACTTCCAAAATAAGGGACGGAGAGTCTGTCAATGCTCACATGCAGAAAATGCAGAGATATGCTGACCGCCTGCTGAAGCTAAATGTTAACTTTGATGAAGAGCTGGCGATTGATATTATTCTTCATTCCCTGCCTCCTTGCTACAACCAGTTCCGCATTACCTACCACGTGAACAAAGAGGAGGTCACGTTGAGCAAGCTTCAAGGCCTGTTTAGGACTGCTGAGAGCAACCTCAAGGACAAATCCGTTGCATCAACTCCTACTGTCGCTGCCCCCGTCTTGGCTGTTGGGAAGGAGAAGGGTAAGAAGAGGAAGGCTCCTTCCAAGAGCCGCCACAAGGGAAAGTCCCATGATGGCACCTCTGCTAGTGGAACCAAGGCTGGTTCCACTGCACCCTCCTCCAACCCGAAGGATGCAGAGTGCTTCCACTGCCATGACCAAGGGCATTGGAAACGAAGCTACCCGAAGTATCTACAGGACATCAAGGATGGAAAGATAAAACCATCCTACGCAGGTACTTATACTAATCAATCTGATAACTAATCGCATACTATTTCTTGGGTTCTTGATACAGGATGTGGTTTTCACATTTGTTATGATTTGCAGAGCCTCAGAAGAAATTGGGATGTGGAGCATGGAAAGATAAACCTGGTCATGGAAAACAGAATATCGTCGCATGTCACCAAGATTGGAGTTTACTGTTTAATGCTTAGTATTGGGTTAGGACTAGAGTTGAATAATTGTTACTATTCGCCAGAAATGGCTAGAAACATAATTTCTTTTCATGATTTATTTAAACAAGGATTTAGATTTTCGTTTGATAATGAAAAGGGTTCTATTAATTCTTTTCTTAATGGTGTTTTCTACTTTGAAGCATTGCCTTGTAATGGAATAAATGAAACTGTGATGGTTGTAGACAATTTAGGAAATGATGTGTTGTATATCGATTCTTCCAATGATTTGGATAAAGCATGCTTGTGGCATTGTCGTCTTGGACATGTCAACAAGAAACGCATAGCCCAACTGCAAAAGGATGGAGTGTTGGAGTCATTCGACCTTAGGGACGATGACGTGTGCGAGTCTTGTTTTGCAAAGATGATAGAGTCACCCTTCAGTGGCTCTTGTAAAAGGGGTGGGGGTTTATTGGATCTCATACACACCGATGTGTGTGGGCCCTTTATATCCACCATAAGGGATGCAAGCCGCTTCTATGTGACTTTCACCGTTGATTATAACAGATATGGGTATATCTACTTAATCAGGCACAAGTCAGAAACCTTTGAAAAGTTCAAAGAGTTTAAGCAGGAAGTGGAGAATCAGCTGGGCAGGAAAATCAAGATGCTTCGATCCGATCAAGGTGGAGAGTACCTTAGTCGTGAATTCTATGACTACCTCAAGGAATGCGGAATAGTTTCACATTTGACGCCACCTAGGACACCGCGGTTGAATGGTGTAGCTGAGAGGCGTAATCGAACCTTGCTTGACATGGTTCGTTCCATGATGAGTCGTGCTTCGCTACCTATCTCATTCTGGGGGTATGCCTTAGAGACTGCCGCACATATCCTTAACCTATTTCCTACGAAGAAGGTTGCCAAAACACCTCATGAGATGTGGACAGGGAACGCTCCCTCGTTGGCACATATCAATGTTTGGGGTTGCGAGGCTTTCTTAAGACGAGAGACTCACGACAAGCTCGAACCTTGTAGTGAGCGGTGTATTTTCATCGGCTACCCTCAGAAGTCCTTTGGACATCTCTTCTATAGACCGAGTGACAATTTTGTCTTCATTGCGAGGAGAGGGGTTTTCCGAGAGAGAGAACTCATATGCCAAGGAGACAGTGGGAGGCAAATCGATCTTGAAGAGCTTCAAGAATCGAACGATGAAGGAACCTCTAATACTGGCACTCAACCTGAGGAGGAAACTCCTGTTGAACCGATTGACGAGTCCTTACCTCTTAGACATTCCAGTATAGTTAGTGTTCCACCTGTGTTGTATGGTTTTCATATAACAAGTGAGGGTGATACGTTTATTAGTGATAGCACACTAGTATATTTGGACAAACCTAACAACTACAAGGAAGCCATGGCAGGCCTGGAGTCTGCAAAATGGAAAGAGGCTATGGATAGCGAGATTCAGTCCATGTATGACAACCAAGTTTGGAATTTTGTTGACAATGTGTCAGGTCATAAGACGGTCGGGTGCAAGTGGATCTTCAAGAAGAAGACCAACATGGATGGGAAAGTGAACACTTATAAACCTCGATTGGTTGCGAAGGGCTTTCCTCAAACTCCCGGAGTTGACTATGATGAAACCTTCTCACCGGTTGCGAAGATAAAGTCTATTAGGGTGATGCTAGCCATTGTTGCATTTCATGACTATGAAATATGGCAGATAGATGTCAAAACCGCTTTCCTCAGTGGGAAGTTGGACGAGGATGTTTACATGAGTCAGCCAAAGGGTTTTGTTGATACAAAACATCCTAACAGAGTGTGTAAGCTTGGGAAATCCATTAATAGTTTGAAACAAGCATCTCGCAGATGGAATCTTTGTTTTTACGAGAAAGTCAAATAGTTTGGCTTCTTGCCAAGCGAGGATAAGTCATGTGTATATGTCAAAGCCAGTGGGAGTATAGTTAGCTTCCTTGTATTGTATGTCGATGACATACTACTCATAGGAAACGACATCCCGACTCTACAGGAGGTAAAGTCCTGGCTTGGGAAGTGATTCTTTATGAAGGACCTCAGAGAGGCTGCCTATATTCTGGGAATAAGGATAGTGAGAAACAGGAGTAAAAGACTGATAGGACTTAGTCAAAATACTTACTTGGACAATGTACTAAAGTGTTTTAGTATGGAGAATTCCAAGAAAGGGGAGTTACCAATCCAAAGCAATACCATGTTGAGTAAGACTCAAAGTCCGAGTACCGAGACCGAGATAGCAGAAATGAGTCGAGTACCTTACGTTTCTACAGTTGGCTCGATCATGTATGCTATGAATTGTACTCGCCCTGATGTGGCCTTCGCTTTGAGCATGGTCAGCAGATATCAAAGGAATCCTTGTAGTGCACATTGGACCGCAGTCAAGAACATTCTTAAGTACCTTCGGAGGACCAAGGAATGGTTTCTAGTACTCGGTGCGACTGATGACTTAAGCGTGCGAGGGTATAGTGACGCCAGCTTTCAGACATACTGAGATAATTATCGATCTCAGTCAGGTTGGGTATTTACCCTAAATGGAGGAGAAGGGACTTGGAAAAGTTCCAAACAAAAGACCGTAGCTGATTCAACATGTGAATCAGAGTACATAGCAGCGAGTGAAGTGTCAAAGGAGGAGAGATGGTTGAAGAACTTCATCGGAGACCTTGGAGTTGTGCCAGCCATAAAAGAGCCTATGTAGATTTTTTGCGATAATGAAGGAGCGGTTGCCTTGACCAAGGAACCGAGGGATCATGGCAGATCTCGACATATCGACAGGAAATATCACTTTATTAGAGATCGGTTAGAAGAGGGACTCCTCGTAGTGAAGAAGGTATCATGAGAGGATAACCCTGCTCAGTCCCTTCATAAGGGGATCTGCTGTCTTGTGTATTAGACATAGAAAAGGTTTGATGCAACGTTCATGAGTGCTTATGAAATAAGACTTGAGCATTAGATTAAACCCACGCTTGCTGGCATCACTTCATGGAATTTATCACGAGTGATCGCAAGACGATAATATCATATAGTCTTTAAACCTAGATATATGATTTATTGTTTGCAAGTTGGTTATGCATTGATAATGCGTAAACGCATCAGTAACTTGATGTTATAAAACACATTGTTGTGCATGATTTGATGAGTGAATAGTAAATGCATATAAGTCGAAGTTTATCTGTTCCTTTTATCCTAAGAAGGTAAAAGCGATATATGGGCCCCTCGATGATTTGGTTTGACTTATGTGCCGGGCCCGGTCAGGATTGAATTGATGTGTTCAATTAAGTTATATATCAGATGAATCAGAGATCGAGAAACAAACTGCTGGACAATAAGTATGACTATGTTCCATGTATTTGTCCACACGATATCTTGAGAACGGAGGACTATACGATCCGTTGTCTAAAGGACGAGTCAGAGTTCGACAACAGCTTTTGAGAGCTACAATTGCTAATCGGATCCTGAAGTCGTACTTGCATTTATAGTTATTAGACTTATCCAAGTGGGAGACTGTTGGATTAGTGTCTAAGTCCATAACTATATTTGGTATGTACTTGACCTGGTTGTAGCATGGTCCTTTTGGGTTGCCTTCACTAAAGCAACTTGACAGGATGATTTATGGAGAGAGAGGATATTATGGTTTACTAATAAATTATAAGAATAATATATGAAAAGAGAAATCATATTCTTAATTAATATTGATCAAGAATTAATTAAGAAATTAATTTTGTGATCAAAGGAGATTAATTGAACTTAGGGGACTGGAATTGCAATTATAAGATAATTGATTTTGGGCTATGGATCCTTATGGATATAAGCGGGGACGAAATTAGGCTGGAAGCGAACCTTGAAGTCGTCCAAGCCTTATTCCAGAAGGTTCCTTGGACTGCTTAATGCCTAAGCTATCCAATTAGGGTTTTGGCTGAAACCCTAGCAGCTCAAGTATATAAGGATCCCTAGGGCTATAGAAATCGGCTACCAGAAACCCTAAGAAGT
This sequence comes from Lactuca virosa, assembly GCF_052849685.1. Taxonomy (NCBI): domain Eukaryota; kingdom Viridiplantae; phylum Streptophyta; class Magnoliopsida; order Asterales; family Asteraceae; genus Lactuca; species Lactuca virosa. The sequence continues at coordinate 146,677,076 of NC_136432.1, read as the reverse complement.
TCTTAGAGCCGACATTTTGCCTCCATTCCCTCTCTTCTAGATCATCTTCTTGCCTTGGTGTTTTTAAGCCATTAGAGGTATTACACTTGTGATACTAGGCCCTCAAAGCTTAAGGATTCTTGCAACAATCAAAAGGTAAACATCTAAACCTGTTTTATATGTTATTTTGATTTTGATATGATAGATGTAGGCTTTGTAAGCTTTGGATAAATTTGCAGGTACAATAGAGAAACCTAGATCCAAAGATTTAGGGTTTTGCATGTGCACATAGGAATGTTCTTTTGCTCAAAACCCATCAGTAATGGTGTATATTATTTTGAAGCATTACCTTGCAATGGTATATATGAAACTGTGATGGTTGTAGATAACTTAGGAAATAATGTGTTGAATATTGATTCTTCCAATGAATTGGATAAGGCATGTTTGTGGCATTGTCGTCTTGTACATGTCAGCAAGAAGCGCATAGGCCAACTCCAAAAGAATGGAGTTTTGGAGTCATTCGACTTAAATTCTGATGACACTTGCGAATATTGTTTACTTGGAAAGATGACCAAGTCACCCTTCACTGGTACTTGTGAAAGGGGTGAAGGTCTGTCGGATCTCATACACACTGATGTGTGTGGACCATTCAAAACCGCCACAAGGGATGCTAACCGCTTCTATGTGACTTTTACTGATGATTACAGTAGATATGGCTATGTCTACTTAATCAAGCATAAGTAAGAAACCTTTGAAAAGTTCAAAGAGTTTAAACAAGAAGTGGAGAATCAATTGGGCAGGAAGATAAAGATGTTGTGATCCAATCGAGGAGGAGAGTATCTTAGTATCGAGTTCCTAGACTATCTTAAGGAATGTGGAATTTTTTCACAATTCAAGCCACCTAGGACACCACAGCTTAATGGTGTGGCTGAGAGGCGCAATAGAACCTTGCTATAGATGGTTAGTTCCATGATGATTCGAGCTTCGTTACCTATCTCATTCTGGGGGTATGCCTTAGAGACTGCCGCCCATATCCTTAATCTAGTCCCTACCAAAAAGGTTTCCAAAGCACCTCACGATATGTGGACAGGGAAAGTTCCCACATTAGACCACATCAAAGTTTGGGGTTGCGAGGCTTTTGTGAGAAAAGAAACTCATGACAAGCTCGAACCTCGTAGTGAGCGACGTATTTTCATCGGCTACCTATAGAAATCCTTTGGATATCTCTTCTATAGACCGAGTGACAATGTTGTCTTCGTTACAAGGAGAGGAGTCTTTCACGAGAGAGAACTCATAGGCCAAGGAAACAGTGGGAGGCAAATTGACCTTGAAGAGCTTTAAGAGTCAAGTGGTGAAGGAACCTCAAACACTAGCAAACAACCTGAGGAGGAAACTCCGGTTGATCCAATTGACGAGTCCTTAACTCTGAGGCGTTCCAGTAGAGTTAGAAATACACCTGAGTTTTATGGTTTCCATATTACTACTAAAGCTGATACATTTATCAGTGATAGCACACTGGTAAATTTGGATGAACCAAACAACTACAAAGAAGCCATGGCAGGCCCCGGGTCTGAAAAATGGAAAGCGGCTGTGGATAGCGAGATTCAATCCATGTATGACAATAAAGTTTGGAACTTGGATGATAATGTACCGGGTTGTAAGACAGTCAGGTGCAAATGGATCTTCAAGAAGAAGACCAACATGGATGGGAAAGTACACACATATAAAGCACGACTGGTTGCGAAGGGCTTTACTCAAATTCTGGGAGTTGACTATGATGAGACCTTCTCACCAGTAGCGAAGATTAAATCTATAAGGGTTTGCTAGCCATAGTTGCATTTAAAGACTATGAAATATGGAAAATGGATGTCAAACCGCTTTCGTTAATGGAAAGTTGGCTGAAGATGTTTACATGAGTCAGCCAGAGGGTTTTGTCAATGCAAAGTACCCTAATAGAGTGTGTAAGATTGAGAAATCCATTTATGGTTTAAAACAAGTATCTCGCATATGGAATCATTGTTTTGATGAGAAAGTCAAAGAGTTTGGATTTTCGAGAAGCGAGGATGAGTCCTGTGTATATGTCAAAGTTAGTATGAGTATAGTGAGCTTTCTGGTATTGTATGTAGATGACATACTACTCATAGGAAAGGATATCCCAACCTTGTAGGAGGTTAAGTCCTGACTTTGTAAGTGTTTCGCTATGAAGGACCTCGGAGAAGCTGCTTATATCCAAGGGATAAGGATATTGAGAGACATGAGTAAAAGGGTAATAGGACTTAGTCAAACTACCAATTTGGACAAGGTGTTGAAATGTTTCAGCATGGAGGAGTCCAAGAAAGGTGACTTACCCATCCAGAGCAATACCAAACTAAGTAAGACTCATAGTCCGAGTATAGAGGCTGAGATAGCAGAAATGAGTTGGATACCATATGCTTCCGCAGTTGGTTCGATCATGTATGTTATGACTTCTACTCGCCCTGATGTGCCCTTTTCTTTGAGCATGGTCAGCAGTTGTCAAGGGAATCATGGTAAAGCTCATTGGACTGCAGTTAAGAACATTCTTAAGTACCTACGTAGGACTAAGGACTGGGTCATTACCTTTGGTGGGAGTGCTGACTCGAGAGTGACAGGGTATAGCGACACCAACTTTCAAACCGACCGAGATAATTATCGCTCTCAGTCGGGTTGGGTGTTTACCCTGACTGGGGGAGCAGTGACATGGAAAAGTTCCAAGCAGGAGACTGTAGCTTATTCAACGTGTGAATCAGAGTACATAGCAGCAACCGAAGCATCGAAGGAGGCGATATGGTTGAAAAACTTCATCGAAGACCTCGGAGTCATTTCATCCATAAAGGAGCCTATGGAGATTTTCTGCGATAATGAAGGGGTGGTTCCCTTAATCAAGGAACCGAGAGATCATGGAAGATCCAGGCATATCGACAGAAAATACCACTTCATAAGAAATCAAGTAGAAGAAGGACACCTCGTGGTGAAGAGGATATCGTCAGAGGATAACCCAACAGATCACCTTACAAAGGGACTGACTAGGGTTAAGCACTTGCAGCATGCGAGGGGAATTGGGCTAACGGACGATATTAGTTTTAGTAATTAGATAAATCGAAACTTGTAATAGCTAAATTGTAATTGACATTTTATGATTAAATAAAAGGAGTTTTATTTATAAGTAAAGTTACTGTCTTGTGTCAATTATTTACTATTGTTTCACTTTGCATGTTTTGACTTCCAGAATAACTAAAATTATTCAAACCATCCACAGTCGATCATACGTCAAAAGTAAGTATGAAAGACGATTGTCATGAGTTGGCTTGTAGATTGTCTAAGGAGTTAGACATGGCAAAAGTTTGCTACACCATTCATGAGTGCTCCTGAAATAAGATTTGAGTATTGGATTCAACCCGCGTTCACCTGAATCACTTCATGGAATTTATCACGAGTGATTGTGAGGCTATAATATCATATAATCTTCAAACAAAGATATTTGAGTTGTTGACTACAAGTTGGTTGTGTATTGATGACACGAAAATGCATCGGTAAGTTGATGTTATAAAACGTGTCGTTGTGCATGATTTGATGAGTAGTTCGTACAAACATATAATGTCGAAGTTTATCTGTTCCTTTTATCATAAGAGGATTAAAAGCAATATCTTGGGCCCCTTGATGATTTTGTTTTGACTTATGTATCCGGCCCGGTCAGAACTAAAATGATGTGTTAAGTTATGTTCTATGTCAGACGAATCGGAAATTGGGAAACAAATTGCAGGACAATAAGTATGACTATGTTCCATAGATATCTTGAGAACAGAGGAGTATATGATCCCCTATCTGAAGCACGCGTCACTGACTAGGTCAGAGTTCGACAGCGGCTTTTGAAAGCTTACGATTGTTAAGTCGGATCCTGAAGTCACATTGGCAGCTATAGTTATTAGACTTATCCAAGTGGGAGACTGTTGGATTTGGTGTTTACGCCCATAACTATAACTGGTATGTACTTGACCCGATTGTAGCATGGTTCTTTTGGGTTGTCTTCACCAGTGCAATTTGATAGGATGGACTTTTGAGAATGAGGTTATTTATGGTTTATTAATATATTACAAGTATAATATATTAAGATGAAATTATTTAATTAGTATTGATCAAGAATTAATTTGGAATTAATTTAATGGTCAAAAGAGACTAATTAAATATATAGGGATTGATTATGTAAATCAATGATTCTTGTAGTGTGGGCCAATGATCCATGATTATGTAGATGGGCTAAACTAATCCATGGATAGTCCATGGAGGTTAAATCCATGGAGCATGAGAATGTGGAAAGTCATGGGTCATTAGGGTTTAGAATGTGTAACCCTAGCATGTGCAACACTATAAATAGAACCTTCTTGAACTAAAATCGGTTACACCTTCTCTTTAAGATAAGTAGCTTATTCTCTTAAGTCACCTTTTGCATATTGGTGTTTGTGAAACATTAGAGGCATCACACTTGGGGTGCTCAAGCTTTCAAAGGTCAAGAACTACAAGTCCTTCTAAAAGGTATGTCATCTATCTAGATGTATTGTTTATTTGGCAATTTGTATGCTATTTAGGACAATGCTTTGGAAAAATTGAAAATATACATGTATAATAGAGAAAGAATAGATCCAAAGCATTTAGGGTTGCATGTGCACCATAGGAGTGTTATAGTGCTCAAAATCCAACAAACAGATCCTTTCTTCATTGCGACCTAACTGAAGAGGTGTACAAGAAGCAACCTCCTGGGTATGTTCATCCTCATCGCCCTTAATACGTATGCCACCTTTGCAAATCCTTATATGGGCCCAAATAGGCTCCACGTTCCTAGTATCAGCGGTTCGCTGTCTATATCTCTTCCCTTGGCATTATCATCATTTGATCAGATAGTTCTCTCTTCACATTTCACCATGCCAATGTGTAACGTCCATTTTTTCAAACCAAAATTTTCATTTTTATTTATTTAAATATATCAGAGTATGGTTACGTTATGCAGAAACATGTTGCTAATGTGTGTGTGTACAGTCGAACCTTCCCCTTCTTACAAATTAATGAAGAACTTGAAAAACATCTATAAACAACTGGGTAAGCATGAGGCTTAGTGAGTTCCACAAAATCCCATATACTACAATACATATACCTACATAGAAACGGGCCCCGCCCTAAACTTTATAATGGGCCCTGCCAGAACTACCTAATGGGTCCCACCCAACATACGTAACGGGCCACGCCCAAACTATGTGATGGGCCCCACCTGACGTACATAGCCATACATAGAGACTACATCTCAAGTTCTATTGATACAGGCACATAGATGCTTATACTATCGGCTCTACTCTACTAGCTTCTATGTCCTCACAATCATGGATATATATTGTAACATATAGTATAATGAGATAACTCACCTGGATAGTTTCTCAGAAGATTAACAGTTTCTGGGCGATCCATGTGGCTGTCAACGCGTTTAACGAGTATTAACGTATAGTACTATACTTTTTATTTGTGACATCCTCTGATTTTCAAGACCAATTAAAACTTTTCTTTAAACTTTCAAAATCATTTATTTATTTTTGCGGAAAATCCCAGTACAAAAGACCAATTTGATTACAAATGTTTGTTTCCAAAATTTTAAAACCCTAAGGATGTCATACTGATACATAAGTTACAACGTAAAGACCTGATTGTCCTGAATACTAGTGTATGTTGTCTCTTAATAACTCAGCATCGTAATGAAGTTCCAATAGTTAAGTCTTGATACTTTTTATACATATAAACCAAGTGGGTCTGGTTTGGAAACCTTGTGAGATACATAGTGCTTTAAATCCCACAATATTGGTATGATAATTATCAAACCTTCAAAAACAACCGTTTACCATTCTATATCCATATAGGCTTACATTCCTACATACCTATCCTACCAATCCTCACAGATCCTAGGCCATGATTATCAGGGATAATTATCTCGCCTAATGAACTGATAATAGATTGACTACACAGCTAGGGGATTCCTTGGCATATGTAAGTCATAAAGAATATGTACACATACCATTATAGTTGTCTGATCAGGACCTACCATTTCTGGTTATCCAATAATATGCACACATACCATTACAGTTATCTGATCGGGACCCACCATTTCTGGTCATCCCAAGGGGAATACTGTATCATACTCTCGTATGGAGCTACCGTACATCGACACCTGAAAGTGTCATGAAACATAACATTACTCTCTATTCTTATGTTACACACACTCTCTAAATCAGAATACCTTATATCAAACTTAATTGAACTAGGTACCTTCCACAAGTCTAAGTTTATCCCTAGACTAGATTACAATGCCTGTAACCATCCTTTAATACCAACTCTATTCTTGGGTGACATTAACCTATCTTTAGTGTGTTTATATTTCCAAAAGAGCATTAGATATTATTATCGTTTATCTTCTCAGCAATGCTACTTTTATTACTATTATATGATATTATCTATTTAATCCTAACATAAAATAGAACCATATCTGGATCTCACATAGCACAGTATATATATATATATATATATATATAAACATATAATCTAGACAGTAAGCATATAATTCATATACGATTCGCAACATATATTTAATAGTTTAATTTAATACTTATTTTAAATCATGCTCATGAAAGGGACTATGCACTCACCTGATAAAATGGGTGACTGATGATTTCGGCAAGTGCTTCGCTTCACACTTCCAAAAAGACTAGATGTAAAAAGCACTAGGCCTTAGTCTAGTTTAATAATCCTGGTGACTATAATGATTGTAGTCTAGTTTCCTTTATAATCTCAATGTCTACATCCAGATCTATCAAGTAAGGAATAACCAGGTAGGATCATATCGGAGGTAGGGTCCGTTTGGTATACAAAGTATACTGTTTGGAAATTCCACTTTAAACACCTCACTAAATCCATCATAAAGATCACTTCCGTAAGTAGATCAATCAGTATAATGACTTGGAATTACTGATAAATCTTATTTATAGGTTCATAATAATGACTTATGACTAATAATATAATTTACACTGAAAAAGATAGAGTGTAGCTTAACTTATAAAGCTTTTAAACGAAAACCGGAAAATTGTGCAGACAGAATCCCGACCCGAAAGCTTCGATTAGCCGGGCTCCTAGAGACCTCAACGTCTTACAAAATTCCCTAAATTCTAAGAGAAATTTGGATTTTGGAGGTAGAAACTCGAGAGAGTTTGTAAGGAATTATGTGAGGAAGTAATGAGCACAAGAAAGCTATTTATAGACCGATTTGGCATCATACGCGTCGTGCATGGCCATGTACGTGCCATGTACATGGGTGTCGTGGCTCCTACAGCTTGATGACATGTGGAACGAATTGGGTAGGGCTGCGTGGTTGACTTCGGGCGCAAGTTGTGCACGACGAGCGTGCGCTCGTGATGTTTTTTAAATTTTCAAAATTATGTAACTTCTTCTAACGAACTCTGTTTTTGACCTTCTTTATATCCACGGAAATCCCTCGACGAGATCTACAACTTTCATTTACACTCTGTCGTCTAATTTTGACTTTATTTATTTCACACAGGCTTAGACTGTTAAAGCCCGTATAAAATGTATAACTCTCTCATTTGGCATCCATTTTCGAAAGACTTTATATCGTTGGAATCCTATTAATATGATCTTCGATTCTCGTTTAGATTATTTTGGATAATAATAAACCGATGTAAAATCCAATATCAGTGTTGTACACTGTGTACCGAATCTTAGAAAAGTCCAGTGTTTTAAAAGGCACGACATGGCGTGCGCCAAGGCGTGCCATGGCGTGAGGTGTGGCTCTGCCGTTACGAAAAGCCTCATAACGTTGATGTTAGGCGTTGCGTGTGGCAAGGTGTGATATGGCATTCCATGGCACGTTATGGTGTGTTATGACACGTGTTTTTTCGTGTGAGATATGTTTTTTTGCTCTTTGTTATGTCTTTTCTAATCGGGGATACAAGTATTGTGTTTTTTGTTAACCTTTTGTAATTAGTTATTGATATAACACTTATAAAAAGTAGTTATATTTAATGAAATATTATATTTAAGTGGTAATATAATTATAAATTAATACAAAATCACCGCCTTACATCACGCCTTGAAACACGCCATGGCTCGTTAAGCTTGAGGCTTAGCCTTGCCGCCACGCCACGCTTGACGCCATTTAGAACCTTGGAAAAATCATAACTTTCTCAAATGAAATCAAATTTAGATTTTCTTTATATGCACGAATTTGATTTTCCGAATATTACGACATTAGTTTATATTACCTAGGCCAATAAGTTATCTTTCTCCGATTCGCTATTTACGGCATCCGTAGTCGTATCGGATTAAACGCGAAACTTCAACGTACCATAACTTCTTCATTATAAGTCAGATTTGGTCGTTCTTTATATGTAAAAAATTATTGTCACATATACTAAAACTTTGGTTAAGATTATTTATCCTAATTAATCTTCTATCAAAAAGTCATTTTTAACGCCTAATATATCTTTATTACCTACCCTGAATCTGTGGGTGTTACATTAGTCCCTATGGGAATCTGGTAATGGATGGATAGATTTTTCACTAATCCAAATGAATACTAAGAGTTCTATCAAATGAGGATCAGTCATGCCGGCCAGTTGGGAGACAAGACCATTTTGGCATATAGCTTTTCTGAAATCCAACAACCAACCTAATGTGATCAATTTTAGACACCTCGCTTATATGTAGATCAATCAATATTATACCTGGAATTACTGACAAATCATATTTATAGGTTCATAATAATGACTATAACTATAAATATAAGTTACACTTAAAAGCCTAGTAAGAGTAGCTTAACTTACATGAATTTTAGCGAAAACTAGGAAAAACGTCCGGACAGAACTTTGAAATCGCAAGCTCCTACTTGTTTGACCCTTTGCCGCACTAGAACCTCGCTACTAGCCAATTAAAATCCCTAAAACTAAGCCTAAAGAATTTTTGAGTTTTGAGAGAGTAATGATTTGGAGTGAAAATGAAGTGAAAATTGGAAGAACTTATAGGGGGAAAAGGGGTGCACGTCGTGCTCCTAAAGGAGGTGTTTCGTGCCCATGCGTGCTTCTGGTTCAACCCTTTGCTTCCCATGTATCGCGATCTGATTCAGCTACATCTCGTTCTTCTAGAATTTTCCATATGCAACCATTTCATGGTGCCATGTATCACAATCTTGTGGAGTCACATCCACGTGTCTCTTGGAGGAGTGGGCGGCCGACCATGTCACGTGGCACACTCCGGTGCCACCACATCATCAACTCAGGTGCATTTTTCTCAGATTTTCGGATGACCATAACTTTCGCATACAAGCTCCATTTTCAATGTTTTTTTATATCTCTGGAATACTCTCGACGAGCTCTACAACTTTCATTAACGTCTCAATATCTAATTCTTGCTCTAACAAAAATTCATATTTAGACCAGTTTAGACTGTTAAAGTCCATGCGAAATTCATAACTCCTTCATAAAAACTTCATTCTCAACTGTTTTTATATCGACAGGTTCATATTTACGAGATATTCAATTCTCACTTAGATTGTTTCTGAAAACATTCAACCGATTTGAATTTCGATTTCTATGCCCGAGTTGCTACACTGAAACTTCGGAAAATCATAATTTTCTCTCACAAAGTTAGATTTGGACGTTCTTTATATGTATGCTCTTTATTTCATGACTACTATGAATTTCATTTAGAAAACTTAGGGTAATAAGTAATCTATCAAAAATTCACTTTTACGATATGCTGAGTCGCATAGGTTTAACCGTGAAACTTCAAAAAAGCCTAACTTCTTCATACGCAGTCAGATTTAGGCGTTCTATATATATATATATATATATATATATATATATATATATATATATATATATATATATATATATATATATATATATATTCAAATTTTTATAAACGACGGTTTATATTGAATTCAATTGAAATGCGAAAATGGGGTGTTACAACTCTCCCCCACTTATAAAGATTTCATCCCTAAAATCCTGCTCCTAGCGCACGTAGATGTCTTCTTATTAGAGTTATCGTTATCAACTAACGATCCAGTTGACGTTGTTGCATTGATATTTCTTGTAGAACTTCGTTTTGCTATCTTAGACGTACTCGTTACTTCTTGCAAAGTTTTCGAAAACCGGTAACTAATCGGGCTGGACTTCCAGAATCTTATGTTTTATGACGGACAATCGCCTTTAGAAGTGATATGTTAACACAATCTACATGTTATGAAGTGATTAGATAGGGGAATTCATTTACGACAATCTAACAAAATCTACTATTTCGGAACGTGCTTTTAAAAGGCTTATAGCATATCCTTAAAACATGCACAAAGGTACATTGCAATTGGTTTCTTTACCATGTTGAGATGGTCCAACATCCAGAAACTTAACTAAAACTTCTATAATGGATTTATTGGCTTGAAAACACTGGAACCATTACTTTAATATTGGTGATGGTCTCATTATAAGGGTTACTTCTTTTTCAACTTACTAGATCATAATGGCACTAGGTCACCAATAACCTTCTCGCAGGCACTATATACTTCACCTATATCATGGCATGACTATTGCACGTGTTATTTGTTTCTATACCTACTCATGACTTATCGTAATATTAGCCGGCTATTGGGGTTTTGATGTTTGATTTCTCTTGTCATCATCCGTACTTGATCATAACGGATCTATGCATCCTCTAAACTGACGAGGTACTTCCACACCTTAATCTTTGACACTTTTTTCTATTGGCGAACTAAGCAACCTACTAGATTTATTGTCTAGCAGCTCCTATGCTGCCAAGATAAATCCCATGTCCTTGGGAGTACGGACCTATCGAGTTCTCTTGGCTATCTGAGTTATACCCGGGAATTGGGTTAATTCCTAAATCCTATCAGACGCTTGGGAGGAAAGACCAACCTTTCTTTTAGAAGCACGAAACTCATAGCCTATGGGTAATCTTAACAGAGGTCTTCTATCTACTTGTGTTGCATCCTTTTGGTCCTCAACGCAGAGAATGAAAGTCTAACTTCTCTTCGCACTTTCGTCTTATGGGTCCATTCTACCCTACTTGGTTTTCACCCATTATATTTGTCTACTTGTTAGTCATCAAAGCCTAAACTGGCTTTGTCTAGCTAATCTGAAGCTTCCTTTGACTTTAAAGAAACTTGTGTTTGTCATATCTAATGGCATTTAATATTCCAATTATACTACGGTTACTTGTGCCCAACGCAAGTGATCTTCTCATAGCACAACCAAATCTGGATAAGATCGCGACAAGCCCAATGTTGTCTTAAAATGTGCTAACTTAATACTAGCAGTAACATAAAGTTAACATTCATCTTCATTATAATACTGTGTTCGTACATTTATTATATGGGGTTAAAGTCTAAAGAGACTATTAATTTCTCTGATGTGATCACATTTATGATGGAGCTTTTCTTCGCTTCGAAAAACAACCAGCTACGAACTTTGGTGCTTCCCTCGCCTCCTCTGTCATGAGTTGAAAGTGTCGCCCTTGGACCTTGGGGCTTCAACTCTGCCTTACTGCCCATTGATTATCCTTAAAGTTGCAGGTGCTAGAGCTTGTATTGCGACTGTTGGATTCAGAAGAGGGCAGTTGTCCTTGATGTGACCTATCTGGTTGCGGTGGAAACAAATACGCAGTCCCTATACTTCTTGCTTATAGTCATGGCTGTAATGTCCCTCTTTTCCTCACCGAAAGTATATCAAAGCATGAAAAATACCTTTGTGGCACTTACCACACCTATTACACCGTCGACTGCTCTATCGTCCTGACCTTGATTCACCGGGCTTGAATTTCTTGGTCGTTGGTTGAGACAGAGATGGAGTCTGCCTCTTTTCCTTTTGGTGAGTTTCCAACTCAATTTCCCTTCTCATGGCATGCTCTTGCATCTTTGCTAAGGTCTTGTATCGATTGTTCGATACCAACTCCATGATATCATTCTTGAGCATAGTTAAGTATCGAGGCCTCTACACTTGCTCCGGTGAGGCATATTCTGGGCAAAACAAGGCTCTCTTGGTGAACATTCTCATGATCTCAGTCACCGATTCAGTGGTATGTTTGAGTGACATATATTCTTGAGCGAGTCGCTCCCACTCTACTGGTGGAACATACTCTGCCTTGAACTTTTCAACGAACTGTTCCCAATTCACCGTACTCTTCTCCGCAGGTGAATAGTTCTTGGTGACAAAGTTCCACCAGCCTTTTGCTCCTATACGTATTAGATTATGCATGTATCTAAACTTTAAGTTTATCAGAGAAGCACAAGTGTAAAATCAACCTTCTACATCCGAGTTCCACCTCATTACAACAACCGGGTCTCTAAAACCATCAAACTCTAGGGGCTTGGTGTTATTGAACTCTTGATAAGGCATATCCTTCTCTATAGATAAAGTTGAACCAGCGATAACAATGGTGGCTATGGTGGTAGTGGTACTGGAAACAACAGCGTACCATTCATCAAACAAAACTATCAGTTCATTCTTAATAGTTTTGAACTTTTTCAGAATTATCTCTCTTATAGCTGCTGATATGTCTGCCTCTATCCAATTGCATATCTCAACGTCGCTTAGTCCTCACCCTTCAGATCCAGAACCCGACCTGCTTGTTCTTGTGATCATTACCACATTGAAGGCATTACATAAATGGGTTAATACAAATCAAACTAACTCTAAAGAGATATTCGAATCCTCTCCAGTTCGTTAGCAACATTGTGGCAATTCTTAGTTCCTATATGGATCATTTGTTTCAAGTAGTACGGGCCCATACTACCTACCACACCTATCTATACTAGATCCAAGTATTGCTCCGAAGTTTCGAAGTCACTACACTCTACTATTTATAGGTCTCTTCACACATGCAATGTTTCAAGTACCTAATTATTTCTTTTCCTAAACATCACTCGGATTTTGCGTCTCTACCGATTCCCTATCTTACAAATATATCCCCTATCGAGCATATGTTAAACTTCCTAGACTGTCCATCTAGGATTCCTTTGCGCTTCTTACTACTATTAGCTAAGGAAGAATTTCTACAAACTCTAACTAGTTATCGGACAAAATATGATTGCATGGCGCTAAAATCAAACAATATATCGATCGTGAGATCCGACACTACAACAGTTGCACTCAGACAAGAGTTGTGCAGTAGCGCCTTATCAAGCAATCTAAAACTATTTAATTCTTTGAGCATGCAACCTGACGTATTATTTAAATAACTAATCAACATCAATATAGGTTCTAAGCAGCAAATAACAAGCAATTCTAGGCTATAAGGCGTCTTAAGTATCAGAAAATTCTAACTAAAAATACCTCAAAAGATCCCTAGCCTACATACTAGCATGCATTTCTAGCATCCCATATACCAGTAAGCATAACAAATATGGATATTTTGGGAATCACTATATATTCTGAGCTTTGGCTGATTGTACGCATCACATTCTTTCCTTCTTGTATTTTTCTTTTTATGAAAAGATTTATTAATTACTCAGATCCTTAATTTGAGTATGGAATCAAAAGAGTGTTCATCTAGTTTGCTCAAACCAGGGCTCTGATACCAACTTGTAACGTCCCGTTTTTCAATCCAAAATTTTCATTTTTATTTATTCAAATATATCATAGTACAATTACATTATGGAGAAACATGTCGTGAATGCGCATGTGTACAATCGAACCTTGCCCTTCTCACGAAACAATGAAGCACCTGAAAAACATTTATAAAAAATTGGGTAAGCATGAGGCTTAGTGAGTTCCCCAAAATACAATATACCACAATAAATATACATGCAAAAAAAAAGCCCCGCCTGAAACTATATAATGGAACCGCCCGAACTACCTAATGGGCCGCACCCAACATACATAACGGGAACCTGCCCAAAAAAAGTGACGGGCCCCGCCCGACATACATAGCCACACATAGAGACTACATCTTAAGTTCTACTGATACAGGCAAATAGAAGCTTAGATTTTCGGCTTTACTCTACAAGCTCTTATGTCTTAACATACATGGATATATATTGTAACATATATTATAGTGAGATAACTCACCTGGACAGTTTCTTAGAAGATTTACAACTTTCTGGGTGATCCCCCAGGCGGTCAACGCGCCTAACGAGTATTAACCTATAATACTATACTTATTAGTCCCTATAGGAATCTGGTAGTATAAGGCTAGATCTCTCACAAATCCCAATGAATACTGACAGCTCTAGCAAATAAGGATCAGCCAAGCTGGACTGGTGGGAGGCAGGACCATTTCAGCGTATAACATTTTTGAAATCTAACAACCAACCCAACGTGACCATTATAGACATCTCTCCTATAAGTAGATCAATCAGTATTATAAACTGATAAATCTTATTTATAGGTTCATAATAACAACTATGACTATAAATATAAGTTACACTTAAAAGCCTAGTAAAGCATAACTTACAGGAGTTTCAGCGAAAACCTGGAAAACGTGTGGATAGAACTCCAAAACCGAAATCTCCTATTTATCGGACCCTATGATGCACTAGAACCTCGCTAATGACTAATGAAAATCCCTAAAAATGGGCCTAAAGAATTTGGGAGGTGTGAGAGAGTTTTAGAATGATTAGAAGTGGAAATGAAGTGAAAATCAGAAGATTTTATAGGGGAAAAAGGGGTGCGCGCCTCGCGGCCCGCATGCGTGCTGCAGGCTCCACCCTTCCCTTGCCATGTTTCTCGATCTGATTCATCCATATCTCTTTCTTCTAGAAGTCGGCACATCTCCCCATTTCATGGTGCCACATGTCATAATCTTGTGGAGCCACATCGACGTGTCACTTGCAGGAGTGGGCGACCTACCTTGCCATACGGCGCACATCGGTGCCGCCACGTCATCATCCCAGCCGTTTCTTGCAAATCTTCGGACGGCCACAAATTTCTCGTATGAGCTCCTTTAAACGTTGTTTATATCCTCGAAATCCTCTCCACGAGATCTACAAATTTCATTCAAATCTCAATATCTACTTCTTGCTTTATTAAAAATTCATATTTAGACTGGTTAAGATTGTTAAAGTCCGTGCGAAATTCATAACTCCTTCATTTGAACTCCATTCTCGACTGTCTTTATATCGATGGTTTCATATTTGCAAGATCTTCAACTTTTGTTTAGATTTTTTCGACTAACAATCAACCGATTTGAATTTTGATTTGTGTGCTCGTACTATTGCTCTGAAGCTTCGAAAAACCATAATTTCCTCTCACAAAGTCATATTTGGAAGTTCTTTATTTGTATGCTCTCGGTTTTACGACTAATATAACTTTTTTTAGAACACTTAGGGTAATAAGTAATTTATCAAAAATTCACTTTTATGATATGTTGAGCCGCGTAGGTTTAATCGCGAAACTTTGAAAGAGCATAACTTCTTCATACGTTGTCAGATTTAAGAATTCTATATATCTACGAAAATTGTATCTACATTTCCGACATGTTTATGATGATTACTTGGGCCAAAAAGTAATATATTTCTATTTCAATTTTTTATAAACGACGATTTATATTGAATTCCATTGAAATGCGAAAATTGGGTGTTACACAATTAGACTATCTATCTCCTTCTCTATATGGATAATACCATACTCACTGCTTCCAGCACATCTCTCATCATGAGAGTCATTAATATTCCCTCGTCTGCTACTCGTTCCACTAAGAATTTGTTTATTTCTCACACAGCGTTTGTTAAGGAAATCCTATTTTTCGTTGATATGACTTCCTGCAACCCGTGTAGCACTCCTGCAGACACCAGACTAAAACTTTCTTCTTCCAGAAATCCAGTTGCTGACCCGACCCAATATCGGACTCTAGCTGGGCTTAATAGTATCTGACCTTTACTCGTCCAAATATTGCCTATGCGGTTCAACAGGTCTGTCTCTTTATGCCCGATCCTCGTGAACCACACTTTCTAGCCCTTAATCGAATCATGTGTTATCTTTAGGGTACTCTTTATATAGTCTATTCATACATTTGTCCCATGCCGACCGTTTGGTCTCTTATTCTGATGCCAACTGGGCTGTATGTCTCTCAACACGATGGTGTACCTTTAGGTTATGCGTTTATCTCGGTGATAATCTCATTTCATGGTCATCTAAACATCACCATGTTGTCTCTCGGTCTAGTGATGAAGCTGGGTATCGGAGATAACCAATGTAGTTTCCAAGACTACTTGAATCCGAAATATTGTTCTTGAACTTTTTTGCCCTTTAACTCAGTTTACAATTGTACTTTGTGATAATGTGAGTTCCATGTACTTAGCTTCTAACCCAGTTCAGCACCAAAGAACCAAACATGTGGAAATAGATTTGCATTTTGTTAGGGAACGTGTTACCATTGGGCAAGTTCGTGTGTTGCATGTTCCCTCGGCTCATCAATTTTCATATATTTTTAGCAAAGGACTACCTACACAGTTATTTCTGTATTTTCAAGACAATTTAAGGATTAGGGAACCTCCCGCTCAAACTGAGGGGGAGTGTTAATTGTATTATTTATATGTTTAGGAGTCCTTTATATTATTATGTAACTCTCTGTACTATTTATATTGATAATTGATAATGCAAAACCCTCAGGGTTTAGTTTCTACGAACATAGAGTTTCTGATTGTCTTCAATTTCTTGTTGGTTTTCATTAGGCAAGAAGCTCTGTCGTCTAATGAAAGATGGTGGAGTCGAAGTCGGTCAATGTAGACAACCGGAAAAAGATAAGTGGGCTTGCTTTATTAGGGCCTATCCCTAGTGGGATCAATATCATGTTTTGATCATGATAATCTATCAAAGGTATCGTAATGGTGTATGGGGGTTACCCTATACATAGAAGGTAGACGGTAAAATTAAGGCATACCAAATACCCCATGTAAGCCCACAACTCACCAAACCGATAAACATCCAGTAGCCCAAAAAAACTAAGTATCGACAAAGCAATAATTTATTGAAAGAAAATCACCCATACAAATCCTGATGCAACATCACAGAAACACGAAAAAAGCAATACTATTATATTGATGGGTATTACCCTTGCAACTTGTGACAACCCGGAAAATTTTTGCTTTTAAGACCCAGTCAATCTACTCAACTGAGTATCAAACTCATTAGTACTGAGTTCTAGCCCGGGTAAAGGCCATTCTAAGGAGTTTTGAGCCTAATACACTTAAGGAATAAGTGTTAGAAAGTACCTACTAGAACCACAGTGTAGCAAAGCAAACCTAAACCTCATCTAAATGAGTTCACGGCCACAAGACCATGAGTTTACGGCCGTAAACTCATGTGGCCGTAAACTCAAGTGTATATAGGTGAGACTTGGCCATTTTTCCCATTCTTTCCTTTCCTTGGCCGATTTTCTTCAAATCCTCTCAAGCATCATCAAGATTTTCATCCTAGATCTTCATAAGTGGTAAGTATTCTTCCTTGATTTGATGATACATCTCTTAATCTAGTATCCTTACATGATTTCATCCATGGAAATCATTCTTTTTCTTAGATCTTCAAGTTTCACCAAGAACACCAAGAACGCACACTAGTGTTCTTGGCCAATATCAATCATTTCAAGCTTCTAGATCGTAAGTACTCTTCCCTATACTTCATATCTAGTTAGGAATCATGCTTAGAGACTTGAAACATGCATTTCCCCAAGACATCTTGAGTTTACGGTCCAAGATCTTCCAGGACCGTAAACTCAATATTGAAGCATGTAAGGTCCATAAACCCTATAAGATGCAAGGCAAGTGACCCAGAACCCTTCCTTGATGATTGAAGGACCTTAAGCTTCACTCAAATCCATAATGACTATGAGTTTACGGCCGTAAACCCCTTTGGGCCGTAAACTCATCAAAAGCCTCATTTGAGGTGGTCTTCCTTATACAAGTGTAGAAAAAAAGTTCCTAAAGTTTCCCTAGCTTTCAAACCAACACTTAGCCATGTTTGACCATGAGTTTACGGCCGTAAACTCCCTTGGGCCGTAAACCCATGACCGTAAACTCATGTTAGTGCCATTTCACTTTCCTTTGTTGAATCACATGTGAGTCCAACGCTTGGTAAAGGCGTTTCCTAGTCCCGGAAGGTGTTTCCTTTCATATAGTTGTTTATAAACACTATATTCATGTCAATATGTGTCCTTATATGTCATTTAGGACTTTTTGAGTCTCGGGACTTCATTCGTGGAACTTCTCATCCTTGCACGCATACCCGTTTGAATCACCCACATCAGGTGAGTTCATACCCCGTAATGAATCTTTTAACTGTTTAAAATGTTTTAAGGGGGGGAATACAAGTTGAAAACAATGATAATTGTGTAAATGTTTGTTGTAAACATCTTTCAAAATGTTACTTATGTTATTTATAAGTTGTCAAAACATTTCAAAAACTCTTTTAAAGTTATGTTACTTTATAGTTATACAAAACTCTGTTTTTAAAGTACAAGCATAACTTAGTAGATAAATGAGTCTTTTAAATAACAGTCCAAGGAGAACATTAGTAAACTATAATAGGTATAGTTTAGGAGAATGCTATTCATTACTTCTAGTATAATGAAGCAAACAAACGATACCATACAGAACAAATAGTGAAGAGAATCAAACAATACCATACAGAACATATAGTGAAGAGAATCAAACAAGACCATATAGAGAGAACACACAATTAGGAGAAACAAACAGAACGTACAATATACAGTACAAAACAAACAAGTTAGGTTGCTATAGCATGAGAATACACTACAGGATCTAATTATACCAATGAATCACTAACTCATTGTTCTAAACAAAAGGTGAAAGTTATATTGGGTATACATGATCATATAACAAATGTGAATTACACGGCTTGCAAGAATTTGCAGAGGTCGCGTTTGGTTCCCTTAATCTCTTGACAGGGAGAACGTTTAGTAGGGGTTCTAGCCTTCACATTATGACCGTATTAAAACAAACATGTTTTTAGGTCATTAGTACATCCGCATGTCATTATACCCGACAACTGTGTACTTACATTTCCCATTACTTTCATAAAGTGACAGTACCACTTGAAAGTCAAACTCAAACTATTTTCGAGTTAAGATAGTTATAAACTAGGGAAATCATACATTTTTACAAACGACAAACGGAACAGTCGAGTCTAGCACATAACAGTAGATGCCTTGGTAGAAGGCTACGATTAAAAGAAAGGACCATAATGCTAGTCTTATGATTCCTTAATGTATACATCACAGGATATATATATACCAATAGGGTCCGACAGGTAATAGGATGTGTGCTGTCCGCTTCATTTCCTGCTCCTTGATTGGTTGTGGGCTTGGAACGAATTCACCCAATCTATTTTCTATCCGATTCTATATATATGTATGTTTAGTATACATTAAGTCATCATAAGGGTACTAGGTATGGGTCAGGTTATAGGACACAGAGTCAAAGCACAGTTTTTATTGTACAAAACATACTTTCCAAAATCAGTACTTTTGGGTATACAAAACTAGAAACTTCCCAGTAAAGGGTTTAATCCATTTTATTAAACCAGTACAATTTAAAGGACCTTAGGTGAATAAGTCTATAATACCTTAGTTTATACATCATGTTTATATATAAAACTAATACCTAATAGGTAGTTGGATGTGTGCTTTCCGTCTTACTTCATGTTCCTTGTTTGGTTGTGGGCTTAGGGCAGATTCACTCAATTAACTTTCTATCCAATATTAGATTATATATATATCAGTATAAACTAGGCTATTATAAAAGTAGTCACTGTGGTTACCATTTTATTATAAGAAATATGGGTTTTCTTAAATAACTTTTCATTAGATATAAAGGAACCGTTACAATTAACTCCATGAGTAACAAGTGAATACACCAGTGTTATATATGACGATGATCTAACAACTAATGGGATGTGTGCTATCCGCCTTAATTTCCGTTCCTCGTTTGGTTGTGAGCTTAGGGAAGATGCACACAATCGATTGTTTGTTTACTCTGAGTCTTATATAACTTGTACCCACTTAGTACCCATAGAAAGGGTTGTAGAGACATTTTACTTAAACTTCCATCAAAGTAGGAAATATAGGATTTTCTAGAGGAACAGGCGATCTTTTCAAAACAAAACTTACAACTTACCCATGTTACAACTACATTTTCAACAACACTTTACAACTTACTCACATCACTAAACTCTTATGAACTCACCAGCTTAATTGCTGATCAACTCTTTCAAATAACTTGTATTCTCAGGAGACTACTAGACAGGTGCTCGTGCTGGGGATTCAAAAGATGGAGCATTATAGCTTCAAGTCTTGTTTTGATATTTGTATATGAATTCTATGTTTTGTCAACACACACATTGTAAACACTTTCTTTCGAAATGAAATGGTTTTTCATTACTTGCTTAACAAATACATATCTCGTGATACTAAACATGACGTCCTCCACCCCTGAACGATTCCACCGTTCCGGTTTTGGGGTGTGACAGATTGGTATCAGAGCATTGTTTATAGTGAACTAAGTATATCAACCGATAAAAGATATACAGCTATAAATACAATGGGGCTTAAGTGCTCTCGATAATGATATATTTTTAGAGTATAACTATAAGTTATAAAAATATACCTACTTGCTTATACATGTACATAATAGAACTAGTGTCACGAGGAGAACAAAACTAAAGTATTTAAAGGTTGGACACTGTCGTCAACCTGAACAGTTATGTAATGATAGCTAGGATCAATATAGCCTGATCAACTATATTCATTCGAGATATGACCGACATGTGTTTGGGAATGATGTGGTGTTGCAACAGTGTTAAAACTTACCTGAACACCAGTCAAGAGAACGCCATAACAAGTACATTTAGAGTTAGAATACTATAGGAGTATTTTATGATACGATAGCGCGATAACGAGTTTAGAACATACCAAGTATATTACGTTAAAATACTATAGGAGTATTTTAGTCCATATAAATAACTTATGTGATAACTTAAAAGACCCTTACGGATAGGTCTATAATCTTGCAATGTATATTCCTAAAGTTTTATGTATAATTAAGATCTTATAGACTTAGAATCTGTGGTCTACGCTTCGCTATCCATTCCTCTTAAGGGTGTAGTTTAGGAGTAGGATCACTTATTCGAAGGTCTATTTAATCTTCAACTATATACAAACTTGTATACATTGTACAATTATAGTAGGACTCTGTAAGGATCACCCCATAAAGTTACCTTAAAGCTCATAGATTCTTTAGTCACTTTCATTCTCGCACGACAAGCCCAGATAGATGTAACCACTTCCTCATAGTAGACAACAGAAGAGTCCAGGAGGAACAAGAACAAGTTCATGAGAAGTTTTCAAAGAGGGATCAGCCGAAGTAACCAAAACGTCTTACACGTTACACTAATAAATAATAATCTGGGTAGTTAAATGAGCGAGTGGGAACACTGCTCACACTATACGTTAAGATTATTTTCTTACATGCAGCTGGTAACAGTTATTCAGGAAATAGATATTCATTCGAGGATAATTATTTCAAATTCATAGAGTTTATTAGATATAGACTCTTTTATGAATTGTTTCTAGAACCCTGTGGAAGTCAGGACCCGATCCATCCAGAACTAGGATAACCATGTGTTTTCAGCTTTCGGCTTGTGTCCATTGCTTTAGACTTATTCGGTCTCATCTTTGTATTCTTTTAGCAAAGATGCCTCCTCGCAGATCTAACAGACGCACTACTCTGATAACTCCAACGCCGCCTCCTTCGCAAATAGATATGGCAGCTATAAACGCTGTAGTGGCCGCGGCTGTGGCAACAGCCATGGCTCAATATCACTCCATCAGTACCAGTGAAGGTGAAACGCCTACTGATTCTATTCAAGGTGAGGTCCTCGTGCGCTCCAGAGAGTTCTCCTACAAGGACTTCACAAATTGCCAGCCATTGTCCTTTAATGGGACTGAAGGAGTCATTGCCCTCATGCAAT
The DNA here is from genome assembly GCF_052849685.1 of Lactuca virosa. Taxonomy (NCBI): domain Eukaryota; kingdom Viridiplantae; phylum Streptophyta; class Magnoliopsida; order Asterales; family Asteraceae; genus Lactuca; species Lactuca virosa. The sequence goes on along the minus strand of NC_136432.1, from coordinate 146,655,036 downwards.
GGTTCGAGAAAACAAAGTCGATCTTCGAAATCTGTTTATGCCCAGAAGGAAGCAAAGTGAAGTTTGCTGCCTGCACCTTCTCTGGCAAGGCCCTAACATGGTGGAACAGCCATGTTAAGTCACTGACTCTATCAGTGGCTAACTCAATAGGTTGGGAAAACCTAAAAGAGTTAATGCGGGAGGAATATTGCCCGTTAGGCGAAATTCAAAAACTGGAACAAGAACTGTGGGATCTCACTATGGTCGGCTCAGACATAATGACCTACACGGACCGGTTCAGCGAGCTAGCAGCTCTATGCACCGGGATGGTTACCCCGGAGAGCAAGAAGATAGAAAGATACATTTGGGGTCTGACTGCTCCGACCCAAGGAAATGTGTTGTCTTCTAACCCAGCCACGTTCGATAGTGCTAAACGCCTAGCTCAGCGACTCATCGACCATGGAGTCTGCCATGGTGTAAAAGTCCCTATTCCCGAGCCATCGAGGGAAGAGGGCTATAATCAGAAGTCGGGGAACAAGAGGAAGAAGAAGCGAACAATACAGGACACCCCGCAAGAGCAACGAGCGAGTACTATGTACGCTGCTACGACGCCTACTGCTTCAGCACCTGCCAGTCGATATGCTGGAAACCTTCCAAAGTGTGGAAAGTGCAACTTTCACCACACCGGAGTATGCCGGGATATGCAGTGTCTGAACTGCCACAGAAAGGGACACACAGTCCGTTTCTGCAGGGCACCGGCCCAACCGATTTCCCAAGTCCCCGGAGCTGAAGAAAACCAAGCCTGCTACGGCTGTGGTGAGACGGGACACTATCAGAGGGACTGCGCGATAATCAGGAACTTAGGAGCGGATGGACGCATTCTGATGATCACCGCAGGAGAATCTACCCCGGAGTCATCAACGAGTAGCGGTACGTTTTCGAAATAGTAATTACTTTTAAAATTAATTTATATTGGTATAAGATTAAAATTTGGGGACAACACTTAAAAGTAATTATAACAACTCACATGTGGAAATAGGTCACAATATTCAAGAGAACTAAAAGATTCGTTTAGAGAAGCTATTATGGCTTACCATATGCATCAGGGTTGTGCATAACTAAGATGTTGCAGACTTAGAGTGAGTGACTCCGCTTAGGTCCCCATTCCTTAGTTGGTTGAGGATTTGAGGCAGAGTTACTCAGTCGACTGCCTGATTCATCTTAAATATTCATAATTTGTATATGGCAGGCGATTGTAGTGGTACCAAGGAGGATCATGATATAAAGTATCCCCATCAGTTATTAGAGCACTTTTGTTTGTATGTATGCACACATAGCGGTACGATGCGTAGGAGTGTTAACATCAAAGAGAAAACAGGAAACACGGGAACATTTACAAAGAGTACATTTTCAAACATACTAGGAGTACATTGTCGAACATACTAGGAGTACAGTAGCGATCATACAAGGGATACATCATCGTATAGCAGACGTTTCTTTCATTTGAACAATTCTTTGTTCAGTAAAGAGTTCGTTACAATCTTTCGTCATGATTTGGCGTGGTCCTCACCATACTGAGTTCATATGTTTCTATCGCCTCGATTGACAAGTTCTCGAAACTTTCGTCATTCGTACTGAAAGTCCGACCTAAACCTCAGTTTTATCTTTCGTATTCTAAACCCCCGAAGTACTCGTGCGAAGAGTACTTTGTCCTCCGAAGCCTTATCGTCAGATGTCCGTAGACTGTCACGAGATACCACTCGTCCAGCAGACCAAGTTCGAGCACAGAGGCTATGGACGAATACAGCCCACCTATCACTATTCAGTGTATACGTGAGGGAGGTATATGATTATGATTACGCAGATTTAGTATGTGTGTTTCCGCCCTATCTCCTGTTCCTTGTTTGGTTGTGGACCTTGGGCAGAGTTGCACATCCGACCGTCTTACTAATCCTAATTATATACGACTTGTATACACGAAGTAATGATAGATGGACCAAGTACGAATCCTATCATGAACAGAAGGGCAAAGTTGCCAGGTCTACGAGTGGGTATTCTGCTAATCAGAAGAATGCAACCCCAATAGTAATGCTAAGAAAGCTAATTTCGGGACGAAATTCCATCTAACGGGGGGATGATGTGACAACCCAGAAAATTTTTGCTTTTAAGACCCAGTCAATCAACTCAACTAAGTATCAAACTCATTAGTACTGAGTTCTAGCCCGGTTAAAGGTCATTCTAAGGAGTTTTAAGCCTAATACACTTAAGGAATAAGTGTTAGAAAGTACCTACAAGAACCACAGTGTAGCAAAGCAACCCTAAACCTCATCTAAATGAGTTCACGGCCACAATACCATGAGTTTACGTCCGTAAACTCATGTGGCCGTAAACTCAAGTGTATATAGGTGAGACTTGGCCATTTTTCCCATTCTTTCCTTTCCTTGGCCGATTTTCTTCAAATCCTCTCAAGCATCATCAAGATTTTCATCCTAGATCTTCATAAGTGGTAAGTATTCTTCCTTGATTTGATGATACATCTCTTAATCTAGTATCCTTACATGATTTCATCCATGGAAATCATTCTTTTCTTAGATCTTCAAGTTTCACCAACAACACCAAGAACACATACTAGTGTTCTTGGCCAATATCAATCATTTCAAGCTTCTAGATCGTAAGTACTCTTCCCTATACTTCATATCTAGTTAGGAATCATGCTTAGAGACTTGAAACATGCATTTCCCCAAGACATCTTGAGTTTACGGTCCAAGATCTTCCAGGACCGTAAACTCAATATTGAAGCATGTAAGGTCCATAAACCCTATAAGATGCAAGGCAAGTGACCCAGAACCCTTCCTTGATGATTGAAGGACCTTAAGCTTCACTCAAATCCATAATGACTATGAGTTTACGGCCGTAAACCCCTTTGGGCCGTAAACTCATCAAAAGCCTCATTTGAGGTGGTCTTCCTTATAAAAGTGTAGAAAAAAGTTCCTAAAGTTTCCCTAGCTTTCAAACCAACACTTAGCCATGTTTGACCATGAGTTTACGGCCGTAAACTCCCTTGGGCCGTAAACCCATGACCGTAAACTCATGTTAGTGCCATTTCACTTTCCTTTGTAGAATCACATGTGATTCCAACACTTGGTCAAGGCGTTTCCTAGTCCCGGAAGGTGTTTCCTTTCATATAGTTGTTTATAAACACTATATTCATGTCAATATGTGTCCTTATATGTCATTTAGGACTTTTTGAGTCTCGGGACTTCATTCGTGGAACTTCTCATCCTTTCACGCATACCCATTTGAATCACCCACATCAGGTGAGTTCATACCCCGTAATGAATCTTTTAACTGTTTAAAATGTTTTAAGGGGGGAATACAAGTTGAAAACAATGATAATTATGTAAATGTTTGTTATAAACATCTTTCAAAATGTTACTTATGTCATTTATAAGTTGTCAAAACATTTCAAAAACCCTTTTAAAGTTATGTTACTTTTTAGTTATACAAAACTCTGCTTTTAAAGTACAAGCATAACTTAGTAGATAAATGAGTCTTTTCAATAACAGTCCAAGGAGAACATTAGTAAACTATAATAGGTATAGTTTAGGAGAATGCTATTCATTACTTCTAGTACAATGAACCAAACAAACAATACCATACAGAACATATAGTGAAAAGAATCAAACAATACCATACAGAACATATAGTGAAGAGAATCAAACAATACCATACAGAACATATAGTGAAGAGAATCAAACAATACCATACAGAGAAAACACAAAATTATGAGAAACAAACAGAACGTACAATATACAGTACAAAACAAACAAGTTAGGTTGCTATAGCATGAGAACACAGTACAGGATCTAATTATACCAATGTATCACTAACTCATGGTTCTAAACAAAAGGTGATAGTTATATTGGGTATACATGATCATATAACAAATGTGAATTACACGGCTTGCAAGAATTTGCAGAGGTCGGGTTTGGTTCCCTTAATCTCTTGACAGGGAGAACGTTTAGTAGGGGTTCTAGCCTTCACATTATGACTGTATTAAAACAAACATGTTTTTAGGTCATTAGTACATCCGCATGTCATTATACCTGACAACTGTATACTTACATTTCCCATTACTTTCATAAAGTGACAGTACCACTTGAAAGTCAAACTCAAACTATTTTCGAGTTAAGATAGTTATAAACTAGGGAAAACATACATTTTTACAAACGACAAAGGGAACAGTCGAGTCTGGCACATAACAGTAGATGTCGTGGTAGAAGGCTACGTTTAAAAGAAAGGACCATAATGCTAGTCTTATGATTCCTTAATGTATACATCACATGATATATATATACCAATAGGGTCCGACAGGTAATAGGATGTGTGCTCTCCGCTTCATTTCCTGTTCCTTGTTTGGTTGTGGGCTTGGAACGAATTCACCCAATCTATTTTCTATCCGATTCTATATATATGTATGCTTAGTATACATTAAGTCATCATAAGGGTACCGGGTATGGGACAGGTTATAGGACACAGAGTCAAAGCACAATGTTTCTTGTATAAAACATACTTTCCAAAATCAGTACTTTTGGGTATACAAAACTAGAAACTTCCCAGTAAAGGGTTTAATCCATTTTATTAAACTCGTACAATTTAAAGGACCTTAGGTGAGTAACTCTATAATAGCTTAGTTTATACATCATGTTTATATATAAAACTAATACCTAATAGTTAGTTGGATGTGTGCTTTCCGCCTTACTTCCTGTTCCTTGTTTGGTTGTGGGCTTAGGGCAGATTCATTCAATTAACTTTCTATCCGATATTAGATTATATATATCAGTATAAACTAAGCTATTATAAAAGTAGTCACTGTGGTTACCATTTTATTATAAGAAATATGGGTTTTCTTAAAGAACTTTGCATTATATATAAAGGAACCTTTACAATTAACTCCATGAGTAATGGGATGTTTGCTATCCGCCTTAATTTATGTTCCTCGTTTGGTTGTGAGCTTAGGGCAGATGCACACAATGGATTGTTTGTTTACTCTGAGTCGTATATAACTTGTACCCACTTAGTACCCATAGAAAGGGTTGTAGAGACATTTTACTTAAACTTCCATCAAAGTAGGAAATATAGGATTTTCTAGAGGAACAGGCGATCTTTTCAAAACAAAACTTACAACTTACCCATGTTACAACTACATTTTCAACAACACTTTACAACTTACTCACATCACTAAACTCTTATGAACTCACCAGCTTAATTGCTGATCAACTCTTTCAAATAACTTGTATTCTCAGGAGACTATTAGACAGGTGCTCGTGCTGGGGATTCAAAAGATGGAGCATTATAGCTTCAAGTCTTGTTTTGATATTTGTGTATGAATTCTATGTTTTGTGAACACACACATTGTAAACACTTTCTTTCGAAATGAAATGGTTGTTCATTACTTGCTTACCATATACATATCTCGTGATACTAAACATGACGTCGTCCACCCCTGAACGATTCCGCCGTTCCGGTTTTGGGGTGTGACACAACTTATGGACAACTAAATAACCCGGTTAAAGAAGCAAGAACCTGGACCATGTCGTCTGTATATAAGAGCTTTGATACAAATTGGTAAGGGGAAGAAATTTCTCACCTTAAGCAATTTTACAATACTCATAATCGACATCTAACTTAGGCATCGCAGAACAGTATCGGGTTCCATCCCTCGGTATCGCTTTTTAACCTAGCATTTTTCTATCTTTTCTAGTGTGCCTTCATGTTTGTGCTTTAGAAGAGGACATAGCCAATATTTCATCATGCGTTTGGGAGCATACGTACCAACATTGGCATCATCCATATTAAACATGCAAGAAAAACAAAAAAATTCACATCCCTTATTAGAATCGCCCTTCAACCCAATGAGCCCAATCCCAAAATTCACTCCAAGTACAGCGACAATACCAAGCACCACACCACCAACAACAACCTCATCATAACCAAGAACGCATAATTCTTCTCAGGTGAATGTGCAGGATGAAGGGGAGCCAAACAGACAGTCACCCTCAAAAGGAAAGAAGGCTACAAAAGCAATATCTGGTATGGTAGAAACGGAAGAAAGCTCTAGCATGGGAGGATCAAACATGTCTAGAAGTCCATCCAAACCAATCTCTAGAAACAACGACCTAAATGTGAAAGTCATACCACCATTATTACAACAACATTTTGCGACAAGAAAAACACCAATGCAACAAGGCGTACAACCATACATACCACTACCGCCTCCCTTCCCGTATACAAAATATCATGCATTTTGGCCATTATAATCCCAACAAACATATACTGTGACAACCCGAAATTTTCATTTTGTATAAACTCCACAGTCAAGCACATCAAATAATAGTCAAATTCATCCCAGTACATTTTGGTCGGTTTTAAGTTCGTTTGGGTGTTTTATTTTAATTTTTCGTCAAACGAACAAATAAATGGAAGTATCCGTTAGGAGTGCTGTGTATCAAATAAGCAATTAACACCTTGACTAGGTGTTTACGGGCAAATAAGGGAAGTTTGGGCCGTAAACTCCCTTTGACCATGAACTCATGCATATAGCATGAGTTTACGCTTCATTCTTTCACTTTTCACTTCCTAACTCAAGAACACCCAAGATTCTCTCTCAAGTATCATATCACATTTCTTCAAATCCTCCAAAAATGTAAGTATTTCCTTCCTTGGTTCATTCATATAACACTTTATCTAGTGTTTATACTCGATTTCATCCATGGAAATCTCTATTTTTCTTAGATCTTCAAGTGTTCATCAAAACACCAAGAACACACACTAGTGTTTTTGGCCCTTAAACACTCTTACAAGCTTCCTATAAGTAAGTGCACTCCTCCTAACTAGTTAATTTCTTAGTATACTTGCTTAACTATGGAAGAACATCAAAAACCCCCGAGAACACTTGGGTTTACGGTCAAGGGATATCCTTGAACCGTAAACACCACCAAGTGGTGTTTTGAGGCCCCTAACACCTTCTATGGTTTGGATAAAGGACTAAAACCTTGCATGCATGAACTAGAAACCCCAAACCACGAAAATGTAGAAGTGACCAAGATTTTACGGCCGTAAACTCATGGGTTTACGACCGTAAACTCCCAAGGAGTGGTCCAAGGACCGTAAACCCCAAAGAAAGGCCATTTCGAGCCCTAGTCACTTCCTAAGCCTTGGATTCGAGTCTAGCTTACTTCCTTGTGTGGTATAAGACCTTAAAACACCCAATGGTACCATTGCCATGAGTTTACGGCCGTAAACTCATGGGGGAAATGGTCCAAGAACCGTAAACCCATATGGTGCTACCGTATGGGGAGCAAACTCCAATGTGAGGCTATACGCTCTTTAGATGCAACCCTTTAGTACTCCTAGCACTTGAAAAAAAGTGTTTCCATGTATTAGGGTGTCTTTACTTGATAAATTAGTTGTTAAATGACTAATTAGATACATAAATGTATCATTACATGTTCAATAGGATCCGCGTGTGTGTTCAAGTCCTCACTTGACACTTAGCATCCTATACCATCCGTTCATCCGAATCACCCACTACAGGTGAGTTCATACCCCTTAATCAACCTTTGAAATGATTTTAAATGCTTTTATGGGGGGGAATACAAGTTGAACTGACAAGTTATTATATCAATCACATGTGATTAATAACGGTCAATCAAATAGATTTTGCATGTTAAACTGTTTATCCAGATAAAGGTTTTCATATCTTGTTTTCAAATCTCTTTTAAAGTACCAAAATCTTTTTTTTAAATTACTAAGCTTTTATCAAAGTCTTTTAAACTTATACTCTTGTTAGATTCATGTCTATATAGATATAGTTATATAAGTAGAGTTTGAAGGACTTAGGACTGATAGCCCGCTTTATTTCATGTTCCTTGTTTGGTTGTGGACTTAGAGCATCCAGTTATCTGTCCGAGTGTCGTTGAAGTCCGAGTTATATATTATGTATATCTGGTTAGATATTAAAACTCTTACTCCAGTTCAACACCTTTGGGTAGCAAAGGTACCTAGATAACCTCTCAAGTAAACTATAATAGGTATAGTTTAGAAACCAACCATAACTTTCATGAAGGAGAACTTAGCTATATCAATATTCTAAAAACTTATACTTTTAATATAAAGAAAGGTTTATAGAAATCAAAACACGAGATACATCCTCATGACGCGGATTTCACCGTTGTCGAGTGGTAACCAGAGTCTCCTGGAGGGAGAGCGGCCATTGTGTGTATAGATCTATACGGGACAGACCATCCCACATCCTGACTGCTAGCTACAGTCCCGGCCGACCAAGCCAAGGGGTGACAAATGTCACATTCATTTCGACGCCAGCAGGTCGTCGTGTTTACATCCGTCAATCAGTATGGTTACGAGTATCTTTACAATTACCTTATAATTCATGCCTTTAAGGTAATAAGGGTTATCACGGTATTTTCTACATATAAAACCATCATAATATATTTTCCTAGTTATACACTAGGCCACATTTAAACCTTTAAATTAACCTATTTAGGCTTAAAGGCTCATTTAGACTTTTCAAGGGGTATTGTTAATTCGATACCACCTGGAGTCTACACTTCATTCATTTAGACTTTTCGAGGCGTATTGTTCATTCGATACTACCCGGAGTCTGCATTTTATTACCATATAAACATCAATGTCATTGCTGAAGTAAAGTATTATTTTCCTTATTACTTTTACTTGTGACCTTCTCACATATTCATTAAAGTATAAACTATATTTTGATAATGATAAGATACTTTTGAGGGAAAATACTCCTTAAAACATAAAACAGTCGAGTTTTGGTAGAAAGCTACTTTTATTAGAAAATATAGGATTTTCTGAGGGAAATTCTAACACTCTGTAAACTTTAATCAGCATCCTTTAATGAGATTATTTTGATGAACAACATGTATTTATATCAATGTCATTAAACAACTTATGAACTCACCAGCATTAAAATGCTGATACTCGCTTTCAAAATAACTTGGATTCTCAGGTCGTCAGTAGACAGGTACACTCTAGAAGCTTTTTGTGAAGACAGCCTTGTACCAAGCTGCATCTTATGTTATTTTCCATATCTACTTTTAATGTTGTGGCTAATTGTAATCGATGTAAAACTATTACTATTAATGCAATGGTTGTTGTACTTTGATTACTATACTGCATGTATTGTGATACTTGACATGACGTCCTCCACCCCAGAATGTTTCCGCCGTTCCGGTTTTGGGGTGTGACAGATTGGTATCAGAGCATTGTTTATAGTGAGCTCCGTATATCAAATCATAAAAGATATACAACCTATAAATACAATGGGATAAAAACACTCTGACCAAGAATTATACTTTAAAATATAACCATATTTTAGAAAAGGATAAGAACATCCAGAATATAAAAACCCAAACAAGTATCACAAGAAGAATAAGAATAAAAGTCTTTGGATGTTGAGCATTACCGTCAAACCTGGGCAGTTATGTAATCGTAAGCTGGAATAAATGTAACCTGATCAACTACATTTATCCGAGATGCGACTAACGTGTGCTTGGGGGTGATGGTGGTGTTGCAATAAATCTGAAACTTACCAAATAGGAATGCTAGAGCCAAACATAAAGTTTAAAATACTATAGGAGTATTTTATGATACTAAAAGACTAACAATAAACCCAAAAACATGTTCAGAAGTTAAGAATCAAACATGTAATTAAAATACTATAGGGGTGTTTTAGGAACCATAAATAACCTTGCGTGAAAACTAAAAGAGATCCTTATTGATAGACCTATGATTATAGAGTGTATACTCCCGAGGTTATGTATAGTGAGGATCTCATAGGCTAAGAATATGTGGTGTCGCTCTACTTCCTTTTCCTTGTTTGGATGTGGATATAGGGTAGTATCACATATTCGAAGGCCTATCAGATCTACGTTATATATGATTTGTGTACACTATGTAATTGTAGCCGGAATCGATATGGATCACCCAGTAAAATGTTTTAATAATCTCTTAAGATTCTTTAGACATTCCCATTCTCGCACAAACCCCTTTAGGAAACCTTATCCACTTCAGTAATCAGTAGAGGAGTCGATAAAGACCCAGAAGAGGTTCGTTGAGAAAGATTTCCAAGTAGGAAGTAAACGAACAGTGATGAGGCTATTGAAATCACCATGTGCCTATACCTTTTAGGGACATCGGTGGGGAATTCGCCTGAACTTCTGAGATTCCAGTCATCCATTATGAAGTGATGACACTCAGAATCAGAATCAGAAGTAAGGCGGAGCAGAAATTCAATATGACTACGAGAGCAGAGAACCCTATATAGATACCCGGAGAAAACCAACGCTTGTTCCAGTCAGGTATAAGAGGTGGACAGAGGGAGCCAATGCATGGAACCCGAGAAGTGTTTCTACCTCTTTAACGTCACGCTAATAATCCATAAAATAATAAAATTTAGTGAGTTAGTGATTACACTACTCACACTATGTGCTAGGCAAATCGTCTTTCCCGTTACGATTAATATAAATAGATCGGATCACAAAACCTCGATTGAGAGTGTTTAGCCATAAGTTTTCATGAGCATTTTCTTCCGTGATCTTCATTCCGAACTTCTCTCAAATCTTTGCAAAGCCGGAGAGTGAACCTCTCCAATATAAAGATAACTTAGTAGGAACGACACCCATTTTATGGCTTTCCGATACACTTACTCCTACTCTGTTACCCAGACTGCATCATAGGGATGTAGGTCGACGCTCAGATAACCATAAATCAAGGCGCGGGAAAAATTTATGCCTATCATAGTAAAGGAAGATACGTCTAGGGTTAACCATCGTTTCTCATCAGCTTGTGTTCCTTTTCGTGTAGGAAAAACCATGCCTCCAAAGAAACGTAACCAACCCGCTGGTAAGACACCGATTCTTCAAATCGATGAAGCTACGTTTCAATCTGCAGTTTCAGCAGCCATAGCAGCTGTCATGGCACACCTGAACGCTAACAACGCCAATGTTAGCAGGAGCCCTATCAGGAATCCCGATCATAGCAATAGACAGCAGCAACCAGCACCGGTGTGTAAATCCACCCAGGAACTCCAACCTAACTCACTGAAAAGGAAGTTTGAGAACGAGGAGGGAAGTACCTCGACTCAAGGACCTTCCGAAGGACAACGAGCTGAAGTGGTCAATGACTCTGTCAACCCTTCTGCCTCGACACTAAGAAGACCATACCTAGGAAACCTTCCCCGCTGCAACAAGTGTGACTACCATCATTATGGAGTCTGTCGAGAACTCCTTTGTGTTAGGTGCAACATGAAGGGGCATACTGCTCGCAACTGCAGAACTCCGGTTGAGTTTATTACATCAACCACCAATGTTGGGACCAGTCCAATATGCTACCTATGTGGTGAAATTGGGCACTTCAAGAGGGACTGCCCAACTGAAAGAAATGACAAGGGCGCAGGAGGAGTTTAACCCTAATGCCTAGGGGAAACATCAGCGAACCCGGTAGAATTTTGGTATGTTTCTCAATCCTAAGTAGCTAACCGAAAACTTTAATTAATCAATTCTAATTGTAATTACTCCCTCGTTGAGGCGAAAGTCGCAGCACTGTTATAAAACTTGAAAACCCATCAGGTAAAGATATGATGGCTTAGTATATACGTTAAGGCCATTTATAATTAAGATTGATAGACCTCGAGTGAGTGATGCTTCCTTATCTCCTGTTCCTTTTTTGGTTGTGGATTTAGGGTGGAGTCGCTCAGTCAACAGTCCTTTTAATCTGGAATATACATGACTAGTGTATACTAGGCAGTTATAGAGAGGCCTCGTGAGAAATCCATTCATGAAAAGTACATTATTCCAAAACATCAGGACCCCTAGAGTTCAGCGTCACTCATGTTGGTCCAAGTATCCACGATAGTAATACCGTGGACGAAGCCCGAGACGCTAGGAACTTGTGTGCCCTGTTCAGCACATGGTCCTATCAATCTTCATTCTATATCTTGTCGATGTTTGCTAATTTCGACACTACCGTCAGCCATGGTTCGAATTGATGCGACCATGTGAAAATTCCTAGTGGTGTGTAAAAAGAACTTTTACCTTATCCTAAACGTCAAATAAAGGTTCTTTCGAACCTAGTAAGAAAACCTAATGCGAACCGTCAGTCGTCTCTCTCATCCAACCTTCAGAAGTACCCAGGAGAGGGGTACCACGCGCTGTTAACCAACCCCGTTAGACTTTAAAACCTAAAGCGAAAGGCACTATAGATATTCCGGAAGACAATAACCGCCCGAGGCCTACTCAGTAGATTCCCTAGAAAGACCACTTGCACCACATGATTTAGTTCGTGAATCAAGAAGAAAAGAACTCATGGGATTAATTTACTACTACTGAGTATATGCATTAGAGTGGTATATAACTTAGATCAATAAAATTTAAGATGTGTGCTTCCTCCCTACTCCTGTTCCTTGTTTGGTTGTGGGTTTGGGGTGGGGCCACACATCTGAACATCCTGTCGATCTCAATTATATACGAATTGCATACACTGAGTAATAGTGATTGAGCCGTGTATGAGGTCTACCATGAACCTTAAAATAAAGCCCTTCATCATATACCCTTAGAGAAGGAGCTGAAGTCAAGGAAATAATTGTGGGTTGAGCTACTAAAATGACTACAAATTCGAAATTGTTGTCATCCCGGTTAAGCCAACATAGTAGCTGTTATCCTCAGTTAGGAAAAGTGACTCAAGTCGTAAGAGTCAAAAACATTGACTACGACCATCCATTCACGCCTGATCCCACAAATTAAGCATCTTAGTAGTGGGCCAACAAAACCTGAAAAGCTGTGACAGGTTAAAGTCTGAGGAGAATGGATGAGGAAATTAGAGGTTTTGAGTGGCAGAATCCTATACAATCTAGATTAAATCTAGATAGAGAAAAATCAGTAGCACCGGAAGAGTAGTTGCAAGGGATACTCGCACTACTCAAGCGCTTCGTTCATCCAGATACAGACGAGGAGTGCCTAGAACACGATGCCTCCTCATGCGAGAAAAGTCACCGTCGCTCTATAGACGATAGATCGCATTCTCCAAAGTTAATACTAGAATGCTGAGAACCACATGATTACCTCCGTGACATAATACTTGAGAAAAGTAGACGGTAAGTTGCGTTAAGCTTTATAACCCATGTCATAAGGGAAATGTGGACGCAACGCTAGTTTAGGTGTTAGTCGAAAGAACCCGCACTTCCTGCGAACTGGAGGGAGCAGACACAATGGAGAATGGAGCATGTCATAGAGATTTGTTAGACTATTAGGTGTCCCAAAGAATACTATCTCTAAGGAGATAGTAGAACCACCTCCTGAAATAGTCAATCCTTCAGAAAATCTCTAAGGGCGAAGCTAGCCCCGATCAGAGACTGCTATCCACGAAACAGCAAATCAAGTGAGAGAATAATTCTCTCCGATTAGGGATCATGCTGTGAAAGCATCTATTAGACGATGATGAAAATTGAAATTTTCTAAGCATCGCCTGGTAAAGCCCTCTATCATACTGACCTTGAGATATTCCGTTAGGAACACCTCGAGAGTCAGAAGTGCAGGTCCATTTTGCACTAGGTCGAGATAGATGCCCCGTAACCGATAGGTGCCAGCATATAGTAAACACTTCCAATGATCCAGAAAACCTCCGAAAGCCAATCAGTAGGAGATATGAATCCGAAAACAACCTGAGCCTTCTAAGAACCAATCAGGAGGACTACACTCTTAGTAAGAGAGAACTTTTGGAACTTCAAAATGGCGATCACGCCAAGTGATGATCTAACCATTGAAGTACATTATGTTCTAAGTATTGAAACGTTCTATCTTCCCAAGAACTTAGGACCATCCGAGATTCTTGATAAGAATTGGTCCAACCTCCGTCAGACCTCAACTACTTAGGGATTTCATAAATTCCACCCAAATCCACCCACGTCTCAAACTTGAAAAAGTGCTTGTCCGACGTGACTCTCGAAATCCCACTCATCGAGATCGAAATCAATGAGAGCCCCAACTTCGTGTAGGAACCTGTAGAGATCATGGACCGAGAGGTCAAGTGAACAAAGAAAAGTCGTACCACAATAGTGAAGGTTCGCTGGAACGCCGAGCGAAGACCGGAATTCACTTGGGAGCGAGAGGACCAGATGGAACTAAAGTATCTTCATCTTTTGCTTCGCTAAACTGTAACTGCGCGTGTGCTTGAACTCTAATTTCGGGACGAAATTCCCTCTAAAGGGGGGATGATGTGACAACCGAACAAATAAGGGAGACCTGAATTCCGCAGTCAAGCACATCAAATAATAGTGAAATTCATCCCAGTACATTTTTGGTCAGTTTTAAGTTCGTTTGGGTGTTTTATTTTAATTTTTCGTCAAACGAACAAATAAATGGAAGTATCCGTTAGGAGTGTTGTGTATCAAATAAGAAATTAACACCTTGACTAGGTGTTTACGGCCAAACAAGGGGAGTTTGGGCCGTAAACTCCCTTTGAACATGAACTCATGCATATAGCATGAATTTACCCTTCATTCTTTCACTTTTCATTTCCTAACTCAAGAACACCCAAGATTCTCTCTCAAGTATCATATCACATTTCTTCAAATCCTCCAAAAATGTAAGTATTTCCTTCCTTGGTTCGTTCATATAACACTTTATCTAGTGTTTATACTCGATTTCATCCATGGACATCTGCTTTTTTCTTAGATCTTCAAGTGTTCATTAAAACACCAAGAACACACACTAGTGTTTTTGGCCCTTAAACACTCTTACAAGCTTCCTATAAGTAAGTGCACTCCTCCTAACTAGTTAATTGCTTAGTATACTTGCTTAACTATGGAAGAACATCAAAAACCCCCAAGAACACTTGGGTTTACGGTCAAGGGATATCCTTGAACCGTAAACACCACCAAGTGGTGTTTTGATGCCCCCTAACACCTTCTATAGAGAACAAAATGCAGGCCAGACAGCTAAGCGATCTAATAAGAGGAATAAGTGCCAAGCAACTAGAAAGTGTTGCTCCAACAGAACGTAAGGTCAAAAGCTCCGGGAAGAGGCAAATTTTCATGTTTCGCCATCCAGAACAGTCAGAAACCAATCAAGAATAGGATGGAGACCTTAAAACAACCAACGGTACCATTGAGATGAGTTTACGGCCGTAAACTCATGGGGGAAATGGTCCAAGAACCGTAAACCCATATGGTGCTACCATATGGGGAGCAAACTCCAATGTGAGGCTATACGCTCTTTAGATGCAACCCTTTAGTACTCCTAGCACTTGAAACAAAGTGTTTCCATGTATTAGGGTGTCTTTACTTGATAAATTAGTTGTTAAATGACTAATTAGATACATAAATGTATCATTACATGTTCAATAGGATCTGCGTGTGTATTCCAGTCCTCACTTGACACTTAGCATCCTATACCATCCGTTCATCCGAATCACCCACTACAGGTGAGTTCATACCCCTTCATCAACCTTTGAAATGATTTTAAATGCTTTTATGGGGGGAATACAAGTTGAATTGACAAGTTATTATATCAATTACATGTGATTAATAACTGTCAATCAAATAGATTTTGCATGTTAAACTGTTTCATCCAGCTAAAGGTTTTCATATCTTGTTTTCAAATCTCTTTTAAAGTACCAAAATCTTTTTTTTAATTTACTAAGCTTTTATCAAAGTCTTTTAAACTTATACTCTTGTTAGATTCATGTATATATAGACATAGTTATATAAGTAGGGTTTGAAGGACTTAGGATTGATAGCCCGCTTTATTTCCTATTCCTTGTTTGGTTGTGGACTTAGAGCATCCAGTTATCTGTCCGAGTGTCGTTGAAGTCCTAGTTATATATTATGTATATCTAGTTAGATATTAAAACTCTTACTCCAGTTCAACACCTTTGGGTAGCAAAGGTACCTAGATAACCTCTCAAGTAAACTATAATAGGTATAGTTTAGAAACCAACCATAACTTTCATGAAGGAGAACATAATTATATCAATATTCTAAAAACTTATACTTTTAATATAAAGAAAGGTTTATATAAATCAAAACACGAGATACATCCTCATGACGCGGATTTCACCGTTGTCGAGTGGTAACCAGAGCCTCCTGGAGGGAGAGCGGGCATTGTGTGTATAAATCTATACGGGACAGACCATCCCACATCCTGACTGCTAGCTACAGTCCCGGTCGACCAAGCCAAGGGGTGACAAATGTCACATTCATTTCGACGCCAGCAGGTCGTTGTCTTTACATCCGTCAATCAGTATGGTTACGAGTATCTTTACAATTACCTTATAATTCATGTCTTTAAGGTAATAAGGGTTATCACGGTATTTTCTACATATAAAACCATCATAATATATTTTCCTAGTTATACACTAGGCCACATTTAAACCTTTAAATTAACCTATTTAGGCTTAAATGTTGATTTAGACTTTTTGAGGCGTATTGTTCATTCGATACCACCTGGAGTCTACACTTCATTCATCTAGACTTTTCAAGGCGTATTGTTCATTCGATACTACCCGGAGTCTGCATTTTATTACCATATAAACAGCAATGTCATTGTTGAAGTAAAGTATTATTTTCCTTATTACTTTTACTTGTGACCTTATCACATATTCATTAAAGTATAAACTATATTTTGATAATGATAAGATACTTTTGAGGGAAAATAATCCTTAAAACATAAAACAGTCGAGTTTTGGTAGAAAGCTACTTTTATTAGAAAATATAGGATTTTCTGAGGGAAATTCTAACACTCTGTAAACTTTAATCACCATCCTTTAATGAGATTATTTTGATGAACAACATGTATTTATATCAATGTCATTAAAATACTTATGAACTCACCAGCATTAAAATGCTGATACTCGCTTTCAAAATAACTTGTATTCTCAGGTAGTTAGTAGACAGGTACACTCCGGAAGCTTTTTGTGAAGAGAGCTTTGTACCAAGCTGCATCTTATATTATTTTCCATATCTACTTTTAATGTTGTGGCTAATTGTAATCGATGTAAAACTATTACTATTAATGCAATGGTTGTTGTACTTTGATTAGTATACTTCATGTGTTGTGATACTTGACATGACGTCTTCCACCACAGAACGTTTCCGCCGTTCCGGTTTTGGGGTGTGACATATACTCCTCAAACCATCCTAGGAAATCAAACAATGTTGCAAGTACAATGGACACCACATATAACAAATAACGAGGCACCTCGAGAGACAACTAGGATTGTCAGCCACTTTGTGTCCTGAGGTCAACCAACTCGTCTCTTATTAGAAGTATAAGAGAATACCAAATGCTGGTAGAAACGAGCATACCCGGAATTTCGAAATATGATTGGTCGAGTGACCCATATGATGACATTGAAAATTACAACTAGACGATGGATGCTTATTACTAAGACGAAAATTTTTGGTGCATCTTTTTTCCAACCACCTTATCTCGACCAGCACGATTATGGTACAAAAGCTTACCCGCAGAAAGTATACATGATTTTAATCAGTTGTAAGGAGAATTTGTGGGTCGCTTTATATAGAAAAATAAGGTGTACAACGGACGCCCTTTCCATTTTGAAATGTAGGGAATGAGAATATGAATCGTTACACGCCTTTGTGCATCGATTCAATAAAGCAACTCTTAATGCTCCAGAGAGAGTATATAACATGGTGATTGCTTCCTTTACTTATGGATTACGTCCATGAGTCTTGTTCAAAAATATAGTTGGTAAACCACCCAAATTAAGAAATGATATGATGGAGAAAGTCCATCCATCACTACATGAAGCAGGAGGAAGCAGCATCCAAGAAATGGAAGTGTGGTCAAGGAGAAAGGATTTATGTTCAAAAGGACATCTATACGCCTTACATAAAAGTTGCAGTTCAAGAGAGCTAAAGATACAGCAACATAAGAACGCAGTGACCGACTCATTTTTCATAACAAGGCTGGAATTATGCATTAGCAAGAAATGGAGGAAGAAATGATGTAGCAACAGTAGTTGAAGGCAAAAAGAATAATGAGGTAAAATTAGGGGATAGACCAGGAGGCAGAGAGCATGGCAAGTATTGTGAATTTCACGAATCCACCGATCATGATACCACCGAGTGTACCATGCTCCAAAGAGAAATACAGAACAAAATGCAGGCCAGACAGCTAAGCGATCTAATAAGAGGAATATGTGCCAAGCAACTAGAAAGTGTTGCTCCAACAGAACGTAAGGTCAAAAGCTCCGGGAAGAGGCAAATTTTCATGTTTCGCCATCCAGAACAGTCAGAAACCAATCAAGAATAGGATGGAGACCTTAAAACAACCAACGGTACCATTGACATGAGTTTACGGCCGTAAACTCATGGGGGAAATGGTCCAAGAACCGTAAACCCATATGGTGCTACCATATGGGGAGCAAACTCCAATGTGAGGCTATACGCTCTTTAGATGCAACCCTTTAGTACTCCTAGCACTTGAAACAAAGTGTTTCCATGTATTAGGGTGTCTTTACTTGATAAATTAGTTGTTAAATGACTAATTAGATACATAAATGTATCATTACATGTTCAATAGGATCCGCGTGTGTGTTCCAGTCCTCACTTGACACTTAGCATCATATACCATCCGTTCATCCGAATCACCCACTACAGGTGAGTTCATACCCCTTCATCAACCTTTGAAATGATTTTAAATGCTTTTATGGGGGGAATACAAGTTGAATTGACAAGTTATTATATCAATTACATGTGATTAATAACTGTCAATCAAATAGATTTTGCATGTTAAACTGTTTTATCCAGCTAAAGGTTTTCATATCTTGTTTTCAAATCTCTTTTAAAGTACCAAAATCTTTTTTTTAAATTACTAAGCTTTTATCAAAGTCTTTTAAACTTATACTCTTGTTAGATTCATGTATATATAGATATAGTTATATAAGTAGGGTTTGAAGGACTTAGGATTGATAGCCCGCTTTATTTCCTGTTCCTTGTTTGGTTGTGGACTTAGAGCATCCAGTTATCTGTCCGAGTGTCGTTGAAGTCCTAGTTATATATTATGTATATCTAGTTAGATATTAAAACTCTTACTCCAGTTCAACACCTTTGGGTAGCAAAGGTACCTAGATAACCTCTCAAGTAAACTATAATAGGTATAGTTTAGAAACCAACCATAACTTTCATGAAGGAGAACATACCTATATCAATATTCTAAAAACTTATACTTTTAATATAAAGAAAGGTTTATATAAATCAAAACACGAGATACATCCTCATGACGCGGATTTCACCGTTGTCGAGTGGTAACCAGAGTCTCCTGGAGGGAGAGCGGGCATTGTGTGTATAAATCTATACGGGACAGACCATCCCACATCCTGACTGCTAGCTACAGTCCCGGTCGACCAAGCCAAGGGGTGACAAATGTCACATTCATTTCGACGCCAGCAGGTCGTTGTCTTTACATCCGTCAATCAGTATGGTTACGAGTATCTTTACAATTACCTTATAATTCATGTCTTTAAGGTAATAAGGGTTATCACGGTATTTTCTACATATAAAACCATCATAATATATTTTCCTAGTTATACACTAGGCCACATTTAAACCTTTAAATTAACCTATTTAGGCTTAAATGCTGATTTAGACTTTTTGAGGCGTATTGTTCATTCGATACCACCTGGAGTCTACACTTCATTCATCTAGACTTTTCAAGGCGTATTGTTCATTCGATACTACCCGGAGTCTGCATTTTATTACCATATAAACAGCAATGTCATTGTTGAAGTAAAGTATTATTTTCCTTATTACTTTTACTTGTGACCTTCTCACATATTCATTAAAGTATAAACTATATTTTGATAATGATAAGATACTTTTGAGGGAAAATACTCCTTAAAACATAAAACAGTCGAGTTTTGGTAGAAAACTACGTTTATTAGAAAATATAGGATTTTCTGAGGGAAATTCTAACACTCTGTAAACTTTAATCACCATCCTTTAATGAGATTATTTTGATGAACAACATGTATTTATATCAATGTCATTAAAATACTTATGAACTCACCAGCATTAAAATGCTGATACTCGCTTTCAAAATAACTTGTATTCTCAGGTAGTTAGTAGATAGGTACACTCCGGAAGCTTTTTGTGAAGACAGCTTTGTACCAAGCTGCATCTTATATTATTTTCCA
Source organism: Lactuca virosa (assembly GCF_052849685.1). Lineage (NCBI taxonomy): Eukaryota > Viridiplantae > Streptophyta > Magnoliopsida > Asterales > Asteraceae > Lactuca > Lactuca virosa. The sequence continues at coordinate 146,634,801 of NC_136432.1, read as the reverse complement.
TATCTACTTTTAATGTTGTGGCTAATTGTAATCGATGTAAAACTATTACTATTAATGCAATGGTTGTTGTACTTTGATTAGTATACTTCATGTGTTGTGATACTTGACATGACGTCTTCCACCACAGAACGTTTCCGCCGTTCCGGTTTTGGGGTGTGACATATACTCCTCAAACCATCCTAGGAAATCAAACAATGCTGCAAGTACAATGGACACCACATATAACAAATAACGAGGCACCTCGAGAGACAACTAGGATTGTCAGCCACTTTGTGTCCTGAGGTCAACCAACTCGTCTCTTATTAGAAGTATAAGAGAATACCAAATGCTGGTAGAAACGAGCATACCCGGAATTTCGAAATATGATTGGTCGAGTGACCCATATGATGACATTGAAAATTACAACTAGACGATGGATGCTTATTACTTAGACGAAAATTTTTGGTGCATCTTTTTTCCAACCACCTTATCTCGACCAGCACGATTATGGTACAAAAGCTTACCCGCAGAAAGTATACATGATTTTAATCAGTTGTAAGGAGAATTTGTGGGTCGCTTTATATAGCAAAATAAGGTGTACAACGGACGCCCTTTCCATTTTGAAATGTAGGGAATGAGAATATGAATCGTTACACGCCTTTGTGCATCGATTCAATAAAGCAACTCTTAATGCTCCAGAGAGAGTATATAACATGGTGATTGCTTCCTTTACTTATGGATTACGTCCATGAGTCTTGTTCAAAAATATAGTTGGTAAACCACCCAAATTAAGAAATGATATGATGGAGAAAGTCCATCCATCACTACATGAAGCAGGAGGAAGCAGCATCCAAGAAATGGAAGTGTGGTCAAGGAGAAAGGATTTATGTTCAAAAGGACATCTATACGCCTTACATAAAAGTTGCAGTTCAAGAGAGCTAAAGATACAGCAACATAAGAACGCAGTGACCGACTCATTTTTCATAACAAGGCTGGAATTATGCATTAGCAAGAAATGGAGGAAGAAATGATGTAGCAACAGTAGTTGAAGGCAAAAAGAATAATGAGGTAAAATTAGGGGATAGACCAGGAGGCAGAGAGCATGGCAAGTATTGTGAATTTCACGAATCCACCGATCATGATACCACCGAGTGTACCATGCTCCAAAGAGAAATAGAGAACAAAATGCAGGCCAGACAGCTAAGCGATCTAATAAGAGGAATATGTGCCAAGCAACTAGAAAGTGTTGCTCCAACAGAACGTAAGGTCAAAAGCTCCGAGAAGAGGCAAATTTTCATGTTTCGTTATCCAGAACAGTCAGAAACCAATCAAGAATAGGATGGAGACCTTAAAACAACCAACGGTACCATTGACATGAGTTTAAGGCCGTAAACTCATGGGGGAAATGGTCCAAGAACCGTAAACCCATATGGTGCTACCATATGGGGAGCAAACTCCAATGTGAGGCTATACGCTCTTTAGATGCAACCCTTTAGTACTCCTAGCACTTGAAACAAAGTGTTTCCATGTATTAGGGTGTCTTTACTTGATAAATTAGTTGTTAAATGACTAATTAGATACATAAATGTATCATTACATGTTCAATAGGATCCGCGTGTGTGTTCCAGTCCTCACTTGACACTTAGCATCCTATACCATCCGTTCATCCGAATCACCCACTACAGGTGAGTTCATACCCCTTCATCAACCTTTGAAATGATTTTAAATGCTTTTATGGGGGGAATACAAGTTGAATTGACAAGTTATTATATCAATTACATGTGATTAATAACTGTCAATCAAATAGATTTTGCATGTTAAACTGTTTTATCCAGCTAAAGGTTTTCATATCTTGTTTTCAAATCTCTTTTAAAGTACCAAAATCTTTTTTTTAAATTACTAAGCTTTTATCAAAGTCTTTTAAACTTATACTCTTGTTAGATTCATGTATATATAGATATAGTTATATAAGTAGGGTTTGAAGGACTTAGGATTGATAGCCCGCTTTATTTCCTGTTCCTTGTTTGGTTGTGGACTTAGAGCATCCAGTTATCTGTCCGAGTGTCGTTGAAGTCCTAGTTATATATTATGTATATCTAGTTAGATATTAAAACTCTTACTCCAGTTCAACACCTTTGGGTAGCAAAGGTACCTAGATAACCTCTCAAGTAAACTATAATAGGTATAGTTTAGAAACCAACCATAACTTTCATGAAGGAGAACATACCTATATCAATATTCTAAAAACTTATACTTTTAATATAAAGAAAGGTTTATATAAATCAAAACACGAGATACATCCTCATGACGCGGATTTCACCGTTGTCGAGTGGTAACCAGAGTCTCCTGGAGGGAGAGCGAGCATTGTGTGTATAAATCTATACGGGACAGACCATCCCACATCCTGACTGCTAGCTACAGTCCCGGTCGACCAAGCCAAGGGGTGACAAATGTCACATTCATTTCGACGCCAGCAGGTCGTTGTCTTTACATCCGTCAATCAGTATGGTTACGAGTATCTTTACAATTACCTTATAATTCATGTCTTTAAGGTAATAAGGGTTATCACGGTATTTTCTACATATAAAACCATCATAATATATTTTCCTAGTTATACACTAGGCCACATTTAAACCTTTAAATTAACCTATTTAGGCTTAAATGCTGATTTAGACTTTTTGAGGCGTATTGTTCATTCGATACCACCTGGAGTCTACACTTCATTCATCTAGACTTTTCAAGGCGTATTGTTCATTCGATACTACCCGGAGTCTGCATTTTATTACCATATAAACAGCAATGTCATTGTTGAAGTAAAGTATTATTTTCCTTATTACTTTTACTTGTGACCTTCTCACATATTCATTAAAGTATAAACTATATTTTGATAATGATAAGATACTTTTGAGGGAAAATACTCCTTAAAACATAAAACAGTCGAGTTTTGGTAGAAAACTACTTTTATTAGAAAATATAGGATTTTCTGAGGGAAATTCTAACACTCTGTAAACTTTAATCACCATCCTTTAATGAGATTATTTTGATGAACAACATGTATTTATATCAATGTCATTAAAATACTTATGAACTCACCAGCATTAAAATGCTGATACTCGCTTTCAAAATAACTTGTATTCTCAGGTAGTTAGTAGACAGGTACACTCCGGAAGCTTTTTGTGAAGACAGCTTTGTACCAAGCTGCATCTTATATTATTTTCCATATCTACTTTTAATGTTGTGGCTAATTGTAATCGATGTAAAACTATTACTATTAATGCAATGGTTGTTGTACTTTGATTAGTATACTTCATGTGTTGTGATACTTGACATGACGTCTTCCACCACAGAACGTTTCCGCCGTTCCGGTTTTGGGGTGTGACATATACTCCTCAAACCATCCTAGGAAATCAAACAATGCTGCAAGTACAATGGACACCACATATAACAAATAACGAGGCACCTCGAGAGACAACTAGGATTGTCAGCCACTTTGTGTCCTGAGGTCAACCAACTCGTCACTTATTAGAAGTATAAGAGAATACCAAATGCTGGTAGAAACGAGCATACCTGGAATTTCGAAATATGATTGGTCGAGTGACCCATATGATGACATTGAAAATTACAACTAGACGATGGATGCTTATTACTTAGACGAAAATTTTTGGTGCATCTTTTTTCCAACCACCTTATCTCGACCAGCACGATTATGGTACAAAAGCTTACCCGCAGAAAGTATACATGATTTCAATCAGTTGTAAGGAGAATTTGTGGGTCGCTTTATATAGCAAAATAAGGTGTACAACGGACGCCCTTTCCATTTTGAAATGTAGGGAATGAGAATATGAATCGTTACACGCCTTTGTGCATCGATTCAATAAAGCAACTCTTAATGCTCCAGAGAGAGTATATAACATGGTGATTGCTTCCTTTACTTATGGATTACGTCCATGAGTCTTGTTCAAAAATATAGTTGGTAAACCACCCAAATTAAGAAATGATATGATGGAGAAAGTCCATCCATCACTACATGAAGCAGGAGGAAGCAGCATCCAAGAAATGGAAGTGTGGTCAAGGAGAAAGGATTTATGTTCAAAAGGACATCTATACGCCTTACATAAAAGTTGCAGTTCAAGAGAGCTAAAGATACAGCAACATAAGAACGCAGTGACCGACTCATTTTTCATAACAAGGCTGGAATTATGCATTAGCAAGAAATGGAGGAAGAAATGATGTAGCAACAGTAGTTGAAGGCAAAAAGAATAATGAGGTAAAATTAGGGGATAGACCAGGAGGCAGAGAGCATGGCAAGTATTGTGAATTTCACGAATCCACCGATCATGATACCACCGAGTGTACCATGCTCCAAAGAGAAATAGAGAACAAAATGCAGGCCAGACAGCTAAGCGATCTAATAAGAGGAATATGTGCCAAGCAACTAGAAAGTGTTGCTCCAACAGAACGTAAGGTCAAAAGCTCCGGGAAGAGGAAAATTTTCATGTTTCGTTATCCAGAACAGTCAGAAACCAATCAAGAATAGGATGGAGACCTTAAAACAACCAACGGTACCATTGACATGAGTTTACGGCCGTAAACTCATGGGGGAAATGGTCCAAGAACCGTAAACCCATATGGTGCTACCATATGGGGAGCAAACTCCAATGTGAGGCTATACGCTCTTTAGATGCAACCCTTTAGTACTCCTAGCACTTGAAACAAAGTGTTTCCATGTATTAGGGTGTCTTTACTTGATAAATTAGTTGTTAAATGACTAATTAGATACATAAATGTATCATTACATGTTCAATAGGATCCGCGTGTGTGTTCCAGTCCTCACTTGACACTTAGCATCCTATACCATCCGTTCATCCGAATCACCCACTACAGGTGAGTTCATACCCCTTCATCAACCTTTGAAATGATTTTAAATGCTTTTATGGGGGGAATACAAGTTGAATTGATAAGTTATTATATCAATTACATGTGATTAATAACTGTCAATCAAATAGATTTTGCATGTTAAACTGTTTTATCCAGCTAAAGGTTTTCATATCTTGTTTTCAAATCTCTTTTAAAGTACCAAAATCTTTTTTTTAAATTACTAAGCTTTTATCAAAGTCTTTTAAACTTATACTCTTGTTAGATTCATGTATATATAGATATAGTTATATAAGTAGGGTTTGAAGGACTTAGGATTGATAGCCCGCTTTATTTCCTGTTCCTTGTTTGGTTGTGGACTTAGAGCATCCAGTTATCTGTCCGAGTGTCGTTGAAGTCCTAGTTATATATTATGTATATCTAGTTAGATATTAAAACTCTTACTCCAGTTCAACACCTTTGGGTAGCAAAGGTACCTAGATAACCTCTCAAGTAAACTATAATAGGTATAGTTTAGAAACCAACCATAACTTTCATGAAGGAGAACATACCTATATCAATATTCTAAAAACTTATACTTTTAATATAAAGAAAGGTTTATATAAATCAAAACACGAGATACATCCTCATGACGCGGATTTCACCGTTGTCGAGTGGTAACCAGAGTCTCCTGGAGGGAGAGCGGGCATTGTGTGTATAAATCTATACGGGACAGACCATCCCACATCCTGACTGCTAGCTACAGTCCCGATCGACCAAGCCAAGGGGTGACAAATGTCACATTCATTTCGACGCCAGCAGGTCGTTGTCTTTACATCCGTCAATCAGTATGGTTACGAGTATCTTTACAATTACCTTATAATTCATGTCTTTAAGGTAATAAGGGTTATCACGGTATTTTCTACATATAAAACCATCATAATATATTTTCCTAGTTATACACTAGGCCACATTTAAACCTTTAAATTAACCTATTTAGGCTTAAATGCTGATTTAGACTTTTTGAGGCGTATTGTTCATTCGATACCACCTGGAGTCTACACTTCATTCATCTAGACTTTTCAAGGCGTATTGTTCATTCGATACTACCCGGAGTCTGCATTTTATTACCATATAAACAGCAATGTCATTGTTGAAGTAAAGTATTATTTTCCTTATTACTTTTACTTGTGACCTTCTCACATATTCATTAAAGTATAAACTATATTTTGATAATGATAAGATACTTTTGAGGGAAAATACTCCTTAAAACATAAAACAGTCGAGTTTTGGTAGAAAACTACTTTTATTAGAAAATATAGGATTTTCTGAGGGAAATTCTAACACTCTGTAAACTTTAATCACCATCCTTTAATGAGATTATTTTGATGAACAACATGTATTTATATCAATGTCATTAAAATACTTATGAACTCACCAGCATTAAAATGCTGATACTCGCTTTCAAAATAACTTGTATTCTCAGGTAGTTAGTAGACAGGTACACTCCGGAAGCTTTTTGTGAAGACAGCTTTGTACCAAGCTGCATCTTATATTATTTTCCATATCTACTTTTAATGTTGTGGCTAATTGTAATCGATGTAAAACTATTACTATTAATGCAATGGTTGTTGTACTTTGATTAGTATACTTCATGTGTTGTGATACTTGACATGACGTCTTCCACCACAGAACGTTTCCGCCGTTCCGGTTTTGGGGTGTGACATATACTCCTCAAACCATCCTAGGAAATCAAACAATGCTGCAAGTACAATGGACACCACATATAACAAATAACGAGGCACCTCGAGAGATAACTAGGATTGTCAGCCACTTTGTGTCCTGAGGTCAACCAACTCGTCACTTATTAGAAGTATAAGAGAATACCAAATGCTGGTAGAAACGAGCATACCCGGAATTTCGAAATATGATTGGTCGAGTGACCCATATGATGACATTGAAAATTACAACTAGACGATGGATGCTTATTACTTAGACGAAAATTTTTGGTGCATCTTTTTTCCAACCACCTTATCTCGACCAGCACGATTATGGTACAAAAGCTTACCCGCAGAAAGTATACATGATTTTAATAAGTTGTAAGGAGAATTTGTGGGTCGCTTTATATAGCAAAATAAGGTGTACAACGGACGCCCTTTCCATTTTGAAATGTAGGGAATGAGAATATGAATCGTTACACGCCTTTGTGCATCGATTCAATAAAGCAACTCTTAATGCTCCAGAGAGAGTATATAACATGGTGATTGCTTCCTTTACTTATGGATTACGTCCATGAGTCTTGTTCAAAAATATAGTTGGTAAACCACCCAAATTAAGAAATGATATGATGGAGAAAGTCCATCCATCACTACATGAAGCAGGAGGAAGCAGCATCCAAGAAATGGAAGTGTGGTCAAGGAGAAAGGATTTATGTTCAAAAGGACATCTATACGCCTTACATAAAAGTTGCAGTTCAAGAGAGCTAAAGATACAGCAACATAAGAACGTAGTGACCGACTCATTTTTCATAACAAGGCTGGAATTATGCATTAGCAAGAAATGGAGGAAGAAATGATGTGGCAACAGTAGTTGAAGGCAAAAAGAATAATGAGGTAAAATTAGGGGATAGACCAGGAGGTAGAGAGCATGGCAAGTATTGTGAATTTCACGAATCCACCGATCATGATACCACCGAGTGTACCATGCTCCAAAGAGAAATAGAGAACAAAATGCAGGCCAGACAGCTAAGCGATCTAATAAGAGGAATATGTGCCAAACAACTAGAAAGTGTTGCTCCAACAGAACGTAAGGTCAAAAGCTCCGGGAAGAGGCAAATTTTCATCTTTCGCCATCCAGAACAGTCAGAAACCAATCAAGATTAGGATAGAGACAAGTTTATGTTCAACGAATGGGATTACAGCAGGAACAACCATAGAGGAGAAGAATATGTGGTTATTGAAGGATTTATCAAGAAAATTTATGTGAATGACATTTACATTGACAATGGGAGCTCCACGGATGTCATGTATAGGCACTTCTACAAGCAGCTCCCAAGTCAAGTGCAAAGGAAACTAGAACCACCTGAGACACACCTAATTAGTTTTTTCGGATACAGTGTATAACTCGAGGGAACGATTATGTTGTCACTGACATTAGTAGATTATAATAATGGCATAAATGACACAAGAAAAATAAGGTTTTGTGACCGTTAAATATCATCACCATACGACAAATATTTGGGAGATCGGCATTGCACAAGTTCAGAGTCATAGCATCGACAATACATGGAGTACTCAAGTTTCACACTATGTCAGGGGTAGGTACAATAACATCAAAGAGAAGAGCAGGTAAAATTGAGCAAGACCATCGCCAAGAGGTTGAAGCCGGTAAACCGAACAATGTCGTGTACCAATGGGAATATACAACACTAATAACTACATCAGGCAAAGAATAACATGAAAAACAAAAATCCAAACAACTAGAAAAAAGGACAACAAATTTGGGTGCAAGCAACAATCTACATGAAGTAGTTAAGGCATTAGTAGAATCGGTAACCTTACCAATCCAAGAGCAAGATGTTTCAATTAGAATAGGATGATTAACATCGAAGATGCAAATAAAAGGAAATAATAAGCATGATGACACAAAGAGGATAAAAGTGAAGCAAGAAGGAGTTGTGGGTATCAGAACCAATGAATGAGCATGATCGACTATCATGAATAAAAACAAAAAAAAGCAAGATAACACAAACGAAACAGTTCCGTTCACTGTGAATGCAGACAGAATATTGAAATAAGGAAGGAAGAAGCCAGTAGAAATGCAAGCGAACCATCAAAAGTTTAAGGTCTATCTACAAAAGGAAAGCCAAGCAAGATACTATTGGAGATTTTAACAATAGATAATGTGAAGTGGGAACAAAACCAATTAATTTCGTTTCTTGGGAACAAAAGAAAAGATGAACAGAGAGGAAGGGGATAATGGGGCCAAAAAAAACACCTAGGGCCTAAGTACAAAGAAACCACAAGCAGTCTTGTGAGACAAAATTTCAAGACAAGATTGGTATGAAAAGTTTACCTATGAAAGCATTTACATGTAAGAAGAAAGGATACTATCACACCCCGGCCGTCGGTGGAAATGTCGGGGTTGCGACGCCCAAACTGGATCACAGTTAACATCACATATTAAATAATACAAGGATTTATGAAAAAAAAGGCCCAACATATCGACCATTTAATAAAAGAAATGTATTATTCCATGACACATAGGGTGTGCCGTCTTGCTCCTATGTTCCTGAAGATACATACATTTCAAATACGTCAACAATAATGTTGGTGACCTTTACAGGCTTTGACTTCGTATGTTTTTATAATCAAAAGTGTGTTTAGACTTATGAATTATAATCAAAAGTACAAAATGTAACATGTTTTACCCTTGTAAACCTATACAAGTAAAAGAGATTTGTTTATCGATCTGAATCCATGTGTTTTTATAATCAAAAGTGTGTTTAGACTAATGAATTATAAAAGTAAACCCATACAAGTCAAGTACAACAGATTTTACACTTGTAGTCCCATACAAGTAGAAGAGACATGTTTATCTTCATAGCTTATCAATCCTAAGTTATAATTCGATAGAGTGTCGTGTCTAGCCTTTGTAAAGATTTATTTTTCACTTAAATAAATATTTGACACTTAACCATTTGAATAAATCGTTCTCGTTTTTCATTCTAGAATGAATTTTCGGGGTTTTACAATGAGCCTATAACCGAACTACGGACGAGAAAGCCTTTGAAGAGCACAGTCAGTAGATGTGCCGAGATCATCACTAACGCTTCATCAAAGTTGTGAAAGTATGAAGAGAATGAACAATTACACGCATTTTGACTCGTCAGACGACGATTGTAGCTAGCAACCACATACGAGACAGTCAATCCGTATTGATCTATACCAATAAGTTCCACGCTTTGTTGATTAACAGTTATAGCATATAGGGCTTTTACTAAGTTTCCTTGTTCTTAGTGGATGAAGATTATCAATCTCATTAAAAAATCTCGTAATTATCAGATCTAGAATTGTATGTGTGCTTAAATCCTAATCTTAGTTGAATATTTAATTGACTAACTAGTTCAAATCGTTCAAGAAAGTAATTTGAACTTTAAAAACTCAAATTGTAAAGTTTTCTATACTTAGAGTTTTAGTTTTAAAACTAGATTTTCTGACAAAATTTGGAAAGTGTAACGGCTGCGTTTTTAATAAATCCAGATTTCAATCAATGTGAAATCGACCAATAAATACATAATTTGAAACACAAATATACATATAAAACTATTATTAACCGAACTCATAATAAGCTCACTTTTACCATATTTATTCCTAACAAACTTAGATCACTTTTGTTCAAGAAATTTTGTCTTTGATTCATTTATATATATAGTCTACTATATTTTTACAACAAAATTATATATATATATATATATATATATATATATAGATATATATATATAGAGAGAGAGAGAGAGAGAGAGTGTGTGTGTGTGTGTGTGTGTGTTTAAATATCTCTATTGTTCCATTTTTATATAACCACATTTGTGAACATTATTTTACATCTTTTTACATAAATCCCATATAAGAACATTTATGGACATCTTTTTATATAAAACATATTTTTGTACAAATAAAACATAACCATTTTATATACAAACCTTATTTTGAACATTTTTGTGTAAGTCTTTTATGTAAATACATATAATACATATATTTAACAAATATGCATGTATATACATACAAGGCCTTTTTTCATTTAGAAAAAAAAAACATTTTAAGTCCATTTTTCATATAAAACATATATAAACATATTAGATTGTTATTTTATGTTTAACACACATTTGTTAGCAATAAAAATCCTTGTATGTTTTTAACATATATGTATATATCAATCATAACCATTTTGCATAAAAATGATGTAAAATAACATGTGTACATTTTTCAACTTGTTATTTGTCTAACAACTTATACACTAACATTTTATGACATATGATGTACATAAAATATCATAAATTGTAACATCCCAAAATTTACAATAAATTTGAACTTTTTAAAATAACATAAATCATCCATTTAATGTCTTTTATTCAAAACAAATGAAATACCAATCCCCAAGATCAATTCAGTTTCCAAACATTATTAGTTATAATTCTAAAATTTATGAAAACATAACCAATTCAATATCAAATCCAAAAACCAGCCTCGAGTCTGTGTGTACAATCATGCCCGACCATCTTGTGTACCTGAAATAGTATTTTTAAGGGAAAACGGGTAAGAACAAAGCTTAGTGAATTCCACACATACACAGTATCATATCATATAATCCTTACCGCTATACACAGATCCAAACGGTATCAAACACAAAAACCACACATGCATGTCAAAGAACAAATCAGTAATAGACATACTCCTACTATGACACATTGGCTAGGCATGATCCCCCTTGATCAGTACATCGAGACCTTGGGACACATTGTCTAAGCCCAATCCCCGGCACCCAAACCCATTGGGACACATTAGCCATGACCAATCGCTTTGCTTAGTTCGTCGAGCCTTTGAGACACATTGGATGCCCCCGATCCCCACTTAGATGCCCCGACTCCTACCATATAAAATCCTCAATATGTGAGGGAAACTACTAGACTCTACCCCACCTAGTACTACCCTCATAAGTAACACATAGCATACACGAGCTAACATAAAGAGAATATAACACAACACAGTGTAGTGAGGAAAAAACCTCCAAAAAAAAGAAATCTAAAACTCACTCACACCTACTTTCCCTCACACTTCCTAATAATAATAAATTGAATTAATTTTAGTTATTAAATGTCCTTAATCATGTAATCAAACTAATGGGTAAATTTTTATATTTCTATTTGAAAATTAGGGTCTGTTCGAGACCTATTTTGACCACCTTAAGCTCCATATTTTTCAAAACTATTTCAGATGAAGATAGATTAAGCTCTTAGATTTAAAAGTAGTATTCGCACACCTCCACATGACGTTTCCTACTACTTATTGTGAATTTAAAAAAATTGTATCGCATATTAGTCCATTCCGGACCAGTCTGGCTAAATGGTCATGTTTACCCTAGTTAGAGGCATTTCTAGATTCCGGTCAAATCTAATGAGATGCAGAGAACTCAATTACAAAACTGTTTACACTGATTTCGACCAAAAAAGGTTTTCCATGACTGAGATATGATATTTTAAAGATCCGGACAGATTAGGGTATTTCCAACATCTACGGCTTTGTCAATTTTATGGTTATTTAACTTATTAACCGATTAAGCCACAACCAAAATGACTTATAACCTGGAAAACGATTCCTTAACAGGAGTGACAAATCATTTAGTCCAAATAATCATTCCAACTTCAACTATGACTCACGGCATACACTTTTTAATGAGGAACGAAAGTATAATTCCCCTTTTGGTAACATTATCAAGTTAGGTTTTAGTTTCTCAATAAACTCTAGCTTCTCCATCCCGAAACCTCACCACCCATGGCCACCCTAGAATGTTGGCGATTGGTAAACATGAATGGCAGCCATGGCCAAGGCCATGGTGATTCTTGGTTATACCCAAAGTCGAAATAAAGAGAAGAAGAAGAAGAAAGGAATTTAATCATTCACCTTGTCACAAACAATCACCCCTTGATTCCTACTTCTTGCTTGACTTTTTTGCCCTTCCTTATTCCTTGGATTGACACCGAATACAAATTCCTTCTAGATCACAAAAAAATCTTGCTCTCTTTATCTTTCTCGGCTAGGGAAATCACGACACACACCTACTTAAACTAGGTTTGTATGTGTAGGTTTTGGGCTTAAAAGGGCTATACATCCATATACAGTGGATTTCTATAAATTGGGAAAAAAGTAAATGGAAGTAATCCCAAACCCATATGACCCAGTTAATTTTCATGGGTTATAACCATGAATTTCATTTATAGCCCCAATCACTGCCATAATGATGAAACATAGCCTAAAACTAATAAGCTTTACATAAATAGGTTTCTAATTTGGCACAAAAACCCCTTAATAAAAAAATTATTAGATTTCTTTTAATTAATTATATTTCACTAATAATTATTATATTATAACTTTTTGTTAATATTTATTTATTGTTTACAAGAAAAACGAATACCTGAAAACGGGATGTTACGACTCTCCCCCACTTGAATCAGACTGCGTCCTTAAAGTCACTACTAGAAAATGTTTTTTTATCATACGCCTGTAACTCTACTTTCATCTCTTAGGTCCACGTAGGACATTTCTAATTTCGTCATTGATCTTTTACTAACTCAATTCCTTATGCACGATGTGTTTATCCCTCCTTTAAGGACAGCAACCACCTCCTTTATATAATTGAGTTGCTTGCCAAACTGAAACATGTCATTCATCTTATGCACAACATTTGTGCTCCCTAGTATTCGATGGTTGATCTTACTCCACATATAGGCGTCTTGCACTTCTTACTACATAATAGGATAAATGACGACATGACAATACAAGATCGGATGTATGCTAAATCGTAATTGAGTACCCATTTCCTCTTTAATCCTTTCATACAACCAAAACATGGACTGTACATCCTTTTTAAAGACCATAAAAATTGGCATCCTGTGCCTAGCTATAACCTCCCTATCATAGATATTTGTTCTTTACCTCCGACGTAGGAACATAGACCGGGCCTTAATATGTTAAATAACCCCGACTCTCCAGATCAGTAGTCATAATATTGCCTGAAACTCGTAGGCCCAATTGGCATTCTATTCCTAAAATGTCACTCCCTCCCGCTTTTCATCAACTCCAATAGAGGGGTAAACGTCATCATTTGTATACATAACTCACGAAGTGGCCCTCTAGCGGACATACGACTAAGGCGTCACCAACTACATTTACTTTACCAGGATAGTAAAGTATTTCACCAACAAAATCCTTAACCATGTCTAGCAACATAGCCCAACGCCTTCAAAAACTCTCATAACTCTAAAATCTATGATCTGAAATTTCCGATAGTTAATCGCAAAGGATGACAATCTTTACTACTCCTTTGGGCACATAATTGATCATTCCTTCCACAAAGAACTGCACCCTTCCTAAATAAAACAATGTCTTGATCAACAACTCCCCAACATCTTGACAAAGGAAATGGTTATGACACTAATCAATATAACTCCATCGCTCTAGTTGTCTCCCTGAAAAATCAACACTTCTAACTACATGGATAAGGCGTATCACGTACAGTGTCTAGTGATCTTCCATCAATACACCCAACTCACACTCTTATACTATTCTACATCGCACCCCAAGTTCTCTTACCTCGCACCGAACCGCACACCACGATACCCTCATTAATCAATTACCAGACAATCAGACTAAATAGTCTAAACACGCATAAAATACCTACTAACTCTAATCGTATAACTCATCATTATGGGTCTAAAGAATGTGACAATCCTCTCATAGACTTATAGGTTTCTGATTACCATTCCTTCGGCTCATGAAAACTCGTCGGTCTTGCTATCATTCGAAACGGGCATGTTTGGATCATAACCAACACCTCAATGGCCCTATAGATATAAAACCATCATCCCATTTATCAGAAGGAACCCAACCATCATCTGTGACAACCCGAAATTTCTATTCTGTACAACCATTCACTTCAATAGAAGTCAGAACTGTTTCTGCTAACTTTCAAGCTTTCAGGAATCAGTTTGAGTGTTTTAAAGTTAGTACTTCAAGAGATAACTGGAGAGAGGATGCCCTAGGATTTATTGTGCAACAATAAAGTCCCAAAACTTCAAAAGTTTGGAGTTTACGGCCCCAAATGGTATTAGGGCCGACTATATAAGTGGCACTTAGTTAATTTTAAGTTCTTTTCACACTTTCAAGTCTAGAACCATTTCTCTCTCAAGTATCATCCAAAGTTTCTTCCAAATCTTCAAGAAAGTAAGTGTTTTCTTCCTTGTTTAGTTGATCTCTTGCTTAATCTAGTGATCTTACATGATTTCATCCTTGAAATCATTCCATTTGTGTAGATCTTCAAGTGCTCTTAGTTTCACCAAGAACACCAAGAACACACACTAGTGTTCTTGGACTTTTAGCACCTTTTCAAGCTTCTACCTAGTAAGTACTTCTATCCTAGAGTATTATAGAGCTTCTTACACTTCTAAACATCAAGAAAACACCCAAGAAACCAAGGATCAAAGGTGTTGACGGTCCAAGGTGTTCTTGGACCGTAAACCCTAAAAAGGGTGCCAAAGTGTGCCCTAGTCCCTTCTAAGCCTTGGAAACTAGCCTAGATCCCTTCCTTGATGTGCTTAGTACTTGAAAACATCATAAAACCATAAACCATTTGGGTTTACGGCCGTAAACCCAAAGGGAAATGGTCCAAGGACCGTAAACTCCTAAAAGGAGTGAAATGGTGCCCTAATCTCTTCCTAAGGCTTAAACATGAAGTAGGAATGCTTTTTGTGATCTTTAAGACTTCAAAACACAAAGTGGTCAAAGAAACATGAGTTTACGGCCGTAAACTCATGGGTTTACGACCGTAAACTCAATGAGTTATGGTCACAGAACCGTAAACTCCAAGGGGGTTTACCCTTTAACCCTAAACTCAATAGCAATGTCCTACCACCCTTAGATGCAATCCTTAGTACTTATAACACTTGAATCAAGGTGTTTCCTAGTCCCGGAAGGTGTTTCCTTTCATATAGTTGTTTATAAACACTATATTCATGTCAATATGTGTCCTTCTATGTCATTTAGGACTTATTGTGTCTCGGGACTTCATTCGTGGAACTTCTCATCCTTACACAAATACCCGTTTGAATCACCCACATCAAGTGAGTTCATACCCCGCAATGAATCTTTTAACTGTTTTAACTGTTTTAAAGGGGGGGGGGGGAATACAAGTTGAACACAATGATAATTGTGTAAATGTTTGTTATAAACATCTTTCAAAATGTTACTTATGTCATTTATAAGTTGTCAAAACATTTCAAAAACTCTTTTAAAGTTATGTTACTTTATAGTTAAACAAAACTCTGTTTTTAAAGTAGAAGCATAACTTAGTACATAAATGAGTCTTTTCAATAACAGTCCAAGTAGAACATTAGTAAACTATAATAGGTATAGTTTAGGAGAATGCTATTCATTACTTCTAGTACAATGAAGCACACAAAGAATCAATACCATACAGAACATAGTGAAGAGAATCAAACAATACCATACAGAGAGAACACACAATTATGACAAACAAACAGAACTTACAATATACAATACAAAACAAACAAGTTAGGTTGCTATAGCATGAGAATACATACAGGATCTAATTATACCAATGAATCACTAACTCATTGTTTTAAACAAAAGGTGATAATTATATTGGGTATACATGATCATATACTTTAATGTGAATTACACGGCTTGCAAGAATTTGCAGAGGTCGTGTTTGGTTCCAATAATCTCTTGACAGGGAGACAGTTTAGTAGTGGTTCTACCCTTCACATTATAACCGTAATAAAACAGATATGTTTTTAGGTTATTAGTGCATCCGTATGTCATTATAAACGACAACTGTGTAGTTACATTTCCCATTACTTTCATAAAGTGACAGTACCAGTTGAAAGTCAAACTCAAACTATTTTCGAGTCAAGATAGTTATAAACTAGGGAAAATATACATTTTTACAAATCGACAAACGGAACAGTCGAGTCAAGCACGTAACAGAAGATGCCTTGGTAGAAGGCTACGTTTAAAAGAAAGGACCATAATGCTAGTCTTATGATTCCTTAATGTATACATCACAGGATATATATATATATACCAATAGAGTCCGACAGGTAATAGGATGTGTGCTCTCCATTTCATCTCATGTTCCTTGTTTGGTTGTGGGCTTGGAACGAATTCACCCAATCTATTATCTACCCGCTTCTATATATATATGTATGCTTAGTATACATCAAGTCATCATAAGGGTACCAGGTATGGGTCAGGTTATAGGACACAGAGTCAAAGCACAATTTTTCTAGTACAAAACATACTTTCCAAAATCAGTACTTTTTGTATACAAAACTAGAAACCTCACAGTAAAGGGTTTAATCCATTTTATTAAACCAGTACAATTGAAAGGACCTTAGGTGAGTAACTCTATAATACCTTAGTTAATACATCATGGTTATATATAAAACTAATCCCTAATAGGTAGTTGGATGTGTGCTTTCCGCCTTACTTCCTGTTCCTTGTTTGGTTGTGGGCTTTGGGCAGATTCACTCAATTAACTTTCTATCCGATATTAGATTATATATATATATATATCAGTATAAACTAAGCTATTATAAAAGTAGTCATTGTGGTCACCATTTTATTATAAGAAATAAGGGTTTTCTTAAAGAACTTTTCGTTAGATATAAAGGAACCATTACAATTAACTCCATGAGTAACAAGTGAATACACCTGGGTTATATATGACAATGATCTAACAACCAATGGGATGTGTGCTATCAGCCCTAATTTTTGTTCCTTGTTTGGTTGTGAGCTTAGGGAAGATGCGCACAATCGATTGTTTGTTTACTCTGAGTCTTATATAACTTGTACCCACTTAGTACCCATAGAAAGGGTTGTAGTGTCATTTTACTTAAACTTCCATCAAAGTAGGAAATGTAGGATTTTCTAGAGGAACAGGCGAGCTTTTCAAAACCGAACTTACAACTTAACAACACTTTACAACTTACTTACATCACTAAACTCTTATGAACTCATCAACTTATTTGCTGATCAACTCTTTCAAATAACTTGTATTCTCAGGAGACTATTAGACAGGTGCTCATGCTGGGAATTCAAAAGATGGAGCATTATAGCTTCAAGTCTTGTTTTGTTATTTGTTTATAAATTCTATGTTTTGTGAACACCCGCATTGTAAACACTTTCTTTCGAAATGAAATGGTTGTTCTTTACTTGCTTACCATATACATATCTCGTGATACTGAACATGACGTCCTCCACCCCTGAACGATTCCACCGGTCCGGTTTTGGGGTGCGACAGATTGGTATCAGAGCATTGTTTATAGTGAACTAAGTATATCAACCGATAAAAGATATACAACTATAAATACAATGGGGCTTAAGTGCTCTGGATAATGATATATTTTCAGAGAATAACTGTAAGTTATAAAAATATACCTACCTGCTTATACATGTACATAATAGAACTAGTGTCACGAGGAGAACAAAACTAAAGTATTTAAAGGTTGGGCACTGTCGTCAACCCGAACAGTTATGTAGTCATAGCTACGATCAATATAGCCTGATCAACTATATTCATTCGAGATGTGACCGACATGTGTTTGGGAATGATGTGTTGTTGCAACAGTGTTAAAACTTACCTGAACACCAGTCAAGAGAACACCAGAACAAGTACATTCAGAGTTAGAATACTATAGGAGTATTTTAGCCCATATAAATAACTTATGTGAGAACTTAAAAGACCCTTACGGATAGGTCTATAATCTTGCAAGGTATATTCCTAAAAGTTTTATATATAATAAAGATCTTATAGACTTAGAATTTGTGGTCTACGCTTCGCTATCCATTCCTCTTAAGAGTGTACCTTTGGAGTAGGATCACTTATTCGAAGGTCTATTTAATCTTCAATTATATACAAACTTGTGTACTTTGTACAATTATAGGAAGACTCCGTAAGGATCACCCCATAAAGTTACCTTAAAGCTCATAGATTCTTTAGTCACTTTCATTCTCGCACGACAAACCCAGATAGATGTAACCACTTCCTCATAGTAGACAACAGAAGAGTCCAGGAGGAACAAGAACAAGTTCATGAGGAGTTCGCAAAGAAGAATCAGCCGAAGTAACCAAAACGACTTACACGTCACGCTAATAAATAATAATCTGGTTAATTTAATGAGCGAGTGGAAACACTGCTCACATTATTTGTTAAGATTATTTTCTTACATGCAGCTGGTAACAGTTATTCAGGAAACAGATATTCAGTCGAGGATAGTTATTTCAAATTCATAAAGTTTATTAGGTATAGACTCTTTTATGAATTGTTTCTAGAACCCTGTGGAAGTCAGGACCCGATACATCCAGAACTAGGATAACCTTGTCTTTTCAGCTTTCGGCTTGTGTCCATTGCTTTAGACTTATTCCGTCTCATCTTTGTGTTCTTTTAGCAAATATGCCTCCTCGTAGATCTATCAGACGCACTACTCCGATAACTCCAATACCGCATCCTTCGCAAATCGATATGGCAGCTATAAACGCTGCAGTGGCTGCGGCTGTGGCAACAGCCATGGCTCAATATCACTCCATCGGTACCAGTGGAGGTGGAACACCTACTGATTCTACTCAAGGTGAGGTCCTCGTGCGCTCGAGAGAGTTCTCCTACAAGGACTTCACCAAATGCCAGCCATTGTCCTTTGATGGGACTGAAGGAGTCATTTCCCTCATGCAATGGTTCGAGAAAACAGAGTCGATATTCGAAATCTGTTTATGCCCAGAAGGAAGCCAGGTGAAGTTTGCTACCTGCACCTTCTCTGGCAAGGCCCTAACATGGTGGAACAGCCATGTTAAGTCACTGACTCTATCAGTGGCTAACTCATTAGGTTGGGAAAACCTAAAAGATTTAATGCGGGAGGAATACTGCCCGTTAGGCGAAATTCAAAAACTGGAACAAGAACTGTGGGATCTCACTATGTTCGGCTTAGACATAGTGACCTACACTGACCGGTTCAGCGAACTAGCAGCTCTATGCCCCGGGATGATTACCTCAGAGAGCAAGAAGATAGAAAGATACATTTGGGGTCTGACTGCTCCGACCCAAGGAAATGTGTTGTCTTCTAGCCCAACCACGTTCGATAGTGCTAAACGCCTGGCTCAGCGACTCATCGACCACGGAGTCCGCCATGGTGTAAGAGTCCCTATTCCCGAGCCGCCAAGGGATGAGGACTATAATCCGATGTCGGGGAACAAGAGAAAGAAGAAGCAAACAACACAGGACACCCCGCAAGAGCAACGAGCGAGTACTATGTACGCCGCTATGACGCCTACTGCTTCAGCCCCTTCCAGTCGATATGCTGGAAACCTTCCGAAGTGTGGAAAGTGCAACTTTCACCACACCGGAGTATGCCGGGAAATGCAGTGTCTGAACTGCCACGGAAAGGGACACACAGTCCGTTTTTGCAGGGCACCGGCTCAACCGATCTCCCAAGTCCTCGGAGCTGAAGAAAACCAAGCCAGCCATGGGTGTGGTGAGACTGGACACCGTCTGACGGACTGCCCAATAATAAGGAACTCAGGAGCGGATGGACGCATTCTGATGATCACCGCAGGAGAATCCACCCCGGAGTCGTCGATGAGTAGCGGTACGTTTTTGAAATAGTAAATACTTTTAAAATTTTTATTTATATTCTTATAAGATTAAAATTTAGGGGGATAACAGTTAAAAGTAACTATAACAACTCACAGGTCGAAATAGGTCACAATATTCAAGAGAACTAAAAGATCCGTTTAGAGAAGCTATTATGGCTTACCATATACACCAAGGTTGTGCACAACTAAGATGTTGCAGACTAAGAGTGAGTGACTCCGCTTAGGTCCCCATCCTTTAATTGGTTGGGGGATTTGAGGCAGAGTTACTCAGTCGACTGCCTGGTTCATCTTAAATATTCATAACTTGTATATGGCAGGCGATGGTAGTGGTACCAACGAGGATTATGTAATAAAGTATCCCCACCAGTAGCAAGGCACTTTTATTCGTATGTATGCGCACATAGCGGTATGAGACATAGGAGTGTTAAATTCAAAGAGAAAACAGGAAACACAGGAACATTACAAGGAGTACATTTTCGAACATACTAGGAGTACAGTAACGAACATACAAGGGATACATCGTCGTATATCAGACGTTTCTTTCGTTTCACCAAAACTTTGTTCGGTAAAGGGTCTGTTGCTTTCGGTCGTCATGAGTTGGCGTGGTCCTCACCATACTAAGTTCATATGTCTCTATCACCTCGATCGGCAAGTTCTTGAAAATTTCGTCTTTCGTATCAAAAGTTCGACCTAAACCTAAATTTTATCTTTCGTATTCTAAAACCCGAAGTACTCATGCGAAGAGTACTTTGCCCTCCGAGGCCTGATCGTCAGATATCCGCAGACCGTCACGAAATACCGCTCGTCCAGCAGACCAAGTTCGAGCATAGACGCTAAGGACGAATACGGCCCACCTATTACTATTCAGTGTATATGCGAGAGTGGTATATGATTATGATTACGCAGATTTAGTATGTGTGTTTCCGCCCTATCTCCTGTTCCTTGTTTGGTTTTGGACCTGGGGCAGAGTCGCACATCCGACAGTCTTACTGACCCTAATTATATACGACATGTATACACGAGATAATGATAGATGGACCAAGTATGAATCCTATCATGAACAGAAGGGCAAAGTTGCCAAGTCTACGAGTTGGTATTCTGCCAATCGGAAGAGAGCAACCCCAGTAGTAATGCTAAGAAAACTAATTTCGGGACGAAATTCCTTCTAACGGGGGGATGATGTGACAACCCGGAATTTCTATTCTGTACAACCATTCACTTCAATAGAAGTCAGAACTATTTATGCTAACTTTCAAGCTTTTAGGAATCAGTTTGAGTGTTTTAAAGTTAGTACTTCAAGAGATAACTGGAGAGAGGATGCCCTAGGATTTATTGTGCAACAATAAAGTCCCAAAACTTCAAAAGTTTGGATTTTACGGCCCTAAATGGTATTAGGGCCGTAAACCCTAATGACTATATAAGTGGCACTTAGTTAATTTTAAGTTCTTTTCACACTTTCAAGTCTAGAACCATTTCTCTCTCAAGTATCATCCAAAGTTTCTTCCAAATCTTCAAGAAAGTAAGTGTTTTCTTCCTTGTTTAGTTGATCTCTTGCTTAATCTAGTGATCTTACATGATTTCATCCATGAAATCATTCCATTTGTGTAGATCTTCAAGTGTTCTTAATTTCACCAAGAACACACACTAGTGTTCTTGGATTTTTAGCACCTTTTCAAGCTTCTACCAAGTAAGTAATTGTATCCTAGAGTATTATAGAGCTTATTACACTTCTAAACATCAAGAAAACACCCAAGAAACCAAGGATCAAAGGTGTTGACGGTCCAAGGTGTTCTTGGACCGTAAACCCTAAAAAGGGTGCCAAAGTGTGCCCTAGTCCCTTCTATGCCTTAGAAAGTAGCCTAGATCCCTTCCTTGATGTGCTTAGTACTTGAAAACATCATAAAACCATAAACCATTTGGGTTTACGGCCGTAAACCCAAAAGGAAATGGTCCAAGGACCGTAAACTCCTAAAAGGAGTGAAATGGTGCCCTAATCTCTTCCTAAGGCTTAAACATGAAGTAGGAATGCTTCTTGTGATCTTTAAGACTTCAAAACACAAAGTGGTCAAAGAAACATGAGTTTACGGCCGTAAACTTATGGGTTTACGACCGTAAACTCAATGAGTTATGGTCACAGAACCGTAAACTCCAAGGGGGTTTACCCTTTAACCCTAAACTCAATAGCAATGTCCTACCACCCTTAGATGCAATCCTTAGTACTTATAACACTTGAATCAAGGTGTTTCCTAGTCCCGGAAGGTGTTTCCTTTCATATAGTTGTTTATAAACACTATATTCATGTCAATATGTGTCCTTCTATGTCATTTAGGACTTATTGTGTCTCGGGACTTCATTCGTGGAACTTCTCATCCTTACACAAATACCCGTTTGAATCACCCACATCAAGTGAGTTCATACCCCGCAATGAATCTTTTAACTGTTTTAACTGTTTTAAAGGGGGGGGGGGGAATACAAGTTGAACACAATGATAATTGTGTAAATGTTTGTTATAAACATCTTTCAAAATGTTACTTATGTCATTTATAATTTGTCAAAACATTTCAAAAACTCTTTTAAAGTTATGTGACACCCAAATTTTTGCAAAAATTTTAAACTTTTAAAACGCATCTTAAATTAAATTAAAACAACTGAAATAGTCATAACATAATCCATCAACTTAATAATCATATAAAATAAGTGCGGAAGTAATAATAATAATAATAATAAGGTCCCAACAAAAATAACTAGTAGCGATGTCCCGGTGCTCCATGTCAAGCCTTAGCCTCTTTAATCTTAACACCTGAAAAGTTATAAGGGAAACCGTAAGCACAAAGCTTAGTGAATTCAAACATAGACATTGTACTAACATTCATATTTACTAACCCTAATCCATTTTCCATTTATAATTATATGATAAGGGCAAAGAACGAATTAATGCCTATAATACAAGAAGGACTTGTAGGTTTGAACCGCACCGGGAAGATCCCGTATCATTTGGCCCTAATCACCGCACCTCATGATGAGTATTACGTTGGTGATATTACCTACCCACCGCACCGGTAAATCCGTATCCTTTGGTGGTGTCCCCATATCCATATTTAGTTACATACAGTGCACATGTACGAATTAAAACAATGGTTATATAGCATGCCTTATAATAAATTCAAATAATCACACACGAGCTAACTAGCAAACGCAAACATCAATACAACGGTGTGAGAGAACTTACCTTGAGTGAGTAGTAAGGATAGCTAACAAACAAATAATGCTACCAAGCTTGAGAAAACTTCAAAACCTCACCTAAGAAGGACTAAAGGTTAGAAAGGAGAAGTAATGAAGCTATGAGTTGAGAAAAGAGTAATCACAACAAGGTCTCTAAAATAGATCTGCTGTTCAAAACGGATTTACTCCAAAATATAAAACAGAAACATAGCTTTAACAAAATTTTATAGGAAACTATGATTGTTCAGGATTCCAGAACTATAAAGAACTCCTTCTAACTCCAAAAGATGAATTAAATATGAATTTTACAAAATGGTGTATGACTTCTGTCTCCAACAATACAGTCAAGTTATGTTGGCCAATTCTACCCAACTTGTGAGTAGAATTCGTCCAAACCAAAATTCAGAGAAGTAAAGGACATACAAGTGAAAGTCTCAGAATTGGAATTGAATGAAAAGCATCTCCCAAACTCCAGATATAAAATTCACATTGTGGACAATCACAGCACTAGCAAAAGCTGGTGACTGCCCACTGATCTGGAGTGTGGATCCATTCTAACCAATTTATAATTTGAAATAACACCCCATCTTCTCCAGATCTTAAATTCATAATATAAGGAACATATAGAAACTTGGAATCACTCTGGATCCTTTTCGAAGCCTTAGAAATGATGAAAACAAAATGACATATCAGAACAGACCCGGATCAGACCTAACAGAAAAGATGCCATTCTTTCCCATAGATAAATTCCTTATCAGTGAGGTTGGCCTGCTTAAGAAAGTTAGCCAACTCAATTTGCGAACTTTTGGAGCTGGTTTGGGGTCCGTTTGAGTTCTAGAGCTCAAGATATGAATTTTACAAAATGACTACAGATCTGATGGAAAACAGAATCGTAGCCACCCGTGATTCCTTTTTGGCTTATCCATCCTTCTCCCTTTGAAACACATTTTAAGATGTGTTCATCATCCCAATTTAGTCCCCATGATCATGGTGGTACTAAAAAGGGTTAGGTATCATTAGGATTTCATTTTGCCACAAGATGGTAATAATAATCAACATGAAAATGAACATAAAGCACATAAAATCAACATGAAAATGATCTTTTGCCACATGTAATCCCCTAGATCCATCATCCACCATATATGGGGTGAAGATAGGATCTTGAGATGATGTATAACATACAATTACAAATCAAATAGGAAGGAGAAGAAGTGAATATGAAATCATAAAACTAGAACAAGGTTATGAATCAAGTTGTAAGAAATGATAAGGAGGTTCATACCAATACGAATGTGGAAATGAACAAGAATTAAGCTCCAAACAACAGCCCCTTGGCTGCTCTTGATCCCAAAGAGAGAGAGGACGATTTGAGAGAGAGATGGAGGGTTTAGAGTGTTTTTCTTGTGTGTGTTCCAAATGACTCAATTAACACATTAAGTACTATTTACTAAATGGACTTGCAAATAGGCCCATAGCCCATGGACTTCAATAAAAGGAGTTTACAAGATGATCAAAAGAGTCCAATAACATAAGAAATCAGACATTGGTTAAATAAATTAACCCAAGGTTACAAGGATAATTAAATTAAAATAACCAAACGTACCGAGAAAAACCGGGGCGTTACAACTCTCCCCCACTAAGAACGGACTTCGTCCTCGAAGTCAACGTCTAGAAACAGATCCGGATAATGAGCCCTCATCTCGCCTTCCGGTTCCCACTTCCATTCTGAACCCTTCCTATGTTGCCACTGCACCTTAACCAGGTTTATAGTCTTGTTGCGGAGAGCTTTCGTCTTTCGTTCTAAAATAGCGATTGTTTGCTCAACATAATTGAGATGCTCGTCAACCTGTATGTCCTCCAGTGGTATCACAGTGGTCTCATCAACAAGGCATTTTCGTAACTAATACACGTGAAACGTATTATGAATTAGACTAAGCTCTTCAGGCAGCTCTAAACGGTAAGCCACCTTTCCCACACGGACTATGACCTTGTAGGGTCCAATGAATCGGGGTCCGAGCTTTCCCCATTTTCGAAATCGAATCACACCTTTCCAGGGGGAGACTTTGAGCAACACATAATCTCCCACCTGGAACTCAAGATCGGAGCATCTTTTGTCGGCATAACTTTTCTGACGACTCCTCGCTGTAACCAAATGATCCCGAATCACGTGGATTTTCTCTGTAGTCCGAAGCACGATATCGGTACTCCCAAGTATCCTCTGCCAAACCTCACCCCAACAAACGGGCGCCACGAATCATATCTAACAAAGACGACACCATCGTCATCCGGAGACACTTAGATCGAATCGGTTCGGCAGATTGTTTACGACTGAGAGCATCAGCTACAGCATTAGATTTACCGGGGTGGTAGTGAATTTCACAATCATAATCTTTTACCACATCCAACCATCTGATCTGCCTCATGTTCAAATCCCGCCGCTCGAACAAATATTTCAGACTCTTATGGTCAGTGTATATGATAAACTTCACTCCATAGAGATAGTGTCTCCAAATCTTAAGAGCGAAAACAACAGCCCCAAGCTCCAAATCATGAGTGGGGTAGTTTCGTTCGTGGGGTTTCAGCTGTCGGGAGGCATAGGCTATCACCCTATCTCGTTGCATTAACACGGCACCAAGACCCTAAAGCGATGCATCACAGTAAACCACCATATCCTCAACCCCGTCAGGTAAGGCCAAAATCGGAGCATCACACAATCGTTTCCTCAACTCATCAAACGCCCACTGCTGCTCCGGGCCCCAAACGAATTTCACTGACTTCTTGGTCAATCGGGTGAGTGGCAAGGCGATTTAGAGAAATTTTAAATGAACCTACGGTAATAACCTGCTAAACCCAAGAAACTGTGAATTTCAGAAGGTGTTTTTGGAATCTCCCATTGTTTAACCGCATCAACCTTGGCTTGATCGACCTTAATACCGTGTTTGTTTACCACATGCCCCAAGAACTGAACTTCTAACCAAAATTCACATTTTGAGAATTTAGCATAAAGCCTTTCTCTTGCCAGAGTTTCCAGAATCTCCCGAAGGTGTTGCTCATGCTCCTCTTTCGTCTTAGAATAGACCAAGATGTCATCAATGAACACTATGACCGAACGGTTAAGCATCGGGCTACACACCTGGTTCATGAGATCCATAAACGCTGCGAGTGCATTGGTGAGCCCAAAACGCATCACCACGAACTCAAAATGCCCATAACGAGTACGAAATGCTTTTTTTCTCAATGTCTTCTTCACGAACCCGCATCTGATGGTAACCGCAACGTAAATCAATCTTGGAGAACCAAGACGCTCCCTGAAGCTGATCGAAAAGATCGTCAATACGTGGAAACGGGTACCTATTCTTTATCGTGCGCTTGTTTAGCTCCCTATAATCAATACACATTCGCTGGGATCCATATTTCTTCTTCACAAAGAGAATAGGAGCACCCCAAGGCGAGCAGCTTGGCCGTATAAACCCTTTATCACTTAGTTCTTGAAGTTGATCTTGGAGCTCTTTCATTTCAGGTGGTGCCAAGCGGTAAGGAGATTTTGCTACCGGAGTCGCACCTGGCACCAAATCAATGCGAAACTCCACTTGTCGAATAGGTGGAAAGCCAGGGAGTTCCTCCGGGAAGACATCGCTGAAGTCGGAAACGATAGGAACGTCGTCTAGTGCTATAGCAGAAGAGCAAGAAGCCATAGCCAGGCGGGGAATGTCCCCCTGAATAATAAGTTCTCCACCTCTAGGGTTTCGAACACGAACTTGCTTCTTAGGACAGTGGATTTCCGCATCAAACGCATCAAGCCAATCCATGCCTACGATAACGCAGAGCTCTCGCATCGCAATAGGGATAAGATCAGTAGGGAATTCAACTCCAGAAAACTCGAGAGTGCAACCCCGATAAACATCGGTGACATAAATAGTGCGGTTGTCGGCAACTTCGACAACCATTGGGCGAGCCAATTTTCCGATAGTACGCCCCAAACGATTAATAAACGTGCGAGATACAATCATGTAAACAATTCTAACTACCATTTATTAAATAATGCCAGGAGAGAAAGGAAAAAAAAAAGAAATTTACCTGCCACTGACGCGGTAATCACCGGCTCATCCGCAGTCATCTGGTGAGCACGACCTCGTGTCACCATAGTGGGTCCCTTAGAAGACGATACAATTGCAGGATTTGTACCCCCGTCTCCTTTACCAGCCTTCAACTTCGGGCATTCGGGCTTCTTGTGTCCCGTCTCGTTGCAGTGATAGCAGACGGGAGCAGCAGAAGTAATTTGAGGAACTGCACTCGCAGGGGGAGCCCTACAATTCTTCCAATGATGCCCTGGCTTTTTGTAGTTGTAGCATATCAACGGATTTTTCTCGCCCTGACCTGAAGACGGCCTGTACTCATACCTTGACTTAGCACCCTGCTTTTGCTTTTTCTGGGCATCTCCGGATGTCTTGGAAGAGGTGTCATTGGCCTTCCTCTTGGACTGGGTCTGCAACTCGATTTCCCTCCTCCTTGCTGCATCCATGATCGCGGATAAAGTCGGGAACTCCTGCATGCTAACGAATTCCCGAATCTCGGTACGTAGAATGGCAGTGTATCGGCTGACCAACCAGGCCTCGTTCCCAGCAAACGAGGGACAAAAAGATAGCATCTCCAAGAACTTGGCGTTCAGGTCGCTAACAGACTCGGTAGTTTGCTGTAAGGCCATGAACTCTTGCTGCATCCGCTGCTGCTCCACCTTAGGCACATATTGTGCCTCGAACCTCTCCACAAATTGGGCCCAAGACATGGCCCTCACTTCTTCTTCGTTTAATAGAGCAGTGATGGTGTTCCACCATGTCTTTCCCCTTTTCCGCAGCTGATTCATGGCGATCACAACTTTGTACTGGTCCGGACACCCAACAGTCATGAAGGCGCCCTCAACATCAGACACCCAGTGCGTAGCAGCAACTGGGTCAGATTCACCGTTCCAAAGAGGAGGGCTACACTTGCTGAACTTCTCGAAATAGTATGCCGAATCCCGAGCGGGCGGAGCCGGTAACGCTCCCCCGGGAATAGTTGCGAGGCGCTCATCCAGAAGAGCACTGACCTGGTTGATTATGTCATTGGTCACACCCGGGATTAGTTCGTTGAAAGCGTTATTGAATTCCTCAGCGACAATATCCCTAACTTGCTCCATTTGGAGCTGATTAAGTCGAGCAGGCGGAGCCATCTGTATCCGTAGAAGGAGGAAAATATTTAGAAATAATTCAGCCTAGATATTTCTAGGAAGACGAAACACTCAGCTTGCCGAAAATTTCTCAACCTTGCCCCGACCCGAAACTGGCACCGATGTTTCAAATAGTAGGGGCCCTTCTACTACCTTCCACACAAGTTCCAATTTCGCATTCGCGTCTAGTTTCAAAATTTCCAGCTCGCTCTAGCCGTTAATTTTACAACTCTCTCACATGTTAACCTTAAATAAGTGTGTAATCTAACATTTTAAGACTAGTAGAATCCAATTCATAGTCAACAATTTAACATAAACATTTAACATAAGAAATTAGGCTTACTTGGCTGGCCGACTGGCACACCGCGACATCTTCCACTACTAGTCTTCAGAAAGTTTGAAAAATATTTTACAAAGAAAATAAACTCTTATAGAGCCTCAAATTTGAGTCTAGAACATCCACAAGAATGCCTAGTTCCCTCAAACTGTGGCTCTGATACCAACTTGTGACACCCAAATTTTTGCAAAAATTTTAAACTTTTAAAACGCATCTTAAATTAAATTAAAACAACTGAAATAGTCATAACATAATCCATCAACTTAATAATCATATAAAATAAGTGCGGAAGTAATAATAATAATAATAATAAGGTCCCAACAAAAATAACTAGTAGGGATGTCCCGGTGCTCAATGTCAAGCCTTAGCCTCTTTAATCTTAACACCTGAAAAGTTATAAGGGAAACCGTAAGCACAAAGCTTAGTGAATTCAAACACAGACATTGTACTAACATTCATATTTACTAACCCTAATCCATTTTCCATTTATAATTATATGATAAGGGCAAAGAACGAATCAATGCCTATAATACAAGAAGGACTTGTAGGTTTGAACCGCACCGGGAAGATCCCGTATCATTTGGCCCTAATCACCGCACCTCATGATGAGTATTACGTTGGTGATATTACCTACCCACCGCACCGGTAAATCCGTATCCTTTGGTGGTGTCCCCATATCCATATTTATTTACATACAGTGCACATGTACGAATTAAAACAATGGTTATATAGCATGCCTTATAATAAATTCAAATAATCACACACGAGCTAACTAGCAAACGCAAACATCAATACAACGGTGTGAGAGAACTCACCTTGAGTGAGTAGTAAGGATACCTAACAATCAAATAATGCTACCAAGCTTGAGAAAACTTCAAAACCTCACCTAAGAAGGACTAAAGGTTAGAAAGGAGAAGTAATGAAGCTATGAGTTGAGAAAAGAGTAATCACAGCAAGGTCTCTAAAACAGACCTGCTGTTCAAAACGGATTTACTCCAAAATATAAAACAGAAAAATAGCTTTAACAAAATTTTATAGGAAACTATGATTGTTCAGGATTCCAGAACTATAAAGAACTCCTTCTAACTCCAAAAGCTGAATTAAATATGAATTTTACAAAATGGTGTATCACTTCTGTCTCCAACAATACACTCAAGTGATGTTGGCCAATTCTACCCAACTTGTGAGTAGAATTCGTCCAAACCAAAAATCAGAGAAGTAAAGGACATACAAATGAAAGTCTCAGGGTTGGAATTGAATGAAAATCATCTCCCAAACTCCAGATATAAAATTCACATAGTGGACAATCACAGCACTAGCAAAAGCTGGTGACTGCCCACTGATCTGGAGTGTGGATCCATTCTAACCAATTTATAATTGGAAATAACACCCCATCTGCTCCAGATCTTAAATTCATAATATAAGGAACATATAGAAACTTGGAATCACTCTGGATCCTTTTCCAAGCCTTATAAATGATGAAAACAAAATGACATATCAGAACAGACCCGGATCAGACCTAACAGCAAAGATGCCATTCTTTCCCATAGATAAAGTCCTTATCAATGAGGTTGGCCTCCTTAATAAAGTTAGCCAACTCAATTTGTGAACTTTTGGAACTGGTTTGGGGTCCGTTTGAGTTCTAGAGCTCAAGATATGAATTTTACAAAATGACTACATATCTGATGGAAAACAGAATCGTAGCCACCCGTGATTCCTTTTTGGCTTATCCATCCTTCTCCCTTTGAAACACATTTTAAGATGTGTTCATCATCCCAATTTAGTCCCCATGATCATGGTGGTACTAAAAAGGGTTAGGTATCATTAGGATTTCATTTTGCCACAAGATGGTAATAATAATCAACATGAAAATGAACATAAAGCACATAAAATCACCATTCTCCCTTTTAGGGTTTCCATGATCTTTTGCCACATGTAATCCCCTAGATCCATCATCCACCATATATGGGGTGAAGATAGGATCTTGAGATGATGTATAACATACAATTACAAATCAAATAGGAAGGAGAAGAAGTGAAGATGAAATCATAAAACTAGAACAAGGTTATGAATCAAGTTGTAAGAAATGATAAGGAGGTTCATACCAATACGAATGTGGAAATGAACAAGAATTAAGCTCCAAACAACAGCCCCTTGGCTGCTCTTGATCCCAAAGAGAGAGAGGACGATTTGAGAGAGAGATAGAGGGTTTAGAGTGTTTTTCTTGTGTGTGTTCCAAATGACTCAATTAACACATTAAGTACTATTTACTAGATGGACTTGCAAATAGGCCCATAGCCCATGGACTTCAATAAAAGGAGTTTACAAGATGATCAAAAGAGTCCAATAACATAAGAAATCAGACATTGGTTAAATAAATTAACCCAAGGTTACAAGGATAATTAAATTAAAATAACCAAACGTACCGAGAAAAACCGGGGCGTTACAAGTTATGTTACTTTATAGTTAAACAAAACTCTGTTTTTTAAAGTAGAAGCATAACTTAGTAGATAAATGAGTCTTTTCAATAACAGTCCAAGTAGAACATTAGTAAACTATAATAGGTATAGTTTAGGAGAATGCTATTCATTACTTCTACTACAATGAATCACACAAAGAATCAATACCATACAGAACATAGTGAAGAGAATCAAACAATACCATACAGAGAGAACACACAATTATGAGAAACAAACAGAACGTACAAGATATAATACAAAACAAACAAGTTATAGTTGGAGAATACATACAGGATCTAATTATACCAATGAATCACTAACTCATTGTTTTAAACAAAAGGTGATAGTTATATTGGGTATACATAATCATATACGTTAATGTGAATTACACGGCTTGCAAGAATTTACAGAGGTCGCGTTTGGTTCCCTTAATCTCTTGACAGGGAGAGCGTTTAGTAGGGGTTCTAGCCTTCACATTATAACCGTAATAAAACACATATATTTTTAGGTTATTAGCGCATCCGTATGTCATTATAAACGACAACTGTGTACTTACATTTCCCATTACTTTCATAAAGTGACAGTACCACTTGAAAGTCAAACTCAAACTATTTTCGAGTCAAGATAGTTATAATCTAGGGAAAATATACATTTTTACAAATCGACAAACGGAACAGTCGAGTCTAGCACGTAACAGAAGATGCCTTGGTAGAAGGCTATGTTTAAAAGAAAGGACCATAATGCTAGTCTTATGATTCCTTAATGTATACATCACAGGATATATATATACCAATAGAGTCCGACAGGTAATAGGATGTGTGCTCTCCGTTTCATCTCCTGTTCCTTGTTTGGTTGTGGGCTTGGAACGAATTCACCCAATCTATTATCTACCTGCTTCTATATATATATATATATATATATATATATATATATATATATATATATATATATATATATGCTTAGTATACATCAAGTCATCATAAGGGTACCAGGTATGGGTCAGGTTATAGGACACAGAGTCAAAGCACAGTTTTTCTAGTACAAAACATACTTTCCAAAATCAATACTTTTGGTATACAAAACTAGAAACCTCACAGTAAAGGGTTTAATCCATTTTATTAAACCAGTACAATTTAAAGGACCTTAGGTGAGTAACTCTATAATACCTTAGTTTATACATCATGGTTATATATAAAACTAATACCTAATAGGTAGTTGGATGTGTGCTTTCCGCCTTACTTCCTGTTCCTTGTTTGGTTGTGGGCTTAGGGCAGATTCACTCAATTATTTTTCTATCCGATATTAGATTATATATATCAGTATAAACTAAGTTATTATAAAAGTAGTCATTGTGGTCACCATTGTATTATAAGAAATAAGGGTTTTCTTAAAGAACTTTTCGTTAGATATAAAGGAACCATTACAATTAACTCCATGAGTAACAAGTGAATACACCTGGGTTATATATGACAATGATCTAACAACCAATGGGATGTGTGCTATCAGCCCTAATTTCTATTCCTTGTTTGGTTGTGAGCTTAGGGCAGATGCGCACAATCGATTGTTTGTTTACTCTGAGTCTTATATAACTTGTACCCACTTAATACCCATAGAAAGGGTTGTAGTGTCATTTTACTTAAACTTCCATCAAAGTAGGAAATGTAGGATTTTCTAGAGGAAAAGGCGAGCTTTTCAAAACAGAACTTACAACTTAACAACACTTTACAACTTACTTACATCACTAAACTCTTATGAACTCACCAGCTTATTTGCTGATCAACTCTTTCAAATAACTTGTATTCTCAGGAGACTATTAGACAGGTGCTCATGCTGGGAATTCAGAAGATGGAGCATTATAGCTTCAAGTCTTGTTTTGTTATTTGTTTATAAATTCTATGTTTTGTGAACACCCGCATTGTAAACACTTTCTTTCGAAATGAAATGGTTGTTCTTTACTTGCTTACCATATACATATCTCGTGATACTGAACATGACGTCCTCCACCCCTGAACGATTCCGTCGTTCCGGTTTTGGGGTGCGACAGATTGGTATCAGAGCATTGTTTATAGTGAACTAAGTATATCAACCGATAAAAGATATACAACTATAAATACAATGGGGCTTAAGTGCTCTGGATAATGATATATTTTCAGAGAATAACTGTAAGTTATAAAAATATACCTACCTGCTTATACATGTACATAATAGAACTAGTGTCACGAGGAGAACAGAACTAAAGTATTTAAAGGTTGGGCACTGTCGTCAACCCGAACAGCTATCTAGTCATACTGAACATGACGTCCTCCCCTCATGTTCCTTGTTTGGTTGTGGGCTTGGAACGAATTCACCCAATCTATTATCTACCCGCTTCTATATATATGTATGCTTAGTATACATCAAGTCATCATAAGGGTACCAGGTATGGGTCAGGTTATAGGACATAGAGTCAAAGCACAGTTTTTCTAGTATAAAACATACTTTCCAAAATCAGTACTTTTTGTATACAAAACTAGAAACCTCACAGTAAAGGGTTTAATCCATTTTATTAAACCAGTACAATTGAAAGGACCTTAGGTGAGTAACTCTATAATACCTTAGTTAATACATCATGGTTATATATAAAACTAATCCCTAATAGGTAGTTGGATGTGTGCTTTCCGCCTTACTTTCTGTTCCTTGTTTGGTTGTGGGCTTTGGGCAGATTAACTCAATTAACTTTCTATCCGATATTAGATTATATATATATCAGTATAAACTAAGCTATTATAAAAGTAGTCATTGTGGTCACCATTTTATTATAAGAAATAAGGGTTTTCTTAAAGAACTTTTCGTTAGATATAAAGGAACCATTACAATTAACTCCATGAGTAACAAGTGAATACACCTGGGTTATATATGACAATGATCTAACAACCAATGGGATGTGTGCTATCAGCCCTAATTTCTGTTCCTTGTTTGGTTGTGAGCTTAGGGCAGATGCGCACAATCGATTGTTTGTTTACTCTGAGTCTTATATAACTTGTACCCACTTAGTACCTATAGAAAGGGTTGTAGTGTCATTTTACTTAAACTTCCATCAAAGTAGGAAATGTAGGATTTTCTAGAGGAACAGGCGAGCTTTTCAAAACAGAACTTACAACTTAACAACACTTTACAACTTACTTACATCACTAAACTCTTATGAACTCACCAGCTTATTTGCTGATCAACTCTTTCAAATAACTTGTATTCTCAGGAGACTATTAGACAGGTGCTCATGCTGGGAATTCAGAAGATGGAGCATTATAGCTTCAAGTCTTGTTTTGTTATTTGTTTATAAATTCTATGTTTTGTGAACACCCGCATTATAAACACTTTCTTTCGAAATGAAATGGTTGTTCTTTACTTGCTTACCATATACATATCTCGTGATACTGAACATGACGTCCTCCACCCCTGAACGATTCCGCCGTTCCGTTTTTGGGGTGCGACATCATCCCATTTACCATAACAGTAGTAGCCAAGAACAAAACGAAATATTGAACCCTAGGAATCTAGATGTATCTAGTATTCATACCATGCCTCGAATCTCCAACCCTTTATCAAACAAGAACATGCAAGGGGACCCACACCATGATCCTACACCAGATCCTATCATAATGACTAATATGTGAATCAGTGTTGATGCCTCAAAATACCTGATGAATACTTACTCGAGCAATCTACAACCGCGAAAGAAGAATGAACCCGCGACATTATTGGATACATAACATGCGAAAATAATACACCATTATTGAATCAAATCATCCATCTCTGAGAGTTGTTTGCGCTTTCGGCTCTTCCCTGTACGCGTCGCATGAATAGACTAGAATTTTCAGGAACCTTCAACAGCCATTTTAAGTCTTACCTACTATATTAAGGGATGCGCATGTTGGATTAGGTGTCTAAGCCCATAAAAATAATTGGTATGTACTTGACCCGAGAGTAGCATGGTCCATTTGGGTTGCATATCATCACGACAATTCGATAGGATGGACTTTTGAGAAGAGGTTATTTATGATTTATTAATATATTATAAGTTCTAATATAATAATATGAAATCATATGATTTAATTAGTATTGATCAAGAATTAATTTGGAATTAATTTAGTGATCAAAAGAGACTAATTAAATTAATAGGGACTAATTATGTAAATTAGTTATATATATATATATATATATATATATATATATATATATATATATATATATATATATGGTTTGGGATTATGATACATGATGGACTAAGTTTATGGATGAATCCATAAAGAGTTAGCCCACTTGAATCATGGATCATGGATAATAAGCCCAAGTGTATGCATTAGGGTTTACCTATGACTCTTGGATTCCTACACTATATATATGACACCCTATAGCCTAAAATTTGTTGCACAAGTTTTGCTTGAGTGTTCTTGGAGAGACATAACCGATTTTAGTGTGCATAGACTCTTTCAAAAGTCATCCTTTGTCTAAGGTGTGTTGTGAACTATTTGAGGTACAACATTTGGGGCACTAAGTTCTTAAAGGCCAAATACAACAAGTTCTACAAGCTACATAAAGAGGTAAACTCCTAACTAGTATTTTATGTTGTTTATGTCAATTGTATGCTAGTTGTAGGCTTAATACTTTGAAACAAATATTGCATGTATAATTGGAGAAAACATAGATCCAAAGCATTTAGGGTTGTATGTGCACCATAGGATGTTGTAGTATACAAAACCCAACAGCGCAATCCCTTGACCGTTCCCTAAATGGGTAACTCTCCTCCACTTAGAATCCATGAACCTTTGATGTTGCCCTTGACTGACCCAACCCCTAATTATCTTGAACATGTCATATGGTTCATACTCTAGGTGATTATGCATAATATGGAACTAGGTAGAACTATCTATTCATGAAAAGATCTTTGAGATTCTCAAGGCGAATTGCTACAAATGGCCATACAGCCGAAACATCCTCATCTATCATCTCTTCTACATTGTTGCACATATCCACCACGAGTGCGTGCAACAAGATATATTGATATGCCCCGCCTACATCATCACCTTTTACTATTGTTCTCCCCTGCTTGGGTTTGAATTCATACTTGTTTTTGACAGAAAAAAACTACGCATTAATCATGTCCTTGAAATCCATCTCCACTGTCATAGGCAGTCCCCACATCGCTATCAAAGCAAAGT
Source organism: Lactuca virosa (assembly GCF_052849685.1). Classification (NCBI taxonomy): domain Eukaryota; kingdom Viridiplantae; phylum Streptophyta; class Magnoliopsida; order Asterales; family Asteraceae; genus Lactuca; species Lactuca virosa. The sequence goes on along the minus strand of NC_136432.1, from coordinate 146,598,106 downwards.
CCATTGGTCACCTCTAACTTCTGAAGGTTCTCCAAAACTCCTACCACAACATCATAAACTTGCTAAATGTAAAAGATCCTAGAAGAAAATCGTTCCTAAGTCGGAATTGTTTTAAGTACTCGTGCACAATACAAGATCAAATAGATAGTCGATATTAATTCTAAGGCTATGTACCCTACTTGTACAACTTCCCAACTCGGTCATGCTATAAATGTTACAAGAATAGCTATTCACACCCGAACATATGTAATTCGGATAAATTAACAACACTAACATGAAGAAAATGTACTTGCAAAATCTCGATTAATGTGATGGGCATGCCCTCTCTGTATGTACCTGCCGTATTTGGACTTTCAACGCGTAAACACGTGCGTCCTCCCACCCTTACCATAGATTTCATGGTTCTTTTGACCTCTAGTTCTTAGCACAAAAACGTCAAACCATATTGATAGTTGTTAACATAGTCGGGCCCTAATCTCACTTACGCTTTCGCAGCTATGCCTCCAAACTAAGCTCTCTCTCCCCTGTAGCACTTCCACTATCCTATTAGCAGTCTGAATGGCTGCAACCCACTCCTCGAACCAGACAACCAACCAATCAGTGATTTGTATGATAATACTAGGAAAATATTCTAGTAAGGTCTTACGAGACCTCAACAGCAATCCAATCACACTAGACCGCGTTGTCCGAGCCGATCCCTGAGCTCCCAGCTCCATGTCGCGTAGTAAGCATTCTGTTTAGATTAAATAGAACTCATCACCACATATTCAAGTGTTACTATTACACTATTCTCTATATACTTGTTCACTGGTAACCTTAATCACCATTTCCAAAATCATACGACATCACCATCGTAATCATCTCTAGTATCTCATCGCCACTCAGTCCAGTAGCAGATCCCATAACATAATTTCTCGTAGACACCATTACACACTTGAATGGGGAAACCATAATATTACTACAGTTTAGTAATAAACATATAACCATGTGAACATTACTACATTCAGTTCCTTGGATTCCCCCGTGACTTCTCTTGTCCCGGGCGTAAATCTCGTACTTTCGATAGCAGGGGCCCTAGTAAGCGTTCACTTAACCACATATCAATACTAGTATAAATTCCAAATAAAACATAATAGGCATACAACATAGCATGTGAAGAATCAGGTTATTTAGCATACATAATACAATCCTATATTCGAGAACAATAAATAAGATTTGAACATTTCCCTTTTTCCACTTACACTGGCTGACTGTACACACTACACTTGCATTCACCATTCTAAACCATTTTATTTAGTTTCCATAAAATTTATTTTAGAAAAATAACACTTCAGCCGCAAACTTGAGCTCAGAACTCACTAAAGTGAGCCTGGTTATCTCAAGCTGTGTTTTGATACTAACTTGTAACATCCCAAAATTTCCAATAAATTTTGATCATTTTAAAATACCATAAATCATTAATTTAATGTAATTTATTCAAAAAAAATGAAACACCAATCCCCAAGATCAATTCAGTTTCCAATCACTATTAGATATAATTCTAAAATTTATGAAAACATAACCAATTCAATATCAAATCCAAAAACCCACCTCGAGCCAGTGTGTACAATCATGCCCGACCATCTTGTATACCTGAAATAGTATTTTTAAGGGAAAAGGAGTCAACACAAAGCTTGGTGAATTCCACACATACACAATACCATATCATATAATCCTTACCTCTATACACAGATACAAACAGTATTGTAACAACCCAAAAAAATTTTGCTTTTAAATATCAGTCAGTCAAGTCAACTGAGCGTCCGACTTATTGGAAATGAGTCCTAGTCCGGTTAAAGGTCATTCTAAGGAGTTTTAAGCCTAGTACACTTAAGGAATGAGTGTTAGAATGTACCTTCTAGAAACATTGTACAACACTAAAGCCCTAAACTCCAACATGTGGAGTTTACGGCCGTAAACATGGAGTTTAAGGCCGTAAACCCAACCCTGGCCGTAAACCGAACCCTGGCTGTAAACCCAACCCTGGCCATAAACCCAAGAGTATATATGTGGTCCTTGATCATTTTCAGCCATTTCTCACATTCCAACCTCAAGAACACTCCAAATCCTCTCAAGTATCAACGAGTTCATCATCTTAGATCATCAAAAACGTAAGTGTTCTTTCCTTGATTTATTGGTACACTTCATCTCCTAGTTACACACTTTGATTCCATCCATGAAAACATTCATTTTCATCTAGATCTTCAAATCTTCAAGTTTCACCAAGAACACCAAGAACACACACTAGTGTTCTTGGCCAGAATCGACCATTTCAAGCTTCTAGATCGTAAGTACTCTTTCCTATACTTCATATCTACTAGGAAGCCTTAAATCACACTCTTGAAACATGCATTTCCCAAGAACATCTTGAGTTTATGGCCCAAGATCTTCCTTGGCCGTAAACTCAATGTTATGGCATGTATGGGCCATGAACCCTCCTAGATGCAAAACTAGTGACCCAGAAACCATCCTTGATGAGTATAGAACCTTAAACCACACTCACTTCATAATGTCCATGAGTTTACGGCCGTAAGCTCCTTGCTTGGCCGTAAACTCATCAAAAGCCTCAATAGAGGTGGTCTTTCACACCATTGTGTAGAGTAAAATACCCTCAAGCTTCCCTAGCCTTCAAACACCCTCATATGCAACTTTGACCAGGAGTTTACGGCCGTAGACTCCCTTGGCCGTAAACTCAGGACCGTAAACACCAATCTATGGCCTTAAACACCCTTTAGTTGAATCACGTGTGATTCCAACACTTGGTCAAAGTGTTCCCTAGTCCCGTGAGGTGTTTCCTTGCATTTGGTTGCTTCCAAGCACTATATTAATGTCAATACATGCCAATGTATGTCATTTAGGACTTGTTGTGTCTCGGGACTTCACTCGTGGAACTTCTCATCCTTACGCGCATATTCGTTGAATCACCCACATCAGGTGAGTTCATACCCCGTAATGAATCTTTTAAACTGTTTTAAATGCTTTTAAGGGGGGGATACAAGTTGAACACAACGATAGTTGTGTAAATGTTTGTTATAAATATCTTTCAAATCATTACTTATGCCTTTTATAAGTGATCAAAACATTTCAAAAGCTCTTTCAAGTTATATTACTTTATAGTCTAACAAAACTTCGTTTTAAAGTACAAGCATAACTTAGTAGTAAAACAAGTATTTTCAATAACAGTTCAAGTACATTAGTAGTAAACTATAATAGGTAGAGTTTAAGGGTTCACAACATACTATAACACTTACATAGAGGAACATACTATAACAAGTACATAGAGGAACACACCATACTAAGTACTGGGAAAAATCACGTTAATATATCTTTCCGAGTTTGCGTTAACTTTAGTACGATTACACGTATATGGGTTAGAAGACACGAGGTGAAAAAACATAATAATATATCTTTCCGAGTTTGCGTTAACTTTAGTACGATTACACGTATTTGGGTTAGCAGACACGAGGTGATAAAACATAATAATATATCTTTCCGAGTTTGCGTTAACTTTAGTAGACACGAGGTGATAAAACATAATAATATATCTTTCCGAGTTTGCATTAACTTTAGTACGATTACACGTATCTGGGTTAGCAGACACGAGATGATAAAACATAATAATATATCTTCCTAGTTACATACGAGTTCACATTAAAACCTTTAATTAACCAACCTAGGACTAAAGGCTATTTTAGACTCCCCGAGGCGTATTGACCATTTAATACTACCTGGAGTCTGTATTTTATCAAAACGACTCCCCGAGGGTATTGTACATTTAATACCACCTGGAGTCGGTATTTTTCTACGTTATAGCCAGTAGTGTCACTGCTGAGGTAAAACATTATTTTCCCTATTACATTTATTTTGCGATCTTCTCACCTATTCATTAATGTATCATCTATATTTTGTTAATGATAGTTCATTTGGGAAAATACACCCTAATACAAGAAACAAACACACATAACATTTGATGCCTTGCTGGAAGGCTACGTTTAGTAGAAAGGACCATAATGCTAACCTTATGATTCCTTAATGTACACATCAAAGAATTCATATATATCAAAAGAATCTGACAGGTAATAGGATGCGTGCTTTCCGCTTTATTTCCTGTTCATTGGTTGGTTGTGGGCTTGGAACAGATTCACCCAGTCTACTATCTATTCGATTCTAGATATATATGTCCGGTATATATTGAGTCATCACAAGGGTACCAGGTATGGGTCAAGTCATAGGACATAGAGTCAACGCACAGTTTTCTAGATCAGAACATACTTTCCAAATCAGAACTTTTGGTATACAAAACTAGACACTTACAAGTTAAGGGTTTAATCCATTTTATTAAACCAGGATAAACTTAAAGGACCTTAGGTGATTAACTCTATAATACTTTAGTTCATATAGCATGGTTACATATCATTGATAACCAATAGGTAGTTGGATGTGTGCTCTTCGCCTTACTTCCTGTTCCTTGTTTGGTTGTGGGCTTAGGGTAGATTCACCCAATTAACTCCCTATTCGATATTAGATCATATATAGCCAGTATAAGCTAAGTGATTATATGAATAATTACTGTGGTCACCATTTTATTATAATGAATAAGGGTTTTTCTTAAAGAATCTTTTCATTAAATATAAAGGAACTATTACAATTAACTCCATGAGTAACAAGTGAATACACCAGGGTTATATACCACAATGATCAAACAAACTATGGGATGTGTGCTTTCCGCCTTAGGGCAGATGCGCTCAATCGATTGTTTGTTTACTCTGAGTAGTATATCACTTGTATCCATTTAGTACCCATAGAAAGGATTGTAGAATCATTTTTACGTATATTTCATCAAAGTAGAAAATATATGATTTTCTAAGAGGAATAGCCGAACTTTTCTAAATCGAACTTACAATTTTCTACATTTTTAACTACATTTTCAACAGCAGTTTACCACAGCATTTTACAACTTACTTACATCACTAAAATCTTATAAACTCACCATCTTAATTGCTGACCAACTCTTTCAAATAACTTGTATTCTCAGGAGCCTAATAGACAGGTACTGGAACTGGGATTCAGAAGATGGAGTAGTATAGCTTCAAGTCTTGTTTTGTTATTTGTATATGTATTCTATGTTTTGTGATCACACATTGTAAACACTTTCTTTCTAATGAAATGGTTGCTTATTACTTTGATTACTATGATGCATGTCTTGTGATACTAAACATGACGTCCTCCACCCCAGAACGTTTCCGTCGTTCCGATTTTGGGGTGTGACAGATTGGTATCAGAGCATTGTTTATAGTGAACTAAGTAGATCAACCAATAAAAGATATACAACTATAAATACAATGGGGCTTAAATGCTCTGGATAATGGTATATTTTAGGGGTGTAACGATAAGTTATAAAAATATACCTACTTGCTTATACATGTACATACTAGACCAAGTATCACAAGAAGAACAGAACTAAAAGTATTTAGGGTTTGAACACTGTCGTCAAACCTGAGCAGTTATGTAATCATAGCTAGGATCAATATAGCCTGATCAACTATATTCATTTAAGATGTGACCGACATGTGTTTGGGAGTGATGTGGTGTTGCACCAGTCTTAAAACTTACCAAATACTAAGTCAAGAGAATACTAGAACAAGTACATTTCAGTTAGAATACTATAGGAGTATTCTATGATACTATAACGCAATAACAAGTTTGAAACATACCAAGAAGATTACATTTAAAATACTATAGGAGTATTTTAGGCACTATATAAACAACTTATGTGATAACTTAACAGACTCTTACGGGAAGCTCTATAGTCTTGCAATGTATACTCCCAGGGTTATATATAATTGAGATTTTATAGACTCGGAATTTGTGATCTACGCTCCACTACCTGTTCCTTGTTTGGTTGTGGTTTTGGAGTAGGACCACTTATTCGAAGGTGTTTATAATCTTAAGTTATATACAACTTGTATACATTGTGCAATTATAGGAGGACTCTGTAAGGATCACCCCATAAAGTTACCTTAAATCTCATAGATTCTTTAGTCACTTCCATTCTCGCACGACAAACCTAGATAGATGTAACCACTTCCTCATAGTAGACAATAGAAGAATCCAGGAGGAACAAGAGCAAGTTCAGGAGAAGTTTCAAAGAAGGATCAACCGAAGTAACCAAAACGTCTTACACGTCACACTAATAAATAATAATCTTGTTAACTTATTGAGCGAGTGGTAGCACTGCTCACATTATGTGTTAGGATTATTTTCTTACATGCAGCTGGTAACAGTTATTCAGGTAACATATATTCATTCGAGGATAGTCATTCCGAATTCATAGAGTTTATTAGGTATAGACTCTTTTATGAATTATTTCCAACACCCTGTGGAAGTCAGGACTAGATACACTCAGACCAAGGTTAACTTGGTTTTAATATCACTCGTACCATACCTACTTCTACCCACTGCTCTAGGCATATCTCAGGAGTGTCGCCTAAAACATTGGGAATGGTCCGGCGAAGCGTGAAACTAATTAGTACATTTAAGATGATGGAATACGACTAACAATGGGCATCATTTCTCAAGAGATCATTTTTGCCATGCAACAGAATCATGTCTACACCAGGAAGGAACCAGCTAACAGGCGAGGCACCAATTCTGCAGATAGACACTGCTACTTTCCAGGCTGCGGTCACAGCTGCTGTGACAGCCGTCATGGCACATCTCAATGCTAATCACAATAACGATCAAGGGAGACAGCTAGCGTCTGGTGACAAGGACACCCCCGATCACAAACCTACGAACAGGAAGCGAAAGTCCCGGTATAACAAGGCAAAAAGGCTGGCTCAAGGTTCTAACAAGAGACGACAACCCATGACTACCCCCGTAGCCACAACAGTAGTCGCAACATCTAGCACTTCAGCTACCACTTCCACCCCCGGCAATCAATATGCAGGAAATCTCCCAAAGTGCGACAGATGCACTTACCACCACAACGGAGCTTGCCGAGAGCTGCAATGCACTAATTGCGGCAGAAAGGGGCACACTGCCCGTTTCTGCAGGGAGCCGACACGGGCAATTCCCCAAGTGAACTTGGCCTGTTTCAAGTGCGGCAAATCGGGACACTTTAAGAGGAACTGTCCAATGGAAAGGGAAGACGCAGAAGCTCGTTCATGTGAAACCCCAACTCAGCACATCACTTCAACCACCGATGTGGGTATAGTTCAGGTATGCCATGCATGTGGTGAGATGGGTCAAGCCAAGAAAGACTGCCCAACAGAGGGAGGCGGCGGAGGAGGAGGAAGAATCTAACAAAAAGACATAAACGAACCGCAAAGAATCCCGCTTTTGAGATTTTGGTACGTCTTAAAAACAAGTATTGGTTTAAAACTTAATTTATAATAAAAATATGACTAAAACTTGGGGATAACACTTAAAAGTAATTATAATAACTCACCCATAGGAACAAGTCACAACATTCAAAAGAACTAAAGGATCCGTTTAGAGAAGCTATGATGGCTGAACATATACATCAGGGTTGTGCATAGCTAAGATTTTGCGGACCAAGAGTGAGTGATTCCGCCTTAATTCCTGTTCCTTGTCTGGTTATGGATTTGAGGCAGAGTTACTCAGTCGGCCGTCCAATTCATCTTAAATATTCTCAACTTGTATATTCCAGGTGATCGTAGTGGTACCAAGGAGGATCGTAGTTTAAAGTATCAATACTAATTATCAAAACACTTTCGCAGTATGTACGCGCACATCGCGGTACGATACGTACGAGTGTTAACATAAAGTGGAAAATAGAAAACACTAGAACATTTACAAAGAGTACAATTTCGAACACACTAGAAGTACATAGTCGAGCGCACCAAGAGTACATTTCGAACGTGCTAGGGATACATCATCAAATAACATACATTTCTTTCCAATCGACCAGACGTGGATCAGTAAAGAGTCCGTTACTACCATCCGTCAAAAATTGGCATGCTCCTCACCATACTAAGTTCATATGTTTCTAATCACCTCAATCGGCAAGTTCTCGACACTTTCGTCATTCGTATCGATAGTCCGACCTAAGCCTCAGTTTTTTTATCTTTCGTATTCTAAACCCCGAGGTATTCATGCGAAAAGTACTTTGTCCTCTGAAACCTCATCGTCAGATGTCCGCAGACCGTCACAAAATACCACTCGTCCAACAGACCAAGTTCGAGCACAGAGCCTATGGACGAATACATCCCACCTATCACTATTCAGTGTATACACGAGGGTGGTATATGATCATGATTACGCAGATTTAGTATCTGTGTTTCCGCCCTATCCCATGTTCCTTGTTTGGTTGCGTACCTGGGGCAGAGTCGCACATCCGACAGTCGTACTAATCCTAATTATATACGACTTGTATACACGAGGTGATGATAGACGGACCGAGTACGAATCCTATCACGAATGCCAGGGCAAAGTTTCCACGTCTACGAGTTGGTATTCTGCAAATCAGAGGATCGCAACCCCAGTAGTACTGCTAAGAAAGCTAATTTCGGGACGAAATTCCCTCTAACGGGGGGATGATGTGACAACCCGAAAAAAAAATTCTTTTAAATCTCAGTCAGTCAACTCAACTGAGTGTCAGACTTATTGGAAATGAGTCCTAGTCTGGTTTAAGGTCATTCTAAGGAGTTTTAAGCCTAGTACACTTAAGGAATGAGTGTTAGAATGTACCTGCTAGAAACACTGTACAACACTAAAGCCCTAAACTCCAACATGTGATGTTTACGGCCGTAAACATGGAGTTTACGGCCGTAAACCCAACCCTGGCCGTAAACCCAACCCTGGCCGTAAACCCAAGAGTATATATGTGGTCCTCAAGAACACTCCAAATCCTCTCAAGTATCAACGAGTTCATCATCTTAGATCATCAAAAACGTAAGTGTTCTTTCCTTGATTTATTGTTACACTTCATCTCGTAGTTACAGTCTTTGATTCCATCCATGAAAACATTCATTTTCATCTAGATCTTCAAATTTTCAAGTTTCACCAAGAACACCAAGAACACACACTAGTGTTCTTGGCCAAAATCGACCATTTCAAGCTTCTAGATCGTAAGTACTCTTTCCTATACTTCATATCTACTAGGAAGCCTTGAATCACACTCTTGAAACATGCATTTCCCAAGAACATCTTGAGTTTACGGCCCAAGATCTTCCTTGGCCGTAAACTCAATGTTATGGCATGTATGGGCCATGAACCCTCCTAGATGCAAAACTAGTGACCCAAAAACATTCCTTGATGAGTGTAGAACCTTAAACCACACTCACTTCATAATGTCCATGAGTTTACGACCGTAAGCTCCTTGCTTGGTCGTAAACTCATCAAAAGCCGCAATAGAGGTGGTCTTTCACACCATTGTGTAGAGTAAAATACCCTCAAGCTTCCCTAGCCTTCAAACACCCTCATATGCAACTTTGACCAGGAGTTTACGGCCGTAAACTCCCTTGGCCGTAAACTCAGGACCGTAAACACCAATCTATGGCCTTAAACACCCTTTAGATGAATCACGTGTGATTCCAACACTTGGTTAAAGTGTTCCCTAGTCCCGTGAGGTGTTTCCTTGCATTTGGTTGCTTCCAAGCACTATATTAATGTCAATACATGCTAATGTATGTCATTTAGGACTTGTTGTGTCTCAGGACTTCACTCGTGGAACTTCTCATCCTTACACGCATATTCGTTGAATCACCCACATCAGGTGAGTTCATACCCCGTAATGAATCTTTTAAACTGTTTTAAATGCTTTTAAGGGGGGGGGGGGGGGATACAAGTTGAACACAATGATAATTGTGTAAATGTTTGTTATAAATATCTTTCAAATAATTACTTATGCCTTTTATAAGTGATCAAAACATTTCAAAAGCTCTTTCAAGTTATATTACTTTATAGTCTAACAAAACTCCATTTTAAAGTACAAGCATAACTTAGTAGTAAAACGAGTATTTTCAATAACAGTTCAAGTACATTAGTAGTAAACTATAATAGGTATAGTTTAAGGGTTCACAACATACTATAACACTTACATAGAGGAACATACTATAACAAGTACATGGAGGAACACACCATACTAAGTACTGGGAAAAATCACGTTAATATATCTTTCCGAGTTTGCGTTAACTTTAGTACGATTACACGTATCTGGGTTAGCAGACACGAGGTGATAAAACATAATAATATATCTTTCCGAGTTTGCGTTAACTTTAGTACGATTACCTGGGTTAGCAGACACGAGGTGATAAAACATAATAATATATCTTTCCGGGTTTGCGTTAACTTTAGTACGATTACACGTAACTGGGTTAGCAGACACGAGGTGATAAAACATAATAATATATCTTTCCGAGTTTGCGTTAACTTTAGTACGATTACACGTATATGGGTTAGCAGACACGAGGTGATAAAACATAATAATATATCTTCCTAGTTACATATGAGTTCACATTAAAACCTTTAATTAACCAACCTAGGACTAAAGGATATTTTAGACTCCCCGAGGCGTATTGACCATTTAATACAACCTGGAGTCTGTATTTATCAAAACGACTCCCCGAGGGTATTGTACATTTAATATCACATGGAGTCGGTATTTTCTACGTTATAGCCAGTAGTGTCACTGCTGAGGTAAAACATTATTTTCCCTATTACATTTATTTTGTGATCTTCTCACCTATTCATTAATGTATCATCTATATTTTGTTAATGATAGTTCATTTGGGAAAATACACCCTAATACAAGAAACAAACACACATAACATTTGATGCCTTGGTGGAAGGCTACGTTTAGTAGAAAGGACCATAATGCTAACCTTATGATTCCTTAATGTACACATCAAAGGATACATATATATCAAAAGAATCCGACAGGTAATAGGATGCGTGCTTTCCGCTTCATTTCCTGTTCCTTGTTTGGTTGTGGGCTTGGAACAGATTCACCCAGTCTACTATCTATTCGATTCTAGATATATATGTCCAGTATACATTGAGTCATCACAAGGGTACCAGGTATGGATCAAGTCATAGGACACAGAGTCAACGCACAGTTTTCTAGATCAGAACATACTTTCCAAATCAGAACTTTTGGTATACAAAACTAGAAACTTACCAGTTAAGGGTTTAATCCATTTTATTAAACCAGGATAAACTTAAAGGACCTTAGGTGATTAACTCTATAATACTTTAGTTCATACAGCATGGTTATATATCATTGATAATCAATAGGTAGTTGGATGTGTGCTCTCCGCCTTACTTCCTGTTCCTTGTTTGGTTGTGGGCTTAGGGCAGATTCACCCAATTAACTCCCTATTCGATATTAGATCATATATAGCCAGTATAAACTAAGTGAATATAGGAATAATTACTGTGGTCACCATTTTATTATAATGAATAAGGGTTTTTCTTAAAGAATCTTTTCTTTAAATATAAAGGAACTATTACAATTAACTCCATGAGTAACAAGTGAATACACCAGGGTTATATACCACAATGATCAAACAAACTATGGGATGTGTTCTTTCCACCTTAGGGCAGATTCGCTCAATCGATTGTTTGTTTACTCTGAGTAGTATATCACTTGTATCCATTTAGTACCCATAGAAAGGATTGTAGAATCATTTTTACATTTCTTTCATCAAAGTAGAAAATATAGGATTTTCTAAGAGGAATCGGCAAACTTTTCTAAATCGAACTTACAATTTACTACATTTTTAACTACATTTTCAACAGCAGTTTACCACAACATTTTACAACTTACTTACATCACTAAAATCTTATGAACTCATCAGCTTAATTGCTGACCAACTCTTTCAAATAACTTGTATTCTCAGGAGCCTAATAGACAGGTACTTGCACTGGCATTCAGAAGATGGAGTAGTATAGCTTCAAGTCTTGTTTTGTTATTTGTATATGTATTCTATGTTTTGTGATCACACATTGTAAACACTTTCTTTCTAATGAAATGGTTGCTTCTTACTTTGATTACTATGATGCATGTCTTGTGATACTAAACATGACGTCTTCCACCCCAGAACGTTTCCGTCGTTCCGGTTTTGGGGTGTGACAAGTATCAAACACATAACCACACATGCATGTCAAAGATCGAATCAATAATAGACATACTCATACTAGGACACATTGGCTAGGCACGATCCCCCTTGATTAGTATATCGAGCCCTTGGGACACATTGTCTAAGCTCGATCCCCCATACCTGAACCCATTGGGACATATTGGCAATGGTCGATTCCATTGCTCAGTTCGTCGAGCCATTGGGACACATTGGATGTGTTTGATCCCTACTTGGATGCGTCGAGTGCTACCATGCATAATCCTCAATACGTGAAGGAAACTACTAGACTCTACCCCGCCTAGTACTACCCTTATAAACAACACATAGCATGCACGAGCTAACGTAAAGAGAATATAATACAACACGGTGTAGTAAGGAACTCACCTCCAAAAAAACAAAGCAATCCGAAACTCACTCGCACCTGTTTTCCATTCACACTTCCTAATAACAATAAATTGAGTTAAGTTTAGTTATTAAATTGCCATAATTATGTATTCAAACTAATGGGTAAATTTTCATATTTCTACATAAAAATTAGAGTATGTTCGGGACCTGTTTTGACCACCTTAAACTCCATATTTTTCAAAACTATATCTGATCAAGATAGATTAAGTTGTTAGCTTTAAAAGTAGTATTGGCACACCTCCATACAACTTTTTCTACTATTTATGGCAAATTTTACAAAACTGACTTGCATAGTAGTCCATTCTGGACCAGTCTGGGTAAATGGTCGTTTTTACTATAGTTAGAGTCATTTTTGACTTCCGGTCAAAACTAATGAAATGTAGAGGAGTCAATTATGAAACTGTTTACACCGATTTCGACCAAACAAGGTTTTCCATGACCGAGATATGATATTTCAAAGATCAGGGCAGATTAGGGTATTTCCAACATTTACGGCTTTGTCTATTTTATGGTTATTTAACTTCTTAACCGATTAAGCCACAACCAAAATGACTTATAACCTGGAAAATGAGTATAATTCCCCTTTTAGTAACATTATCAAGTTAGGTTTTGGTTTCTCAATAAACTCTGGCTTCTCCATCCCGAAACCTCACCACCTATGGCCACCCTAGCACGGCGGCTATTTGTAAACGTGAATGGAAGCCATGGCCAAGGCCATGGTGATTCTCGGCTATACCCAAAAACAAAGAAAAGAGAAGAAGAAGAAAGGAATTCTATCATTCACCTTGTCACAAACGACCCCCCTGATTCCTACTTCTTCATTGACCTTTCTACCCTTCCTTCTTCCTTGGATCAACACCCACTACAACCTCCTTCTAGATCATAGAAAAATCTTGGTCTCTTTATCTTTCTCGGCTAGTGAAATCACGACACACACTGTCACACCCCGCTAAAGCGGAAATACAGGGCGTGGCAGTACAAAGGGTTTCACAGCAAAAGATAAAGACAACACCAACCATAGTATTAAAAAGCATTACAAGTTTATAATGGGTTTGAACAACTTTTAATAGAAATTACAATGTGAATTGAAATACAACACATGTGAATGCTCCTAAAAGTGATGTGTCCCTAAGTGTCACTTACTCGATGATTCCTGAAAAATCATGTAAAACGAGCGTCAACTATAAAAATAGTTGGTGAGTACTCACATGTTATAACATAATATAGTTTGAAATCATGATAATTAGAATATTGATAACAGTTTCCATATACAATGTTCATTTTTAAAATAAGTAAATAAGTTTTCATGAATAGAAGTTCGTTGCTAAAGCGAGTAATAAAGTTTCCATTGATAGAAATATTTTGCAAAAATGAGTAAATAAGTTTGCATAAACAAAGTTCGTTGTCATCATCAGAGATAAATTATGTTGCCCAAATGAGATGCAACGTTCATATTCTCATAGGAAATAAAGTTCGTTACTCAAACGAGTAAACAAGTTTCATTGCTAAAATGAGCAATCAAGTTCGTTGCTACAAGGAGCAAACAATATCATTGCTAAAACATGTATATAAGTTTCCAGTAATAAAAGTCTGTTGTTATAATGAGAAACAAAGTTTATTGCAATAATGAGAAACAAAGTTCACTGCTATAATTAATAAAAAAGTTTCATTGATAAAATGAGTATACAAGTTTCGTTGCTTAAATGAGTATACAAGTTTTGTTGCTAAAATGTGATGTAAGATTCGTATGTGCATCAAGTTTCCATTCATGAGTTCACAACCCAAGCCTAATGACCGAATCGTGCCCTATTAACTATTATGTGTATCGCAAACATAGAGAATAAAATGGTAAAATGCACTCAAGCGAATCGTGCGAGTGAGGAGTTGTCTACCTCCTGATAGCGCTATCCATAATAACCATAGGCTCAAAAGAGTTAATGAGTTGTGTCAAATTATTCCAGGGACTTAATCGCGATACAGTCCTCATGAATTAAAGTAGCATACACATACATGCAAAATATAACAACCAAGATTGATACGAGTCAAAATAAATACAACGAACATAAATAGTTTAGGACATGCTTTTCCACCCCAAAACATTTAAAAACCGAAAATAGGGGGAGTCGTGAATACTCACAATGCATTGAGATGATGCAAATGATGTCTTGATCTAAGTTTCACTTGTACCACTACCGAATCCTACAATAATGATATACACTACTAAGTCTCTAATCGAAATCTAACACTAATATACCTATTACTACAACAGAATTATGCCAATATTGCGTCAAAATTTAATATTGTTAAGTTACAAACATTTTTCTAAAATGGTGAAATTTTATAACTCATGTGATTAAGATAATTTTGGATATTAATTGACGGTATTTCAATACATTTAAAGGTGTTTTGAACTCCTAAAATCCAATTACAGTAAAGGTCTTTCATAAATGTTCCCTTGAATTTTTGATGTGACTAACTATTTTTCTCAATTTTTAAGCCTTCATAAAACTATAAATTCGTCAAAAATAGTATCCAGATGATAAAAATTCCCAAACTTTTTATAATAATCCCACTCAACATGCTTAAGCTTGGAAAAATATAAAAATGGGTTTCTAAATAGTTTATCCTGATTTTATGATTTTTGTGCATTTATTCTAACAAAAATGGAAATAAATAGAATACAGTTTCCAAAATTGCCCAAACTTTTTTTAGCCCTGTTATTATACATATTGAAGCTTTGAAAAATATAAAAGATGTTTTTCAATTAGTTTTTCTATTTTTATTGGATTTATTCTCTTGAATAATCATTACTTGGTGAATAATTATCAAACAGTTAAAGTAAATTACCAAAAAATTTGTAAACTTCCTTTACAGTATCATAATCCGGAATGACTAGAACTTTTTTTCCCGTTATTAGTCAATTATAAATACAAAAATAGTAGAAAAATAGCATACTGAATAGAAAACGCATCCAAATTTTTATTTAGAGTTATAATATATTATAAGGTCTTCTGGTAAATTTTCATGAAGTTTGGATGAGTAGAACTTTTTTTCCCATTATTAGTCAATTATAAATACAAAAATCGGGGAAAAATAGGTATGCATTATGAATAATTCTGAAAATATTTTTCTGGGTATTCCACATGAGGTAGGATCTGCGAAAAATCTTAGATAGCCTTTTAATATTCCCTAAAGTGGTTTTATGATTTATTTGAATTAAACAAAAAAGAAAATTCAAAATCATACCAAAAAGTAACCAAAACCGATGAAACTTACTGAGATGTCATCATTTACTTTATGAGTCATCCACGAATTTACCTAGGATTTATAGACCTCAGAAAGTATTTTATATGATTTATTGCCCCATTTTATTGCAATAACTATAATAATTTAAGAAAAGTGAATTAATTTCTGAAAACTTACAGACCATCTTATTTGTTGGTTGGATTCTGGGGAAAATCGCATTTGAACAGAAAAGAAGTTTTAAGCATTTGTTTAGGATTAAATCCTTCATGAACATATTTGAAAGCTTTTAACAACAAACATTGATCATCTAACATCTAAGCTTGAAGATTATCACATGCATGTTGGTTTGAAGACCAATCATGAGTTTGAAATGTTCAAAAATTGTTTTTGAAAGAAAACTTAGGGTGCATGTGGTGATTTTCCACCAAAACTTGTAGAAAAGTGCATTATGTTGATTTTGACTTAGGTTTTGGTCATGGGACTTCACCATCTACAACATGCATGTTGTTTTTGGGTGAAATCCTACCACCATCATCATCAAAACCGTGAGTGTGTGTGTGTATGTTTATGTGTTCATGATCTTTCATTAGAATGGAGTAGAAGATGGAGAAAATGTAGCAAACTTTGTAAAACTTGAAAGAAAAGTGAAGGAAAGTAAAGGATTTTCGTGTCTACCTTTAAGAATAACAGCAAATGATGAAGCTTTTGTGCTTGAGAAGTATTTTTGGCTGAAGAATTTTCGTGAGTTTAGAGAGAGATTTTGAGAGAAATGAGTGGAGTAGGAGTTAGAGAGTGACAGGGAGTGAAGAGGGGAAGATGGAGTGTGAGGGTGAAGTGAATGATTGAAATTTTTGGAAAGAGGGTGCCTTGGAAAGAGGGGAAACGAATTTTGAAGAAGAGAGAGGTTCCCTCACTCTTCTATTTTTATAAAATTCCAATTATTTTATAAAAGCACCAAATTTTTTTAAAATATGCACCTTAATATAGTTTTTACTCATAAAATATTGATTTTTGACTTATAATTAAGGGTAAATGTTAATGACTTAAATTTTTATTTTCCTTGATTATATTACCCTGAATTTAATTATTTTAAGATAATATCATAAGTTTCATAACTATTTTTATAGAATTCTTGATGTTAAACTTTATAAAATTTAGGTTTTAGGGATTTTAGGGTTTTGAGATTTAATAACTAATTGGATATCAAAATAAATTGAATCTTTGAGACTTTAAACTATTTTTGAGTTTCATAACTCTTATTCAAATTAGAAATAATGTTTGTAATTTATTTTTACCGGTTTATTGGCATTTTATGTAGTGATTCCGAGATTCAAGCGAAATTGAGGAATCAAGTATACTATTCCTAGTCTTCAACTTTGACTTAAGTTCCTACGAGACTCGAACCTAATTTATACCGCTACGTCAAGTGCATGACGTGTCTACATGATTCATGCAAAGATATTCGAGTCAAAGAGTGACCCGCATATGGATAGTCACTACAGTTAAGTAGTTATAGAATTCACATATCAATGTGAAATTTAAGTACACTATCCATTGTTTCTAAATGTTTGCTAGTTTCTAGTAGGTTATAACTTAGCTTCTAGTTACTAAGTCTAGTATGTGTCGTGCCTACACGTGCAACTAAGTTTATCAATACTTAAACTAGGTTTGTATATGTAGGTTGTGGGCGTCAAAAGGGCTATACATCCATATACACGTGATTTCTGTAAATTGGGAAACAAGTAATTGGAAGTAATCCCAAACCCATATTATCCCTTCAATTTTCATTGGTTAAACCCCTGATTTTCACTTATAGCCCCCAATCACTGCCATAATGATGAAACAAAGCCTAAAACTAATAAGTTTTATATAAATACTTTTCTAATTTGGCACAAAAACCCCTTACTAAATAAATCTTTAGATTGCTTTTAATTATATATTTTTCACTCATTATTATTATATTATTATTATTTTTGTTATTATTTATTTATTGTTTACAAGAAAAACGAATAACTGAAAATGGGATGGTACATGAATCTTATACCCATGATTTCTAACATGTTTATTAGCATTTTAACATATCACTTATGTGTTTATATTCAAAATGATCACTATGAAATTTTCAATGACCTAGTTATATACACATAACATAATATTAAAAAATAATAGCATGAAACTGTTGGATTAATGTCTAAGTCCATAACTATAATTGGTAAGACTTGACCCGACCCGGCATGGTCCATTTGGGTTGAATGGCATCATGCATTTGGATAGACTATAATGAGAGAAATAACACTTAAGGTTGGTTAATATATTATAAGTTCTAATATATTAATAAGGTTATTTAATTAGTATTGGTCAAGAATTAATTTGGAATTAATTAAGTGATCAAAAGGAGACTAATTAAATATATGGGTTGATTGTGTAAATTATTCATTCTTATATATGTGGGCTTGTGATCCAAGATTTCTTATGTTGGACTAAGTCCATGGGGTGACCCATGGATACTCCATGGAGGTTAAAATCCATGGAGCATAAGGAATGGGTAAAGTTATGAGTTACATGGTGTAACCCTAATAGCCACCATATAAAAGAATCCCATGGCTCAAGAAATTGTGCACTAATGTGTGAATATGAGGGCTAGACGATTTCAAGGAGTGTTCCATTTCTCTCAAGTCATTCCATGTGCATTTGGTGTTGTGTGAACCATTTGAGGTGTCACACTTGGGGCACTAGGCACTCAAGCTTCATGGAGACAAGCTACATCAAACAAAGGTATGTATTCTATCCATTTGATTACCCAAGTATCAAGTATTGTATGCTAGATAGGGTAATACCTTGGAAAGTTCATAATTGCATGTATAATAGAGAAAACACAGATCCAAGGTATTTAGGGTTGTATGTGCACCATAGGATGTTGTAGTATACCAAAACCCAACAGTGGTATCAGAGCCAAGGCTTGTTTTCTTGTTATACTTGCAAAATTAGCTGAAAAATCGAATTGTATTAGTTTAAAAGTAATGCTAATTACTTGAAAAAAAATTTGATGTGAATTATCTTTGTTCATATGAGTTTATTAGATTAATAGAAAAGTTAATTGATTATGTGTTTTTAATCCATTTTAATCTAAGAGTTGATTCTAAAATGTGTTTTTGTAACTTGTCCTCAAGTTATATGAAAAGTCACATTTAAGTTTCATAAAACTCATAAAAAGTTGGCAATGGTTACAAAAATGAAGAGTCTTGTCCTCATTAAATGGTTTTATGACTCCATAACTTGTCCTCAAGTTATGGAGGTTCAAGAGTCACTTCATTAAATGATAAAATGTGTAACCTTAATTAGTTCCATAAGTTACAAAAATAAAGAAAAGTTACATTCTTTTATTAGTTTAAAGTCTTCCATAACTTGTCCTCAAGTTTTGGAACTTGAAGAGTTTTTTTTTTAATTAAAACTACTTTAAACACATAAGTTATGGAATTAATTAGTTTTGAATATTTTCAAAACTTGCCCTCAAGTTTTGGAATTTGTAAAGTTTTCCCCATGAATACTTTAATTCCAAGTTAGCCCTTAGAATTTTAAAAGTTAAAATTCAACCCTTATACTTTATAGTATTATAAGTTAATAATAAATATATGTATAAGAGCAAGTCAGTCTTACCGTTAGTAGGCCTCATTCACGAAGCCGGTCTATAAGGGGGGTATAAGGTTACTGCTTATAAAATGGCAGTTTAATGGGTGTCCACTCTCACCCACCGCTTCCTTGACTGGTGGAGGGTCGTTAACCGAACGGGTAGGACAAGGACTATAATTCTCCCTTCATTAAAAGTATTAATGATAAATACTAAGTAACTAAACTTTTTATAAATTCCCAATCTTAGTTACTTAGGAAAATGTGAATAAGGTGCTAATCCATGAAATTACACTTTGCACTTTGTTTAAACCGTTAGTGGAGCGTGTGTGGTTAACCGACACACTAACCTGGATTTAACAAAGTAGGAAAAGGGTAACTTAATATTTATCATAGTATCGGTGGAGCTCGTGTGGTTAACCGGCACATCGATTGAGGGGTAAATATTAAGGGTACCAAGTATATTTGCATGGTTACTTCACACCTTGTTTTGTGATCCTCGGTATCCCAGTCACAAAACCTGAAGGGCACACTCGAGATTGAAACATGCCATTGAAAAGTTCAATGAATCTCAAAAGAATCTAGGAGTTTCAAAACCAATTAAAACCTAATAATACATTTCGTTTATCTTGGTGGAAATTGGTGAATCGTCATTCACCTACCTTCAAATATTTTATAGCTTGGATTACGGCATCCCTCTTCCAAGTTATAAAATAGTTTGTTGGGTCCTAACCTTAATATATCATATTGGGTGTTATATTAAGGACTTAAATCAATTTTACGTGAATTTCTCCCATTGTTGATGTCTGGTTTAGACAACAATGATCTTCCCAAACCAAGCTTTCCTAATGAATATGACTTCCCGAGTTTGTCTCATGGAAGTCATACTTCTCTTCCTCCACCTCCTCCAATTATTCTCCCTAACCCACAAGTTCAAGGTCACTCAAGCCCTAATGGCGAGCAAGGTCTATGTGTGATCACATCTTAGAGATGAAGTCACATATTGACAAGCCGGGAGAGTTGGGTGTCAAAGTCTTGAGAAAGTTGGATGTTCAATCACTTTCTAAGTCACATAGTGAGTTCCTTTGGGACTACTATGAAACAGACTATGACATGAACCTTAATGATCATATCTATTTGCTTGGTGCTACTGAATCAGCAATGATTTGGAGGACCAGTAAAGCAAATTTGATTAGAAGATCAACTTCCCAAACTTCTATGGACTTTGAAAATGGTAACATTGGATATCCAGAAAATCTTTCGCTTCCCAATGGAAAGGGATTGGCCATAGTCAACTCGGTTGACCAAATGGTAAAAAGAAAGGCAAGTCTGTGATAGTCCAGTTCACCATTCCCAAAGAGTCCATATGTTTCTCTTTCCAAAGGAAGGGGCATTGATTGCGAAGCTGCCTATTTACCTGAAAGATCATAAGGTTGATCAATTCAATAAGTTTGACTCTTCTTCAGGTAAAAGTCCATTATCTAACTCTGTTAAGTTTCTATTATGAGATTCCCATTACATGATGTGACTGGGTCACATGTTGATGCTTTAAGAATCAAAGAAAAGTGAAGAAACTTAAAGGAAGTACATGCTGATTCTGATCACGAAGATGGATTTTGATCGCATGGTTTGGTGATCAGAATTTTTGAAGCTGTTACTTAGGAGTTATGATATATTTCTTAGGAATAGATAACAACAAGTTTTTCATATGCATTTGCATTGTAAGGATAAGTTTTTCTGGAAGTTTTAAAATAAAAAACAGTTTTGATTTATTTATTTTAAGTATCCTTACAATGGCATTTGTGAAAAATTGTTGTTTACATGTTTCCATTGATAGCAATATTGGAAAATGGATTTGATTCTTTCATTTGTGGTAGTGTCATAATTTACCAAATAAGGAAAGATTCTCATTCCCAAGGCTTCAGTTGGATAGAAACTTGGAATTATGCAAGTTGAATAGTATGATGAATGAGAACTTTCAAGCATTGGAAAATTAAGACTTGTTCACATGGATGTGTGAGTCAAGTGAAGGACTAAAGGGATCGAGTACACATTCTTGTGCACTGGTCATGCCCACCACAAAGCTCATTAAGACTATTTGATTTACTAAAGTTTAGTAAATATGGTTATACTTACAAGTTTAAGTATAATTCTGAAACATTGGAAAAGTCTCAATGTATGGCAGAACGAATGGGAAGAATCAAATTAGGCAGAAAGAAAAAAGTTTCTCAAATCTGAAAAAATGGGAGAGTACTTTAGTATCATGTTTTGTGATCATCTTAATGATTAAAGAATCAAATCACAATTAGTCCTCTAAAGGTCATCTTAGTGCATTCTTATGACTAAGAAGAGGAGTCATGAATTGTTGAAATGGTTAGATCAGGAAGATTAGTCATACTTCGTTCCAAAACAATTCTTAGAGTCATACTCCAAGATTGTAACTTGAGTGATATATCTTAAAGAAAGGTTTAAGACACTTGTCAAATGTAAGAGTAAAAGTGTCCTACTCTTGTACATTTGAAATTGGTAAGTTGTGATGTTTTGGATAAAACAAAGACCAACTAAGGCTAATTGTGTGAAGTGTTTGTATTGATAAAGAATCTGCACTATCCCTTGAATATTTGACAAGAGAGTCTTATATGTCAAGAGGACAGTGGGAGTCTTAAAGGTCTTGAAAGTCTCAAGAACTAATCAAGAGTAAAACCTGAGGTTCTTCACTAGCACACGACTTGAGGTTTATAACCTATCATGTTGACATACTTCTATGTTTGTGCCCATTCCAGTTAAAGTTGGTTTTGCATATGAGTTCTTAGAGTTCTCAATTGGTTGCATAACAACTTCGAAGCAATGGCAGGCCCTTGTACTGCCAGGTGGCAAGAAATTAAGATTTAGTTCAGTCCATATGAGTTTGGATTTGTCACTAACCTTGTCTTGTGATTATGGTT
Organism: Lactuca virosa; assembly: GCF_052849685.1. Classification (NCBI taxonomy): domain Eukaryota; kingdom Viridiplantae; phylum Streptophyta; class Magnoliopsida; order Asterales; family Asteraceae; genus Lactuca; species Lactuca virosa. The sequence continues at coordinate 146,575,740 of NC_136432.1, read as the reverse complement.
TTGACAGATTCACATGGATAAGAACACATACACCATAAAATCTAAGGGTCATAAGGTTTCTCTCCGATTCATGAAAATGATGGTGAGGAAACACTTCCACCAAGTAGATTTGAAGTAGATGGCAAACGGTCTAAACAATTGAGACTATGATTACGGCATCCCTCTTCATAGTTTTGAAAATGTTTAGACACACATGCATGCTATCTAAGGAAAGGTGTATGACTTTGATAAAGTTTTATCAAAGCATCTCGTATCAGAAATTTGAACTTTGGTAAGAAAGTCAATAAAGTATTGATTTCTAGAAGTCCAGCTGATTTCTGAGTACATGTCAAAGCTAGTGGGAGCATAAGTGTTATGCTAATAATCATCATGTTAGTGGGAGCATGATAATTATTGTTAGTGTTGCAAGTTACCAATGTTAATAATAGAAAACAAAAGTTTCAATTCGTGAGGTTGCAGGGATTGAAAAAATTGTTTTGCTATAATTAAGGGAGAGGATATACTTCATTTCAGTTCTAAAGGCTTAGATTGAGACCTTAATCATCTTTAGTCAAGAATATATATATGAATTTCATGTTGGATTGGTTCAACTTAAGGAAATTCTATATATTGCATTCTTAAAATTCGATTATGATTACGACATCCCTCTTCATAGTAAAATTTTGAAAACATGGCAAATAAAAATATTGTAGCAAAAGACTGGTCTAGAATCATGTCTTTATGTGAGACATCATGAATCGTGTACCATTTGCTTTGGGTACAGGATCGATTGCATGTGCTATAATATTTGTCATTTCTAAATTTTTCCAAATGCCCAGAGGCATTAAAAAGGGAAAAGGTCTAGAATTGGATATGACTAAAATGATTAAGCAATTGTCGAGGACAATCTTAAGGTTTACCAAAGATTAGTTGCTCAGGGACAGTTGGAAGTATAGTGCTAATTTTGGAAGGACCATATTGACATATTCTGAAAAGATGCATCTCTTATTCAGAAGTGATAGTCAAAATGAGAATATGGAGTTGTCTCCATAGCTGGAAGTTATCTCTGTAAGATTAGAAAACTTAATGCAAGAAGCATGTCCAAAGCAATGTACTTTGAATATGAGACTTTGTTTCCATGGAGTTGATCTCCATTGGAATACCTTATAATGATTGTTGACAAGTCTTTGTGACTTTGTACATATTCATGACAGGAGGGTCAGTGCATATAAGTTTAAAATCTAAACAGATTTCGATAAATGATAGGAATTTGAAATTCTCACATTTTTCGATAAGGATTTGGGAGTGTGAAATTAGAATCATTGAAATTATGTTCAATTGGTTTATTTCACAAAGTAAGGATCATAGACAAACATAGAGTGCATACTTGGTGTATGGCAAAGCTATTGTTTAAGAAAAACATAGTGTACATGCTTGGAGCATGGGGCAACTAGTGTTTTTAATTCAAGTATAAAGTTGATAAAACCGAAACAATTAATAATGAGTAATCAGTATGGTGATAAATAAAAGTGTTTATTTATATTCATAGGGTTTGATACCATATTTGATTCATTTATTCTTGTGTTTCACTTTGCATGTTTTGACTTCTAGAATAACTAAGTCGCTCTTCCTGAATGATTAAGTTATTCAAACCATCCACAGTCGGTCATATGTTTGAAGTAGATATGAATCAAGACTGTCATGGGTTGGTTTGTAGAGGTCCAAGTTGGTGGACAAAGTGGTGCTACAACACTCATGAGTGCTCATAAGTTCTGAGTATTGGATTCAACCCATGCTCATTTGAATCACTTCATGGATTTTATCACGAGTGATCATGAGACGATAATATCTTATATTCTTCAAACCTAGAGATATGAGTTGTTACTATGAGTTAGTTGTACATTGATTGCATGAAAACACATTCGGTAACTCGATGTTATAAAACGTGCCTTTGTGTATGATTCAACAAGTAGTAGAACAAGCCATATGAGTCGAAGTTTATCCATTCCTTTTACCTTCGGGATAAAAGCGATATCTGTGGGCCCCTCGATGATTTAAGGATGATACATGTGAGTGCTTGGCCAAGCCAGGACTGATTTGATTTGTTCAATCAGTCAGTCATCATGAATCGGAAATCGGGAAACAACAAATGGACAGAGAGAATGATTGATAATCCATGTCTCAATCCATATGATATCTAGAATGGAGGAATATATGATCCCTTATCTAATGGACAAGTCATTGATAAAGGTCAGAGTTCATCGACAAGGTCAGAGTTCGACTGAAGCTTTTGAGAGCTACGATTGCTGATCAGTTTCTGAAGTCATACGCAATAATAGTTTTAGACTTATCCAAGTGGGAGACTGTTGGATTAATGTCTAAGTCCATAACTATAATTGGTAAGACTTGACCGGACCCGGCATGGTGCATTTGGGTTGCATGGCATCATGCATTTGGATAGACTATAATGAGAGAAATAACACTTAAGGTTGGTAAATATATTATAAGTTCTAATATATTAATAAGGTTATTTAATTAGTATTGATCAAGAATTAATTTGGAATTAATTAAGTGATCAAAAGGAGACTAATTAAATATATGGGTTGATTGTGTAAATCATTCATTCTTATATATGTGGGCTTGTGATCCAAGATTTCTTATGTTAGACTAAGTCCATGGGGTGACCCATGGATACTCCATGGAGGTTAAAATCCATGGAGCATAAGGAATGGGTAAAGTTATGAGTTACATGGTGTAACCCTAATAGCCACCTTATAAAAGAATCCCATGGCTCAAGAAATCATGCACTAATGTGTGAATATGAGGGCTAGACGATTTCAAGGAGTGTTCCATTTCTCTCAAGTCATTCCATGTGCATTTGGTGTTGTGTGAACCATTTGAGGTGTCACACTTGGGGCACTAGGCACTCAAGCTTCATGGAGACAAGCTACATCAAACAAAGGTATGTATTATATCCATTTGATTACCCAAGTATCAAGTATTGTATGCTAGATAGGGTAATACCTTGGAAAGTTCATAATTGCATGTATAATAGAGAAAACATAGATCCAAGGTATTTAGGGTTGTATGTGCACCATAGGATGTTGTAGTATACCAAAACCCAATAGAAACATCATAAACACAAGAAAAATATGTATCTTCCCCAAAAATGATAAAAGCATAAATAGGGCCATAAAGACTCACCCTAGATGCATGATTTCATTTTACACTCGAAGAGTGGCTCAGTTTTGCAAGGTGTCACGTGAGAACTCGAGACCCAACAGTTATAGATCTTTGCAAAACCAATGGGACTGTTTTATAACTTAAATAAATGAGAGGGAGGTCTCTAGTTCTTGGCATGATGGAGGAAAAAAACGACTACATCAGGTGGTGGCTATCGACGACAACGATGGCTGAAGGGTGTTTGGTTGTTGATGCGCTGGTAGCTTTCTTCTTGTTCTTTTTCGATTTCGTAAATAGAAACCCGAAGGAGAGGGAGGAGAAAAATAGTATCAAATGTGGTCCACGGGTGTTTGGTTGTCGATGCTCGACAGGAAGAATGGAAAAAACGAGAGAGGGTTGTTGCCCTCGTGGTGATCACCAGAAAACACCCTCAGGTGGTGTTTGTTCTTGGCCAAAAACAAGGAGGAAAGGGAGAGGGGGATAATAGCTTGAGTGAATTGATTGTAAGGAACTAAATGAATTGTGTAGGTTGTCTTAAGAATTGGCTAGCACAATTTCTTTCAATTATGTGTGTACTTTTAGCTACGAATTCCACAATGTACGGTACTTGAAAGCGGTTAGAGAGATAGATAGAAATGTGGGGAAGTAAGGGAAAATGAGTGCATTGAGTTCTAGTAACATGGCTGGTGAAATAAAGTCAACATCCAAGTCTTAAAGTACAAGAATGGTGATGTCATACTTGTTGCATCCAAAATGGTGACACTCCCTAACTTTCTCGATTTCTATGTCAATCCCAACATCTAACAATTTTTCCGAATGTACGGAATGATAGTCTCGAGTGTGATGATTTCAAAAACTCAGATGGATCTTGAATTCAATATGTAGAACTATAGGAAAAGACGATTAAAGTTTCACGTCTAATTCGTCCCGATTCGACAGTTTTGCGACATTGGTAAATTCTTCGGTTAAAAATATTGTGAATATGAAATCAAACATTAGTCTTATGTATGAGTTCAATAAAGTTCTCGGAATTTCCATATAAGGTATGCAAGTACCTCAACAAACCAATTCGGTTTTTCATTATTAAGAAAACCAGTACTATATGATTTGGTTTCTTAAAATGGACTTGACTTTTGCATATGACCTATGTTTTTGACGTTCTTTATGTCCATGAAGTTCTAAAAGTATAATCCATCCAATTCGATCATAAGTTGGTCCTAAGTATACTCAATGCAAAAGTTTTATTTTTAGCGCAACAAATAATATTAATTTTTGTGGTTATTGTTTCAATCTTTAGCGATAAGCATCTTGTTGAGAAAATTTTGACATTATTAATGTAAATATGAATATTATATCTTTACTACACTTCATAAACACCACATTACATACAATAGGTCTTTAGTACATAAGGGTTCACGGTGGTTTGACCTGAACTCTGACCTACTTTTACCAATATATATACAGTGACTACCTTCCTTAATCAATGAAATGATGGTTCATTAAAAAAGCCAAGAAGGCAATAATAATTCTTTAACGTTAGGTCAACCAACTGACCACTTAGAAATTTTGGTCATAGAATGATCCGGACCAAGGCTACCCGATTAGCCAAGAAAGTAACAATAATTTTGTAATGGTAGCTTGGGTAACCGACTACTTAGAAATTTTGGTCATAGCAATATCCAAACCAAGGCTACCTGATTAGCCAAGAAAGAACAATAATTCTATAAAGGGTAGCTTGGCCAACCGACTACTTAGAAATTTTGGTCATAGAAATATCATGAATAATACTACCCGATTAGCCAAGAAAGGAACAATAATTCTCTAACGCTAGGTGGGCCAGCCGACTAATTAAAAATTTTGGGCATAACAATATCCTGACGAAGGCTACCCGATTAGCCAAGAAAGGAACAATAGTTCTCTAATGGTAGCTTGGCCAGCCGACTACTTTGAAATTTTGGTTATAGCAATATCCTGACTAAGGCTAGCCCGATTAGGAAAGAAAGAAACTATAACTCTCTAACAGTAAATCGGCTAGCTCACTACTTAGTTAGCAATATCCTAACCAAGTCTACCTAGTTAGCTAATAAAGCAACAATATTTCTTTAACAATAGCTTGTCTATCCGACTACTTAGAAATTTTGGTCATAACAATATCCTGACCAACGCTACCTGATTAGCTAAGAATGAAAAAATAGTCTTCTAACCATAGCCCAATCAATCGACTACTTAGAAATCCTTTTCCTGATGACGGACAGACCAAAGCCAACTGATTAACCAACCGTTAATGAAAGACTATTCAGTTAACCGGTCGGGCAATAACAAGGTTCGAAGCAATAAGTCAAGAAAAAAGGTTGGGCAAGATAATCTAATGACCAAGTAGGACAATCAGTCGCGAGTATTCAACAACCAAGGAAGAAAATCACATGTCAAAGATTAGAAAAAAAAGAAGCATAATCGAACCAGAAATAGAACTGACATCTTCACGTAACATCAACCAAGTACCACCACCATCAACATAAACTGTGACAACCGTCAATTTCTGGTCAAGTCAAAGTCAAATAAAGTCAACAAGTCAAACCGGTCAACTCAATTAACCTTGCATATTAGGGTATACATTATGTTACTACTGTACAACTCGCTATTTTAATAAGAAGTTATCACTTGAAAAATCCATATGCTGAGAATTCTCAAACCCTAATCAGGATAAGTGATGAAACTGATGGGTTTAGCGCATTCTAACACTCCTAAGTGTACATGCAACCCTATATACCTTGGATCTATGTTTTCTCTATTATACATGTAATTATGAACTTTCCAAGGTATTACCCTATCTAGCATACAATACTTGATACTTGGGTAATCAAATGGATATAATACATACCTTTGTTTGATGTAGCTTGTCTCCATGAAGCTTGAGTGCCTAGTGCCCCAAGTGTGACACCTCAAATGGTTCACACAACACCAAATGCACATGGAATGACTTGAGAGAAATGGAACACTCCTTGAAATCGTCTAGCCCTCATATTCACACATTAGTGCACAATTTCTTGAGCCATGGGATTCTTTTATATGGTGGCTATTAGGGTTACACCATGTAACTCATAACTTTACCCATTCCTTATGCTCCATGGATTTTAACCTCCATGGAGTATCCATGGGTCACCCCATGGACTTAGTCCAACATAAGAAATCTTGGATCACAAGCCCACATATATAAGAATGAATGATTTACACAATCAACCCATATATTTAATTAGTCTCCTTTTGATCACTTAATTAATTCCAAATTAATTCTTGATCAATACTAATTAAATAACCTTATTAATATATTAGAACTTATAATATATTTACCAACCTTAAGTGTTATTTCTCTCATTATAGTCTATCCAAATGCATGATGCCATGCAACCCAAATGCACCATACCGGGTCCGGTCAAGTCTTACCAATTATAGTTATGGACTTAGACATTAATCCAACAGTCTCCCACTTGGATAAGTCTAAAACTATTATTGCATATGACTTCAGGAACCGATCAGCAATCGTAGCTCTCAAAAGCTTCAGTAGAACTCTGACCTTGTCGATGAACTCTGACCTTTGTCAATGACTTGTCCATTAGATAAGGGATCATATATTCCTCCATTCTAGATATCATATGGACTGAGACATGGATTATCAATCATTTTCTCTGTCCATTTATTGTTTCCCGATTTCCGATTCATGATGACTGACTGATTGAACAAATCAAATCAGTTATGGCTTGGCCAAGCACTCACATGTATCATCTTTAAATCATCGAGGGGCCCACAGATATCGCTTTTATCCCGAAGGTAAAAGGAATGGATAAACTTCGACTCATATGGCTTGTTCTACTACTTGTTGAATCATACACAAAGGCACGTTTTATAACATCGAGTTACCGAATGTGTTTTCGTGCAATCAATGTACAACCAACTCATAGTAACAACTCATATCTCTAGGTTTGAAGAATATAAGATATTATCGTCTCATGATCACTCATGATAAAATCCATGAAGTGATTCAAATGAGCATGGGTTGAATCCAATACTCAGAACTTATGAGCACTCATGAGTGTTGTAGCACCACTTTGTCCACCAACTTGGACCTCTACAAACCAACCCATGACAGTCTTGATTCATATCTACTTCCAACATATGACCGACTGTGGATGGTTTGAATAACTTAATCATTCAGGAAGAGCGACTTAGTTATTCTGGAAGTCAAAACATGCAAAGTGAAACACAAGAATAAATGAATCAAATATGGTATCAAACCCTATGAATATAAATAAACACTTTTATTTATCACCATACTGATTACTCATTATTCATTGTTTCGGTTTTATCAACTTTATACTTGAATTAAAAACACTAGTTGTCCCATGCTCCAAGCATGTACACTATGTTTTTCTTAAACAATAGCTTTCCCATACACCAAGTATGCACTCTATGTTTGTCTATGATCCTTACTTTGTGAAATAAACCAATTGAACATAATTTCAATGATTCTAATTTCACACTCCCAAATCCTTATCGAAAAATGTGAGAATTTCAAATTCCTATCATTTATCGAAATTTGTTTAGATTTTAAACTTATATGCGCTGACCCTCCTGTAATGAATATGTACAAAGTCACAAAGACTTGTCAACAGTCATTATAAGGTATTCCAATGGAGATCAACTCCATGGAAACTAAGTCTCATATTCAAAGTACATTGCTTTGGACATGCTTCTTGCATTAAGTTTTCTAATCTTACAGAGATAACTTCCACCTATGGAGACAACTCCATATTCTCATTTTGACTATCACTTCTGAATAAGAGATGCCTCTTTTCAGAATATGTCAATATGGTCCTTCCAAAATTAGCACTATACTTCCAACTGTCCCTGAGCAACCAATCTTTGGTAAACCTCAGATTGTCCTCGACAATTCCTTAATCATTTTAGTCATATCCAATTCTAGACCTTTTCCCTTCTTAATACCTCCGGGCATTTGGAAAAATTTAGAAATGACAAATATTATAGCACATGCAATCGATTCTGTACCCAAAGCAAATGGTACACGATTCATGATGTCTCACATAAAGACATGATTCTAGACCAGTCTTTTGCTACAATATTTTTATTTGCCATGTTTTCAAAATTTGACTATGAAGAGGGATGTTGTAATCATAATCGAATTTTGAGAACGCAATATATAGAATTTCCTTAAGTTGAACCAATCCAACATGAAATTCATATATATATTCTTGACTAAAGATGATTAAGGTCTCAATCTAAGCCTTTAGAACTGAAATGAAGTATATCCTCTCCCTTAATTATAGCAAAACAACTTTTTCATTCCCTGCAGCCTCACGAATTGAAACTTTTGTTTTCTATAATTAACATTGCTAACTTGCAACACTAACAACAATTATCATGCTCCCACTAACATGATGATTATTAGCATAACACTTATGCTCCCACTAGCTTTGACATGTACTCAGAAATCAGCTGGACTTCTAGAAATCAATACTTTATTGACTTCCTTACCAAAGTTCAGATTTCTGATACGAGATGCTTTGATAAAACTTTATCAAAATCATACACATTTCCTTAGATAGCATGCATGTGTGTCTAAACAATTTCAGAACTATGAAAAGGGATGCCGTAATCATAGTCTCAATTGTTTAGACCTTTTGCCATCTGCTTCAAATCTACTTGGTGGAAGTGTTTCCTCACCATCATTTTCATGAATCGGAGAGAAACCTTATGACCCTTAGATTTTATGGTGTATGTGTTCTTATCCATGTGAATCGTCAAAACCATAGTCACAAGACAAGGATAATGACAAATCCAAACTCATATGGACTGAACTTACGCAATCTTAACTTCTTGCCACCTGGCAGTACAGGGCCTGCCATTGCTTCCAAGTTGTTATGCAACCAATTGAGAACTTTCAGAACTCCTATGCAAAGCCAACTTTAACTGGAATGGGCACAGAATATGTCAACATGATAGGTTATAAACCTCAAGTCGTGTGCTAGTGAAGAACCTCAGGTTTTATTCTTGATTAGTTCTTGAAATTCTTTTTAGGATCTTTAAGACTCCCACTGTCCTCTTGACATATAAGACTATCTTGCTAAATATTCAAGAGATAGTGCGGATTCTCTATCAAGACAAACACTTCACACAATTGGCCTTAGTTGGTCTTTGTTTAATCCAAAACATCACAACTTACCAACTTCAAATGTACAAGAGTAGGACACTTTTACTCTTACATTTGACAAGTGTTATAAACTTTTCTTTAAGATATGTCACTCAACTTATAGTCTTGGAGTATGACTCTAAGACTTGTTTTGGAACGAAGTATGACTCATCTTCCTGATCTAACCATTTCAACAATTCATGACTCCTCTTCTTAGTCATAAGAATGCACTAAGATGACCTTTAGAGGACCAATTTTGATGTGGTTCTTTAATCATTAAGATGATCACAAAACATGATACTAAACTACTCTCCCATCTTTTCAGATTTGAGAAACTTTTATCTGTCTGCCTAATTTGATTCTTCGCATTCGTTCTGCCATACATTGAGACTTTTCCAATGTTTCAGAATTATACTTAAACTTGTAACTATAACCATATTTACTAAAATTTAGTAAATCATGACGAATAGTCTTAACGAGCTTTGTGGTGGACTTGACCAGTGCACAAGAATGTGTACTCGATCCCTTTAGTCCTTAACTTGACTCACACATCCATGTGAACAAGTCTTAATTTTCCAATGCTTGAAAGTTCTCATTCATCATACTATTCAACTTGCATGATTCCAAGTTTCTATCCAACTGAAGCCTTGGGAATGAGAATCTTTCCTTATTTGGTAAATTATGACACTACCACAAACGAAAGAATCAAGTCCATTTTTTTTTCAAATATTGCTATCAATGGAATCATATAAACAACCATTTTTCACAAATGCCACTTGTAAGGATATTTAAAATAAATATAAAATTAAAAACTTTTATTTTATTTCAAAACTTTGCGGAAAAAACTTATCCTTATAGTGCAAATGCATACGGAAAAACTTGTTGTTATCTATTCCTAAGCAATATATCATAACTCCTAAGTAACAGCTTCAAAATTCTGATGCGATCGAAATCCACCTACGCGATCAGAATCAGCATATACTTCCTTTAAGCTTTCTCTCTATTCTTTGATTCTTAAAACATCAACATGTGACCCAGTCACATCATGTAATGAGGATCTTAGAATAGAAACTTAACAGAGTTAGATAATGGGCTCTACCTGAAGTAGAGTCAGACTTATTGACTTTAACATCCTTAGGTAAACTTGGCAGCTTTGCAATCAACGCCCCTTCCTTTGGCAAAATAAACATATGGACCCTTTGGTAATGGGACTATCTCAGACTTAGCCTTTCTCCTTACCATTTGGTCAACCGGGTTGACTATGGCCAATCCCTTTCCATCGGGAAGAGAATGTTTTTTCTGGATTTCTTGTGTCACCATTGTCACTGTCCATAAAGTTTTTGGGAAGTTGATCTTCTAATCAAATTTGCTTTACTATCGTTCCAAATCATTGCTGATTCAGCAGCACCAAGCAAATAGATATGATCATTAAGGTTCATGTCATAGTCTATTTCATAGTAGTCCTAAAGGAACTCACTATGTGACTTAGAAAGTGATTGAACATCCAACTTTCTCAAGACTTTGACACCCAACTCTCCCAGCTTGTCAATATGTGACTTCATCTCTAAGATGTGATCACACATAGACCTTGCTTGCCATTAGGGCTTGAGTGACCTTGAACTTGTGGGTTAGGGAGAATAATTGGAGGAGGTGGAGGAAGTAAAGTTCCAAGAGATTTGGGAAGATCATAGATGTCTGAACTAGACATCTTTTTGGAGATATTCAAGATAGTTGATCTAAAGTCCTTAATATAACACCCAATATGAGATATTAAGGCTAGGATCCAACAACCTATTTATAACTGGAAGAGGGATGCCGTAATCCGAGTTATAAAATAGTTGAAGGTAGGTAAATGACGATTTACCAATTTCCACCATGAAAAACGAAATAATGTAATTAGGTTTTTAATTGGATTTGAAACTCCTAGATCTTTTGAGATTCATTGAACTTTTCAATGGCATGTTTCAATCTCGAGTGTGCCCTTCAGGTTTTGTGACTGGGATGTCGAGGATCACAAAACAAGGTGTGAAGTAACCATGCAAATATACTTGGTACCCTTAATATTTACCCCTCAATCGATGTGCCGGTTAACCACACGAGCTCCACCGATACTATGATAAATATTAAGTTACCCTTTGCCTACTTTGTTAAATTCAGGTTAGTGTGCCGGTTAACCACACACGCTCCACTAACGGTTTAAACAAAGTGCAAAGTGTAATTTCATGGATTAGCACCATATTCACATTTTCCTAAGTAACTAAGATTGGGAATTTATAAAAATTTTAGTTACTTAGTATTTATCATTAATACTTTTAATGAAGGGAGAATTATAGTCCTTGTCCTACCCGTTCGGCTAACGACCCTCCACCAGTCAAGGAAGCGGTGGGTGAGAGTGGACACCCATTAAACTGCCATTTTATAGGCAGTAACCTTATACCCCCCTTATAGACCAGCTTCGTGAATGAGGCCTACTAACGGTAAGACTGACTTGCTCTTATACATATATTTATTATTAACTTATAATATTATAAAGTATAAGGGTTGAAACTTAAATGTGACTTTTCATATAACTTGAGGACAAGTTACAAAAATACATTTTAGAATCAACTCTTAGATTAAAATGGATTGAAAACACATAATCAATTAACTTTCTATTAATCTAATAAACTCATATGAACAAAGATAATTCACATCAAATTTTTTTCCAAGTAATTAGCATAACTTTTAAACTAATACAATTCGATTTTTCAGCTAATTTTGCAAGTATAACAAGAAAACAAGCCTTGGCTCTGATACCACTGATGGGTTTAGCGCATTCTAACACTCCTAAGTGTACATGCAACCCTATATACCTTGGATCTATGTTTTCTCTATTATACATGCAATTATGAACTTTCCAATGTATTACCCTATCTAGCATACAATACTTGATACTTGGGTAATCAAATGGATAGAATACATACCTTTGTTTGATGTAGCTTGTCTCCATGAAGCTTGAGTGCCTAGTGCCCCAAGTGTGACACCTCAAATGGTTCACACAACACCAAATGCACATGGAATGACTTGAGAGAAATGGAACACTCCTTGAAATCGTCTAGCCCTGATATTCACACATTAGTGCATGATTTCTTGAGCCATGGGATTCTTTTATATGGTGGCTATTAGGGTTACACCATGTTACTCATAACTTTACCCATTCCTTATGCTCCATGGATTTTAACCTCCATGGAGTATCCATGGGTCACTCCATGGAGTTAGTCCAACATAAGAAATCTTGGATCACAAGCCCATATATATAAGAATGAATGATTTACACAAACAACCCATATATTTAATTAGTCTCCTTTTGATCACTTAATTAATTCCAAATTAATTCTTGATCAATACTAATTAAATAACCTTATTAATATATTAGAACTTATAATATATTAACCAACCTTAAGTGTTATTTCTCTCATTATAGTCTATCCAAATGCATGATGCCATGCAACCCAAATGGACCATGTCGGGTCGGGTCAAGTCTTACCAATTATAGTTATGGACTTAGACATAATCCAACAGAAACTACTTGGTAAAACACTGTCCCATACCCCTCGGGGGTGTATAACATTCATAACAAGGCTTAACGGGGTTTACACACCTTGCGTAGCGAAGCTAAGCATCCAAAAAGGTCTCAAACGAAATCTTGCCCAAATCTCTCTAAGTATGTGAAATCTCTCCAAGTATGTGAAATCTCTCCCAAATCTCTCTAAGTATGTGAAATCTCTCCCAAATCTCTCTACGTATGTGAAATATCTCCCAAATCTCTCTAAGTATGTAAAATCTCTCCAAGTATGTGAAATCTCTCCCAAATCTCTCTAAGTATGTGAAATCTCTCCCAAATCTCTCTAAGTATGTGAAATCTCTCCCAAATATCTCTAAGTATGTGAAATCTCTCCATGTAGGTGAAATCTCTCCCAAATCTCTCTAAGTATGTGAAATCTCTCCAAGTATGTCAAATCTCTCCCAAATCTCTCTCAAAATCTCTCTCAACTTTTTATAATCACTCGGGGCATCCCGACCCTTGATTTAGTCGAATACCACTCGAAAACGGAAGTTGATGCGAAAAACAGCTTTAAGGAGTCGAACCCTCTTAAGAAGTCGAACCCTCTTAAAGAGTCGAACCTCTCATTAGAACCGAAACTAGCTTAAGAACCGAACCTCCTTCTAGAACCGAACCTCCTTCAAGAACCAAACTACCATTCGCCTTCGGTCCCTCTTCTGATGGCTTCGCCTACAAGACTGCTCGGACAGAACCTTTCCCTCTCGGTTCTAATACATCAACCGAACCAGCCTTCGGTTCTAACCCTCTAAGGACCGAAACTTCGGCCAGACTTCGGAAATTTTCATTTTCTTTCTGGTTTTCGACCCCAACTCCGTTTTAAGCCCGTTTTTCGTGATTTTAACGCGGGATTTTCACCCAAACTCGTATTTTAACATAAGAGACCCTAAATATTCATTTTTTAATCATATTTTGGGGGAAATCCTTGTCCAAGAATAAAATCTATTAAGTTAGATTTTGTGATAGAGTGTTGACTTTATCTAGAGTATGACACAAGTTAACACCCATACCTTCATAGGACAACCCTCAGTCACTATTCCTCCCTACCTAGTCAACTATTTGTCCTTTGACACCCCTCCTTCAGCTGTAAAGGTTCATTAAAAGCTGAAAAATCTCCTCTCTCCTTCCACTTTACTCACTCTCTCACCAAAGAGCAAACACCTCTCTCTCTCTCTCTTTCCCTCTATAGAACTTGAGATTTCAAGGTTACTCTTGAGCTTTTCACTTCAGTCTTGGTAAGTATATTCATCCTACATTTGAATACTCTACACTCCTTCACTCAAATCATGAATCTCTTATACAAATATCATCATATTTGTGCTTAGGATCTTTGAATCTTCAAGTATCTCCCAAGTGTTCTTGACTTGGAAACCTTTCTTCTTCCACTTTCATATCAGGGAATAACTCAAGGTGAGTTCATACCCCCACATTTTCATGTTTTCTTCAAGTTTTAGGGGGGGGAGAATACAAGTTAAAATACTAAAAACTTAACTAAAACCCAAACATCAGCTTTCAACAGGAAAGTTTAGTTCCATTCACGGACTGTTTTTACCATCTTCAGCTTCATATCTTTCAAAACTGTTTAATGTGCAAATAGTTCAGATTCTTACCTTTAAAATGACTACTTGCACATCTTCATACGATTTTTCTATGATTTATGGTCATTTTTACAAAACTGCCTATCATTTCAGAAACGAATTCGGTCCAGTCTGTGAATATGCACATTTCACACAAGTTAGAGACTTCTAAAAATCATAATAAAAATTGTGAATAAACTACACACATTTTATAAACTTTTAGAGTTTATGGATTTAGTTTTCGACTTCGTATGATTTTTCTATGATGTTTTTAAAACAGTGTAGAAGGGTTAAAACCAGTTACATAGCTTACAATATTAACAACACTTTGTAGTATGTTGAGCAAAGTGCATAACAATAAGTTTCTAAATGTTGAATGTATTTCTCGTTAGTTTATCATCATAAACAGAAATTTAGTCATTCATGATAAGGATTCTTCATTCATTTCGAACACATGCAATAAACTAAAATAAGTATAGTTTATGAATTTTACGATAAAAGCATACTACATGAAAAAGCTTTTACTCTCAACACAAATGGGTTTTCCATATACTACATGATAAACTATAATAATAATAGTTTATGGATTTCATATCACCAATTTATTTTCATAAAAGGTGATTTCACTTCCACCGCGGAAGAGGTTTTATACTCAAACTATATGTAAACTAGTTAACGTAAGTTGTGAGACAATACTTCCATCGTACTCTTAGAGTACGGGTTTAAATTCCTGTAATGTTATAACCAGAGTCTCTTGTAGGGAGAGCGTGATAATTGTATATAGATCTATATTGGGATTGACACCCCACACCTTGCTGCTAGCTACAGCGGGACCTGCAGGTCTACGGGTGACAAAAGTCATAACAAATTTTAACGTCTGAAACACGTTGTAACATGTCATCCGGTTGTAGTATGGTTATAGCGACTCACATAGGGAGTTAACAATCTTTCAAGTTTACAAAGAAAATTCTACTTTGAAAAGGGGTTTTATCTTTTTAAAACTACAAACACGTTATAAGTATAAAACACACTCATACTCTCGGTCCTGGGATTTAGGACTACATGACTTTTATAAGGAAAATATTGGATTTTCTTCGGAAACACATTTCTGTTAAAACTACGTTTCATCTAGAATTGTTAGACTTCAGCTATAATTGTTAAGTGTACATGTCAGAGTTATATATGAGTTTAGTCGCAATCGACTTAGAATTGGTGGGCCCGCCTTACTTCCTGTTCCTTGTTTGGTTGTGGACCTAGGGCAGACCCATTATATTCGACGGTTTATTTAACTTAAATTTTATATAACTTATATACGCTGGGTGATTATAGAAGGAATCTACGGGTCTTTCTAGGGTACAATATCGCATAACATAAGAGCGTTCATTTCACACTTAATAAAGAAAATATTGGATTTCTGGAATCATACTCTATCGCTTTTACAAGGAAAACGGCTTATTTCTCAAATAAAACTCTTATGAACTCACCAACTTAATTGTTGACACTTTTTCAAAACTAATTGTATTCTCAGGAAATCAGTGAAACAGGAAATCAACAACATTTTGAGGATGGGACGCTGAATCGTCAAACAGTTCAGTTTGTCATCATAATGTAATTGATTTTGAAACATGTAAACATATGCTATGGTGTAACCTTTTCAATTATATTTATGATGGTTGTATTTACTTTGATCACTATTATACTCATTGTTGTGATACTATACATGAAGTCCTCCACCCCCGGACGTTTCCGCCATCCTTGGTTTGGGGGTGTGACAGATTGGTATCAGAGCATTGTTTATAGTGAACTAAGTATATCGAACCACATAAGATATACAAACTATAAATGCATTGGGACAAAAGTATCTGATTAAACATTTTCAAATAACTATACTTTTAGAAATAAATAGTCTCTTGTTAAAAGTATACATGCATGCATACATACTAAGGTCAGCATCATACTAGAACAAAACAAAAGTGGTGATTGTTGAATGGCACAAGTAGGCTTGGGGATGTATAGTCAGGTCTGGGAATGACATAGCCTGATCAATTATGTCTATCCCAGAAGTGATTAGCATATGCTCGGGAATGGTTGTGGTGTTGCAACAAGTCTAAAAACTTACCAACTCTATCTATAAAGAAATATTGAAAACATAAGAGAAACTTTAAAATACTATAGGAGTATTTGGTGATACTATAACCAACTTATGTGAAAACTAAAGACCCCTATTAGTAGGTCTATAATGACTGAGTGCATACGCTAAGGTTATACATAATTAATGATATTATAGACTCAGAATCTATGACTATTGCTCTACTTCCTGTTCCTTGTTTGGTTGTGGACTTAGAGTAGAGTCATTTATTCGAAGGTCTATTCTATCTCAGATTATGTATAACTGGTATGCACAATGTGATGATAGAAGTGACTAATGAGGATCGCCCCCTATAAGTAATTATAGGATTAGACGTCTATTAATTATCTCGTCTACCCCTATTCTCGCACAAGCAATGTGACGGGAGCTCAACTACCAAGAGACGCTATTATTCCTAACCAGGAAATTGGTGGGTGGATCAGAGAGAAATTCGAAGAGGATCCTGAAGAAATAATAGAGGAAGACCCCAAAGACAATTCGGAATAGGAGCGAGAGGAAGAGAAACCGAAGGAAAACAAAGGAAAATAAGAAATGGAAGAAGACCCCGACGAGGCTTCCATGGTCCAACGCCTCGATAAGCCGTAGATTTATAGAGACGGAGTTAGGAACAAGGTTAACACCCTCCCTATGACATGGATGAGGCTTCTACAACCTCAACAGGGGAGGATTAGTAGACAGGGCTCTCCTTGTCATAATTTGCCGCATCACTCACTTAAGCGTACAAACACGAGCAACGATCAGCCGAAATCATGGAGGTTGGCGCTACCACCAAGATCGCCGCAATTCGCCTTCGTCACCTGGATGGAGGCCACGAACAGATCAAAGAACACATCAAAGCCTTTAGAGGGAAGTGACCGCAACTCGAGCCGATATTAGGAAGTATCGGGAACGTCAAACAGCGTTAGAGAAAACGTGTGGTAAAAGCAAGACATCAAATAACAGAAGCCAGGGCAGAGGATAGGACAATGCAGACTTTCATGTCTTCATTCTATGGCCCACGAAACATCACCCGCCACGAGTAGTGTGTACACTACTAACATACCATTACAGACTCAAACTCCTTGCGTGCGTTTGAACACTGCCCCGTCATATACATAAATTCGACCTTTCAAATTTAGAGACTACACTATTCACGGGGTCGTGCCGCCGTTAAAGTTTTTCCTTACATTAACGAAATATAGACCTAATATAAGGTCAAACTTTTCTGAACTCAATGTACTAGATTATATCAATGAAATTGGCATGCATTTTGTTTCACTAGGAGTTTACCACATACTTCATAACCTGGTATTACAAACGATTTGCTTATGGTGAGTCTAAGACTGCTTAATGTATACCTCAAGATTATGTGTAATTAAGAGACGATCGACTTAGAAATGATGAGTCCGCCTCAGGTCCTGTTCCTTGTTTGGTTTTGGACCTAGGGCAGACTCATTAAGTTCAACGGCCTATTGTACCTTAATTATACACAACAGGTATATGCCAAGTGATCTTAGGAGTGGATCAAGCGTGGAACAAAGATTACAAGATTACATTCGAGTCATTACTACTAAATCCATAAGTTTATTTATATAGACCTCTACTATGAATTGATTGCCACATTCGAAAAATCGGGAAATACTATACTTGAAAACTAATAACCTAGTTTTACGATGCCCGACTAATAACCATTACTAAAAGACTTATACTCATTTCGTCTTTGAAATTCTATAACAGAAAGATGCCGCCTCGTAGGTCTGCTAGACGCACTGGCGGAACGCAAACAAATCCACCACCGCCGCCTCCCCAATATGATCCTGTTATGTTCCAAGCTGCGGTCACGGCCGCGGTAATAGCTGCTATATCCCAAATCAGCACTGATGGTGCCAGGAGGACATGGAGTGGTACTTATAACTCCACTCAAGGAGATAGCCAAGGGCGTTCGAGAGAGTGCTCCATTAAGGACTTCACCAACGGCAAACCCGATTCGTTCAATGGTAGCGGGGGAGTCATCGATTTGATGCAGTGGTTCGAGAAGACCGAATCTGTCTTCGAGATCTATGCGTGCCCCGAAGCGAACAAAGTCAAATTCGCAGCTCGCACTTTCTCCGGTCGGGCCCTTACTTGGTGGAACGGGCACGTTAAGTCACTGACGCTTACAGTGGCTAACTCGATAAGCTGGGACGACTTGAAGGCAATGATGCTGAAAGAGTATTGCCTAAGGGGCAAAGTGCAAAAGCTAGAGCAAGAACTGTGGAACCTCAAGATGACAGGCTCTGACCTTGCAACCTATACCGTCTGATTCTGTGATCTAGCACTCCTTTGTCCCGCTATGGTCACCCCAGAAGACAAAAAGTTGGAGCGATACCTCTGGGGATTGTCCCCCTCCCCCAAATTCAAGATAGCGGGTTGGCCTCAAGACCAACTACCTTTGACAGTGCCAAGGAGTTGGCACAACAACTCATCGACCATAGTGTGACAACCGTCAAAATTCGAGTTGGTTCTAGATTTGAATAAACTTAGTTGCACATATAGGCACGACACATAATAGACTTAGTAACTAGAAGCTAAGTTATAACCTACTAGAAACTTGGAAACAAGTAGGATCGGATGATAGTGTACTTAGATTTCACATTGATATGTGAATTCTACTACTACTTAACTGTAGTGACTATCAATATTTGGGTCACTCTTTGACTCAAACACCTTTTCATGAATCATATACACACATTATGCACTTGACCTAGCAGTAGAAATTAGGTTGGAGCCTCATAGAAACTTAAGTCAGAGTTGAAAACTAGGACTAGTATACTTGATTTCCTCAATTTCGTTTGAATCTCGAAACCACTACATAGAATGCCAATAAACCGATAAAATAAGTTACAAATATTATTTATAACTATAAAAGAGTTATAATACCATAAGATAAATTGAAGTCTCAAAGATTCTATTGATTTTGATATCTAAAGATTTATTAATTCTCAAAACCCTAAAAACCCTAAAACCTAAATTTTATAAAATTTGACATCAAGAATTCTATAAAAATAGTTATGAAACTCATAATATTATCCTAAAACAATTAAATTCAGGGAAATATAATCAAGGGAAATAAAATTTAACTCATTAACATTTACCCTTAGTTTATTCAAAAATCAAGGTTTTATGAATAAAAACTTGATTTTAGTGCACATTTTATATAAAAATTTAGATATTTTATAAAAGAACTTAAATTTTATAAAAGAAAATGAATGAGAAAGGGGTATTATACTAAAAAAAATTCGGATCCCTCTCTCCCCATATCTCTCTCTCACACTCTCATTCTCCAACACACACACATCTCTCTTCATTCTCTCTCTAGAAAACTCTCTCTACCTTCTCTCTAATTTTTGTCTCCAAACACCACTCCATTCTCTCTTCCTCCCTCTAAGAACCATGAAATTTTCCAGAAAACAAACCCAAGAACACTCCTCAAACTCGAAATCTTCATCATCTTGTGGTATTCTTGAAGGTAAAATCGATTTCTACTTCACTTTTCCTTCAACTTTTGCTCTTTTTCTTACACTTTCTCCTTCTTCATCTTCTTCAAAATTGTTTTATTTTTGTTAAAATGGTTTATAGAACATGATGGATGTGTTTTAACACCATGCATGTATGATAAACAAGGTTGCATGTTCATGATCTTAGTGCAAAAATCGATTTTAAGGATTAAAACATCAAACTCAAGTTAAGAGTTTTTGAGAAACAAAATTTTGTTCATAAATGCATGTATACATTTTGATAAGTTTTAATCTTTTGATCTCTGGAAACATGACTAAAATATGAGTTTATCATGATATATTTAAAATACTTCAAAAGATTTACTCAAGGAAATGATGAAAACTCACTTTTCTAACCAATCATCATGCATGCAATCTGCCATATTTCTTTACCTGACTTTAAACTGCCATATCTCACTCATTGCTTAACCAAAATTCGTGATTCTTTTTCTGAAATATAATATTTTGAGTTAGCTTTCAAACCCATCTGACCTCACTGGAAAATTACAATATTTCGATTTTTACCAATTTTTACAAAGTTGTTGCTCAAACAGCACTTTCCTTATGAACATTTGTTTTGTGTTGCATGTTCAAAGGATTTAGTCATCACTAAAAGTCATTCAAAAATTATTTTGAACTCTTAATATCATGTATTAATAAGTACAAAAAGATCTTGATTCAAAAGTCTTTGTAACATGTTGCAAAAATTGTCATAGTAACATCAATAATCTTTACATAAATCACAAGAACCAAGTTTTCTCTATAATTTATTGAGCCTTTAGGCATGGTTTTCAACATCAAAAATAAGAAAACAATTTTTCATTTTTATTAAATTGTATGAAGATGCATTTTGGAAATTTTCAGCTCAATATATATTTTCTTTATTTTTATATGAAAATAATAAGAAAATAGAGTGTTAAATCATATAAAATACTTACACTAGTAAATAAGTTGTGGAAAAATTCTTGGATGATCCTTTAAGTTAATAAACATTCCCCATGAAGTTTCAATGACTTTTGTTACTATTTAGTATGGTTTTTAATTTTCTTTTTATTTAGCTCTAATAAATCATAAAACCACTTTAGGGAATGTGAAAATATTATTTCTTATTTTTCGCAGCTTGTACCCTGTATTTAAGACTCAGAAAAATATTTTGGGAATTTTTCAAAATGTATATCTATTTTTCCATGATTTTTGTGTTTATAATGGATTAAAAACAGGAAAAAAATAGTTTTACTCATCCAAAATTAATAAAAATTTACCAGAAACTCGTATAATATGTTAGGATGATAAATAAAATTTTTGATGATTTTTATCTTCTGTATGCTATTTTTCTTCTATTTTCCCAAGATTTAATACACTTAAATGTACAAAAATCATAAAAATTGTGTTAAACTTTTTGAAAACACATATTAATAATTTTCCCAGATTATGTACACTGTAAAACAGTTACACAAAAATTATAAGAATTTTTCATGATAATTTACTATTTTTCCATGATTTTATGATTATTCAAGAAATTAAATGGTGAAAAATAGTTAGACAAATCAAAAATTCAAGAAAATTTATCTTAAGGTCTTTGACTTCAATTAAAACTGAAATACAAAGTTTGGGAAATTTAGAACTAAATTGATTTAGTTTTTGAATATTTAATCATTAGAACACTTCTTAAAATGTTAAATATTAACATTTCAATAATGATAATTTTCCACTTAAATTGTTCTATAACAATTGATTCATTGAAATTTAATTTTCACAGAAAAAATTTTGTAACTTATCATTATTAAATTTTGACACAATATTGGCATAATTCTATTGTAGTAGTAAGTATACTAGTGTTAGATTTCGATTAGAGACTCACTAGCGAATACCATTATTGTAGGAATCGGGAGTGGTACACGTGGAACGTAGTTCAAGGCACCAATAGCATCATCTCAATGTATTGTGAGTATTCACGACTCCCCTATTTTCGGTTTCTTTTAAATGTTTTGGGGGTGGGAAAGCATGTCTTAAACTATCTATGTTCATTGTATTTATTTGACTCGTATAAACTTGGTTGCTATATTTTGCATATTGTGAGTATTCATAGCCCATATTTTACGTTTTTAATGTTTTGGGGTGAAAAGCATGCTACCATTTCTATGAACATTATTTTATGAACTTGTGCTATGAACTATATGATATGAACTTTGTTGTATGAACCTTGTATTATGAACTTGTACTATGATTTTGGTGTTATGAACTTGTACGATTAAGTCCCCGGAGAACCGATACAACCTATTAACTCATATTCGAGCCGATGGTCTTATGGATAGCGCTATTTCGGGTCGACAGCCCCCACTCGCCCGGAACCGCGAGTGCATATTTCCATGAACTGACATCATGGGAACCATGGACATGATGGAATGGGGGCAGGAACGGTCATTAGGCTTGGGTTGTGAACTCATGAATGGAAACTTGATGCATATACGAATCTTATATCGTATTTTAGTAACGAAACTTGTATACTCATTTTATCAACGAAACTTATATACTCATTTTAGCAATGAAACTTGTTTACTCGTTTTAGTAACAAACTTTATTTCCCATGAGAATATGAACATTGCATCTCATTTGAGCAACATACTTTATCTCTCATGATGACAACGAACTTTGTTTATGCAAACTTATTTACTTATTTTGGCAATATATTTTTATTCGTGGAAACTTTTATCAAAATTTTTATTTTGATTTATGAAACCAATATTATTTTTAAATATGTGAGTACTCACCAACTATTTTTGTAGTTGACGCTCGTTTTACATGCTTTTTCAGGAATCATCTAGTAAGAGGCACGTAGAGACACAACACTTGTAGGAGCATTTGCATGTGTTGACTTTTAAATACATTGTAATCTCTTTTAAAAAGTTGTTCAAACTCATTGTAAATTTGTAATGATTTTTAATACTATGGTTGGTGTTGTCTTTTAACTTTTGCTATGAGACCCTTTGTACTGCCACGCCCCGTATTTCCGCTTTAGCGGGGTGTGACACATAGTGCCATCCATGACACCGTGACAACCACCCCTGAGCAGGCAAGAGGGGAAAACAACAAAAGGAAGTTCTGGAACAACAAGAAGGGCCAACCGGCCCAGGACTTCACTAAGAAGCAACAGATCGTTGTTGTTCATGCTGACACAACCCACGCCACTCCAGCACCCATAAATCGATATGTTGGAATCCTTCTGAAATGCAACAAGTGTAACTTCCATCACACTGGGGTTTGCCGGGAGATGCATTGCAAAAATTGCAACAGGAAGGGGCACACTGTCCGTTTCTGTAAGGCATCGACACAACCCATCACCCAGGTCCCTGACACTGGAGTAAGCCTAGCCTGTTACGAGTGCTGCGAAACGGGACACTTTAAAAGAGACTACCCAAGAGCAAGGAATGCTGGTGATGGTGGAAGGATGTTGATGATCACCGCAGGAGAGACCACCCCAGAACCCCCAGTAAATATCGGTACATGCTTCTAACAACAACGTTTAAATTTTAAATTTTTTTAGTAAAACTAGTGTCAATTTAAGGTTTATCAACCATGGATCTAGAGAACAAGACAAAACACGAATAAGTCTTAGCATCTATATAAAAACACAAGGTTTTTACTAGTGAATCTATGATTGCTAGTGTAAACATTATGGCCATATATCATTAAGATTCTATGGACTTAGAATCTATAATTCCGCCTTACTTCGTGTTCCTTGTTTGGTTGTGGGCTTAAGGCGGAGTCACTCATTCGACTGCCCTTGCAATCATAATGATATACGACTAGTTTACACCAAGCGATTATAAAGGATCTAGTAGGACTTATATTGCAAATTTCATCACAAATTGTCGAAGCATTCGTCATACTAGTACTCGCGAACTACATTATAAAATATTCGTAGCAGTAATAGCAAGAATAATACGGAGAACATAAAGGCATATTCATAGAATACACCATCACCCCGAAACAATCACTTGTAGCTTTTAATCGACCTAACACCAGTTACAATAAGATGTCCAAACAACGTCAATTAACGTAAAATGGCTTGGTCCATACCATATCAATTCCATGTGCTACGAAAAGTACCCACATCTTTTCCCCAAACTCTCGTAGTCCTAGTCAAGACGCTAATTTCGGGACAAAATTCCTTCTAACGGGGGGATGATGTGACAACCGTCAATTTATGGTCAAGTCAAAGTCAAATAAAGTCAACAAGTCAAACCATTCAACTCAATTAACCTTGCATAGTAGGGTATACATTATGTTACTACTGTACAACTCGCTATTTTAATAAGAAGTTATCACTTGAAAAATCCATATGTTGAGAATTCTCAAATCCTAATCAGGATAAGTGATGAAACTACTTGGTAAAACACTATCCCATACCCCTCGGGGACGTATAACATTCATAACAAGGCTTAACTGGATTTACACACCTTACGTAGCAAAGCTAAGCATCCAAAAAGGTCTCAAACGAAAATCTCTCCCAAATCTCTCTAAGTATGTGAAATCTCTCCAATTATGTGAAATCTATCCCAAATCTCTCTAAATATGTGAAATCTCTCCCAAATCTCTCTAAGTATGTGAAATCTCTCCAAGTATGTGAAATCTCTCCCAAATCTCTCTAAGTATGTGAAATCTCTCCCAAATCTCTCTAAGTATGTGAAATCTCTCCAAGTAGGTGAAATCTCTCTCAAATTTCTCTAAGTATTTGAAATCTCTCCAAGTATGTGAAATCTCTCCCAAATCTCTCTCAAAATCTCTCTCAACTTTTTATAATCACTCGGGGCATCCCCACCCTTGATTTAGTCGAAAACCGCTCGAAAACGGAAGTTTATGTGAAAAACAGCTTTAAGGAGCCTAACCCTCTTAAGGAGTCGAACCCTCTTAAGAAGCCGAACCCTCTTAAGGAGCCAAACCTCTCATTAGAACCGAAACTAGCTTAAGAACCGAACCTCCTTCTAGAACCGAACCTCCTTCAAGAACCGAACTACCCTTCGCCTTCGGTCCCTCTTCTGATGGCTTCGCCTGCGAGACTGCTCGGACCGAACCTCTCCCTCTCGGTTCTAATACATCAACCGAACCAGCCTTCGGTTCTAATGTAACGCCCGTAGATCACGACTAGTCAATTGAGAGACGATAAGCATCAAAAATGACTTTTTGATGGAAGATTATTTAGAAGGATTAATCTTAACTAAGTTGTAGTATATGTTACAAGGATTCCGTACATATAAAGAACGTCGAAGTCCGAGTTATAATGAAGAAGTTATGACGTGTTGAAGTTTCGCGACAAAACCGGCACGATGCCAAATGTCGTAAAAAGTGAGTTTTTGATAAACTACTTTTTAGCCTTAGTGATCTAAACGAAAGTCGTAGTGTTCGTTAAACCGAGAGTATGTATAAAAAGAACGCCCAAATCTGACTTCGTATGAGGAAGTTATGATTTTTCTAAGTTTCAGCTTAGCAGTAGACAGCTAAAAACTCGAATTTTAGATCGAGTGATTTTTAGCCGACACGACCTAAACGAGAATCGAAGGTCTCGTCAATAGTAGCACAACGGTAAAAAGACAGACGAAAACGGACATCGGATGAAGAAGTTATGAATTTTTAACGGATTTCCTGTCCCGATCTGTTAAAAATAATAATATAAAAATTAAATTCAAAGTTAGCCGACAAAGTTTAAACAAAAGTTGTAGAGCGTAATTTTACCTACGCGTGCATATAAAGAACGTCAAAAACGGAGCTCGTATGCGAAAGTTATGGATTTTAGAAGTTTTGGCGCGAAAATCGAGAAAAAATCCCCAAAACCGAGAAATCTCGCATACGTGGACTTCGGCCACGTGTCCTCGCCTCGCATCCAACACGTGTCCGAAATTATGCTGAGTCATCCGATCTCGTGAGTGATCCGAACCGGAGAGCTATCCGAAGTGGTCCACTAGGAGTCCGACGCGTGTCCCTACGTGTCCGAGTCTCGCAGGAGGTGCCACGTCCGAAGCCTCGGACAAGACCGCGGTCCAATCAGGAGGCGACATCGAGCCCCTCGCATGCGTAGACCATGTGAGATCCACCTGCGCACCCTCGCCCAGCTGTTGCCGCGTGTCTCGCCTGCTGACTCCTCCCTTCTAAGCCGACTTTGGACCTCCTATAAATAGAGGGCTTGCGAGCCTTCTCGGTTACTTTTGGAATTTTGCCACTTTTAGCCCCTTATTCCATATTTTCTTCATATTAACATCCTTCAAATCCCCGGTATCGATTATAACCCCCGGAATATGCCACGGAGTGCCCGAGAAGCCCGAGAAATTTATTTTTTCGGTTTCGAAGCCCGACCCTTGCAGAGCCCGGTTTCTCAATAAAACTCTCTGTTTTATTAGAAACGATCGTTTTAGGAAACGCATTGCTGCCCGATTTTCATTAAATCAGGTGAGTGTATAGTCACTTTCATCTTACACATAGATATGAAGTATTTTATATAAAATACGTGCTATGTGTATATATGTTGTTTATTTATTTGAAATGGATGTTGAATGGATATTTTATACATGTTTAAAATAATTTAAAATGTATATATATTTTATCTTCAAATATGTTGGGTAAAACATGGGTAGATAAAGGATGAAGGATAAAAGTACAGTATAGATGTATGTTGGTAGCTATGAATTTAGTACATTTTAGATGTACATTGGTAGCTATGAATTTAGTACAGTTTAGATGTACGTTGGTAGCTATGGATTTAGTACGTTGGCAGCTATTGACTTAGTGCCTGTTGTATAAACATTGGCAACGATGTGACTTCGTGCCTATTTGACATAAATTGCTGAGGGAAAAGCAATGTTGTCACCCCTTCGACATAAATTGTTGAGGGAAAGCAATGTTTTCACCCCGATGTTTGTTTGACATAAATTGCTGAGGAAATCAATGTTGTCACCACATTGGTTGTCTTATTTGACATAAATTGCTGAAGGAAAGCAATGTTGTCACCTTATTGGTTGTTTTATATTAGGTTGTTTTGTTTAACATAAATTGCTGAAGGAAAGCAATGTTGTCACACTGATGTTTGTCTTGTTTGACATAAATTGTTGAGGAAAGCAATGTTGTCACCTTATTGGTTGTCTTGTTTGACATAAATTGTTGAGGAAAAACAATGTTGTCATCCCATTGGTTGTCTTATTTGACATAAATTGCTGAGAAAAGCAGTGTTGTCACCCCGATGGTTACCTTATTTGACATAAATTGCTGAGGAACCCCCGAAGCAATGTTGTCACCCCTAATAAAAATCCTTAGGCTAGGTCCCTTGTGATAGTTGTTTTAGGGACGTAAAGTGAGGATAATGGGAATGGGTAATTAGGGTTATTTTTGGTTGATGAAATTAATAAATTTATTGTTGATTGAGAACTTAATAAGTTTATTATTTATTGTGAGTTGAAAACCCTATATGCTCACCAGGCTTCCAAGCCTGACCCACTCAGCTTTTTATATTATAAGTAGTGGACCCCGAACATAGTCGGATGATGATGAGTGATTTATGGATTATAGGCCAGTAGCTATAAATAACTGTTGTAAGACTTATAATGTCTTGTTTATGCTTTTGATCTGTATCGGAACATGACATCCCGAGGTTTTGATATAAAAGGAAAATATATATTTCTTAAAGAAAGGTTTTGATAAACTTGTATGATGTTTTGTTTTGGGAACAAATTCTGCAACATCTTTTAAAAGGGTTTACTCTGATTTTATTTTAAAAAACATAAACGAAATTGGTCTTTTATGGCCGAGAAATTGGGGATGTCACATCTAACCCTCTAAGGACCGAAACTTCGGCCAGACTTCGGATATTTTCATTTTCTTTCCGGTTTTCGACCCCAACTCCGTTTTAAGCCCGTTTTTCGTAATTTTAACGCGGGATTTTCACCCAAACTCGTATTTTAACATAAGAGACCCTAAATATTCATTTTTAATCATATTTTGGGGGAAATCCTTGTCCAAGAATAAAATCTATTAAGTTAGATTTTGTGATAGAGTGTTGACTTTATCTAGAGTATGACACAAGTTAACACCCATGCCTTCATAGGACAACCCTCAGTCACTATTCCTCCCTACCTAGTCAACTATTTATCCTTTGACACCCCTCCTCCAGCTGTAAAGGTTCATCAAAAGCTAAAAAATCTCCTCTCTCCTTCCACTTTACTCACTCTCTCACCAAAGAGCAATCACCTCTCTCTCTCTCTTTCCCTCTCTAGAACTCGAGATTTCAAGGTTGCTCTTGAGCTTTTCACTTCAGTCTTGGTAAGTATATTCATCCTACATTTGAATACTCTACACTCCTTCACTCAAATCATGAATCTCTTATACAAATATCATCATATTTGTGCTTAGGATCTTCGAATCTTCAAGTATCTCCCAAGTGTTCTTGACTTGGAAACCTTTCTTCTTCCACTTTCATATCAGGGAATAACTCAAGGTGAGTTCATACCCCCACATTTTCATGTTTTCTTCAAGTTTTAGGGGGGGGGGGAGAATACAAGTTAAAATACTAAAAACTTAACTAAACTCAAACATCAGCTTTCAACATGAAAGTTTAGTTCCATTCACGTACTGTTTTGACCATCGTAAACTTAATATCTTTCAAAACTGTTTAATGTGCAAATAGTTCAGGTTCTTACCTTTAAAATGACTACTTGCACATCTCCATACGATTTTTGTACGATTTATGGTGATTTTTACAAAACTGCCTATCATTTCAGAAACGAATTCGATCCAGTCTGTGAATATGAACATTTTCACACAAGTTAGAAACTTCTAAAAATCATAATAAAAATTTTGAATAAAGTACACACATTTTCTAAACTTTTAGAATTTACGGATTTAGTTTTCGACTTCGTATGATTTTTCTATGATGTTTTTAAAACAGTGTAGAAGGGTTAAAAACCAGTTACATAGCTTACAATATTAACAACACTTTGTAGTATGTTGAGCAAAGTGCATAACAATAAGTTTCTAAATGTTGAATGTATTTCTCGTTAGTTTATCATCATAAACAGAATTTTAGTCATTCATGATAAGGATTCTTCATTTATTTCGAACACATGCAATAAACTAAAATAAGTATAGTTTATGAATTTTACGATAGAAGCATACTACATGAAAAAGCTTTTACTCTCAACACAAATGGGTTGTCCATATACTACATGATAAACTATAATAATAATAGTTTATGGATTTCATATCACCAATTTATTTTCATAAAAAGTGATTTCACTTCCACCGCGGAAGAGGTTTTATACTCAAACTATATGTAAACTAGTTAACGTAAGTTGTGAGACAATACTTCCATCGTACTCTTAGAGTACGGGTTCAAATTCCTGTAATGTTATAACCAGAGTCTCTTGTAGGGAGAGCGTGATAATTGTGTATAGATCTATATTGGGATTGACACCCCACACCTTGCTGCTAGTTACAGCGGGACCTGCAGGTCTACGGGTGACAAAAGTCATAACAAATTTTAACGTCTGAAAAACGTTGTAACATGTCATCCGGTTGTAGTATGGTTATAGCGACTCACATAGGGAGTTAACAATCTTTCAAGTTTACAGAGAAAATTCTACTTTGAAAAGGGGTTTTATCTTTTTAAAACTACAAAAACGTTATAAGTATAAAACACACTCATACTCTCGGTCCTAGGATTTAGGACTACATGACGTTTATAAGGAAAATATTGGATTTTCTTTGGAAACACATTTCTATTAAAACTACGTTTCAACTAGAATTGTTAGACTTCAGCTATAATTGCTAAGTGTACATGTCAGAGTTATATATGAGTTTTGTCGCAATCGAATTAGAATTGGTGGGCCCGCCTTACTTCCTGTTCCTTGTTTGGTTGTGGACCTAGGGCAGACCCATTGTAACGCCCGTGTTTCTAGGTTAGACATTAATATTGACATAATGGTCTAGGTTAACCTTTATAACTCATTTAGAAGAAATGAAAAGGAATTATGTGAATTTTATGTGAATTATGTGTTTTATGCTTAATTATTAGGATTTAATTAATTAAGAATAAAAATGAGCGTCAAAAATTAAATTTTAGATAAAGCCGATATCTATTAAGAAACTTGTAATGGGTGTGACAAGGATTACGGATATATAAAGAATGCCAAAATCCGAGTTATAACGAAGAAGTTATGACCTGTCGAAGTTTCACGATAAACCGGCACGGTGCCGAATGTCGTAAAAAGTGAGTTTTTGATAAACTACTTTTTAGCCTTAGTAATCTAAATGAAACTCGTAGTATTCGTTAAACCGAGAAGTTCGTTAAAAAGAACGCCCAAATCTGACTTCGTATGAGGAAGTTATGATTTTTCGAAGTTTTAGCTTAGCAGTAGACAACTAAAAACTCGAATTTTAGATCGAGTGATTTTTAGCCGACACAACCTAAACGAAAATCGAAGGTCTCGTAAATAGCAGCACAACGGTAAAAAGTCTGACGAAAACGGACGTCGGATGAAGAAGTTATGAATTTTTAACGGATTTCCTGTCTCGGTCTGTTAAAAAGAATAATATTAAAATTAAAATCAAAATTAGCCAACGAAGTCTAAAGGGAAGTTGTAGAGCGTAATTTTACCTACGCGTTCATATAAAGAACGTCAAAAACGGACCTCGTATGTGAAAGTTATGGATTTTAAAACTTTTGGCGCGAAAATCGAGAAATAATGCCAAAATCGGGAATTTTCGCACACGTGGACTTCGGCCACGTGTCCTCGCTTCGCAATCCGACGCATGTCCGGAACCTGCTGAGTCTCCGAAGCCACCTGGCGAGGCGTGTCATGCTCTTCGCGAGTCCGAGGTTCGGTCCAATAGGAGGCTGCACCGTGTCCGATCTCGGTGTGTCATCAGCAGCGTGTCCGAACCATAGAGCGGTTCGAAGTGGTCCAATCAGAAGCCTCCAGCAGACCCTTCGCACATGCAGTCACGTGCGAGCCATCCCCCTGCGAGCCTTCGGATCTGTGACGCGTGGCTCCTTCTCAACCATCGGATCAGGAGGCTCGCCCCAATAAATAGGAGGGTGCGAGACCTCCCGGGTATACTTTGAAAATTTGTCATTTTTAGCCCTTTTTCAATATTTCTTTCATTCTAACTTCCCCCAAAGCCCCGGTATCAATTATAAGCCCCGGAATACGCCACGAAGTGCCCGAGAAGCCCGGAAAATTTATCTTTTCGGTTTTGAAGCCCGACCCTTCGTAGAGCCCGGTTTCTCAATAAAACTCCAGGTTTTATTAGAAACGATCGTTTTAGGAAACGAATTGCTCCCCGATTTTCATTAAATCAGGTGAGTGTGTAGTTACTTTCACCTTACACATAGATATGAAATATTTTACATAAAATACGTGTTGTGTGAGTATATATTGTTTGTTATTTGAGATAGGTGTTGAAGAAATGATTTATACAGGTTTTTAAATAATTTAAACTGTATATGTATTTTTATCTACGAAAAATGTTGGGTAAAACATGGGTAGATGAAATAGTGGGTGTGATGAAAGGTGAGTTGAATAAAGGAGATGATCAGTAATATTAATCATGAGTTGAGGGTGAGTGGTGAAATTTGAGAGAATCACTTACCCAAAATGTTGGCCCCCGTCATTCAGCAGAGTATGGATGACAACCCTGGACTATTCTAGATAGTATGTGGAACACTAGCATGCCCGCAACCTATAGGTGTAATGAACTATATGTTCATTTGATGTACTCTAAAAACCCATTGACATGTATTGTAGGGGGGGAATACCTGTAAATAATACTGTCGATAAATGAGAGCTATGAATTTAGCACTTGTTGTATAAACCCTGGTGATGGTGTGACCTTGTACCTATTCCTTAGGATGAATCCTTAGGAAGGAGTGATAGTTGAATCTTAGGGTAAACCCTTAAGAAATTAATAAGATAATGGGGTTGGGGTAATTTGGTTGACTAATTGATGTTTAAGCATAATAAATTTATGTATTGTGGGTTGAAAACCCTATATGCTCACCAGGCTTCCAAGCCTGACCGACTCAGTTTTTTTATATTACAGGTAGTGGACCCCGAGCATAGTCGGATGATGATGATGAGTGATTTATGGATTATAGGCCAGTAGTTATGAATAACTGTTGTAAGGCTTATAATGTCTTGTTTATGCTTTTGATCTGTATCGGAACATGACATCCTGAGGTTTTAATATAAAAGGAAATTATACATCTCTTAAAGAAAGGTTTTGACAAAATTTTATCATGTTTTGTTTTTGGGGACCAATTCCGCAACATCTTTTAAAAAGATTCTCTGATTTTATTTTGAAAAGCATAAATTAAATCGGTCTTTTCTGGCCGAGAAATTAGGGGATGTCACAGTTGGTATCAGAGCATTAATTTAAGTGAACTAGGAAATTTCTAGGATTTCTAGACTTAAACTTAGAATGCTAAGCGATGATTGTGAGTTGAGTGTGTCTATTATATTTTAGGTAGTACACTTAAATTGACACGAGCACTAGTTTATTTTAGGAAATATGCCTAAAATGCTTTTATGTGCTAAATGCTATATGTTTGCCATATATGCCATTATTTGTTCAGATCCATGGTCTGTTGCCGACCGGATCTGGAAACCTTATGTGTGTAGGATTCTAAACGTATGACTACGATATTAGAACTAACATATAAACATTTCGGAGTAATAACGAAGACTTAACGTCTAACGAAAATTGTGACAACCCGAAATTTCTATTCTGTACAACCATTCACTTCAATAGAAGTCAGAACTGTTTCTGCTAATTTTCATGCTTTTTGGAATAAGTTTGAGTGTTTTAAGATTAGTACTTCAGGAGATAACAGGAGAGAGGATGCCCTAGGGTTTATTGTGCAACAATAATATCCCAAAACTCCAACAATTTGGAGTTTACGGCCTAAAAAAAGGTGTTTACGGCCGTAAACCCTAAAAGGGGGTATAAATATGACACTTAGTCATTATTTACCACTTTTCACATTTTCAAGATCCAAAACCCATTTCTCTCTCAAGTATCATCCGACTTTTCTTCAAGATCTTCAACTTTGTAAGTGTTTCTAGCCCTAAAAAGTTGATATCTTACTCAATCTAGTGATCTTACATGATTCCATCCGTGAAATCATTCCAAAAGTGTAGATCTTCAAAAGACCATAAACCATTTGGGTTTACGGCCGTAAACCCAAGGAGAAGTGGTCCAAGGACCGTAAACTCCCTAAAGGAGTGAAATGGTGCCCTAATCTCTTCCTAAGGCTTAAACATGAAGTAGGAATGCTTCTTATAACCTTTTAAGCTTCAAAACTCAACATGGTAAAAGTACCATGAGTTTACGGCCGTAAACTCATGGGTTTACGACCGTAAACTCAATAACAGTGGTCACAAAACCGTAAACTCCAAAGGAGTTTACGCTTGAACCCTAAACTCAATTACAAGGTCCTACCACCCTTAGATGCAATCCTTTGGACTTATAGCACTTAAATCAAGTGTTTTACATGTCTTAGGATGTCTTAAATTTGGTTAATTAGTTGTTTTATGACTAATTGGATACATATATGTGTTATTATATGTTAACTAGGATCATTGTGTGTGTACAAGTCTTCACTTGACACTTAGCATCCTACATCATCTGTTCATCCAAACCACTCACTACAGGTGAGTTCGTACCCCCTTAATCAATCTTTTAAATGATTTTAAATGCTTTCATGGGGGGGGGGGAATACAAGTAGAAAACAGGAAGTTATAGAATCAATCACATGTGATTTATAACTGTGTTTTCAAACAACTGATTTCACATACTTCAAAATGTGATAAATACAATGCTTTTCAGTTATTTTTACTTTGTTATCAACAAATTACATTTGAATTATTTTATAAACTGACATCAAGTCATTATTATTTATTGTTCAAAACTCTTAAATGTTTTACAAAACCTCTTTCAATTTACTGTTAAAAACCATATCTATACACTTATGTTTCATGTATATATGTATTGATATGAGAGCTTTCATTCATTCTTCAGTTCCAACACTCTTGAGTAGCAAGGGTGTATAAACCTACATGGGCATTCAATCTACATCCCAGTAAACTATTATAGGTATAGTTTAGGGGATACAAATTACTATTCCTATTACAAGGAATTACACAAGAGTCAGTTCATTCATGAGTCTATACTACTATATGAAGAGATACTATTACATGTGATCCAGAGAGAAATACTATATCTATACAGAGAGAAATACTATATATATACTATACGGGACTGACCATCCTACACCTGGCTGCTAGCTACAGCGGGACCTGTTCATCGACAGATGTTCTCGGTTGTACTGTTCGGCGAGTTTCCACGCCGTGATTATCCTAAGGCAAAAGGATACGATTTCAATGATTATATAATTTTCCCTATTACTTTTATTTTGTGACACATTCACATAAATGATGAGGTAGACTATATATTTTTATAATAATAGTTGTACAGGGAAAACTCTTCATTGATACAGAAATGCAAACCTTCAAAGCATTCGGGTCTTGGTAGAAGACTACTTTTTATACTAGTAGGAAATATGGGATTTTCTGGGGTTTTCACACTTATACTAAATGTTTCATTAAACATTTACAAGTCTTTCATAACAGCTTTTCGAATCAATGACACCATAATAGTTATGAGTTCACCAGCTTTATGTTGATCTACGCTTTCAAAATAACTTGTATTCTCAGGTCACCAGTAGACAGGTACGATGACCAGGTTTTAAGAAGACGGAGCATAGACAATACTTGTCTTTTAATTTGATTACATATTTTGGTGTCTTATTACTATGAAAGAACACTCATGTATTAAAACTTTACTTTTAATACAATGGATGATGTTGTTGCTTGTTTACTACTTTGCACTGTTATGATACTTTACATGACGTCCTCCACCCGTGAACGTTTCCACCGTTCTTGGTTTTGGGGTGTGACAGATTGGTATCAGAGCACTGTTTATAGTGAATTGAGTATATCAATCCATAAAAGATATACTAACTATAAATACAATGGGATTAAATAATCTGACCAAGAGTTTATACTTTTAAATAATAAAATATTTAATTAAGTAGACATGCCTGCATTCATACTAAAATCAGTGTCACAACGACAAAAACAAAAGTATTACGATTGTTGAATATCACAGGTAAGCTCGGGGATGTATGGTCAGTCCTGGGAGTGGCATAGCCTGATCAACTATGCTGGTCCGAGGAGTGATTAGCATATGCCCAAGAATGGTTGCGATATGGCAACAAGTCTAAAAACTTACCAACATTACCACAATGAAATACCATAGGGGTATTTGGTGTTACTATAATTACTTATTTGAGAACTAAAAGGTCTTTATCAGTACGTCAATAGTTGCAGAGTGGATACACTAAGGTTATATGCACCTAGGACGTCATAGACTTAGAATCTGTGAATCTTTGCTTTACTTCTTGTTCCTTGTTCGATAAGCTGGGAGAACTTGAAGGCCATGCTGATGAGAGAGTACTGTCCACGAGGGGAAATTCAAAAACTCGAGCAGGAACTATGGGGTCTTGTAATGGTTGGTTCTGACATATCAACCTATACTAATAGATTCTGTAATCTGGCAATTCTTTGCCCTGATATGGTTGCTCTAGAGAGCAAGAAAATAGAGAGATATATTTGGGGACTGTCGCCCCAGATCCAGTCAAGTGTGTTAGCGTCAAGGCCTGTTACTTTTGACAGCGCTAAAGAGCTGGCACAATCTCTTATAGATCACGGAAACTACCAGAACCCAACAATTTCTACACCCGAGCAACAAAAGGGAAACAACAACAACAACAAGAAAAAGGGGTGGAACAAGAGGAAAAGCAGGACTTCACAAGAATCCTCAAAGAGATAACAAATAGTTACAATCAATGCTGCCACGGTAACTCCTGTTGTCCCTGCTAATCCCTTACCAGCGAAGCCTTATGCCGGTAATCTTCCGAAGTGCAGCAAATGCACCTTCCATCACAATGGACCTTACCGGGAAATGCAGTGCACTAACTGCAACAGAAGGGGGCATACTGCCCGTTTCTGCAAGACTCCAGCAAGCCCGACCGCTCAACTTCCTAACGCCGGTGTGGGCCAAGCTTGCTACGGTTGTTGCGAAGTGGGCCACTACAAGAGGAACTGCCCTAAGGCAGGGATAGCTGGCGGAGTAGGAAGAGTTCTGGCCATAGGACACGAGGAAGCCGTAGCTGATCCTACAATAGTTACTGGTACGTTTCTCCTCGATAACTCATATGCTTGCATACTTTTCGACAGTGGAGCGGGGAAAAGTTTCGTAAACCAGAAATTTGCACACCTGCTTAAACAAAAACCACGTGCCCTAGATAAATCATTCACTGTATAAATGGCAAATGGGAAAACGGAAAGTACTAACTGCACATACGTAGGTTGTACTCTAACTTTATATGGCCATACTTTCAAGATAGACCTCATGACGGTCCCAATTAAAAGTTTCGACATCATTATCGGCATGGATTGGTTGAGTCTTCATCTCGCCGACATCTTGTGCTTTGAAAAAGCAGTTCGTCTTAACCTTCCTAACAGCGAAACCCTAGTTATCTACGGCGACAAACCTAGTACGAACCTTCGCATCATTTCGTGTATCCAAGCTCAGAAGTGCTTGCGAAAGGAATATCATGCGTTCCTCGCACACATCGTCGATACGAGTCAAGAAGTAAAAGATATTCAGAACATCCCAGAAGTACGCGACTTTCTCGACATCTTTCCAGAAGAACTTCCAGGATTACCACCACAACGCCAAGTCGAGTTCAGAATCGACTTAGTGCCAGGGGCTACTCCAGTAGCCAAATCTCCATATCGTCTAGCACCAGCGGAGATGCAGGAACTTTCCAGTCATCTTAACGAACTTCTCCAGAAGGGATTCATTAGGCCAAGCTTTTCACCATGGGGAGCACCGATCTTTTTCGTCAAGAAGAAAGACGGATCGTTTCGTATGTGCATCGACTACAGGGAACTCAACAAGCTTACCATTAAAAATCGTTATCCCTTACCCCGCATTGACGATTTATTTGATCAACTTCAAGGAGCCAACTACTTCTCGAAGATAGATCTACGATCCGGGTACCACCAACTACGAGTGTTAGAGGAGGATGTTCCCAAGACAGCCTTCCGAACTCGTTATGGGCACTACGAATTCGTAGTGATGCCATTCGGATTAACTAACGCGCCCGCAGTATTCATGGATTTAATGAATAAGGTGTGTCGTCCTTACTTGGATCAGTTCGTCATCGTCTTCATCGATGACATACTCATCTACTCTCGTAGTAAGGAGGAACATAGTCAACATCTTCGTCAAGTCCTAGAAACATTACGATCGGAGAAACTCTATGCGAAGTTCTCTAAGTGCGAATTTTGGATTCGAAGAGTCGAATTCTTGGGCCACGTAGTTAGTGAAGAAGGAATTCACGTGGACCCTTCCAAAATCAAGGCCATTGAGAACTGGTCAGCACCGAAGACACCTACAGAAATTCGTCAATTTCTAAATCTCGCTGGCTACTATCGCAGGTTCATTCAGAACTTCTCCCGCATTGCGAAACCTCTTACAACACTGACCCAGAAGGGCGTGGCCTTTGACTCGGAAGAGAAGCAAGAGAGAGCGTTCCAAACGCTCAAGCGAGCCTTGTGCACCGCACCAATACTGTCCCTCCCCGAAGGGATAAAAGACTTTGTTGTCTATTGCGATGCTTCAAATCAAGGGCTCGGCTGTGTTCTGATGCAACGAGGTAAGGTCATCGCCTATGCCTCGAGACAGCTGAAGACACACGAGGTCACCTACACCACCCACGATCTTGAGCTAGGAGCAGTTGTGTTTGCTCTGAAGATCTGGAGACACTACCTGTATGGTACAAAAAGTACTATCTTTACAGACCACAAAAGCCTACAACATATATTCGACCAGAAGGAGCTCAACATGAGACAACGACGGTGGGTCGAGCTACTCAGTGATTACGAATGTGAAATTCGTTATCATCCGGGTAAAGCCAACTTAGTAGCCGACGCCTTAAGTCGGAAAGAATACTCTGGTCGCAGAGTCAAATCATTGACTATGACTATCCATTCATACTTGTCCACGCAAATTAAGGAGGCTCAGCTCGACGCTTTGAAACCTGAAAATGTGGCGAGTGAAACCCTAAGAGGGATGGATAAGAATTTGGAAGTCAAGGGTGGCGGAGCCTTATACCTCATGGATCGGATCTGGACACCGAAACACGGTGGCTTCAGAGACTTGGTCATGACCGAGGCACACAACACTCATTATTCCATCCACGCAGGTTCAGATAAGATGTATCTGGATCTTAAAAAGCTATACTGGTGGCCTAACATGAAAGCAGAGATTGCTACCTTCGTAAGTAAATGCCTTACTTGCGCCAAGGTCAAGGTCGAATACTAGAAACCCTCCGGTCTTCTACAACAACCAGAGATACCGGAATGGAAGTGGGAGCGGATCCCTATGGACTTCAGAACCAAGTTGCCCAAGACAACGGGTGGACTTGATACCATATGGGTCATCGTCTTGACCAAGTCTACACACTTCCTGCCTATCAAAGAAACAGACAAAATGGAGAAACTTACAAGAACCTACATTCGAGAGATTATACGACTGCACGGTGTTCCCATATCCATTATCTCGGACAGAGATAGTAGATTCACTTCGAGGTTCTGGCAGTTGCTACAAAGTTCCTTAGGAACTAGGCTGGACATGAGTACAGCCTACCATCCACAGACCGACGGACAAAGTGAGAGGACTATCCAAACCTTGGAGGATATGCTGCGAGCCTGTGTGATCGACTTTGGGAAAGCATGGGATACTCATTTACCCCTTGTCCAATTTTCCTACAACAACAGTTATCACACGAGCATAAAGGCTGCTCCATTCGAAGCCCTCTATGGCCGAAAGTGCAGATCCCCTCCGTGCTGGGCTGAGGTGGGTGATACCCAGTTAGCTAAAGGACGAGTTCCTGACAGCACTCTCATAGGTCCGGAAATCATACGGTAAACGACAGAGAAGATCGTTCAGATTCGTGAACGATTGAAAGCCTCTAGAGACCGACAGAAAAGCTACGCTGATAAACGAAGGAAACCATTGGAATTCCAGGAGGGCAACCGTGTTCTATTGAAGGTCTTACCCTGGAAAGGCTTGATACGCTTTGGAAAGCGTGGAAAGCTAAATCCAAGATACATAGGGCTTTTCGAGATTCTCGCTAGAATCGGCCCTGTAGCTTACAAGCTTAACTTACCGCGCGAACTCAGTAACGTACATTCGACTTTCCACGTCTCGAACTTGAAAAAGTGTCTGTCCGACGAGACTCTTGTAATCCCACTCGACGAGATCGAGATCAACGAGAGCCTCAACTTCGTGGAAGAACCAGTAGAGATCATGGACCCATTTCTCTCTCAAGTATCATGGAGCCTAAAAGGGGTATAAATATGACACTTAGTCATTATTTACCACATTTCACATTTTCAAGATCCAAAACCCATTTCTCTCTCAAGTATCATCCGACTTTTCTTCAAGATCTTCAACTTTGTAAGTGTTTCTAGCCCTAAAAAGTTGATATCTTACTTAATCTAGTGATCTTACATGATTCCATCTATGAAATCATTCCAAAAGTGTAGATCTTCAAGTTTCACCAAGAACACCAAGACCACACACTAGTGTTCTTGGACTTTTAGCACCTTTTCAAGCTTCTACATAGTAAGTACTCTTAACTTGGCTTGTTATAAGGCTTGTTACACTTCTTAATCATCTAGAAAACACAAGGAATCAAAGTATCAAAGGTGTTTACGGTCCAAGAACACCTTGGACCGTAAACCCTAACAAAGGGGCCAAAGTGGCCCTAGTCCCTTACCAAGCCTTGGAAACTAGCCTAGACCCCTTCCTTGATGTGCTTAGTACTTGAAAACATCAAAAGACCATAAACCATTTGGGTTTACGGCCGTAAACCCAAGGAGAAGTGGTCCAAGGACCGTAAACTCCCTAAAGGAGTGAAATGGTGCCCTAATCTCTTCCTAAGGCTTAAACATGAAGTAGGAATGCTTCTTATGACCTTTTAAGCTTCAAAACTCAACATGGTAAAAGTACCATGAGTTTACGGCCGTAAACTCATGGGTTTACGACCGTAAACTCAATAAGACTGGTCACAAAACCGTAAACTCCAAAGGAGTTTACCCTTGAACCCTAAACTCAATTATAAGGTCCTACAACCCTTAGATGCAATCCTTTGGACTTATAGCACTTAAATCAAGTGTTTTACATGTCTTAGAATGTCTTAAATTTGGTTAATTATTTGTTTTATGACTAATTGGATACATATATGTGTTATTATATGTTAACTAGGATCATTGTGTGTGTACAAGTCTTCACTTGACACTTAGCATCCTACATCATCCGTTCATCCAAACCACTCACTACAGGTGAGTTCGTACCCTCTTAATCAATCTTTTAAATGATTTTAAATGCTTTCATGGGGGGGGGGGAATACAAGTAGAAAACAGGAAGTTATAGAATCAATCACATGTGATTTATAACTGTGTTTTCAAACAACTGATTTCACATACTTCAAAATGTGATAAATACAATGCTTTCCAGTTATTTTTACTTTGTTATCAACAAATTACTTTTGAATTATTTTATAAACTGACATCAAGTCATTATTATTTATTGTTCAAAACTCTTAAATGTTTTACAAAACCTCTTTCAATTTACTGTTAAAAACCATATCTATACACTTATGTTTCATGTATATATGTATTGATATGAGAGCTTTCATTCATTCTTCAGTTCCAATACTCTTGAGTAGCAAGGGTGTATAAAACTACTTGGACATTCAATCTACATCCCAGTAAACTATTATAGGTATAGTTTAGGGGATACAAATTACTATTCCTATTACAAGGAATTACACAAGAGTCAGTTCATTCATGAGTCTATACTACTATATGAAGAGATACTATTACATGTGATCCAGAGAGAAATACTATATCTATACAGAGAGAAATACTATATATATACTATACGGGACTGACCATCCTACACCTGGCTGCTAGCTACAGCGGGACCTGTTCATCGACGGATGTTCTCGGTTGTACTGTTCGGCGAGTTTCCACGCCGTGATTATCCTAAGGCAAAAGGATACGATTTCAATGATTATATAATTTTCCCTATTACTTTTATTTTGTGACACATTCACATAAACGATGAGGTAGACTATATATTTTTATAAAAATAGTTGTACAGGGAAAAATCTTCATTGATACAGAAATGCAAACCTTCAAAGCATTCGGGTCTTGGTAGAAGACTACTTTTTATACTAGTAGGAAATATGGGATTTTCTAGGGTTTTCACACTTATACTAAATGTTTCATTAAACATTTACAAGTCTTTCATAACAGCTTTTCAAATCAATGACACCATAATACTTATGAATTCACCAGCTTTATGCTGATCTACGCTTTCAAAATAACTTGTATTCTCAGTTCACCAGTAGACAGGTACGATGACCAGGTTTTGAGAAGACGGAGCACAGACAAGACTTGTCTTTTATTTTGATTACATATTTTGGTGTCTTATTACTATGAAAGAACACTCATGTATTAAAACTTTACTTTTAATGCAATGGATGATGTTGTTGCTTGTTTACTACTTTGCACTGTTATGATACTTTACATGACGTCCTCCACCCCTGAACGTTTCCGCCGTTCTTGGTTTTGGGGTGTGACATATTGGTATCAGAGCACTGTTTATAGTGAATTGAGTATATCAACCCATAAAAGATATACTAACTATTAATACAATGGGATTAAAATACTCTGACCAAAAGTTTATACTTTTAAATAATAAAATATTTAATTAAGTATACATGCCTGTATTCATACTAAAATCAATGTCACAACGACAAAAACAAAAGTATTACGATTGTTGAATATCACAGGTAAGCTCGGGGATGTATGGTCAGTCCTGGGAGTGGCATAGCCTGATCAAGTATGCTGGTCCGAGGAGTGATTAGCATATGCCCAAGAATGGTTGTGATATGGCAACAAGTCTAAAAACTTACCAACATTACCACAATGAAATACCATAGGGGTATTTGGTGTTACTATAATTACTTATCTGAGAACTAAAAGGTCTTTATCAGTAGGTCAATTGTTGCTGAGTGGATACACTAAGGTTATATGCACCTAGGACGTCATAGACTTAGAATCTGTGAATCTTTGCTTTACATCTTGTTCCTCGTTTGGTTGTGGGTTTAGAGTTAGGGTCACTTATTCGAAGGTCTATCCTGTCCTGAGTACATATAACCGGTATGCACTAAACAAGTATTGAAGTAACTGGATGGCTCGGAGAAGAGCCAGAGAATGATCACCCAATTCCTTTGGATGATCACGAAGCTGAAGGCTTTTCTGATAGTTCTGACTCAGAACCAGAAGTCAACAATCTACCCCCAGCTGCTCATAACCCAAACCCTCGCCCAACATTTCAAGGACCCACACCTCTGTGGGCCACAAACTTGAATAGATGGAGTCAGGAACAAAGTCAAACCATCCCCTACAATGGAGACAGAAACTTCTACAACCTCACTGAGGGAGGTTCAGCTGACAGGGTCCTACCCATCCTGGTTCGTAGGATTTCCCGGAACACCGAACAGGGTCGAGCCGCTATC
Source organism: Lactuca virosa (assembly GCF_052849685.1). Taxonomy (NCBI): domain Eukaryota; kingdom Viridiplantae; phylum Streptophyta; class Magnoliopsida; order Asterales; family Asteraceae; genus Lactuca; species Lactuca virosa. The sequence goes on along the minus strand of NC_136432.1, from coordinate 146,532,766 downwards.
GACCGAGTCATGGAGATTGACGCCAACTTTGGCGTTAACACAGTCCGCATTCGCCAACTAGATTCTGCTAATGAAAGGACTCTGGTCCACAATGCAGCTCTGCAGAGAGAACTTGCTGGAACCCAAGCTGAAGTCAGGGAACTTCGAGCTCAGCAAGTAAGATATGACAGGCGTGTGAGGGACATAGAACGCCTTCTGTCGGAATCAAGAACTCACTCTAGTAGTTCTCGTCGCCGATAGAATCTCATCGACTTCTCTTTTGGATATAACCTAGTTATGTAAAACTCTAGTCTAATTTCCTATCTTTGTAAATCTTAGACCTGTTAGGTCTTGATTAGGTCGTAGTCCTGTCAAAATTTTCCCATCTTGGTTGATGTAAGGCCTCCTACAAGGCCATTTTTCCCGAACTTGTTACATCTGTAATTCCAGTAATATTGACAGGTACCTAATCTCATGGGTATTATTATCCAAATGCTATCATCTGTTAGTTCTAGATCTACATTCAATCGTTCTGTTGGGCTATGAAGAGTTAGTCCATGAGTCATTTTCATCAACTTTCCTATTAAATTCTTATCAATATCTTCATCTTTCTAAACTTATAGTTAAAATATGCCTCCTCGCAGAAATCCGAGGCGTAACAATAATAACGAAACACCGATACCACCACCTCCTCAGTTCGACGCTGCTATGTTCCAAGCAGCTGTCACGGCGGCCGTAGCGGCTGCCATGTCACACATCAATACTCTTGTCCCTAGTGGATCAGGAACTGGTGCACCTATTTCTAACCATGGCGAGAGCCATGGGCACCCCCGGGAATGCACCTACAAGGATTTTACGAATGCCAAACCCAGAAATTTCAATGGAACTGGAGGGGTTATGATCTTAAGGCAGTGGATCGAAAAGACAGAAGCAGTCTTTGAAATTTGCGCCTGCCCAGAGAACAATAAGGTCAAGTTTGCTACTTGTACCTTTTCTGACAGGGCTTTAACTTGGTGGAATGGCCACGTTAAGTCACTGACCCTAATAGCGGGAAATTCGATAAGCTGGGAGAACTTGAAGGCCATGCTGATGAGAGAGTACTGTCCACAAGGGGAAATTCAAAAACTCGAGCAGGAACTATGGGGTCTTGTAATGGTTGGTTCTGACATATCAACGTATACTAATAGATTCTGTAATCTGGCAATTCTTTGCCCTGATATGGTTGCTCTAGAGAGCAAGAAAATAGAGAGATATATTTGGGGACTGTCGCCCCAGATCCAGTCAAGTGTGTTAGCATCAAGGATTGTTACTTTTGACAGCGCTAAAGAGCTTGCACAATCTCTTATAGATCACGGAAACTACCAGAACCCAACAATTTCCACACCCGAGCAACAAAAGGGAAACAACAACAACAACAAAAAAAGGGGTGGAACAAGAGGAAAAGCGGGACTTCACAAGAATCCTCAAAGAGACAACAACTAGTTACAATCAATGCTGCCACAGTAACTCCTGTTGTCCCTGCTAATCCCTTACCAGCGAAGCCTTATGCCAGTAATCTTCCAAAGTGCAGCAAATGCACCTTCCATCACAACAGACCTTGCCGGGAAATGCAGTGCACTAACTGCAACAGAAGGGGGCATACTGCCCGTTTCTGCAAGACTCCAGCAAGCCCGACCGCTCAAGTTCCTAACGCCGGTGTGGGCCAAGCTTGCTATGGTTGTGGCGAAGTGGGCCACTACAAGAGGAACTGCCCTAAGGCAGGGATAGCTGGCGGAGTAGGAAGAGTTCTGGCCATAGGACACGAGGAAGCCGTAGCTGATCCTACAATAGTTACTGGTACGTTTCTCCTCGATAACTCATATGCTTGCATACTTTTCGACAGTGGAGCGGGGAAAAGTTTCGTAAACCAGAAATTTGCACACCTGCTTAAACAAAAACCACGTGCCCTAGATAAATCATTCACTGTATAAATGGCAAACGGGAAAACGGAAAGTACTAACTGCACATACGTAGGTTGTACTCTAACTTTAGATGGCCATACTTTCAAGATAGACCTCATGACGGTCCCAATTAAAAGTTTCGACATCATTATCGGCATGGATTGGTTGAGTCTTCATCTCGCCGACATCTTGTGCTTTGAAAAAGCAGTTCGTCTTAACCTTCCTAACAGCGAAACCCTAGTTATCTACGGCGACAAACCTAGTACGAACCTTCGCATCATTTCGTGTATCCAAGCTCAGAAGTGCTTGCGAAAGGAATATCATGCCTTCCTCGCACACATCGTCGATACGAGTCAAGAAGTAAAAGATATGCAGAACATCCTAGAAGTACGCGACTTTCTCGACATCTTTCCAGAAGAACTTCCAGGATTACCACCACAACGCCAAGTCGAGTTCAAAATCGACTTAGTGCCAGGGGCTACTCCAGTAGCCAAATCTCCATATCATCTAGCACCAGCGGAGATGCAGGAACTTTCCAGTCACCTTAACGAACTTCTCCAGAAGGGATTCATTAGGCCAATCTTCTCACCATGGGGAGCACCGGTCTTGTTCGTCAAGAAGAAAGACGGATCGTTTCGTATGTGCATCGACTACAGGGAACTCAACAAGCTTACCATTAAAAATCGTTATCCCTTACCCCGCATTGACGATTTATTTGATCAACTTCAAGGAGCCAACTACTTCTCGAAGATAGATCTACGATCCGGGTACCACCAACTACGAGTGTTAGAGGAGGATGTTCCCATGACAGCCTTCCAAACTCGTTATGGGCACTACGAATTCGTAGTGATGCCATTCGGATTAACTAACGCGCCCGCAGTATTCATGGATTTAATGAATAGGGTGTGTCGTCCTTACTTGGATCAGTTTGTCATCGTCTTCATCGATGACATACTCATCTACTCTCGTAGTAAGGAGGAACATAGTCAACATCTTCGTCAAGTCCTAGAAACATTACGATCGGAGAAACTCTATGCGAAGTTCTCTAAGTGCGAATTTTGGATTCGAAGAGTCGAATTCTTGGGCCACGTAGTTAGTGAAGAGGGAATTCACGTGGACCCTTCCAAAATCAAGGCCATTAAGAACTGGTCAGCACCGAAGACACCTACAGAAATTCGTCAATTTCTAGGTCTCGTTGGCTACTATCGCAGGTTCATTCAGAACTTCTCCCGCATTGCGAAACCTCTTACAACACTGACCCAGAAGGGCGTGGCCTTTGACTGGGAAGAGAAGCAAGAGAGAGCGTTCCAAGCGCTCAAGCGAGCATTGTGCGCCGCACCAATACTGTTCCTCCCCGAAGGGATAAAAGACTTTGTTGTCTATTGCGATGCTTCAAATCAAGGGCTCGGCTGTGTCCTGATGCAACGAGGTAAGGTCATCGCCTATGCCTCGAGACAGCTGAAGACACACGAGGTCAACTACACCACCCACGATCTTGAGCTAGGAGCAGTTGTGTTTGCTCTGAAGATCTGGAGACACGACCTGTATGGTACAAATAGTACTATCTTTACAGACCACAAAAGCCTACAACATATATTCGACCAGAAGGAGCTCAACATGAGACAACGACGGTGGGTCGAGCTACTCAATGATTACGAATGTGAAATTCGTTATCATCCGGGTAAAGCCAACGTAGTAGCCGACGCCCTAAGTCGGAAAGAATACTCTGGTCGTAGAGTCAAATCATTGACTATGACTATCCATTCATACTTGTCCACGCGAATTAAGGAGGCTCAGCTCGATGCTTTGAAACCTAAAAATGTGGCGAGTGAAACCCTAAGAGGGATGGATAAGAATTTGGAAGTCAAGGGTGGCGGAGCCTTATACGTCATGGATCGGATCTGGACACCGAAACACGGTGGCTTCAGATAAGATGTATCTGGATCTTAAAAAGCTATACTGGTGGCCTAACATGAAAGCAGAGATTGCTACTTTCATAAGTAAATGCCTTACTTGCACCAAGGTCAAGGTCGAATACCAGAAACCCTCAGGAGATAACAGGAGAGAGGATGCCCTAGGGTTTATTGTGCAACAATAATGTCCCAAAACTCCAAGAGTTTGGAGTTTACGGCCTAAACAAACGTGTTTACGGCCGTAAACCCTAAAAGGGGTATAAATATGACACTTAGTCATTATTTACCACATTTCACATTTTCAAGATCCAAAACCCATTTCTCTCTCAAGTATCATCCGACTTTTCTTCAAGATCTTCAACTTTGTAAGTGTTTCTAGCCCTAAAAAGTTGATATCTTACTTAATCTAGTGATCTTACATGATTCCATCCGTGAAATCATTCCAAAAGTGTAGATCTTCAAGTTTCAACAAGAACACCAAGAACACACACTAGTGTTCTTGGACTTTTAGCACTTTTTCAAGCTTCTACATAGTAAGTACTCTTAGCTTGGCTTGTTATAAGGCTTGTTACACTTCTTAATCATCTAGAAAACACAAGGAATCAAAGTATCAAAGGTGTTTACGGTCCAAGAACACCTTGGACCGTAAACCCTAACAAAGGGGCCAAAGTGGCCCTAGTCCCTTACCAAGCCTTGGAAACTAGCCTAGACCCCTTCCTTGATGTGCTTAGTACTTGAAAACATCAAAAGACCATAAACCATTTGGGTATACGGCCGTAAACCCAAGGAGAAGTGGTCCAAGGACCGTAAACTCCCTAAAGGAGTGAAATGGTGCCCTAATCTCTTCCTAAGGCTTAAACATGAAGTAGGAATGCTTCTTATGACCTTTTAAGCTTCAAAACTCAACATGGTAAAAGTACCATGAGTTTACGGCCGTAAACTCATGGGTTTACGACCGTAAACTCAATAAGAGTGGTCAGAAAACCGTAAACTCCAAAGGAGTTTACCCTTGAACCCTAAACTCAATTACAAGGTCCTACAACCCTTAGATGCAATCCTTTGGACTTATAGCACTTAAATCAAGTGTTTTACATGTCTTAGAATGTCTTAAATTTGGTTAATTATTTGTTTTATGACTAATTGGATACATATATGTGTTATTATATGTTAACTAGGATCATTGTGTGTGTACAAGTCTTCACTTGACACTTAGCATCCTACATCATCCGTTCATACAAACCACTCATTACAGGTGAGTTCGTACCCTCTTAATCAATCTTTTAAATTACTTTTGAATTATAGAATCAATCACATGTGATTTATAACTGTGTTTTCAAACAACTGATTTCACATACTTCAAAATGTGATAAATACAATGCTTTTCAGTTATTTTTACTTTGTTATCAACAAATTACTTTTGAATTATTTTATAAACTGACATCAAGTCATTATTATTTATTTTTCAAAACTCTTAAATGTTTTACAAAACCTCTTTCAATTTACTGTTAAAAACCATATTTATACACTTATGTTTCATGTATATATGTATTGATATGAGAGATTTCATTCATTCTTCAGTTCCAATACTCTTGAGTAGCAAGGGTGTATAAAACTACTTGGACATTCAGTCTACATCCCAGTAAACTATTATAGGTATAGTTTAGGGGATACAAATTACTATTCCTATTACAAGGAATTACACAAGAGTCAGTTCATTCATGAGTCTATACTACTATATGAAGAGATACTATTACATGTGATCCAGAGAGAAATACTATATCTATATAGAGAGAAATACTATATATATACTATACGGGACTGACCATCCTACACCTGGCTGCTAGATACAGCGGGACCTGTTCATCGACGGATGTTCTCGGTTGTACTGTTCGGCGAGTTTCCACGCCGTGATTATCCTAAGGCAAAAGGATACGATTTCAATGATTATATAATTTTCCCTATTACTTTTATTTTGTGACACATTCACATAAACGATGAGGTAGACTATATATTTTTATAAAAATAGTTGTACAGGGAAAAATCTTCATTGATACAAAAATGCAAACCTTCAAAGCATTCGGGTCTTGGTAGAAGACTACTTTTTATACTAGTAGGAAATATGGGATTTTCTAGGGTTTTCACACTTATACTAAATGTTTCATTAAACATTTACAAGTCTTTCATAACAGCTTTTCGAATCAATGACACCATAATACTTATGAATTCACCAGCTTTATGCTGATCTACGCTTTCAAAATAACTTGTATTCTCAGGTCACCAGTAGACAGGTACGATGACCAGGTTTTGAGAAGACGGAGCACAGACAAGACTTGTCTTTTATTTTGATTATATATTTTGGTGTCTTATTACTATGAAAGAACACTCATGTATTAAAACTTTATTTTTAATGCAATGGATGATGTTGTTCCTTGTTTACTACTTTGCACTGTTATGATACTTTACATGACGTCCTCCACCCCTGAACGTTTCCGCCGTTCTTGGTTTTGGGGTGTGACAAAAATGAAGATCTAAATTTACCTACGATTGGTGTATAGATCGAAATGACGAGTACTCAAAGTGGGTTCGGAAGCGATAATCCACAGCCTGAGCCAATCACGATGGCTGGGGTGCAGGCAATGGTGCGTACGATGTTGGATGAACAAATGGAAGAAACAAAACGTTTACTTCAACAAAGTAAGGATGAACTTACTGTGCCAGTATGTCAGGCATCTGTTCTCGAGGCAACTATCAGGGTTGCCAAGTCTGTTGAAGATATGATCAATGACAGGACCGCCGACAAGATTGAAGTTGGAAAGAAGAGGAATTTTGAGGGGTCTTCAAGGCCCAACAAGAGCAACATATCCTCAAAGTCTGGCAAAAGAGGAAGTAAAGGAAATTGGTGCCGGAAGTGCAAAAATAAACACTCTGGGGATTGTGACAGGAAGGTGAAGTGCTTTAGGTGTGGAGAAATAGGGCATTACGCCAGTGTACGATTCCCAAGGAGATGTGTTATGTATGTGAAGAAGAAGGCCATATTTCTAAGAACTGTCCGAAGAACAATGAAGTAACAAGGCCAAGTGCACCATCAACGCCAAAGGAATTTCAGGATATCCTTGACGAAGCAATTAATAATGCTAGGAAGTAGAAGTAAAGACTTGATACCCGAAGATCAAGTTACGAAGTAGTAATGTGAATAGTAACAGGTGGTTTAGCCTATTAGAGGCATAGTATAGGGTAAACTTGAACTTTTGTGCAATCATTTCAAGGAAATGATATAAACCCTGGTTTTGTCATCTGGTGAATGGAATGGTTGGTGTAATTTTTGAAGTTGTCCCAATCGTTTGGAATTTCCATCACCAACCAAGTTGAAGCAGAATTGATGATTGAAGATACGCATGGAAGAAGTCCTAGTAGAGTCTAGGAAAATTTTATGATTAATTGGACACATTCGTATGTGTTAAATTGTTTTGTGATTTTAGGACTTGGGGACTGCGAGACCGTACTTGGGACGAGTATGAGTAGGTGTGAATAGTAGTAGAGATCTATACTACTGGAAGTACATGACTCACACTTGGATCCGGGAAAGTCACAAGGTTACCAAGGAGCTATTATTTGATTCCGTCTTGTTCTAGTCTGTCGTTACCATCGTTTCGGTAATGACTAAGAAGATGATTGTTATTCCGACCTTAGAGGTCATAGCGAATCGAGTCCGATTAAGATAAGTTTATTATGTGGTTCAGAGAACCAAGTTCGATGTAGCGTTTGACTTAAGCCAGAAGATTGAAGTGAAAGATGATCAAAGCGATCAATAGAAGTATCGCACTCATTGATTAAAGAAGTTGGTAGTTAGAAATGATACATGTTGAACTGTGATTGTATCACATTAGAACATGAAGGAAGGTATAGTTTGTTCCGAAATTTGTCCCTAGGAGATTTGAGTATAAGTAGTGCAGTAGACAATGAGGATCATTAGAACATGACCCATCGGTCTGTTACAATAAATGAAGGAAAGTACTTATTCCAAGAAGAAGAAGGAGTCCTCAATAAGGATTTATTTTGTAACTCAAAGGTTACGATCGAAAGTCCTATGGAGACCTGAAGCTTTTTAGGATTAGCTGGATATTATCGTTGATTTATCCAAGGCTTTTCTTCGATCGCGACTCCATTGACAGCTTTGACCCACAAAGGAGCTGTCTATACTCGGAATGAGAAGCATAGGAAGCTTTGAGACGTTAAAGAAGACGTTGTGTGAAGCACCGATTCTTTCGTTACCTGAAGGAGTTGATGACTTCACAGTTTATAATGATGCCTCTGGAGTTGGGTTAGGTTGTGTTCTGACCCAAAGGGATAAAGTGATAGTGAATGCATCGAGGCAATTGAAGGAGCATGAAAGGAACTACCCCATTCATGGTCTGGAGTTGGCAATGGTAGTGTTCGCCTTAAAGATATGAAGAAGGAATTGAACATGAGGCAACGACGCTGGCTAGAATTACTCAAGGACTACGACTGTGGGATACTTTACCACCTTGGTAAAGCAAATGTTGTTGCTGATGCTCTCAGTCGGAAGGTAAATCTTGAAAAGAAAAGGCCAAGAGCATTGAGAATTGAAGTTGTCTCGACAATTGTGAAAGCTCAAGAGGAAGCTTTAGAGAGAAATGACCGAAAGGAGGAACGTTTGGACAAAACGTTGGTGTTTGATACAAACGGTTAAGGACTAAAGGTATTCAAAGATAGGATTTGGGTACCTAAGTCGGGAAGAGTAAGAGATCTTCTGATGGAAGAAGCTCACAAAACCATGTACTCGATTCATCCCAGCAGTACGAAAATGTATAGGGATCTAAAACCCTATTACTAGTGACCGACGATGAAGCTCGATGTTGCTAAGTATGTGGTCGAGTGTGTAACTTGTGCTAGGGTTAAGGCACAACATCAGAAACCGTATGGGAGTTTAGAACCTTTACCTGTACCCATGGGTAAATGGGAAGATATCACTATGGATTTTGTGACTAAACTGCCCAGAACAAGGAATGGTCACGACATGATTTAGGTGGTCGTTGATCGCTTCACTAAGAGTGCGCATTTCATAGCCGCTAACGAGAAATGGTCTATGGATAAACTTGCGAATTCTTATGTGAAAGAAATTATGAGGTTTCACGGTGTTCCGTTAACGATTGTATCCGATCGTGACAACCGTTTTACCTCAAGGTGTTGGAGGAGTCTGTAAGAGGAATTGGGTACCAAGTTGTGTTTGAATACAGCTTACCATCCGCAAACCGATGGTCAGAGCGAATAAACGATTCAAACGTTAAAGGATATGCTGAGAGCATGTACCCTGGAATTCCAAGGTAACTGGGATGAACATTTACCTTTAGTAGAATTTTCCTATAATAAAAGTTTCCACTCGAACATCTAGATGGCACCTTATCACGCTTTGTATGGAGAAAAGTGTCGAACGCCATCATGTTGACTGGAAGCTGGGGAAAAGCAGTTTATGGGACTTGAAATAGTCCATCAGACTGCTGAAAAGTTGAAAGTGATTAGGGAAAGGATGTTAGCTGCTCAAGAGAGCCATGCTGACAATAAAAGACAACCGATATCATTCGAAGTTGGAGATTCGGTTTTTTTACTTAAAGTCTCGTCGTGGAAGGGACTTATAAGGTTTGGTAGAAGGGGAAAGTTGAGTCCAAGGTTTATTGGACCATTTAAAAGTTTTTCAGAGGATCGGGAATCAAGCTTACAAGCTAGAATTACCGAAAGAACTAGAGGGTATTCATAACACCTGTCATGTGTGTTATTTGAGAAAGTTCACGGGAGGTGTGCCCGACATAATTCCCATTTCTAAATTAAGGTTGGATGAGAGCAAGAGGTTAATTGGAGAACCTGAGGCAATCGTTGACCGTAAGACTAAGAAGTTGTAATGTAAGATAGTCGATTTAGTGCTTGTGCGTTGGAAACATATAAATGGGCCAAATCCCACCTGGGAAACGGAGAGTGACATGATGCGTCGCTACCCATAGTTGTTTGTCGTTGTGTGATTCCGGGGACAGAATCGTCCTAAGGGGGGGAGAGTTGTAACGCCCGTGTTTCTAGGCTAGGCATTAATATTGACATAATGGTCTAGATTAACCTTTGTAACTCATTTAGAAGAAATGAAAAGGAATTATGTTAATTTTATGTGAATTATGTGTTTTATGCTTAATTATTAGGATTTAATTAATTAAGAATAAAAATGAGCGTCAAAAATTAAAATTTTAGATAAAGCCGATATCTATTAAGAAACTTGTAGTGGGCGTGACAAGGATTACGGATATATAAAGAATGCCGAAATCCGAGTTATAACGAAGAAGTTATGACCTGTCGATGTTTCACGATAAACCAGCACGGTGCCGAATGTCGTAAAAAGTGAATTTTTGATAAACTACTTTTTAGCCTTAGTAATCTAAATGAAACTCGTAGTATTCGTTAAACCGAGAAGTTCGATAAAAAGAACGCCCAAATCTGACTTCGTATGAGGAAGTTATGATTTTTCGAAGTTTCAGCTTAGTAGTAGACAGCTAAAAACTCGAATTTTAGATCGAGTGATTTTCAGCCGACACAACCTAAACGAGAATCGAAGGTCTCGTAAATAGTAGCACAACGGTAAAAAGTCTGACGAAAACGGACGTCGGATGAAGAAGTTATGAATTTTGAACGGATTTCCTGTCCCGGTCTGTTAAAAATAATAATATAAAAATTAAAATCAAAATTAGCCAACAAAGTCTAAACGGAAGTTGTAGAGCGTAATTTTACCTACGCATGCATATAAAGAACGTCAAAAACGGAGCTCGTATGCGAAAGTTATGGATTTTATAAGTTTTGGCGTGAAAATCGAGGAATAATGCCAAAACCGGGAATTTTCGCACACGTGGACTTCGGCCACGTGTCCTCGCTTCGCAATCCGATGCGTGTCCGGAACCTGCTGAGTCACCGAACCCACCTGGCGAGGCGTGTCATGCTCTTCGCGAGTCCGAGGTTCGGTCCAATAGGAGGCTGCCCCGTGTCCGATCTCGGTGTGTCATCAGCAGCGTGTCTGAACCATAGAGCGGTCCGAAGTGGTCCAATCAGAAGCGTCCAGCAGACCCTTCGCACATGCAGTCACGTGCGAGCCATCCCCCTGCGAGCCTTCGGATCTGCGACGCGTGGCTCCTTCTCAACCATCGGATCAGGAGGCTCGCCCCTATAAATAGGAGGGTGCGAGACCTCCCGGGTATACTTTGAAAATTTGTCATTTTTAGCCCTTTTTCAATATTTCTTTCATTCTAACTTCCCCCAAAGCCCCGGTATCAATTATAAGCCCCAGAATACGCCATGAAGTGCCCGAGAAGCCCGGAAAATTTATCTTTTCGGTTTTGAAGCCCGACCCTTCGTAGAGCCCGGTTTCTTAATAAAACTCCAGGTTTTATTAGAAACGATCGTTTTAGGAAACGAATTGCTGCCCGATTTTCATTAAATCAGGTGAGTGTGTAGTTACTTTCACCTTACACATAGACATGAAGTATTTTACATAAAATACGTGTTGTGTGAATATATATTGTTTGTTTATTTGAGATGGGTGTTGAAGGAATGATTTATACAGGTTTTTAAATAATTTAAAATGTATATGTATTTTTATCTACGAAAAATGTTGGGTAAAACATGGGTAGATGAAATAGTGGGTGTGATGAAAGGTGATATGAATAAAGGAGATGATCAGCAATATTGATCATGAGTTGATGGTGAGTGGTGAAATTTGAGAGAATGACTTACCCAAAATGTTGGCCCCCGTCATTCAGCAGAGTATGGATGACAACCCTGGACTATTCTAGACATTATGTGGAACACTAGCATGCCCGCAACCTATAGGTGTAATGAACTATATGTTCATTTGATGTACTCTAAAAACCCATTGACATGTATTGTAGGGGGGAATACCTGTAAATAATACTGTCGATAAATGAGAGCTATGAATTTAGCACCTGTTGTATAAACCCTGGTGATGGTGTGACCTTGTACCTATTCCTTAGGATGAATCCTTAGGAAGGAGTGATAGTTGAATCTTAGGGTAAACCCTTAAGAAATTAATAAGATAATGGGGTTGGGCTAATTTGGTTGACTGATTGATGTTTAAGCATAATAAATTTATGTATTGTGGGTTGAAAACCCTATATGCTCACCAGGCTTCCAAGCCTGACCCACTCAGTTTTTTTTTATATTACAGGTAGTGGACCCTGAGCTTATTCGGATGATGATGATGAGTGATTTATGGATAATAGGCCAGTAGGTATGAATAACTGTTGTAAGGCTTATAATGTCTTGTTTATGCTTTTGATCTGTATCAGAACATGACATCCGAAGGTTTTAATATAAAAGGAAATTATACATTTCTTAAAGAAAGGTTTTGACAAACTTTTATCATGTTTTGTTTTTGGGGACCAATTCCGCAACATCTTTTAAAAAGATTCTCTGATTTTATTTTAAAAATCATAAATTAAATCGGTCTTTTCTGTGACAACCCGATATTTTGAATCAATGTAATGACCTGAAAAGTCAAGAATTGTAATCTCTTCTGATATAATGAAATTAGCATCAAAAATAAAATGTTCAAAAGTCTCTATTGGATTGCCTAAAATGATAGTTATCATGTCAAGGTTTTCAGAAATATAAAAAACACTAGAATCCGAGTTATAACGAAGAAGTTATGACCAACCTAAGATTCACAACAAAACCGTCAATACGATTAAACGTTAAACGCGAAGTTTTATTAAAATACTTTTTACCCTTAAGTATCTAAACGAAAGTCGTAGATATCGTTAAACCGTGAACATACATAAAAAGAACGCCCAAATCTGACTTCGTATGAGGAAGTTATGATTTTTCGAAGTTTCGGATATAGTAGTAGACAGCTAAAAACTCGAAATAGAGATCGAGGGATTTTTGGCCGAAACAATCTAAATGAGAATCGAAGATCTCAGCAATAGTAGCGCAACGGTAAAAAGTCTGACGAAAACGGGTATCGGATGAAGGAGTTATGGATTTATGACGGAGTTTTCGTGTCCCGACCTGTTAAAAATAATTAATTAAAAATAAATTCAAAATTAGCCGACGAAATCTAAACGAGAGATGTAGAGTATATTCTCACCTACGCGTGCATATATAGAACGTCGAAAACGGAGCTTGTATGCAGAAGGCTGGCCACGATGTGGCACAGAAGGCCACGACGTGGGGACCTGATTGATGGGGTTTCAGGCTTGGCAGCAAGCGTCTCGTCCATGGAAGAGGATAGGATCGAGGCCACGACATGGCAACCTTATGGCCACGACGTGGGGCCCAAAAAAATGGACTATAAATAGAGCTCAAGGCTTTCGGGTTTCATTGCTCAATTCTCTTCTCTCTCGTGCCGAAGCTCTACGTTTTAACCCCCGAAGCCATCCCAAAGCGCCGGTCTTCGCATCCAAGTTTCAAAGGAAGGTCTTACACTCTCGATAATTCCCGAGAATCTCGAGAAAATCCGCTTTCTCCTGTCGAAGTTCTGCTCGGTTTTCATCTCACCATCTTCGCTCTATCAAGTGAGTTCATACCCCTATAACTATGTTTTCAAATACTTTGTAAATGCTTTTATACACTTTTAAGGGGGGGGGGGGATACAAGTAAACACACGATTATCCTCGTGTGAATAACATAAATCTTTTGTGATACTTTTTGTTATAATCAATCATATATGATTTATAACTATCATACGAAAACGTTCTCATACAACATATCACGAGAACACTCTGTCCTTTTTGGAATGAAACATGTTGTTAAGTAAATATGAAACACTTTTTTTATATTTTGAGTATAAATGTTCAATAATGTTATTACAAATGTTATAACTTACATATAAAGTCGACACTACACTAGGGTTTATCATACAAACGAATCACACTTTTAGAAAAACTATAATAGGTATAGTTTACTAGATATTCATGAGATTTCACATACTATAAATACTATATCAAGGGAATACTTTCAGATACAAGAACAAATGGACTTTTCATACATAAATCTATTTGATACTAAGTTTTGTGAGACATTCAACTTCACGTACTTTCAAGTATGCAGTTAAAGTCCTGTATTATATACCATAATCTCTTGTAGGGAGAGCGTGATTCTTGTGTATAGATCTATACGGGATTGGCAATCCCGCACCTAAACTGTTAGCTACAGTTAGACCGACAAGTCTGGGGTGACAATCGTCATAACACTCCAACGCCTGAAGAACATTGTTACGGGCAGTCTGGGTCAATAGCATGGTTATAAAACTCACATGGAGTATTAAAAACATGTTGATTTATGGGGTTATCAAATGCTTTAGTGATTTTATACATACATAAATCTACTAGTCTAGGCTTGAAAAACACTTTTGCATTTCAGTTTTGGAACTTTTAAACTACCACATATTTATGGAAAAACATTGGATTTCTAAAAGCAAACATTCAAATCAGTCAGGTCTTGGTAGAAGACTACTTTTATACTAGTAGGAAATATGGGATTTTCTAGGAGTTTTTCAAACATCTACAAACAATTTCATTCAGAATTATGCAAACATTAACATTAAATACTTATGAACTCACCAATTTAAATGCTGATCTACTCTTTCAAATCTAGTTGTATTTCTCAGGGATTCAGTAATACAGGTAACTTCAGCTTTTGGAGAAGTGGCGCTAAGGCGTCAGTTTTAAACTCATTTTGACATCATATTGTAATTTGTTTTGAAACAAGTGTCATTCAACGATGTAACTTTTAAATTATATATATGATGGTTGGTTTACTTTCTTTACTATGTATTCAACTGTTACGATACTACATGAAGTCATCCGCCCTCGAACGATTCCGCCGTTCTGGTTTGGGGGTGTGACATTTTCTGGCCGAGAAATTAGGGGATGTCACACCCATTATATTCGACGGTTTATTTAACTTAAATTTTATATAACTTATATACGCTGGGTGATTATAGAAGGAATCTATGGGTCTTTCTAGGGTACAATATCGCATAACATAAGAGAGTTCATTTCACACTTAATAAAGAAAGTATTGGATTTTTGGAATCATACTCTATCGCTTTTACAAGGAAAACGGCTTCTTTATCAAATAAAACTCTTATGAACTCACCAACTTAATTGTTGACACATTTTCAAAACTACTTGTATTCTCAGGAAATCAGTGAAACAGGAAATCAACAACATTTTGAGGATGGGACGTTGAATCGTCAAACAGTTCATTTTGTCATCATAATGTAATTGATTTTGAAACATGTAAACATATGCTATGGTGTAACCTTTTCAATTATATTTATGATGGTTGTATTTACTTTTAGCACTATTTATACTCGTTGTTGTGATACTATACATGAAGTCCTCCACCCCCGGACGTTTCCGCCATCCTTGGTTTTGGGGTGTGACATAAACCAACCATCTTCACGACCTAAGCCTCTTCATTACCTCCACCTCTTGTGGATGCACCACTGCCAGCACGAACAGTTACATTTTTATATTTATTATAAAAATGTTAGTCATTTACTACATGTTTACGAATTTTGTTACATATTTGTGTATGTTGATTTCCATATTAAAAATTGTGATATTAAAACTAGTGCATATTAACGACTATGATAATTGAATATATGGAAATTGTTGGTTTCACATAGGTTGAAACCTGGAAATCCAGAACACAGTCGCCATGTTGTCCGAATTATATCATGAAACTTAAGAAGATTTTCGGAATGTCAAGTCTTTTAGAATTTACAAATCTAAGACTTATACCATTGTTTATCCTAAACGGCAAAGAAATACAATAGTCTAATAAACTTATAATTGAAAGTTTAGGACTAGGATACCTACGCACACCATTAGGATCCAATACACATGGGTTCTCCTATATGAGCTATGTTCATTTTCTAAACTAAGATTGTAAATCTTAGTAAAAACCATTTGCATTATAACCGTTAATCCGTATGGAATGAGGAATGACAGGTATAAGATCGGTTGCTTAGATTTAGGGATGAGCAATTTGTCCCAAATCCTGATCCCGTTCCAGTACCGTACCGGAACCGGTATCGAACCGTACCGAATTTGAAAATATGGGATGGTACTCGATACTCCAAATACATGAAATTCAGGTTTTGGTACCACCGGTAACAGTACTAGAACCGAAAATCCATACCATTCTCGGTACCGGTACCGGTGATGTTAATTTGGTTCGGTAGTCGGGATTTACTTTCGATCAAATTATGTTTTTGGGAAATCGGGAATGGTACGGGTCGGTACCGGTTCCATCCCACGCTCATCCCTACTTAGATTTATACGGGTAGGCAGCCCCACCAACGGTTGCTAGCTATAACCATCGCTTCACAATTCAAATTAGGCGTTGATGTTCCATCTCTACTTAATCCATGACGTTGACAAAACGTTGGTGTGGACATTCAACATGCTCCTTTATAGTGTTGGTGCAGAGGTTTCGTGTCGTAGTTTGATTATGAGCTCATTATAGACCTCGAAGTGAAAGATCTAGTATGCTCAAGAATCATATTAAAATGATATTGCTAAATAACATATGATCCTAAGGGTCACACTAACAACAACTTGATACAAATGATTATTTATTAGAAATTGATTTTAATAAATACTCATAAACTCTTATAATAAATTGGTAAAAATATTTATTTCAAGGAAATAATTATTTTACATTACAAGTAACATATATTATTTCATAATGTATGAATTAATAAGTCATGTACAACATTTTGGACTAGGTAAGCCTTTTGTCTTTTAGCAAAAAGACTAAGTTTATATCTTATAAAATTTGAGTTTATAAAATATAAACATAACCCTCTCTTTTCACAAGCTTGGGCCGGCCATGCATGGGGAAAGGAAGAAGTATGGCTCACTTAATTTGTTAATGAAAAGTATTCAATGTATGGTGCATTCTAGGGGACAAGATGGTCTAATGTTCTTAATGTTTAAGGACTCTTGGACCATCATTCTATTATAAATAAGTGGAGAGTGCTTTCATTTTACTCACTCCTTCTTGCTTTGGCCGAGAGCACTTCTCCCATCTCCATCTTCTCTCTAAAGTCTTGAACTTTGAAGATATGTGTTGCTTGCATTATCTCTTTAAGTCATAATCTTGTTTTAACTTAAAGCTTAAGAGTTGTAACTAGCATTACATCAAGTTGGTACATTGTTGGTGTCTCAAGGGTTGATCCTCACTCCATCAACTTCTAAGCCTCCCCTAGAGGACCCAAAGTGCTTCAAAGGTTGTTACCACTGCTTCCTTCTATGGTTGTGTTTTAAATCTTTCCTTTACTTGCAAGATGATCCTTGGTTGCTGATAAAAGGTTTATGTTATTTATAAAACTCAAGTCTTCTGTTTGCCATTATTTGTAGTTTTGAAACTAAGGTTTAAAATAAAACCCAACAATTGGTATCAGGGCCACCTTGCAAGTTTGGTTAGATTTTTTTTTTGATTTATGGAAATCTTAGTTTTTGGAGAATATGGACAACTTGTTTTTGTATAAAAACAAGATCATATATATTTTCTTTGACATATTTATAATTGTTAGTTTATGTGACAAAAACTTACATGCATTTTTCTCACTTAAAGTTGTCTTAGAAAAACAAAGGTTGATTTATGTTTATATGCATTTTAGAGTGCATAAACAAGCCTTGGACCATTTGTGTTGTTGTTTGTCTGATTTGGTTGAAAATGGTTTGTAATATTCTTTTATTCATAAAGTATGTAATAAAATTAGCTAGTATTTATTCTTGTTATGTTTATGTAATAGATTAGTTTTAGACTAGTTTTATTTTTTGAAAAATGTAACAAGATGAAGATAGAGGCCATTTCTTGAAGAACCATGCAGACCCACGGTTTTATGATGGTTTTCTAAAATTTCATAACTTTTATAAAGTTTTATAAAATTGCAACAAAATTGGTTGTCATTGCAAGTGGGAACTTGAAGATCACATGAAGAACAAGTTGTAATATTTTGTCCCTTTGTCCCTTAGAAAGGACTTAACACTTTTATGTTGGCTCACAAAAGTGTTATATAGTTTAAGGCCTGTTTATGTCAAATGCATGATTATGTTGTTTATTTTGAAGTAAATATTTTGTGTGGTTGATAATTTAGTTTTTCACAAACCCAAACTATTTTTTTGGACAAAATAAACATCATATGGAGTTTGGATTTCAAAATGTAAAATATGGACATTGGATGTAACATATTCCAACCATAAAATAAAAATCGGTTTATAAAATTGTTAATTACGACAACCTTTGAAATATTGAATTATAAGTGTAAAAATCATGTTTTTATGAATTATTCAAACTCCAAAGTATTATTTAATAGGAGGAAGTTTTATAAAGAATATTAATAGGTTCTAAATGGCTCAAACACAAACATAATACTAGGTTGTAATTTTAAAATTGAACCAAGCCGAAATATAAAACCGAGATTTTTATAAGAACCTTAAAAGTGATTTTTTTTTTTTGAAAAATTGATACCATGACATATTGGATACATGCAATTGTCATGATATCACATGTTTTAAATAGAATAATAAAACATACAAATCCCTTTTTCAAAATTCAAGTCTATGCCATCCAACTTTAGAAACAATTTGCATATCACTTTTATAATTGTAGTGGGATAAAGGATACCTAACCATTAGTATCATCTTTTGGTGGCCAAAATATTTTTGCGATTTCTATAACCAAGTTATAGGCCAATTATACAAGTTTCTCTAATTGGATGACTTGATTGAAACCTCTTGTGATAAAGGTCACCTAAGAAAGAGTGTTCCAAGGCATACATGAGACTAAACATGTCAAATTAACAAATTGATTGTTAAGGGTCTCATACATCTAGGAATTACAAATGGTGTAATTAATACAAGTTATTTACCTTGTTAAAATTGAGTAAATGGGATAAAGGATACCTAACCATTTATTTGATTTGTAATTTGGATCCTAGACTTTAAATAAACAATGTTTTTAGAAAAAAAAATGGTATTATTATTTAAATAATTAAAT
Organism: Lactuca virosa; assembly: GCF_052849685.1. Taxonomy (NCBI): domain Eukaryota; kingdom Viridiplantae; phylum Streptophyta; class Magnoliopsida; order Asterales; family Asteraceae; genus Lactuca; species Lactuca virosa. The sequence continues at coordinate 146,513,847 of NC_136432.1, read as the reverse complement.
ACTAAATGAAAACTTTGTTAAACTTTTGTAGATGGCTCCACCAACTACTGTAACACACCACCACCCAATGAACATTCGATCAATTCTTGACAAAGAAAAACTCAACCACTCCAACTTTTTGGATTGGCACAGAAATTTAAGAATCGTTTTGAATCAAGAAAAGAAAGACTATGTCCTTGAAAACCACACCCCTGATGAACCACCTTCTCTCCCAAAGGCTGTACATGATGCATGGCTAAAGGATATAGATGACTCACTTGATGTTTCATGTCTTATGCTTGCGTCTATGGTTCCCGATCTTCAGCGGGATCTGGAACACTACACTGCCTTTGACATGATTGAACATCTCAAGAAGATGTTTGGTAACAAGCTAGAACCGAAAGGTTTGACACTATGAGATTACTCCATGCCATGAAAATGGAAGAGAGTGGGAATGTGAGAACACATGTTCTCAAGATGAAAAGTTACATGGATCAGTTGGAGAGATTGGGCTCTTTATATCCACAAGACTTTGCTACGGATATCATTCTGAACTCTTTGCGAAAGTCTTACAATTCTTTCATCATCAACTATAATATGAATGGGTGGGAGAAACCTATCTATGAGTTGCATAGGATGCTAAAAACTGCAGAGAAGAATATCCCAAGTAAAACCCCCCAAGTGCTCATGATTAGGAAAGGAAAAGTCAAGAAGAACCAAGGCAACAACTTCAAGGGAAAGCCACAAGCTGGTAAGGGCAAAGGGAAGAAAGCTCCCCAAAACCCACCACCCAAGAAGAAGGAAAAGGTAGCCAAATATCACACATGCTTTGAGTGTGGAATTGCCGGGCATTGGAAAAGGAATTGTCCTACGTACCTTGTTGTGTTGAAGAACAAGAAGGTCGAGGAAGGCCCTTCAGGTATATCCATTTTCATGATTGAAATGGGATTATTTACTTTTTCATCTAACACTTGGTTATTAGATATTGGTTATGGAACTCATATTTGTAATTCGTTGCAGGGGTTCAGAAAGAGTAAGGAACTGAAAGCAAACGAGATGGTATTACATGTTGGCAATGGAGCATGTGTTGCGGTCCAAGATTTAGGACATTTTGATTTATGTTTACCATCTAGTTTGTACTTGACATTAGACAATATGTGTTTAATTACCATTAATAGAAATATCATTTAAGTTTCACGTTTGAGAAAATCTAGTTATGATTTTAAATTTGTTGATGATAACATTCACTCCTTCTTGAAAGGAATCTTCTATTTTGAGGCGAAACCAATAAATGAAATTTATAAAATTAAACCTGGATGACATCTCAAACAATAAGTCCCTTTATCATGTTAACACCAAAAGTCTCAAACCAGATTTGAACCAAACATATCTATGGCGTTGTCGCCTTGGACATATAAATAAGAAGCGTGTATCCCAACTCCAAAAGAGTATACTTTTGGGGGCAAATGACATTGAGTCATTTGACATATGTGAATCTTGTTTATGTGGAAAGATGAAAAAACCCCCGTTCTTTGGAACAAGTGAAAGGGCAAGTGATTTATTAGGCATCATACACATCGATGTATGTAGACCTTCAAAACAATGTCTAGATCTGGTGAGAGATATTATATCACCTTCACTGACGACTTCAGTCGTTTTAGTTATGTGTATTTGGTGAAACATAAACATGAAGCATTTGAAAAGTTTAAATTGTTTCAAAGTGAAGTTGAAAATCAACTCAACAAAACATTCAAAATCCTTCGTTCAGATAGAGGAGGCGAGTACTTGAGCCAAGAGTTCCAAGATCATCTAAGGATTCGTGGGATTATCTCACAACTCACTCCACCAAGAACACCACAGCTTAATGTTGTTTCTCAGAGGAGAAATCGGACCTTACTTGATATGGTTCAATCTATGATGAGTCGAAGTACCCTTCCTTTATCATTTTGGAGTTATACTTTACTCACCGCAACCCGTATCTTGAATATGGCACCAACTAAGAAGGTAGAGAAAACACCTTATGAGACGTGGCATGGAAAATCTCCATCCTTATCTTATACAAAATTTTGGGGATGTGAAGCTTATGTTAGACAAGAGACTTCCATCAAACTTGAGCCTAGATCTACCAAATGCATCTTTGTAGGATATCCTAAAGATTGTTTGGGATGTTACTTCTAGATCCCTAGTGAGAATAAGATCTTAATTTCACAAAAAGTTGAATTCTTATAAAGCAAGTTTCTAGAGGGTGAGGGTACTGGGAGGCGTGTGGAACTTGTAGAAGATCAAGAACCTCAGCCCGATACATCTTTAGTTGATACTAGTACTGAACCAAAGGTTGTTGAAGATGAAGAGATCATTGTCCTTCAACCTACTAAAACACAAGGCATTCGCAGATCTCGTAGAACTCGTCATGAACCTGAGAGATATGGATTTCTCATTGACGAGTGCTTTGTAATGAAAAATGTTGATGAGTCGGTCAGCTACTGATATGAAATGACAGATCCTGAATCTAACAAATGGCTTAAAGCCATGAACGCTGATATGCAATCCATGAGAGAAAATCAAGTATGGGACTTGGTTGATCTTCGTCCCAATAGAAAGACTATTGGAAGTAAGTGGGTCTTCAAGAAGAAGACTGACATGGATGGCAACTTACACACATTCAAAGCAAGATTGGTTGCTAAAGGATTCACACAAACTCATGGGGTTGATTATGATGAAACCTTTTCACTGGTCGCTATGATTAAATCAATTAGGATACTACTTGCCCTAGCTGTATGCTATGACTATGAGATATTGTAAATGGATGTCGAAACTGCTTTTCTAAATGGACACTTAGAAGAATATGTCTACATGGATCAACCCGAAGGTTTTGTCGACCAAAAGCATCCTAATAAAGTGTGTAAGCTCAATAGATGCATTTATGGGTTAAAGCAAGCATCTCGTAATTGAAATCATCATTTCGATGATGAAATCACAAAGTATGGTTTTATTAGATATGAAGATGAATCTTTTGTTTACATGAGAACTAGTGGGAGCTCGGTGACATTCTTGGTCCTATATGTGGATGACATATTGATCATGGGAAATCACATTCCAACTTTACAAGGTGTAAAGACTTGGCTTGGAAAGTGTTTCTCAATGAAGGACCTAGGTGAGGCACAATACATTCTTGGAATCAAAATCTATAGAGATAGATCAAAACAATTAATAGGTCTAAGCCAAGGTACATATATTGAGAAAGTATTGAAACGGTTCAATATGGAAAACTCTTATGGATTTGTACCCATGGCACATGGCACTGTACTAAGTTCATCTCAATGTCCTAGAACAAAGGCTGAGCTAGACAAGATGAAAGATATTCCATATGCTTCTGCAATTGGATCCATCATGTATGACATGAATTGTAATAGACCTGATCTTGCTTATGCTATGAGCATGGTAAACAAGTTCCAACAAAATTCAGGGGAGAGTCATTGGAGAGCTGTGAAGAACATCCTAAAGTACTTACGAAGAACTAAGGATTTGTTCCTCGTCTATGGAGGCGTGGAAGAAAGCTTCAGTGTGAAGTGCTACACTGATGCTTCCTTCACAACTGATCAAGATGATTGCAAATCACAATCAGGATATGTGTTCATTATCAATGGGTGTGCGGTATCTTGGAAAAGCTCCAAGAAAAGTGTTGTTACACAATCCACTACAGAGTCAGAATACATTGTTGCTTCTGAAGCTACACAAGAGGCTGTTTGGATGAAGAAATTCATTGGGGATCTAGGGGTAGTCCCTACCATTCAGGACCCCTGGACGTTTTCTTTGACAATGAGGGTGATATTGCTTTGGCAAAAGAACCCTGCACACACAAGAAGACTAGGCATATTAACTGCAGATTCAACTTCATCTGGTATAAAGTTGAAGTAGGTGAAATTAGTATTCGCAAAGTTTACATTGATCAAAATTTGGTGGACCCTTTCACGAAGCCTCTTCCTCAAGCAAAATTTGAAGGACATGCTCGAGGAATAGGACTTCGCTATTCTAGTGATTGGATTTAATCTATGTATTAGTATTGAATATTGGAACATTATATAACATCATCTATTGTAATAAATATGATATATATGGCATATATCTTTTCATTAAATATTTGTTGTGCTCTTTATTAACATGTTTAATCATTGAGTAAATTTATTCACTCTAAAACTCCATAGTTGGTTATTATTGTGGGAGCAATAATTAAATAAGACTAATATGAAATGGGATGGTTTACAAAGCGTTGTAACCAATTTCATAGGTACTTACTAGAGAGTAAGTATTAGAGTGACCAGTTTAAGATCACTTCATGGATCGATGTCATGAATGATACTTGATAAAAGGTAATATATGTATATCCTTAGCACCTGAGATACATATATGGGACTTGAGTGTGGGGAACGTTATGCTTTGATGTAGTCAAAAAGCTTTTCTTTTATTAGACAGATATAAAAGCTATTAACAGGCGTGATGTAAAACATGCAAGAGGCATATATAGTCATAATGGTATTTATTCCTCTTATTCATTGAGAGTTAGACATATAAGGCCTGATGTAAAGCTGAACACTTATATGAGATTGACTGCGATCTATATCTCATGATCAACATGATGTATGTAGCAAAGGGATAACTGATAAACTCACCTTACTCACCAATTGTATCCTTGGGGGCTTCTGGGGAGTTGGGCGTTGATGGAATGGAATTATGTCATATGTTGTTGGGGGCAGTGAAATGTTGCTACACGTTCACCACTGTCTATATCAGTTTGATATGAGTCGTGCGCAAGTGGGAGATTGAAAGATCTAGTATGCTCAAGAGTAATATTAAAATGATATTGCTAAATAACATATGATCCTAAGGGTCACACTAACAACAACTTGATACAAATGATTATTTACTAGAAATTGATTTTAATAAATATTCATAAACTCTTATAATAAATTGGGAAAAATATTTATTTCAAGGAAATAATTATTTTACAATACAAAGTAAAATATATTATTTCATAATGTATGAATTAATAAGTCATGTACAACATTTTGGACTAAATAAGCCTTTTGTCTTTTAGCAAAAAGACAAAGTTTATATCTTATAAACTTTGAGTTTAAAATATAAACATAACCCTCTCTTTTCACAAGCATGGGCCAGCCATGCATGGGGAAAGGAAGAAGTATGGCTCACTTAATTTGTTAATGAAAAGTATTCAAAGTATGGTGCATTGTAGGGGACAAGATGGTCTAATGTTCTTAATGGTTAAGGACTCTTGGACCATCATTCTATTATAAATAAGTGGAGAGTGCCTTCATTTTACTCACTCCTTCTTGCTTTGGCCGAGAGCACTTCTCCCATCTCCATCTTCTCTCTAAAGTCTTGAACTTTGAAGATATTTGTTGCTTGCATTATCTCTTTAAGTCATAATCTTGTTTTAACTTAAAGCTTAAGTGTTGTAACTAGCATTACATCAAGTTGGTACATTGTTGGTGTCTCAAGGGTTGATCCTCACTCCATCAACTTCCAAGCCTCCCCTAGAGGACCCAAAGTGCTTCAAAGGTTGTTACCACTTCTTCCTTCTATGGTTGTGTTTTAAATCTTTCATTTACTTGCAAGATGATCCTTGGTGGGTGATAAAATGTTTCTGTTATTTATAAAACTCAAGTCTTCTATTTGCCATTATTTGTAGTTTTGAAACTAAGTTTTAAAATAAAACCCAAATTGAAGTTTGGCTTGTTTCCGTATTGAATTGGAATAGGATTCATATAAGGAATGTTCACTCTTACGAGTTGGAATTTAGACTGTAAGTAGTGGGAGGATTTTGCTCTACTGATTAAGTATCGATTTCCAAATTATGTAACATAACACTTAATATATACTACGCATAATAACACAATGTTTATAAACTTTTTTATAATAAGTTATTCATATAAACGGTACTATAAATTATACGAAAATTCAAAGATGAAAAGCAATTATTTTTATACTTTAAAAAGGAAAAATAACTTCATTATATATAATGTATCACTCAAACTTTTATATAAAATTCACTTTTGGTCATAAAAGTTACGGAGTCAAAACCTGTAGAACTCATCAACATTATTATTGATGTATCTCAATGCATGTATTCTTAGGACCATTTCAGACGGAAGATCTCGCATATAAGCATTTCTGTAATTGTACTATATTTTTGAAATCACCAAACTCTTAGGCATGTGTTGTAATTTAGAAATAGTCAGCGACAATGTGAATTCTATTTTGGTAATAATAGAAATTTATCATTTTGTATTGTTTAATGTATGTTCAATAACTATGATCACTAATTTACGTCATGCACCTCGGTGTTTCTGCCGGCGGACGGGGGTTTGATTGATTGGTATCAGAGCTATTGGCTATAGCGAACTAGTAGTTTCTTAGGAAAGTATAGCTATAGCCTAGGGCTTTCTCTCTTAGGTTAGGTATATCTCTTAACCTACAAATATAGAGTTACATATTAACTCAAACCCTCGAATGAGAATACAATGCAAGATTTTAGGTCAAACATCTTAGCTAAGTTTGTTGTACATGGGCCGAATCACAACGAAACGAAGACTGATCACCTATGTTTAATTATGGTTAAAATGATGCACAATTGAGCTTGGATTTAGTAGTTGATAGACTAAGAAACTTGGATTCTAGAAAATTAAAGGAAGATCACAGTTCGAAACGTTTAATAACTCTCGAAAATTTTAGTGAGCGCCTTACGAATATTTGGAAAATATCTACTTCAAATCCTCATGAAATTCTAACTGTCATAAACATAAATCATGTCTTATGATTATTTCAGAATACATATTACTCAGCTATGACAATCTATGAATGCTCATGTTAGACATCTTATGAATACCTCGCGGAATACGCCCATTCGCAAATCATTATGAATTCGACTAAGGTATTCAATCATTCTATTTCTTTCTTCAGTGAACCGTCTGACTTATGTATGAACCATCCAAGTTCAAAAGAAGGATGACTACACTTACCCTTCATCTTTTGTGACCCTTTTGAAGGAGGAAATAACCAACTCAATAAAAGAAGAAAACATGAATGTTATTAAAATCTTGTTTAGTTTCCAAAATATCTCGATTCAAATAAATCAGAACTCCAGAACTCGAGATATGGTCAAAACATCGAGTAGTGGTAAATTTTCTCTACAACATTTTCTTCATGAATTTGGACAATTTGTCCCAATACTTAATAGTTTCCTTTCACTCATTCTTCACATAGATTATGTCCTTGGTAGTACTGAAAAATTTACTACAAATAAAACTCATAGTAAAGTCATTCCTGGGCAAAACCACGTCAATTCTACATGTTCAGAACACTTATCTTTTATATTTACAATGATATTTTCACGCAACTCATTTATGAACCAAATTGTAATAAGGCAAATCAATGTCTCACAAGAGATCAACGAGTAATCACCCATCATCGACACCATCGCTTGACACAACTATACAATTGAGTTAATGATTGAACAAAAATTTGATAACACCTTGGCCACTTATGAAATCAGTAAGAACAAAGTCTCTAAGCCGAGTGAAAATGAGAGCAGTATTCATGAGGTACTAGAGGAGTTCCAAGGGTAAGCACCAATGGAGGATTTCCAAAATACACACACAGATCCTTGAACGATAATGAAGGAGTTGTAGGGATGATGCTCTGGATTGAAAAGATGGAATCAATATTCCATGTCAACTCATGTGCAGAAAACTATCATGTTAAATTTGCCACCTCAATTTTATGGACACAACCCTTACCTGGTGAAACAACTATACCAAAATCTTGGGCATTGACGCAACTTATGCCATAATTTAGGATGAATTGAAAGTGATACTCATACAAGTATATTGCCCAGGGATAAGATGCAGAAATTAGAACAAGAATTATAGAGCTTAAGCATGAAGGAAACGCAAAATTTAGCTTGCACACCCTTATTCAACAATATCGCAATGTTATGTTTGGGTTTTGTAACCCCGGAGAACAAGAGATCGGTTGGTACATACGAGGTCTGAAACCATAAATACGAGAGATGATTACATCACCCAGACCCAACACCTACGGGCATGCCAAGAAGATGGCCATTAGTTGACAACCCGATTAGTCTGTTAATGAGCTTTGACAAAGAAAGAGAATACATGTAGAGTTGAGGATAACAAAAGGAAATACAATGGTAGTTCTATGGAAACCTCAATCACCAAGAAGATTCATACTACATCAACTATCTACAAAAGTAGTATTTAGGAAGGAACCCACTATACGACCAGTGCAACCGCCATCACAAAAGGTGAACACTATTTATACAACAAGTGCAACAGAAAGGGGCAAACCGCCAATTTATTCAGAAGCCGATCAGTGAACTAGGGTATAAGTGTGGGAATAAGCGCTAGTGGACGAAAAACTTGTTATGAATGTGGTGAAATTAAGCATGTTAAGAGAAAGTGCCCGAAGATAAAGAACCAAGAGGTAAAGCTCGATTCAAATCAATCATGATCGAAACAAGGGATGAAATCCATGAATCATCAGTACTAAGTGGTATGTTTCTTATTAATCACTTATATGTTGAAGCACTTTTTAACCTCGGATATGGATAGGAGTTTTCCAAGCCCTGAACTTAGACAAACTAAATCGCAAACCCAGTAGACTGGAGGAGACCTGTAGAGAAGAAACGACTAGTGAACTGTGGGAAATCCACTTTGTCACATAAAAACATGTTACTTATGTCAATTTTACATCTATACCTTTTGGATGTTTCGAGATTATATGAATTGATATCCCTTTGTCACGCTAGGTTATATACTAAGAAAACATTATACGACCCACTTTTAACTGATAAAGTAACCATGAACGACCAATTTGTCCCTATAGATCTTATGCCAACTTATAATGGAAGATTTGACATTATCATATGTATAAATTGTCTATCTTTCCCTCATGTCGAGATGTTGTGCTACGAAGAGCTATGCAGATGAACCTACTTAATGGGGATACCATGGCCATTGATGGTGGCAAGTCAGAGAAAAATCTAAAGCTTATTTTTGCACTGAAACTTAGAAATACCTACACAAGAAGTGCTACGCCTTCCTATCCTACCTTATAGATAAGAGAAACGAAATCTCAAACTCATCACATACGCAAAGGCTCAGAAATATCTACACAATGAGCATTATGCTACCTTAACACCTGTGTTGGATAAGAGTAGCAAAGAAATCAAAGAAATACCTCAGGTATGCAACCTACCCTAATATACATCCTAAAGATATACCGAGAATACCACCAGTCCGACAAGTCAAGTTTCAAAACGACTTAGTCCCAGGAGCTACACTATTAACAAAGCCTCCTTACCGGTGAAATCCATCACGAATGCGAGAACTATCTAGTCGACCATGCAAAAATTCTTGACAAAAGCCTTATCAAGCTCCTTACTGGGAGAGCACCAACTCTATTGACTAAGAAAAATGATGGATCCTTTCGAATATCGGGAGTCGAACCAATTCATTTTCAAAAACTCACTCCCTAGAAGGGAAGGCCAGTGCAATTAATAGTGAAGAATTCCACTATTACTCAAGGATCAACCTGCGATCAGAGTACCATTAACTTCATATTCTAAGAAAGAGATAATTCAGGAACTATATTTAAGGCCTGTTACGATCATTACGAGTTCCTAACTATACCATTCCAATTGACAAATGTTATGACAATATTTCTTATGAATCATGATTTTAGACCACACTTAGGAGAATTTGTATATATCAATGCCATCTTGAATCACTCGATAACTAAGGAAGGATACGCCCAACACTTGCAGCTAATACTCGAATTACTAGAAAAAGAGAAATTGTATGAAAAAATTTCAAACGAGAATTTGGATCAGAGAGGTATATTTCTTAGGAAAAACGGTGAACAACAAAGGAATACATGTGGATCACACGAAATTCGAAGGACCCAAGAACTAGGAAGCATAAGGATACCAACATAGGTGCACCAATTCCTAGTCCTTACTGGCTATTACTGGAGAATCAGTTAGATCTTCTCCCAGATGGCCAAAACTTTCACAGTAGTAACACGGGAAAGTGTGAAGTTTAGCTGGGAAGATAAGTAGGAAATTGCATCCCAAAAATTGAAACATATGTTGTATAGTGCACCGATCCTGTCCTTTCCAAAAGGAATCGAATACCTTGTCCTATACTACGACACGTCATGTCAAGGAGTGGGATACGTATAAATGAAATAGGACAAATTTGTTACCTATACTTCCCAACCACCCAAAGTACATAAGAAAAACTACGCTACCCTATAACCACGGACTGAGAAAAATAGTTTTCACATTGAAGATTTAGAGACATTACATGTACAATACGAAATCTACCATCCTTACAGATCACAAAAAGCCTTCAACACAACTTCGATAAAAAAGAACTCAACATGAGGTAGCAAAATTGAGTTGAGATGTTAAAAGATTATGAATGTGAAGTTCTTTATCATCTTGATGTGTGAGATTCGTTATCATCATGACGTGTGAGATTCGTTATCATCATGACGAGGCTAACGTGGTAGCAAATTCCTTGAGCCGAAAAGGACGTACCAAACCCCACAGAGTACAGACATTAACTATGATCATCATTTCAAACCTTACCTCTCAAATCCACGAATCTTAACTCGAAACTCTGAAAGAGGAAATAATCATAAGTGAAGCTTTGCGAGGGATAGATAAAAGTCAAGCATAGGGATGTTAGGATGCGATACTTTATGAACAAAATATGGATGCCTAATTATAGTAAACAAGAGAGCATAGACTTGGACACAGCTCACATATTTAAAAGTATTTCGTCCACCTAGGCTCTGACCAAATGTGCTTAGATCTAAAGAACCAGAAATTGTAAACATTTATGAAAGCAACGATTACCACTTGAGTAAGCAAGTATCAAACCTATACTAAAGGCATAACATTAGAAACACTCAGGATCATTGTAACAATCAGAACTACTTGAGTGAAGTGGGAACCAACGTCAATGGACTTCATAAAAAACCTACCCTTGAAACCTAGTGTTTTCAATATTATTCAGGTAGTAGTTAACAGATTGAGTAAGTCTGTCCACTTCCTGTCAATCAAAGAAACAAACAAAATGAAAAAACTGATCAGGACTTATAACAAGGAAATAGTCAGACTGCACGGAGTGCCGATCTCTATTATCTCTCACAAATATAGTAGATTCTCTTAGCAAGTTTTTAAGAGTCATCATAATCCTTGCGGATGCGCCTGAATATAATAACAACTTGTCATTCCTAATGGTCAGAACAAAATAACCGTCTTGATTTGGGTAATATACTCCGAACCTGCATGGTAAACTTTGGAAATTCATAGGATATTCATTATCATTAATTAAGTTTTCCGTCAACGATAGTTATCAAACCAACATCAAGGTCACTCCATTGAGACTTTATATAAATGAAGGTGACAATCCTCAATATACTAAGTAAGGGTTGGATATACAAATTTGAAAAAAGAACATATAGGTGGTATGTTACATATTGATCCAGAAATCACTCATGACATTACAGAAAAGATTGTGGAAACTTAGGAACAATTACAGACTGTACATAAACTTCAAGAGATATTGTTAACAATAGATGTAAACCTCTTGACTTCCAAATCAGAGACTGTGTAACTCAAAATGCCTCCCTTTTTTGGAGGAATGACACAGTTAGAGAATGGGGAAAGTTAAAACCGCAAAACACAAAGGACCTTTGAAATTATTAACGGAATTTGGTCTTTTTTTTATATCAAACTGCCTTGAGAACTAAACAATATGCACGACACCTTTTGTGCACCAAATCTCAGGAAGTGTATGTACAGTGACACACTTACCATCTTTCTCGATGAAGCAAACTAAGAAACCATACTAGTGCTCCATGTTTGTTAAGCGCATGCGGCAGTGTCACATCCCCAAATTCACAATCATTTTAAAAAATTTATTTATGCTTATTTGAAAATCAGAGTATTCATTTTAAAGAATAATATTGCGGAATTTGTACCCAGAAAACATGATAAATATATTATCAAAGCATTTCCGAAGAAATGTATTTTGTTTATATTAAAACTTTGGGAAGTCATCGTCAATACAGAAACATAAGCATAAACAGACCTTACATTCATTTACACTAGTGATTTACATCTCCTTTAATCTCTCAGTCTAATGTAGCTTCGTATCGATTCATGTGATACAAGTAAACTGAGTGGGTCAAGTTGGGAAACCCGGTGAGCACATAGGGTTTTCAACCTACAATAATAAAGTTATTATGTTTTATCATCAAACAATTAACCCAATTACCCATCCCCATTATCTTCTTTATTCTTAAGGATCAACCCTAAGAATTATTTATTCTTTCATTCATTCATTCCTAAGGATTGTCCTAACAAATAGGCACGAAGTACATGGTTCATCTAACATGCAATAAGTTCATAGTTGTCGATGTTATCTGTTAGCCACTAAGTCCATAGCTGCCAATGGTCATCTATAGGGTACTAAATCCATAGCTACCAACATTCATTTGTAAGGCACTAAATCCATAGCTGCCAATGTTCATTTATGAGGCACTAAGTCCATAGCTTCCAGGGTTTTTAGAGTACATCAGGTGAACACATCATTCACAACACCTATAGGTTGCAAGCCTGCTAGTGTTCCACTGGACTTTCTAGAATAGTCCATGGTTGTCTTCTATACTCTGCTAGATGATTAGGCCATCGCTAGGGTCATCACTTCGGTAATCGGTTCTCAAGATCTTTCACCTCTCATCATCTATATCATCTTTCATCTCTCATCATTCATCTCATCTTTCAGCTCTCATCTCATCTCATCTCTAATCTACCAATATTTACCCATTATAATTATAGGTATAAAATACATATACTGTTTAAATCGAAGAAAATATGTATAACTTGTTCATCCAGCATAGATATCAAGAACACATATAATATGCACACATAGCACATAAATTATATTAAATACTCCATCTATATGTATAAGATGAAAGTAACTATGCACTCACTTGTTAAAGTGGTGATTCCAAACTCGGGCAGCGCGTCGCTTCTAACAATTCTATTTTCCTTTGGCGAATCCTAGTATCATTACCGCTAGATTTTAGTCTAATATTTATAGAGACTATTTATGAGCGATATTGTTTTATAAGTGTTAAACAATACTTTTCAACCACTATGTACAGACAGGGGCCATACATGAAACACCGGAGGGCAGGACCATTTGGGCATTTATAGCATTTCTGAAATCCAACAACCCTATACGACCCTTCAAACCACATTCCCCGTACCACGAGTAGTTAAAAGATAATATAATAACACTTAGTATATTATATTTTATAATATATTTATTGTTTATAAGTTGATGATAACGATATTGAACTTAAACATAAGCTATACTTGAAGTTGGGTAAGCATAAGTCACTTACCGGGAGCTTTGGCTAGGAACCGGACTCTACGGGGCTGAACTTCCGAGTCGAAAGCTCTTATTTTCGGAGCCTTATGGTGCTTCGGGGCTTTCCTCTAGCAGTTAGGAGTTACTAGGGCTTTGGGAGAGGTTTAGAGAGAAGTTATAGAGAGACAGAGAGAGAGAAGGGTTATGGTGTGAGGAAAAGGGTGAGCTCCGCATGGTATTTATAGGATGAAAAATGGTCCAACTCGGCGAGTTTGAGCCTTCAACTCATCGAGTTGAGTGCCAAGTGGTGGCAAGGCGTGGGGAGGAAGCAATGATCCATATTAAGCCATGTCACCCCTTTCGCAACAGCGCCCTTCCGAGTTCTAAATTTCGTAACGTTCACATATGAGCTCTGTCGCCGATGTTGTTTATATCCACGTGTAGGTATTGACAAGATCTACAACTCTCCTTTTGACTTCATCGGCTAATTCTTGACCGATTATAAATTTAACAGTATGAGAAGACTACACTGTTTAACGACCGTGTAAAATTCATAACTTCTACATACGGACTCCGTTTTCGACTGTCTTTTTATCGTTCAACTCCTATTAATGAGATCTCCAATTCTCATTTAGGTTGTGTCAGCTAAAAATCGATCGATCTAAAATTCGAATTCCGGGCTGTGCACTACTATGCTAAATCTTAGAAAAATCATAACTTCCTCATACGAAGTCAAATTTGGACGTCCTTTTATGTACGTTCTCGGTTTTACATATACTACGACTTTTGTTTATATTCCTAAGGCAAAAAAGTAATTTATCAAATATTCACATTTTACATTACGCGGTGTCGTGCCGGTTTAGTCGTAAAACTTCGACGAACCATAACTTCTTCGTTATAACTCGAATTTTGGCGTTTTTTATATGCACGGAACCCTTGTGACATATACTATAACTTAGTTCAGACTATTTATTTTAAATAATCTTCTATCAAAAAGTTATTTTTGACGATTATTGTCTCTAAATTGACTAGTCCGAATCTGCGGGAGTTACAATTATCTCTCCCTTAGGATGATTACGTCCCAGAATCATCAACAAAACAAGGCTTGTATAATAACTCCATATGTTATCTCTTCATCGTAGGTAATAACCATAACTTCTATGTTCCTTCGAATGAGTATCTAACTCTTAGACTTCTTGACTGTAGGCGGTGCTCGATCTTGCACCCGCTATCTATCTTATGTTGGACCTTCAATCGTGACCTTCAAGTCACAATCTCGATCCTTATTAAAGACTCATGTTCCTTCGTAAACAGACTTAACATAAGAGAAGTTCTTTACCTCGATTATCATGACATACCGATGGGTCATGTTCTAATGACCTCTCATCGTATGATTCAATGCTTAGACTCAGGTCTCTTAGAGTCAAATTCTAGAATGGAATATACACTCCTTCATGTTCTAATGCGATATATTCAAGTTCTAGCATGTAGTACTTCTAGCTACAATCTTCTTTACTTTAAAGGTGATCGCGATACTTCTATTGATCGCTTCGATTATCTTTCACTTCAGTCTTCTGGCTTAAGTCAGATGCTACATCGATCTTGGTTCTCTAAACCACGTAACATACTTATCTATGTCGGACTCGATTTGATATGACCATTAGGGTCGGAATAACAATCATCTTCTTAGTCATTACCGAAACGATGGTAACGACATACTTGAACAAAATGGAATCAATTACTAGCTTCTTGGTAACCTTGTGACTTTCCCTGATCCAAGTGCGAGTCATGTGCTTCCTGTAGTATAGGCCTCTACTACCATTCACACCTACTCATACTCATCCCAAGTCTTGTCTCGCAGTTTTTCAAGTCACTATACAAGAATTTCACATAGTCATTTAACACATCGGATAACATAATCAAGCTTTATATTATTTCTTGAAACGATTACATAGATGTTCAAGTTCAACCTATACTATGCCTCTAATAGGCTACACCACATGATACTATCTCCACGTGTAGGTATTGACAAGATCTAAAATTCTACTTTTGACTCCATCGGCTAATTCGCCACCGATTTTAAATTTAACAGTATGAGAAGATTATATTGTTTAACGACCGTGTAAAATTCATAACTTCTACATATAGACTCCGTTTTCGACTGTCTTTTTATCGTTGAACTCCTATTAATGAGATCATAAATTCTCATTTAGGTTGTGTCGGCTAAAAATCAATCAATCAAAAATTCGAATTCCGGACTGTGCACTGCTATGCTAAATCTTAGAAAAATCATAACTTCCTCATACGAAGTCAGATTTGGACATTCTTTTTATGTACATTCTCGGTTTAACATATCCTACGACTTTTGTTTAGATTCCAAAGGCTAAAAAGTAATTTATCAAAAATTCGCTTTTTACGTTACGCGGTGCCGGTTTAGCCGTAAAACTTCGACGGGTCATAACTTCTTCGTTATAACTCAGATTTCGGCGTTCTTTATATGTACGGAACCCTTGTGACATATACTATAACTTATTTAAGATTATTTATTCTAAATAATATTCTATCAAAAAGTCATTTTTGACGCTTATTGTTTCTAAATTGACTAGCCTGAATCTGTGGGCGTTACAGGTAGAATGGTATATAAGATTAGCGAATCTTAGAATCCTTGATTCAGTCTTATTCCATGTTTCCTTTTTGGTTGTGGGCTTAGGAGAATGTCATTTATTCGATCGATTATCCTATCTGGGGTTATGAGACTTAAAACGATTATAGAAGAATCAAGAGAGGATCAAGCGAAACATAAAATATTCTAATTGTATGGTAACACTCCACTTACAAGTTGAATTTTAGGACAAAATTCCTTTCAACGGGGGGGGGGGGGGGGGGGGAGAGAGAGAGAGAGAGAGAGAGAGAGAAAATATCACAATTGGTAAAAATTGGTCAAGAATCGTCGGTCAAACATCATGAAGTCCACTATAATTAGACCATTTGTATGTTACAACTGTATTTTTTTAATAACGAAATGAGGTTGTGTTATGCTTAATTGATCGTGAATTAATACATTTTGAACTCAGACTTATGTCTAATGTATTGATTTTATTTCAAGGACTATATTCTGAAGTTAAAGCCGTTTCGTGAAATCTAGTGAATTGTAACTAAATACATATATGCCATGTATTTTATTAATAATTAATATATAGATATCAAGGATTTTATAAATAATCAATATATATATATATATATATATATATATATATATATATATATATATATATATGTGTGTGTTATGTACTCTTGCAAATACTTAAATATATGTATGATATGTAATTATATTCATATATAAAAACCTAAATACATGTATATATAGTAGTATATATTGTGTATTTTTATAAATACCCATATATATATATATATATATATATATATATATATATATATATATATATATATATATATATATATATATATATTGGTTATACATTTTTATAAAATGCCCAAAAAATACATATATATGTTAAGTATTCATAGAAATACCTAATTACATGTGTTATGTATTGGATACACAAATTTCATACCAATACAAATACAAGACTTATATTATCTAGTACTACACTAAAAAGTCAAAGGAAAAATCTTATTTGTATAAAATGTAATAAGCCCATGTACAGTAAATATCACACTCAAACTATCTATATCTCACATTATATGGCTAATGTACATTGTCATACCTCCAAATCGGAATGGCGGAAACGTTCGGGGTGGAGGACGTCATGTACAGTATCACAACAATTGCATCATAGTAATCAAAGCAAACACAACCATTACATTGAATAATATATATATATATATATATATATATATATATATATATATATATATATATATATATATATATATAGGGTGAGGTTCAATAGAGAACCATAATTAACCAAGGAACCAATCTTTTTTTCAAGTTTTAGAACTTATTTTTTATCAAAAAAAATACTAAAAATACAGAGATTCATAACTTTTTATCCTTTTTCCAATGATATCAATTTCATATTTTTTTTACGTCAAATTCACAATGTGAATCTTTGAAAATTCACAATGTTAATCCGGATTCACACGGTGAATCCGAAAAATATTTTTTCACATTCACAATGTTAATATATGAATTTAGATATTTTTAGATATTTTTTTCGATAAAGAATAAGCTCTAGAAATTGAAAAAAAGATTTGGTTCCTTGAAAAACCAATAATTATGGTTCTCTATTGAACTTTTCCATATATATATATATATATATATATATATATATATATATATATATATATATATATATATATATATATATATATAAGGTATTTACATTTGTTCGATACATAGTTTGTATACAGCAAAATGTATAATCAAAAGTATAAAGACGCGACTCTAAAAGCTCTGTCTTCTCAAAAACCTGCGGGTGTACCTGTCTACCGGTTCCCTGAGAATACAAGCGGTTTTGAAAGAGTATGAGCATTTAAGCTGGTGAGTTCATAAGTATGTTTGTGTAATGAAAATGATAGGAATTAGATAGTTAAATACTTAAAGGGGTAAAAGCTTAATTCCTAAATAGAGTTTGTTAGAGGTATGCTAATAAATAGAGCGTAGGATTGCATTGTTAGACATGAAGAAATATCTTAGATTGGTGTTAGTCTCTAGAGTGAGATTGGCTCATTGGCTAGGCCTTTGAGAGAGGGATTCATCCCTGGGCAATCATCCTATCAGGAGATTGTATTCCCTATCTTGTTTCATTCAATCATTATATTAATTCCATTCTTCTCTATCAATCATCAATTGTTGTTTGTTCTGTTTCAATTCCTCATCATTGGTCCGACCTGCCTTGACCTGCCGGAGTTGAGTAACGATGATGCAACCAGTGGTGGACACTAGATCTGTCTCTCAGCGTCTGGATCATCATGATAAGCAAATAGCAAGGATTCATGAAGACATTGTGGAAATCAGGACCGCTATGGCCTCAGAACGGGCGGAAAAGGCTGCGTTTCGTGAACTAATGCTTGACTGGATGAAACAGCACGATCCAGAGTTTTTCTCAAATATTAGCATGGTTTCCGATCCGACTAGGAAATTACCAGTGTCGGTGGTTGATGATGCTTCTAGGGATACATATGGCATGGATAGCAGTTTACAATCTAAGTATAACAATCTGATGTATTATATGGGTGCTACTCCTCCTTCAAGTGATGTTCCAGTTGCACCGATGGTCGTACCACCTTCAATTGAGGGATTCTCGACTCCAAGGAGGGTCGCTGACCATGGAACGCCGTCGATTGGTGAACAGTTGGAAACCATAAAGCAAACCTATTCACGATCTGATTCTCTACATGAACTTGCTAATAGCGTAGGGGACACGTTCCGTTCGTCGTCCGATATTTTATCCCATACCTGTTTCCGTCGTCAGCAAAGTAATGGGTTAAGCCCCGTTGGTGATTCAGATCAGGAACCATCTATGTTGGGCGGGATGGACAGTAACGGGCCGAAGTTGTATAGGCCCGTAGATATGAATCGGGCGAAACAAGTCAAGTTGTCCAAATCTTACCCTAATCAATGTTTCTCTGGGTTTCCTTCATCAGAAATGTCTCAAGTCTTTCAACGAGATCGAGGGGTACGCCCACCTACCAGAACGGAATGGGAAGAGAGACATAATAAGGAAATATGTCATCGGTGTGCGAATGGGACGACTCCTAATTGCTTGGAAGGAATACGTCATGTGTTATTACTGGGGAATTTTGTGGAGGCGGATGAACATTGTCCGATGGAAGAAGACCGGTTTCCTAATAAGACATGTGTTGCTTTGGAATTCTGTGGGGTTTCCACTGAGTTAACTTTGAGAGGTAAAATGCTAAACTTAGAAGCACGAATCATTGCTATTTCAAAGTAATAGTCGAAAATAGAGATGCTATTCTTAATTTCATGTCTCAACAACCGGTTAATTCTCTTTCATTCTGTTTAGCGTTGAAACCGGTGAAGATGAGGGCAGTAAATGGTTGTATTCATGCAAATTTTGTTAAGGGTGCTCAAGTGGAGCATCCGTATCCTATAAAGTTATGTATAGCCTTGGAATTGGTTGGGGTAACATCTGATTCATCTTTAGGGGGAATAATTTTAAAGGCAGAGGTAGTAATTTCAGATACTCCTGAGATCTTTGACATCAACAGCAAAATGGGGAAGGGTCACAACCACTTTAGCAATAATCTTTCGGATGTCAAGAAAATAATAGGGATAGGCACTTCGGAATTCAGGATTGAAGGGTTGATCTTTGATACAGGTCAGTTGGACATAACAGTGAAGGTGATAGGGCTCAAGTTGTTAGGTGTAGTGATTCACTATTGGGACAATTTGGAAAGGCAATTCGTATACAAAGGAGTAAAAAGAAATCTTCAAGGGTTGCATACTCTTCTGATGTCTCCGACCTCTCTTCCTTATGGGTTATCCTTAACAGACAAATTCCTATCATATTGGGACAAAGCTCTACATCAGCTTAAGGCTTTCTTACTATCTGCGCAAATGAACATGAAGGAACAAGTTGATAGGAAATTAAGAGATGTTACTAATGTGGTGAAATTCAAATTCTACTTCCAGATGTTTGTTTCCATGCATAATCATCAAGACATAATTGCTAAGGGACCTTTTCAAAATATGGAGAAAGTGAGAACTATACAGTACAAGCTGGACTTCTCTTCCTTCTTCAAGATGCACCAGCTCATTTTTTTAAGGCTTAAAAAAGCAATGAGATATTTCTTTGCACAAATTTTGCTATCAGAACCGAAATTTAGTGCTTCAGATTGGAGGATTCCCATCATTTTTCGTGTATCGTGTTTGATCATTCATCTATGGGAACAAGTTGACGGGTGGTTAACTTGGTGGAAAGGGCGACCGACTAAAGAGGCTACAAGGGAGGAAACATCGGCAAGGACAAATTACGGGCGCGTGTTGTGTATTAAGGAGATTTCCATTCATCTGCAAGGATGGGTCTGGGTTCTGGTGCATCATAAGATCTTCTTGGCAGCAAGTCTTGAGGTCAAGACTTTGTTGAAGGGGGGAGTAGTGATAGGAATTAGATAGTTAAATACTTAAAGGGGGTAAAAGCGTAATTCCTAAATAGAGTTTGTTAGAGGTCTGCTAATAAATAGAGGGTAGGATTGCATTGTTAGACAGGCAGAAATATCTTAGATTGGTGTTAGTCTCTAGAGTGAGATTGGCTCATTGGCTAGGCCTTTGAGAGAGGGATTCATCCCTGGGCAATCATCCTATCAGGAGATTGTATTTTCTATCTTGTTTCATTCAATCATCAATATTATTTCCATTTTTCTCTATCAATCATCAATTGTTGTTTGTTCTGTTTCAATTCATCATCAGAAAACATGTCTGTGAATCTGTAAAATGTTTACATGTACTCAATGAAATCCAATATTTTCTTTAGTAATGAAAAGTAGTCTTAAATCCTAAGACTAAAATGTATGTTCGTTACAGTATTCTGTAGTAGTATATGAAAATGTTAGTCTGTGTGCCTGGTTACCACCAGTTGTATTATATACTGTGTTTTGTATGAAAACCTTTGTAGAGAAACCCTGAATATCACCAGTAATGTATAATATGTTCAGTATGAAAACCTTTGTATGAAAACCCTGGCTATCACCAGTAATGTGTTTTGTATGAAAACCTTGGCTACCACCAGTATGTTTAGTATGTTCTGTATGAAAACCCTGGCTACCACCGGTATGCATAGTATGTTCTGTATGAAAACCCTGGCTACCACCAGTATGTATAATATATTTTGTATGAAAACCCCGGCTACCACCAGTATGTATAATATGTTATGTATGAAAACACTGGCTACTACCAGTATGTAGTTTTATTACTTAAAATAAAACCATGTATTTGTATTCCCTGGAATCCTCAAGTTGTAATGTATGATAGTTATATTAATATAAAACTATTTGAAGAATTGAAATCCTGTGAACAAATGGTTAGTTTATACTGTTGTGAGTTTGGTATAACCATACTTGATATGACCTAGTGACCTCTACAACGTTCTTTAGGCGACGGATGTTATGCCATTTGTCACCCCAGGAATGCCTTCCTAACTGTAGCTAGCAGTTCAGGTGTGCGATTCTCAGTCCCGAATAGATATATTCACAAATCTCACGCTCTCCCTCCAGGAGACTCTGGTTATACTGTGGTAGGATTTTGTTACGCACCCCGAAGGGTACAATTGAAGTAGTGCCTCACAACCCTGTATTAGCTAGTTTACGTGTAGTGTTGTAGTGTTCTTTTGTACTCGAGATTGTATGTATACTTGTAGAGTAAAAATAATTATACTTAAATAATTATTTAGTATTGTACTCTTGTTTCAGAAAGTAGTATTGTATGCCATAAACTATGTCTATTATAGTTTATATGTTTGTTAATGTATAAGCTCTGGAATAGATAAACCGCGTGTTGTATCCCAAACTATACCTATTATAGTTTGCATGTATGTTATGTATTCGATTCTTGTATTGTACTGAAAACTTTGCAATTATGGTTGTATGTTGAAAACTTCCTTTATGCTCAGCATGTTACAAAAGGGATAAAATATCTAAATATTTTATAAAATGTAGTAATCTCTTGGTTGTATCAATTGCATAAGTTTTAATCCTGATGAAAACCTTTATATAAGAACACAAAATTTCTTTGTGTTTTGCTTGTATCCCCCCTGAAAACGTTAAAAAAACAGTAAAAGTGTAGGGTTATGAACTCACAGTTGATTATGTGTACGAGCTCGACCGCAAAACCGGAAAGATGACCATCGAGTTGGAGTACGCGAAATTAATGGTATCCTAATGATAATTAAACACATAATTGTATTTTAATTAGCGAAACCATTAATTAAAGTGTTAGAAAACACTTGTTTTTGGGTTAGGAATGTTACCGAGACTTGTTTGAAGTGGAAAAAGAGGGTTTGCAGCCAAGGTTCACGGGTCAAGGCTGTTTGCGGCCGTGAACTGGGTTTGCGACCGTGAACTAGGTTTACGGCCGTGAACTAGGTTTAGGTCTGTAAACTAGGTTTACGGTTGTGAACTCGTTTGAGACTGTAAATCGGTTTGCAGCCTTTAAAGATATGAAGGTTGTTCTTGGTGTTCTTGGTGTTCTTGAGGAAAAACTTGAAGATTTGAAGGTTTAATCTTGATGATTTGAATGTTCTTGGGAGGTTCTTGAGAGTACTTTGAGAGGATTTTTGGGTGAAAAAGATGAGTAATGAAGAATCTCTCCGGAAAAAACCTTTATACCAGTTGGGTTTACGGTCGGAAATGGGTTTATGGTGGTAAACGGGTTCGCGGCCCAAGGGTTTACGTCTGTAAACACTTGGCTGGACGAGTTTTGCTGAATTTTTGAAGAAAACTTGATCTTTCGAGTGTTTTTGGTTCCGAAAAATTATATAACCTCTAAATATATATATTTTAGATTATTTTCAAACCCCCAAGGACTTAACGGAATAAATAAAATTCGAAGTTTTATTTAACAAAACTTGACTTTTGATGACTAGAAAGTGTCGGGTTGTCACATCATCCCCCCGTTAGAGGGAATTTCTTCCCGAAATTCTTTCTAAAATGAATATTTTAATGGACTAGGGAAAGAGATGTGGATACTTCTGTTGCATCTGGTCTTCTCGCTCCCAAGTGAATTCGGGTCCCCGCTTGGCATTCCAGCGAACCTTCACTATCGGGATACGACTTTGTTTCGTTCGTTTGACTTCCCTATCCATGATTTCGACTGGCTCTTCCATGAAGTTAAGACTCTCGTTGATCTCGATTTCATCGAGTGGAATCACAAGAGTCTCGTCGGATAGACACTTCTTAATATTTGACATGTAGAAGACGGGATGAATGTTGCTAAGCTCTTGGGGTAACCGGAGTTAGTAAGCTACAGGACCGATCCTGGCGAGGATCTCGAATGGTCCAATGTATCTTGGATTCAGCTTTCCACATTTTCCGAAGCGTATCATGCCCTTCCAGGGTGAGACCTTCAATAGAACGCAGTCACCAACCTGGAATTCCAAGGGTTTTCGTCTTTTGTCGGCGTAGCTCTTTGTTCTATCTCTGGAGGCCTTTAATCGTTCTCGGATTTGCACGACCATTTCGGTGGTTTCTCGGATGATTTTAGGGCGAGTGAGAATGTTATAGGGGACTTGACCTCTAGCTAGCTGCGTGTCACCCACCTCAGCCCAGCATAGGGGGATATGCACTTACGGCCATAGAGGGCTTCGAATGGAGCAACCTTAGTACTAGTGTGATAGTTGTTGTTGTAGGAAAACTCGACCAGGGGCAAATGTGTCACACCCCCAAACCAAGGATGGCGGAAACGTCCGGGGGTGGAGGACTTCATGTATAGTATCATAACAACAATTGTAATAGTAATTGAAGCAAACACAACCAACATATATATAATTGAAAAAGTTACATCATTGTATGAATTACATGTTTACGAATAAATTACAATATGTTGACAAAATATGAAATAGTAGACGCCTTAGCGCCCCATCCTCAAAAACACTTGGTTACCTGTTTAATGATTTCCTGAGAATACAAGTTGTTTTAAAAAAAAAGTGTCAACACAAAGGTTGGTGAGTTCATAAGCTTTTGTTTGGTATTATTAAAAGCTTTTCGTTTGTAAAAGTAGTATTTGTGTTAGAAAATCCAATATTTTCCTTAAAATGTATATGTAGTCTTAAATTCAAAGACCGGAATGTATAAGTAACTTTTCTTACTTATAATAAATAATGTAAGTTTAAATCGACATAAACTCGTTAAATTTTAATGAAGTTCCCGTAAATTCCAATTTTTATTAATACTTTAGGTGAGTTTATTATAACCATGCTATGACCAAGGTTGCCTAAAACGACGTTCTTCAGGCGTCGGAAATGTTATGACATTTGTCACCCCAGACCTATCAGTCTAACTGTTGCATGCAGTTTAGGTGTGGGTTTGTCAAACCCAATATAGATCTATACACAACTATCACGCTCTCCCTCAAGGAGACTCTGGTTACAATACAGGACTTAATGGTAATTTGCAGTAAATGTCTCACAAAGTCATTAACGGAATTACGTGTTATGAAAACTTGGTACCGTATGGCCGTACCTTGCTTAATGAAAATATCCTTTGTATAAATGTACCCTTTTTAAATGTATGTGTTATGTAATGTTTCATAAAGTCATTAACGGAATTACGTGTTATGAAAACTTGGTACCGTATGGCCGTACCTTGCTTAATGAAAATATCCTTTGTATAAATGTACCCTTTTTAAATGTATGTGTTATGTAATGTTTCATAAAGTCATTAACGGAATTACGTGTTATGAAAACTTGGTACCGTATGGCCGTACCTTGCTTAATGAAAATATCCTTTGTATAAATGTATCATTTTTAAATGTATGTGTTATGTAATGTATCATAAACTATACCTATTATAGTTTATCAACCAAGGGTAGTACGTAGTAATGTATGCAAACTATATTCAAAATAGTTTATTAAATGTTTGAATGTATCGGTTGTACTTTGATTATAATCACTTGTTATTCTTTATATTTTATATGTCCAAATCCATTTGTAAACTGATTTGTGTCTAAATATTAAGATAAAATGTCATATATTGCAATAACATATAATCACGTAAAGATATACACCTTGCTCAACATGTTACAAGGTGAAATGAAATTGACAGCAACTTTTTGTTGTATACAGTTTCTGTTACTATTCTTAGAAAATTTGTAGAAAAATCATCAAAGCTCTACATCCAAATCCGCAAATTCTGAGAGTTTGGAATATGATTCTAGTTTGTTCGTAAATTTTATCATGATTTTTAGTGATCTCTAACAGAGGTGAAAATGTTCATAATCACAGACTGGTCCGGGTTTGCCTCTGAAATGATAGGCAGTTTTGTAAAAATCGCCATAAATTGTAGAAAAATCATATGGAGATGTACGAGTAGCCATTTTAAAGCTAAGAGTTTGAACTACTTGCACCTGGAACAGTTTTGAAAACTAAAATATTTAAGTTGACCAAAACAGTCCGTGATCGAAGTTCATCTTTTCTGATGTAATCTGTTAGAAAAAGTTTAATTGTGTTCTTGATGATTTTACTTGTATTCCCCCCTTAAAACTTAAGAAAAACATGTAAATGTAGGGGTATGAACTCACCCTATGTGGTTTCAGTAGATGAAAGTAAGAGAGAGGAAGTGTTCAACCCAAGAACACTAAGAAGATGTCTTGATGATTCGAGAATTTAACACCGAATAAGATGGAATTTGTGTAAGATATCAATGATTTGAGTGGAATGGAGTGTAATAATTATATGAATGATGAAGATACTTACTAATTGAAGAAAGAAATCCCTGAAGAAAGCCTTGAAGTTCTTGAAGTTGAGAGAAAAGATGAGAGAATTTTGGAGAGTGTTCTTTGGTTGCTAAGTGTAGAATGAAAGAAGTTAATGAGAATGAGGAGAGATGACCAATTCTCCAGCTCTTAGAACGTGGGAAGAGCTGGAGATTGGGTGTAAAGGTCCACTAAGGTGACAAGGGGTAGTGGGAAAGAGTGGCTAATCATAGAGTGAGGTGGTGGTGGTTTGCTTTTGCCATAAATTAAGGAAAAGCAAATATTCCCTCAATAATTAGTTCAACCACTAATTCTTTTAATATATTTTTATAAAAAGCCTGGAGATTTATATATTTTGGGGCCTTAGTTTATAAAATAAAGTTTTGGGTGAAAATCCCACGTTAAAATAATGAAAAACGGAGTTAAAACGAAGTCGTAGTCGAAAAACCGGTAAAAAGGGGCCGTCTGCGAGACCTCTCGGATGGGGGCCGAGACTTCGGACCCTCGCATGCGAGGCTGCTGTCTGATGGCTTCGGATTCGGTCTCCTGAGAGGCTTCAGCTTCGGTCCTGATGAGAGGCTTCGGATCCGAGGCCTCGGATGAGAGGCTTCGGTCCTGAAGTTTCCGTTTTGGGTCCTTAAGGCTATTTTACCCGTTTTTACCCCGTTTCAAGTGGTTTTTGACCCGGTTAAGGGTCGGGATGACCCAATGATTCCAAAAAGTTATGGGAACTTTTGAGAGAGATTTGGGAGAGATTTCAAATAGAAAGAGATAGAGTGAAAACGATTTAGAGAGGTTTCGTTTGTGATTAATTTGAGTGTCCGGCTTCATAACGCAAGGTTCGTAAACCCCGTTAAACCGTGTTTTAGTGTCGTACACACTCCCAATGAGTGTGCAATAATGTTTTATCGTTTTGGTTCGTTGTTTAGCACTGTTAAGGCTAAGGAAAATCAAACACATGAACTTTCCAAATGATGATTTCTCATTAAAATAGCGAATTGTATAGTGATTACATAACGTAAACCCTAACATACAAGGGTTATTGGAGTTGACCGGTTTGACTTGTTGACTTTGTTTAACTTTGACTTGACCGAAAACTGACGGTTGTCACATCATCCCCCCGTTAGAAGGAATTTTGTCCCGAAATTTTCATTTTGACTGGGATTTCAAGAGTTTGGGAAGAGATGTGGATACTTTTGTTTCATCTGATCCTCGCGTTCCCAGGTGAATTCGGGTCCTCGTTTAGCGTTCCAGCGGACCTTCACAATGGGAATACGACTTTGCTTTGTTCTTTTGATCTCTCGATCCATGATTTCTACCGGTTCTTCCACGAAGTGGAGACTCTCGTTGATTTCAATTTCGTCAAGAGGTATCACGAGGGTCTCGTCGGATAGATTTTGTCAATCATATTCTCGGGGTAAAAAAAAAATAAAGTTTTATTAGTTACCTATAGCGACGACTTGTCGTCACCACAGGTTTAATCTATTACGATGACTTGTTGTCGCTATAGGTTTTTAACAAGAGCCAACGACATACCTATAGCGACACACAAGTCATCATTTGCATGTGTGAAGACTTGGAGTACTTTCTAACTGGTTCATGTGTGAAGACTTGGAGTACTTTCTAATGAAACTATGCTACTGGGGAAATTAGAAACTGGTACGTAGCTTCAAATTCAAGAATATGCAGTA
The DNA here is from genome assembly GCF_052849685.1 of Lactuca virosa. Taxonomy (NCBI): domain Eukaryota; kingdom Viridiplantae; phylum Streptophyta; class Magnoliopsida; order Asterales; family Asteraceae; genus Lactuca; species Lactuca virosa. The sequence goes on along the minus strand of NC_136432.1, from coordinate 146,486,299 downwards.
GGCATGTGATGCATTAAATGCATGAGGCACACAAGTCATAATTTGCAGCAACATATCCGTATATGTGTGTGAATTGAAGAAGAAGGTTACGGCTCAAAGAATATATATATATTCATTTTCTCTTCATTTGTTAGATACACAATAACCATAACATCATAGACTATATATATATTCCATTTCATTTGTAATTTTCACTAGTTTATATTCCGCGAGTGTTACCGAAATCATTTATCAATTTTTCAGAAGTGATTAACTTGCTTTGTTGCATTCCCAACAATTTGCTATTAATTACTTCTCCCACTTTACTTATATAAATCATCACATTCTTACCGCGACTTTTAACTTCTCCCTCACAAATGGATCCACCTGCAGATCATCAAAACCCCATAGATGACCTCGATTGGTTTCAGTACTTTGATCATCAAGATCTTTTCAGGTATATATAAACATCACTCATTACACCATCTTACGCACAGAAAAGTGATTTTGTCGACATTGATCAAAACATGGTTTGGATTTGTAGTGATCAAAAAGAGTCTTTCATCGTGTTGGATTTGATTATCTTGAGTTTTGGATTTTTGTAGTGGTGACATGCTCAACCATCATGATTACGAGTTGTCGGAAAAATTGCATGAAGTGCTCGGTCAGAACGTTTCCACAGTACTTAACAAAGATCAAAACATCATTTCTAGAAATGAGTTTCACGATCTTGATCCCCTTGAAGATATAAGCTTATGGGATTGTTGGGAGGATGGTAATTTACCATTGGTTAGTTTCAGTGAAGACTGTAAATCCGGTGGTGAGGCTACATGTAGTTCTAGTGCTGCCACCACTGATCACGGTGGCCGGAAGGTGGCAAAGAAATTGAGACCATTGGAGTTTGAAGTGATAGAGAAGTACTTTGAGATGCCGATAATCATGGCAGCAAAGGAACTAGGGATAAGTTTAACAGTGTTGAAGAAAAGATGCAGAGAGCTAAACATAAACAGATGGCCTCATAGAAAACTTAAGAGCCTTCAATCCCTCATTGAAAATGCCAAGGTAAATTATGATAATAACCTTCTATACATTACTCATGCACTTGGTAACCAAAGTAGTTTTGGTTTTTTTTTCTAAAATTTTAATTGTTAGTTTCTTTATAACTATACATAGGTCCTAGGCATATGCCACATCAAATCAATTGATTTACTACGATTTCCTGATTTATATTTATATAAACTTAACTCATTGTAAATTTTGTGAACTCACATGAAAAATATATTGCATCTACCTTTTAAAAAAAAATTAGGAGTTGGGATTAAAGGAGGAGATAGAGACGTTAGAAGGGCACAAGAAGATGATGGAGAAATTGCCAGGTATGGAATTGACAGAAAGAACAAAGAAGCTTAGGCAAACTTGCTTCAAAGCTATTTATAAGAAGAGGGGACTTAACAATCCTTAGCCATTTTGTTATAATTAGTGGATGTTAATCTACATTGTATGTGTTTTTCTCTTGATAGTTTGATACCCTTTTTAGTTTCATTTTATGTATTTGTCTATTGATTTTTAATGCAGAAAATTTTGTATAATTTGGGTATTATAGTTTGTATTATGTATTTAGCCATATTCTAGATTGCCGACACGACTACGCCGACGACTCTATACCAGAGGTCTATATAAATAGACTTATGAATTTAGTAGGAATAACTTGATTATAATCTTGTGATTTGTTCCATGTCTGATCCACCCCTAAGATTCACTTGACATGCCCCCAGTTATGTGTAATTAAAATTTTATTAGACTGTTGATCCTAATGAGTCTACCCTAAGTCCACAACCAAACAAGGAACAGGTCCTAAGGCGGACTCATCATTTCTAGGTCAATCATTCCTTAATTACACATAACTTCGAGGTACACCTAAAGAATCTTAGAGTTACCAGTTGTAAATTGTTTGTAATACCAAGTAGTTAGATTCAATGAAATAAAATGCATGCCTATTTCATTGATAAACCTTTTAGTAAATATCCTTACCATTTATATACACATGTATAATTTCGCACTTTAGTGAACTATTCTTGGTGTTTCTGTTAACGTCTTGGAGACGGAGTTATGGTAGTGGGTAGAAGTAGGTTTTGTACGGGCGTTAAAATTTACACATCATGTTGCTCGTGCGAGAATAGGGGTAGAAGAGATAATTAATAGACGCCTAATCCTATAATTACTTATAGGGGTGATCCTTATTAGTTACGTCTATAATCACGTAGTGCATATCAGTTATACATAATTTGAGATAGAATAGACTTTCGAATAAATGAATCTACTCTAAGTCCACAACCAAACAAGGAACAGGAAGTAGAGCAATAGTCATAGATTCTGAGTCTATAATATCTTTAATTATGTATAACCTTGGCGTATGCACTCAGTTATCATAGGCCTACTAATAGAGGTCTTTAGTTTTCACATAAGTTGGTTATAGTATCACCAAATACTCCTATAGTATTTTTAGCTGTTTAGATTCGATTCTTAAAGTATTCTCTGTAGGGTGTAGTTAGGTTGTTAGATTTGTTGCCCATTATGACTATCCCCCAGTATATGCAAGTCACTCCTCGGACAGATATAGTTGATCAGGCTATATCCTTCCCAGACTTGATTTACATATACCAAGGCATACCCATAATGTACAACTCCTCTTCTTTTACTTTATGTTCTTCTAGTTATGACACTATATGAGCATGTATGCATGTATTTATACTTTTAATAAAGAAAATCATTTATTTTCTAAAAGTATATTTATTTCAAAAATGCACAAATCAGAGACTATTAGTCCCAATTATGTTTATAGTTTGTATATCTTATGTGGTTTGATATACTTAATTCACTATAAACTGTGCTCTGATACCAATCTGTCACACCCCCAAACCAAGGATTGCGGAAACGTCCGGGAGTGGAGGACTTCATGTATAGTATCATAACAACAATTGTAATAGTAATTGAAGCAAACACAACCAAAATATATATAATTGAAAAAGTTACATCATTGTATGAATTACATGTTTACGAATAAATTACAATATGTTGACAAAATATGAAATAGTAGACGCCTTAGCGCCCCATCCTCAAAAGCACTTGGTTACCTGTTTAATGATTTCCTGAGAATACAAGTTGTTTTAAAAAAAAAAGTGTCAACACAAAGGTTGGTGAGTTCATAAGCTTTTGTTTGGTATTATTAAAAGCCTTTCGTTTGTAAAAGTAGTATTTGTGTTAGAAAATCCAATATTTTCCTTAAAATGTATATGTAGTCTTAAATTCAAAGACCGGAATGTATAAGTAACTTTTCTTACTTATAATAAATAATGTAAGTTTAAATCGACATAAACTCGTTAAATTTTAATGAAGTTCCCGTAAATTCCAATGTTTATTAATACTTTAGGTGAGTTTATTATAACCATGCTATGACCAAGGTTGCCTAAAACGACGTTCTTCAGGCGTCGGAAATGTTATGACATTTGTCACCCCAGACCTATCGGTCTAACTGTTGCATGCAGTTTAGGTGTGGGTTTGTCAAACCCAATATAGATCTATACACAACTATCACGCTCTCCCTCAAGGAGACTCTGGTTACAATACAGGACTTAATGGTAATTTGAAGTAAATGTCTCACAAAGTCATTAACGGAATTACGTATTATGAAAACTTGGTACCGTATGGCCGTACCTTGCTTAATGAAAATATCCTTTGTATAAATGTACCCTTTTTAAATGTATGTGTTATGTAATGTTTCATAAAGTCATTAACAGAATTACGTGTTATGAAAACTTGGTACCGTATGGCCGTACCTTGCTTAATGAAAATATCCTTTGTATAAATGTATCCTTTTTAAATGTATGTGTTATGTAATGTTTCATAAAGTCATTAACGGAATTACGTGTTATGAAAACTTGGTACCGTATGGCCGTACCTTGCTTAATGAAAATATCCTTTGTATAAATGTACCCTTTTTAAATGTATGTGTTTTGTAATGTATCATAAACTATACCTATTATACTTTATCAACCAAGGGTAGTACGTAGTAATGTATGCAAACTATATTCAAAATAGTTTATTAAATGTTTGAATGTATCGGTTGTACTTTGATTATAATCACTTGTTATTCTTTATATTTTATATGTCCAAATCCATTTGTAAACTGATTTGTGTCTAAATATTAAGATAAAATGTCATATATTGCAATAACATATAATCACGTAAAGATATACACCTTGCTCAACATGTTACAAGGTGAAATGAAATTGACAGCAACTTTTTGTTGTATACAGTTTCTGTTACTATTCTTAGAAAATTTATAGAAAAATCATCAAAGCTCTAAATCCAAATCCGCAAATTCTGAGAGTTTGGAATATGAGTCTAGTTTGTTCGTAAATTTTATCATGATTTTTAGTGATCTCTAACAGAGGTGAAAATGTTCATAATCACAGACTGGTCCGGGTTTGACTCTGAAATGATAGGCAGTTTTGTAAAAATCGCCATAAATTGTAGAAAAATCATATGGAGATGTACGAGTAGCCATTTTAAAGCTAAGAGTTTGAACTACTTGCACCTGGAACAGTTTTGAAAACTAAAATATTTAAGTTGACCAAAACAGTCCGTGATCGAAGTTCATCTTTTCTGATGTAATCTGTTAGAAAAAGTTTAATTGTGTTCTTGATGATTTTACTTGTATTCCCCCCTTAAAACTTAAGAAAAACATGTAAATGTAGGGGTATGAACTCACCCTATGTGGTTTCAGTAGACGAAAGTAAGAGAGAGGAAGTGTTCAACCCAAGAACACTAAGAAGATGTCTTGATGATTCGAGAATCTAACACCGAATAAGATGGAATTTGTGTAAGATATCAATGATTTGAGTAGAATGGAGTGTAATAATTATATGAATGATGAAGATACTTACTAATTGAAGAAAGAAATCCCTGGAGAAAGCCTTGAAGTTCTTGAAGTTGAGAGAAAAGATGAGAGAATTTTGGAGAGTGTTCTTTGGTTGCTAAGTGTAGAATGAAAGAAGTTAATGAGAATGAGGAGAGATGACCAATTCTCCAGCTCTTAGAACGTGGGAAGAGCTGGAGATTGGGTGTAAAGGTTCACTAAGGTGACAAGGGGTAGTGGGAAAGAGTGGCTAATCATAGAGTGAGGTGGTGGTGGTTTGCTTTTGCCATAAATTAAGGAAAAGCAAATATTCCCTCAATAATTAGTTCAACCACTAATTCTTTTAATATATTTTTATAAAAAGCCTGGAGATTTATATATTTTGGGGCCTTAGTTTATAAAATAAAGTTTTGGGTGAAAATCCCACGTTAAAATAATGAAAAACGGAGTTAAAACGAAGTCGTAGTCGAAAAACCGGTAAAAAGGGGCCGTCTGCGAGACCTCTCGGATGGGGGCCGAGACTTCGGACCCTCGCATGCGAGGCTGCTGTCTGATGGCTTCGGATTCGGTCTCCTGAGAGGCTTCAGCTTCGGTCCTGATGAGAGGCTTCGGATCCGAGGCCTCGGATGAGAGGCTTCGGTCCTGAAGTTTCCGTTTTGGGTCCTTAAGGCTATTTTACCCGTTTTTACCCCGTTTCAAGTGGTTTTTGACCCGGTTAAGGGTCGGGATGACCCAATGATTCCAAAAAGTTATGGGAACTTTTGAGAGAGATTTGGGAGAGATTTCAAATAGAAAGAGATAGAGTGAAAACGATTTAGAGAGGTTTCGTTTGTGATTAATTTGAATGTCCGACTTCATAACGCAAGGTTCGTAAACCCCGTTAAACCGTGTTTTAGTGTCGTACACACTCCCAATGAGTGTGCAATAATGTTTTATCGTTTTGGTTCGTTGTTTAGCACTGTTAAGGCTAAGGAAAATCAAACACATGAACTTTCCAAATGATGATTTCTCATTAAAATAGCGAATTGTATAGTGATTACATAACGTAAACCCTAACATACAAGGGTTATTGGAGTTGACCGGTTTGACTTGTTGACTTTGTTTGACTTTGACTTGACCGAAAATTGACGGTTGTCACAAAATGGGTATCGCATGACTTGCCAAATTCGATAATGCACGCTCTCAGCATGTCTTTAAGGGTTTGAATGGTTCTCTCACTATGCCCGTCCGTTTGAGGATGATAAGTTGTACTCATCTCCAGCTTAGTTCCAAGAGCCTTCTGTAGTGACTGCCAAAACCTCGAGGTGAATCTGTTATCTCTATCCGAGATAATAGATATGGGCACACCATGCAGTCGTATTATCTCTCGGATGTAAGTTCTAGTTAGCTTCTCCATTTTGTCTACCTCTTTGATTGGCAGGAAGTGGACAGATTTGGTTAATCTATCGATGATTACCTAAATGGTGTCATGACCACCCGATGTCTTGGGCAACTTGGTAATGAAATCCATCGTAATCCGCTGCCACTTCCACTCAGGTATTTCTGGCTGTTGAAGTAAACCTGAGGGCTTTTGGTATTCTACCTTGACTTTGGCGCAACTTAGGCACTTGCCCACGTAGGTATCAATATGTGCTTTCATGTTTGGCCACCAATAGAGTTTCTTGAGATCCAGATACAACTTATCTGAACCTGGGTGAACGGAGTATCGAGTTTTGTGGGCTTCAATCATGACCACATCCCTGTAACCACCAAATTTTGGGGTCCAGATCCGTTTCATGAAATAAAGTACTCCGTCTCCCTTGATCTCAAAGTTTTTATCCATTCCTCGCAAGGCTTCACCTGCCACGTTTTCTGGTTTAAAGGCTTCCTGCTGAGCCTCTTTGATTTGAGTGGATAGGTGGGAATGGATTGTCATGGTTAGTGCCTTCACCTTATGACCTGAGTATTCCTTCCGGCTAAGGGCGTCCGCTACTACATTGGCTTTTCCCGGATGATAGCGAATTGCACACTCGTAATCATTTAGTAGCTCTACCCATCGTCGTTGTCTCATGTTAAGCTCCTTTTGGTCAAAAATATGTTGTAGGCTTTTATGGTCGGTGAAGATAGTGCACTTGGTACCATACAGTTAATGTCTCCAGATTTTTAGGGCAATGACTACTGCTCCCAGTTCAAGATCGTGAGTAGTGTAGTTGACTTTGTGTGTCTTTAGCTGTCTCGAGGCATAGGCAATAACCTTTCCTCGCTGCATAAGTACATAGCCTAGCCCCTGATTGGATGCATCGCAGTAGACTATGAAGTCTTATGTCCCTTCAGGAAGAGACAAGATAGGTGCTGTACAGGCCTTGCTTCAAAGTCTGGAACACAGTGTCTTGTTGTTTTCCCCAACTAAAGGTTACACCCTTCTGAGTCAGGGCGGTAAGCGGTTTAGCAATTCTGGAGAAGTTTTGGATGAACCTGTGATAGTAGCCAGCAAGACCCAAGAATTGACGGATTTCTGTGGGCGTCTTCGGTGCTGACCAATTCTCTATTGCCTTAATTTTGGAAGGGTCCACATGTATGCCTTCTTTGCTAACCACGTGACCCAAGAAAGTTACCTTCCAAATCCAAAACTCGCACTTAGAGAATTTCGCGTAAAGCTTTTCTGCTCTCAGTGTTTCTAGAACCTATCTTAAGTGCTGGCTGTGTTCTTCCTCGCTTCGTGAATAGATAAGTATGTCGTCTATGAATACTATCATGAACTTGTCTCGGAATGGGCGGCACACCCTATTCATCAGTTCCATGAATACGGCTGGTGCATTGCTTAGACCAAAGGGCATCACTACAAACTCGTAGTGACCATATCGAGTTCGGAAAGATATTTTCGGAACATCACTCTCCTGGACTCTTAAGTGATGGTACCCTGATCTCAGTTCTATCTTTGAAAAATAGCTAGCTCCTTGAAGTTGATCGAAGAGGTCGTCGATTCTGGTTAGAGGGTAGCGGTTCTTGATAGTGAGTTTGTTGAGCTCACGATAATCTATGCACATCCGGAAAGATCCATCCTTCTTCTTAACGAACAATACCGGTGCTCCCCATGGTGAGAAGCTCGGTCTAATGAATCCCTTGATGAGCAGTTCGTTAAGTTGACTGGATAGTTCCTGCATTTCCGCTGGAGTTAGACGATACGAGGATTTGGCTACGGGGGTAGCTCCGGGAATTAAGTCGATTCGGAACTCGACTTGACGTTCGGGAGGAACTCCTGGAAGATCCTCGGGGAAGATATCGGGAAAGTTGCAGACTTTAGGGATGCTCTCGAGGTCTTTAACTTCTTGCTTTTCGTTTACGACATGGGCTAAGAATGTTTGACACTCTTTTCGCATGTATTTTTGGGCTTTAATGCATGAAATGATATGAAGGTTCGTGCTGAGTTTGTCGCCATAGATAACGAGGGCTTCACCAGATGGCAGATTGAGGCGAATGGCTTTTTCATAGCAAAGAATATCAGCATGATTGGGGCTCAACCAATCGATGCCGATGATGACATCGAAGCTATTTATGGAGATCGGCATAAGGTCGATTGGGAAGGAATAATCATTTACGGTGAGGGTGCATCCTACGAATACATCGTTAGTACTCTCTTTCTTTCCGTTAGCCATTTCGATGGTGATTGTTTCGGTTAAAGGTTGGGACTTATGTTTAAGTAGGTGTTTAAATGCATGACTGACAAAACTCTTCTCCGCACAACTATCAAAAAGAATTCATGCATAAGAGTTGTCGAGGAGGAACGTACCTGTAACTACGGTGGGATCAACGACTGCCTCCTCCTGGCCCATTGCTATCACTTTCACCGTGTTGCCAGCAGTCGTTGATTTCGGGCAATTCCTCCTGTAATGCCCGATTTCTCCACACCCATAGCAAGCTTGGCCTATTCCAGCTTTGGGGTTTTGGTTGGTTGGTTGTGCTGGAGTCCTTCAAAAACGAGTTGTGTGCCCCTTCTTGCCACAGTTGTTGCATTGCATATCACGTCAGGGTCCGTGATGATGAAAGTTGCATTTATCGCACCTTGGGAGGGTTCCAGATATCTACTGGCAGGTGCTTGCGCAGTAGGAACAGCATCAGGAATCGTAGCAGCGTGGACTGCCACTGTCTGTTGCTTCTTGGCGGGCTCTTGCGAAGACTGGCCCTTGCGCTTGTTCCAAAACTTTTTCTTTCCACCACTCTCTTTAGGTGGTTCGGGAACGGATGCTACGGGTTTATGACTATCCCCGTGATCTATCAGTGTCTGCGCCAGACACTTGGCGCTGTCAAATGTGAGAGGTTTAGCACCCAAGACGTTCCCATGAGTTCGGGGTGTCAATCCCCATATGTATCTCTCGACTTTCTTGCTTTCCGGGGTGACCATCCCGGGACACAGAAGAGCCAGGTCGCTGAACCTATCAGTGTATGCAGCAATGTCAGAACCTTTCATCTTCAGGTTCCATAGCTCTTGTTCCAGCTTTTGCATCTCGCCCCGCGGGTAGTATTCAGCGAGCATCAGTTCTTTGAAATTCTCCCAACTCATGGCATTGGCCACCGGCAGAGTTAGAGATTTGACTCGGCTATTCCACCAAGTTAGTGCTCTATCGGTGAAGGTGCAGGTGGAAAACTTCACCCTGCTTGCCTCGGGGAACGCACAAATCTCGAAGATTGATTCAATTTTCTCGAACCAACGAGTTAGGGAAATGACACCTTCATTGCCATCGAAGGATTTGGGCTTCGCATTCATGAAGTCCTTGTACGAACACTCCTTCGTGTGTCCCTGACCACCATCGAGGTTAAGGGGATGGGTACCACTACCCGACCTGCTAGTGCTGCTAGAATTGATCTGCGACATGGCGGCAGCCACAGCGGCTGTAACTGCTGCTTGAAACTCAACAGGGTCGAACTGCGGAGGTGGCGGCGGTGGAGGATTGTTGTTCATTCGGTTGGACTTCTTCTTCGGAGGCATCTTTCTCTAAAATAATTTATGAGAAAACGAAGATAAGTCCTCTATAGTGGTTAGAAGTCAGGTGATATTGAACAGTGTATATCTTATCCTGACAGTTATAGTGTTGTATCATGCGATTTACAGAGGAAGTCTACTTAATAAAAGTAAACAATCTCCATGAAATTATAGCAACACTTGGAATGAATTATGTACGATGTGTTAGGCTCTAGTATCAAAATGCTACCAAATACTCATATAGTATTTTAGTTTGTACGTTCTGTTCTATTGATCTCTTTTGTATGAAGTTTGGTAAGTTTTAGACTTGTCGCAACACCACTATCACTCTCAAACACATGTTGGTCGTATCTCAAATAAATATAGTTGATCAGGCTATATTTATCCCAGATATGATTACATAACTGCCTAGGTTTGACCATAGTGTCCAACATCAAAATACTTTTGTTTTGTTCTTCTTGTTATATTGGTTCTGGTATGTATGTATACTTGTATACTTCTTATAAAATACTAAGATTTTAAAAGAATAGTTTAGTTCAGAGCGCTTCGGCCCCTTAGCGTTTATAGTTGTATATCATGTCAGGTTTGATATACTTAGTTCACTATAAACAATGCTCTGATACCAATCTGTCACACCCCTAAACTGGAACGGCGGTAACGTTCGGGGGTCGAGGACGTCATGTACAGTATCCCAACAATTGCATCATTGTAATCAAAGAAAACACAACCATTACATTGAATATATATAAGGTATTTACATATGTTCGATACATAGTTTGTATAAAGCAAAATGTATAATCAAAAGTATAAATACGCGACTCTAAAAGCTCCATCTTCTCAAAAACCTGCGGGTTTACCTGTCTACCGGTTCCCTGAGAATACAAGCGGTTTTGAAAGAGTATCAACATTTAAGCTGGTGAGTTCATAAGTATGTTTATGTAATGAAAACCTGTCTATGAATCTGTAAAAATGTTTGCATGTTCTGAATAAAATCCAATAATTTCTTTAGTAATGAAAAGTAGTCTTAAATCCTCAGACTAAAATGTATGTTCGTTACGGTATTATGTAGTAGTTTATGAAAATGTTAGTCTGTGTGCCTGGTTACCACCAGTTCTATTGTATACTGTGTTTTGTATGAAAACCTTTGTATAGAAACCCTAACTATCACCAGTAATGTATAATGTGTTCAGTATGAAAACCTTTGTATGAAAACCCTGGCTATCACCAGTAATGTGTTCTGAATGAAAACTCTGGCTACCACCACTATGTTTAGTATGTTCTGTATGAAAACACTGGCTACCACCATTATGTATAGTATGTTCTGTATGAAAACCCTGACTACCACCAGTAAGTATAGTATATTATGTATGAAAACCCTTGCTACCACCAGTATGTATAATATGTTCTGTATGAAAACTCTGGCTACCACCAGTATGTAGTTTTATTACTTACAATAAAACCATGTATTTGTATTCCCTGGAATCCTCCAATCGTAATGTATGATAGTTCTATTAATAAAAATAAAACTATTTGAAGAATTGAAATCCCGCAAACAAATGGTTAGTTTATATTGTTGTGAGTTTGGTATAACCATACATGATATGACCTAGTGACCTCAACGACGTTCTTCAGGCGTCGGATGTTATGAAATTTGTCACCCCAGGCATGCCTGCCTAACTGTAGCTAGCAGTTCAGGTGTGGGATTGTCAGTCCCAAATAGATCTATTCACAAATCTCATGCTCTCCCTCCAGGAGACTCTGGTTATACTGTGGTAGGATTTAGTTCCGCACCCAGAAGTGTACAATTGAAGTAGTGCCTCACAACCCTATATTAACTAGTTTACGTGTAGTGTTGTAGTGTTCTCTTGACTCAAAATTGTATGTATACTTGTAGAGTAAAAATAATTATACTTAAATAATTATTTAGTATTGTACTCTTGTTTCAGAAAGTAGTATTGTATGCCATAAACTATGTCTATTATAGTTTATATGTTTGTTAATGTATAAGCTCTGGAATTGATAAATCGTGTGTTGTATCCCAAACTATACCTATTATAGTTTGCATGTATGTTATGTATTCGATTCTTGTATTGTACTGAAAACTTTGCAATTATGGTTGTATGTTGAAAACTTCCCTTATGCTCAGCATGTTACAAAAGGGATAAAATCTCTAAATATTTTATAAAATGTAGTAATCTCTTGGTTGTAATTAGCGAAACCATTAATTAGCGAAACCATTAATTGTATTTAAAATACAGTAAAAGTGTATTCCCCCCTGAAAACGTTTAAAAAACAGTAAAAGTGTGGGGGTATGAACTCACAGTTGATTATGTGTACGACCAAGATATTAGGAATGTTACCGAGACTTGTTTGAAAACACTTGCTTTTGGGATAATTGTATTTTAATTAGCGAAACCATTAATTAAAGTGTTAGAATACACTTGCTTTTGGGTTAGGAATGTTACCGAGACTTGTTTGAAGTGGAAAAAAAGGGTTTGCAGCCAAGGTTCACGGCCCAAGGCTGTTTACGGCCGTGAACTGGGTTTGCGGCCGTGAACTAGTTTTATGACCGTGAACTAGGTTTATGGCTGTAAACTAGGTTTGCGGCTGTGAACTCGTTTGCGGCTGTAAACAAGTTTGCAGCCTTTGAAGATATGAAGGTTGTTCTTGGTGTTCTTGGTGTTCTTGAGGAAAAACTTGAAGATTTGAAGGTTTGATATTGATGATTTGAATGTTCTTGGGAGGTTCTTGAGAGTACTTTGAGAGGATTTCGGGGGAAAGATGAGAAATGAAGAATCTCTCCGGGAAAAACCCTTATACCGGTTGGGTTTACGGTCGGAAATGGGTTTACGGCGGTAAACGGGTTCGCGCCCAAGGGTTTACGGCCCAAGGGTTTACGGCCGTAAACACTTGGTTGGACGAGTTTTGCTGAATTTTCGAAGGAAACTTGATATTTTGAGTGTTTGTGGTTTCGAAAAGTTATATAACGTCTAAATATATATATTTTAGATTATTTTCCAACCCCCAAGGACTTAACGGAATAAATAAAATTTGAAGTTTTATTTTAACGGATATTGACTTTTGATGACTAGAAAGTGTTGGGTTGTCACATACATACACTCCATCCTCACTCCAAATATCTCAAACTTCTCTCATACACATACACATGATATTTCTAAGATTGTCTTGTACACTTAAATCAATTGAAAGATCATGCAAGTACATGATACAATCAGCCATATCTTCTATTAAGATCACCCAATACTTTTGCAACTATTATTCTCCAACTCTCTCATCTCTATCTCTCGTTTTATCTCTCTCCTTCTTGTGTTGCTTCACCGGAAAACAAAAGTAACATGAGGGTTGCCACCCTTCATTCCAGCCAACTTTGGCAACCCTCTATACCTCTTTTATTTATCAATAGTAGCCCCCAAACACCTCCCCTGCTTGACTTCATCCGATGTTGTGCGACACCAAAACAGCATGTCGATGAGGTTTAAACGCCGAGAAAAAGGCCATCGTGAGCTAGTCGGATGCCACCCCTTTTGACCACCGTTCCAACCCATTTCTACCACCATTTTTTGCCATACAAAACCCCAAACACACCCTAGCACCATCTTGTTCAACCATCTCTACATTCGTCGCAAAACATCCCCAGGAGAAGCTAGAAACGCCGCCAGGCGCCACCGTGGTCGGCGGCGAGTCGACCTCTGATGAACCCCCTCTGATTCTCCTTTTGTTTTAAAATTTTGTTTTCTAAGTTCCCCTAGGAATGATTTACAATCCGGCCAAGAGGCTAAAAGAGAGAAGGATTGAAGCATTCTCTTGTGCATGAGCTCCTTGAAAACACCCAACAAATTATAAGCTTTGAAGGAAACAAAAACTACATACACTAGAGGGGTTTAAAGGTTACTACACTCTCATTGGACCTCCCATGGAGGTGGGTTGGCCGAATTCATTAGGAGAGAGGGGGAGAGGCCTGTCTTAAAATCCAAGTGGGTCTCATACGCTTTCTTTTATATTTTATAAGCTTTATTTTAAAACTTTATAAAATATATGTGGAGTATATATATATATATATATATATATATATATATATATATATATATATATATATATATATATATATATATATACTCATATATATATATATATATATATATATATATATATATATATATATATATATGTGGAGTATATATATATATATATATATATATATATATATATATATATATATATATATATACTCCATATATATATATATATACTCCACATATATATATATATATATATATAGAGAGAGAGAGAGAGAGAATCGAGCATAGTCCTACATCGGAGAGAAAAAAAATTGTAAAATAACTTTTGGATCATTAAAATTAAAGCGTACATCATTTTTATGATCCATGATTCAATTTTAATGATGCAAAAAAAATCAATTTTTTTCTCCCGGATATAATACTATGTTCGATTTTATGATTTGTATTTTTTTTAAATTTTTTTAAGGTGTCCTCACGAGTCCTCACCGAAAAGAGAGTCCTCACCGAAAAGAGAGTCCTCACAGGAAGCGGATATATATATATATATATATATATATATATATATATATATATATATATATATATATATATATATATATATATATATATATATATATATATATATATATTAAACAAGATGAAGCGACGTAATTAAAAAATAAAAAGTGAGAATGGGGACCGACAATATGACAGTAGTCTGACAGACAGCCAAGTTCCATACTACAAGAATATTAACCAAGGGTCAAAAAGGTACACCAACAATAGGATGCAAAGACCAAAAAATCACCACAACACAACAGAGTCTACCTGGCCTACCAATGTGGATGCCGAAACGAAATAACAACAATTATCGAGGGAAAGAAGAACAACATAGGAAAGTTGGTAGAAAGATTTAGCAACAAGGACAACCATAGATATTCTAAAATCCATGGTTCAACAGGGCTTGATACCATCGAATACAATATGCTGAGAAGATAGATCAAAACAATAATACAATGAAGGCAACTGACTGAATTGATAAGAGGTTCGTGTTCCAAGCAATAGGAAAGCATCGCACCCGTCGAAGAAAAGATAAAGGACCAATGAAATGAGAGATTTTCATGGTAAGACAAGCTGAACAGTAGAAACACATTAGTACTGGGACGATGACACATTCACATTCAATGAGTGAGATTACCGTAATCATACTCATAGAGGTGTACCTATAGTTATTGAAGGTTTTATTAGAAGAAATTATGTGAGTGACATCTACATCCATAGTGGCAGCTCAACGGACATTTCAGATTCATAAAGAAAATGCACATAAGCACGTTGACGATGTGCTAGAAATCGGCAACTACTTCAATATTATATCCCAGTAACGAAGGATGTCGTTATGCATAGAGTGTTTCCGGTAACATTACACGAAAAGGCAATCTTAAAAATCATTGACCCCCTCTTCAATCATTACATGGGACCATTTAAAAGAAAAATTCACAAATCAAATCAATCTAATAGCGAAAATTGAAAGGAAGAAGAAAGAGATCCAAAATTTCCAATAGTTAGATGATGAAACTCTTTATGAGACATGGGATCATTATAAAGGGATGCTCAGAATTGGTATTTTAGCTAAGTAAACGATTTATTTAATAATTTCCAAGGTTTTGTTAATCCAAAATTTATTTAAATAATTATTTATTTAAATAAATTTTGTCTAACTCAAAATAATTTAATATTTTCCAAAAAATTTAATTAAACCCAAAATTTATTTAAATCAAAATATAATTAATAATTTCTAAAAATTTATTTAATCGAAGGTTGAATTAATAATAACTAAATCAATATAAAAAAATTATTAAATTTTATCTTAAAACTTTGGATTCAATTGAAAGGTTATTTCCAAAATGGGGTAGGTTAAGAAACTTTTTAAATGAAGTTTAATAGCTTGGACCTGTTTTGTAAAGTTTTTCTGAAATTTGGACATTTTATTTAATTTGGAAACAACTTTTGCGCAGTAAAATCACATTACACAGGAGGGTATACATATTGTGCTTCGAATCCTCCATCCACGAAACCAAAAAAAAAAATATATATATATATATATATATATATATATATATATATATATATATATATATATATATATATATATATATATAGGGTGAAGTTAAATAGAGAACATTAATTAACCAAGGAACCAATCTTTTTTTCAACTTTTAGAACTTATTTTTTATCAAAAAAAAACTAAAAATACAGAAATTCATAACTTTTTATACTTTTTCCAATGATATCAAATTCGATCATTTTTTTTTTACATCAAATTCAAAATGTGAATCTTTAAAAATTCACAATGTGAATCCGAAAAATATTTTTCACATTCACAATGTTAATATATGAATTTAGATATTTTTAGATTTTTTTCGATAAAGAATAAGCTCTACAAATTGAAAAAAAGATTTGGTTCCTTGAAGAACCAATAATTATGGTTCTCTATTGAACGTTTCCCTATATATATATATATATATATATATATATATATATATATATATATATATATATATATATATATATATATATATATATATATATATATATATATATATATATAGGGAAAATGTATAAAATGGAACTAGAAGGACTATATCAAACCAAAGCTCCGCCAATGGTTGACGGGTGGCGGCAGTGGGGTGGCAGGGGGTGGTTCCGGGGGTGTTTTCCTTCGATTCTGCATCCTGTTTTGAGCTGGGTTTCGAAAATATGGAGGTTAGGTGGTGTTGATGCTTAATAGAGGGATTAGAAGGTGGTGTAGGGTGGGTTTGTGGTGGTGTGCGGGTGTTTGTAACCAAGAGAGTAAGATAGAGAGAGTTTAGAGAGGACAGATCTAGATTGAGAGAGAGGATGAAGATGGCTGATGTTTGTGAGTGTGTTAGGAGATTGTATGAGCTCCTATTTATACTATAAGAGTGTCATGAATGTCCATACTCAATCAAGTGTAAGTCACACAAACCCAAGCCATACTTTGTACAAATAAAGGTGGAGTGTAAGTAAGAAGAGAGAGGGGCTCTCTATCCCACGTGGGCAAGGAGTGAGGAGAAGAAGAAATCTGATTTTTTTTTGCCTTGTGGGTCCCACCTTTGGGTTAGACTCTCTTTTAATGCTCAAACACACTCAAAATCGGGTGCATCGGGATCTGAACTTCGAGAATTTTTTTCAAAAGTGCCGATAGATAGAGTTTAATTTAAGGATTCCTAAAACTTAAACGGATTAATTTTTTGAGTTACGGAACTCCGGGAAATCGCGTTTAAAGTTTCGCGTTTAGATAGCCCGTCACGCTAGAGTTTTCGATTTTCGCAAATATTTTTGCTAAAAATATTTTGAGTATGAAATTAAAAATTATGATATAGCCTGAGTCCAAAAACGCTCTCGGAATTTCCATCAGAGGTGTGTAAGTGCCTCAACGGATCGATTAGGATTTACGCGATTAAAGAAAACTAGTGTTTTACTGTCTGTTTTCTTAAAATTTTCGTATCTTTTAGATGCGTACTCCGTTTTGGACGTTCTTTATATTTTCGAAAAAAGGGGAACATGTATTATTTTATTTTCATGTTTGCTTTGCTCAAAACTGCTTAATACATAATTTCAGTTTGTCAGACGTATTAATCAATGTTGCAGTTTGAGCGGTTTGATTCAATTGACAGTTACACATTTGGAAGTAAGGTATCATCTGACATCTTATAATATTTGAAATAAACTCTTTTATTTTACATTAGATGCACTAAAACTGAATGATTTAAATTCCAAACAAATTTATTGTGATTTAGTCGCTTGTAGTCTATGCCCTAAATTCTGAGATGTCACATTACCTCCCCGTTAAAGGAATTCTTCCCAAAGTTATTACATTCTAGGCTACTTTGTGCTACTATTAAGTCGTTCCACTAATGGAGGGAGCATCACTGAACAATTGTGGATACTTCTGCTTTATTTAGTCATCGTGTTCCCAGGTAAACTCTGGCCCTCTACGAGTGTTCCATCGGACTTTTACTATAGGTATGCGACTTTGCTTGAGACTTTTGATCTCCCGATCCATGATCTCCACTGGTTCCTCCACGAAGTGAAGCTTGGTGTTGACATGGATCTCTTCGAGTGGAATGACGAGGTTCTCATTGGCTAGACACTTTTTGAGATTACATACGTGGAAGGTATCATGACCCTTGTTGAGTTCTTGAGGTAATTTGAGTTTGTAAGCTACCGTACCAACCCTTACCATGATTTCGAAAGGTCCGATGAAATGGGGGTTTAGCTTTCCTCTTCTTCCGAATATGATGACTCCCTTCCATGGAGAAATCTTTAGCAAGACATGATCTCCTATTTTGAATTCCAATGATTTGCGTCTGTTGTCAGCATACCTCTTCTATCGACTACGGACAACTTTTAACCGTTCCTTTATCTGAACAATCTTTTCCGTTGTTTCTTGAATTATTTCCGTACCAGTAAATAGTGTATCCCCAATATGTTTCCTAGCTAGTTGGGTATCTCCAAATTCTGCCTAAAATAACGGAGAACGTCACTTGCATTCGTACAGGGTCGGGAATGGAGCGTCCTTTATGCTAGTGTGGTAGCTATTGTTGTATGAGGATTCAACAAATGGAAAATGGTTATCCCATGCATTACTAAAGTCTATCACATAAGCGTAGAGCATATCTTCCAAAGTTTCTATTGTTCTTTCGCTCAGACCATCCGTTCGTGGATGGTATGCTATACTCATATCGAGTTTGGTTCCTAGGGTGGTGTAGTTTGTCCTATTTGGCTTAGATTGTCTAGATGCTTATTGTGACAACCCGGAACTTTTTCTAGTTTCCGTTAATAAAATTTTATTTTATTGGGTTCCGTCAACTTCCATCGGTTTGGAAAATCATTTATCTATATATTTTAAGTTCTATATTCGAGTCGGAACCAAAACCACGCGAAATTTCGGGAATTCCTTCGATCAAGACTGACTTCACGGCTGGACTTGAGTTCACGGCCGTACACCCGTGTACGGCCGTACACTCGTATACGGCCAGCGTTGGGTGGACCCCACCACTGACCAACGAACACCCCTATAAACATGAGACCCAACCCCTCATTTACACTCTTCTGGCCGGACACTCTCTCCTCCTTCTCTCTAGACTATCGACCGTACACCCCTAAAAACACCCTTAACCTTCCGGAAAACATCGAGAAACACCATTTGGGGTCATTTCGGAGCATCTAGAACACGTTTCTCGTCGAAATCAGCACCTTTGTTCTTAAGTGTACGGCCGTACACCTTCAAGTTCAGTGACCGCACACCAGTCTACGTCCGTACACCTTCAAAGGCCGTACTCCTTCAAGAGGCTGTCTTCGGCCATACACCTGTCCACGGCCGTACACCCCAGTTCACGGCCGTACACACTTCCGAAGCAGTGATTTCGACTGAAAATCCTACTTTCCTCGATTCGATCAAGTCCCGATAACATTCCTTAACCGAACTCAAGTATTTTTCTACGCTTTATCTAGCGAAATCTCTAATTTAGATACATAAATATATTAGATTGTTATTAGGATTCCGTTAAGTGCCACACACTACAACTTGAGGGTCTTCATTCCAATTCATTGATTCGACGTCTGAACACTATTATCAGTGAGTTCATACCCCTACGCTTTTATGGTTTTAAACGTTTTCAGGGTGGAATACAAGCCAAACACAAATCATTTTGTGAACTAAAACAAAAGGATTTTAGCAAGTATAAAACTTATGCAATTGATACAGACAAACGATTTCCCCATTTTTATAAAATATTTAGATATTTTATCCACTTTGTACTATGTTGAGCATAAGGGACGTTTTCAACGTAACAACCATAATTGCATAAATTTTAGATCAATACACGAACCAAATACAGAATATACATGCAAACTATAATAGGTATAGTTTGGGGTTTTCAATACACAGCTTTTACGAATTCAGAGTTATACACTGCTAAACATATAAACTATGACAGATTTAGTTTATGATATACATTACTACAAGAGTACAATATTTAATAATTATTTAAGTATAATTATTACCTTATACAGTATTCAACGGATTCAAATACAAGAGAACACTACAAAATTACACGTAAACTAGATTATACAGAATTGTGAGACTCTACTTCAAAACTGTACCCTTAAGTGTACTGAATTAAATCCTGTCATAGTATAACCAGAGTCGCATGGAGGGAGAGCGTGAGAATTGTGAATAGATCTATTCGGGACTGAAAATCCCATACCTGAACTGCTAGCTACAGTTAGGCAGGCATGCCTGAGGTGACAAATGTCATTTAACCGACACTTGAAGAACGTCGTAAAGGTCACTAGGTCATATCAAGCATGGTTATACGACTCACAATGGTATAAACTAATCATTTGTTTATAGGATTTCATTCTTCATTAGTTTTATTTTAAGTAATGAAACTACTTTTACATACTGACATTAGCCAGGGTTTTCATACAGAATATACTATACAAAGGTTTTTGTACAAGAATACATACATACTACGGTTGATAGTAACTAGACATACAAACTAACGTTTTTCTATACTACAACAGAATACAGTAATAAATATGCATCGTTAATTCTATAACTCCTTAGTTTAGGCATCAGGGTTACGTATGGAGCATATTCGATAAACTGTGGAATGTGTGGTTTCCGCCTCATTTCCTGTTCCTTGTTTGGTTTTAGATTTAGGGCAGATTCACATAGTCAAATGTCTGTTCGATATTGGTTTATACGTGCCTAGCATGAACTAAGTGGTTATAGATAGAACGGATATTATCTCACTCTTACTAAAGAAAATATTGGATTTTCTTGGAACCATGCTAACATTTTTACAGAGTCATCAACAGATTTTCATTACAAAAACATCGCTTATGAATTCACCAGCTTTATGCTAATACTCTTTCAAAACTGCTTGTATTCTTAGGAAATCAGTAGACAGGTACCTCCTGGAGTATTGAGAAGACGGAGCGTATAGAGTCATGTCTTTTTATTTTGATTATACTTTTGATGTATAAAAACAAGAATCAAACAGATGTAAACCCTTTATATATATGCATTCAATGTAATGGTTGTGTTTACTATGATTTCTATGATACAATTGTTGTGATACTACACATGACGTCATCCACCCCCGAACGTTTCCGCCGTTCCGGTTTGGGTGTGTGATAGATTGGTATCAAAGCTATTGTTTATAGTGAACTAAGTATACCGAACCTTACATGGTATACAAGTATAAACACTAAGGGGCCGAAGTGC
Source organism: Lactuca virosa (assembly GCF_052849685.1). NCBI lineage: Eukaryota > Viridiplantae > Streptophyta > Magnoliopsida > Asterales > Asteraceae > Lactuca > Lactuca virosa. Next base: position 146,465,105 of record NC_136432.1, on the reverse strand, counting down.
TCTGAACTAATAGTATACTTTTAAAATATAAGTATTTTATAAAGAGTATACAAGTATCCATAAGTACCAGAAACAGTATCATGAGTAGAACAAAACAAAAGTATTTGGATGTTGGACACTACGGTTAATCCTGGGTAGTTATGTAATCATGTCTGGGATCAATATAGCCTGATCAACTATATTCATTTGAGACATGACCAACATGTGTCTGGGAGTGATCGTGGTGTTGCAGCAAGTCTAAAACTTACCAAGCCTTATACATCAAGATACCAATAGAACAGAACATACAACTTAAAATACTATAGGAGTATATTAGCTAAAGCCGAATACAGTATAGAGATTAATTCCAAGTGTTCCTACATATTTCTTCTTAAGCGATAGTACTTGTATTGGTAAATTTTCTCTGTTTATCGCTTAGTAGAGCACTTTATCTATCAGGCTGAGATATATCTTGTTTCATATCTCTCGATTTAAAATCTAGGGGACTTACCATCCTCTTCTTCCTGATTATTTTTAGAACAAGATGCCTCCCAGAAAGAGACCCAACAGGAAGAACAACAATCCCCCAACTGATCCAACAACACCACCTCCTCGGTTCGACCGAGCTATGTTCCAGGCAGCAGTTACTGCTGTTGTGGCTGTTGCGATGTCGCAGATAAATCAGGGCAGCTCTGGTGGGTCCGGAGGTGGACCCGATTCTCAAAGTTATGGTGGAGGTCAAGGACATCAAAAGGAGTGTTCCTATAAAGACTTCATGAATGCCAAACCCAAACCCTTCGACGGCAATGGAGGAGTCATTGCCTTAACCCGATGGTTCGAGAAGATCGAATCCATTTTCGAAATTTGTGCATGTTCGGAAGCCAACAAGGTGAAGTTCGCCGCCTGCACCTTCACCGACAGAGCGATGACCTGGTGGAATGGTCGAGACAAATCCCTAACCCTGCCGGTAGCGAATGCTATGGGTTGGGAAAGCTTAAAGGAACTCATGCTTGTTGAATACCTCCCAAGGGGCGAGATGCAGAAGTTAGAGCACGAGCTCTGGAACCTGAAGATGAAGGGTTCCGACGTTGCCACCTACATAGCTAGATTCTGCGATCTAGCTCTCCTCTGTCCGGGAATGGTCACCCCAGAAAGCAAGAAAGTAGAAAGATACATTTGGGGATTGACGCCCCCAACTCAAGGGAATGTCTTAGCTGCTAAGCCTTCCAAATTCGACAGCTCCAAGTGCCTGGTGCAGACCCTGATAGATCACAAGGTCGGTCTTGATGAAGTGACAGCCGCTCCCGAACCACCAAAGGTGAGTGGTGGAAAGAAGAAGTTTTGGAACAAACGAAAGGGCCAGTCTTCGCAGAAGCCCTCCAAGAAACAGCAAATAGTGGCAGTCCACGCTGTTACTACTCCTGCTGCTGTTCCAACCACCCAAGCACCTACCAGTGAATATGCTGGTACTCTTCCAAAGTGAAACAAGTGCAACTTTCATCACCACGGACCCTGTCGTGATTTGAAATGCAACAGTTGTGGTAAGAAGGGACACACAGCTTGATCCTACAAGGCACCAGTCCAACTAACCAATCAGGCTCCTAGAGCGGGTGCCGGTAAAGCTTGTTATGGTTGTGGAGAGGTTGGACACTTCAAGATAAATTGCCCCAAGGCAACAACAGCTGGCAACACAGGGAGGGTGCTGGCGATGGGCCAGGAGGAGGCAGTTGTTGATCCCACAGTTGTTACGGGTACGTTCCTCCTTGACAACTCTTATGCATGCATTCTTTTCGATTCTGGTGCGTAGAGCATTTTTGTTCGTCATGCATTCAAACATCTACTCAAATGTAAATCCCAACCTTTAACTGAAACATTTACCGTCGAGATGGCTAACGGAAAGAAAGAGAGCACTAACGACATATTACTAGGCTATACCCTTACCCGAAACGATCATTCCTTTCCAATCAATCTTATGCCAGTTTCCATAAAAAGCTTTGACGTCATCGTTGGTATGGATTGGTTGAGCCCCAATCGTGCCGATATCCTTTGTTATGAAAAAGCCATTCGCCTCAATCTACCCTTGTGTGAAGCCCTCGTAGTTTACGATGATAAACTCAGCTCAAACCTTCATATCATTTCCTGCATCCAAGCCCAGAAATATCTGCGAAAGGACTGCCATGCATTCCTAGCTCATGTTGTCGACAAAAAGCAAAAAGTTAAAGACCTCGAGAGCATCCCCGAAGTCTGCAACTTTCCTGATGTCTTCCCCGAAGATCTTCCAGGAATCCCTCCCAAGCACCAAGTCGAGTTTCGTATCCACTTAATCCCCGAAGCTACTCCCATAGCTAAATCCCCATATCGTCTACCACCGGCAGAAATGCAAGAGCTATCCAGCTAGCTCAATGAGCTGCTCAGCAAAGGATTTATAAGACCAAGTTCCTCACCCTGGGGAGCTCCGATCTTATTCGTGAAAAAGAAATATGGATCCTTTCGGATGTGCATTGATTATCGAGAACTGAACAAGCTTACCATCAACAACCGTTATCCCTTACCCAGAATCGACGACCTCTTCGATCAACTTCAGGGAGCCCGTTACTTTTCGAAAATAGACCTAAGATCAGGGTACCATCAGTTGCGGGTTCATGAGAATGATGTTTCCAATACAGCATTCTGAACTCGTTATGGACACTATGAGTTTGTAGTAATGCCCTTTGGTCTAACCAACGCACCGGTGGTATTAATGGATCTGATGAATCGGGTGTGCCGTCCTTTCCTAGATAAGTTTGTAATCGTGTTCATCGATGATATACTTGTCTATTCCCGAAGCGAGGAAGATCATAGATAGCACTTGAGACAGGTGTTAGAAACACTAAGGGCAGAGAAACTCTATGGAAAGTTTTCAAAGTGCGAATTCTGGATCAAAAAAGTAACCTTCCTTGGTCACGTGGTTAGCGAGGAAGGCATACACATGGACCCTTCCAAGATCAAAGCGATTGAGAGTTGGTCAGCACCGAAGACGCCCACAAAAATCCGTCAATTCTTGGGTCTCGCTGGCTACTATCGTAGGTTTATCCAGAATTTCTCCAAAATTGCTAAGCCTTTAACCACCCTAACACAGAAATGTATAACCTTTAGTTGGGGAGAAAAGCAAGACACTGCGTTTCAAACATTGAAGCAGGCCCTATGCATCGCACCTATCTTGTCCCTGCCCGAAGGGACGGAAGACTTCGTTGTCTACTGTGATGCATCCAATCAGGGCCTAGGCTGTGTGCTCATGCAGCGAGGAAAGGTTATTGCATATGCCTCGAGACAGCCGAAAACACACGAAGTCAATTATACAACTCACGATCTAGAGTTGGGAGCAGTGGTCTTTGCGTTAAATATTTAGAGACATTATCTCTACGGAACCAAGTGCACTGTCTTCACCGACCATAAGAGCCCACAACATATCTTCGATCAGAAAGAGTTGAACATGAGACAGTGGCGATGGGTAGAGCTACTCAATGATTACGAGTGCGAAATACGCTACCATCCCGACAAGGCCAATGTGGTAGCGGATGCCTTCAGCCGAAAGGAGTATTCATATCATAGAGTGAAGGCACTGACAATGACCATCCATTCCCAATTATCCGTACAAATCAGAGAGGCTCAGCTGGAAGCCTTAAAACCAGAGAACATGTCGGATGAAGCCTTGAGAGGAACGGAAAAGAACTTATAGGTCAAGGGAGACGGAGTTTACTATTTCATGAACCGGATCTGGACCCCGAAGTACGGCAGTTTCAGGGAGGTTTTCATGAACGAAGCTCACAAGACTAGATACTCCGTTCACCCAGGTTCAGATAAGATGTATCTAGATCTCAAACAACTCTATTGGTGGCTGAACATGAAAGCAGAGATCGCTACCTTTGTGGGCAAGTTCCTGACTTGCGCCAAGGTGAAGGTAGAATATCAAAAGCCCTCAGGTCTACTCCAGCAACCAGAAATACCTGAGTGGAACTGGGAAAGGATTACAATGGATTTCATCACAAAGTTACCCAAGTCTCCGAGTGGGCACGACGCCATCTAGGTAATTGTTGATCGGCTGACTAAATCTGCCCACTTCCTGCCAATCAAGGAAAACTTCAAAATGGAGAGACTCACACAAATCTACATTCGAGAGATAGTTCGCCTTCATGGTGTACCTGCATCCATTATCTCCGACCAAGATAGCAGGTTTACCTCGAGATTTTGGCAGTCACTGTAGAAGGCTCTTGGAACTAAGATGGATATGAGCACAGCTTACCATCCACAGACAGATGGGCAGAGTGAGAGAACCATTCAAACATTGGAAGATATGTTCAGAGCCTGCGTCATCGACTTCGGCATGTCGTGGGACACTCATTTACCCTTGGTCGAATTTTCCTACAACAACAGCTACCATACCAGCATCAAGGTTGCGTCGTTCGAAGCCCTCTATGGCCGTAAGTGCAGATCCTCTCTGTGCTGAGCTGAGGTGGGTGACACGCAGCTAGTCAAGGGTCAAGTCCCCGATAGTACTCTCACAGGCCCAGAAATCATCCGAGAGACTACTGAAAAGATCATATAAATCCGGGAACGACTAAAAGCCTCAAGTGATAGACAAAAGAGCTACGCTGATAAGAGACGAAAACCCTTGGAGTTCCAGGTTGGTGACCGTGTCCTCTTGAAGGTCTCACCCTGGAAAGGCATGATACGATTCGGAAAGCGTGGAAAGCTGAACCCAAGACACATTGGACCATTCGAGATCCTCGCTAGGATCGGTCCCGTAGCATACAAACTTCGTTTACCCCGAGAACTTAGTAACATTTATCATGTCTTTCACGTCTCGAACATAAAGAGGTGTCTATCTGATTAGACACTTGTGATTCCCCTCGATGAGATCGAACTAGACAAGAACTTACACTTCGTAGAGGAACCCGTAGAAATCATGGATAGGGAAGTAAAGCGAACGAAACAAAGTCGTATCCCGATAGTGAAGGTTCGTTGGAATGCCAAGCGGGGACCTGAATTCACTTGGGAGCGCGAAGACTCAATGAAACAGAAGTACCCTCACCTATTTCCGAGTCCATGATTTATATTTTGTGTCTGAATTTCGGGACAAAATTCCCTGTAACGGGGAGATGATGTGACAACCCGAAACTTTTTCTAGTTTTCATTAATTAATTTCCGTTAATAAAATTTTATTTTATTGGGTTCCGTCAACTTCCTTCGGTTTGGAAAATCATTTATCTACACTTTATCTAGCGAAATCTCTAATTAAGATACATAAATATATTTAATTGTTATTAGGATTCCGTTAAGTGCCACACACTACAATTCGAGGGTCTTCATTCCAATTCATTGATTCGACATATGCACACTATTATCAGTGAGTTCATACCCGTACGCTTTTATGGTTTTAAACGTTTTTAGTGTGGAATACAAGCCAACCACAAATGATTTTGTGAATTAAAACAAAAGGATTTTCGCAAGTATAAAACTTATGCAATTGATACAGACAAACGATTTCCATGTTTTTATAAAATATTTAGATATTTTATCCCTTTTGTACTATGTTGAGCATAAGGGACGTTTTCAACGTACAACCATAACTGTATTGTTTTCAGATCAATACACGAACCAAATACACAATATACATGCAAACTATAATAGGTATAGTTTGGGGTTTTCAATACACAGTTTTTACGAATTCAGAGTTATACACTGCTAAACATATAAACTATGACAGATTTATTTTATGATATACATTACTATAAGAATACAATATTTAATAATTATTTAAGTATAATTATTACCTTATACAGTATTCAACGGATTCAAATACAAGAGAACACTACAGAATTACACGTAAACTAGTTATACAGAATTATGAGACTCTACTTCAAAACTGTACCCTTAGGTGTACTGAATTAAATCCTATCATAGTATAACCAGAGTCTCCTGGAGGGAGAGCGTGAGATTTGTGAATAGATCTATTCGGGACTTACAATCCCACACCTGAACTGCTAGCTACAGTTAAGCAGGCATGCTTGAGGTGACAAATGTCATTTAACCGACACTTGAAGAACGTCGTAAAGGTCACTAGGTCATATCAAGCATGGTTATAGAACTCACAATAGTATAAACTAATCACTTGTTTACAAGATTTCATTATTCATTAGTTTTATTTTAAGTAATGAAACTACTTTTACAAACTTATATTAGCCAGGGTTTTCATACAGAATATACTATACAAAGGTTTTTGTACAAGAATGCATACATACTATGGTTGATAGTAACTAGACATACAAACTAAAGTTTTTCTATACTACAACAGTATAGAGTAATAAATATTCATAGTTAATTCTATAACTCCTTAGTTTAGGCATCAGGGTTACGTATCGAGCATATTCGATAGACTGTGGAATGTGTGGTTTCCGCCTCATTTCCTGTTCCTTGTTTGGTTGTGGATTTAGGGCAGATTCACATAGTCAAATGTCTGTTCGATATTGGTTTATACGTGGCTAGCATGAACTAAGTGGTTATAGATAGAACATATATTATCTCACTCTTACTAAAGATAATATTGGATTTTCTTGGAACCATGCTAACATTTTTACAGAGTCATCAACAGATTTTCATTACAAAAACATCGCTTATGAACTCACTAGCTTTATGCTGATACTCTTTCAAAACTGCTTGTATTCTCAGGAAATCAGTAGACAGGTACCTCCTAGAGTTTTGAGAAGACGGAGCGTATAGAGTCACGTCTTTTTATTTTGATTATACTTTTGATGTATAAAAACAAGAATCAAACAAATGTAAACCCTTTTCATATATGTATTCAATGTAATGGTTGTGTTTACTATGATTGCTATGATATAATTGTTGTGATACTACACATGACATCATCCACCCCCGAACGTTTCCGCCATTCCGGTTTGGGGGTGTGACACTTATGCAATAACCTTATTTCTTTGCATTAGTATGCATCCTAAACCTTGGTGTGAGGCATCACAGTATACTACAAAGTCTCCTGTTCCCTCAGCAAGAGACAAAAATTATGCACTGCACAACAATTGTTTCAATTTCTGGAAGGCAGACTCTTGACTGTCTCCCCAATCCAACTTTTTGCCTTTATGGGTTATTGCAGTGAAAGGCTTGGATATTTTTGAAAAGTTCTCGATGAATCTACGATAGTAGCCTGCAAGCCCTAAGAATTAGCGTACATTGGTTGGTGTTGTTGGTGCTTTCCAATTTTTAACCGCTTCAATCTTAGCGGGATCGATATGAATCCCTTTATGGTTGACCACATGGCTGAGGAAATGTACTTCGTGTTGGATTTGGTGTCTAATCCCATAACTATAACTGAGATGTACTTGACCCGATAGTAGCATGGTCCTTTTGGGTTGCCTTCACAAGTGGAATTTGATAGGATGGACTTTTGAGAATAAGGTTATTTATGATTTATTAATATATTACAAGTATAATATAATAATATATGGAATCATATTAGTTAATTAGTATTGATCAAGAATTAATTTGGAATTAATTTTGTGGTCAAAAGAGACTAATTAAATATATGGGGATTGATTATGTAAATCAATGATTCTTGTAGTGTGGGCCAATGATCCATGATTATTTAGATGGGCTAAACCAATAAGTTAATCCATGGATAGTCCATGGAGGTTAAACCCATGGAGCATTAGAATGTGGAAAGTCATGGAGCATTAGGGTTTACAAAGTGTAACCCTAGCATGTGCAACACTACAAATAGAACCCTCATGAGGCAAAATCGGTTACACCATCTCTTTGAGATAAGTAACTTATTCTATTAAGCCTCCTCTTGCATATTGGTGTTTCTGAACCATTAAAGGCATCACACTTGAAGTGCTCAAGTTTTCAAAGGTCAAGAACTCTACCCTACTCAAGAGGTAAGCATCCAAACTAAATTTTTATTATATAGCTTCAATTGTATGCTATCTAGGGTGAATGCTTTGGAAAAACAAAATGCATGTATAATTAGAGAAAACATAGATCCAAAACATTTAGGGTTGCATGTGCACCATAGGAGTGTTATAGTGCTCAAAACTCAACAGTGATATCAGAGCCTTGGATTATTTTCTATTATATTTGATGCCTACTAGTTTTTCAAAGATGAAAAAGTCGAAATTTTGGCCCCTGACTGGTGAACTCATCGAGTCCATGAACAGACTCGACGAGTCCACTGAATAACAGAGCAACTCGCCGAGTCCAGTTCATGCACTCGATGAGTTGAAGGTTCTGTATGCAGAATTTCGAGTTTATTGGCCTGGTGTGGATTGGGAACACTACCACAAACTGTTTTCGATCATTGGAAATGTTTTTTATGATATGATAGTGCTAGTACTCATCCAACCACAAGATAATTGTCAAAGTTTTAAAATAATTATTGTGTTTTTATATGATAAACAAAATTGCTTTCAAATTGTTGACTAGAAAGTATCTTGATTATGAGTTTAGTTAGATCATAGCTCATGTCATAATTTTAGTTGTTAGAAAAATGATCTACATGAATTTTAATGACCTCCATAACTTGTCCTCACATTATGGAAAATGAAAGGTCTCATACATTAAAATCCAATTAAACTCATAAGTTATGAATGTGAAGAGTTTTGACAAGTTTCAAAACTTTCCCTCAAGTTTTGGAATTGGTAAAGTCTCATCAATGAAAGTTTAATTCCAAAACCTACAGTTTTAAAAGTTAAAATTCAACCCTTATACTTTATAATATTATAAGTTTAATATATATATATATATATATATATATATATATATATATATATATATATATTTATAAGACAAGTCGGTCTTACCGTTAGTAGGCCTCATTCACGAAGCCGGTCTATAAGGGGGTATAAGGTTACTGCCTATAAAATGGTGGTTTAATGGGTGTCCACTCTCACCCACCGCTTCCTTGACTGGTGGAGGGTCGTTAGCCGAACGGGTAGGATAGGACATTAATTCTCCCTCATTAAAAAGTATAATGATAAATATAAAGTAACTAAACTTTTACTAAATTCCCAATCTTAGTTACATTAGGAAAATGTGAAAATGGTGCTAATCCATGAAATTACACTTTGCACCTTGTTAAGTCGTTAGTGGAGCGTTTGTGGTTAACCGACACACTAATCTGGGACTGACAATGTGTGGCAAAGGGTAACTTGATGTTAATCATAGATCAATGGAGCGCGTGTGGTTAACCGGTACATTGACTAGGTGATTTGTAACATTGGGTGTACCAAGCTAATTTGCATGGTTATTCACACCTTGTTTGTGATCCTCAGCATCCCAGTCACAAACTTGAAGGGCACAATCGAGATTTAAACATGCCATTGAAAAGTTCAATGAATCTCAAAGATCTAGGAATTTCAAATCCAATTAAAACTTAATAATCTATTTCGTTTTTTCATGGTGGAAATTGGTAAATCGTCATTTACCTACCTTCAAATATTTTACAATTGGATTACGGCATCCCTTTTCGCAATTGTAGAATATTGTGTTGGGTCCTAGCCTTATTATTTCATTTGGGTGTAATATTAAGGATTATCATCTAATCTAAACTTTGTTCTTCTTCTTTTACAGATGTCTATCCCAAACAATGCTTCCAACCCAATCCCTCCAGGCTCTTTCTCGCTCATGAACCTATGTGGGATGGTCATTTTCGATGGCTCGAACTTCAATGACTGGATTCGAAACATCCGAATGGCTATTCGTTATGAGGACAAAGAATATGTCCTAGATAAAGAGCTCAAGGAAATTGATGTCACCACTGCTACTCTGGAACAAATCGCTGAACATACTACTAATGAGAGGGATGCGACAAAGGTGGCGTGTCTAATGATTGCAACCATGACTGCTGAGCTGTAGAAGTCCTATGAGGACTACTATCCCTATGAAATGTATCATGATTTGATGGAAAGATACCATCAAATTGCTCGGCAGGAAAGGTATGAGATCATTGTCTCCATGATCACAACCAAAATGAAGGATGGTGAACCCATCACGCCCCAGTTGCAAAAGATGCAGAGTGTCACACCCCCAAACCAAGGATGGCGGAAACATCTGGGGGTGGAGGGCTTCATGTATAGTATCACAACAACGAGTATAATAGTGCTCAAAGTAAATACAACCATCATAAATATAATTGAAAATGTTACACCATAGTATATGTTTACATGTTTCAAAATCAATTACATTATGATGACAAAATGAACTGTTTGATGATTTAACGTCCCATCCTCAAAATGTTGTTGGTTTCTTGTTTTACTGATTTCCTGAGAATACAAGTAGTTTTGAAAAGTGTCAACAATTAAGTTGGTGAGTTCATACGAGTTTTGTTTGAGGAAAAAGCCGTTTTCCTTGTAAACACGATAGAGTATGATTCCAGAAAATCCAATATTTTCTTTATTATGTGTGAAGTGAATGCTCTTATGGTATGCGATAATGAACCCTAGAAGGACCCGTAGGTTCCTTCTATAATCACCCAGTGTATATAAGTTATATAATATTTAAGTTGAATAAACCGTCGAATATAATGGGTCCGCCCTAGGTCCACAACCAAACAAGGAACAGGAGGTAAGGAGGGGCCACCAATTCTAAGCCGATTGTGACTAGATTCTTATATAACTCTAGCATATACACTTAGCAATTATCGCTAAAGTCTAACAATTCTAGATGAACTGCAGTTCTAATAGAAATATGTTTCCAAAGAAAATCCAATATTTTCCTTATAAAAGTTATGTAGTCTTAAAAGTCACGACCAAAATGTATAAGTATTTTTCCATGCTTAAAGTAATTCATGCAAGTTTAAATCGACATAAACTCGTTTAATTTAGAAGTAAAATCCGTAAATCTTATGTTTTGTTAATACCCCATGTGAGTTATTATAACCATACTAAGACTCAGACGGCCTCATAATACGACGTTCTTCAGGCGTCACAAGTTAAATGACACTTGTCACCTCAGACCTGTCGGTCTAGCTGTTGCATGCAGCTCAGGTGCGGGTTTGTCAGACCCAATATAGATCTATACACAACTATCACGCTCTCCCTACAAATCTGTCACACCCCCAAACCAAGGATGGCGGAAACATCCGGGGGTGGAGGGCTTCATGTATAGTATCACAACAACGAGTATAATAGTGCTCAAAATAAATACAACCATCATAAATATAATTGAAAATGTTACACCATAGTATATGTTTACATGTTTCAAAATCAATTACATTATGATGACAAAATGAACTGTTTGACGATTTAACGTCCCATCCTCAAAATGCTGTTGGTTTCCTGTTTCACTGATTTCCTGAGAATACAAGTAGTTTTGAAAAGTGTCAACAATTAAGTTGGTGAGTTCATAAGAATTTTGTTTGAGGAAAAAGTCGTTTTCCTTGTAAAAACGATAGAGTATGATTCCAGAAAATCCAATATTTTCTTTATTATGTGTGAAGTGAATGCTCTTATGTTATGCGATAATGAACCCTAGAAGGACCCGTAGGTTCCTTCTATAATCACCCAGTGTATATAAGTTATATAATATTTAAGTTGAATAAACCGTCGAATATAATGGGTCTGCCCTAGGTCCACAACCAAACAAGGAACAGGAAGTAAGGCGGGCCCACTAATTCTAAGACGATTGTGACTAGATTCTTATATAACTCTAGCATATACACTTAGCAATTATAGCTGAAGTCTAACAATTCTACATGAAATGTAGTTCTAATAGAAATATGTTTCCAAAGAAAATCCAATATTTTCCTTATAAAAGTTATGTAGTCTTAAAAGTCACGACCGAAATGTACAAGTATTTTTTCATGCTTAAAGTAATTCATGCAAGTTTAAATCGACATAAACTCGTTTAATTTAGAAGTAAAACCCGTAAATCTTATGTTTTGTTAATACCCCATGTGAGTTATTATAACCATACTAAGACTCAGACGGCCTCATAATACGACGTTCTTCAGGCGTCGCAAGTTAAATGACACTTGTCACCTCAGACCTGCCGGTCTAGCTGTTGCATGCAGCTCAGGTGCGGGTTTGTCAGACCCAATATAGATCTATACACAACTATCACGCTCTCCCTACAAGAGACTCTGGTTACAATTTACAGGACTTTTGACTTTGTTACTTTGAAGGTAACACGAAGCGAATGTCTCACAAATTTATTCATTAACAGATTTACGTGAACTGAACTGAAAACCCCTTGGTAAATGAGTTTGAAATGTAAATGAAACATAAACTATACCTATTATAGTTTATCCAAAACGTTTGTAATGTAAAGGAACCCTTTTATGAAAATACATTAGTGCTACGAATCCATAAACTATTACTATTATGTAGTATATGAAAACCCATTTGTTTTGAGAGTAAAACCTTTCTCATGTAGTGAAAATCCATAAACTATGCTTATTATAGTTTATTATATGTGTTCGAAATGAATGAAGAATCCTTATCATGAATGACTAAATTTCAGTTTATGATGATAAACTAACAAGAAAATACATTCAATATTTAGAACTTATGGTTATGCACTTTGCTCAACATACTACAAACTGTTATGAAAGTTGTAAGCTGTTAACTAGTTTTTAACCTTTCTACACTGTTTTAGAAAAATCATAGAAAAAATATACGAAGTAGAAAATTGAATCCGTAAATTCTGAGAGTTCACAAAATGTGTCTAGTTTATTCATAATTTTTATTATGATTTTTAGAAGTTTTTAACTTGTGTTAAAATGTTCATATTCACAGACTGGTCCGAATTCGTTTCTGAAATGATAGGCAGTTTTGTAAAAATCACCATACACCGTAGAAAAATTGTATGGAGATGTGCAAGTAGTCATTTTAAAGGTATGAACCTGAAATATGTGCATATTAAACAGTTTTGAAAGATATTAAGTTTAAGATAGTCAAAATAGTCCGTGAATAAGACTCAACTTTTCTGATGAAAGCTGTTGTTTGAGTGTAGTTAAGTTTTTGGTGTTTTAACTTGTATTCCCCCCCCCCCCCCCTAAAACTTGAAGAAAACATGAAAATGTAGGGTTATGAACTCACCTTGAGTGATTTTCAGAAGATGGATGATGAAGAAAAGAAGTGTTCAACTCAAGAACACTTAGAAGATGCTTGATGATTCGGAGATCTAACAACAAATATGACGATATTTGTGTAAGGAACCCGTGATTTGAGTGAATAAGTGTAAGGAAATCAAGTGTGGGAAGAGATTTACTTACCAAGGTGTGTGGAGAGCTCAAGATCAGCCTTGAATCTCGAATTCTTGGTGAGAGGAAGTGAGAGAGAATGTGTTTTGCTCTTTGGTGAAAAGTAAGTGAAATGGGAGGAGAGAGGAGATTTTCAGCTTTTGGTGAACCTTTTACAGCTAGAGGAGGGGTGTCAAAGGACAAATAGTTGACTAGGTAGGGGGAATAATGACTGAGGGTTGTACTATGAAGGTATGAGAGAGGTTGCTTGTGTCATACTCTAGATAAAGTCAACACTCTACCCCAAAATCTAACTTAATAGATTTTATTCTTGGACAAGGATTTCCCCCAAAAATATGATTAAAAATGAATATTTAGGGTCTCATATATGAAATTACGAGTTTTGGTGAAAATCCCGCGTTAAAATCACGAAAAACGGGCTTAAAACGAAGATTGTGTCAAAAACCGGGAAGAAAATGTTAATTTCCGAAGTCAGGAGGCGAGGTTCGGTCCTAGCCATTAGAACCGAAAGTAGATGGGAACCGAGAGTAGGGTTCGGTCTTGAGCAGCTTCGCACCTCGGACCCGATGGTAGTATCTTGGACCGAAGGTAGTATCTCGGACCGAAGGGTGAGTTCGGTCTCTTAGCAGGTTCGGTTCAGGAAGGTGCTTTCGGTTCTCAAGAGGTTTCGGTTCCTTAAGGGAGGTTCGGTTCCTAAGAGGGTTCGGCTCCTTAAGAGGTTTCGGCTCCTTAAGAGGGTTCGGCTCCTTAAGAGGTTCGGCTCCTTAAAGCTGTTTTTCGCAAAAACTTCCGTTTTCGAGCGGTTTTTGACTAAATTAAGGGTCGGGATGCCCCGAGTGATTATAAAAAGTTGAGAGAGATTTTGAGAGAGATTTGGGAGAGATTTCACACACTTGGAGAGATTTCTCATACAGAGAGAGATTTGGGAGAGATTTCACATTCATGGAGAGATTTCTCATACAGAGAGAGATTTGGGAGAGATTTCACATTCTTGGAGAGATTTCTCATACACAGAGAGATTTGGGAGAGATCTCGCACACTTGGAGAGATTTCTCATACAGAGAGAGATTTGGGAGAGATTTTAAATAGAGAGAGATACAGTGAAAGAGATTGAGAGAGATTTCGTTTGCGACCTTTTTGAGTGTTTGGCTTCGTAACGCAAGGTTTGTACATCCCGCTAAGTCTCGTTATGATTGTTATATGCCCCCGAGGGTTAAGGAATAATGTTTTATCGAATAGTTTCATCACTTGCCCTGATTAGGGTTTAGAATTTCCGAACACGTGAAAACCCTAAGTGATACTTTGTATTAAGATTGTGAGTTGTATAATCAGAATCATAATGGAAACCCTAATATACAAGGGTTAGATGAGTTGACCGGTTTGACTTGTTGACTTTGGTTGATTTGACTTGACCAGAAATTAATGGTTGTCACACAGAGATATGTCGACTGCTTGCGGTTCTTCGTAACTCTTCCCACTTCTCGAGGAAATAACACTCACATTGTGCTTCAGATTGTTTTCACTATGCCCCGGTAAATTTCCTTGAGATTCCAACCGACCCACAGAAGTGGAAAGTTGAGACATCTGCTACTCTTGATTTTTAATGCTTGCTCTAGTTTCATTCTGGAACGTGTGGGTGCTGGCGGCTGGGCTTGTTACTATGACTTCTAACGTTATGCTGGAACTACCAGTTTGTTGATTTGAAGGTTGCTGATGAAAACTTTGATTCTAAAATGCTGCATTTCAAAAATTCTACTACAAACCTGACTGCTGAAATCCAGGAGTGTGCTGAAATTGTTGTCTTTGCTAATAACCTCCATTTTGATAAAAGTTTGGAGGCTAATTAATTTATTTATGCTGCTATTATCCTACGGAGGCCTTCACTGGAGCAACATCCTCTTGTAGTAATGGAGACATATCAGTTGGATGTTCGGTCTTCAGCCAAATTCCATATTGTCTCTTTGCAACTGCCTTTTCTTTTGTCAGTAATAAAACAGATTTTGTCAGCTTAGAAATCTAGGCTTCTAGGTGATGGGAGCTTACTTCTTTGACTCCTCTTGGCTGATCAACGTACCACTCGTCTTCGTTTTACAGAGTGTTTTGACTCAATAACCAGCTTTTCTATCAGCTCCCGGATTTCAATTAGTGTCAGGTCGCCTAAGGAACCTCCACTTGAAGCATTTATCAGACGTCTCTCCATGGGTGTCAGACCTTCACATAAACAATTATACACCTGATAATCGTGTATCCCATGTTGTGGGCACCGAACCAACAGCTTTTTGAAGCGATCCTAGTAGGTGTGTAAACCTTCTCTTCTTCCTTGTTTGATACCAAGGATCTCTCTGCGAAGGCTCGAAACTGGTGTTTCTAGAAAATATTTTTCTAAAAATAATTTCGCGAGTTTCATCCACGTGGTTATCGACCTAGATGGGAGCTCGTACTGTTGGATATAGTGTCTAAGTCCATAACTATATTTGGTATGTACTTGACCCGACCCGGCATGGTCCATTTGGGTTGCATGGCATCATGCACTTGAATAGACTAAATGAGAGAAATAAGACACTTATGGTTTATTAATATATTATAAGTTCTAATATATTAATAATAAGAATAATAATATTTAGTTAGTATTGATCAATAATTAATTTAGAATTAATTATGTGATCAAAAGAAGACTAATTAAATATATGGGTTGATTGTGTCAATCATCCATAACTTATATAGGGGGCCAAGGCTCCATGGATTATCAAGTTGGGTTAAACCCATAAGATGCTCCATGGATGCTCCATGGGGGTTACATAACCCATGGGTCATGGAAATGAAAGGTCATGACAATTAGGGTTTACATGGTGTAACCCTAATTGTAACATACTATATAAAGAAGCTATTATTCACCATTTTCGGCCACTAGAGTGAATCAAAGAGGGCTAGCCGAAAATCCAAGTGTTCTTATTCTCTTAGAGTTTATTCCAAGTGTACTTGGTGTTGTGTGAAGCATTTGAGGCATCACACTTGAGGTACTAGGCTCACAAGGTTTCAAAGGAATCCAAGCTACAAAGAGGTATGTAATTCTTACTAACTGTTAGAATAAAAGATCCCCATGTATGCTAGATAGGATTATGAACCTTGGAAAATCATTTTGCATGTATCTTAGTCAAACATAGATCCAAGGTTTCTAGGGTTGCATGTACACCATAGGAGTGTTAGAATGCTCAAAACCCAACAGTGGTATCAGAGCCTAGGCTTGTTTGTTAAATACTTGATGCAAACTTGTTTTTCAAAAGCCAAAAATTGTCCAGACAAGAAAACTCGACGAGTTCTGGCCAAAAACTCGCCGAGTTTATGTGTTATTGCATGAACTCAACGAGTTCCTTGATGAACTCGACGAGTTTGTCATCCAATGGGTAGTTTTTGGAGCTTGGCTGTTGGAAATGGACTAGAAACATTACCCTAAACTGTTTTGGTGTTTTAAAACGTGTTTTAGTTTGTGTAATGTTTATGCTAATCCATTTTTAATGGCTATTATCAAAAATTACAAGTTTTATATAAGTTTGTTATGATTCTTGAAATTGTTGATAATAATGTTCTTGAACTTATGAATTTAGATGATTATAGGAATTATTTGTAACCTCCATGTTAGTTCATTCTTGATCATTATGTGTTTTAATGGAGTCCATAACTTGTCCTCAAGTTATGGAAAACCAAGAGTCACACTTGAATTAAAACCATTAAAAGAACACAAGAGTTATGAAAATGAAGAGTCTTCATTTTAATACTCTAATAAAATCATAAGTTATGAGAAATGAAAAGTTTTGAAAGTTTACAAAACTTGCCCTCAAGTTTTGGAACAAGTAAAGTCATAATTAAAACTTTAGTTCCAACCCTTAGAATTTTAAATATTAAAATTCAACCCTTATACTTTATAATATTATAAGTGAATAATAATTATATATGTATAAGATAAAAGTCGTTTTACCATTAGTAGGCCTCATGTAGCACCTGGTTCTTGGTACGTATTCTTTTTATTAATTCTTTAAATATTTTGCATTTTGGCCTTGGACTCGGCGAGTTGAAGGGCCAACTCGCAGAGTAGAAGCGAGAAGGGACGCGGGACTTAAGTGATGAACTCGGCGAGTCGGGTCCCGGACTCGGCGAGTAGGTGCTGTTCGGACCAAAAACCCTAATCCAAGGTTTGCACCCTATTTAAGCAATGATATGACGGCCATATTGTCCCTTATGCTCCCAAAACACTTCTCATTGAAACCCTAGCCGTTTGTGCATTGTTGAGGCCATTTTTGGTGTTCTTGTGTGGTTGTAAAGCTTGGAAGGAAGAAAGGAGCTTGGAACCTGAGTTGGGGATAGTAGATCCAGAGATTTTACTTCATCTTCAGCAGCTTCAAGGTATAATGCCCCTGTCTTGACTCATCTATGTGTTATTCATCTTTAACTTGGGATTTCTTTGGATTGCTAAGTCATGTTTTGGTATTGGAAGTGTGGAGTGGGTTTTGACTTCAGATCTGGGCCTTAAGAGGGGTTTCATGGCATAAAGGTGCCAACTTTAGGGCCATGAGAGCCCCATGTGCATTGCAGGATAGTTTATGTGGATTTTTGAGCTAAAAACCCCATGCATGTGCATCAAGTTTGGAACTTTACGTATAAAGTGGACATTAGGAGGCCAGATCTATGGTTTTGGTGTGCTAGATCCCATTTAAACCAACTGTATGGAATTGGTCAAAACTAGACTTGGTGAGTCCGTTCTTAGACTCGGCGAGTCCAAGGCAATCTCCTTAGAACTCGACGAGTTGTTCATCAACTCGGCGAGTCGAGGACAGATCTTGTTCATCAGATGAAGGTGGACTCGACGAGTTGTTCATCAACTCGGCGAGTCGGATGAGTTTTCATGTGACGTTCATATGAGAGAAGAGCTCGTCGAGTTGACGGCCCAACTCGACGAGTAGAGTCGTGGATAAGGACAAATGGAAGGTTAGGGACTCGGCGAGTTGGCTAGCCAACTCGGCGAGTCAGGTCAACTGGAAGTTGACCTTGACTTTGACTTGACTTGATCAGGGGTAAAATGGTCATTTTACCCAAAGAGTAGATATCAGACTCTGATTGTGTGTTTTGTGGGATTTATAGCCGGAGGATTTCTGGAGCAGCAGCAGCAGATAGAGAGTTCCCGCACAGATCAGCAGCTACTACGAGGTGAGTTACCTTCCAGTCGCGGTGGGTCTACGGCCACAATGTTGGCCCACTAGTAGGGATCGTATGATAGATGTTTGTCTTTGTGATATTCATCTGTGTTGCTACTACCTGATATGTTATATGCTAGCGTGATATGATATGTGATAGTGATAGATATTCGGTTGTTAGGACCGAAGGGTAGGTTAGGCACCCCAGATATGCCTAACAGTATGTTATGATATGTTTAGCTGCTAGCATGATATGTTATACGAGATAGAGGTAGTAGAGGGGGGAATGGTCCCCGAGATTCGGTTGTTAGGACCGAAGGGTAGGTCGGCACCCCAGATATGCCTGATAGTAGATATTGCTATGATATATGTGAAAGTAGTAGTAGGGGTGAAATAGTCCCCGAGGTTCGGTTGGAGGACCGAAGGGTAGTCAGCACCCCAGAATGGCTCGACATGGGTAGGTCAGCACCCCAGAATGGCTTGACACGGGTAGGACGGCACCCCAGAATAGCCGCACGGGTAGCTCGGCACCCCAGAATGGCCGTACGGGCAGGTCGGCACCCCAGAATGGTCGTACCGGGTAGATCAGGCACCCCAGAAATGCCTGGCAATATGTATGCTATATGATTGTATGGTATGTGGACGATGGGGGAACTCACTAAGATTTGTGCTTACAGTTTACAATTTTGTTTCAGGTACCTCTTCAGTGAAGGGGAAGGAGCTGGCGCGGTAGCGGCACATCATACACACACGCATTGGTTTTTCCGCATTATGAGATGTTCTGGGATTGTACTCTGACATTATTATTATTTTTATGATTTGGTTTTCATACACGAGATATGTTTTTATGAAATGATATGATCGGATGATGTTTTACTACAAATGTTTCGCAAACCACTTATTTTAAATGAAATTTTTGGGCGTGAAAATTTGGTCGTTACACCTCATTCACGAAGCCGGTCTATAAAGGGGGTATAAGGTTGTTGCCTATAAAATGGCAACTTAATGGGTGTCCATTCTCACCCACCGCTTCCTTGATCGGTGGAGGGTCGTTAGCCGAAAAGGTAGAACAATGACTATAATTCTCATAATAAGTATTATGAATATACTAAAGTAACTAAACATTTATAAATTCCCAATCTTAGTTACTTTAGGAAAATGTGAATAAGGTGCTAATCCATGAAATTACACTTTGCACTTTGATTAAGTCGTTAGTGGAGCGTGTGTGGTTAACCGGCACACTAACTTGGACTTATCAAGGTAGGCAAAGGGTGACTTAATGTTTATCATAGTATCGTTGGAGCGTGTGTGGTTAACCGGCACTTCGATTGAGGGGTAATACATTATGTGTACCAAGTAATTTGCATGGTTACTTCACACCTTGTTTTGTGATCCTCGGCATCCCAGTCACAAAACTTGAAGGGCACACTCGAGATTGAAACATGCCATTGAAAAGTTCAATGAATCTCAAAGAACCTAGGAATTTCTAAACCAATTAAAACCTAATAAGATTTATTCCGTTTTATGGTGGAAATTGGTGAATCGTCATTCACCTACCTTCAAATATTTTATAGCTTGGATTACGGCATCCCTCTTCTAAGTTATAAAATATTGTGTTGTGTCCTAGCCTTAATATAGCATTTGGGTGCTTTATTAACGACTATCCTGAAATCTAATCTAAACTTATTCTTTCATTTCAGATGTCTTCCAAAAACAATGCTTCTGGCTCAAACCCTACTGGCTCCTTCTCTCTCATGAACCTTTGTGGGAGAGTCATCTTTGATGGATCCAATTTTATGGATTGGATCAGAAACATCAGGATGGTCACTCGCTATGAGGACAAAGAATATGTCCTTGATAGGGAGCTGAAGGAGATTGATGAGTCAACTGCTACCCTAGAGGAGATTGCTGCATTTCAGGCACATGAAAGGGATGCTACCAAAGTAGCATGTATCATGACTGCCACAATGACAGCTGACCTCCAAAAGTCCTATGAGGACTATTACCCTTTTGAGATGCACATGGACTTGATGGAGCGATACCATCAAAGTGCTCGTCAAGAGAGGTATGAAATAATCTCCTCCATGATAACCACCCAAATGAAGGACAATGAGTCCTTCACGACCCACATGCAGAAAATGCAAAGATTTGTGGATCGCTTGAAGAAACTGAATGTTGACTTTCCTGAGGAGTTAGCAATAGATATCATTTTGCACTCCTCAACTTCATGTTATGATCAATTTAGAATGACATACCACATGAATAAGGAAGAAGTTACACTTAGTAAACTTCAAGGACTCTTAAAGACTGCAGAAAGTAGTCTTAAGGGTAAGTCGGGTGTTACTACTCCTCCTACTCCTACTGCAGCTAATGTCGTGGCAATCGGGCATGGAAAAGGTAAGAAGAGAAAGAACCCTTTTAAGGGTACCAAGGGTAAAACCCTTAAAGGCTCCTCTTCAAGCAAAATTTTTTTTTTTTTTTTTTGCAACAATTTTAAACTTTTAAAACCCATCTTAAATTAAATTAAAACAACTGAAATAGTCATAACATAATCCATCAGCTTAATAACCATATAAAATAAGTGCGGAAGTAATAATAATAATAAGGTCCCAACAAAATAACTAGTAGCGATGTCCCGATGCTCCATGTCAAGCCTTAGCCTCTTTAATCTTAACACCTGAAAAGTTATAAGGGAAAAACGTAAGCACAAAGCTTAGTGAATTCAAACACAGACATTGTACCAACATTCATATTTACTAGCCCTAATCCATTTTCCAATTATAACGATAAAGACAAAGAACGAATCAATGTCTATATTACGAGAAGGACTTGTAGGTTTGAACCGCACCGGGAAGATCCCGTATCATTTGGCCCTAATCACCGCACCTCACGAAGAGTATTACGTTGGTGATCTTACCTACCCACCGCACCGGTAAATCCGTATCCTTTGGTGGTGTCCCCATATCCATAATTAGTTACATACAGTGCACATGTACGAATTAAAACAATACTTATATAGCATGCTTTTATAATAAATTCAAATAATCACACACGAGCTAACTAGCAAACACAATCATCAATACAACGGTGTGAGAGAACTCACCTTGAGTGAGTATTAAGGATGGCTAACAATCAAATAATGCTACCAAGCTTGAGCAAACTTCAAAACCTCGCCAATACGAATCAAGGGTGGAAATGAACAAGAATTAAGCTCCAAACAACAGCCCCTTGGCTGCTCTTGATCCCAAAGAGAGAGAGAAGGATGGCGTGAGGGCAGTGGCGGAGCCAGGATCAAAGTAAATGGGTATCCCAATTTTATTTTTAAGGTAACCCAAAAACTTTTTCCGGGGTACTTGGGCTTCCCCGATTCAATTTCGGTTTTCTAAACCCAAACCTTAATCGAATCTTTAGATAACCTCAAGTCTTGTTATATAAACATGAAGTTGAAGTATATTTTGATACTTGAATCGATGTGGGATTCAAAGTAGATATCAAATGAAGTATGAGGATAACAAGCTTATATAATAGACAAAAATGGTTGAGTTTACATATGTTTGGCGATGTGGGATAGAATAGGCCCATAGCCTATGGACTTCAATAAAAGGAGTTTACAAGATGATCAAAAGAGTCCAATAACATAAGAAAATCAGACATTGGTTAAATAAATTAACCCAAGGTTACAAGAATAATTGAATTAAAATAACTAAACGTATCGAGAAAAATCGGGGCGTTACAACTCTCCCCCACTAAGAACGGACTTCGTCCTCGAAGTCAACACCTAAAAACAGATCCAGATAGTGAGCCCTCATCTCGCCTTCCGGTTCCCAAGTCCATTCCGAACCCTTCCTATGTTGCCACTGCACCTTAACCAGGTTTATAGTCTTGTTGCGGAGAGCTTTCGTCTTTCGTTCTAAAATAGCGATTGGTTTCTCAACATAATTGAGACGCTCGTCAACCTGTATGTCCTCCAGTGGTATCACAGTGGTCTCATCAACAAGGCATTTTCATAACTGATACACGTGAAACTTATTATGAATTAGACTAAGCTCTTCAGGCAGCTCTAAACGGTAAGCCACCTTTCCCACACGGGCTATGACCTTGTAGGGTCCAATGAGTCGGGGTCCGAGCTTTCCCCGTTTTCGAAATCGAATCACACCTTTCCAGGGGGAGACTTTGAGCAACACATAATCTCCCACCTGGAACTCAAGATCGGAGCATCTTTTGTCGGCATAACTTTTCTGACGACTTCTCGCTGTAACCAAATGATCCCGAATCACGTGGATTTTCTCTGTAGTCCGAAGCACGATATCGGTACTCCCAAGTACCCTCTGCCAAACCTCACCCCAACAAACGGGCGCCACGAATCATATCTAACAAAGACGACACCATCGTCATCCGGAGACACTTAGATCGAATCGGTTCGGCAAATTGTTTACGACTGAGAGCATCAGCTACAACATTAGATTTACCGGGGTGGTAGTGAATTTCACAATCATAATCTTTTACCACATCCAACCATCGGATCTGCCTCATGTTCAAATCCCGCTACTCGAACAAATATTTCAGACTCTTATGGTCAGTGTATATGATACACTTCACTCCATAGAGATAGTGTCTCCAAATCTTAAGAGCGAACACAATAGCCCCAAGCTCCAAATCATGAGTGGGGTAGTTTCGTTCGTGGGGTTTCAGCTGTCGGGAGGCATAGGCTATCACCCTGTCCCGTTGCATTAACACAACACCAAGACCCTGAAGCGATGCATCACAGTAAACCACCATATCCTCAACCTTATCAGGTAAGGCCAAAATCGGAGCATCACACAATCGCTTCCTCAGCTCATCAAACGCAAATTGTTGCTCCGGGCCCCAAACGAATTTCACTGATTTCTTGGTCAATCGGGTGAGTGGCAAGGCGATTTTAGAGAAATTTTCAATGAACCTACGATAATAACCGGCTAAACCCAAGAAACTGCGAATTTCAGAAGGTGTTTTTGGAATCTCCCATTGTTTAACCGCATCAACCTTGGCTTGATCGACCTTAATACCGTGTTTGTTTACCACATGCCCCAAGAACTGAACTTCTTCTAACCAAAATTCACATTTTGAGAATTTCGCATAAAGCCTTTCTCTTGCCAGAGTTTCCAGAATCTCCCGAAGGTGTTGCTCATGCTCCTCTTTGGTCTTAGAATAGACCAAGATGTCATCAATGAACACTATGACCGAACGGTTAAGCATCGGGCTACACACCCGGTTCATGAGATCCATAAACGCCGCGGGTGCATTGGTGAGCCCAAAAGGCATCACCACCAACTCAAAATGCCCATAACGAGTACAGAATGCTTTTTCTCAATGTCTTCTTCACGAACCCGCATCTGATGGTAACCGCAACGTAAATCAATCTTGGAGAACCAAGACGCTCCCTGAAGTTGATCGAAAAGATCGTTAATACGTGGAAACGGGTACCTATTCTTTATCGTGTACTTGTTTAGCTCCCTATAATCAATACACATTCGCTGGGATCCATCTTTCTTCTTCACAAAGAGAATAGGAACACCCCATGGCGAGCAGCTTGGCCATATAAACCCTTTATCACTTAGTTCCTAAAGTTGATCTTGGAGCTCTTTCATCTCAGGTGGTGCCAAGCGGTAAGGAGATTTAGCTATCGGAGTCGCACCCAACACCAAATCAATGCGAAACTCCACTTGCCGAATAGGTGGCAAACCAGGGAGTTCCTCCGGAAAGACATCACTAAAGTCGGAAACGATAGGAACGTCGTCTAGTGCTATAGTAGAAGAGCAAGAAGCGATGGCCACGCGGGGAATGTCCCCCTGAATGATAAGTTCTCCACCTCTAGGGTTTTGAACACGAACTTGCTTCTTACGACAGTGGATTTCCACATCACACGCATCAAGCCAATCCATGCCTATGATAACGCAGAGCTCTCGCATCGCAATAGGGATAAGATCAATGGGGAATTCAACTCCAGAAAACTCGAGATTGCAACCCCGATAAACATCGGTGACATAAATAGTGCGGTTGTCGGCAACTTCGACAACCATTGGGTGAGCCAATTTTCCGATACTACGCCCCAAACAATTAATAAACATGCGAGATACAAAAGGATGGGTAGCACTGCTATCAAACATAACAACATCGAGCTCGGAATCTAGCAAATAAGTGCCTGCCACTGTCGCTGTAATCACCGACTCCTCCGCAGTCATCTGGTGAGCACGACCTCGTGTCACCATAGTGGGTCCCTTAGAGGACGATGCAATTGCAGGATTTGTACCCCCGTCTCCTTTACCAGTCTTCAACTTCGGGCATTCGGGCTTCTTGTGTCCCGTCTCGTTGCAGTGATAGCAGACGGGAACAGCAGAAGTAATATGAGGTGCTGCACTCGCAGGGGGATCCCTACAATTCTTCCAATGATGCCCTGGCTTTTTGCAGTTGTAGCATATCAATGGATTTTTCTCGCCCTGAAGACGTCCTATACTCATACCTTGACTTACTACCCTGCTTTCGCTTTTTCTGGGCATCTCTGGATGTCTTGGAAGAGGTGTCATTGGCCTCCCTCTTGGACTGGGTCTGCAACTCGATTTCCCTCCTCCTCGCTGCATTCATGATCGCGGATAAGGTCGAGAACTCCTGCATGCTAACAAATTCCCGAATCTCGGTACGTAGGATGGCCATGTACCGGCTGACCAACCAGGCCTCGTTCCCAGCAAACAAGGGGCAAAAAGATAGCATCTCCAAGAACTTGGAGTTCAGTTCGCTAACGGACTCGGTAGTCTGCTGTAAGGCCATGAACTCTTGCTGCATCCACTGCTGCTCCACCTTAGGCACATATTGTGCCTCGAACCTCTCCACAAATTGGGCCCAAGACATGGTCCTCACTTCTTCTTCGCTTAATAGAGCGGTGATGGTGTTCCACCATGTCTTTCCCCTTTTCTGCAGCTGATTCATGGCGATCACAACTTTGTACTCGTCCGGACACCCAACAGTCATGAAGGCGCCCTCACCATCTGACACCCAGTGCTTAGCAGCAACTGGGTCGGATTCACCGTTCCAAAGAGGAGGGCTACACTTGCTGAACTTCTCGAAGTAGTATGTCGAATCCCGAACGGGCGGAGCCGGTAACGCTCCCCCGGGAATAGCTGCGAGGCGCTCATCCAGAAGAGTACCGACTTGGTTGATTATGTCATTGGTCACACCCGGGATTAGTTCGTTGAAAGCGTTATTGAATTCCTCAACGACAATATCCCTAACTTGCTCCATTTGGAGCTGATTAAGTCGAGCAGGCGGAGCCATTGGTATCCACAGAAGA
Organism: Lactuca virosa; assembly: GCF_052849685.1. NCBI lineage: Eukaryota > Viridiplantae > Streptophyta > Magnoliopsida > Asterales > Asteraceae > Lactuca > Lactuca virosa. Next base: position 146,439,361 of record NC_136432.1, on the reverse strand, counting down.
AGGAAAATCTTAGAAACAATTCAGCCTAGATATTTCTAGGAAGACAAAACACTCAGCTTGCCGAAAATTTTTCAACCTTGCCCCGACCCGAAACCGGCACCGATGTTTCAAATAGTAGGGGCCCTTCTACTACCTTCCACACAAGTTCCAATTTCGCATTTGCGTCTAGTTTCAAAATTTCCAGTTCGCTCTAGCCGTTAATTTTACAAATCTCTCACATGTTAACACTAAATAAGTGTGTAATCTAACATTTTAAGACTAATAGAATCCAATTCATAGTCAACAATTTAACATAAACATTTAACATAAGAAATAAGGCTTACTTGGCTGGCTGACTGGCACACCGCGACATCTTCCACTACTAGTCTTCAGAAGGTTTGAAAAATATTTAAAAAGAAAATAAACTCTTATAGAGCCTCAAATTTGAGTCTAGAACATCCACAAGAATGCCTAGTTCCCTCAAACTGTGGCTTTGATACCAACTTGTGACACCCAAAATTTTTTTTTTTTTTTTTTTTTTTTTTTTTTTTTTTTTGCAACAATTTTAAACTTTTAAAACCCATCTTAAATTAAATTAAAACAACTGAAATAGTCATAACATAATCCATCAGCTTAATAACCATATAAAATAAGTGCGGAAGTAATAATAATAATAAGGTCCCAACAAAATAACTAGTAGCGATGTCCCGATGCTCCATGTCAAGCCTTAGCCTCTTTAATCTTAACACCTGAAAAGTTATAAGGGAAAAACGTAAGCACAAAGCTTAGTGAATTCAAACACAGACATTGTACCAACATTCATATTTACTAGCCCTAATCCATTTTCCAATTATAACGATAAAGACAAAGAACGAATCAATGTCTATATTACGAGAAGGACTTGTAGGTTTGAACCGCACCGGGAAGATCCCGTATCATTTGGCCCTAATCACCGCACCTCACGAAGAGTATTACGTTGGTGATCTTACCTACCCACCGCACCGGTAAATCCGTATCCTTTGGTGGTGTCCCCATATCCATAATTAGTTACATACAGTGCACATGTACGAATTAAAACAATACTTATATAGCATGCTTTTATAATAAATTCAAATAATCACACACGAGCTAACTAGCAAACACAATCATCAATACAACGGTGTGAGAGAACTCACCTTGAGTGAGTATTAAGGATGGCTAACAATCAAATAATGCTACCAAGCTTGAGCAAACTTCAAAACCTCGCCAATACGAATCAAGGGTGGAAATGAACAAGAATTAAGCTCCAAACAACAGCCCCTTGGCTGCTCTTGATCCCAAAGAGAGAGAGAAGGATGGCGTGAGGGCAGTGGCGGAGCCAGGATCAAAGTAAATGGGTATCCCAATTTTATTTTTAAGGTAACCCAAAAACTTTTTCCGGGGTACTTGGGCTTCCCCGATTCAATTTCGGTTTTCTAAACCCAAACCTTAATCGAATCTTTAGATAACCTCAAGTCTTGTTATATAAACATGAAGTTGAAGTATATTTTGATACTTGAATCGATGTGGGATTCAAAGTAGATATCAAATGAAGTATGAGGATAACAAGCTTATATAATAGACAAAAATGGTTGAGTTTACATATGTTTGGCGATGTGGGATAGAATAGGCCCATAGCCTATGGACTTCAATAAAAGGAGTTTACAAGATGATCAAAAGAGTCCAATAACATAAGAAAATCAGACATTGGTTAAATAAATTAACCCAAGGTTACAAGAATAATTGAATTAAAATAACTAAACGTATCGAGAAAAATCGGGGCGTTACACATACCACATGAATAAGGAAGAAGTTACACTTAGTAAACTTCAAGGACTCTTAAAGACTGCAGAAAGTAGTCTTAAGGGTAAGTCGGGTGTTACTACTCCTCCTACTCCTACTGCAGCTAATGTCGTGGCAATCGGGCATGGAAAAGGTAAGAAGAGAAAGAACCCTTTTAAGGGTACCAAGGGTAAAACCCTTAAAGGCTCCTCTTCAAGCAAAACCAAGAAAGGTTTTGTCACTCCTTCTGCTAACCCTAATGAGGCTGAATGCTTCTATTGCCATGAAAAGTCGCACTGGCAGCGAAACTGCCCTAAATCCCAGCAAGATCTTAAGGATGGGAAAGTAAAACCCAACCATGCAGGTATATACACTATATTGTCTAATAACTCACCTCATTCTAAGTCTTGGGTCCTTGATACAGGTTGTGGAATTCACATATGTTCTGATCTGCAGTGACTAAGAAGAAGTGAGGATTTGGAGCATGGAAAGATAAACCTCATCATGGCGAATAGGAAAGTTTCACCTGTCACCAAGATTGGAGTTTATTCCTTGTTACTAGATAGTGGGTTTACATTAGACTTGAATAAATGTTGTTATTCGCCAGAAATGGCAAGAAATGTTATTTCCTTTCATGCATTGTATAAACAAGGTTTCACCTTTTATTTTGATAATAAAAGTGGTGGTATTGATGCTTTCTATAATAGTGTTCTTTATTTTAAAGCATTACCTTGTGATGGTGTGTATGAAACTATATCTGTTGTAGATAACTTAGGAAATAATGTATTGTGTATCGATTCTTCCATTAGCTTAGATAAAACATCCTTATGGCATTGTCGTCTTGGACATGTAAGCAAGAAACGCATAGGCCAACTCCAAAAGGATGGAGTCTTGGAATCATTTGACCTAAAGTCGGATGATAGTTGTGACTCTTGTCTACTTCGAAAAATGACAAAGTCACCTTTTACTGGCACTTGTGCTAGGGGTGAAGGTTTGTTGGATCTCATACACACAGATGTGTGTGGACCCTTCAGAACCGCCACTAGAGATGCTAATTGCTTTTATGTGACTTTTATTGATGATTTTAGTAGATATGGATATGTCTACTTAATCAAACATAAGTCGGAAACCTTTGATAAATTCAAAGAGTTTAAGCAAGAAGTGGAAAATCAGTTGGGCAGGAACATTAAGATGCTTCTATCCGATCGAGGTGGTGAGTATCTTAGTACCGAGTTCCTTGACTATCTTAAGGAATGTGGGATAGTCTCACAATTGACACCTCCCAGAACACCACAGTTGAATGGTGTAGCTGAGAGGTGCAATCGAACCTTGTTGGAGATGGTTCGTTCCATGATGAGTCGAGTTTCGCTACCAATCTCATTTTGGGGGTATGCCTTAGAGACTGCCGCCCATATCCTTAATCTAGTCCCTACAAAGAAGGTTGCCAAAACACCTCACGAGATGTGGACTGGAAAAAGTTCCAAATCTAGACCACATCAAGGTTTGGGGTTGTGAGGCTTTCGTGAGACGCGAGACTCACGACAAGCTCGAACCTCGAAGTGAGAGGTGTATTTTCATCGACTACCCACATAAATCTTTTGGTTATATCTTCTACAGACCCAGTGACAATGTGGTCTTTGTAGCAAGAAGAGGAGTCTTTCGAGAGAGAGAACTCATAAGCCAAGGAGACAGTGGGAGGCAAGTTGACCTTGAAGAAATTCAAGAGTCAAGCGGTGAAGGAACCTCAAACCCTAGCCCTCAACCTGAGGAGGAAACTCCTGTTGAGCCGAATGAAGAGTCCATACCTCTGAGGCGTTCCACCAGAGTTAGGAATGCACCTGAACATTATTATGGTTTCCATATTACTGCAGAAGGTGATACCCTTATCAGTGATAATACACTGATAAATCTGGAAGAGCCTAACAGCTACACGGATGCCATGGCAGGCCCTGAGTCTGCTAAATGGAAAGAGGCTATGGATAGCGATATACAATCCATGTATGACAATCAAGTTTGGAACTTGGTTGACAATGTACCAGGTCGTAAGACAGTAGGGTGCAAATGGATCTTCAAGAAGAAGACCGACATGGATGGTAATGTACACACTTATAAGGCACGACTGGTTGCAAAGGGTTATTCTCAAACTCCGGGAGTTGATTATGATGAGACCTTTGCACCAGTGGCCAAGATTAAGTCTATTAGGGTTCTGTTAGCCATTGTTGCATTTCATGATTATGAAATATGGCAATTGGATGTCAAAACCGCTTTCCTTAATGGAAAGTTGGCTGAGGATGTTTACATGGTTCAGCCAGAAGGTTTTGTAAGTACAGAATACCCTAATAGAGTGTGTAAGCTTGAAAAATCCATATATGGATTGAAACAAGCACCTCGCAGATGGAATCTTTGCTTCGATGAGAAAGTCAAAGAGTTTGGCTTTTCGAGATGTGAAGATGAATCGTGTATATATGTCAAGGCTAGTGGGAGTATAGTTAGCTTTTTGGTACTGTATGTGGATGACATACTGCTCATAGGAAATGACATCCCAACCTTGCAGGAAGTGAAATCCTGGCTTGGGAAGTGTTTTGCTATTAAAGACCTAGGAGAAGCTGCCTATATCCTCGGGATAAAGATTTTGAGAAACAGGAGTAAAAGACTAATTGGACTTAGTCAGAGTACCTACTTGGACAAAGTGCTGAAGAGGTTCAGTATGGAAAATTCCAAGAAAAGAGATTTACCTATTCAGTGTAATGCCAGACTGAGTAAAACTCAGAGCCCGAGTACAGATGAAGAGATAGCTGAGATGAGTCGAGTCCCATATGCTTCCGCTGTAGGCTCGATCATGTATGCTATGACTTGTACTCGTCCTGATGTTGCTTTTGCTTTAAGCATGGTTAGCAGATATCAGAGTAATCCTGGCAAGGCTCACTGGACTGCAGTAAAGAATATTCTCAAGTACCTGCGAAAGACTAAGGACTGGGTCCTTACCCTTGGTGGGAGTGATGACTTGAAAGTAGCAGGGTATAGTGATGCTAGCTTTCAGACTGATAGGGATAATTTCCGCTCTCAGTCGGGCTGGGTCTTTACCCTAAATGGAGGGGCAATTACTTGGAAAAGTTCCAAGCAAGATACAGTGGCTGATTCCATTTGTGAATCAGAGTATATAGCAGCAAGTGAAGCAGCAAAGGAGGCTATATGGCTAAGGAACTTCATCGGAGACCTTGGAGTTGTACCAGCTATTAAGGAGCCCATGGAAATTTTCTGTGATAGTGAAAGTGCGGTTGCCTTAGCAAAGGAACCAAGGGATCACGGGAGATCTAGGCACATCGACAGAAAATATCATTTCATCAGACATCGAATAGAAGAAGGAATCCTCGTGGCAAAGAGGGTATCATCAGATGAGAACCCGGCAGATCCCCTCACGAAGGGACTAAGTAGGGTTAAGCATCTTCAGCATGCTAGGTGCATAGGGCTAAGAGATGATATTAGTTTTTAGAAGTTAGATAATTTTGAAATATGTAAAATATAATTGGCATTTGATGATAAATAAAAGTTGTTATTTATGAGTAAAGTGTTGCTATCTCTTGTCATACATTTACTAGTATTTCTTTTTGCATGTTTTGACTTCCAGAATAATTATGTTATAGTATATATCATATTATTCAAATTCTCCACAGTCAATCATATGTTGGAAGTACATATGAATCAAGACTGTCATGGGTTGGTTTGTAGAGGTCCAAGATGTTGGACAAAGGGGGCTACAACACTCATGAGTGCTCATAAGTTCTGAGTATTGGATTCAACCCACGCTCACTGGTATCACTTCATGGAATTTATCTCGAGTGATCGTGAGACAGTAATATCATATAAGTCTTCAAACCTAGACATATGATTTGTTACCTATGAGTTGGTTATGCATTGATTGTACGAAAACGCATTGGTAACTCGATGTTATAAAACGTAACTTTGTGTGTAATTCAACAAGTAGTAGAGTAAACATATGAGTCGAAGTTTATCTGTTCCTTCTTGGATTAGAAGCGATATCTGGGCCCCTCGATGATTTTGTTTTGACCCATGTACCGGACCCGGTCAGAATAAATTGATGTGTTCAATTAAGTTCTATGTCAAACAAATCGGAAATCGGGAAACAACTGCTAGAGAATAGAAAGACATTGTTCCATGTGTTTGTCCGACTGATATCTAGAACAGAGGATTATATCATCACTTATCTAAAATGGCACACCATCATCTTCTCAGTTCCGAGAGACCTTGAAAGAGCTACGATTGCTGATTGGTTCCTGAAGTCATACTTGCAACTATAGTTATTAGACTTATCCAAGTGGGAGACTGTTGGATATAGTGTCTAAGTCCATAACTATATTTGGTATGTACTTGACCCGACCCGGCATGGTCCATTTGGGTTGCATGGCATCATGCACTTGAATAGACTAAATGAGAGAAATAAGACACTTATGGTTTATTAATATATTATAAGTTCTAATATATTAATAATAAGAATAATAATATTTAGTTAGTATTGATCAATAATTAATTTAGAACTAATTATGTGATCAAAAGAAGACTAATTAAATATATGGGTTGATTGTGTCAATCATCCATAACTTATATAGGGGGCCAAGGCTCCATGGATTATCAAGTTGGGTTAAACCCATAAGATGCTCCATGGATGCTCCATGGGGGTTACATAACCCATGGGTCATGGAAATGAAAGGTCATGACAATTAGGGTTTACATGGTGTAACCCTAATTGTAACATACTATATAAAGAAGCTATTAGTCACCATTTTCGGCCACTAGAGTGAATCAAAGAGGGCTAGCCGAAAATCCAAGTGTTCTTATTCTCTTAGAGTTTATTCCAAGTGTACTTGGTGTTGTGTGAAGCATTTGAGGCATCACACTTGAGGTGTTAGGCTTACAAGGTTTCAAAGGAATCCAAGCTACAAAGAGGTATGTAATTCTTACTAACTATTAGAATAAAAGATCCCCATGTATGCTAGATAGGATTATGAACCTTGGAAAATCATTTTGCATGTATCTTAGTCAAACATAGATACAAGGTTTCTAGGGTTACATGTACACCATAGGAGTGTTAGAATGCTCAAAACCCAACACGTACATCCATTCTCTCGCTGAGTCTTGAAGTGAGAAGGAGAATGCCATTAGCTTTATTTGGTCTTCAGTAATGGCATGTGGCTTCATTCCAAAACATACCACATGAATTTCCTCAAGGAATTTATGTGGGTCTTTGTTTCCTAAGCCCCTGAACGTATGAAGAAGATGTATCAGCCCAAATTTCAGCTCGAAGTTTTGTGCTTCTGGAAAAGTGATGCAAAGAAGTTGCTGATTAACCTTTTATGCTACTCATTCTCTGAGAGTTTTCTCTGCTTTGTTTCCACTCATGGCTGAAATTTCAGATTCAGTTTCAGACGAGCCGTGGTTTCAGAATTTTCCGAATTTGGTGGGGAGTATGTTTTTACTGGGGCTTTGGGAAGGTGGGGGTGGGGGTACTTACGGAAAAGATGGAAAAGTTGGGTCTGGTTCGTTCCACAAAGGACTACCTTAGGGTGTGGTGATGACTGGAGGTAAGGAAGATGATGAACCAAAGAAACCAACTGATTGTTTTTGTTTCGATGCTTCTTTCTTCCGTTTTCTTACAGCTTTATCAACTTATAGATAAAAAACTAGAGGTGTACCTGTATGAAAAGTTCTTAGCATACAAACTATTAGAAGCACCGTGTCCCCGGAAACGGCACCAATTTGTTAAACCGTTGTCGCGTATGATTTAAGCAAATAATATTTTCACTGCGTGGTTGCACTAAAGGATAGTACAGAGAAGCAGGGTCGAATCCTTAGAGACACAGCCTAATGGTCAATGTCTCTTTGCGTAAGGCATATACTAGTTATTTAACAAAAAATAATCAAATGTGTTTTTTGATTTAAAACTAAAACTAAATATTGTAGTGAAATTAATTAAATGAAATCAGTAACAAAAACGAATTCAGTTCTGTTGCGACTTTCCTAATCATGCTATCAGCACATATCTGGTTATTCAAAATGCGTTCTATCTACGCTGGTACTGAGAAAAACTAAAAAGCTCTAGTATAATCTCTTTTATCTAGTTAAATTAACCAAAACAAGCTCTTCAGTTAACCCTAACTTTTTACTGTCTAATTAAACAAACTCTTAATTCGAATCAGAAAAGTTGCATTAAGATCTTTGTAAAATTCCCAACAATACCCAATATTTTGTCACAATCTTGGAAGCACAAAGGTATGAAATTTGAGTTTATATAAGATTTAAATCCCAACACGGAACCAATCTGATACTTTTTACTTATTACCAGTTGACAAAAAACAATTACGGATTCTATTAATTGATTAACTGGAATGATTAAACCCTAGTTAGGTGATCAAACTAACAAGAATTAAAAATCAAACATACATTAAGCTCAAAACTAAAACAACTAGATACAAGCACATAATGAAAACCAAATATGATAACTCATCACATGAGGAGTACTAGTCTTTTGCAGAACTAAAAAGTAGGTTTTTAGCCAGACATGGCTAAAATTCGATTAAAACTAATAAAAAGAGATATTAATTGATTAATCTTGCTAAACTAAATGTAGGAGATGATTCACAGCCTTTTGATATTCAGAAAGTGATGAAAAGTAAAAGAAATCGCCTTGAGAAGGGTTTTTCATCGTCTGACATCGTATCTGATCAGAGGGGTCATATTTATATGCAAGTTAGATGCTTCCGGAGCAAGAAAAGCAATTCCACGATCGCATATATCCAAAAATGTGATCTCATTTTTGGCCATTTTCTCCCGAATTGGCGTTTAATGAAGTGTGATGCTATTTTTGACCATTTTGAGACTTCGACATGAAAATGCGATCGCATATATAGGAAATGCGATCGCTTTTTTGCCTTTTTTTCTTCAAATTGGTATTTTTGACCCTACAAAACCTCGACCATAAAATGTGATCGCATATTTGAGAAAATGCGATCACATTTTTCTATTATCGTAGCGATTCGGTCGTAATCCTTCAGTTTAAGCAATCCACGTCATTCATCAGCATCGTTCTTCAGTTCCAACTCCATTTAAGCTCCAAATATGCATCCAAGCTGCTCCCAAAGTACCGCTCTACTCAAATGATCTGAAAACAACATAAAAGCATGAGCAGTACGGAAATTCTGACGAAAGAGATGAGCTGAACATTATTTAAACTAATGACATGGAAATGTGCAAATTATAATGTTAAATGCTAATAAAAACTACCCTAAAAGATGCATCAAATGACATCTATCACTCTTACAACCCAACTAGAATCAATTGGAACATATTATTGTTGGCTTGGGATTTGGGAGGTGACACGGGAGGCCTGGCACCGGGAATTATGACAGTTTCCGTATGGTATGATTACATTCGAAGGCCAAGTAAGTTTTTTCATATAGTTTCTCTCTTTAAGTGTTTTCAGATCTTGCCAAGAGATGTTGGAGTTGTAGCAGGTAATGTAAGAAATAGCTATGTAATTGCACATATTTATGTATTATAGGCTTACAGAATCTTAGTTTTACTTGTTTTTATCATAACATTGCACGTTTGATTTAATTTTTTCTAGTAAAGGAATCGTGCAAATGACTTTAGATCTAAAAACTTGTTTGAGTTTTAGTTAGTAATAGCATTCTTCAAATATATTTCATCATTGTATTAAAATGTCGCTCCAAGTACTTTATATTTGGAAAATGAAAAATTCATTATGAAGTTGTTCAAAGTCTTAATTTTCTAATTTTATGTGTCCAAAGAACAAACCCATATAGAGAAATAAAAGACATAGAAGCATAAGACGTGACGAAAAAAATGCTAACAATCTACATTATTAAATTAGAAATTAGCATTTCTGGAATTTATAGTTTAGTACATGCATTAAATTATACTTTTAGATTTTATATGAAAATTTATAGTTTTAATTTTTATTTACATATTGCAAGAAATTTATATATATTTATGTAAATTTGATTTTTTCCAATAATATAAAACCATTGTAATTAAATAATAGCCAGTTTAAAAGATTATTGTCACTAAAAGATATATAACAGTCACTATAAGAAATAATTATGTGTTGGAATGAAAACAAACGTCATGGTATACGTAATAGAAAATTCATGTGGCTAGAGAGTAAATTAACGTCAATCACGACGACTGATGAAATTTTGTGTCCATAAAATATGTATGGCCACAGTTTAATTAATCCTCAATGTCCAAAATATAACTAATAGCCACATTGAATGATATACGTGTTTAAGAAAGATAGCAAATGTTCAGGTGAAAACAAGTTTATGCGGCTAAAAGGTAAAAATAACTATGATAGACAAAAATATGTTTCATTATTGTGTCTAATTATTTTATGTTCATGTTTTAATTTAATATTTGTTATTAAAAGTTAAACAATAACATAATTGAAAAATATATGTGTGTTAGAATGATAACAAAGGGCTTTGTAATAAAAAGAAAATCACGTCGGTATAGGTGTAAAAAGGTAGGAAAACAAATCACTATGGTCTTCATTGAAGTTCTCCACAATTCGAATGGTATGAATTCTATATTTATCGTGGTTGATTATCTCAACAAATACACATACATTTTAGGCCTTAAACATTCCTACATAGTAACACACCTCAATCGCCGACATGTGTATTTGCTAAAGAAATAATTCAAGATACATGGCATACCGGAGTAGTAATTGCATATCCAAATTGGATTTTTGTGAGTAACTTTTGGAGAGAGGTATTTAAGTTACAAGTAACTTAGGTTGGACAAGTCACTTAGGTTGCATGTAGTTACGGAAAAACATTTTTCATTTTCTGTTTTATGTTTTCCGTTTTCAGTTTTCGTTTTCGTTTTTGTTTACAATAATTAATGTGGATGATGGTGACGGTGGTAGTGGTGGTGATGGCGGCAACAGGATGGTGGTGGTGGTGACGATGGTGGGTGTGTGTTTATATTTTAGAAATTTCTTGTAATTAGAAAAATCTGGAAAATAATAATTATCGGTCTCTAAAATTTTCTAAGTTGTTTGTAATTTTGGAAAGCATAAAGTTTTTATTTTCGGTAACAAATTCAGAAAAATTGTTAAACTAAATGTGTTTTCAAAATTCTTAATTTTCTTGGAAAAATGTTCCCAGAAAAATCGTCGATTTTTTCGTAACTAATTGCACCTTTACCTTTACCGCTCCCAGTTTCCTGCAAATGCTATGATGCATGTTGATTTTTACATCTCTCAATCAAGAAAAGCTATCAGAAAGTGCTCTTCATGACCATTTATACCTTCTCACTTAAAAGACATTTTGGAATTTTTGGCTATCCTAGAGGACATTTTAGACATTCGTTAACCTTTTGGAAGGTTGGGTCGGCAAGTTAGAGTAGTTGATTAAATGAAAAGACATTTCTGTCTTTAAAGCCTCATGGGAAGACTTTAAATAAATTATGATATAATTTCCAGATTGCACTCTTGAGAACAAGGTGTGATCTTTTCATATGGGTATGGGTATACACTTGAATAAACCACCTTCGTGATTCACTTTTCAAACAGAACGAACGGATTAAAAGATGAAGTCTTGCTCTGTTTGTTATAAGGATAGTTGTTTCATGTTATTGTAGTCTTTTAGTCGTTATGTGAGTCAACCATGTTATAATTAAGAGGTCATTCAATTAGTAGGTTATGCTTTGAATGTAACTGATTTTCAGTTAGAGCGAGAGCTCTGGGTGATACTAGCATCTCGAAGGCTAGAGGTTCTAATTTTTATTGTAATCATTCGATTTAGTTTGTGATTCTTGATAAACATACAGTTCTAGCTAAATTTGTTCGCACACAATCTACTCTCACTTCTCCTCCTGATACACCCTCACGGTCATGTCAATTGTTTGCTTGAAACCTACACGATAGTTCCATTATGCATACAATCAAACAACTCTTTGGAACAACGGTTCCATTTCAAAACACAGTACAATTTTCGATGAACCAAGACATTAGTTAACTTGTGCTTTTTCATGGACAGAAAAAAATAACAAACTTTACATAAATACACACATGAAATATTATAAATGATATGGTAAGGTTGCATCATGCTCAAGTGGTGTCTGTCATATATCTTTAACAAATGTTGAGTCCCTCTTCCTCAGTTTTGGTATATAGGATTAGCTAATAAGGGTTTAGCCCTGGGGGTAGTTAATCCAAATTTTTCTTTCATATCCAGGTCACTTGATGACATCCCACTCGGTAGCTCCCAATCAAAGAAATGTACCATGTTGGAAACCACCAAGCCAGTGTTTAGTAATCCTAAATTCATTCCAGGACATCCTCTTCTACCAATTCCAAATTGTATAAGTTGATAATCATGTCCACGAAAATCGACTTCTGTGTCTAAAAACCTCTCTGGAAGAAACTCCTCCCAATTTTCAGACCAAACTTTTGAGTCACGTCCAAATGCCCAATAATTTACAAGAAGTCGTGTATTCTTGGGTATATTGTAACCATTAATCACAATATCCTCCATTGATTGATGTGGAACTAATAGTGGAGCAATAGGATAAAGCCTTAAAGTCTCCTTAACTACCATGTGCAAGTAACTTAAGTTTGGCAAATCTGTTTCTTCAACCACATGTTTATCTCCAATCACAACTTTCAACTCTTGTTGTAGTTTCTTCATCACTCTAGGGTGTTTTATAAGTGCAGCTAAAATCCATTCAACAGAAGTTTTTATGGTATCAATGGAGCCAGCTATCAAATCCACTAAAATGCATTTCATACCAGACCTATCAATTGTAAAGGATAGGCCATCATGGGTATTTGAATACCGGTGCTTTAGTGAAAGCAATATGTCGATAAAATCCATTTCTTCATGACTTTGAGATTTAATAAGTATGTGTTCTTCATGCTCATTTATCAATGTCTCCAAAATTTCATCAAGTTCCTTGCTTAACAACTTAAAGCGTTTAGTCAAGCCCTACAAATCCGAATCAGAAGAAATAATATTAGATTTATCGTGACAAAAGAGTAAAGGAGTCATCAAAACTACGAATCTCCAATCAATCGGTCTAGAATATATGATGTACACGATTTTGCAATATTATCTGGGAATCTTGTTATAATTTTCATATTAACAACTAATTTGGTACTGATGGGGTCTATAAAAGTAGAAGTAACTAGGAATATTGGTTATGTTCACATTTGACGAAGTACCTCACTTCTCTAACTTAATAGAACGTTATTTCTGAATTTTATACAATTTGAACTTTTTTTTACAAATTTATTATCATTTAAGTATACGGCTTATTTAGGGTTTTACCAACCACATATTTTTCACTCACTATGTAATTATATATTTATATAGGGCCATTGCCCTACCAGTATTAGATAGTATTAGATGGTTGAATTCTCTTAAAGGGTTGAGAATCTAAGTCCCATGGTACACAAAAATGTTGTTTAGAAGTAGGTTATTAGAAATTATTATATGTTAAAAAAATATAATCATTTATTTATTTCACACACACACATTATATATATATATATATATATATATATATATATATATATATATATATAGAGAGAGAGAGAGAGAGAGAGAGAGAGAGAGAGAGAGGAAGGTTATTTTGAGAACTTAAAGATTTGCGAGAACACGAAAAATTCTAATCCCCTCATCATTTTTCAAAACCAATATCACCAATATTCATAAAGGTTTCATCTAAGAGGGATCAATGCTAAAAAAATTAAAAAGATTTGATAAATTTTTTTTTGGAAGTATGCATATATGCACATCTAAATATGCATGCATGAATCTTTATGTTTTCTGTGTTTTTTTAACGTTTTCAAGTTGCGATTATCTTAAACACGGCTATTAGAGTCTCATTGTTGTGTTGGATTTGAAAAATATTGAAAAAAAGCACAAATATGCATGCATATATATATATATATATATATATATATATATATATATATATATATATATATATATATATATATATATATATATATATGGTAAATTACATGGATGGTCCCTGTGGTTTGTGGGAACTTGCGTGCTTAGTCCCTGAGCAAGATTTTTAACTTGGATAATCGTTAATATTAAAATTTGTAACCCGTCTGGTCCCTCACTTAAGATTCCGCCTGTTTTGTGGTTAGAAACCCCCACGTGACAAGCACGTTGGGAGTATTTTTGTCATTTCATATCTCTCAGGCTTTAAACCTGGTTTGTCCTTTCGGTATCTCCGGACATTTTTAATAATTAGTTGGTTTTGTTTTTTGTGATAATTGTTTACAAGTTGTAATGTTAGGTTCAAGATCAAGTCATGTAGCTGCAGTTGTTTAGAATGCATTTAATAAATATGATTTGTATCAAGGATACCTTTTTATCAATGAAAATGATATCATTTTGAACTTTATTGTGTTTTACAATTTCTGAAGTACATTGAGATTATATTATTGAGATGAGAAAAACAAATGATAAAAGCAACATAATATATAACCTTCCTTAAAACAAATAACCAAAACCAATGACAAAAATTTAAGGGACATCGTCCGAGTTAAAAATCTTGCTAGGGACTAAGCGTGCAAGTTCCCCCAAACTACAGAGGACCGTCCGTCTAATTTACCATATAGTTAATATGTCTAAAGATTACATAGATAATATGTTATTCAAAATAACCCATGGGCATTTGGTTTATATCTTGTTGTGCAATTTAATAGAAATTGAAATTTAACTTCTCTAAATTATAAATCGGTTGAAAATTAAATTATTATATATATATATATATATATATGGTTAGATTTAAAATAATGGGTTAACTTTAAAAATACCTAAAACTTTAATTACTTTTTTTTGTTTTAACCAAAAAAATTGTTTCCAAAAAAATCTAAACTAGTATGTATTTATCCTCTCTAATAAATGAATGTTTTTTTGTCACTTGGCACATTCTCATTCAATTTGCCAAATGTCATTTTGTGGTTATTTTGAATTAATTTTTCCACGTGTCATTTTATGAGCTTTTCTAATTTTTAAAATTTTACATAATATTTTAATGTAATAATTGCAATAAATGTAGTGATAAATGGATATTAATTTCACTAATAAAATTACCTTTTAATTTCAAAATTCTCAAAATTAAAGCTCATTAGTTTCTTTTATTTATTTAAATTATTTGTTTAAATTTAAAAGATAAAAAACATTTTCATGGGTCGGGTACACTTTGGTTGTCTTCGGTTTTGTAGAGGCTTAACTTGTTTGTTGTTTTTGAATTAGCCCAAATTTTATGTGGATGACGTGAAGAGGGTGTTAAACATTCTCGGCCTAGATTAGCGTAAAATACAGACACAATAATCTATTCTAATAAATGAAAGTTTTTTTTTTGCCATTTTTCACACTCTTATTCAATTTGCTAAATGTCATTTTGTGGTTATTTTGAATTACTTTTTTTTTTCGTAATGTCATTTTATTAGTTTTCTATTTTATTAAATTTCACATAATATTTTAATGTAATAATTTCAATATATGTAGTAAAAATGGATATCAATTTTATTAATAAACTTATCTTTTAAAGCAACTAATGAGCTTTAATTTTGAAAATTTTGAAATTAAAAGGTAAGTTTATTAATAAAATTGATATTAATTTATTACTACATTTGTTGTAATTATTACATTAAAATATTATATGGAATTTAATAAAATAGAAACTCATAAAAGGATATGTGGGAAAAAAATTAATTTAAATTAACCACAAAATAACATTTGGCATATTGAATGAGAGTGTGACAAATGGCAAAAAAACTTTCATTTATTAGAGTAGATTTAAATTCTTTGTTTAAATTTAAAAGATAAAAAATATTTTAATTATAATAATTCATTATTTATATTATTTTCTTATAAATTCAAAGTTTTTAAATATTTTGAACTTTATATTTAACTTTTTTTTTTAAATTAACCCATGTAGTACATGAGTTTCGCAACTAGTACAATATTATTCTACTTATCATGAGTTCAAGTAGTATCATCAGTTGAAATATTCGTGCTTCATGATTCATCACTAACAGTTTCATAAATCCATGAAGCTAACAATGTTTTTTAGTTTGCCGAGGCTTCGGTCTCTTCCAAAAAAAAACAATGATATTTATAATCCATTCAGCTTCATCATTGTTATGATATTCAATCGCACCATCAAGATAACCAAAAATCCTAACAGTGATTTATATATGTAAAGTGACCTACATTTTGCATCTAGGAGTATTAAAATGCAGAAGAATGGGTAAATGTTACTTGATATTATTTATGCAGTAACTTATGGGGAGTACCAGTTTAGGAATTATTATCATAAGGAGATGTTTGGTACCATATTAAATCCTTTTAATGACAAAATACACAAGATTGAAGGGTTTGAAGGACAACTATTAAGTATTGAATAAGACCAAAGTGTATTCACTCAAACCAAATAAGAGCAAAATTATGATTAGAACAATTGTGCGCTATATTATTAACTTGTCTGTCATTATATCATCACCAAATATATTGATCTACATCGATAAATAAATCTAATCACATGACTACATGTATTAATCGAAATAAGGTTAATTACCAGTGCTAGAAAATAGGGCTACTTCTAACAAAATTTGAGTAACCAAACAAATATGTCCGGCCCCCACAGTTTTGGATCTAATGAGTTTCTTAAAGATACTATTTTTGAAAGCTCATGTTCTTTTTTGATTGGTTCGTTAATAGAAATCACAAACTAAAAGTTAATGTAGTATCGTGGTTGCAATGCTATTTTATTGCTTGTGATTTGTAGTCATTTTTAATGTTTAGCTAGCTTCGTAAGTTTCTAATGCTAATGCAGTTGTTCTAAAATTGTGAACAACTTATGATTGGATGAAACTCTTAATAAATAATAATAATTTACTTATTTTTTGAAAACATGACGTATGATAATAAGGTGCAATGCCTTGGACCATCTCCAACCTATTTCCATTTTCCCCTAAAAAATAAAATAAAAAATAAGGTAAATAGTGTTTCATCTCCAATCCTACTCCATTTTTTACCCCATTTACCTACAAAAAGTATATTCCATTCTTCTAAATTATATAAATTGTGAAACACATCTCTTCTATTAATTTGGTTTTAACAAATATATGATCTATATTTTTTTCATTACAATAATATTAAATAAATAAGATTATATTTATAACACTTAATTATAAGCTTTTGTAAAATACGTTATTGTGTTTTATAAAATTTCAATATGTATTTAAACTTTAATATGAATTTGATAAACAAAAACAAACTTTATATTTATAAGTAATTAAAATAATTTAATATATAACACAATATTATAAGCATTAAGTATTACATTTAAATTATAATTAATAAATAAAAAACCAAAAATGTATAAATATATAAAAATAGGGACTAAAATCAACAACTCAAAATTCATCAACATTTTAGGGGAAATAAATAGTATAAGACCAAATATGGTGTTATACTGTTCATTTTCCCTAAAATGGAGTAGATTGGAGAGGAATAGAGATAAAAATGAGAGAAATAATGGAAAATAGAAGTAGGTTGGAGATGCTCTTAGTAGAAAAGTAAAAAACAATTAATGCATATATGTCTACAATCATTCAACCCATAAATATGAGGTAAAGCTGTGTGTTAGATCATTAACATCAATATATATTTATAAAAGAAACATTTATATTTGTACCACATATATTTGAAACTTTCATGATTTTTCAATTTCTTTCTAATAATTATTATAAATTTGTTAATAATGTTAAATTAATGCAAAAACTAAATTCTAATAATAAATTAACTAAACTACAATATTAAAATATCATATTTTACTTCTATTTATAAAATTATAACTTTAACTTTTTAACATATTATAGTTAACTTATTAGTTTAGATATGTTGTCGTATTTAAGTAATTGTCATTTTAAAGTCACAACTTTTGTACAATTTATGATTTAATGCAAAATAGTTAAATTATTAATTTCAATATAATGTGAAACGGTTAATTTAAATCAAAATTTCAGTTAAACTTGAAAAAAATCAAGAGACAGTTTTATAAATAGTTAAAAGTTATAAATTATAGTGTTAAATCTAAATTGTAATCCTAAATTAATAAAAAAAAACATGAAACTATTTTTTTATAATGATTAAGAATTTTCAAATAAATAGCTTAAAAATAACTTATAATAAAAATAGTTAAAAGTAGTATTATATAAAAAATTATAATGTTATCTTAAAAACCAAAAACAATGTTGTTTTAAATAATTACAATAAAAGAAACTAAAAATATTCATCAAAAAAATTTTAAAAAAATAAATTTCTAAAACTAAATTAAAATAATTAAACGTTTCCTAAAACGTTATTGTAAATAACTTACAACAACAATAGTTATAAGTAACACTATATACAATAATTATATTGTTACTTTTAAAAACAAAAACAATATTTCATATTTTAAATAATTACAATGATAGAAATTAAAATCTTATGCAAATAAATTTTTTAAAATTAATTAATCATAAAAACAACTATAAATATCATTAAACCATATATTATATTTAATTTTATTCATTAGTAACCCGCGACTGAGACCCTTGAAACAATTGAGATTATAGAATTTTAAAAGATGTCTACATTATCATATAATTTAAAACAAATCATGTTTATACCAACTTATTATAAAATTTATTATATAAGAGCTAACAACAACGTCGTTGATATATTTAAAAGACATATATTTGTAAAAATTCTAAATATATTATTGTATTTTGCGCAACGCGCGGATATTCGTCTGGTAAGCCTATAAGGTTTGATTAAATTACTAAGCCTTATTTTTGCACAACAAGAAAGCTATATCAAAATCGAGCTTTATAAAACTTGAGGTAAAAATTATGAAATTACCTGAAGATCAAACGGAGCTAACATGGGCACATAGTCGGCCAAATTGAAGATGCCTATTGCTTCCATGCTCTCGTCCATTACGCTCTTGAAAAGGAACTTGTCATCATTTTTCTTACCAAATATCATCCTACACGTCATGCCTTCAATCAGCGCACCTACAGTCTCACTTAAATTCACCACCTTACGTCCCACGGACGCAATCCTAATCTCCTCCAGCATCAACCTGATCTCCTCCCTTCTTATCCCTGCAAAACTATTAATTTTCTTAGCACTAAGCAGTTCCAATGTACAAAACTTCCTTACATTTCGCCAGTATGATCCATATTCCGTAAAAGTCAATCCCTTTCCACTATAAGCGAAGTACTTTGTTGCTTGGATATTGGGACGAGAAGCAAAAACAACATCATGAGTCCCAAGGAAGAGTTTGGCGGCTTCCGGCGAAGAGACTATCACAAATTGGATGGACCCAAGGCGGATCGACATGATGGGACCATACTTTTGGGAGAGCTTGTGGAGGGCACGATGGGGGAGGTTTCCCAGTAAGTGGAGGCTTCCGATGATTGGTAAGGGCGTAGGGCCAGGTGGTAGTTTCTTGTGGCGGAGATGAGCTGATCGCAATCGCCAAAACAAGATACCGGTGAGAACTAATAGTATTGCAAATATAACAGAATACATAGTTGCTGCTTGTTGAAGCTTTTGTCATAGTAATTTTCTTCATGATCAAGATATATAGATATCTTGGGTCGACAAATGTCATTGTTTCCATTTATGTTTTCTTCAAATTTGTTTAGGAGTAGATCCTCCTTTCGTTGTAACTTTTGTTTGTATCACTTATTGGAGTTTTTTTTCTGTAAAAAGGTTGTTTTCAAAAAGAGTTATAAAAAGGTGTTGTTTGAAATTCATTTTAAAAAATGGGACTGTGGCCCCCGCCTCTTTGCGTATACATTTAAATTACATAAATGGTCCTTTTAATTTTATGCAGTTATCATTTTCAGTTATATATTTGACTTTTATATTTTTCATTTCCATTTCCACCTTAATTTATAAATAATACTTTTTTATAAATATGTTATTAAATTTTATACATAGACCTTAATAATTTATATAATTTAAAAAAATTATTTTACCTTTAATCAATATAAATATTAAATTTATTGAAATTATATATATTAAATAGTTATATAGATATTATTAGAAGTAGATATAAAATAAATAATTATACAAATTTTATATATGAATTGTCCAATCAATAATAATGTCTATAAAAGCAATTTCAAAATAACTGAAGAATCCAAAAATGTGACTATACATTTGATATTCTACTGTTGATGAATTGTCGTTTCAATTCTTTATAATCGAGTACATTTTACTTTTTGGTGATATTAATTTCAATCATAGAATTGGATTTTTTTCATATTTGCATCCTCAATTTCCATATTTCTCTCATCTTTGTATTATTAGTTTTTTTCTATCTCAAACATAAGGTGTGCATTTATTTATATATATCTTGCATATATAAACAATGTCAACATTAAATTTAAGATACTAATTTATGTTATTTGTCCTATGATTTGCAGTTAAATTCTCTTATATCCGTTGTTATGGTTCTAAACTGTCCCTTTATAATTATTTTATATTGGGGTGGTAATATTGAATATGAAAACGGATTCAACAAGGGTGACCAAGCAACTTTGTCTGCTTCGGATATTCTTAGGCACAAAATACGGTATGAACAATTTAAAGATTTGATTTATACACATGTAGGAGTTTAAAAGTCTGCCTATAAATTGAATTTGTCATTATGTTACCAATATTGTGGGATCTAATAGGGCACCCCTCATAAATGATTCATCTTCAGACATGATGTATTATTTAACTAAGAATGATGAAAATTATTATGGCCAAATTTATGTCAACATAGAACAAATAACACCACCAATAAATACTAGTTTTGCAGATTTCCTCTGTAATTTTGAAGCACCATGTCCTTTGCCTAATGATGATAGACTTGAGACAAATAATGACTTTGGAGAGTTCAAAGTACCAAATGGGTAGCAAAATGTAAGACTGTAGCTTGTACGAGATGAAGGAGAAAGCTCTAGTTTTATGCGTCATGCATCACCTTGTCAATGGTATATTCATGAAATTAAGAAGAAAAGTCATAATATGTGGCAGATTACACGTTAGGTGGATGCATATAACTGTTTTGGATCTTGTATTGGCAATGATAAAGGAAATTTGAACTCAAAAACAATTTCTTCATATATCATCCACTCAATTGAAAAAGATGTTGCTTATCTGGTGAAACATATACAAGCAGATATTAAAACTATTTAGCATGTTGATGTTTCTTATGATAAGGAATGGCATGGTAGGAGAAAAAAATCCATAGAGAAGATTAATGGAACTTGGGAGAGTAACTTTGTTGAGTTACCTAAGTATATTGTAGCTTTGTAGTCTTCAAACCCTGAATACGTAACGATATAATGCTAGTTTTTCACCACTTCCCCATGTTGATTATTGGTTGGATTCAAATTGGGCGATTGAAGCGGATTACTCAAAACTTTTTATTGCTTGAGGTAGGAGGCGTGCAAACTGAATACGTAACGAGATGGACATGCATCATCTCGGTGAACCTCACAAATGTGGATTATGCCACCAACCAGGTCATAATCGAAAAATTTGTCAAAATTCTCAACCACGCTTTAATACGATGTAAGTAATGTATTTTATTGATCTAGTAATTAAAAATATCACGTTAATAATATATTTATAATAAAAGAAATATTATTAATAAAGTTGGTAAAGGTAGAAAATAAAAATAACATTGTAAAAGGTAAATGTGTAATTGAAAAGTTTTATAATATAAAACTGAAAATTCTAATAAAATACAAGGGCCATTTATGTAATTAAAAAACTCATAGGGATGATTGAAGTGAGGCCACAACTCCATTTTTACAAACCAATTTCAGTCAGCCCCTTTTTACAATCACTTTTGAAAAGAGCGATTTTTTAAGAAAAAAAAAAAAAAAAAAAAAAAAAAACTCCAAAACGACTCTGCGTATCTCAAAAAGTGAATTTTTGATAAATTACCTTTTAGCCTATGAGGTCTGAACGTAATTCATATTAGTCATTAAACCGAGAGCGTACATATAAAGAACGTCCAAATCTGACTTCGTGAGAAGAAGTTATGATTTTTCTAAGATTCAGCGTAGCAGCGTACATCTTAGAAATCAAATTTTAGATCGGTCAATTTTTAACCCAAATAATCTAAACGAGAATCGAATATCTCGTTAATAGGAGTTCAACGATAAAAAGACAGTCGAAAACAGAGTTTATACGTAGACGTTATGAATTTTACACGATCATTAGCAGTGTAATCTTCTCATACTGTTAACTTTAAAATCGGTCGAGAATTAGCCAACGGGGTTAAAAGAAACGTTGTAGTACTCAGAAATAGCCACATGTGGATATAAATAACGTCAAAAACGGAGTTCGTATGCGAAAGTTATGAATTTTTGAAGATTGACATTTTAGCCGCGTTTTTGCTTGCTACATACGCCACTACGTTGGGCGTACGCACTACGATGTGAATACCCCAAAATTACGTTGGTCGTAATTGGTCCTGGTAGCCTATAAATAAGTGGCGACAATCTCTCATTTGCTCACATCTTACAAACCCAATTGCTCCAACACTTCTTTCCTCTTGAGTCCAAGTTCTTCTAGTCCTTAGGGGTGTTTAGCAAGGCTCTAGGCATCAAAGAGCCCGAAAAATAGAAGCTCTCGAGCCGGATTTCTTCCATCGCAATTTCCCGGTTTCCACTAAAACCTTTGTATGTTAAGCTACACTCTTTTTCTTTCAGTGTAACTTATATTTATAGTCATAAGTCATTATTATTGTCACACCCCAAAACCAAGAACGGCGGAAACGTTCTGGGGCGGAGGACGTCATGTACAGTATCACAACAATGAATAGTAGTAAACAAGCAACAACATCATCCATTTCATTAATAATATAATTTTAATACAAGTGTGTGTTCTGTCAAGTTAAATAGACACCAAAATATAAATACAAATGAAATATGAGTCTTGAACGAGCTCCATCTTCTCTAAACCTTGCATCGGTACCTGTCTACTGGTGACCTGAGGATACAAGTTATTTTGAAAGAGAGTATCAGCTTTAAAGCTGGTGAGATCATAAGTATTTTAATGTCTGTATTTGTATGAAAGTATTTGTAAGTATGTGAAGTGTAAGTATGTAAAAGCTCGTGAATGTTTGTAAAAGGTTTGAATCTCCTAGAAAACACTATGTTTCCTACTAAAAGTAGCCTTCTACCAAGGCATCTAGTATCTGTGTGTGTGTCTCTTGTAAGAGTATGTATTTTCCCAAATCTGACTATCATTAACCAAAAATATAATTTTTACATTATTGTTTATTGTGTGAAAATCACTAAGTAAATGTAATGGGAAAATAAAATAGTACTGTAGTGTTGTATTAAGTAACTACTGCTGTACTAACTACCTTAAACCAATTGTAATTTAAAGTACCATGTGATCGGCCTGTATCCTGCTACCGACTCTATAGAAAAACGACGATGTAAGACGTCGTAAGAAATAACGTTTGGCACCCGTAGACTTGCAAGTCCCACTGTAGCGAGCAGCAGGGTGTAGGATAGTCAATCCAGTATAGATCTATACACAAACTCATACGCTCCCCAACAAGGAGATTCTGGATACAAAACAGTCATGGCAGGTGATTCCATGCCTCGTTACGTGGCTCACATAACTGAAGAAATGTATATGTAATGTATGTGCTAGCTGTATTGTATGTTCTCCCTCTGTCTAGCCTGTATTGTAATGTACTGTGTGTTCTCTCTCTATCTAGCATGTATTGTAATGTATTGTGTGTAGTAGCTGTATTGTGTGTTCTCTCTCTATCTAGCATGTATTGTAATATATTGTGTGTACTAGCTGTATTGTGTGTTCTCTCTCTATCTAGCATGTATTGACTCATGTATGAACTGACTCATTGTATGATTCATTGTTCTAGTAATAGTATTAGTAACTCCCTAAACTACACCTATAGTAGCTTACTAGTAGTATGATTTGAATGTATAAACATGTATGTATGCCTTTGCTACCCAAAGGTTTTGAATAGAAAGAATGAACTTTTATATCTATATACATATACATAATATATAACTAGGATTCAAACGACCTTCGGACAAATAACCGATACCTTAAGTCCACAACCAAATGAGGAACAGGAGGTAAGGTGAGTTATCAGTTCTAAGTCCTTTCAATCCTACTTATATAAGTATATCTATAAAGATATACATTTAACAGAAAATAAGTGTAAAAGAGTTTAAGTAAAAGTATTTGACATGAAAAAGGGTTTTGTAGAACAGTTTGAAGTAAAACAGTTTGAAAAGTAAGAAATACACTTGTTTGGTAGTTATTAATCACATGTGATTGATATAATAACTATAATAGATCAACTTGTATCCCCCCCCCATAAAAGCATTTAAAAACATTTAAAAGGTTAATTAAGGGGTATGAACTCACCTGTAGTGAGTAACTCGAATGAAAGATCGATATAGGATTGTTGGGTGTCAATTGGAGTCTTGAGCACAAACGGTTCCTATTTAACATATAATTACACATATATGATTACGTTCCACGTATATAACCACTTAAAGTGATAGGGGCACGCCTTAGGGACATAAAAACACTTAGAATTAAGTGTTACCAACACCTATGGTTGCACATAAGAGGTGTATGACCCTATATTTGAGTGTAAGGCTATAAAGTCATGGTTTTTATGTGTGTGCGGCCAGAGTGTGCGCCCAGGGTGTGTGTGCGGCCGCACACTCACTATGAAGTGTGCCAAAACGTGTTTCCAAGCCTTAGGAATGTTCTAGGGAAGGTATTTTGACCATTGGCTAGTCGGAAATGAAAGTTTGATGCCATATTAGACCCTTAAAAGGGTGTATGCGGCTACACTTGGTGTGTGCGGTCGTACACATGGTGTGTGCGACCGTACACACTTGAAGATCATATGAAATGGCGTTTTTCATGCATAACTTCAAGGGTCTTTAGCTTATAACAAGCTATTACAAGTGTATACCCGATTTAGAGGCTTAAAAGTGTAGTTAAAAGCCCCAAAAGTAGTGTGTGTTCTTGGTGTTCTTGACTAGAAATGGATGTTTTCATGGATCAAACCAAAGGGTTTTGCTAGTTAAGGTCGTATATCAACAAATAAAAGGAAGTATTACTACCTTTTATGAAGATCAAGATGAAGATTTGGATGATACTTGAGAGGATTTCGAGTTCTAGCTTTGAAGAAGTGGAAAAGTGTTCAAAAATGACTAAGTGTTCTATATATAGGTGGGAGTGTGCGGCTGGAACGGGTGTGCGGTCGGCTGTGTGCGGCTGGCTGGCCGCACACTCGGGTGTGCGGCCGCACACACCTTGTGTTGGTGTGTTTGGCTCATTTGCAAGGTGTTACACTCACAAAACTCATCCCATGACTCATACCCTGATTATACTAGATTTTAAACACTCTAATTGACTCTAAACAGTGCTAGAAAATAGCAAAAACGAGTCTGACCTTCCTTGATTTGAATAAGTGTATAAGATAAAAATTTCGGATTGTCACATCATCCCCCCGTTAGAGAGAATTTCGTCCCGAAATTAGAGTTTAAGCAAATAAGTAGTTACAAATAACTAAGTAAAAAGACGAGGATATTTCAGTTTCATCTGATCCTCTCGCTCCCAAGTGAATTCAGGTCCTCGCTTGGCGTTCCAGCGAACCTTCACTATCGGGATACGGCTTTGTTTCGTTTGCTTGACCTCCCGGTCCATGATCTCTACTGGTTCTTCCACGAAGTTGAGGCTCTCGTTGATCTCGATCTCGTCGAGTGGGATTACGAGAGTCTCGTCGGACAGACACTTTTTCAAGTT
Source organism: Lactuca virosa (assembly GCF_052849685.1). NCBI lineage: Eukaryota > Viridiplantae > Streptophyta > Magnoliopsida > Asterales > Asteraceae > Lactuca > Lactuca virosa. The sequence continues at coordinate 146,413,643 of NC_136432.1, read as the reverse complement.
CGAGACGTGGAAAGTAGAATGTACGTTACTGAGTTCGCGCGGTAAGTTAAGTTTATAAGCTACAGGGCCGATTCTGGCAAGAATCTCGAAAGGCTCTATGTACCTTGGATTTAGCTTTCCACGCTTTCCGAAGTGTATCAAGCCCTTCCAGGGTGAGACTTTCAATAGAACTCGGTCGCCCACCTGGAATTCCAACAATTTCCCTTCGTTTATCTGCGTAGCTTTTCTGTCGGTCTCTAGAGGCTTTCAATCGTTCACGTATCTGAACGATCTTCTCTGTCGTTTCCCGAATGATCTCCAGACCCGTGAGAGTGCTTTCAGGAACTCGTCCTTTAGCTAACTGGGTATCACCCACCTCAGCCCAGCACAGAGGGGATCTGCACTTTCGGCCATAGAGGGCCTCGAATGGAGCAGCCTTTATGCTCGTGTGATAACTGTTGTTGTAGGAAAATTCGACAAGGGGTAAATGAGTATCCCATGCTTTCCCAAAGTTGATCACACAGTCTTGCAACATATCTTCCAAGGTTTGGATAGTCCTCTCACTTTGCCCGTCGGTCTGTGGATGGTAGGCTGTACTCATGTCCAGCCTAGTTCCTAGGGAACTTTGTAGGGACTGCCAGAACGTCGAAGTGAATCTACTATCTCTGTCCGAGATAATAGATATGGGAACACTGTGCAGTCGTACAATCTCTCCCATGTAAGTTCTTGTAAGCTTCTCTATCTTGTCTGTTTCCTTGATCGGCATGAAGTATGCGGACTTGGTCAATCTATTGACGATGACCCATATGGTATCAAGTCCACCCGTTGTCTTGGGCAACTTGGTTATGAAGTCCATAGTGATTCGCTTCCACTTCCTTTCCGGTATCTCTGGCCGTTGTAGTAGTCCTGAGGGTTTCTGGTATTCGACCTCGACCTTGGCGCAAGTAAGGCATTTACTCACGAAGGTAGCATCTCTGCTTCTATGATAGGCCACCAGTATAGCTTTTTAAGACTTAGATACATCTTATCTGATCCTGACGTAGATGCTTAATATGCTCTTCCTTACTACGAGAGTAGATAAGTGTGTCATCTAAGAAGATGATGACTAACTGATCCAAGTAAGGACGGCATACCCTATTCATTAAATCCATGAATTCTTCGGGCGCATTAGTCAATCTGGATAGTACTACTACAAACCCGTTGCGTCCGTAACGAGTTCGGAAGGCTGTCTTCTTGACGAACAAGACTGGAGGTCCCCAGGGTGAGAAGCTTGGTCTTATAAAGCCCTTGCTGAGCAGTTCGTTAAGTTTAGAGGACAGTCATTTCATCTCTGCAGTTTTTAGGCGATAGGGCGATTTGGCTACTGAGATAGCCCCTAGAACTAAGTCGATTCTGAACTCGACTTGACGTTGCAGAGGAAATCCTGGGAGTTTTCTATCTATTTGAATCTATTGCCTCGATTGGTGGGAAAAGTATCTGATTGGATTCTAAGTTTCTCCGCATGGCAGTACTATCACTCGTAGTCTTAGGCAGTCTCCGTCCTAAAGTTCCTATCAGAAGTCACATTTGGTTCATCATTCACAGCTTCGGGTATACGAGTCGTATATAATTAAGACTGAAAAGGTAGTCGAATAAATGGTTCTTCCTTAAGCTCACATCCGAACAAGGAAAAGAAGTTAAAGCGGAATCATCAATTCTAAGCCTTTAGAACCTTGATTATATACCACCCTTGCGTATACCTTCTCCAACGATAGATCAACCTTATGGGCCTTCGGGTTGAACTTGACGTACTGTACAAGTGGTACTCCGGGGAGTTTTGATGAAGTGTCTTCGGGAAGGATACGAGACATGAGGTACTCTCTGCATGAGTACCTCGGAGTTCTGGAATGACGGCTTCGCTAGGAAGGCGATTTTGGAGAAAAGAATTTACGCATGAAACTCGCATTGTGAGGATCGAATTTACTCAAGTTAAACGATAACGTCGGACTACTCGGAATAAAAGGCGTTAGACTAGATAATAAAGGAGTTACAAAACATCACAGTGCAACCTTTACAGAGTTTAAGTACTTTTAGTCTTATCCATTAAACTACTGCTGCGAATAGGGTATACTGCAAAAGGCAAGTACACGCAGCACGAGAGTCCCTTGACTGGTGGGGTCTCGCAAAAGATAAGGCTCGAGTTCCACTAGTTTTTAACAGTTTATAAGTCTAATAAAACGAAACGCCCTTATATTTCAACATGGGTCCGGAGTAGTCTCTCCTGCGGCTGTGATCCTTAGTATCTTCCCGTCTGCGCCAAAGTTCTACGTTATTGGACAATCCTTCTTGAGATGTCCTATCTCACCACATAAATAACACGTCTGGCTAGCACCCGCATCGGTGGTGGAAATGATGTGTCGGGTCAGGGTTATGTAGACACGGTCGCTTTCGCTGCTCCTCCTTTTCGAACAATTCCTCTTAAGGTGTCCGATTTCACCGGCACCATAGTAAGCCTGGCTGACTCCGATGTCAGGGGCTTGAGTGATGGGTCGTGCCGGTGCTCCACAGTTACGAGCATGGTGCCCAATTTTGTGGCAATTGCAGCATTGCATTTCATGGCAAGCCCCATCATGATGAAAGTGTTGGGTTATGAGCATTCTAACACTCCTAAGTGTACATGCAACCCTAAATACCTTGGATCTATGTTTTCTCTATTATACATACAATTATGAACATCCAAGGTATTATCCTAATCTAGCATACAAAATAATAAATATAACAAGATAGAATACATACCTCTTTGATGTAGAATGTCTTCATGAAGCTTGAGTGCCTAGTGCCCCAAGTGTGACACCTCAAATGGTTCACACAACACCAAATACATTTGGAATAACTTGAGAGAAACTTGAACACTCCTTGAAATCGTCTAGCCCTCACACTCACACATTAGTGCACGATTTCTTGAGCCATGGGATTCTTTTATATGGTGGCTATTAGGGTTACACCATGTAACTCATAACTTTACCCATTCCTTATGCTCCATGGATTTTAACCTCCATGGAGTATCCATGGGTCACCCCATGGACTTAGTCCAACATAAGGAATCTTGGATCACAAGCCCACATATATAAGAATGAATGATTTACACAATCAACCCATATATTTAATTAGTCTCCTTTTGATCACTTAATTAATTCCAAATTAATTCTTGATCAATACGAATTAAATAACCTTATTAATATATTAGAACTTATAATATATTAACCAACCTTAAGTGTTATTTCTCTCATTATAGTCTATCCAAATGCATGATGCCATGCAACCCAAATGGACCATGCCGGGTCGGGTCAAGTCTTACCAATTATAGTTATGGACTTAGACATTAATCCAACAGTCTCCCACTTGGATAAGTCTAAAACTATTATTGCGTATGACTTCAGGAACCGATCAGCAATCGTAGCTCTCAAAAGCTTCTGTCGAACTCTGACCTTGTCGATGAACTCTGACCTTTGTCAATGACTTGTCCATTAGATAAGGGATCATATATTCCAACATTCTAGATATCATATGGACTGAGACATGGATTATCAATCATTCTCTCTGTCCATTTGTTGTTTCCCGATTTCCGATTCATGATGACTGACTGATTGAACAAATCAAATCAGTCCTGGCTTGGCCAAGCACTCACATGTATCATCTTTAAATCATCGAGGGCCCCACAGATATCGTTTTTATCCCGAAGGCAAAAGGAATGGATAAACTTCGACTCATATGGCTTGTTCTACTACTTGTTGAATCATACACAAAGGCACGTTTTATAACATCGAGTTACCAATGCGTTTTCGTGCAATCAATGTATAACCAACTCATACTAACAACTCATATCTCTAGGTTTGAAGAATATAAAATATTATCGTCTCATGATCACTCGTGATAAAATCCATGAAGTGATTCAAATGAGCGCGGGTTGAATCCAATACTCAGAACTTATGAGCACTCATGAGTGTTGTAGCACCACTTTGTCCACCAACTTGGACCTCTACAAACCAACCCATGACAGTCTTGATTCATATCTACTTCCAACATATGACCGAATATGGATGGTTTGAATAACTTAATCATTCAGGAAGAGCGACTTAGTTATTCTGGAAGTCAAAACATGCAAAGTGAAACACAAGAATAAATGAATCAAATATGGTATCAAACCCTATGAATATAAATAAACACTTTTATTTATCACCATACTGATTACTCATTATTCATTGTTTCGGTTTTATCAACTTTATACTTGAATTTAAAACAATAGTTGTCCCATGCTCCAAGCATGTACACTATGTTTTCTAAACACTAGTCATGCCATACACCAAGTATGCATACTATGTTTGTCTATGATCTTTACTTTGTAAAATAGATCAATTGAACATCACTCCAATGATCCTCTTTTCACAGTCCCAAATCCTTACTACAAATGCAAGAATTCCAAATTCATGCCATTTACTGAAATCTGTTAGATTCTAAACTTATATGCATTGATCATCTTAATGATTATGCACGAAGTCAGAAAGACTTGACAACAATCATTACAGAGCATTCCAAAGGAGATCAGCTCCTTGGAAACATCATTCTTTCATTAAGTTTCCTAATCTTACACAAATTGAATAATTTCTAACTTTGAAACATTTCCATATTCCATTTTGACTATCACTTCTGAACAAGAGTTGCCTCCTTACAGATTATGTCAATATGGTCCTTCCAGAATTAACATTATACTTCCAACTGTCCTTGAGCAACCAATCTTTGGTAAACCTTAGATTGTCCTCGACAATTGCTTAATCATTTTAGTCATATCCAATTCTAGACCTTTTCCCTTCATAATGGCCCAGGCATTTGGAAAATTTTAGAAAGGATGAATATAGCACATGTAATCGATCCTATATCCGAAGCATATGGGACACGATTCATGATGTCTCACATAAAGACTAAACCAGTCTTTTGCTATAATATTTCCATTTCAATTTGCCAAGTTCTCAAAATTCAGATTATGAAAAGGGATGCCGTAATCATAATCGAATTTTAGAACGCAAATAATGGACCCATATATAGAATTTCCTTATGTTGAGCCATTCCAACATGAAATTCATATATATATCCTTGATTAAATACGATTAAAATCTCAATCTAAGCTTTTAGAATTGAAATGAAGTATAATTTCCTCTCCCTTAATTATAGCAAAACAACTTTTTCAACCCCTGCAACCTCACGAATTGAAACTTTTGTTTTCTATAATTAACATTACTAACTTGCAACCTTTGTCATAATTATCATGCTCCCACTAACATGATGATTATTAGCATAACACTTATGCTCCCACTAGCTTTGACATGTACTCAGAAATCAGCTGACTTTCTTACCAAAGTTCAGATTTCTGATACTAGATTGTTTTGATAAAACTTTATCAAAATCATACACCTCTCTTAGATAGCTCACATGTGTGTCTAAACAATTTTAGAATTATGAAAAGGGATGCCGTAATCATAGTCTCAATTGTTTAGACCTTTGCCACTTCTCACAAGTCCATGTTAGTGTGCCGGTAAACCACACACGCTCCACTAACGACTTTGAGAATGCAAATATCACAATTGCTATCTAGCTAAAATCTACTTAGTGAAAGTGTTTCCTCACCATCATTTTCATGAATCGGAGAGAAACCTTAGGACACTTAGATTTAATAGTGTATGTGTTCTTATCCATGTGAATTTTTCAAAACCATAATCACAAGACAAGGTTAGTGACAAATCCAAACTCATATTGATTAAACTTGTGCAATCTTAAATTCTTGCCATTTGGCAGCTCAGGTGCCTGCCATTGCTTCCAAGTAGTTGTGCAACCAATTGAGAACTCTCAGAACTCCTATGCAAAGCCAACTTGAATAGGCACAAAAATTTCTACACGATAGGTTATAAACCTCAAGTCGTGTGCTAGTGAAGGACTTTAGGTTTTATTCTTGATTAAGTCTCGAAACTTTCAAGAGCTTTAAGACTCCCACTGTCCTCTTGACATATAAGACTCCCTTGTCAAATATTCAAGAGATAGTGCGGATTCTTTATCAAGACTAACACTTTACACAATTGGCCTAAGTTGGTCTCTGTTTTATCCAAAACATCACAACTTACCAATTTCAAATGTACAAGAGTAGATAACCTTTTACTCTTACATTTGACTAGTGTTAACAAACCCTCTTTAAGATATGTCACTCAAGTTACAATCTTGGAGTATGACTCTAAGAATTGTTTTGGAACGAAGTATGACTCATCTTTTTGATTTAACCATTTCAACAATTCATGACTCCTCTTCTTAGTCATAAGAATGCACTAAGATGACTTTAGAGGACCAATTGTGATATGGTATCTTAATCATTAAGATGATCATAAACATGATACTAAAGTACTCTCCTATCTTTTCAGATTTGAGAAACTTTTATCTTTCTGCCATACTTTGATTCTTCTTATTCGTTCTGTCTCACATTGAAACTTCTCCAATGCTATAGACTTATACTAAAACTTATAAGTATAACCATATTTACTGAACTTAAGTAAATCATGACGAATAGTCTTCTTGATCTTTTGTGGTGGACTTGACCAGTGCACAAGAATGTGTACTCGATCCCTTAGTGCTTTCCTTATTCACATAAGGAATTAGTCTTAATTTTCCAAGCTGAAAGTTCTCATTCATCATACTATACAACTTGCATGATTCCAAGTTTCGGTCCAATTGAACCTTGGGTGATGAGAATCTTTCCTTATTTGGTAATATTAGACACTACCACAACCGAAAGAATCAAATCCATTTTTCCAATATTGCTATCAATGGAATCTTATAAGCAACAACTTTTCACAAATGCCATTATAAGGATAAATAAAATCAAAACCTTTTTCTTTTATTTTAAAACTTTGCGGAAAAACTTATCCTTACAATCCATATGAAAACCTTGTTGTTATCTATTCCTAAGCAATATAAATATCATAACTCTTACCATGCGATTGAAATCCATCTTCGCGATCAGAATCAGCATGTACTTAATAGAGTTAGACAATGGACTTTACCTGAAGTAGAGCCAAACTTATTGACTTTAACATCCTTAGGTAAATTTGGCAGCTTCGTAACCAATGCCCCTTCCTTTGGCAATAGTTACCTATGGACCCTTGATAATGGGACTATCTCAGACTTCGCCTCTCTCTTTACCATTGGGTCAACCGAGTTGACTATGGCCGATCCCTTTCCATTGGGAAGAGAGAGCTTTACTGGATATCCAATGTCATCATTGTCAATGTCCATAGCGTTTTAGGAAGTTGATCTTAGCAAATAGATAAGATCATTAAGGGTCTTGTCTTAGTCTGTTTCATAGGATTCCCAAAAGAACTCACTATGTGACTTAGAAAGTAGTTGAGCCACCAACTTTCTCAAGACTTTGACACCCAACTCTCCCGGCTTGTCAATATGTGACTACATCTCCAAGATGTGATCACACCTAGACCTTGCCTTGCCAATAGGGCTTGAGTGACCTTAAACTTTTTAGGAACTTGTGGGTTAGGGAGAATAATTGGAGGAGGTGAAAGAAGTATGATATCCATGGGACATCATCTTCATTTAGGAAAGCTTGTTTCAAGAGATTTGGGAAGATCATAAATGTCTAGACCAGACATCTTTTTGGGAGATATTCAAGATAGTTGATTTAAATTCCTTAATATGACACCCAATATGAAATATTAAGGCTAGGACCCAACAAACTATTTTATAACTTATAAGAGGGATGCCGTAATCCAAGCTATAAAATATTTGAAGGTAGGTGAATGACGATTCACCAATTTCCACCATGAAAAACGAAATAATTTATTAGGTTTTAATTGGATTTGAAAGTCCTAGATCTTTGAGATTCATTGAACTATTCAAAGGCATGTTTCAATCTCGAGTGTGCCCTTCAGGTTTTGTGACTGGGATGCCGAGGATCACAAAACAAGGTGTGAATAACCATGCAAATATACTTGGTACCCTTAATATTTACCCCTTAATCAGTGTGCCGGTTAACCACACACGCTCCACTAACGACTTAAGCAAAGTGCAAAGTGTAATTTCATGGGTTAGCACCAAATTCACATTTTCCTAAGTAACTAAGATTGGGTATTAATAAGAGTTTATTTACTTAGTATTTATCATTAATACTTTTAATGAAAGGAGAATTATAGTCCTTGTCCTACCCGTTCGGCTAACGACCCTCCACCAGTCAAGGAAGCGGTGGGTGAGAGTGGACACCCATTAAACTGCCATTTTATTGGCAGTAACCTTATACCCCCCTTATAGACCGGCTTCGTGAATGAGGCCTACTAACGGTAAGACTGACTTTACTCTTATACATATATATATAAATATTATTAACTTATAATATTATAAAGTATAAGGGTTGAATTTTAACTTTTAAAATTCTAAGGGCTAACTTGGAATTAAAGTATTCATAAGTGAAAACTTTTCAAATTCCAAAACTTGAGGGCAAGTTTTGAAACTATTCAAAACTAATTAATTCCATAACTTATGAGTTTAAAGTAGTTTTAATTAAAAAAAAAAAAACTCTTCAAGTTCCATAACTTGAGGACAAGTTATGGAAGACTTTAAACTAATTAATAAAAAAAAATAACTTTTTTTTTATTGTAACTTATGGAACTAATTAAGGTTACACTTTTTTTTAATTTAATGAAGAGACTCTTAAACCTCCATAACTTGAGGACAAGTTATGGAGTCATAAAACCATTTAATTAGAACTAGACTCTTCATTTTGTAACCTTTGCCAACTTTTATGAGTTTTATGATTCTTAAATGTGACTTTTCATATAACTTGAGGACAAGTTACAAAAACACACTTTGGAATCAACTCTTAGATTAAAATGGATTGAAAACAACTATTTCTATTAATCTAAGAACCTCATAAGAACAAGATAATTCAAATCATCAATCTTCAAGAAATTAGCATGAACATACAAACTAATACAAATCTTGAAATTATGACAATTATCTTAGAAATTGGATTAGCATGAACATTACCACATCAAAAACAAGTTTATAAGTCCAAAAACATCTTAGGGTAATGTTCCTAGTCCAATTCCAGCCAAAACAATCGAATATATGCATCCAACTCGATTTTTCAGCTACTTTTGCAAGTGTAACAAGAAAACAAGCCTAGGCTCTGATAACACTGTTGGGTTATGAGCATTCTAACACTCCTAAGTGTACATGCAACCCTAAATACCTTGGATCTATGTTTTCTCTATTATACATACAATTATGAACATCCAAGGTATTATCCTAATCTAGCATACAAAATAATAAATATAACAAGATAGAATACATACCTCTTTGATGTAGAATGTCTTCATGAAGCTTGAGTGCCTAGTGCCCCAAGTGTGACACCTCAAATGGTTCACACAACACCAAATACACTTGGAATAACTTGAGAGAAACTTGAACACTCCTTGAAATCGTCTAGCCCTCACACTCACACATTAGTGCACGATTTCTTGAGCCATGGGATTCTTTTATATGGTGGCTATTAGGGTTACACCATGTAACTCATAACTTTACCCATTCCTTATGCTCCATGGATTTTAACCTCCATGGAGTATCCATGGGTCACCCCATGGACTTAGTCCAACATAATGAATCTTGGATCACAAGCCCACATATATAAGAATGAATGATTTACACAATCAACCCATATATTTAATTAGTCTCCTTTTGATCACTTAATTAATTCCAAATTAATTCTTGATCAATACTAATTAAATAACCTTATTAATATATTAGAACTTATAATATATTAACCAACCTTAAGTGTTATTTCTCTCATTATAGTCTATCCAAATGCATGATGTCATGCAACCCAAATGGACCATGCCGGGTCGGGTCAAGTTTTACCAATTATAGTTATGGACTTAGACATTAATCCAACAGAAAGGTACACTTGTCACACTTTGGAAGCTTTCCCTCGTATGGTCTGATCGGTACTGGGATGGCAGGGGTTGCCACTTGTTGCTGTTGTATGGAAAGTCTTTGGGATCGCTTGCGATCCTTTTGGGCTTGGCGCTTTCGTTTTCTTTTCTCGGTTTTACTGCTTTGCAAGCCTGTGACGGTTATCATTTGTTGGTTTCCCGGATTGATACAACGATTGGATTCGTCCACCCCTTTCTCAGTCTTGCTTGCGTTGTTAGCGCCGAGGTATGCAAGGACAGCTGCCACGGCAGCTGATACCGCGGCTTGGAAAGTAGCAGCGTCGATGTGAAGGATAGGGGTTTCGTTGCTCGGCTTGTTATTTCTAGGTGACGACATGATTCTGTTATGGAAAGGAAAATGAGTTCGTGAGTGATTATGGTTGAACCTAGATGCATTTCGACTATTCATATAAAGAGTAGGAGTGAGTTCTCGGGGGTTTTGACCTACATCCCTATGATGCAGTCCTAGTAACGAGTAGAAGTAAGTTCATAGAATGGTTACAAGACGATTGCTATCCAACCTTTGACAAGGATTGGAAGTGATCCTTGAGCTAATTCACCATAGCTCATTAATTCGACGAAGTGAGGGTTTAGATAGGATTCTAACGATAGCAAAACGAAAGTATCTGGACAGGGATTGACACGGAATTTAGCCGACTGACAATATCATTGATATTTAAGATGTAATATATTTGGGAAAAATGACCTTGGAGTAGGTCTTGCATCATATCCGAAGTAGCAAAAGTTTTGACGACATACTGGCCTAACTAGAAAGTACTTATAGTACAAAGTTAGTTACTTAGCAAAGTGGTACTTAGAGCATAGATAGGAAGACTATTCTTTCCACCAAGGAAAGAAAGGTAGAATATCTCCTACTGGTGACGGTTATCCCTTGGGTGAACCCTTAGTTCAGCCAGCTGACGCTCCATATCAATGAGGTGCCTTTCGTACACCCTTTAGCGTACTCGGAGCTCTATGAATTCAGCTCGAGTTTCAGCTAGCTCTTCCTACAGGGTCTCATGGTCTACTCTAGATCTGTCACGAGCATCTTCCAGACGAATGGTGCGGAGGGTATGCATTCTCGTATTGGTGACAACTTTCGTGATTTGATGGAGAGCTGTCCTGCCTTGAATCTCATTTCGGGCCACTCTGCGGACCAGGATTGGCAAGACTCTGTCTGCTGAGCCCCCTTCGCTCAGGTCATAAAAGCTTCGGTCTCCATTAAATGGCATGGGCTGATCCTGCCCTTGACTCCATGTTTCCAAGCTTTCTACCCATGGAGGCATCGGGCCTTGAAAAGTCGGACGAGGGTTAGGATTTGGGACAAGAGCCATCGGGGGTAGGTTCTCAACTTCAGGCTCGGAGTTAGAACCATCTGCAAAGCCTTCAGCCTGGTGACCATCCACAGGGATTGGGTGATCATTTTCCGGCTCGGCTTCAAACCCTCCTTCATTACCTTGGTTAGGGAAGTACAAGTTGCCGTGGGGATGGAATCCAGCCATGTTATCTACGCGAGAAAAGGGATATAAGAATCTAGCACAAAATAGTTTATAGTAACACAAAATACCCCTATAGTATTTTAGGTTTATGTTCTGTTCTAAGGTTTTCATTGTGGTATTGTTGGTAAGTTTTTAGACTTGTTGCAACCTCACAACCACACTTAGGCACATGCTAGTCACTCCTCAGATAATATAGTTGATCAGGCTATATCTTCCCAGTTTTGACTATATGTCTCCAAGTTTACTTGTGCTGCCCAACAATCGTAATACTTTTGTTCTGTCCTAGTGACACTGATTTTAGTATGAATGCAGGCATGTATACTTATTTAAATATTTTCTTATTTAAAAGTATAAACTCTTGGTCAGAGTATTTTAATCCCATTCTATTTATAGTCTGTATATCTTTTATGGGTTGATATACTCAATTCACTATAAACAATGCTCTGAAACCAATCTGTCACACCCCAAAACCAAGAACGGCGGAAACGTTCTCGGGCGGAGGACATCATGTACAGTATCACAACAATGAATAGTAGTAAACAAGCAACAACATCATCCATTTCATTAATAATATAATTTTAATACAAGTGTGTTATGTCAAGTTAAATAGACACCAAAATATAAATCAAAATGAAAGATGAGTCTTGAACGAGCTCCATCTTCTCTAAACCTTGCATCGGTACCTGTCTACTGGTGACCTGAGGATACAAGTTATTTTGAAAGAGAGTATCAGCTTTAAAGCTGGTGAGATCATAAGTATTTTAATGTCTGTATTTGTATGAAAGTATTTGTAAGTATGTGAAGTGTAAGTATATAAAAGCTCGTGAATGTTTGTAAAAGGTTTGAATCTCCTAGAAAACCCTATGTTTCCTACTAAAAGTAGCATTCTACCAAGGCATCTACTATCTGTGTGTGTGTCTCTTGTAAGAGTATGTATTTTCCCAAATCTGACTATCATTAACCAAAAATATAGTTTTTACATTATTGTTTATTGTGTGAAGATCACTAAGTAAATGTAATGGGAAAATGAAATAGTACTGTAGTGTTGTATTAAGTAACTACCGCTGTACTAACTACCTTAAACCAATTGTAATTTAAAGTACCATGTGATTGGCCTGTATCCTGCTACCGACTCTATAGAAAAACGACGATGTAAGACGTCGTAAGAAATGACGTTTGGTACCCGTAGACTTGCAAGTCCCACTGTAGCGAGCAGCAGGGTGTAGGATAGTCAATCCAGTATAGATCTATACACAAACTCATACGCTCCCCAATTAAGGAGATTCTGGATACAAAACGGTCATGGCAGGTGATGCCATGCCTCGTTACGTGGCTCACATAACTGAAGAAATGTATATGTAATGTATGTGCTAGTTGTATTGTATGTTCTCCCTCTGTCTAGCCTGTATTGTAATGTACTGTGTGTACTAGCTGTATTGTGTGTTCTCTCTCTATCTAGCATGTATTGTAATGTATTGTGTGTACTATGAAGTGTGCCAAAATGTGTTTCCAAGCCTTAGGAATGTTCTAGGGAAGGTGTTTTGACCATTGGCTAGTCGGAAATGAAAGTTTGATGCCATATTAGACCCTTAAAAGGGTGTGTGCGGCTACACTTGGTGTGTGCGGCCGTACACATGGTGTGTGCGGCCGTACACACTTGAAGATCATATGAAATGGCGTTTTTCATGCATAACTTCAAGGGTCTTTAGCTTATAACAAGCTATTGCAAGTGTATACCCGATTTAGAGGCTTAAAAGTGTAGTTAAAAGCCCCAAAAGTAGTGTGTGTTCTTGGTGTTCTTGGTGTTCTTGACTAGAAATGGATGTTTTTATGGACCTTATGAATCGGTGTGCAGACCCTATTAGGGTAAATTCGTGATTGTGTTTTCGATGACATATAGATATATTCACGAACCAAAGAAGAACATGGCCAACACTTGAAATTAATTTTGGAAATATTAAGGAAGGAAAAGCTTTATGCAAAGTTCTCTAAGTGTGGGTTCCAGATTAACAAAGTGCATTTTCTTGGCCATGTAGTCAGTAGCAAAGGGATTCATATCTATCCTGCGAAGGTCGAAGCGGTTAGGGATTGGAAAGCACCAACGACGCCAACTGAGTTACGCCAATTCCCAGGGCTTGCAGGCTATTATCAAAGATTCATTAAGAATTTCTCCAAAATATCCAAGCCTCTCACCGCTCTAACCCAGAAGGACAAGAAGTTCGATTGGGGAGACATACAAGAGTCTGTCTTCCAGAAATTGAAACAATTGTTGTGCAGTGCACCAATTTTTTCTCTTAGAGGGAACATAAGACTTTGTAGTATTTTGTGATGCCTCACACCAAGGGTTAGGATGCGTACTGATGCAAAGGAACAAAGTCATTGCATACGCCTCTAGACAACTTAAGCCAAACGAGGCCAACGACACTACTCGTGACTTAAAGTTGGGAGTTGTAGTGTTTTCCTTAAAATTTTTGAGACGCTACTTATACGGAACGAAGTGTGTCGTGTTCACTAACCAAAAAAGCCTCCAAAACATCTTTCGACCAGTAGAAGCTCAACATGAGACAACGAAGGTGGGTCAAACTGCTAAATGATTACGAATGTGAAATTCGTTATCATCCTGGTAAAGAAAATGTCGTAGCAGACGCTTTAAGAAGGAAATAATGAGCAAAACCATTTCATGTAAAGGCTCTAACCCTAACAATCCACTCCAATATCACCACCCAAATTCAAGATGCTCAGCTGGAAGCACTCAATCCCGAAAAGTCGATATTTCATTAACCAAATTTAGACCCCAAAGTTTGGTGAATTCAGGAGTCTAGTCTTAAATGAAGCTCATAAGTCGAGATATTAGATACATCCCAGATCAGATAAGATGTATCTCGATCTTAAGAAGCTTTTTTGGTGGCCCAACATGAAGGCAGAAATTGCCACCTATGTCAGTAAATGCTTAACTTGCTCCAAAGTCAAAGCAGAGTACTAAAAGCCATCAGGACTTCTCCAACAACCATCAATACCAGACTGGAAGTGGGAATAGATAACCATGGACTTCATAATAAAATTTCCAAAAACATAAAGCGGTTATGACACCATTTGGGTAGTGGTTGACCGTTTGACCAAGTCCGCCCACTTCCTAGCCATCAAAGAATTGAACAAGATGGAGAAACTCAACAGGACCTATCTCAAGGAAATCGTCAAACTGCACAGTGTTCCAATATCTATTCTCTCGGACCGAGATAGCAGATTCACTTCCATATTTTGGCAATCATTGAAAAGGTCCCTAGGAACCAAACCCGACATGAGTATTGCAAATCATCCGCAGACGGATGGACAAAGTGAAACAATGATACGAACTTTGGAAGACATACTCCATGATTGTGTGATAGACTTCGACAATGCATGGGATACTCACTTATCGCTAGTTGAGTTTTCATATAACAATAGTTATCACACTAGCATAAAGGCCGCTCCATTCGAAGCCTTGTACGGATGCAGATGTCGTTCTCTGTTATGTTGGATAGAAGTTGGAGATACTCAACTGGCTAAAAAGCATGCGGGAGATACCCTACTTACTGGTCCAGAGATCATTCATGAAACCACAGAAAAGATTTTTCAGATCAAGGAACGATTAAAGGTTGCACTTAGGCGTCAAAAAAGCTATGCTGACATAAGATGTAAACCCCTAGAATTCAAAGTAGGAGACTGTGTCCTACTAAAGGCCACACCATGGAAAGGTGTCATTAGATTTGGAAAAAGAGGTAAACTAAATCCCCGATACATCGGACCCTTTAAAATCCTGGCAAGGGTTGATCCGGTGGATTACAAACTCAAGTTACCTTAGGAACTCAGCAAAGTTCACGATACCTTCCACGTGTGTAATCTGAAGAAGTGTCTCACTGATGAGAACCTTATAATTCCTCTCGATGAGATCCAGGTCAACACTAAACTTCATTTTGTGGAGGAACCGTTGGAGATCATGGATCGAGAAATCAAAAGCCTCAAACAAAGTCGCATACCTATAGTAAAAGTCTGATGGAACTATTATGAGAGGGCCGGAGTTTACTTGGAACGCGACGATTAGATGAAAAAAGTACTTGCAACTGTTCAGCGGTGCTCCCTCCACTACTGGAACGAAATGACAGTGGAACAAAATAATCTAGAACTTAATAATTTCGGGATGAAATTCCCTTAACGGGGAGGTAATGTGACTTCCCGAAATTTAGGTCTAAAATTGTAGACAGTCAGTTCACCGCGAACCTCTTTGTAATTTGACCTATTCAGCATTAATGCCTATTTTGAATAATATATAGTGTCATTGCAACTATTATAAGATACCCTATGGTATCTTACTTCCAATTGTGGAAAATCTCAAACGAATCAAACAACTCAAACTGCAACCCTAATTAATATGTCTGAAAAACTGAAAATTTGTATTAAACAGTTATGAGCGAAACAAACATTCTAGTCTCATAGTACATGTTCCCCTGTTTTCAAAAATATAAAGAACATCCAAAACGGAGTTTTTAGGCAAAAGATACGACCGTTATAAAAACCAAACCAATATAATACTAATTTTCTTAAAACTAATAAAACCGTTTCTCTCCTTTGAGGCACTTGTACACCTTAGATGGAAATTCCGAGAGCATTTTTTGACTCAGACTATGGTCTAATTTTTATTTTCATACTCAAAATATTTTTGGTAAAAGTATTTGGAAAAGTCGAAAAATTGGACGTTTCAGGTCATTTAATCGCAAATCATTAAATGCGATTTCCCGGAGTTCTACAACTCGAAAAATTAATTTGTATGGCTTTTGGAATCCTTGAACTCTATTCTATCATACGACACTTTTGAAAAAAATATTAGGTGTCGGGATTTGGGCACACAAACCAAGGTGTGTTTTAAGATTTTTTGTAACGGTGCTAACATGGCCATGATAGGTCTTCAAGGGCTATAAATAGAACCATTGTCTTCAAATTTCGTTCATAAAAATTCATCAATCACTTCTCTTTCCATCTCCCTTACTCTCCTCTCTCTTGGTTTAGAAAAACCACCAAAAACCACCACATCACCACTGAGAAACCACCACCAGCCACCCCATTTTCCCAACTATTTTGGAAATCAAACACCACCTCCAAACCTCCTGCTACCTTCTGCCCCTTTCCCCCTCCTCCCGTTAGTCGTTAACAACCGGAAAATGCCAAGAAAGGCTGTCGGAAACAACCCCGGTTTAGATCATCGCTAGTTCGTGTTTCTCGCGATGCTTCCTGGAAAACAACCACATCCCCGAGTCTTAACCGAATTCACTCATATAAGGTGACTGTTACGGCCCCTCTTTTTATATTTTTTATATATTTTGGGGGAATACATGTGCTTACATATTTCGTTTATGCAAAAACACTCTTGAAAACCATATTACAAAATGCTATGATTTTATGTGAAAAATTGTGGTCCATTCAAGACCTGTTTTGCCATCTTAAAAAAATGGATTGCAAAATTGTTTTGTATTCAAGTAGTTCAGATCGATTCCTTTTCAGGTACTACTCGCACATGTTCATACGATCTTTATACAATTTATTATGATTTTTGCAAAACTACATATCATTGTAGTCCTTTTTCGGACCAGTCTGTAAATACAGTCATTTTCACCTTAGTTAGGGTTCATATCAGGTCAGGAAAAACATTTGGTATATATATATATGATATGTGACATTGCCACCTAGGTAGTATTTCAAATATCATACTATTACCATGCATGTATATATATATATATATATATATATATATATATATATATATATATATATATATATGTGTGTGTGTGTATGTGTGTGTGTGTGTGTGTGTGTTTAAATACATATTTATACAAGTTATAATTATTATAACTTAGAACTTGTACACGTACTTATGATCATTACTTTGAAGCGTACCTGAAGGGCCAATATATTTGGTTTGGGCTAGGCATTAATGCATGGATGGTTTAGGGCTGTTATTAATGTGTTTTGGACATCTTTTGTGTTTGTATGAGTTTTCGGTCTAGGTAGGTTTTCGGTCAGGCTTTGACCGAAAACCTGTTTTCGGTCTAATGTGTATTGCTATAAATTGTTGTCAGGTTGTCAGAGGCATGTCTGGTCGTTCTAGCAAGTTTTCGGTCTATCCAAGTTGTATCCGACATTTCATAGTTGAATTGTATGCAAGCTTGGTTGTTTAATCTTCTTCTTCTTCATTTCTATTGCAATTGATTGATCATTAGATAGATCCCACAGAATTGGGACCTAACAGTATCTCTTTATAAAGCGAGTACATTACATTTGTACGTATATACCGAGCATACTCGACTTTTATTAACTTTATGCAAATCATTATGCCTAGTAACTTATCCACATATAAGTTAGGGCTGAGAGTTGTTCGCATACCTTAGTTAAGGGATTTATAGTGAGACACTATTCATTAGCTAAGTCTAAACACTTAGCATACCCATACTACTATAACTATTAATTCTCAGATTGAGATGCGTATGTACAGATTTATATGGGGTTAACATCCGCACCTGCGGTTGCTAGCTACAACCTCGACCGATCAATCGAAACGGGTGATAAGTATATAATATCGTTACTACGACGTACAATTAAGCGTTGTAGGGGGTACATTCAGTCACATAGGTCGGCATAGGAATCACTATAAACATTAGCTAGAATCTCTCTCACTACAAAACCATGGATTTGGTTTCTCTCAAAACAGTTTTAAGTATGGATTTACTTCTACAAAGATATCTTTTGGTTTACAATGGTTATTCAAAGACTCTTTATAAACACAGTTTTAAGTATGGATTTACTTATGTAAATACATCTTTTTTCAATGGTTATTCAAAGACTCATTACAAACACAGTTTTAAGTATAGTTTTCCTTACAAAGAAAATACTTTTTAGACTTTTTAAAAGTATGACTACTATTAATAGAAAACATGTAACTCTCACCAACCTTGTGTTGACCCTCAAAACTACATGTATTCTTAGGAAATCAGTAATCAAGCAATTCAGACGAGGGATTAATCATGGATTCCATACTATCTAGCTTACTAGTTTTTGTTATGTCCACCTACCTGTTTAAGGCAATTCATGTATTATACTATTATATGTAAGAACCTTGTATTCAAATATCAATATGGAATACAGATGATGTTTTGTTTATTGTTGTACTTGTGTTATATATTCAGTTTACCTGTGATTCATGAACTAAGTCGTAGAGCCCGACATGTTCCGCCACCTTGGCTGAGGGTGTGACAGTTCCTATGCTTCTTAGGAAGGTCATGAACGAAAATTGATGGCCTTAGGGTCCTATTTATAGTTTAGGTAACTTCCAAGCAAAGCAAAATATGAATTAATTAAATAATAGATTTAATCCAAATTCAAATCCTTTCCTTTTATGAGCCAATGAGGCTTCCTGAAACCCTATGAACCCCTCAAAAACCATCAATGCCATGGAGAGTTCTATAATTGCTTCTTTTGTTCCACTATTGAACAATTATAATTCACCATTTGCACCTTTAATTAATCTCAAATTAATTCCAGATTAATTTTGATTAATAATTAATTAATTCTAATTGATTTCTTATTAATTTATTAATCATATAAATTAACAAATCAATTATTTAACTACTGATCTCATTTTAATTTAGTAATCACATAACAAATTAACATATCAATTATCTATTCTCAATTAATATATTAATCACAAAATATATTAACAAATCATTTCTCTCTAACTTCTAATATCATTTCTAGCTATTTCTGGTTATGAGGGAAACCCAAAAAGGATTTTGCTTCTATTTGCAAGTTTATACCAATTTAGTTATGAGCTTAGACACCTTAATCCAATAGTATCCCACTTAGATAAGTCTATAACTACAATTGCAAGTATAACAAAACAGCAAAGAGTGTTTTCCAAAGCTATTGCCGAACTTTGATTTAATCAGACATTGGCCTTAAGATAAGTGATCAAACATTCCTCCATTCTAAAAGATATCATATGGACATGAGACATGGATCAGATGTAATTTCATAGTCCAAGATTTTGCTTCTCGATTTCCTGATTTATGATGACTGAATTCAGACAACTAATTGAACATATCAATTTTTCTGGGCTTGGCCAAGCAATTCAGATGTCGACAACAAATCATTAAGGGGCCCAAATATATCACTTTTCCCGTTAGGGAGAAAGGAACGAATGAACTTCGACTTATATTCTTTGTATCTTTTACTCACCAAATCATGCATGGCACCATGTTTTATGACATCACATTACCGATGTGTTTTCGCAATACCAATGCACAACCGATTTGTAAATCACAACTCATATATCTCCATTTTAAGAATAAAAGATATTATCATCTCACAATTACTCGTGATAGAATCTATGAAGTAATTCTCTGATCATGGGTTTATCCAATACTCAAAATCTCTATTTTTCTAAGTACTAATGAAAATTGTAGCTGTTGGATTAGGTGTCTAAGGCCATAACTATAATTGGTATATACTTGAATTGATAGAAGCACAAGTCCTTTGGGGTTGACTTCACTCTTGCAACTTGACAAGATGACATTTGGAGAGAAGTTGAATTTATTATTTGGAATAATAAATTGATATAAATGATTTATAAATATGTTATGAAAATAATATATTAACTAGAAATCATGCTATTTAATTGATATTTAATCAGAAATTATTTTGGAATTAATTTTGGGATTAAAGGAATTAATTAAAAGTACAGGGGTTGTTTTGCAAATCATTGATAGTTGTGAAACTAAGCTCTTGGACTCCTTAGATAGGAGTGGACGAAAATTATAGGGAGGCCCTATAAGTTTTCGTCTAAGGCTTCTTCTTAGGGAGTCCATGGGCTGCTTAGGCCTTAAGCAGGAAATTAGGGTTTCCACCTGTAACCCTAGCTTTGGCACTAAGCAGCCACACGTATATAAGGAGGGTAACTCCTTGGATTTTCGGCCACTTCACCCTAACCCTATAAGAGCCAAAAATTCTTGTGTGCCTCCTCCTCTCTCCTCTCATCCTACTGCAAAGAATGTTTGTAAGCCATTAGAGGTATCACATTTGAGGAACTTGCTTTCAAGAGCAAAAGATCTACAAGGTTTTCTTGTTATTACTACATAACAAGTAAGGTACACATCTAAACCCTATTTTGTATAAATTTCGAATTATATACTAGCTTCTTAGGGTTTCTCTTTGATATTCAAGTTTGCATGTTCAACTAGTGAAAACCTAGATCCTTATTTTAGGGTTGCATGATCACATAGGATTTGTTGTTATACTCAAAACCCATCAGTGGTATCAGAGCCTATGATGTTTTTCAGTTGAACTTGATGCAATTATGAATTGTTCAAAGGAGAAGGGAGCAGAATCGTCATTCTGTTCATAGAAATCGACGAATTCATGTTTGGAACTCGGCGAGTTGGCCCGACCCAACGACTTGGCCTATCAGATCCCTGATTTTTCGATTTTGTTATCTTGGCTTGATTAGGATTATTACCTTATTTTGTTTTTCTGTCTAAAATTGAATTTTTTATTAAAGGTAATTATATATCCTTATCAAATTTAATGATTTGGTTTAAATTTTTTGATAAAGATAAAATTAATAGTTAATTTAATTATTAAAAAATTTTAACCTAGTATTTTCTGAAAAGTTTTAAAAAATACCCCTTGGTTTCGGAATTTAAAATTTTGATTAATAGATTAATTTTGAAATCTTAAATTCTAGAACCCTAGTATTTTAATAGTTTAAAATATACCCATATATATATATATATATATATATATATATATATATATATATATATATATTGTAAGATTTAAAGTCTAATATATATATTTATATAAGAAAAGGTCAGTCTTACCGTTAGTAGGCCTCATTCACGAAGCTGGTCTATAAGGGGTGTTTAAGGAAGCGGCCTGTAAAATGACCGTCATTGGGTATCCATTCTTACCAACCGCACCCATGCTAGTGGAGGGTCGTTAGTCGAACGGGTTTGATAGGACATTAAACTCTCATTAAAAAGTATAATGATGTAAATAAAGTAACTAAATGTTTTCATAAAATTCCCAATCTTAGTTACTTTAGGAAAATGTGAATTTGATTCTAATCCATGAAATTGCACATTGCACTTTATTAAAGTCGCTAATGGAGTGAGTGTGGTTAACCGACACACTAATATGGATTAATAAAGGGTGGCAATGGGTAGCTTGTAAATTATCATTGATCAATGGAGTGTGTGTGGTTAACCGTCACATTGATTAGGTGGTAAATAACATCGAGAGTACCAAGCTAATTTGCATGGTTATTCACACCTTGTTTGTGATCCTCGGTATCCCAGTCACAAATGGAAAGGGAATAATCGAGATTAAACATGCCATTGAATAGTTCCATGAATCTCAAAAGATCTAGGAATTTCAATTCAAAAACCTAATTCATTTAAATTTCGTTTTTCGTGGTGGAATTGGTAAATCGTCATTTACCTACCTTGAATTAATTTACAATTGGATTACGGAATCCCTTTTCTGAATTCTGAATTATTGTGTTGGGTCCTATCCTTAATATTTCATTTGGGTGTTATATTAAGGATTCCTTATCTAATCAAAATTTTGTCTTTCTTCTTTTGTAAATGTCTACCTCAAACAACGCTTCAAACCCCAACAACAACAACTCCTCGAACACTTTCTCGCTCTTGAGCATTTATGGTAAGATCACATTCGATGGCACCAACTTTAATGATTGGATGTGCAACATTTGGATGGCCTTGCGATTCAAGGACAAGGAATATGTCCTCGACAAAGAGCTGAATGAGATAGATGAAACTAAAGCTACTCCTGAAGAAATAGCTGAGTATAGGGCCCACTGCAAAGACGCAACCAAAGTGTCGTGTGTCATGGTGGCTACTATGACTCATGGGCTACAACGGTTTTATGTGGAGTATTGGCCTTATTAGATGTGCAAGGACTTGATGGAGAAGTACAATCAAAGATCACGTTAAAAAAGGTATGAGATAGTCAAGTCACTCATTACCACCAAGTTGAAGGACGGAGAGTCCGTCACAACCCACCTGCAACGTATGCAACGCTATGTGGATCATTTGCTGAAACTTAATGTGAACTTCGATGAGGAGCTGGCTATTGACGTAGTCTTGCACTCTTTACCTCCTTGTTATGATCAGTTCAAAAAGACTTATCATTTGAACAAAGAGGAAGTCACGTTGAGTGATCTTCAAGGCTTGCTGAGAACCGTTGAAAGTGGATTAAAGGGAAAAAGTGTTGAATCCACTCTTACTGTTGCTACTCCCGTCTTGGCCATTGGGCATGGGAAAGGGAAGAAGAGGAAAGCTCCCTCAAAACAGAACTGGAAGGGAAAGTCTCAAGTCGGGTGTTCAAGTAATGGCCCTAAAGGCAAGTCTAGTTCTAAAGCCCCCTCCTCTGATCCAAAATAGGTTGCCTGCTTCTACTGCCATGACAAAGGGCATTGGAAAAGAAACTGCCCCAAGTACTTGCAAGATATAAATGATGGCAAGATCAAGCCAACCTCGGCAGGTATTTACACTATTTAATCTAAGAAATCATCGCATTCTATTTCTTGGGTCCTTAATACAGGATGTGGTTATCACATTCGCTCTGACTTGGATGGACAAAGAAGAAGTGAGGATGTGGAGCATGGGAAGATGAACCTGATTATGGGCAATAGGAGATCGTCACCTGTTACCAATATTGGAATTTATTCTTTAGTGCTTAGTAGTGGGTTAAGTTTAGATTTAAATAATTGTTGCTACTTGTCAGAAATGACAAGGAATATTATTTCATTTCATGGTCTGTACAAACAAGGTTTTAGATATTCTTTCAATAATGAGAATGGTTCTATTAATGCTTATTATAATGGTGTATTTTATTTTGAAGCATTACCTTGTGATGGTGTATATGAAACTATGATGGTTGTAGACAATTTAGGAAATAGTGTGTTATAAATTGATTCGTCTGATGGTTTAGACAAAGCATGTTTGTGACATTGTCGTCTTGGACATGTCAATAAGAAACGCATTGCCCGACTCCAAAAGGATGGAGTGTTGGAATCATTTGACCTAAGGTCGGATGATACATGCGAGTATTGATTGCTTGGAAAGATGAATAAATCACCTTTTACTGGTTCTTGTGAAAGAGGTGAAGGATTGTTGAATCTGATACACACGGATGTGTGTGGGCCCTTCAAATCCACCACAAGGGATGCAAATCGATTTTATGTGACTTTTACCGATGATTATAGCATGTATGGATATATCTACTAAATCAAGCATAAGTCAGAAACCTTTAAAAAGTTCAAAGAGTTTAAAGATGAAGTCGAAAATCAATTGGGAAGTGTGACAACCCGAAATCTCCATCTAGTACTATTATTCAAATCAATTAAAGTTAGACTCGTTTTTGCTATTTTCTAGCTTTGTTTTGAGTCATTTGAGTGTTCTAAACCTAGTAGTTGCAAGTTAGAAGCTTGGATTTGTGTTCCGTAAGTTCACCATACGTAAAAAGTGGCCAAACACTCCCACATTAGGAGTGTACGGCTGCACACTTGGGTGTGCGGCTGCACACACCCTCCTGGCAGCACACTCATGTGCATAAGGTTAGAACTCAGCTTTCCTTTCACTCTTTTTACATTCCTAAGCCAAGAACACACTTCTCTCTCAACTATCATCCGAATTTTCTTAATCGATCTTCAAGTGGTAAGTGTTTCTCCTTATGTTTAGCTGATTCATTCACTTCCTAGTAACAATACATGATTTCATCCATGAAATTACTCCTTTTGTTTAGATCTTCAAGTGTTCTTCAAAAACACCATGAACACCTACTAAGTTCTTGGACTCCAAACACCCCTATACGCTTCTATATTTGTAAGTACCCTACTCCTACATGTGTTTAGCTATATTTGAGCCTTAGTAAATGTCCAGAACTCGATCTTCAAGGAGTGTGCGGCCGCACACATTCATGTGGCCGTACACCCCTTATATTAGTGCGTTAAGGCCTCAAACTCAACTACTATGCTAGCAAACGATCAAACACACTTAAGGGATACAAGAGATGACCTTAGAAACAGGTTTTTGACCATTTTCCCTAGGAGTGTGCGGCCGCACACTCCCTGACCACACACACCTGGCCGCACACCCAATGGGCAGCACACCAGGTGGCCGCACACGACCCTGTACGGTCGTACACCCATTTCAGGAGACTTTTGATGCTTCTAACACTTAAATCTAAGTGTTTTCTAAGTCCTATGGTGTTTTCCTTTCATGATTAGTGGTATATAGACTAATTACATGTTAAATACTTTCTATTAAACTCTTTTAAACTCTTTTAAACTTATATTTTGTCAAAAGCATATCTATATAGATATAGTTATATAAGTAGGGTTGAAAGGACTTAGGACTAATAGCTCGCCTTACTTCCTGTTCCTTGTTTGGTTGTGGACTTAGGGTATCGGTTGTTTGTCCGAAGGTCGTTTGAATCTTAATTATATATTATGTATATGTGAATAGATATAAAAGTCCTTCATTCAGTTCAATACCTTTGGGTAGCAAAGGTATACAAACATATTCATACATACAAATAACATTGCTAGTAAACTATAATAGGTATAGTTTAGGAAGTCACTAATACAATTGCTAGAACAACGAAACATACAAAGAGTCAGTTCATACATGAGTCAATACACACTATTACGAGAAACAATACTCACTATAAAGAGAAATAGATAGAGAGAACACTATAACGAGAAACAATACATACTACACACTATACACTAGAGAACATACTACATACTAGACAGAGAGAACATACACTACACTAGTACATACTATACAAATACAAGAATACTATAACATTAATGTGAGATACTACTTCATGGCTCGACATATACTTCTGTGTCACGTTTTGTACCCAGAGTCTCCTGGAGGGAGAGCGTGAATTTGTGTATAGATCTATACGGGACTGACCCTCCTACACCTTGCTGCTAGCTACAGTGGGACCTGCAGGTCTGCAGGTGATGAATGTCATATCATTTCGACGTCTCGAACGTCGTGTTTTACTGGTCAATCGAGTATGGTTACAATCATATCACATTTTACCTTAATTAACTAACAAGTTTAAAGGTAGTTAGTACATTAGTAGTTACCTAGATAAAACTACAGTACATCTTTATTTTCCCAATTCATTCACATTGTGATCTTCTCACATAAACGGTAATGAGAAACTATATTTTGGTAATGATAGTCATACTTTGGGAAAACTCATACTTTTACAAAAGAACAAACGTAGAGAACAGTTGGGTCTTGGTAGAAGACTGCTTTAGTAGAAACTATAGGATTTTCTAGGAAGGTTTCAAACATTTACATCAAATACTTACAAACTTTTCATCAAACATTTACAATTACATTCTTCAAACTTATACAAACAATGACACTAAAATACTTATGAACTCACCAGCTTTAATGCTGATCTACGCTTTCAAAATAACTTGTATTCTCAGGTCGACAGTAGACAGGTACCGGTGATCAGGTTTTGAGAAGATGCAGCACATTCAAGACTCATCTTTTATTGTGATTATTCATTTTGGTGTCTTATAAACTTCAGAACACACTTGTATTAAAATTATTACTATTAATGCAATAGATGATGTTGTTGCTTGTTTACTATTATGCATTATTGTGATACTGTACATGACGTCCTCCACCCCCGAACGTTTCCGCCGTTTTGGTTTTGGGGTGTGACAGATTGGTATCAGAGCATTGTTTATAGTGAATTGAGTATATCAACCCATAAAAGATATACAACTATAAACACAACGGGATAAAATACTCTGACCAAGTGTTTATACTTTTAAATAATAAAATATTTAACCTAAGTATACATACCTGCATTCATACTAAAATCAGTGTCACTAAGACAGAACAAAAGTATTACGATTGTTGGACAACGCGAGTAATCTTGGGGACATATAATCAGATCTGGGAGTGATATAGCCTGATCAACTATATCTTTCCTAGAAGTGATTAGCATGTGTCCAGGATTGTTTGTGATGTTGCAGCAAGTCTAATAACTTACCAACACAACTCACAACGAAAACATTAGAACAAAACCTAAACTTAAAATACGATAGTAGTATTTTGTGTTACTATAAATTACTTATGTGCAAACTAAAAAGGTCTTTATTAGTATGTCAATAGTTGCGGAGTGGATACGCTAAGGTTACATGTGCCTAGGGTGTTATAGACTTAGAATCTGTGACATTTGCTTTACTTCCCGTTCCTTGTTTGGTTGTAGACTTAGAGTTAGGGTCACTTATTTGAAGGTCTATCCTGTTTTGGTTACATATGACTGGCATACACTACGCAAATGTTGGAGTAACTGATAAGGATCATCTTATAATTATCTTAATTAGTACGTCTATTAATTATTTCTTTTACCCCTTTTTCTCGCTTAGATAACATGGCTGGATTCCATATCCCCAGAGACCCGTACTTTCCTAACCAAGGCGATGGAGGATGGCTTGATGTTGAGCCTGAAGAGGAACTTGCAATTCCACTGTATGATGACCTTGTTGAGAACTTCCCGGAGGATTCTGACTCCGAGCCAGAAGTTAACGATCAACCCCTGGTAGCTCTAAACCCACGTCCGACTTTTCAAGGCCCGACGTCTCTGTGGGTGGA
Source organism: Lactuca virosa (assembly GCF_052849685.1). NCBI lineage: Eukaryota > Viridiplantae > Streptophyta > Magnoliopsida > Asterales > Asteraceae > Lactuca > Lactuca virosa. The sequence continues at coordinate 146,386,409 of NC_136432.1, read as the reverse complement.
AAGTCTGGAGACCTAGAGTCAGGAACAGAGCCAACCTATCCCGTACAATGGAGACCGAAGTTTTTACAATGTGAGAGAAGGAGGCTCAGCGGACAGGGTTCTGCCTATCCTGGTCTACAGGGTTGCTCGTAACGAAATCCAGGGAAGGACAGCCCTCCAACGAATTTCGGAACTTGATGCCAATACAGGGATCAACATTGTCCGCATTCATCGGCTGGAAGATGCTAGTGAGAGAGCTGAAAGAGACCGTGAGTCTCTACTTCAAGCACTGGTTGAGACTAGGGCTGAAGTCATAGAGCATCGCGTGCGCCAGCGAGTGTACGAGCGACGCCTTCTTGAAATGGAGCGTCTGATGGATGATCTAAGGGTTCGCCCAAGGGGTTCCCGACGTCAGTAGGGGATGCTCTGCTCACCCCTTTTCTTTTGGTTTAAGGAATAGCCTTCCTATCTATGCTCTAAGTAGCACTTTTCTCTGTAAATTCCTGTTACTGTAAGACCTTGAACTTTCGGTTGTTTAGGTCTTAATTCTGTCAAATTTTCTCATCTTGGTCTGATGTAAGACCTACTTTTAGGTCGTTTTTCCCGAACTAGTTGCATCTGTAATACCAGTATTATTGACAGATATCTAATCTCATGGAAATTATCCAAATGCTTTCATCTTTCTAGTACTAGACTTCTATTCAATCATGCTTTGATCTGTGTTGTTGGGCTATGGAGAGTTAGTCCATGAGTCACTCTCATCATACTCTCTATTAAATTCTTATCAATATCTTCATCTTTATGACCTTATAGCTACAAGATGCCTCCACGCCGAGTAACGAGGCGCACTGCTTGGAATCAAACTCCACCTCCTCCTCCTCAATACAACCCAGCAGCTATCCAAGCTGCTGTGAATGCGGCTGTTACTGCAGCTCTAGCACAATTCACCACCACCGGTACTAGCGGGAGTGGGACTAATGTGCCTCCCACCCCAGTTGAAACTCCAGTGCGCTCTAGGGAGTGCTCGTATAAGGATTTCACCAGCTGCAAACCTAGGGCCTTCAATGGAACTGGCGGAATCATTTCCCCCTCGCAATGGTTTGAGAAGATGGAGTCGATCTTTGAGATCTGCTCCTGTCCGGAAGGGAGTAAGGTAAAATTTGCCGCTTGCACCTTCGCGGACCGATCTATGACGTGGTGGAACAGCCATATCAAGTCACTATCCCTTATAGTGGCAAATGTCATCGGCTGGGAAGCTCTTAAGGAGCATATGATCGAAGAATACTGCCCGAGGGGCGAGGTGCAGAAATTAGAGTAGGAGCTCTGGAGCCTAACCATGAAGGGCTCCGACATAGTCTCCTACACTGCCAGATTCAACGATCTGGTAGCGCTATGTCCGGGAATGGTCCCTTTTGAGGCCAAGAAGGTGGATAGGTATATATGGGGGCTGGTGCCTCCATTCCAGGGGAACGTCCTAGCTTCCAACCCCACTACCTTCGATAGTGCCAAGCGATTGGCACAAAGGCTCATCGACCATGGGGTCCGAACCCCGTTAGCGACAACAACCCTAGCCATCTCAGAACCCTCCAAGGCCACCGACAACAAGCATAAATTCTGGGATGACAAGAAGAAGCACAAAGCTGCCAAAAACAGCAGGTCGTAACTGTTCACGCTGCGATAGCACCTGCCGCTGCTGCGCCGGTAAAGCAGTACGCGGGAAACTTGCCAAAGTGCAACAAATACAGCTTCCACCACAATGGACCCTGCCGTGAAATGCAGTGTTCTAACTGCAACAGGAAGGGGCACACTGCCTGTTTCTGCAAGGCTCCGGTAAAGCCAATTACCCAAGTCCCCGGCGCTGGTGTGGGTCAGGCTTGCTACGGTTGTGGTGAGGTGGGCCACTACAAGAGGAACTTCCCGAAGGCAGGGAATGCCGGAAGCGTGGGAAGAGTTTTGGCTATAGGCCACGAGGAAGCAGTTGCCGACCCCACGGTGGTCACTGGTACGTTTCTCCTCGACAAATCATATGCATGCATACTGTTTGATAGTGGAGCGGAGAGGAGTTTCGTGAACCAGAAATTTGCTCACTTGCTTAAAAATAAATCGCATGCACTTAAAGAACTGTTTACAGTAGAAATGGCTAACAGAAAGACAGAGAGTACTAGCTGCATATACCTAGGTTTTTCACTAACACTAGATAGCCATTCATTTCCAATCGACCTCATGCCGATCTCAATCAAAAGTTTCGACGTCATTATCGGCATGTATTGGTTGAGTTCTCATCGTGCCGACATTATGTGTTACGAAAAGGCTGTTCGCCTTAATCTACCGTCTAGCGAAACCCTAGTTATCTACGGCGACAAACCCGGCACAAACCTTCGCCTCATCTCGAGCATTCAAGGCCAGAAATTCTTGCGAAAGGAATGTCGCGCATTCCTTGCTCATGTTATCGATGTGAGCCAAGAGAAGATGGGCCTAAAGAACATTCCTGTAGTACGCGATTTTCCCGACATCTTTCCAGAAGAACTCCCAGGATTACCTCCGCAAAGTCAAGTCAAGTTCAGAATCGACTTAATTCCAGGGGCTACCCCTGTAGCCAAATCGCCCTATCGTCTAGCACCAGCTGAGATGCAGGAGCTATCCAGTCAACTTAACGAATTGCACAGCAAAGGCTTCATTAGGCCAAGCTTTTCACCCTGGGGAGCACCGGTCTTGTTCGTCAAGAAGAAAGACGGATTGTTCCGTATGTGCATCGACTACAGAGAACTTAACAAACTAACCGTCAAGAATCGTTACCCTATGCCTCGCATTGACGATTTGTTTGATCAACTTCAAGGGGCGAACTTCTTTTCAAAAATAGACCTGAGATCCGGGTATCACCAATTACGAGTGTTAGGAGAGGATGTTCCGAAGACAGCCTTCCGAACTCGTTATGGACACTACGAGTTTGTAGTGATGTCGTTCAAATTGACCAATGCGCCTGAAGTATTCATGGACTTAATGAATAGGGTGTGCCGTCATTACCTGGATCAGTTCGTCATCGTCTTCATCGATGACATACTTATCTACTCTCGTAGTAAGGAGGAGCATAGTCAACATCTACGTCAGGTCTTGGAAACACTGCAATCAGAGAAGCTCTATGCGAAGAGCTCGAAATGTGAATTTTGGATCCGAAGAGTCGAATTCTTAGGGCACGTGGTTAGCGAAGAAGGAATACACGTGGACCCTTCCAAAATTAAAGCCATTGAGAACTGGTCAGCACCAAAGATGCCTACAGAAATTCGTCAATTTCTAGGCCTCGCTGGCTACTATCGCAGGTTCATTCAGAATTTCTGGCGGATTGCGAAACCTCTTACAACATTGACCCAGAAGGGCGTGGCCTTTGACTGGTAAGAGAAGCAAGAGAAAGCGTTCCAAACGCTAAAGCGAGCCTTATGCACCGCACCGATACTGTCCCTCCCCGAAGGGACAGAAGACTTTGTGGTTTATTGCGATGCATCCAACCAAGGGCTCGGATGTGTTCTGATGCAACGAGGAAAGGTCATCGCCTATGCTTCAAGACAACTGAAGACACACGAAGTCAACTACACCACACACGATCTTGAGTTAGGAGCAGTGGTGTTTGCTCTGAAGATCTAGAGACACTACCTATATGGTACAAAAAGCACTATCTTTACCGACCACAAAGCCTACAACATATATTCGACCAGAAGGAGCTCAACATGAGACAACGACGGTGGCTCGAGCTACTCAGTGATTATGAATGCGAAATTCGTTATCATCCCGGCAAGGCCAACGTAGTAGATGACGCCCTGAGTCAGAAAGAATACTATGGACAGTCAGAGTCAAATCATTGACTATGACTGTCCATTCACACTTGTCCACACAAATTAAGGAGACTCAGCTCGAAGCTTTGAAACCTGAAAATGGGGCGGGTGAATCCCTGAGAGGGATGGAGAAGAATTTGGAAGTCAAGGGTGGCGGAGCTGTTGTGTTTTCTACCCATCAAATACACTCTAAAACTAGGTAGCGGAAAAATCGAAACAACGATATACCTAAGTGTACATGCAACCTATGGATCTATGGCTTCATGCTAATTACATCAATCCTAGAAAACTAAAACATAAGTAAGAAAACATACCTCTTATGTAGCCCTTGATCTCCATGCTTGAGATCTTGAACCTCCATGAAGTTGCTTGGATGAAAGGATCCAAACCAGAATCCCTCTAATGGTATCACACCCAATGACACCAAAGAGTGGAATAAAAATAACTAGGAGAAGGGTCAATTTCACAAACCCAAAGGGGTTAGAAATCGTCCCTAAGAGGGGGAGGAATAAGGGATGGCGAAACTTCAAGCCAAGGTGCAAGGAGGAATGAAATCCCTAAGGCCCTATTTATAGCCTTGGATGCCTCCTAGGGTTTAGTACTCCTTCCCATGTGGGATGGAGGCCTAACCACGAAATTTCACTCCTTTCCCATGTGGGATGGAGTGATTTTCATCCAACCCTAATTCCATAAGGTTCTGGAACATTCCTGATTAACCAACTATCGATTAATGAACATTCAACCCTTTAATTAATTAAACTGTTAATCAATTCCCAAAATATATTTCCAAAATATATTTCCAATTAGTTTCTAATTAATTATTAACCATAATAATTAATAAACCAATTTCTCCTTTATTTATTCTACTCAATTTGGGTCTTGAGGGCAACCCAAAAGGACCCTGCTATTATTAGAAATATTAGCAATAGTTAATGACCTTGGACACTATTCCAACAGGAGCTTTATATCTCGTAGATCGAATCTGGACACCGAAACACGGTGGTTTCAGAGACTCGGTCATGACCGATGCTCACAACACTCGATATTCCGTCCACCCAGGTTCAGATAAGATGTATCTGGATCTTAAAAAGTTATACTTGTGGCCTAACATGAAAGCATAAATTGTTACCTTCGTGAGTAAATGCCTTACTTGCGCCAAGGTTAAGGTCGAATACCAGAAACCATCATGTTTACTTCAGCAACCGGAGATACCTGAATGGAAGTGGGAGCGGATCGCGATGGACTTCATAACCAAGTTGCCCAAGACAACGGGTGGTCTCGATACCATTTGGGTGATCGTAGACAGGTTAACAAAGTCCGCACACTTCCTACTTATCAAAGAAACTGACAAGATGGAGAAACTAACAAGAACATACATCAGAGAGATCGTACGAGTGCATGGTGTTCCCATATCCATTATCTCTGATAGGGATAGTAGATTCACTTCGAGGTTCTGGCAGTCGCTACAAAGTTCACTAGGAACTAGGCTGGACATGTGTACAGCCTACCATCCACAAACCAACGGACAAAGTGAGAGGACTATTCAGACTTTGGAAGATATGTTGCGAGCCTGCGTGATAGACTTTGGGAAGGCATGGGATACTCATTTACCCCTTGTCGAATTCTCCTACAACAATAGTTATCACACGAGCATAAAGGTTGCTCCATTTGAAGCCCTCTATGGCCGTAAGTGCAGATCCCCTATGTGCTGGGTTGAGGTGGGTGACACTCAGTTAGCTAAAGGACGAGTTCCTAACAGCACTCTCACAGGGCCAGAGATCATTCGGGAAACGACAGAGAAGATCTTTCAGATTCGTGAACGATTGAAAGCCTCTAGAGACCGACAGAAAAGCTACGTAGACAAGCGAAGGAAACCATTGGAATTCCAGGTGGGCGACCGTGTCCTATTGAAGGTCTCACCCTGGAAGGACTTGATACGCTTCGTAAAGCGTGGAAAGCTAAATCCAAGATACGTACAGCCTTTTGAGATTCTCGCCAGAATCGGCCCTGTAGCTTACAAACTCAAGCTACCTCACGAACTTAGTAACGTACATTCTACTTTCCACGTCTCGAACTTGAAAAAGTGTCTGTCCGACGAGACTCTTGTAATCCCACTCGAAGAGATCGAGATCAACGAGAGCCTCAACTTCGTGGAAGAACCTGTAGATATCATGGACCGAGAGGTCAAGCAAACGAAGCAAAGCCGTATCCCGATAGTGAAGGTTCGCTGGAACGCAAAGCGAGGACCTGAATTCACTTAGGAGCGCGAGGATCAGTTAAAACTAAAATATCCTCATCTTTTCGCGTAGTTATTTGTAATAGCTTATTTGTTTCAACTCATATTTCGGGACGAAATTCTCTCTAACGGGGGGATGATGTGACAACCCGAAATCTCCATCTAGTTCTATTATTCAAGTCAATTAAAGTTAGACTCGTTTTTGCTATTTTCTAGCTTTGTTTTGAGTCATTTGAGTGTTCTAAACCTAGTAGTTGCAAGTTAGAAGTTTAGATTTGTGTTCCGCAAGCTCACCATACGTAAAAAGTGGCCAAACACTCCCACATTAGGAGTGTACGACCGCACACTTGGGTGTGGGGCCGCACACACCCTCCTGGCAGCACACTCATGTGCATAAGGTTAGAACTCAGCTTTCCTTTCACTCATTTTACATTCCTAAGCCAAGAACACACTTCTCTCTCAACTATCATCCGAATTTTCTTAATAGATCTTCAAGTGGTAAGTATTTCTCCTTATGTTTAGTTGATTCATTCACTTCCTAGTAACAATACATGATTTCATCCATGAAATTACTCCTTTTGTTTAGATCTTTAAGTGTTCTTCAAAAACACCATGAATACCTACTAAGTTCTTGGACTCCAAACACCCCTATACGCTTCTATATTTGTAAGTACCCTACTCCTATATGTGTTTAGCTATATTTGAGCCTTAGTAAATGTCCAGAACTCGATCTTCAAGGAGTGTGCGTCCGCACACATTCATGTGGTCGTACACCCCTTATATTAGTGCGTTAAGGCCTCAAACTCAACTACTATGCTAGCAAACGATCAAACACACTTAAGGGATACAAGATATGACCTTAGAAACAGGTTTTTGACCATTTTCCTGCACACTCCCTGACCACACACATCTGGCCGCACACCCAATGGGCAGCACACCAGGTGGCCGCATACGACCCTGTATGGTCGTACACCCATTTCAGGAGACTTTTGATGCTTCTAACACTTAAATCTATGTGTTTTCTAACACTTAAATCTAAGTGTTTTCTATTAGGGTCATGTTAGCCATAGCTGTGTTTCATGATTATGAAATCTGCCAGATGGATGTCAAAACCGCTTTCCTTAATGGAAAATTGGTTGAGGATGTTTACATGAGTCAGCCAGAGGGTTTTGTGGATGCTAAATACCCCAATAGAGTGTGTAACCTTGAGAAATCAATCTATGGATTGAAACAAGCTTCTCGTAGATAGAATCTTTGCTTCGATGAGAAAGTCAAAGATTTTAGTTTCTCTCGGAGTGAAGATGAGTCCTGTATATATCTCAAAGCTAGTGGGAGTATAGTCACTTTCCTGGTATTATATATTGATGACATACTACTTATAGTAAATGACATTCAAACCTTGCAGGAGGTTAAGTCCTGGCTTGGAAAGTGTTTCGCTATGAAGGATCTGGGAGCGGCTGCCTATATTCTGGGAATAAGGATTTTGAGGAATAGGAGCAGAAGACCAATTGGACTTTGTCAAAGTACTTATTTGGATAAGGTGCTAAAGCATTTTAGCATGGAAAATTCAAAGAAGGGATAGTTGCCTATCCAGAGTAATACCAAGCTGAGTAAGACTCGGAGTACGAGTATGGATGCAGAGATAGCAGAGATGAGTTGAGTTCTATATGCTTCCGCCGTTGGGTCGATCATGTACGCTATGACATATACTCGCCCTGACGTGGCTTTTGCTTTAAGCATGGTTAGTCGATATCATGGAAATCCAGGTAAAGCTCAGTGTATAGTGGTAAAGAACATTCTTAGGTATCTGCGAAGGACAAAGGACTGGGTCCTTGTGCTTGGTGGCAGTGATGACTTAAGGGTTGCTGGGTATAGCGACGCCAGTTTTCAGACCGACAGAGACAACTTCTGTTCTCAGTTAGGCTGGGTGTTTACCCTTAATGTGATGGGTTTTGAGGATATCTACATTCCTATGTGATCATGAAACCCTAATTGCTTTGGATCTAAGTTTTTCTCTATTGAACATACAAACACGAATACCAAAGCAATAACCCTAGATCTAGCATATACAATTCAAAATCATATATAAAATTAGGGTTTCATCATTATCTCACTTGTTATGTAATTATAACAAGAACCACCTTGACTCTTGAAAGCTTAGTGCCCCAAGTGTTGCACCTCTAATGGAGTCACAAACACCCAACACAACAAGGATGACAATGAGAGACAAGAAATCGGCTAGGGTTTCTATCTGGAATGCATAAGTCGAAATCCTTAGCTTAAGGGGGTTTATATAGTTGGGGCTATTAGGGTGTTCAGGTGGAAACCCTATTTTCGTTGCATAGGCCTTAAGCAGTCCATGGACCTCCACAATAGAAGCCTTGGACGAATTCTAGAGGGCCTCCTATATATTTCGTCCAGTCCTCCCATAGGAGTCCATCAACCCAACTTTGCAACTATCAATGATTTGCAAAACAACCCCTTCATTATTAATCAGTTCCTTTAATCCCAAAATTAATATCAAATTAATTTCTGATTAATTACTAATTAATAATATGATTTCCAAATAATATATTAATCTTGTAATATATTAATAAAATCATTCTGAGTACCAATTTATTACTCATATAATAAATCCTACTCTTTCTCTCCACTAGTCATCCTGTCAAGTTGCATGAGTGAAGGAAACCCAAAAGGACCATGCTATTTATCAAATCAAGTACATACCAATTATAGTTATGGGCTTAGACACCTAATCCAACAGTCTCCCACTTGGATAAGTCTAATAACTATTATTGCAAGTATGACTTCAGAATTTGACTAGCAATCATAGCTTTCAAAAGCCGTTGTCGAACTCTGATCTTATCAGCAATGTGTCCTTTAGATAAGTGATAAAATATTCCTCCGCTCTACAAGATATCCTATGGACATGAGAAATGGATTATAATCATTCTCTCTGTGCAAGTTCTGTTTCCTGATTTCCGATTTATGACGACTGACTAATTGAACAAATCAAATCAGTCCATGCTTGGCCAAGCGCTTATGGTGTCATCACTAAATCATCGAGGGGCCCACAGATATCGCTTTTTTCCCACTTAGGGTAAAAGTAACGGCTAAAATTCGACTCATATGCTTGTACCCAAAAATCAGCTAGACTTCTAAAAATCAATACTTACTAACTTTCTTACCAAAGTTCATATTTCTGATACGTGGTGCTTTGATAAGTCTTTTCCTAGACTTCTCAAGCTCATACACCTTTCATTAGACAGCTTATGTGTGTGTCTAAACCTTTTCATAACTTATAGCAATAAGTCCCGAAACTAATTGCCATTTCTCACAATTCCAACTATGAAGAGGGATGTCGTAATCATACTCGAATTTGAGAATGCAATTATCACAACTGCTAACTCTAATCCTTTAAAATCTATTAGCGAAAGCGTTTCCTCACAATCATTTTCATGAAGTAGAGAGAAACCTCTTGCCACTTAGATTTTATGGTGTATGCATTCCTATCCATGTGAATTTGTCATTTTCAACCACTATCATAAAGAAAAATTTTATGACAAATCCAAACTCATATGGACTGAACTTGATTAATCTTAATTTATTGCCATCCGGTAGCACAAGAGGCCTACCAGTGCTTCCTGGTCATTGAGCATCTCACCCATATAGATCAATGTACTTTCATTGATCAAGATGCTTTACCTTATGCAATCAAATGAGAACTCATGGAACTCACATGCATAGTCAACTTAACTGGAATGGGCACAGAAACAAGAATATGTGAACACGATAGGTTATCAACCTTAGGTCGTGTGCTTGTGATAACTAAGTGGTTTATTCTTGATTAGTTCTTGAAACTATTTAAGACCATTAACACTCCCACTGACCTCTTGACATATAAGATTCTCTCTCAAGGAACATTCCTTGACAAACAAATATTCAAGAGTTAGTGTGAGTTCTTATCAATAAAAAACTTCATATAATTGGTCTTAGTTGGTCTTTGTTTTAACCAAAACATCACAACTACCAATTTCAAAAATGTGCAAGAGTAAGAAAACATTTCTACTCCACATTTCATGAAGCGTTATAAACGTACTTAAAACATGTTACTCAAGGGACAACTTCGAGTAACTAGAGTATAACTCTAAAACTCGATTTTGGAACGAAGTATGACTCATCCTTTTAATTTAACCATTTCAACAATTCCTGATTCCTCTTCTTAGTCATACAAATGTACTAAGATGTTCTTATAGGATCAATTGTCACATGGTTACATAGTCATTAGGGTCATCATAAAACAGGATACTAAAGTACTCTCCTTTCTTTTCAGATTGGAGAAACTTTTATCTTTCTGTCGACTTGATTCTTCTTATTCGTTCTGCTATACTTTGAAACTTTCAAGGTATCAGAATTACACTTAATCTTGTAAGCATAACAATATTTACCGAACCAATAGTAAATCATGACGAACAGACTTTACCGTCTTTTGTGGTGGGTCTAACCAGTCCACATAAATGTGTACTAGATCCCTTTTGTCTTTCACTTGACTCACATATACATGTGAACAATGAATTAGTCTTAATTTCCCAAAGATCAAGTTTCTCATACATCACACAATTCAAATCGTATGATTCCAAGTTTCTGTCTAACTGAAACTTGGGTGATGAGAATTCTTCCTCACTTGTTAAACTACCAAAAACGATATAACCAAGAATCAAATCCATTTTTCAACATTGCTATTAATAGAAACATATAAACACCAATTTTCACAAAAGCCACTGCAAGGAAACATAAAATAAGACAAAATCAAAAAAATTTCTTTATTTATAAAATGAGGAAAAACTTGTCCTTACAATGCAAATACAAATGAAAACTATGTTTCTAAATATTCCTAAGCAATCTATCATAACTCTAAGTAGCAGCTGAAAAATCTGATCATCGAACCATGTGATTGAAATCCATCTCTTCACGATCAGACTCGGCTTACATCTTCTTTTAAGCTTCCTTCCTTTTCTTCGATCCTACAAAACATCAAAATGCAATCTTACCACATCATGTATTAATAATCTATAAATAGGAACTTAATAGAGTTAGATAGTGGATATACCTGAAGTAGAGTTATACAATTTGACTTTACCATCCTTGCGATCTTTCAGGTAAATGGCAGCTTCGCATTCAATGCCCCTTCTCTTGGCAATAGAAACAAGTGGACTCTTTAGGAATGGTACATGGGACTATCTCAGAATCAGCATTTCTCTTTCTACTGGGAAGAGAAAACTTTTCTGGACTTCCAATGTTGCCACTGTCAATGTCCATGGAACTTTGGAAATTTGATCCTTAAGACTCTTTTGCTTGACCAGTGCTCTTCAGCATTTCTGCTTCAGCAACAATAAGCAATTCTGTTAGATCAGTAAGGGTCACGTCTCGATCTTTCATATAGTAGTCCTTAACAAACTGACCATATGAATCGGGAAGTGACTGAAGACCCAAGTCAACAGCCAGCTCCTTTGGGAAAATGACACCCAACATTACTAGTCTGTCAACGTGCGACTTTATGTTTAGAACATATGCACATACAGAGTTTCCATCTTTATGTTTGCATGCCAATAGGGCTTGAGTAACCTTGAACTTTTCAAGTTGACGAAAACGTGGGTCAGGGAGAATCATTGGAGGAGGTGGAGGAAGAGAAGTGTGATTTCCAGTTCCACCAATGCACAAAGAAGGGAATGACCTTTCACCTTGATCGACACGTGGAAGATCATCTTCAGATGGAAAGCCTTTTCCAAAAGGATGAGGAAGACAATAGTTGTCAGAACTTAGACATCTACAAGGGAGAAACTTCAAGTTAGTTGATTTAATCCTTAATATAACACCCAAATGAAATAATAAGGCTAGTACCCAACACAATAATTTACAATTCGGAAAAGGGATGCCATAATCCAATTGTAAACTATTTGAAGGTAGGTAAATGACGATTTACCAATTCCACCATAAAAACGAAATTTTTAACGAATTAGGTTTTAAATGAAATTCCTAGATCTTTTTGAGATTCATTGAACTTTTCAATGGCATGTTTAATCTCGATTATGCCCTTCAAGTTTGTGACTCGGATACCGATGATCACAAACAAGGTGTGAATAACCATGCAAATAAGCTTGGTACTCTCGATGTCATTTATCATCTAATCAATGTGCCGGTTAACCACACACACTCCATCGATAAATGATAATTTACGAGAAACCCATTGACATCCTTCATTAGTCCACATTAGTGTGCCGGTTAACCACACACGCTCCACTAACTGACCAATAAGGTGTAATGTGCAATTTCATGAATTAACATCAAATTCACATTTTTCCTAAAGTAACTAAGATTTGGGAATTTATAAAACATTTTAGTTACTTTGTATTTTCATTATACTTTTAATGAGATTTAATGTCCTATCAAACCCGTTCGGCTAACGACCCTCCACTAGGTAAGGGTGCAGTGGGTAAGAGTGGATACCCAATGGCGGTCATTTTACAAGTCGCTTCCTTAAAGACCCCTTATAGACTAGCTTCGTGAATGAGGCCTACTAACGGTAAGACTGACTTTATATATATATATATATATAATATTAGACTTTTAATTTTATATTGTATAACGGTGTATTTTAAACTTTTAAAATACTAGGTGGTTTAATCTTTTAATAAATTAAGCTTTTAATTTAATTAATTTTAAACCATGTCAAGGAATTATTAATTGTATCTTAATTAATCTATTAATTAAATTATTATTAAAACCATGATGATGTATTTTTTAAACTATTCAAAATGCAAGGTTTTAACTATTTAAATTTCTAAAAACAAGACCTTTAATTTCAAATTTAAACTATAAAACCAAAAGGGTGCAATTTGAAACTTTTCAAATGTACTAGGTTAAATCTTTGAAACAAAATAATCTTATATTATCCAAATTTAACCAAATCCTTTAATTTTGATAAGGATGTCATGAAATTAATCAGAAAATTCGATTTGAGGCATTAAAAACGAATTATGGTAATTATCCTATTCAAAATTTGACCCGAAGATCGAAAAATCTGGACACTGGCGAGTCAACTCGTCGAGTTCACCCAACTCATCGAGTTCAAGAATGAACTCATCAAGTCCAGCCTCCAGACAACAAGTTTTGAAATTTTTATGCTTTGAACAATTCACTATTACAACAATTTAATTGAAAAACATCCTAGTCTCTGATACCACTGATGGGTTTTGAGCATATCTACATTCCTATGTGATCATGCAACCCTAATTGCTTTGGATCTAAGTTTTTCTCTATTGAACATATAAACATGAATACCAAAGCAATAACCCTAGATCTAGGATATACAACTCAAAATTTATATATAAAATTAGGGTTTGATCATTACCTCACTTGTTATGTAGTAATAACAAGAACCACCTTGACTCTTGAAAACTTAGTCCCCAAGTGTTGCACCTCTAATGGAGTCACAAACACCCAACACAACAAGGATGACAATGAGAGAAAAGAAGTCGGCTAGGGTTTCTATCTGGAATGCATAAGCTGAAATCCTTAGCTTAAGGGGGTTTATATAGTTGGGGCTATTAGGGTTTTCAGGTGGAAACCCTAATTTCCTTGCTTAGGCCCTTAAGAAGTCCATGGACCTCCACAATAGAAGCCTTGGACGAATTCTATAGGGCCTCCTATAGATTTTGTTCAGTCCTCCCATAGGAGTCCATCAGCCCAACTTTGCAACTATCAATGATTTGCAAAACAGCCCCTTCATTATTAATCAGTTCCTTTTATCACAAAATTAATATCAAATTAATTTCTGATTAATTACTAATTAATAATATGATTTCCAAATAATATATTAATCTTGTATTATATTAATAAAATCATTCTGGGTACCAATGTATTATTCATATAATAAATTCTACTCATTCTCTCCACTAGTCATCCGGTCAAGTTGCATGAGTCAAGGCAACCCAAAAGGACCATGCTACATATCAAATCAAGTACATACCAATTATAGTTATGGGCTTAGACACCCAATCCAACATAATAGAGGAGCAGTAACTTGGAAAAGTTCCAAGCAAGAGACCGTGGCTGATTCAACATGTGAATCAGAATATATAGCTACGAGCGAAGCGTCAAAGGAGGCTATATGGTTGAAGAACTTCATTGGAGACCTTGGAGTTGTGCCAACCATTAAGGAGCCGATGGAAATTTTCTATGGTAATGAAGGAGCGGTTGCCTTACCAAGGAATCAATAGATCATGGAAGAGCTAGACATATCGACAGAAAATGTCATTTTATCAGACATTGAGTAGAAGAAGGACACCTCGTCGTTAAGAGGGTATCGTCAGAAGAGAATCCTACAGATCCCCTCACAAAGGGTCTGAGTAGGATTAAGCACATTCAGCATGCGAGAAGCATTGGTCTGAAGGACGATATTAATTTTAGTGATTAGATAAATATTTAGAAACTTGTAATAGATAAATGTAATTGACATTTGATGATTAAGTAATGAAGATTTATTTATGAGTATTGTTTACTATCTTTTGTCAATTGTTTATCTTTGTGTTTCAACTTTGCATGTTTTACTTACCGAATAATTGGATTATTCAAAACATCCACATTCGATCATACTTTGGAAGTAAGTAATGAATTAAGACTGTCATGAATTGGATTGTAGATTGTCTAAGGGTTTAGACATAGCAATGGTTTGTTGCAACGTTCATGAGTACTTCTGAAATGGAGATTTGAGTATTGGATTAACCCACGCTCATAGAATTTCTTCATGGAATTTATCATGAGTAATTATGAGATGATAATATCGTATAGTCTTTAAACCGAGATATATGAGTTGTTGTTTACGAGTTGGTTGTGCATTGATAATGCGTAAACGCATCAGTAACTTGATGTTATAAAACGTATTGTTGTGTACTATTTGATGAGTAAATAGTACAAACATATAAGTCAAAGTTTATCTATTCCTTTTGCCCTAATGGGAAAAGCGATATCTTGGGTCCCTCGATGATTTGGTGTTGACTTATGTGCCGGGCCCAGTCAGGACTGAATTGATGTGTTCAATTAAGTTCTATGTCATTACAAATCAGAAATCGGGAAACAAACTGTTGGACAATGAGAATGATTTTGTTCCATGTCATTTTTCCACATGGTATCTTGCAGAACGGAGGATTATATGATCCCTTATCTTAGGACACGTAACTGACTAGGTCAGAGTTCGACAGCGGCTTTTGAAAGCTACAATGTGTTGGTTAATTTTTGAAGTTGTACTTGGAATTATAGTTATTAGACGTATCCAAGTGGGAGACTGTTGGATTAGGTGTCTAAGCCCATAACTATAATTGGTATATACTTGAATTGATAGAATCACAAGTCCTGTTAGGTTGCCTTCACTCTTGCAACTTGACAGGATGACTTTTGGAGAGAAGTTGAATTTAGTATTTGGAATAATAAATTGATATAAATGATTTATTAATATGATATGAAAATAATATATTAATTAGAAATCATGCTATTTAATTGATATTTAATCAGAAATTAATTTGGAATTAATTTTGGGATTAAAGGAATTAATTAAAAGTACAGGGGCTGTTTTGCAAATCATTGATAGTTGTGAAACTAAGCTCTTGGACTCCTTAGATAGGAGTGGACGAAAATTATAGGGAGGCCCTATAAGTTTTCGTCCAAGGCTTCATCTAAGGGAGTCCATGGGTTGCTTAGGCCTTAAGCAGGAAATTGGGGTTTCCACCTGCAAACCCTAACTTTGGGACTAAGCAACAACAAGTATATAAGGAAGGTAACTCCTTGGATTTTCGTCCACTTCACCCTAACCCTAGAAGAGCCGAAAATTCTTGTGTACCTTCTCCTCTATCCTCTCGTCCTATTGCAAAGAGTGTTTGTAAGCCATTAAAGGTGTCACATTTGAGGCACTTGCTTTCAAGAGCTAAAGGTCTACAAGGTTTTCTTGTTATTACTACATAACAAGTAAGGTACACATCTAAACCCTATTTTGTATATATTTCGAATTATATACTATATTATTAGGGTTTCTCTTTGATATTCAAGTTTGCATGTTCAACTAGTGAAAACCTAGATCCTTATTTTAGGGTTGCATGAACACATAGGATTTATTGTTATGCTCAAAACCCGTTAGTTGCAATCTTATTGCAATCTCTAATCCTCACAGACAATCTACAATTCAATTCATGACAATCTTAATTCACTACTTACTTCAAAAAGTATGAGTGATTGTGGAATTTCGAATAATCAAATCATTTAGGAAGTAAAACATGCAACGTGAAACACAATAATAAACTAATTAACTATGCTCTCAAAACTATTGAATATAAATAATCTCTATTATTTAATCATCATAATAATTATGACTTTATTCATTGTATAATGTTTCGAGTAATCAACTGACCACCTGAATTAAACATCAGTCGTGTCATGTTATGAACATGCATAGTATGCCTTTCTATGGTCCTTTCTTTGGGAACAGATCAACTGGACATTATTTCAATGATGTTCATTTCTCACTTCCAAATTCTTATCACTATCCAAGATGTGATGGACTTCCAACTTAACATGCATTAATCTCTTGTGATATCTGTTGGATTAATGTCTAAGTCAATAACTATAATTGGTAAGACTTGACTCGACCCGGCATGGTCCATTTGGGTTGCATGGCATCATGCATTTGGATAGACTATAATGAGAGAAATAACACTTAAGGTTTCAAAGTTAGAAATTATTCAATATGTGTAAGATTAGGAAACTTAATGAAAGAAGGATGTTTCCAAGGAGCTGATCTCCTTTGGAATGCTCTGTAATGATTGTTGTCAAGTCTTTCTGACTTCGTGCATAATCATTAAGAGGGTCAATGCATATAAGTTTAGAATCTAACAGATTTCAGTAAATGGCATGAATTTGGAATTCTTGCATTTGCAGTAAGGATTTGGGACTGTGAAAAGAGGATCATTGGAGTGATGTTCAATTGATCTATTTTACAAAGTAAAGATCATAGACAAACATAGTATGCATACTTGGTGTATGGCATGACTAGTGTTTAGAAAACATAGTGTGCATGCTTGGAGCATGGGACAACTATTGTTTTAAATTCAAGTATAAAGTTGATAAAACCGAAACAATGAATAATGAGTAATCAGTATGGTGATAAATAAAAGTGTTTATTTATATTCATAGGGTTTGATACCATATTTGATTCATTTATTCTTGTGTTTCACTTTGCATGTTTTGACTTCCAGAATAACTAAGTCGCTCTTCCTGAATGATTAAGTTATTCAAACCATCCACAGTCGGTCATATGTTGGAAGTAGATATGAATCAAGACTGTCATGGGTTGGTTTGTAGAGGTCCAAGTGGGTGGACAAAATGGTGCTACAACACTCATGAGTGCTCATAAGTTCTGAGTATTGGATTCAACCCGCGCTCATTTGAATCACTTCATGGATTTTATCACGAGTGATCATGAGACGATAATATCTTATATTCTTCAAACCTAGAGATATGAGTTGTTACTATGAGTTGGTTATACATTGATTGCACGAAAACGCATTGGTAACTCGATGTTATAAAACGTGCCTTTGTGTATGATTCAACAAGTAGTAGAACAAGCCATATGAGTCGAAGTTTATCCATTCCTTTTACCTTCGGGATAAAAGTGATATCTGTGGGCCCCTCGATGATTTAAAGATGATACATGTGAGTGCTTGGCCAAGCCAGGACTAATTTGATTTGTTCAATCAGTAAGTCATCATGAATCGGAAATCGGGAAACAACA
Source organism: Lactuca virosa (assembly GCF_052849685.1). Taxonomy (NCBI): domain Eukaryota; kingdom Viridiplantae; phylum Streptophyta; class Magnoliopsida; order Asterales; family Asteraceae; genus Lactuca; species Lactuca virosa. The sequence goes on along the minus strand of NC_136432.1, from coordinate 146,368,528 downwards.
AATGGACAGAGAGAATGATTGATAATCCATGTCTCAGTCCATATGATATCTAGAATGGAGGAATATATGATCCCTTATCTAATGGACAAGTCATTGACAAAGGTCAGAGTTCATCGACAAGGTCAGAGTTCGACAGAAGCTTTTGAGAGCTACGATTGCTGATCGGTTCCTGAAGTCATACGCAATAATAGTTTTAGACTTATCCAAGTGGGACACTGTTGGATTAATATCTAAGTCCATAACTATAATTGGTAAGACTTGACCCGACCCGGCATGGTCCATTTGGGTTGCATGGCATCATGCATTTGGATAGACTATAATAAGAGAAATAACACTTAAGGTTGGTTAATATATTATAAGTTCTAATATATTAATAAGGTTATTTAATTAGTATTGATCAAGAATTAATTTGGAATTAATTAAGTGATCAAAAGGAGACTAATTAAATATATGGGTTGATTGTGTAAATCATTCATTCTTATATATGTGGGCTTGTGATCCAAGATTCCTTATGTTGGACTAAGTCCATGGGGTGACCCATGGATACTCCATGGAGGTTAAAATCCATGGAGCATAAGGAATGGGTAAAGTTATGAGTTACATGGTGTAACCCTAATAGCCACCATATAAAAGAATCCCATGGCTCAAGAAATCGTGCACTAATGTGTGAGTGTGAGGGCTAGACGATTTCAAGGAGTGTTCAAGTTTCTCTCAAGTTATTCTAAGTGTATTTGGTGTTGTGTGAACCATTTGAGGTGTCACACTTGGGGCACTAGGCACTCAAGCTTCATGAAGACATTCTACATCAAAGAGGTATGTATTCTATCTTGTTATATTTATTATTTTGTATGCTAGATTAGGATAATACCTTGGATGTTCATAATTGTATGTATAATAGAGAAAACATAGATACAAGGTATTTAGGGTTGCATGTACACTTAGGAGTGTTAGAATGCTCATAACCCAACAGTGGTATCAGAGCCTAGGCTTGTTTTCTTGTTATACTTGCAAAAGTAGCTGAAAAATCGAGTTGGATGCATATATTCGATTGTTTTGGCTGGAATTGGACTAGGAACATTACCCTAAGATGTTTTTGGACTTATAAACTTGTTTTTGATCTGGTAATGTTCATGCTAATCTAATTTCTAAGATAATTGTCATAATTTCAGGATTTGTATTAGTTTGTATGTTCATGCTAATTTCTTGAAGATTGATGATTTGAATTATCTTGTTCTTATGAGGTTCTTAGATTAATAGAAAAGTTGTGTGAAATAGTTGTTTTCAAATCATTTTAATCTAAGAGTTGATTCCAAAGCGTGTTTTTGTAACTTGTCCTCAAGTTATATGAAAAGTCACATTTAAGAATCATAAAACTCATAAAAGTTGGCAAAGGTTACAAAATGAAGAGTCTAGTTCTAATTAAATGGTTTTATGACTCCATAACTTGTCCTCAAGTTATGGAGGTTCAAGAGTTTCTTCATTAAATTAAAAAAAAAAGTGTAACCTTAATTAGTTCCATAAGTTACAATAAAAAAAAGTTATTTTTTTTTATTAATTAGTTTAAAGTCTTCCATAACATGTCCTCAAGTTATGGAACTTGAAGAGTTTTTTTTTTAATTAAAACTACTTTAAACTCATAAGTTATGGAATTAATTAGTTTTGAATAGTTTCAAAACTTGCCCTCAAGTTTTGGAATTTGAAAAGTTTTCACTTATGAATACTTTAATTCCAAGTTAGCCCTTAGAATTTTAAAATTTAAAATTCAACCCTTATACTTTATAATATTATAAGTTAATAATATTTATATATATGTATAAGAGTAAAGTCAGTCTTACCGTTAGTAGGCCTCATTCACGAAGCCGGTCTATAAGGGGGGTATAAGGTTACTGTCTATAAAATGGCAGTTTAATGGGTGTCCATCTCACCCACCGCTTCCTTGACTGGTGGAGGGTCGTTAGTCGAACGGGTAGGACAAGGACTATAATTCTCCTTTCATTAAAAGTATTAATGATAAATACTAAGTAACTAAACTCTTATTAATACCCAATCTTAGTTACTTAGGAAAATGTGAATTTGGTGCTAACCCATGAAATTATACTTTGCACTTTGCTTAAGTCGTTAGTGGAGCGTGTGTGGTTAACCGGCCCACTAACCTGGACTTAACAAGGTAGGGAAAGGGTAACTTAATATTTATCATAGTATCAGTGGAGCGTGCGTGGTTAACCGGCACACTGATTAAGGGGTAAATATTAAGGGTACCAAGTATATTTGCATGGTTATTCACACCTTGTTTTGTGATCCTCGGCATCCCAGTCACAAAACCTGAAGGGCACACTCGAGATTGAAACATGCCTTTGAACAGTTCAATGAATCTCAAAGATCTAGGACTTTCAAATCCAGTTAAAACCTAATAAATTATTTCGTTTTTCATGGTGGAAATTGGTGAATCGTCATTCACCTACCTTCAAATATTTTATAGCTTGGATTACGGCATCCCTCTTCTAAGTTATAAAATAGTTTGTTGGGTCCTAGCCTTAATATTTCATATTGGGTGTCATATTAACGACTTTAAATCAACTATCAATATCTCCCAAAAAGATGTCTGGTCTAGACATTTATGATCTTCCCAAATCTCTTGAAACAAGCTTTCCTAAATGAAGATGATGTCCCATGGATATCATACTTCTTTCACCTCCTCCAATTATTCTCCCTAACCCACAAGTTCCTAAAAATTTTAAGGTCACTCAAGCCCTATTGGCAAGGCAAGGTCTAGGTGTGATCACATCTTGGAGATGTAGTCACATATTGACAAGCCGGGAGAGTTGGGTGTCAAAGTCTTGAGAAAGTTGGTGGCCCAACTACTTTCTAAGTCACATAGTGAGTTCTTTTGTGAATCCTATGAAACAGACTAAGACAGGACCCTTAATGATCTTATCTATTTGCTAAGATCAACTTCCTAAAACGCTATGGACATTGACAATGATGACATTGGATATTCAGTAAAGCTCTCTCTTCCCAATGGAAAGGAATAGGCCATAGTCAACTCGGTTGACCCAATGGTAAAGAGAGAGGCGAAGTCTGAGATAGTCCCATTATCAAGGGTCCATAGGTAACTATTGCCAAAGGAAGGGGCATTGGTTACGAAGCTGCCAAATTTACCTAAGGATGTTAAAGTTAATAAGTTTGGCTCTACTTCAGGTAAAGTCTATTGTCTAACTCTATTAAGTACATGCTGATTCTGATCGCGAAGATGGATTTCAATCGCATGGTTCGGTGATCAGAATTTTGGGCTATTACTTAAGAGTTATGATATTTATATTGCTTAGGAATAGATAACAACAAGGTTTTCATATGGATTGTAAGGATAAGTTTTTCCGCAAAGTTTTAAAATAAAAGAAAAAGGTTTTGATTTTATTTATTTTAAGTATCCTTACAATGGCATTTGTGAAAAGTTGTTGCTTATAAGATTCCATTGATAGCAATATTAGAAAAATGGATTTGATTCTTTCGGTTGTGGTAGTGTCTAATATTACCAAATAAGGAAAGATTCTCATCACCCAAGGTTCAATTGGACCGAAACTTGGAATCATGCAAGTTGTATAGTATGATGAATGAGAACTTTCAGCTTGGAAAATTAAGACTAATTCCTTATGTGAATAAGGAAAGGACTAAGGGATCGAGTACACATTCTTGTGCACTGGTCAAGTCCACCACAAAAGATCAAGAAGACTATTCGTCATGATTTACTTAAGTTCAGTAAATATGGTTATACTTATAAGTTTAAGTATAAGTCTGTAGCATTGGAGAAGTTTCAATGTGAGACAGAACGAATAAGAAGAATCAAAGTATGGCAGAAAGATAAAAGTTTCTCAAATCTGAAAAGATGGGAGAGTACTTTAGTATCATGTTTATGATCATCTTAATGATTAAGATACCATATCACAATTGGTCCTCTAAAGTCATCTTAGTGCATTCTTATGACTAAGAAGAGGAGTCATGAATTGTTGAAATGGTTAAATCAAAAAGATGAGTCATACTTCGTTCCAAAACAATTCTTAGAGTCATACTCCAAGATTGTAACTTGAGTGACATATCTTAAAGAGGGTTTGTTAACACTAGTCAAATGTAAGAGTAAAAGGTTATCTACTCTTGTACATTTGAAATTGGTAAGTTGTGATGTTTTGGATAAAACAGAGACCAACTTAGGCCAATTGTGTAAAGTGTTAGTCTTGATAAATAATCTGCACTATCTCTTGAATATTTGACAAGGGAGCCTTATATGTCAAGAGGACAGTGGGAGTCTTAAAGCTCTTGAAAGTTTCAAGACTTAATCAAGAATAAAACCTAAAGTCCTTCACTAGCACACGACTTGAGGTTTATAACCTATCGTGTTGAAATTTTTGTGCCTATTCAAGTTGGCTTTGCATAGGAGTTCTGAGAGTTCTCAATTGGTTGCACAACTACTTGGAAGCAATGGCAGGCACCTGAGCTGCCAAATGGCAAGAATTTAAGATTGCACAAGTTTAATCAATATGAGTTTGGATTTGTCACTAACCTTGTCTTGTGATTATGGTTTTGACAAATTCACATGGATAAGAACACATACACTATTAAATCTAAGTGTCATAAGGTTTCTCTCCGATTCATGAAAATGATGGTGAGGAAACACTTTCACTAAGTAGATTTTAGCTAGATAGCAATTGTGATATTTGCATTCTCAAAGTTGTTAGTGGAGCGTGTGTGGTTTACCGGCACACTAACATGGACTTGTGAGAAGTGGCAAAGGTCTAAACAATTGAGACTATGATTACGGCATCCCTTTTCATAGTTCTAAAATTTTTTAGACACACATGTGAGCTATCTAAGAGAGGTGTATGATTTTGATAAAGTTTTATCAAAACAATCTAGTATCAGAAATCTGAACTTTGGTAAGAAAGTCAGCTGATTTCTGAGTACATGTCAAAGCTAGTGGGAGCATAAGTGTTATGCCAATAATCATCATGTTAGTGGGAGCATGATAATTATGACAAAGGTTGCAAGTTAGCAATGTTAATTATAGAAAACAAAAGTTTCACTTTGTGAGGTTGCAGGGGTTGAAAAAGTTGTTTTGCTATAATTAAGGGAGAGGAAATTATACTTCATTTCAATTCTAAAAGCTTAGATTGAGATTTTAATCGTATTTAATCAAGGATATATATATGAATTTCATGTTGGAACGGCTCAACATAAGGAAATTCTATATATGGGTCCATTATTTGCGTTCTAAAATTCGATTATGATTACGGCATCCCTTTTCATAATCTGAATTTTGAGAACTTGGCAAATTGAAATGGAAATATTATAGCAAAAGACTGGTTTAGTCTTTATGTGAGACATCATGAATCGTGTCCCATATGCTTCAGATATAGGATCGATTACATGTGCTATATTCATCCTTTCTAAAATTTTCCAAATGCCTGGGGCATTATGAAGGGAAAAGGTCTAGAATTGGATATGACTAAAATGATTAAGCAATTGTCGAGGACAATCTAAGGTTTACCAAAGATTGGTTGCTCAAGGACAGTTGGAAGTATAATGTTAATTCTGGAAGGACCATATTGACATAATCTGTAAGGAGGCAACTCTTGTTCAGAAGTGATAGTCAAAATGGAATATGGAAATGTTTCAAAGTTAGAAATTATTCAATATGTGTAAGATTAGGAAAGTTAATGAAAGAAGAATGTTTCCAAGGAGCTGATCTCCTTTGGAATGCTCTGTAATGATTGTTGTCAAGTCTTTCTAACTTCGTGCATAATCATTAAGAGGATCAATGCATATAAGTTTAGAATCTAACAGATTTCAGTAAATGGCATGAATTTGGAATTCTTGCATTTGCAGTAAGGATTTGGGACTGTGAAAAGAGGATCATTGGAGTGATTTTCAATTGATCTATTTTACAAAGTAAAGATCATAGACAAACATAGTATGCATACTTGGTGTATGGCATGACTAGTGTTTAGAAAACATAGTGTACATGCTTGGAGCATGGGACAACTATTGTTTTAAATTCAAGTATAAAGTTGATAAAACCGAAACAATGAATAATGAGTAATCAGTATGGTGATAAATAAAAGTGTTTATTTATATTCATAGGGTTTGATACCATATTTGATTCATTTATTCTTGTGTTTCACTTTGCATGTTTTGACTTCCAGAATAACTAAGTCGCTCTTCCTGAATGATTAAGTTATTCAAACCATCCACAGTCGGTCATATGTTGGAAGTAGATATGAATCAAGACTGTCATGGGTTGGTTTGTAGAGGTCCAAGTTGGTGGACAAAGTGGTGCTACAACACTCATGAGTGCTCATAAGTTCTGAGTATTGGATTCAACCCGCGCTCATTTGAATCACTTCATGGATTTTATCACGAGTGATCATGAGACGATAATATCTTATATTCTTCAAACCTAGAGATATGAGTTGTTACTATGAGTTGGTTATACATTGATTGCACGAAAACGCATTGGTAACTCGATGTTATAAAACGTGCCTTTGTGTATGATTCAACAAGTAGTAGAACAAGCCATATGAGTCGAAGTTTATCCATTCCTTTTACCTTCGGGATAAAAGTGATATCTGTGGGCCCCTCGATGATTTAAAGATGATACATGTGAGTGCTTGGCCAAGCCAGGACTGATTTGATTTGTTCAATCAGTCAGTCATCATGAATCGGAAATTGGGAAACAACAAATGGACAGAGAGAATGATTGATAATCCATGTCTCAGTCCATATGATATCTAGAATGGAGGAATATATGATCCCTTATCTAATGGACAAGTCATTGACAAAGGTCAGAGTTCATCGACAAGGTCAGAGTTCGACAGAAGCTTTTGAGAGCTACGATTGCTGATCGGTTCCTGAAGTCATACGCAATAATAGTTTTAGACTTATCCAAGTGGGACACTGTTGGATTAATGTCTAAGTCCATAACTATAATTGGTAAGACTTGACCCGACCCGGCATGGTCCATTTGGGTTGCATGGCATCATGCATTTGGATAGACTATAATGAGAGAAATAACACTTAAGGTTGGTTAATATATTATAAGTTCTAATATATTAATAAGGTTATTTAATTAGTATAGATCAAGAATTAATTTGGAATTAATTAAGTGATCAAAAGGAGACTAATTAAATATATGGGTTGATTGTGTAAATCATTCATTCTTATATATGTGGGCTTGTGATCCAAGATTCCTTATGTTGGACTAAGTCCATGGGGTGACCCATGGATACTCCATGGAGGTTAAAATCCATGGAGCATAAGGAATGGGTAAAGTTATGAGTTACATGGTGTAACCCTAATAGCCACCATATAAAAGAATCCCATGGCTTAAGAAATCGTGCACTAATGTGTGAGTGTGAGGGCTAGACGATTTCAAGGAGTGTTCAAGTTTCTCTCAAGTTATTCCAAGTGTATTTGGTGTTGTGTGAACCATTTGAGGTGTCACCCTTGGGGCACTAGGCACTCAAGCTTCATGAAGACATTCTACATCAAAGAGGTATGTATTCTATCTTGTTATATTTATTATTTTGTATGCTAGATTAGGATAATACCTTGGATGTTCATAATTGTATGTATAATAGAGAAAACATAGATCCAAGGTATTTAGGGTTGCATGTACACTTAGGAGTGTTAGAATGCTCATAACCCAACAATATCAAGATTCTAAAGTCTTTGAGAATGAGTCTTTGATATTACAGAATATCCCATTGGAACTTAGTCACTAGAAACAATTCCATGGTAATGAAGGTTCTAATTCAAGGTACACGCCAATAGGGATTAAGTAGTCTCATATCTTTCAACTTGAAGAAACTGTGACGTTAGGAGAGTCATAAGAGGAGGATAAGGTGGAAGAGTTGAAGAGAGATGATGTCCAGTTCCATTATATCCTAAGGAAGGGAAAACAATTTCACCTTGACTTGAAATTGGAAGATCATCTCCAGAAGATTAAGGAAAACCATTTCCATAAGATTGAGGAACACCATTTCTATCTTCATAAGAAATCTCAAAGTGGGAGAAAAGAGAATTCAAGTTAGTTGACTTTCATCCTTAGTTATTAACTCATAAATTTAAATTAAGGATAGGATCCATATTTTTTATTTGAAATTTGAAAAGGGGTGTCGTAGTCAAATTCGAATCTATTTTAGGTTGGTAGGGCTATTACCAATTTCAATCTTATGAAACTCATAGATCTTTTGATATTCATTGAATCGTATCAATGGCATGTTTAATCTCATATTATGCTCTCACTTTTGTGACTGGGATGTCGAGGATCAAAAACAAGATGTGAATAACCATGCAAACCTGCTTGGCAACCATGATGTCTTTTATCATCTCAAATAAACGTGTCGGTTAACCACACACGCTCCATTAACAATGATAATTTTTGAGACGCCCATCATATCTCTTTATAGTCACGACTAGTGTGTCGGTTAACCACGCACACTCCAGTAACAACATATAAAGCATGATGTGCGTTTGCATGGATTAGCATACTTTTCACATTTTTCCTAAAGTAACTAGAGTGGGATTTTTAAAGAAGGTTCTAGTACTTTATATCATTATACTTTTAATGAGGTTATGTCCTATCAAATCTGTTCGGCTAACGACCCTCCACCATACAAGGGAGCGGTAGGTGTGAGTGGACACCAATGACGATCATTTTATAGGCCATTTCCTTATCCCCCCCCCCTCTTAGAATATGGCTTTGTAAATGAGGCGTACTATTGATTTGACTGACTTGTCTTTACATATAGTAATTAATCTTATATATATATATATATATATATATATATATATATATATATATATATATATATATATATATATAAGGGTGTATTTTACAACATTTCAAAATACAAGGTTTAAACTTTTAATTATCTAAATTAAACTTTTAGTTTAATTAAATTTAACCAATTATGATTTACTCTTTATCTTTTAATTAACTTTTATTTAAATTAATTTAAAGGGATTAAATAATTATTTTCTATTAAACAATTAAATAAATAATTCAAATTTAATCCTAATCCATAACCTTATCTAATTTTCCAAAATTAGAGTTTGGGTTATCAAATTTTAATTATTCTATTGTAAGGTTGTTAAAATAATATTTAAGGAAAATAGAAAACCCTAAGGAACCCTATCTATATTCGAAATTTAAGGGGTGGAGGCTAGGATTTCAAGAAACCCTAGCTAAGTCGAAATTTTAAGCCTTTAGGGTTTAATTTCTATAAATCCTAATTTTGATCTATTCACTATTATGCACAATCAACTACAAAACTATCACTCTGATACCACTTATGGGTTTTATATGTTATAAATCTATGCATGAGGCGGAAAAATACTTAACTCTTAAGTTCACATGCAACCTACTTGGATCTATGTTTTCTCTATTGATAGTAATAAACTATGAACATCAAGAACCCTAAGAGAACACTATAATAATTGAAATTTACATAGATTTAGGGTTTACATACCTCTTGATTATTATAGAAAATAATCACAACAATATCCTTCGTGAAAACTTTGGAAAGCAAGCACCAGAAATCTAATGCCTCTAGTGGCTCACACCTAAAATCCTAGAAATCCTAGAATCAAGAGGAAAGAGAGGAGAGAGGAATAAATTTCATTTATATGCTTCCTAGGAAGGTCATGAACGAAAATTGATGGCCTTGGGGTCCTATTTATAGTTTAGGTAAGTTGCAAGCAAAGCAGAATCTGAATTGATTAAATAATAGATTTAATCTTATTTTAAATAATTTCCTTTTATGCAACCAGGAGGCTTCCAGAAACCCTAAGAACCCCTCCAAAACCATCCATGTCATGGAGGGTTCTAGAATTGCTTCTTTTGTTCAAACTATTAAACAATTACAACTCATCCCTTGCACGTTTAATTAATTTCAATTAATCCCAAATTAAATCCAGATTAATTTTGATTAATAATTAATTAATTATAATTGATTTCTTTTTAATTTATTAATCATATAAATTAACAAATCAATTATTTAACTATTGATCTCTTGTTAATTTATTAATCACATAACAAATTAACATATCAATTATCTATTCTCATTTAATATATTAATTACATAACATATTAACAAAAACATCTTTCTCTCTCTCGCTCTCTCTGTCTCTCTCTCTCTCTCCCTCCCTCTCTCTCTCTCTCTCTCTTTATCTTTCTCTTAATATCATTTCTAGCTATTTCTGGTTATGAGGGCAACCCAAAAAGCACTTTGCTTCTATTTGTAAGTTTATACCAATTTAGTTATGAGCTTAAACACCTTAATCCAACAGATCCAATGTCAATTCCATGATTGGCCTTGTTGCTTTTAGTGTGTAAAGTGAATTCCTCCATACAAAAACAAATTACATTTACTTCCATATCTACCCATTTCTGTCTATCGAAAGATGTTTTCATGTCTATGGTCTTCTGAACAACAGACAATCTATGAGAACAGATAGTTTGCGAGAACTTCTCGCTTACTGTCTATTTTGTAGAAGACCATAGACGTGAAATGTGGGTCATTTTCATTTTTTTCTTTTTATATTTTTTGAATAGCTATATTTTAATTGATTTTGTATATAGTAATATTTTACTATTTTTTTATCAAAATATAGAATAGCATAAACAAAATTGGTTATTTAGTAACATTGCATAAATTAAACATCCATTTATCCTATAATTTGTATAAATATCATCATATAATATCATATCATCATATCATAATCATAATATATTATAAACTAAGTTTTTTTCCTATCATATTATGCATCTGAAACTTCTATTGCTTTTCAATTTCCAACTTAATATAATTATTTTATTATTTAATTGAATATTATCTATATCATCTTCAATAACATATGATCGATAACATGTATCTAATCATAACTCCAATTCTAAATGTGCTAGAGTAAGAAAACATTATTAATCCACATATTTTGAAGTGTTTTCAACCTTCTTAGTTTGAAATGAGTTTCAAGATATGATTCATAGTTACTAGAGCATGACGCTGAAACTAGATTGGAACAAAGTATAACTCATCTATGATCGAACCATTTCCATCAAAGTTTGATTCCTCTTCTCAGTCATACAATTGCACTAAGATGTTCTTGGAGGAGTCAATTATGATATAATTTCACAATTACTAAGATGATCATAAAACATGATACTAAACCATTCTCCTTTCTTTTCAGATTGGAAAATCTTTTATCTTTATGCCTAATAGAGATGCACAAACCCAGGATCCGATCCCATCCGATCCGGTCAACAATCCGATCCAGTCACCAATCCGATCCGGTCAAATCTGATCCAGATCCAATCAAAATCCGATCTGAATCTGGTCAACAATCTGAATCCGATTTGAAACCGGTTTGACCCGGATTTTGTTAGCTTTTACCAGATTTTTCGACGGTTTAAGAACCGGTTTTTTTAGAATCTGGTTTGTGATCCGGGGTTAAATCTGATTTTGAGTCTGGAAAGTCAAACCGGTTTGAATCCAGTCACCGGTTTAATCCGATCTGGTTTGCTCAAAACCGGTTTTGACCGAAACCGGTTTTCGGATCGGATCAGTTTCATTTCGAGGATCTGGTTTTTGTGTGCATCTCTAATGCCTAATAGATTCGTCTATTCGTTCTATTAATCTTCGAATCTTTTCAAAGTATCAGAATTAGGCTTAATCTTATAAACACAACCATATTTACTGAAATATCAATAAATTATGACGAATAGATTTATCGTCCTTTGTGGTGGATCTGAATCGTCCATATCAATATGTACAAGATCCATTAGTCTCTAAATTGCCTCATATAAACATGTGATCAATGAATTATTCATACTTTTCCAATGACCAAGATTCTCATGCATCATGCAATTTGAATTGTATGACTCCAAGTTTCTATCCAATTGAAACTTGGCGATGAGATTTCTTTTCACTTAGTCAATTATGACTATACCATAAGCGATATAATAAGAATCAAATCCAAAATTAATATTGCTAATATTAGAAACATAACCAACACTTTCATAAATTTCATTGCAGTGAAATGTAAAATAAGGTAACCAGATAAACAAAAATGTTAGTTTTACTGAAAATAAACAAAAATTTGGAACTTGTCCTTACAATCCATAAAATGAAAAACTATGTCTCTAGATATCTCCTAAGAGTAATAGCAATCTATTAAATTATCCTAACTCCTTAAAAGTAGCTCCAATTTATATTCATCGAACCATGTGACAAAACTCCATCTCTCACAATCAGATTTAGCTCACCTTGCTTAAGCTTCTTTATTTCCCTTAGCTTCTTTAATACCATTAAAATGTGATCATCACATCATGTATTAAGATTCTATGAATAGGAACTTATAATGGAGTCAGATAATGGATGTACCTGAAGTAGAGTCACACCACTTGACTTTACTATCTCTAATATTTTTCAGGTATTTTGGGCAACTTCGTTTCCAATGTCCCTTCAATTGGTAGTAGAAACAAATGGACTCTTTGGGGTCAAAACATGGAACGATCCCAGAACTAGCCTTTCTCTTTACCGTACGATCAAACTTTTGATCTTGGATGACCCCTTTCCATTGGGAAGAGAAATATTTTCTAAATGACCATTGTCAATGTCCCTGGAAACCTTGGAATTAGACCTTATAAGCATTTTTGCTTCAGATGTGCTCTTAAGAATTTCTGCTTCAGCAACAATCGACATTTGGGTCAGATCAATTAGGGTCATGTAGATATTCCTCATATAAATGTTCTCAATGAACTGATCATATGACCAAGAGAGGACCCAAATCAATGGCTTACTCCTTTGGGAAAACACCAACCAATCTATCCAACTTGTCAATGTACAATTTCATTTTCAGAACATGCGCACACACAAAGTTTCCATCATGATGTTTACACGCCAATAGGGATTAAGTAGTCTCATATCTTTCAACTTGAAGAAAATGTGACGTTAGGAGAGTCATAAGAGGAGGATAAGGTGGAAGAGTTGAAGAGAGATGATGTCCAGTTTCATTATTTCCTAAGGAAGGGAAAACAATTTCACCTTGAGTTGAAATTGGAAGATCATCTGTCACAACTAGCCATTTTGGCTAGGAAATTCCGTCCTCAAGTAAGCAAGGACTATTGTGAGACTTGCGCTAACACTTCTAAGTGTACAATATGAGTTCCTAATGAGCCATGTAGAGTTAGAATGCAAATCTCTCCAAGTGTGTGAAATCTCTCCAAGTATGTGAAATCTCCAAGTATATCGAATCTCTCCAAACTCTCTCCAAGAATGTGAAATCTCTCCCAAATCTCTCCAAGTATGTAAAATCTCTCCCAAATCTCTCCAAGTATGTGAAATCTCTCCAAGTATATCGAATCTCTCCAAACTCTCTCCAAGAATGTGAAATCTCTCCCAAATCTCTCCAAGTATATGAAATCTCTCCCAAATCTCTCCAAGTATGTGAAATATCTCCAAGTATATCGAATCTCTCCAAAATCTCTCCAAGAATGTGAAATCTCTCCCAAATCTCTGCAAGTATGTGAAATCTCTCCTAAATCTCTCTAAGTATTTGAAATCTCTCCAAGTATGTGAAATCTCTCCAAGTATGTGAAATCTCTCCAAGTATATCGAATCTCTCCAAACTCTCTCCAAGAATGTGAAATCTCTCCCAAATCTCTCCAAGTATATGAAATATCTCCTAAATCTCTCCAAGTATGTGAAATCTCTCCAAGTATATCGAATCTCTCCAAAATCTCTCCAAGAATGTGAAATCTCTCCCAAATCTCTGCAAGTATGTGAAATCTCTCCTAAATCTCTCTAAGTATTTGAAATCTCTCCAAGTATATCGAATCTCTCCCAAATCTCTCCAAGTATGTGAAATCTCTCCCAAATCTTTCCAAGTATGTGAAATTTCTCCCAAATTTCTCCACGTATCTCAAATCTCTCTCAAATCCCTCAAAGCACCTTCCTTTGTCGAAAACAGCTCAAAACCGGAAGAGGAAACCCAAAAGGACCGTCATGGTCCGGAACCCTCTTGGTACGTAACCTCTTAGCCCGGAACCCTCTTGGTCCGGAACCCTCTTGGTCCGGAACCCTCTTGGTTCGGAACCCTCTTGGTCTGGAACCTCTTGGTCCTGAACCTCTGGGTCTGGAACCCTCTTGGTCCGGAACCTCTTGGCCGGAACCTTCTTGGTCTGGAACCCTCTTGGCCGGAATACCCTAGTCACCTTCGGAACTCCGCTATTGGCTTCGGATCTAGCCTGCTCCGCAATGGTGAAATCTTGCTACGGAACCTTGCATCTCGGAAGCCTCTCATCCGGAAAAGTTCGCAGCTCCGGAAGATCTAGCCTCGCCCCGCTTCGGTCCGGACTACTGACTTCGCCCCTGATCCGCCTCCTGTCTTCGGAATCCAAGAAAGTGCTCCGGACCGCTCATATTGACTCCGGATCTTGCTGAATGGCTCCGGAACTCCTCCTATGCACTTCGGAACCTCGCAGACCCTCCCCTCCCCTCCGGAATTTGATTCAGAGCTTCGGAAATCACCCTATGACTCCGGAATTCACCTTTTAGCTCCAGATTTTGGACTATTTCAGACCTTTTCATCATTTTAGGACATTTTGACGTCGGAAATCACACCAGACTCTCATTTTTCCTATCCTAAACCCCTTAAACCCCTATTTTATGCCAAAATTAATTATTTTAAACATATTTACATAAAATAAATGTTTGGGATTTAGGAAGATCTTATCCTAAATTAAGATAAGGACAAAGAGGTTGACCTTGTGATTTGATGAAATTCTCATTCCCCATGCAAATCACAGTATCCCATGCTTTACCCACCAAATAACAAAGCTTGGACCATCAGATCCTCATGCACCAAAGATTCCCTCCCTTTTTCTTAAACTCCTAAAACAACGACAGTAGAAGAAAGATTGGGCTATCCATTTCCTCTCACTCCTCTCATTTCCTCTCAAAAGCTTATCCCAAGGGCAAGAACAAGGATCTTGCTGGAAGCAAAATTTCTCAAATCTTCCCTGGAGTTTTTCTAAAGTAAGTTCTCCACTCATCTAAGATTTTACATAATTTTCAAGATGAATCCATATTATTTTATTCATAATAATATGTGATAATCAACCTTAGGATAACATTCTTCCCAGAGAAGTTCCTCATCTCAGCCAAAAGTTTAAGCTTGAGATCTTAACTCCATAACTCCAAACAACTCCTCAACCAACTCAAGGTGAGCTTCATACCCCACCTTTTCAATATTTTAATGTTTTTGGGGGAGAGTACAAGTCAAATCTTGCCTAAAATACTTGAATAATTGCATGTATACGTATGTTTTTATGTGTGTGTGAAATATTATTAAATTATTATTTTAGTAATATTCTCATGAACGTAAGATTTCACAACTTTATAAAGAACAGAGGATACTTTGTGTACAAAAGAGCCTCCCAACTATTGGATGTGTCCAACTTAACTCCTTTATCAATGCTTTCATGTCTAGAGACAAAACTTATAAAAAGGGATTTTGATAAGTTGACACTATTTCTAGTAATTTTCGAAAATTGGAACTTTGTGACTATTTGCAAACTATCAAGGAGTATTTTATAAATATTCAATATAAAAGTTTGCGTCAAGAAAATACACAAATAGAGCCTTTATGACAAAAATATTTGCATGTCATAAACTAATGTCGTAAAACCTCCAACAACATAAGTAATGTTCTATATGTCATAAAACAGAAAATGCGTGTCATAACCGGCTGTTATAAATTTATACAAATTATAACTTGACACTTTTTCTCTTAACTAAAATGACTTATTTTTCAATGAACGAAAAGGAACGAACACGAGCACCCAGTTAACGAGCACAATCAACGATTTGGAATGAGAACGATATTTCTATTCAATAAGTACGAATTTCATTATTTATCTAACGAATAATGGATCTCTAACGATTGCTCAAAAGGTTGTTAATATTCTAGTCAGACAAATCTCAAAAGTACCTAAATATAAAAATATTAGTGTATGTCTAAAGTCCTGTAGGGAGTTATAGCTAGAGTCTCCCGGAGGGATAGCGGGAATTTGTGTATAGATCTATACGGGGTTGACACCCCGCACCTTCGCTGTTTGCTATAGCTAGACAGGCCAGTCTAGGGTGACAAATGTCTTTTCCAAACCGAGGGCGCCTGAGAAACGCCAAAACAGGCACTCCGTCAGATTAGTATGGTTATAACGACTCACTAGAATATGTTATATTAACTAGAAATTTATGTAAGGAAAACCTCATAAATAAATTTTGGCACGTTGTGTTGACTGTCCTGCACGTGATAAGTGATGGTCCGCATTTGTTGCGTTGACTGTCCTTTTTCATCGCGTAGTACGTCCACAATTGCCATGTTGATTCTTTCTCCTAACAAGTATAGAGTCGTAATACTGCTATTTTACAAATTAAAAAGCGTAGGACTCTATGGAAAACGTTTGTAAATGATTTTGAAAATGATAAATTAACACACACATATACATAGTTGGAACTAGAACTTACGAATATTTTATAGCAGAAAATATAGGATTTTCTGGAGAAAACGATTTTCTACGATTTCGATAATGATAAACTAGAACGCACACTCAATTTTACTCGATAAGAGGAACAAGATTTTCAACCATATTCTCTTTTTGAAAATAAGGGATTTTCTGGAATCGGTTGACAATTAATATTCAAAAGAACTATTCTCGTACACAGCTCGCTTTTACAAATCACACAACTTTTCAAAGTCACTCCTTATAAGGATGAATAAAAGTAATGACATGCACACATATATCCATGATTTTCAAGGCAAGACTTCTAACGATTTCATAGAAAATATCGGATTTTCTGAAAGTACAATAAGAACGATTCTAAACAAGTGTAAACGATTTTATACAAAAATGCTTATGAACTCACCAACTTTTTAGTTGACGCTTTTCAAAACGACTTGTATTCTCAGGGATCTAGTAAGCAGGTAACGAGGGACGCGGATGCATGACTATTTAGTTGTAGCTTGGAATTTTCTACTTATGTCTCTTTTGTGTAACTCGAAGAACAAATACAATATGGAAACAATGTAAGTTTGTTATCTCAATATATGATGTTTGGATTGCTCTATTTCATTTATATTCAATTGTTATAATACTGCACAATGAAGTCACCCGCCTCCGGACGTTTCCGCCGTCTGGTCCGGGGGTGTGACAGATTGGTATCAGAGCATTGTTTATAGTGAACTGGTATATCTAGCCATACAAGATATACAACTATAAATATAATGGGACTAAAACACACTCTGCCTGAACGTATACTTTAAGAAGATAAGTATTTATAAAAGTATACATATCTACTAACCCAGTATCATAACGAGAAGAAAACAAAAGTAACTAAAGGTTGAACGCTACAGTCAAACCTAGGCAGTATGTAATCATATCTGGGATAAATATATTCTGATCAACTATATTTATTTGATATATGACCAACATGTGCTTGGGAGTGATGGTGGTGTTGCAACAAACCTAAAACCTACCAACTATGAGTACAAGAGAATACTAAAATCGAACATCAAGTTTAAAATACTATAGGAGTATTTTAGGATACTATAAACCCCTCCCACACCTAAACTTTCCCCGTATATCTCGTACCTCGATTCTCGCACAAACAAGTAGTTGAAATTCCTCACCAAGACTTCCACTACCCTGTCACGGTAAATTACGGATGGTGCAAGGAGAGACCAGAAGAAGTCCATGGGGAAAAACCCAGAAGTGGATCCTAAGGAATACCAAGAGATGAATTGTGAAAGGAAGGATTCCGACTAAGAACCCAACAAGGATAAAAGCGCCAAGGAAACCTTTGACGAGCTCTACCCAATTGATAGTAGACCAGAGACCCTTTCACCTTTCTCTTCCCATATACATAAACACCCCATATAGGCACTTCTGGAATAGACATACCTAGAAACAAAACGATACCCACGCAAAAACAAGTTGAGAAATTGGCTCCTATCCAATTTAGGGCGCACCTTCATGAAAGACACCAGATCCACAATCGATGTGCACTGAACTCCGATAGCCATCGCCCTCACGAATCAGGCATCACCTCTGTCTAGACCACAAGTAACCCAAAGTGACTCCCGGTTTCCAACCCTCTGTCATGGAGTAATGGAGACCATAAAAAAAGCCCGATTTATGGGAATGTAAATCCGATCCCCCACAAGTAACAAGAACGCCATTCCAAATGCCTTACGAAACCCACAAGTAGGACCAGAAAACTATGTAGACCATGTACACTCCTTAAAAAGGGAAATGGTCATTGGGAGACCGCAACTCATAGCAATCAAGGCTAGGACAACCTTAGCAGCGTAAGGAACACAAAAAGGGCACTCATAACATAAGCGAAATGGCCAAGCACTCTGTGTGCCATGTCGGTAAAAGAGGATCACCAAACTACTCGCCTTAGGTTCATAATGCCCTTAATCGCAACCATTAGTAGTAAACCAAGAGGAGTACATCCTCCAAAAATCCATACAACCGAATCTGTTAACTATAGTGTATGTGCTATTCTGACGTACTTTACATCAGACAATACATGTTCCCACTCAATACCATAACTGCATCATGGGGATGTAGGTAGACACAATTAGCACCAGTACGTTAAGATTATACGAGTAAACTCACTTGAAACTAGCTACAAGTACTTACAAGCTCACTTTTCGTGTGCAACAGGGTCATGTCTTACCATGGACATAACCAATACCCTGACGATGCCCCGGTCCTACAAATAGACTCCACCACATTCCAAGCCACTATAACAGCTTCCGTGGCAGCTTTCATGGCATACTTTAATGCCAACAGCACGAACGAAAATAGAAACAGTACCGATAAATTCAATCCTAATAATAACCAGGAAAACCAACGAAGGACGACTCGCCAATGCACCCTAAAACCTAAACCTAAGCTCAAGAAACGAAAGTTTGGAAATAAAAAAGGAGGCAGTTCGACTCAGAGGCCTACTAAAAGACAACAAGTGGAATCAGTCCCTACCCCCACTAATCCTACTCCTCCCCCATCGAGACAAGCATACATTGGGAACAATCCACCCTGCAACAAGTGCAAATACCATCATGGGGGAGCCTGCCAGACATTATGTTGCAAGAGGTGCAACAAGATGGAGCACACGTCCCGCTACTGTAGGGCCCCGGCCCCATACGTCACTCCAACCCGCAACCCAGAAGTAAGTTTAGTTTGCCACAAGTGTGGTGCAACAGGACATCTCAAGAGAGATTGTCCAACAGAGATGACTAATGAAGGAGTCGACGACTAGACATGAGTTGACGATAAGGAACCCTACCGCAGCTTTTGGTACGTTCCATGATAAACTTAAGCATCGAATTATCACAAAAAGTTTTTTTGTCAATTAAAAACATAATCCAAAAACTATCGTCTTGTTACAGCAAATCCTGTAAATTACGGGAAGCTAGGGATCCTTACGAATGGACCATGATGGTCCCATATGAACATTAGTATCACATATGGTTAGGATTTCGCAAACTAAGAACATGCGATTCCGCCTTACTTTCTGTCCCTAGGCTGAATAACGATTAGGACAGAACCCCACAATCAACCATCTCTAAAGATCCTAAGATCTTAAGTATGTACGGTTAGGTCACATCCACCTATAGCGGAAGGACCTGGCAGAATTCGGATTACGAATTCCCTTGCCTTATAGCAGCACCCTCGTGTCGCCAGAACACATAAGCAAGCAGAAACGAGATAGACCCAATGGTAACAACGAAAACGAAACTAGCAACGATAAGAACACGAACATTGGAACACCTAACAAGCAGAAATAAGATAGCCCCAATGGTAAGAACGAAAACAAAACTAGCAACAATAAGAGCATGAACATTGAACACCCTGACGTTCCTGACAACAAATACTCCTCAAATCGATGTAACAACAAGGAGTCCAATGTCATCAATTGGAACGGATAGGCTTGATCCTCACCTTACAAACCTCGAGCTCTGCAAACAGACTTTCATCTTACTCAATCAAATAGCTAAACTTTTTCAGCCAGTAACGACGAATCCCTAGTAACCCGACACCTAAGTCCTGTTGTAAGAAATACCACACACTTTTCCCTAGCCCCAACAAAGAGGGAAAATCAAGAAACAAAAGGCATCAGGAGAATCCGAAAGGCTTCCAACCTTTCTCCAGAGATTCCCAAGGATTCCCTTGGAAACCTCTACCAAGTGGTAAACAGGGATAGAATCACCTCGACCCCTGGAAACACCTTGATAACCAAACACCCGATACCACTTAGCATAGTCACAAGAACAGATAGTGTCTGATCGCAAGATCGACATAATAGATAAAGTAAACATCAGACCCAGTCCCTAACCACATGAAGCACCTGTCTAACTCATAAGGGATAAAGATGAAATTACCATAAGCACCACCGACTACGAGTAAGCCAAACAAACCCATCCTCAAGGATAGATACTCCCTACCCCGAATCGGAAGTTCGCTCAACCACCAGCAAAGAACGGGCAGAGGCCGACCTACCGTTAGTTTGGAAAAACCCTAGGGAGAAAACTCCCAAGATAATCTAAGGCTCATAAGGTCAACTATATCATGCAAACTCAGCCTTGGTGACCATAGTACCAACTCCTTAGGCCCAGAAAACCCTACTTCTAGGACACCAGGATCCCGATCTCTAAGAAACCATCCAAAAGTCCTCGCCAAGATAGGCCCGATACCTCATAGCCACCGATTAACCAAAGGACCCAGTTTCGGACATTTCAATGTGTTCAGCACTCACAAGTGTCAGACCACCGAAACTCTAGAAATCCCACCTGTCAAGGTAAACAAGAACCCACATCCCGGAGAGAAGCATGTGTAATGGACATTGACAAAGTTTGGGATACCCACTTGCTTCTAATCAAGTATTCATATAGCAACAACTACCACTCAAGCATAGAAGTTGCACCCCTCGATGGCCCTATATGGCCAGAGGTGAAAATCATCCTCTAATAGGCTGAGATGGGAGATACCCAGCCGGCAAGCTGACAAACATACAATAGCACACCCATTAGAACCGAGATTATTCGATAAACCACGGAAAGGATTGTAACGACCCAAAATTCATGACTAAAAATTTCCTTTAAAATCATTACTTAAAACATAATTGTCAAACCATAAACGAAACCATACATAAACCAGAGTATTAATTCCAAAACATATTTTCATTATCAGAGTAAAACATCCCAGGCTGTCTAATCAATGGTGTGTGCCATGCGATCACCCCGAGCTCTTCCCTCCGCTACCGGAAGTACCTGAAACCAAAACTGAAAACCGTAAGCACGAAGCTTAGTGAGTTCCCCAACCTACCACATACCCTGTATAATCACATACTGCAAATACTGGGCCACGCCCGGTACTTTGGGCCTCGCCCACTACAACGGCCCCGCCGCTCCAGGCCCCGCTCGGATACATATTTGTTTCTCTTAGGCCCCGCCTGTCCCTGGGCCCCGCCCGCTAATCATATACTAACACATAAACATACCACAACACATAACCAAACATATACTACTGAGTCCTATTCTACGGCCTCGCCTATCTTGAGCCTCGCCCTTGTCCTGCTACTGATGAGTCATGGAACCCCGTCCATACTCCTTCTGATAGTGAGATACGGGCCCATCCCACACTCACTCCTTTCCTAACTTGGGCCTCGCCCCTGCTCTGCTGCTAATGAGATATGGAACACCATCCACACTCTGCTATTTGTGAGTTACGGGACGTCGCCCACACTCACCTCCCTACCAGGCACATACATGTATCACACAGACAACAAGTATATTCTATCATGCAAACCATTCCTTGGGCACCCGCCCGCTATCACTGCACCTTGGTCCTGAATATCATACTAGCATATAGTGCCTAGGGCTAACCCCCGGGTCTTCCTACTCATTACTACATGGGCCGGCATTGTGGCCGTAGACCCATCCACACAAGGGAAACTCACCTCCTACTTCTGAAGCTGAACCACGAAAGCACAATCCTGAATTTCTGCTCCAAACTACAACACCTAAAGCCATCAATGAACCATTGACATAAATATCCAAATTACCATAATACCCTTGAAGTCAATCGGTCAAAGTCAAAGTCCTGGCCAAAGTCAACCTTCCTGATTAACTCTACTCGTCGAGTCAACCCATAGACTCGCCGAGTTCTTAAACTCAGAAACTCTCATAATACGACTCAACTCGCCGAGTCACCCCAAGACTCGTCGAGTTCAACGATCTCTGAGTCCCATCCTGTCCAACTAACTGAGTCACCACTCAACTTACTAATATGTGCCTTAACCAGAAGAGGTTGGGGGTCTGCGACCTGACTCGTCGAGTCCATGAACAGACTCGC
Organism: Lactuca virosa; assembly: GCF_052849685.1. Lineage (NCBI taxonomy): Eukaryota > Viridiplantae > Streptophyta > Magnoliopsida > Asterales > Asteraceae > Lactuca > Lactuca virosa. The sequence continues at coordinate 146,346,048 of NC_136432.1, read as the reverse complement.
CGAGTTGTTCTTCCAACTCGTCGAGTCCCTGTCCATCATCATACAACTCGCCGAGTCCACCCATGTGACGCGTCGAGTCTCGTCAGTCCTTAATCCATACAGTGGCTTTTCGAGCCATGCAGGGGCTCCAACCCATAGATCCACTCTTCTAAAGTCTAACCCCCACGTAAAGTTGTAAACTTTACGTGAAACCAAGGAGCTAAAGGCCCAAAACACTCTAGGGCTAGGGTTTAAGACAAAGGGACTTCACCAACAATTCATTGACTGCTGCTTTAAGACATTCTGGACCATCACAACCCTAGATCTGAAGTAGCAACCTCAGATCTAAGCCCCAAACCAGAAATAGATCTCAATCTTACCAAAATAGCCCCAAAATCTCATTCAAGAATAGATCTAGATGCAAAAAGGGTGAAGGTAACAGCTTATTACCTCCAAGATGACCTCCCACTGAAGAATAATCCAAATCTCTGCAAATCCCCTTGAACCAAGCTTCTTGATCTTCAAGATCTCTTCACAAAAACCACTTATCTAAGCTCCAAATTGCTCCCAAGGACTCTCACTCACGATTTAGGGTTTCTGGATCTCAAAAGGGTGGTAAAGAGGCTGAGGGAGGGATATGATGTTCTTTATATAGGGTGCAAACCCTAAGATTAGGGTTATTTCTCGCCCAGACCAGACTCGCCGAGTCGGTCACTTACTCTATGACCCGGATCCCGCTCCGACTCGTCGAGTTCTTCCCTGGACTCGACGAGTTGACTCCTTGACTTAGTGCTTTTCCTTCCTTTTCTTGGTCTTTCTGATTCTGGGTGTTACAACTCTCCCCCACTTAAAGTAAACTTCGTCCTCGAAGTTCTCTACGGCCAATCGTCCTGCAATCTGCTTTCAACACCCTGCTTGAAAAATCTAACACCCGCTTACTACTTCCGCTGGCCTTCCGCCCGGTCATGCATACTAACCCTAATTCTTGTAATAACAATCCTCCACTGTCCAGAGAACACATCCTGTTCCATTGGTAATCCTTCCAGTACTCCCCGAGCACTCATATTGAATCCCCTTAAGGGTTCACTCCCCTTTGACTTGCGCGTTTTCTGGCCTTCCCAAGGCTACTTCCTATAACTAACCACTTCCCCTATCACTGTGAAGGACATACCTTTCACGATATCCAGTACTCCAGCCACTCCCAGTGCTGGTTACGGCTGCCGTACACACTGAATGCTTCTTACTACTTACAATTTAATGCTGAGTACCCATCCCAACGAATGGTTTAGATAATCCTTCGAGTAAAGGATTCATCCCTGCAATAGTTAAGACTCAAACGAGAGCTGCGCAACATGGTCAAACCCTTCCCTCTGAGATTATCCAACCCTGCTGTGAGAGGCGCAACACCCTTAGTCAAATATCTGCCTTACCCCATAGTCCTTCTATCATCACTGCCACTAGCTGAAAGTTATGATGTCCCTTATCCGCCTTTCGGATGAACTGAGACCACCCCAGGTCCCAACTAATCTGTCCATAACTGGATTACCGAACTCACACCGGTCACTCCACCCAACACAATCTCCTAACCGCTCCCAGCGACTTCCGAAGAAACTTCGGCTATCTATTACTGCTCTATCTACTCTGGCGCTACAGGTCCTGGGATCCTCGATCCCCTGCCCTGACCCTACGGTCCCTACCAGGTCCCACCTGTGCTGCTAAAATCTCACGGGCCTCGCCCATGAGTCTCACCCGACTATATTACCGAGCAACCCTGCTCCTAGGTTTCACCCATGCTGCTACTATCATACGGGCCTCGCCCATGGGTCTCACCCAACTGTATCCTGGAGCAGCCTCTCCCAAGGTCTCACCTCTTTAGGGCTACGCAGGTCCACTCCATACTAATCTCAACGAACTACCCTTTCCTGATCCACACCTTGATCACTAAGAGATAAGGGCCTCGCTCAAACTCCACTAACTAGGAGATACGGGCCTCCGCCCATTCTCCGCTAACTAAGCTGCTAGGGAATGCTACGGCTTACCCGCAGTCTTACATCACTTCCGCCACTAACTCGCTGCTGGGAAAAAATGTTGCGGCTCCCCCGCCGCTCTACCATGCTCTATATGCTGTCTCTGCCACTGACTACTAACACAAAAGCATCCCATGCTAACTGTTCTCAAAATCTTCATTCCGACTCACTCGAGTCCTATAGGTGGTCCTCCAATCTGAATTCCCAACCAGTTACTAACCATCTCGATTACATGAACTAACTGTTGGGAAGTTTCTCAAACTCCCAACCCTGAACTCCTCAATCCATCAATCGTTGTGCTACTTTCTTTCCTTCTCAGAGGTCGCGTACTCATTCTGGATCTGTGTGCTCTTACCCTTGTACACTCGGAGGGTTCTCCCCCACTTTGATCCTGCTTATACCTCACTGCTCAATGCTATGAGAAGAACTCACAATCTTTTCTACCATTCCGCAATCAATCTGCTGAAAAATCCAAGCTTGCCACAGCTAGTGATCTAACCAATCCATCACCCAATAACACCTTCCTGAAGCTAGCGGGACACTACTGAGTTCCACATAAGCATGCTATAGTTACTGCATCCTAAGTAACCTGCTCCAATAGGGGACAACCCCTAACTACCATTTTAATATCCAAGGCATGCAGATGGCATATAACTAAATCATAAGCAAGCCACACAATTCGGAAATACTTATACCAATAGTGATGCAGAACCATAACAATATAATCATGAATAAAAGTTAACAGAGAAACGAAAGACACACACCTGCAACGTCCGGCGCTGCTCGCGCCTCCATGGTAGTCATCTGAAAATCCCTGCCTCCTACCGCAGGCGCCTCTGCTCGGCCCTGACGGCCGTCCGTGATCCTCAAAGTTGCAGGGGCAGGTGCTATCACTTGTCCTGCCGAAAACAAACTGGGACACTGGGCCTTTTTGTGACCCTGCTGACTGCAGTGAAAACATATCAAGTCTGATCCCTGCGTGGTGGTAACAGTGCAATCTCTGCTAAAATGACCAGTCCGGCCGCACTTGAAGCAGCCCGAATCTCCACCACTACCACTCCTACACGCACCCTCGTGCGTCCTGCCGCACCTCCCGCATCGGCCGCGGCTCTGGTAATCCCTCGATCTCGAATCTGACCCCTTGGGCCTTTTGCCCGAGCCTGTGGCTACCTGAACCTCATCCGGCTTCCTCTTCCGGATCTGTTCCAAATCAATCTCCCTCTCTCTAGCTCGTACGATCATATCCTCCAACGTTTTGCAGCTGGACCTGCTCACAAACTGCCTGATGTCATCCCTCAACATCTCGTGATATCGAGCCTTCTTCATCTCCTCATCCGCGACATACTGCGGAATAAGAAGGGCCCTCTCCCTGAACTTGGCTGTGATCTCCGCCACAGTCTCAGTAGTCTGTGCCAAATCCTGAAACTCCCGTGCCAACTGCTGCACCTCAATAGTCGGTGAGAACTCAGCCCTGAACCTGGCCGAGAAATCACCACATGTCATCGTTTCCAACGCGGCATCATCCCCCAAGGCATGACCAATCTCCTCCCACCAATCCCTCGCTCTGTCCATTAGAAGGCAGGAGGCGAGTCTGAGCTTGTCCCCCTCGGGACACCGGCTCGTACGGAATGCATTGGCGACATCGGCCAACCACCTGCTGCTAGCAATGGGGTCCCTAGCCCCATGATAATCTGGTGCTCCGCAAGCTCTAAACTCTCGGAATGTCAAGGTACGTGCTCCCATCAAGGCCATCATCTCGGTACAGAAGGGTCCCAGCCTCTCATCCAAGATCTCCAGTATAGCCTCCTTGATCGTGCCAAAGATCACAGGAATCTGATCTAGTATGCTGCGCGTAACCTCCACTGATACAAATTCTCTCATACGCTCCTCGAGCTGCTCAGTCCCTGAACCTGAGCCTGATCCCTCTCCGACGCCTGACCCGCCCACTGGTCTCTCTCGCAGTGTCACCATGCTGAAAAACATATCACATAACTATCAGAATACACATCACTGCTGAGGGATCGCACACACTCTACAAGTTCCCTGGTTTTGTCTTGGCCCCTCTTGAATCGAGTACGAATCCTCTGCTTCTAGTAGTACGGGCCCATACTACCTTCCACATCTATCCATACTTTCCTCAAGAGTTACCTCGACTCCACCAAGTCCCTTTCACTACTACTACTGCTCCCAGTACTAACTCATCCTAGGCTTGCCCTAGGAAATCTTTGACTCAACCAAAACCAGTCCTCAGCTGCTGAAGACCTCCTTGTAATGCCAATTAGCCATCACCTGAACACCATCACATGTGACGAGGCTCAGATAATCCTTCGAGTAAAAGACTCATCCCTACAACGGTTAGACTCAAACAAGAGCTGCGCAATATGGCCAAATCTAGCACTCTGAGATTATTCAACCCTGATCACATGTGACGTGACGTATTCACCTAATGGCTAACTCCCATCACTCAGAGTCCGACAAAGCACAAAGCAAGCAGCATTCGGACACAGGAAACTACTCAAGCAAATCTATTCTCATAACGAGAACTATACTAGCATACAATGCTAAGCTCATACTACCAGGCATAACCTATACAGACTATCCTACTAATGTCTAACCAGCACTATCATGCAGCTCAAAAGCACATATAACAGGCACATAAGGCATCCTCCCTAGATCCTTAGTCCTAATCTAGCATGTTGATCACATATTCATAACATATCATAAACTTGTATGGGTAATTTGGGAGAACTTACTTGAGCTCGGTTGATTGCATGCACCACACCCTTTTCTCTTATCAAAGTTCTTTTCTTTCTGAAGTCTTTTCGCTTTTATATAACTGTTTCCTTTCTCAAAACTCTTTTTACAAAACTGTCTTTTCTCTTTGAAAATTTCTATACCAATTCCTTAGTTTGAGTTCAGACACACCCGAGAGTATGTCCGAATCCCTCAAACCAAGGCTCTGATACCAACTTGTAACGACCCCAAAAGTCATGACTAAAAATTTCCTTTAAAATCATTACTTAAAACATAATTGTCAAACCATAAACGAAACCATACATAAACCAGAGTATTAATTCCAAAACATATTTTCATTATCAGAGTAAAACATCCCAGGTTGTCTAATGAATGGTGTGTGTCATGCGATCACCCGGAGCTCTTCCCTCCGGTACCGGAAGTACCTGAAACCAAAACTGAAAACCGTAAGCACGAAGCTTAGTGAGTTCCCTAACCTACCACATACCTAGCATAATCACATACTGCAAATACTGGGCCACGCCCGGTACTTTGGGCCTCGCCCGCTACAACGGCCCCGCCGCTCCAGGCCACGCCTCGCTTTGAGCCCCGCTCGGATACAAATCTGTTTCTCTTAGGCCCCGCCTGTCCCTGGGCCCCGCCCGCTAATCATATATTAACACATAAACATACCACAACACATAACCAAACATATACTAGTGAGTCCTGTTCTAAGGCCTCGCCTATCTTGAGCCTCGCCCTTGTCCTGCTACTGATGAGTCATGGAACCCCGTCCATACTCCTTCTGATAGTGAGATACGGGCCCAGCCCACACTCACTCCTTTCCTAACTTGGGCCTCGCCCCTGCTCTGCTGCTAATGAGATATGGAACACCGTCCACACTCTGCTATTTGTGAGTTACGGGACCTCGCCCACACTCACCTCCCTACCAGGCACATACATGTATCACACAGACAACAAGTATATTCTATCATTCAAACCATTCCTTGGGCACCCGCCCGCTATCACTGCACCTTGTTCCTGAATATCATACTAGCATATAGTGCCTAGGGCTAACCCCCGGGTCTTCCTACTCATTACTACATGGGCTGGGATTGTGGCCGTAGACCCATCCACACAAGGGAAACTCACCTCCTACTGCTGAAGCTGAACCACGAAAGCACAATCCCGAATTACTGCTCCAAACTCCAACACCTAAAGCCATCAATGAACCATTGACATAAATATCCAAATTACCATAATACCCTTGAAGTCAATCAGTCAAAGTCAAAGTCCTGGCCAAAGTCAACCTTCCTGATTGACTCTACTCGCCGAGTCAACCCATAGACTCGCCGAGTTCTTAAACTCAGAAACTCTCATAATACGACTCAACTCGCCGAGTCACCCCAAGACTCGTCGAGTTCAATGATCTCTGAGTCCCATCCTGTCCAACTCACTGAGTCACCACTCAACTTACTAATCTGTGCCTTAACCAGAAGAGGTTGGGGGGTCTGCGATCTGACTCGTCGAGTCCAAGAACAGACTCGCCGAGTCCACGACAATCTTCAACAGACTCGCCGAGTTGTTCTTCCAACTCGTCGAGTCCCTGCCCATCATCATACAACTCGCCGAGTCTCTTCAGTCCTTAATCCATACAGTGGCTTTTCGAGCCATGCAGGGGATCCAATCCATAGATCCACTCTTCTAAAGTCTAACCCCACGTAAATTTGCAAACTTTACGTGAAACCAAGGAGCTAAAGGCCCAAAACACTCTAGGGCTAGGGTTTATGACAAAGGGGCTTCACCAACAATTCATTGACTGTTCCTTTAAGACATACCACACACTTTTCCCTAGCCCCAACAAAGAGGGAAAATCAAGAAACAAAAGGCATCAGGAGAATCCGAAAGGCTTCCAACCTTTCTCCAGAGATTCCCAAGGATTCCCTTGGAAACCTCTACCAAGTGGTAAACAGGGATAGAATCACCTCGACCCCTGGAAACACCCTGATAACCAAACACCCGATACCACTTAGCATAGTCACAAGAACAGATAGTGTCTGATCGCAAGATCGACATAATAGATAAAGTAAACATCAGACCCAGTCCCTAACCACATGAAGCACCTGTCTAACTCATAAGGGATAAAGACGAAATTACCATAAGCACCACCGACTACGAGTAAGCCAAACAAACCCATCCTCAAGGATAGATACTCCCTACCCCGAATCGGAAGTTCGCTCAACCACCAGCAAAGAACGGGCAGAGGCCGACCTACCGTTAGTTTTGAAAAACCCTAGGGAGAAAACTCCCAAGATAATCTAAGGCTCATAAGGTCAACTATATCATGCAAACTCAGCCTTGGTGACCATAGTACCAACTCCTTAGGCCCAGAAAACCCTACTTCTAGGACACCAGGATCCCGATCTCTAAGAAACCATCCAAAAGTCCTCGCCAAGATAGGCCCGATAACTCATAGCCACCGATTAACCAAAGGACCCAGTTTCGGACATTTCAATGTGTTCAGCACTCACAAGTGTCAGACCACCGAAACTCTAGAAATCCCACCTGTCAAGGTAAACAAGAACCCACATCCCGGAGAGAAGCATGTGTAATGGACATTGACAAAGTTTGGGATACCCACTTGCTTCTAATCAAGTATTCATATAGCAACAACTACCACTCGAGCATAGAAGTTGCACCCCTCGATGGCCCTATGTGGCCAGAGGTGAAAATCATCCTCTAATAGGCTGAGATGGGAGATACCCAGCCGGCAAGCTGACAAACATACAATAGCACACCCATTAGAACCGAGATTATTCAATAAACCACGGAAAGGATTGTAACGACCCAAAATTCATGACTAAAAATTTCCTTTAAAATCATTACTTAAAACATAATTGTCAAACCATAAACGAAACCATACATAAACCAGAGTATTAATTCCAAAACATATTTTCATTATCAGAGTAAAACATCCCAGGCTGTCTAATCAATGGTGTGTGCCATGCGATCACCCCGAGCTCTTCCCTCCGCTACCGGAAGTACCTGAAACCAAAACTGAAAACCGTAAGCACGAAGCTTAGTGAGTTCCCCAACCTACCACATACCCTGCATAATCACATACTGCAAATACTGGGCCACGCCCGGTACTTTGGGCCTCGCCCACCACAACGGCCCCGCCTGGCTTTGAGCCCCGCTCGGATACATATTTGTTTCTCTTAGGCCCTGCCTGTCCCTGGACCCCGCCCGCTGATGAGTCATGGAACCCCGTCCATACTCCTTCTGATAGTGAGATACGGGCCCATCCCACACTCACTCCTTTCCTAACTTGGGCCTCGCCCCTGCTCTGCTGCTAATGAGATATGGAACACCATCCACACTCTGCTATTTGTGAGTTACGGGACGTCGCCCACACTCACCTCCCTAGCAGGCACATATATGTATCACACAGACAACAAGTATATTCTATCATGCAAACCATTCCTTGGGCACCCGCCCGCTATCACTGCACCTTGGTCCTGAATATCATACTAGCATATAGTGCCTAAGGCTAACCCCCGAGTCTTCCTACTCATTACTACATGGGCCGGCATTGTGGCCGTAGACCCATCCACACAAGGGAAACTCACCTCCTACTTCTGAAGCTGAACCACGAAAGCACAATCTCGAATTTCTGCTCCAAACTACAACACCTAAAGCCATCAATGAACCATTGACATAAATATCCAAATTACCATAATACCCTTGAAGTCAATCGCTCAAAGTCAAAGTCCTGGCCAAAGTCAACCTTCCTGATTAACTCTACTCGTCGAGTCAACCCATAGACTCGTCGAGTTCTTAAACTCAGAAACTCTCATAATACGACTCAACTCGCCGAGTCACCCCAAGACTCGTCGAGTTCAACGATCTCTGAGTCCCATCCTGTCCAACTAACTGAGTCACCACTCAACTTACTAATATGTGCCTTAACCAGAAGAGGTTGGGGGTCTGCGACCTGACTCGTCGAGTCCATGAACAGACTCGCCGAGTCCACGGCAATCTTCAACAGACTCGCCGAGTTGTTCTTCCAACTCGTCGAGTCCCTGTCCATCATCATACAACTCGCCGAGTCCACCCATGTGACGCGCCGAGTCTCGTCAGTCCTTAATCCATACAGTGGCTTTTCGAGCCATGCAGGGGCTCCAACCCATAGATCCACTCTTCTAAAGTCTAACCCCCACGTAAAGTTGTAAACTTTACGTGAAACCAAGGAGCTAAAGGCCCAAAACACTCTAGGGCTAGGGTTTAAGACAAAGGGACTTCACCAACAATTCATTGACTGCTGCTTTAAGACATTCTGGACCATCACAACCCTAGATCTGAAGTAGCAACCTCAGATCTAAGCCCCAAACCCGAAATAGATCTCAATCTTACCAAAATAGCCCCAAAATCTCATTCAAGAATAGATCTAGATGCAAAAAGGGTGAAGGTAACAGCTTATTACCTCCAAGATGACCTCCCACTGAAGAATAATCCAAATCTCTGCAAATCCCCTTGATCCAAGCTTCTTGATCTTCAAGATCTCTTCACAAAAACCACTTATCTAAGCTCCAAATTGCTCCCAAGGACTCTCACTCACGATTTAGGGTTTCTGGATCTCAAAAGGGTGGTAAAGAGGCTGAGGGAGGGATATGATGTTCTTTATATAGGGTGCAAACCCTAAGATTAGGATTTTTCTCGCCCAGACCAGACTCGTCGAGTCCACTTGCTGACTCGCCGAGTCGGTCACTTACTCTGTGACCCGGATCCCGCTCCGACTCGTCGAGTTCTTCCCTGGAGTCGACGAGTTGACTTCTTGACTTAGAGCTTTTCCTTTCTTTTCTTGGTCTTTCTGATTCTGGGTGTTACAAGGATAGTCCAAACCCGAACACGACCCCAACTATAGTAACGCTGACGAAAGAGTTATGTTGATAACATCTTAAAACCTTGAAGTCCCAAGTAGGGAATCAGGGTATTAATCTAAGAACTTCCCTTGGGGAAGAGTGACCCGAGTCGAAAGGAAAAGTAAACTAAATTCCCGAGGCACCAGACTCTTCGAGATCCTCGCACGGATCGGCCCGGTAGCCTATAAACTCCAATTACCCTCTGAGTTTAGTAACGCACACCCTGTATTCCATGTATCGTACCTAAAAAGTGTCTATCGGACAACCCTCCCAGTCCCACTAGACAAGACTAAGGTGAACTAGAACCTCCAAGAATGTGAAATCTCTCCCAAATCTCTCCAAGTATGTGAAATCTCTCCCAAATCTCTCCAAGTATGTGAAATCTCTCTAAGTATATCGAATCTCTCCAAAATCAGTCCAAGAATGTGAAATCTCTCCCAAATCTCTCCAAGTATGTGAAATCTCTCCCAAATCTCTCTAAGTATGTGAAATCTCTCCAAGTATATCGAATCTCTCCCAAATCTCTCCAAGTATGTGAAATCTCTCCCAAATCTCTCCTAGTATGTGAAATCTCTCCCAAATCTCTCCACGTATCTCAAATCTCTCTAAGCACCTTCCTTAGTCGAAAACAGCTCAAAACCGGAAGAGGAAACCCAAAAGGACCCTCATGGTCCGGAACCCTCTTGGTCCGGAACCTCTTGGTCCGGAACCTCTTGGTCCTGAACCCTCTTGGTCCGGAACCTCTTGGTCCTGAACCCTCTTGGTCTGGAACCTCTTGGCCGGAACCCTCTTGGTCCGCAACCCTCTTGGTCCGGAACCTCTTGGTCCTGACCTCTTGGTCCGGAACCCTCTTGGTCCGGAACCTCTTGGCCGGAACCCACTTGGTTCGGAACCCTCTTGGCCGGAATACCGTAGTCACCTTCGGAACTCCCCTATTGGCTTCGGATCTAGCCTGCTCCTGAATGGTGAAATCTTGCTACGGAACCTTGCATCTCAGAAGCCTCTCATCCGGATAAGTTCACAGCTCGGGAAGATCTAGCCTCGCCCCGCTTCGGTCCGGACTACTGACTTCGCCCCTGATCCGCCTCCTGACTTCGGAATCCGAGAAAGTGCTCCGGACCGCTCATATTGACTCCGGATCTTGCTGAATGGCTCCGGAACTCCTCCTATGCACTTCGGAACCTCGCAGACCCTCCCCTCCCCTCCGGAATTTGATTCAGAGCTTCGAAAATCACCCTATGACTCCGGAATTCACCTTTTAGCTCCGGATTTTGGACTATTTCAGACCTTTTCATCATTTTAGGACATTTTGACGCCGGAAATCACACCAGACTCTCATTTTTCCTACCCTAAACCCCTTAAACCCCTATTTTATGCCAAAATTAATTATTTTAAACATATTTACATAAAATAAATGTTTGGGATTTAGGAAGATCTTATCCTAAATTAAGATAAGGACAAAGAGGTTGACCTTGTGATTTGATGAAATTCTCATTCCCCATGCAAATCACAGTATCCCATGCTTTACCCACCAAATAACAAAGCTTGGACCATCAGATCCTCATGCACCAAAGATTCCCTCCCTTTTTCTTAAACTCCTAAAACAACGACAGTAGAAGAAAGATTGGGCTATCCATTTCCTCTCACTCCTCTCAGTTCCTCTCAAAAGCTTATCCCAAGGGCAAGAACAAGGATCTTGCTGGAAGCAAAATTTCTCAAATCTTCCCTAGGGTTTTTCTAAAGTAAGTTCTCCACTCATCTAAGATTTTACATAATTTTCAAGATGAATCCATATTATTTTATTCATAATAATATGTGATAATCAACCTTACGATAACATTCTTCCCAGAGAAGTTCCTCATCTCAGCCAGAAGTTTAAGCTTGATATCTTCACTCCATAACTCCAAACAACTCCTCAACCAACTCAAGGTGAGCTTCATACCCCACCTTTTCAATATTTTAATGTTTTTGGGGGAGAGTACAAGTCAAATCTTGCCTAAATACTTGAATAATTGCATGTATACGTATGTTTTTATGTGTGTGTGAAATATTATTAAATTATTATTTTAGTAATATTCTCATGAACGTAAGATTTCACAACTTCATAAAGAACAGAGGATACTTTGTGTACAAAAGAGCCTCCCAACTATTGGATGTGTCCAACTTAACTCCTTTATCAATGCTTTCATGTCTAGAGACAAAACTTATAAAAAGGGACCTTGATAAGTTGACACTATTTCTAGTAATTTTAGAAAATGGGAACTTTGTGACTATTGCAAACTATCAGGGAGTATTTTATAAATATTCAATATAAAAGTTTGCGTCAAGAAAATACACAAATAGAGCCTTTATGACAGAAATACTCGCATGTCATAAACTGATGTCGTAAAACCTCCAACAACATAAGTAATGTTCTATATGTCATAAAACAGAAAATGCCTGTCATAACCGGCAGTTATAAATTTATACAAATTATAACTTGACACTTTTTCTCTTAACTAAAATGACTTATTTTTCAATGAACGAAAAGGAAAGAACACGAGCACCCAGTTAACGAGCACAATCAACGATATGGAATGAGAACGATATTTCTATTCAATAAGTACGAATTTCATTATCTATCTAACGAATAATGGATCTCTAACGATTGCTCAAAAGGTTGTTAATATTCTAGTCAGACAAATCTCAAAAGTACCTAAATATAAAAATATTAGTGTACGTCTAAAGTCCTGTAGGGAGTTATAGCCAGAGTCTCCTGGAGGGAGAGCGGGAATTTGTGTATAGATCTATACGGGGTTGACACCCCGCACCTTCGCTGTTCGCTACAGCTAGACAGGCCAGTCTAGGGTGACAAATGTCTTTCCAAACCGAGGGCGCCTGATAAACACCAAAACAGGCACTCCGTCAGATTAGTATGGTTATAACGACTCACTAGAATATGTTATATTAACTAGAAATTTATGTAAGGAAAACCTCATAAATAAATTTTGGCACGTTGTGTTGACTGTCCTGCACGTGATAAGTGATGGTCCGCATTTGTTGCGTTGACTGTCCTTTTTCATCGCGTAGTACGTCCACAATTGCCATGTTGATTCTTTCTCCTAACAAGTATAGAGTCGTAATACTGCTATTTTACAAATTAAAAAGCGTAGGACTCTATGGAAAACGTTTGTAAACGATTTTGAAAATGATAAACTAACACACACATATACATAGTTGGAACTAGAACTTACGAATATTTTATATCAGAAAATATAGGATTTTCTGGAGAAAACGATTTTCTACGATTTCGATAACGATAAACTAGAACGCACACTCAATTTTACTCGATAAGAGGAACAAGATTTTCAACCATATTCTCTTTTTGAAAATAAGGGATTTTCTGGAATCGGTTGACAATTAATATTCAAAAGAACTATTCTCGTACACAGCTCGCTTTTACAAATCACACAACTTTTCAAAATCACTCCTTATAAGGATGAATAAAAGTAATGACGTGCACACATATATCCATGATTTTCAAGGCAAGACTTCAAACGATTTCATAGAAAATATCAGATTTTCTGAAAGTACAATAAGAACGATGCTAAACAAGTGTAAACGATTTTATACAAAAATGCTTATGAACTCACCAACTTTTTAGTTGACGCTTTTCAAAATGACTTGTATTCTCAGGGATCTAGTAAGCAGGTAACGAGGGACGCGGATGCAGGACGATTTAGTTGTAGCTTGAAATTTTCTACTTATGTCTCTTTTGTGTAATTCGAAGAACAAATACAATATGCAAACAATGTAAGTTTGTTATCTCAATGTATGATGTTTGGATTGCTCTATTTCATTTATATTCAATTGTTATGATACTGCACAATGAAGTCACCCGCCTCCGGACGTTTCCGCCGTTTGGTCCGGGGGTGTGACATCATCTCCAGAAGATTAAGGAAAACCATTTCCATAAGAATGAGGAACACCATTTCTATCTTCATAAGAAATCTAAAAGTGGGAGAAAAGAGAATTCAAGTTAGTTGAATTTCATCCTTAGTAATTAACCCATAAATTTAAATTAAGGCTAGGATCCATATTTTTTATTTGAATTTTGAAAAGGGATGTCGTAGTCAAATTCGAATCTATTTTAGGTTGGTAGGGCTTTTACCAATTTCAATCTTATGAAACTCCTAGATCTTTTGATATTCACTGAATCTTATCAATGGCATGTTTAATCTCATATTATGCTCTCACTTTTGTGACTGGGATGTCGAGGATCAAAAACAAGATGTGAATAACAATGCAAACCTGCTTGGCAACCATGATGTCTTTTATCATCTCAAATTAATGTGTCGGTTAACCACACATGCTCCATTAACAATGATAAATTTCGAGACGCCCATCATATCTCTTTATAGTCCCTACTAGTGTGTCGGTTAACCATGCACACTCCAGTAACAACATATAAAGCATGATGTGCGTTTTCATGGATTAGCATACTTTTCACATTTTTCCTAAAGTAGCTAGAGTGGGATTTTTAAAGAATGTTCTTGTACTTTATATCATTATACTTTTAATGAGGTTATGTCCCATCAAATTTGTTCGGCTAACGACCCTCCACCATACAAGGGAGCGGTAGGTGTGAGTGGACACCAATGACGATCATTTTATAGGTCATTTCCTTATACCTCCTCCCCCCTTAGAATATGGCTTCGTAAATGAGGCCTACTATTGATTTGACCGACTTGTCTTATACATATAGTAATTAATCTTTATATATATATATATATATATATATATATATATATATATATATATATATATATATATGTATGTATGTATGTATGTATGTATATAAGGGTGTATTTTAAAACATTTCAAAATACAAGGTTTAAACTTTTAATTATCTAAATTAAACTTTTAGTTTAATTAACTTTAACCAATTATGATTTAATCTTTATCTTTTAATTAACTTTTATTTAAATTAATTTAAAGGGATTAAATAATTATTTTTTATTAAACAATTAAATAAATAATTCAAATTTAATCCTAATCCATAACCCTATCTAATTTTCGAAAATTAGAGTTTGGGTTATCAAATTTTAATTATTCTATTGTAAGGTTGTTAAAATAATAATTAAGGAAAATAGAAAACCCTAAGGAACCCTATCCATATTCTAAATTTAAGGGGTGGAGGGTAGGATTTCAAGAAACCCTAGCCAAGTCGAAATTTCAAGCCTTTAGGGTTTAATCTCTATAAACCCTAATTTTGATCTATTCACTATTATGCACAATCAACTACAAAACTATGACTCTGATACCACTTATGGGTTTTATATGTTATAAATCTATGCATGAGGCGGAAAAATACTTAACTCTTAAGTTCACATGCAACCTATTTGGATCTATGTTTTCTCTATTGATAGTAATAAACTATGAACATCAAGAACCCTAAGAGAACACTATAATAATCAAAATTTACATAGATTTAGGGTTTACATACCTCTTGATTATTATAGCAAATAATCAGAACAATATCCTTCATGAAAACCTTGGAAAGCAAGCACCAGAAATCTAATGTCTCTACTGGCTCACACCTAAAATCCTAGAAACCCTAGAATGAAGAGGAAAGAGAGGAGAGAGGAATAAATTTCATTTATATGCTTCTTAGGATGGTTATGAATGAAAATTGATTAAATAATAGATTTAATCTTAATTCAAATCATTTCCTTTTATGCAACCAGGAGGCTTCCAGAAACCCTAAGAACCCCTCCAAAACCATCTATGTCATGGAGGGTTCTAGAATTGCTTCTTTTGTTCAAACTATTAAGCAATTACAATTCATCCCTTGCACGTTTAATTAATTTCAATTAATTCCAGATTAATTTTGATTAATAATTAATTAATTCTAATTGATTTCTTTTTAATTTATTAATCATATAAATTAACAAATCAATTATTTAACTATTGATCTCATGTTAATTTATTAATCACATAACAAATTAACATATCAATTATCTATTCTCATTTAATATATTAGTCACATAACATTTTAACAAAACATCTTTCTCTCTCTCTCTCTCTCTCTCTCTCTCTCTCTCTCTCTCTTTCTATCTTAATATCATTTCTAGCTATTTCTGGTTATGAGGGCAACCCAAAAAGCAGTTTGCTTCTATTTGCAAGTTTTTACCAATTTAGTTATGAACTTAGACACCTTAATCCAACAGATCCAATGTCAATTCCATGATTGGCCTTGTTGCTTTTAGTGTGTAAAGTGAATTACTCCATGCAAAAACAAATTACATTTACTTCCATATCTACCCATTTATGTCTATCGAAAGATGTTTTGATGTCTATGGTCTTCTGAACAACAGACAGTCTATGAGAACAGATAGTTTGCGAGAACTTCTCGCATACTGTCTATTTTTTAGAAGACCACCGACGTGAAATGTGGGTCATTTTCATTTTTTTTTCTTTTTATATTTTTTGAATAACTATATTTTAATTGATTTTGTATATAATAATATTTTTCTATTTTATTATCAAAATATAGAATAACATAAACAAAATTGGTTATTTAGTAACATTGCATAAATTAAACATCTATTTATCCTATAATTTGTATAAATATCATCATATAATATCACATCATCATATCATAATTATAATATATTATAAACTAAGTTTTTTTTCTATCATATTATGCATCTAAAACTTCTATTGCTTTTCAATTTCCAACTTAATATAATTAATTTATTATTTTATTAAATATTATCTATATCATCTTCAATAACATATGATCGATAACATGTATCTAATCGAATTTACATTAACATTTCAACCACAACATACAAATTAAAAAACTTTAACATAATAACATGGCTAGAAAAATGTGTAGGGTTTTAGTATACAACAACATCCTATGGTGCACATACAACCCTAAATGCTTTGGATCTATGTTTTCTCTAATTATACATGCAATATTGTTTCCATAGCATGAAGCCTACAACTAGCATATAATTGATATGAACAACATAAATACGAGTTATAGAATTACCTCTTGTTGTAGCTTGTAGTTGTGGCCTTTAAGAACTTAGCACCTCAAATGTGATGCCTCAAATGGTTCACAAACACCATGAACAAATGAAGGACTTTTGAGAGAGAATATTATTTCATAAACTTAGTCCATCATGTATCATAAGCCCAAACAATATATATAACTAATTTATGTAATTAGTCCCCATTAATTTAATTAGTCTCTTTTGATCACTAAATTAATTCCAAATTTATTCTTGATCAATACTAATTAAATAACATGATTTCATATTAATATATTTAGAACTTATAATATATTAATAAATCATAAATAACCTCTTCTCAAAAGTCCATCCTATAAAATTGCTCTGGTGAAGGCAACCCAAATGGACCATGCTACCCTTGGTTCAAGTACATACCAATTATAGTTATGGGCTTAGACACCTAATCCAACAGTCTCCCATTTGGATAAGTCTAATAACTATTATTGCAAGTACGACTCCACAACCCGACTAGCAAGCGTAGCTCTTAAAAGCCGCTGTCAAACTCTGACCTAGTTAATGACGCGTCCATTAGATAAGGGATCATAAATTCCTCCATTCTACAAGATATCATATAGACTGAGACATGGATTATAATCATTCTCTCTGTCCATTTGTTGTTTCCCGATTTCCGATTTATGACAATTGACTATATGAACAAATCAAATCAGTCCAGACTTAGCCAAGCGCTTAGGGTGTCATCACTAAGTCATCGAGGGGCCCACATATATCGCTTTTATCCCTCTAAGGGTAAAAGGAATGGATAAACTTCGACTCATATGCTTTCTATATTTACTCATCAAATCACACACAACAATCGTCTTATAACACCAAGTTACTGGTGCGTTTACGCATCATCAATGTGCAACCGATTTGTAAGCTACAACTCACACTTCTCTGTTTTAAGAATATAAGATATTATCGTCTCACAATCACTCGTGATATAATACATGAAGTGATTCAGATGAGCGTGGGTTTAATCCAATACTCGAATCTTATTCCAGAAGTACTCATGAACACTGTAGCAAACTTGTGCTATGTCTAAAACACCTAGACAATCTACAGTCAGATTCATGACAGTCTTGCCTCAATACCTACTTCCAAAGTATGATCGACTGTGGATAGTTTGAATAGCCTAGTTATTCGGGAAGTCAAAACATGCAAAGTGAAACACAAGAATAATCGAATCCAATATGGTCTCAGAACTTATGAATATAAATAAAACACTTTTTATATAATCACCATATTGATTAGACATTATTCATTGTATATTGTTTCGATTAATCAACTTAATACTTGAATTAAAACAATAGTTATGTCATGCTCCAAGCATGCACACTATGTTTACCTATGGTCCTTTCTTTCTAAAATAGATCAATGGGCAACATTTCAATGATGCTCATTTCACAATTCCAAATCCTTATCGTAAATGTAAGAATACAAAATTCTTGCCATTTACTATAATCTGTTAGATTCGAAACTCAAATGCAATAATCCTTTTGTAATGTCAATGCACAAAGGTCACAAAGACTATGCCAATTATATTACAAAGTATTCCCTTTGGACATGGGTTACTGGACCAATTCCATGGAAGCGAAGTCTCATATTCAAAGTACATTCCTTTGAACATCCTTCTTGCATTAAGGTTTCTAATCTTACATAGATTTTATGATCAACTTCCACTTATGGAACATTTCCTTAATCCTATTTTGAGTATCACTTTTGAACAAGAGTTACCTCTTCTCAGATTATGTCAATATGGTCCTTCCAAAATTTACACTTTACTTCCAACTGTCGATGAGCAAACAATCTTTGGTAAACCTCAGATTGTCCTCGACAATTGCTTAACCATTTTACTCATATCTCGTTCTAGTCCCTTTTCCCTATTAATGCCCTAGGCATATGGAAAATTAGAACAGTTTAATATTATAGTTTATGTAATTGATCCTATATCTGAAGCATATGGAATACGATTCATAATGTCTCACATAAAGACATGATATTTTACTAGTCTTTCGCTATAATATTTCCACATATATAATTTCCTTATGTTGAATCATTTCAACATAACATTCACATATGTCCATGACTAAATTCGATTAAAATCTCAATGTAAGCTATTAGATTCGAAATGAAGTATGAATTCCTCTCCCTTTTTTTATAGCAAAACAACTTTTTCAAACCCTGCAACTTTACGAATTGAAACTTTTTTTTTCTATAATTAACATTGCTAACTCGTAACACTTACCATAATAATTATGCTCCCACTAGCATAATAATTATTTTCTTACTAGTATAACACTTATGCTCCCACTAGCTTTGACATGTAACCAGAAATCAGCTAGACTTCTAGAAATCAATACTTGTTGACTTTCTTACCAAAGTTCAGATTTCTGATACGAGATGCTTCGATAAGACTTTATCTAAGCTCATACACCCTTTATTAGAAAGCTCATATGTGTGTCTAAACTATTCAGAACCTTTACAATAATAAGTCTCAAATGTTTAGATCTTTCGTCATTTCTCACAAATCGAACTATGAAGAGGGATGTCGTAATCACAACCGAATTTGAGAATGCAAATATCACAATTGCAAACTATTTAAAATCTACTTAGTGAAAGCGTTTCCTCACAATCATTTTCATGAATTGGAGAGAAACCTTATGACACTTAGATTTTATGGTGTATATGTTCCTATCCATGTGAATTTGTCATAACCATAATCACAAGACAAGGTTAGTGACAAATCCAAACTCATATGGACTGAACTTGTTCAATCTTAATTTAATGCCACCTGGCAGCACAAGTGCCTACCATTGCTTCCAAGTTGTTATGCGAACAATTGAGCACTCATAGAACTCACATGCATAGTCAACTTTAACTGGAATCGGCACAGAAACAAGAATATGTCAACACGATAGGTTACAAACCTCAAGTCGTGTGCTAGTGATTAACAATAGGTTTACTCTTGATTAGTTCTTGAAGCTATTCAAGATCCTTAAGACTCCCACTAACCTCTTGACATATAAGATTCACTTTTTCAAGGAGCATTACTTGACAAACAAATATTCAAGAGTTATTGCGGTTTCTTATCAAGACATACACTTTACACAATTGGTCTTAGTTTGTCTTTGTCTTATCCAAAACATCACAACTTACCAATTTCAAATGTACAAGAGTAAGAAACATTTTACTCTACATTTGATAAGTGTTATAAACCTTTCTTAAGACCATGTCACTCAAGTCACAATCTTGGAGTATGACTCTAAGACTTGATTTTGGAACGAAGTATGATTTATCTTCTTGATTTAGCCATTTCAACAATTCACGATTCCTCTTCTTAACCATACAAATGCACTAACATGTCCTTAGAGGATCAATTGTGATATGGTTTCTTAATCACTAAGATAATCATAAAACATGATACTCAAGTACTATCCCTTCTTCTCAGATTGGAGAAACTTTTATCTTTCTGCCTAATTTGATTCTTCTTATTCGTTCTGCCATACATTGAAACTTTTCCAATGATTCAGAATTACACTTAATCTTGTAAGCATAACCATATTTACTAAACTTTAGTAAATCATAACGAATAGTCTTATCGTTCTTTGTGGTGGACCTGATCAGCGCACAACCAAGTGTACCCGATCCCCTGGTCCTTCACTTGACTCACATATACATGTGAACAAGGAATTAGTCTTAATTTCCCAAAGATGAAGTTCTCATTCATCACACAATACAAGTTGCATGATTCCAAGTTTCTATCCAGCTGAACCTTGAGTGATGAGAATTTTTCCTTATTTGGTAAATCTAGACACTACCAAAAACGAAAGAATCAAATCCATATTGCTAAAAATAGAAACAAACATCAATTTTTCACAAATGCCATTGCAAGGAAATATAAATAAGATGAATTTCAAAAAAAATTATTTATTTATAATATGCAGAAAACTTTTCCTTACAATGCAATTACAAATGAAAACTATGTTACTACATATTTCTAAGAAATCTATCATAACTATTAAGCAGCAACTCAGAAATCCGATCGAACCATGCGATCGAAATCCATCTCTTCGTGATGAGATTCAGCTTACTATTTCCTTTAAGCTTCCTTCTTTCTCTTTGATTCTGTAAAACATAAAAATGTAACTTTACATCATGTAATAAGAATCTATAAGTAGGAACTTAATAGAGTTAGATAGTGAACTTACCTGAAGTAGAGTCAAACTTTTTGACTTTACCATCCTTGCGATCTTTCAGGTAAATATGGCAGCTTCGCAACCAATGCCCCTTCTCTTGGCAATAGAAACATATGGACTTTTTGGGAATGGTACACGGGACTATCTCAGACTTAGCCTTTTTCTTTACCATTTGATCAAATGACTTGATCATGGCCGATCCCTTTCTATTGGGAAGAGAAAGCTTTTCTGGACTTCTAATGTTGCCATGTCAATGTCCATGGAAGTTTGGGAAATAGATCTTCCAGTCAAATTTGCTTTACCAGTGCGCCAAATGATTCTTCATTCAGTAACAACAAGAAAATATGTTAGATCAATAAGGGTCATGTCGTGATCTCCCATATAGTAGTCCTTAAAGAACCCGCTATATGACTTAGGAAGTGATTGAAGAACCAAGTCAACAACCAACTTCCTTGAAACAACGACACCCAACATTCCCAGCCTGTCAATGTGTGACTTCATCTCCAAGACATGTGCACACACAGACCTTCCATCTTGGTGTTTGCTAGCCAATAGGGCTTGAGTGACCTTGAACTTTTCAAGTCTTTGAACTTGTGGGTCGGGGAGAATTATTGGAGGGGGCGGAAGAAAATGAAGTACCACTACAGCACGAAGAAGGGATTAATCTTTTACCTCGATCGTCTTGTGGAATATCAAAAGATTTGGGAAGACCATAGTTGTCTGAACTAGACATCTACAAGGGAGAATTTCAAGTTTAGTTGATTTAAGTCCTTAATATAACACCCAAATGAAATATTAAGGCTAGGACCCAACACAATATTTTACAATTCAGAAGAGAGATGTCGTAATCCGATTGCAAAATATTTGAAGGTAGGTAAATGGCGATTTACCAATTTCCACCATGAAAAACGAAATTGGTTATTAAGTTTTAAATGAATTAAAATTCCTAGATTATTTTGAGATTCATTGAACTTTTCAATGGCATGTTTAATCTAGATTGTGCCCTTCAGGTTTTTGACTGGGATGCCAAGGATCACAAACAAGGTGTGAATAACCATGAAAATTAGCTTCGTACTCTCGATGTCATTTATCACCTAATCAATGTGCCGGTTAACCACACACGCTCCATTGATCTATGACAAACATCGAGCTACCCTTTGCCACCCTTGTTAGTCCAAGTTAGTGTGCCGGTTAACCACAGACACTCCACTAACGATTTGGCAAGGTGCAAAGTGCAATTTCATGTATTAGCACCAAATTCACATTTTTCCTAAGTAACTAAGATTGGGAATTTATAAGTGTTTAGTTACTTGGTATTTTCATTATACTTTTAATGAGAATTAATGTCCTATCCTACCCATTCGGCTAACGACCCTCCACCAGTCAAGGAAGTGGTGGGTGAGAGTGGACACCCATTAAACCACCATTTTATAGGCAGTAACTTTATACCCCCCTTATGATAGGTTTTGAGCATTCTAACACTCCTAAGTGTACATGCAACCCTAAATACCTTGGATCTATGTTTTCTCTATTATACATGCAAATATGAATATTCCAAGGTATTACCCTATCTAGCATACAATCTATGATACTTGGGTAATAAAACAAGTTAGAAGACATACCTTTTTATGTAGCTTGATTCCTTGATGCTTAAGAGCCGAGTGCCCCAAGTGTGACACCTCAAACGGTTCACACAACATCAAATACACTTGGAATAACTTAGAGAGAAATGAACCACTTCATGAAATCGGCTAGCCCTCACCATTCCATCATAGTCTTCTCATGGTCTTCTCATGGTCACCATTTTGACAAGAATAAGATGCTTATATAGTGTGTCACAATTAGGGTTACACCATGTAAACCCTAATTGTCATGGCCTTTCATTTCCATGATCCATGGGTACAAAAACACCATGGTGCATCCTATGAGTTTTGGCCCAACTTGATAATCCATGGAGCATTAGCCCACTATACAAGTATGGATGATTTACACAACCAACCCATATATTTAATTAGTCTCCTTTTGATCACTTAATTAATTCCAAATTAATTCTTGATCAATACTAATTAAATAATCTTATTAATATATTAGAACTTATAATATATTACCAAACCTTAAGTGTTATTTCTCTCATTTTAGTCTATCCAAATGCATGATGCCATGCAACCCAAATGGACCATGCCAACCGGTTCAAGTACATACCAAATATAGTTATGGACTTAGACACTAATCCAACACCTTATAGATCGGCTTCGTGAATGAGGCCTACTAACGGTAAGACTGACATTTTACTTATACATATATAATATAATAAACTTTTAATTTTATATAGTATAAGGGTGTATTTTACACATTTAAAATACTTGGTGGTTTAATATTTTAATTAAACTATACTCTTAATTTAATTAATCTTAAACCATGTTATTATGGATTTATTAAACTTCTGTTTTAATTAACCACTTTAATTAATTTAATAAAGTCCATAAGGTGTAAGTGAATTATTCAAAGCAACTAGGTTATTAAAAATTCAAAATTAAAACTATTTAATTAATTTTTAAGTTATGAACCTAAGAGTTGCATCTTTTGAAACCTTTCAATTACAAGAGTTAATTTTTCATAATTTAAGACTTTTCAAATACCAAAACTTGATGACAAATTTTATAATTCTTTAAAACCTTTTGGTTTTCCATAACTTATGAGTTAATGTGGTTTTTATGAAAAAATATTTCATGTTCCATAACTTGAGGACAAGTTATGGAGGACTTTAAAGAACATTTAGATCGATATTTTAACAAATAAAAAATTATCATATAATTTTCATGTTCTAAATTAACTCATAAGGCAAGCCAATTCATATCAACAATTTACAAGAAATTAGCCTCTTATATAAACTAATAAAAATCTTGAAATTTTGACAATTATCTTTTGATTGGATGAGTATAATCATTACCATACCAACAAAATCAAATTTTATGAACTAAAACATTTTGTGGTAATGATCCTAATCCAAAACATGCCAAAAACCCCGAAAAATTGTTGTCTGATCATCCAAGTCGTCGAGCCCAACTATGGACTCGTCGAGTTCAAGGCGAAATTCATCCTACTTGTCGAGTCCAAGAATGTACTCGTCGAGTAGGTGATGTCAGAACAGTTTTCCAACTTCAAAAAAATTAGCCATGCATCAAATATAACAGAAAACAATCATAGGCTCTGATACCACTGTAGGGTTTTAGTATACAACAACACCCTATGGTGCACATACAACCCTAAATGCGTTGGATCTATGTTTTCTCTAATTATACATGCAATATTGTTTCCATAGCATGAAGCCTACAACTAGCATACAATTGATATGAACAACATAAATATGAGTTATAGAATTACCTCTTGTTGTAGCTTGTAGTTTTGGCCTTTAAGAACTTAGCACCTCAAATGTGATGCCTCAGATGGTTCACAAACACCATGAACAAATGAAGGACTTTTGAGAGAGAATATCCTTGCATAAAATCATCTCGAATGAACTCTTAGAACATATGTATTAACCGATTTTAGCTATAGGGTGACATACATATATTGTAGGATTCTAAGAGTCATGGTTAAACCCTAATCCATACCCTTGGGCTTATTATCCATGATCCATGATCCATATGGACTAACTCTTTGTGGATTCTTTCATAAACTTAGTCCATCAAGTATCATAAGCCCAAACAATATATATAACTAATTTACGTAATTAGTCCCCATTAATTTAATTAGTCTCTTTTGATCACTAAATTAATTCCAAATTTATTCTTGATCAATACTAATTAAATAACATGATTTCATATTAATATATTTTGAACTTATAATATATTAATAAATCATAAATAACCTCTTCTCAAAAGTCCATCCTATCAAATTGCTCGGGTGAAGGCAACCCAAATGGACCATGCTACCATCGGGTCAAGTACATACCAATTATAGTTATGGGCTTAGACACCTAATCCAACAAAATGGTCCAAAGCTCTCAAACCAACACAAAGCCTTTAAACTTATTTTCTTTATGATTTTTGTATGTGTGTGTCTACTCAAATGATTGACCTTTTTATAGTATACTATCCATTAATTGTTTATTAAACATATTATATAAGTTATAAAAAATTTGAATAGTTAATCATTATTAAGAGACTTTTTAGTGATATTCATTAAAAAAAAGAGGTTTCAAATGAATATTGTTTGAATAAAATTAAATATAATATATGTTTTTTAAATATATAAATGATGTTGTTGTTAGCTCTTATATAATAAATTTTATAATAAGTTGGTATAAACATTGTTTGTTTTGAATTGTATGATACTGTGCACATCTTTTAAAATTTTATAATTCAATTGTCTCAATGGCCTCTACCTGCAGGTTATTCATGAATAAAATTAAATATAATATATGGTTTAATGATATTTATAGTTGTTGTTATGATTAATTAATTTTAAAAAGTTTATTTGCTTAAGTTTTTAATTTCTATCATTGTAGTTATTTAAAACATCAAATATTGTTTTTGTTTTTAAAGGTAACAATATAATTTTTATATATAATGTTACTTTTAACTATTGTTGTTGTAGGTTATTTAAAATAACGTATTTAGAAACTCTTAATTATTTTAATTTGGTTTCATAAATTTAACTTTTTGAAAATTTATTTGATGAATATTGTTAGTTTCTTTGATTGTAATTATTTAAAACAACAAATATTTTTTTGGTTTTTAAAGATAACATTATAATTTTTTATATAATATTAATTTTATCTATTCTTATTGTAATTTATTTTTAAGCTACTTATTTGAAAACTCTCACTAATTATAAAAAATAGTTTAATGGTTTTTTTTTTAATTTAGGATTACAATTTAGGTTTAACACTCTAATTTATAAATTTTAACTATTTATAAAATAGGCTCTTGATATTTTTCAAGTTTAACTGAAATTTTTATTTAAGTTGACCGTTTAACATTATATTAAAATTAATAATGTAACTATTTTGCAAAAAATCAAAAATAATTCAAAAGTTGTGACTTTAAAATGACAATTGCTCACATACGACAACATATCTAGACAAATAAGTTAACTATAGTATGTTAAAAGTTTAGAGTCATAATTTTATAAATAGAAGTAAAATAAAATATTTCAATATTGTAGTTTAGTTAATTTATAATTAGAATTTAGTTTTTGCATTAATTTAACACTATTAACAAATTTATAATAAATACTAGAAAGAAATTGAAAAGTCATGGAGGTTTCAAATGCATGTGGTGCAATTAAAAATGCCTCTTTCATAAGTATACTAGGCGAATGCTTACGCGTTGTGCAGAAACACCTATGTAATTGAAATCTTTACAATATGTGTTTTCTTAAATATAACAATAATGTTGTTAAATTTGATATAATAATTCGTATACTAAGTTGATATAATATATTGATTATTTTGAATTATATGATAATATATACATCTATTAAAACTGCATAATCTCAATCGTTTAAATGACCTCTATCTCCAGGTTACTCATGAATAAAATTAAATATAATATATGTTTTAACGTTATTTATAGTTGTTGTTACTGTTAATTAACTTTTTAAAATTTATTTGATTAACGTTTTAATTTCTATCATTCTAATTATTTAAAACATCAAACATTGTTTTTGTTTTTAAAAGTAATAACATAATAATTTATATAGTGTTACTTTTACTTATTGTTATTGTAAGTTATTTTAAGTTAGTTATTTGAAAAGTTTTAATGATTATAAAAATATCTTTAGGAAATATTTTAGTTAATTTAAGATTACAATTTAGTTTTTGCATTTGGCACTATATGTAACACCCCTAAAGGTATTTCATATTAAAAAAACAACCAAAACATTCACTTATCATTTACTAAAATACTTAAAGGTATTTCATATTAAAACAGTTATCAGAGTACAATCCCAAAAGCTCGAGTTGCGGAAAATATGGGTGTATGCACTGCGATAAAGTCGGGCCCTTCCTTTCGAACCGGAAGTACCTGAAACCATAAACAACAACTGTAAGCATAAAGCTTAGTGAGTTCCCCAAATACCACATACCATACATAACACATGAGTCAAACATATCATACATATCCAACATTCAATAGAAGGTGCTATGTGCCAACCATAGTCTTGCCATTATAGCACGAGCAGTATCATGGTCTTCCTTGCCAGGTCGGGGGCCAAAACCCTGGGTCTTACAAACAAGTTCCAGGAGCCACCTCCTAGTCTTCCATGCAAGCATCACAAAGACAACTAGCATACAATCAACCACTACTTATCTACTTAACAGCCAGATCCAAACTCTGGTCTTGCATACAGATATGCCAGGAGCCACCTCCTGCTCTTTCATGCAAATGCCAAGGGCCGCCCCCTGGTATTCCTATAATACATAAACCAATAGGTCCGGTGTTGGTACCTTCGACCCATAGTATAGTGGGGAGACTCACCTCGCACTGTTGAATCACACAGATAATCCATGGCTGCTGGTCCGACAATTCCCCAAGCTATCAATATTAAATAACATCCAATTAAAATTGGATTCCAATCCATAATCATCAGTCCATAATTAGGGTAAAATGACCATTTTACCCCTTACCTAGTTCGGTCCAAGAATAAAGCCCAAGCCTACAATCCAAAAGGCCTAAACATGGCCCAAAATATCCCATGGTCAACCCTGATCAAACTTCTGGTCAAACTCAAAGTCAACAACCCATGTTGACCAAACACGCCGCGTTGCCCCTTGGCCACGTCGTGTTCCGACAACATCCAAACAGTCGGGAAAACCCCATCCAACACGCCGTGTTGACTTAGAAACACGACGTGTTTACCGAAGTTCCAACATTAAGTCGTTTTCTTCGATTCCAAGAGCTCCAAAACTCAGATCTACTCCATAATGTGGTCCAGAAGCATAAAGTTTCCAACTTTATCCATTGGGACTACCCAAAAAGGTTAAAAACTCAATCCATAAAGCTTATTAATGCAAGAGCTTAACCAACAAGCACTTAATCCTTAAAGTCCGAAGTCCATCCTTTCCAAAAGTGATTCAAGCACTAAAACCATTCCAAAGGTTGGTTCTTTATAGACATACATGTAAAATGCGTGTCTTGAAGCCATATTAGGTCAAAATGGGGATTTATGACCTAATCTCTATGCATGACATCAAAACTTGATTACAATCCAGATCCAAAACACTACGAGGTCACCTTGACTTGAAGATTCATAAAGTTGCAAACTTTATGAGATCTAACCATTCCATCATTCAAGAATATGAAGCTAAAGGAACAAAACTCAAGATCTAACAACTTGGAATGATAAAAATCGAGTCTTGTACACTTACAAAAGTCCAGAAGAGTGCCAAGGTGGAGAATGGGGACATGCTTGCTTGGTCTTTGCTTCCTTCCTCCTCCTTCTTCCTTCTTTAGCTTTAAAAAGCACCAAACTAGCTCTAAAATGGAGGAAGATTATTAGGGTTTCCTTCAGGGCTTTAGGGGGCTGAGGATGGACAAACCCTAGCCTCCTTATTCCTTAAATAGGAAGCAAAACCCGGAAGATTATGGTTTTCATTCCAACCGTCAACACGTCGTGTTCCAAGAGGAAACACATCGTGTTGACCTTAATGAAATCCGCGCTTCTTCTTATCTAGACACGTCGTGTTGGTTCCTCCAATACGCCGTGTACAATCCTTAAAAGGTGATTTATTCCCAAAAATTGTTCCTCAAGATTCTGGGTGTTACAACTCCCCCCCCCACCCCCCACCCACTTAAATTAGATTTCATCCTCGAAATCATTCCTTCCCATCCCAGACACGCCAGATAGCCTGAAGAACGCAACCACAACCTTGAGCATACAATAGCCTTCCCAAGGCAACCGAACCCAACCTAAGCAGAACTTTCCACCCTGAAGAAGACGAATCCATAATCCCATGCAGAAAATCAGCCCTACTTTACCTGAAACCTGAAATATCGAAATTGTCTGACTCCCCGACAGACCGCCCATACTGAACCACTACCAGGACAAATTCTCAGTGAATTCCAAACTTAAACAGAATGCTTCCAACCCTAGATTGACTTGATGCTTCTAATGGAAACAGAATCACTGACCATTATTGCTGCAGAACATTTATACTTGACAGAAGACTTAGATAATCCTTCGAGTAGAGGACTCATCTATGCAACGATTAGATTCAGAAGAGAGTTGCACAATAGGTCAAATCATTTACTCTGAGAGTATACCAAGCTGTAAGTGACTTGCCATAGTTTCTGAATAACAAGCGACTCCACACACGAGACCCAAATCACTAATACCGCCTTCACTTATCTCGATGCCCTCCCTAGCTTTTTTCCAAAAGCAACCGAGACCTTTGTGGTCCCAACTTGTCTGCCACTAACTGGAACAGCGGAGCTCGGTTGTTGAGTCAAAAGACACACACAGTTGCCCCACACGAATTTCGAATGAAATCCTCATCAGGCAATAATTGTCCAAGATATCTTGCCACTTATGGATCCAACCAGCCATAACAGCCCGAAAAATATGACGACACCAAATCCAATGATAAAAGTGAATGCTACAAGACCAACTGTAGTCTTATAACACAACCGGCCTCCAATGACCTACCACTTCTTGATTCCATGCATGTTGTGGTCTTCCCACAACCTTACAAACTAACCCACCCTGGTATAATCCATCTGAAGAAATCCATGACCAATCATGGATTTTCCATACCCTCACTGCTGCATAGGGACCGATGAATGTTATGGGCCACCCTGCACTCATACAACACTCACACACTAACTACCAACCTAGTGAATGCTACGGGTCACCCCGTAGTCTTACAACACTCCTACACTAACTGCCAACCTAGTGAATGCTACGACCCACCCCGCAGTCTTACAACACTCTTATCTTGCCATGGCCACTGCCCATGGTCTTACCGCTCATCTATCAATCCATCCATACTCATCCTGAGTCGATCACGCACCAAAACAAGCGCCCAATCCGGGGCTCGAGTCATGCCTGGAACCCCAACCTAGGTCCATCAAAAGCCTGTCATCCATCACCAAGAAGACACGAACCAACTGCAGGAATTTTCCTAAACTCCTAACTCACACAATCCTCAATCCAGAAGGCCACCTGAGGCGTCTTCCCTCCCAACGGGATTGTGAAACTCATTCTAGTTCCACGACTGATCTCGCTCCTAGAAAACTGAACGGTTCTCCCCCACTTCGATTCGACGAAGTTCTCCCAGCCCACAAAGTCTGATGGATTCCCAGTCCATCTTTCCTTCTTATGGTCGAACCGCCGACAACCTGTGCTTACCAATGCTAGTGTTCCATAACTAGCCAAACCTAAAGACCGCACAACACTTGAAGACCAGATGAACACTCCCTGAAATCTTAGCAAATCCGACAACCCCAAACATTTCCGATGATATAGCCTCCAAATCCTAAAATCCTTTATGCTGGTAACAAGACCAAAACCCTAGCGATAGATGACTTCCACCACCATCTTCTTGATAGCGCTCCTTCCCTAGCAATGGTAATGGTTGAACCCAAAAGTTCTTCCACAAATGACTACCATCCCCACCAGATCAAATGCTAAAACCACTGAACCCTGAATTTACTGGAAAACTAACCCGCTGACCTTGACCATAGACCTTCCAAATGATACCCCTGAACTGATCCCGACAAAGAACCGGAACAACCACCGAACACACTGAAACCCGCTTAACAAGATACAACCCCTTTCTGGCCCACAAATGATTCATGGCGTGCAAATGGCATATAACAATTATTGATGATACAACTCAAAAAATAACAAAGAATTAAACCAAAGATAACGCTTACCCAAAAAAATACAAAAATTCCATGCAACATAAATAATGATAACAACCGAAGAGAAAGCAAAAGATAACATACCCGCAATATCACCTGCTGGAGTCCTGGCCTCCCCTATCTGACAATGCAATGCCCGACTCCTCTCTATTGGGGCTCCTGTCCTACCCTCATGACCATCAGTGATCCTCAAAGTAGCCAGAGCAGGTGCACTCACTGCTCCTCCCATCAACATCAGACAGTCGGCCTTCTTGTGGCCTACTTGGTTGTAGTGAAAACATAATGGGCTTGACCCCTAATGAAAATCCCTGCAGACATGACTAACCCTGCCACACTTGTAGGATCCCAAACCCCTATAACGACAAACCCCATCGTGCAGTTTCCCACACATGCTGCACAGATCCCAACCATGTTGGCCCCTCAATCGTTGATATGAAGTTTTGGGTCTCTTCCCTGGACCCTCCATTACCTACACCTGATCTGGTCTCCTCTTCCTCAGGTGCTCCAAATCAATCTCTTGATCTCGGGCTCTATAAATCATATCATTCAGGGTCTTGCACCCCGATATACTCACAAACTCCCTGATGTCATCCCTCAGCATATCATGATACCTTACCTTCTTTATTTCCTCATCCGTTGCATACTGAGTAACCAATAAGGCCCTCTCCTGGAATTTGGTAGTGATCTCTACCACAGTCTCAGTATTCTGGCAGAGATCCTGAAACTCTCGCGCCGACTACTACACCTCAATCACCGGTGCAAACTCAGCTCGGAACTTGGTCGAAAAATCATCCCACAACATCGCATCAACAACATCATCGCCCACCTCATGTCCTACCTCCTCCCACCAATCCCGTGCCCTGTCCTTCAAAAGGCAGGAAGAAAATCTGGCATTCGACTCCTCGCGGCAGAAACTCGTCCTGAATGCGTTATCCATATCCGCTAACCACCTCCTACTGGCAATGGGATCCTTCTCCCCATGGAACGCGGGAGCTCCACACATACGGAACTTATAGAAAGAAAGAATGCTAGCTCCAACGATATCCATAACCTCAGCATGGAACGCGCCCAAGCGCTCATCCAAAATCTCCAGAATCCCCTCCTTGACCGTACCAAAGATCACAGGAGCCTGCTCCAAAATACTGCGGGTAATCTCCGCCGAGATGAACTCCCGCACTTGCTCGCTAATCGGCTTAGTACCTGCACCTAAACCGGAACCAGAACCTGAACCTCGTCCCTGAGTGCTCATCACCAAACTAAAATACAACAAGCAAATAATCAAAACATACTCAGGAATCCTCATCCCACCAGCTTCCTAGATTCTCCAAGACTCTCCCTTATTCGAGTATGGATCCTGTGCTTTCGGTAGTACGGGCCCAATACTACCTTCCACACCTATCCATACTTTCCTCAGGAATCATCTCGAATCCTCTAAGTCACCTTCTCAAACTGATGCACCCTTTGATCGCTAAATAGCGCAACTAAACCCACTGATGCACTTCCTAGGCTTTCCTAGGTTCCTGGCCTCACATTTCCATCGGCTGCTGAAAGACTCCCACCAATGTCAACTAACTACCTCATGAATATAGTCACATGCAACAGAGATCATATAATCCTTCGAGTAAAAGACTCAACCCTAGAACGGTTGGACTCAAACCAGAGCTGCGCAATAGGGTCAAATCCATCACTCTGAGATTATTTAACTCGTACAGCATGTGACTTAACATATTCACTTAGTAGCTGATCCACATCACTAAAAGTCCCACAATGCACAAAGCAAGCAGCATCCGGTCATGGAAAATCTAACCAACATATCCTTAATCAAGCCATTCTATCCACTGATCTGAAAACCATACTAGCATGCAATTCTAAAAGCTCAAACAATCAGGCATATAAAAGCATCTCTCCTAACATAAAATCCTGAGCAAATCCTTAGCCCTAATCTAGCAATGGATTCTCATAATCATATAACATAATAAATATGTATGGGTATTCCGGGAACCACTTAATTGAGCTCGGCCGATTGCACGCATCACACCCCTTTCTTTTATTAGAAACCCTTTTTATAAAACATTTATTTTATGAAAAATCTACCAAACCCTCAGTTTGAGTTCAGGCACACCCGAGAGTATGCGTGAATCCCTCAAACTAAGGCTCTGATACCAACTTGTAACACCCCTAAAATATGAAGTTAAAATTTTCATTTTTAAAAACAACCAAAACATTCTTTTATCATTTACTAAAACACTTAAAGGTATTTCGTATTAAAACAGTTATCAAAGTACAATCCCAAAATCTCGAGTTGCGGAAAATATGGGTGTATGCGCTGCGATCAAGCCGGGCCCTTCTCTTTTGAACCGGAAGTACCTGAACCATAAAAAACAATTGTAAGCACAAAGCTTAGTTAGTTCCCCAAATACCACATACCATACATAACACATGAGTCAAATATTATACATATCCAACATTCAATCGAAGGTGCTATGTGCCAACCATAGTTTTGTCATTATGCCACGAGCCGTATCATGGTCTTCCTTGCCAGGCCTGGGCCAAAACCATGGGTCTTACAGACAAGTACCAGAAGCCACCTCCTAGTCTTCCATGCAAGCATCACAAAGACAACTAGTATACAATCTACCACTACCTATCTACTTAACAGCAAAGTCCAAACTCTGGTCTTGCATACAGATTTGCCAGGAGCCACCTCCTGGTCTATCATGAAAATGCCAAGGACCGCCCCTGGTCTTCCTATAATACATAAGCCAATAGGGCTAGCATCGGTGCCTTCGCCCATTGTATAGTGAGGAGACTCACCTCACACTACTGAATCACACTAATAATCCATGGTTGCTGGTCCGACATTTCCCGAGCTATCAATATCAAATAACATCCAATTAAAATTGGATTCCAAGCCATAATCATCAGTCCATAATTAGGGTAAAAAGAGCATTTTACCCCTTACCTAGTTTGGTCCAAGACTAAAGCCCAAACCTTCAATCCAAAAGGCCCAAACATGGCCCAAAATATCCCATGGTCAACCCTGATCAAACTTTTAGTCAAAGTCAAAGTCAATAAACCTTGGATCTATGTTTTCTCTATTATACATGCAAATATTAACTATTCCAAGGTTTCATCCTAACTAGCATATTATGAAGCACCTATACTACAAAGTTCTAGTTAGATGACATACCTTTTGATGTAGCTTGATGTCTTCAAGCTTTAAGAGCTTAGCTCCAATAGTGTGGAAGCCTCAAATGGAATCACAAATCACCAAAACATCTTGGAAGAACTTGAGAGAATATGTATGCACACTAAAATCGGCCCACTCTTATTTTCACACTTGTGCTAATTTTATGAGCCAAGGACCCCTTTATATATTATGGAGGATTAGGGTTACATCCATGTAAACCCTAATACCCATGACCTTTCATTTACATAGGATCCATGGGTTAAAAGCTCCATGGACCATCCATGAAAGCTTAGCCCAACCTAAATGAACTTGGCCCATTCCATATATATAAGAGTCCATATTTAATTAGTTCTTTTTGATCACTTAATTAATTCTACATTAATTCTTGATCAATACAAATTAAATAATATGATTCCATATTAATATATTAGAACTTATAATATATTAATATAAATCATAAATATACTATTCTCAAAAGACTATCCATATAAATTGTGCCGGTGAAGTGCAACCCAAATGGACCATGCCGGGTCGGGTCAAGTACATACCAAATATAGTTATGGACTTAGACATTAATCCAACAGTCTCCCACTTGGATAAGTCTAAAACTATTATTGAGTATGACTTCAAAACCTAACTGGCAATCGTAGCTCTTAAATCCGTTGTCGAACTCTGACCTTGTCAATGACTTGTCCATTAGATAAGGGATCATATATTCCTCCATTCTAGATATCATATGGACTGAGACATGGATTATAATCATTCTCTCTGTCCATTTATTGTTTCCCGATTTTCGATTTATGATGACTGACTGATTGAACAAATCAAATCAGTCCTGGCTTGGCCAAGCACTCACATGTGTCATTGCTAAATCATCGAGGGGCCCACAGATATCGCTTTTATCCTGAAGGTAAAAGGAATGGATAAACTTTGACTCATATGGCTTGTTCTACTACTTGTTGAATCATACACAAAGGCACGTTTTATAACATCGAGTTACCAAATGCGTTTTCATGCAATCAATGTATAACCAACTCATAGTAACAACTCATATCTCTAGGTTTGAAGAATATAAGATATTATCGTCTCATGATCACTCGTGATAAAATCCATGAAGTGATTCAAATGAGCGCGAGTTGAATCCAATACTCAGAACTTATGAGCACTCATGAGTGTTGTAGCACCACTTTGTCCACCAACTTGGACCTCTACAAACCAACCCATGACAGTCTTGATTCATATCTACTTCCAACATATGACCGACTGTGGATGGTTTGAATAACTTAATCATTCAGGAAGAGTGACTTAGTTATTCTGGAAGTCAAAACATGCAAAGTGAAACACAAGAATAAATGAATCAAAGATGGTATCAAACCCTATGAATATAAATAAACACTTTTATTTATCACCATATTGATTACTCATTATTCATTGTTTCGGTTTTATCAACTTTATACTTGAATTAAAAACACTAGTTGTCCCATGCTCCAAGCATGTACATTATGTTTTTCTTAAACAATAGCTTTGTCATACACCAAGTGTGCACTCTATGTTTGTCTATGATCCTTACTTTGTGAACTAGATCGATTGAACATAATTTCAATGATTCTCTTTTCACACTCCCAAATCGTTATCGAAAAAATGTAAGAATTCCAAATTCCTATCATTTATCGAAATCTGTTTAGATTTTAAACTTATATGCACTGACCCTCTTGTAATGAATGTGTACAAAGTCACAAAACTTGTCAACAATCATTACAGGGCATTCCAATGAAGATCAACTTCATGGAAATTAAGTCTCATATTCAAAGTACATAGCTTTGAACATGCTTCTTGCATTAAGTTTTTCTAATCTTACACAGATAACTTCCACCTATGGAGACAACTCCATATTCCCATTTTGACTACCCCTTCTGAACAAGAGTTGCCTCTTTTCAGATTAGGTCAATATGGTCCTTCCAAAGTTAACACTATACTTCCAACTGTCCTTGAGCAACCAATCTTTGGTAAAGCCTTAGATTGTCCTCGACAATTGCTTAATCACTTTAGTCATATCCAATTCTAGATATTTTCCTCTTAATGCCCCCGGGCATTTGGAAAATTTAGAAAGGATGAATATTATAGCACATGCAATCGTTCCTGTACCCAAAGCAAATGGGACACGATTCATGATGTCTCACGTAAAGACATGATTCTAGACCAGTCTTTTGCTACAATATTTTTTATTTGCCATGTTCTCAAGATTTGACTATGAACAGGGATGCCGTAATCATAATCGAATTTTGAGAATGCAATATATAGAATTTCCTTAAGTTGAACCAATCCAACATGAAATTCATATATATATATATATATATATATATATATATATATATATATATATATATATATATATATATATATATATTCTTGACTAAAGATGATTAAAATCTCAATCTAAGCTTAAAATCTCACTCTAAGCCTTTTAGAATTGACATGAAGTATAATATCCTCTCCCTTAATTATAACAAAACAACTTTTTCAACCCCTGCAACCTCACGAATTGAAACTTTTGTTTTCTATAATTAACATTGCTAACTTGCAATACTTATCATAATTATCATGCTCCCACTAACATGATGATTATTAGCATAACACTCATGCTCCCACTAGCTTTGACATGTATCCAGAAAACAGCTGGACTTCTAGAAGTCAATACTTTATTGACTTTCTTACCAAAGTTCAGATTTCTGATACTAGATTGCTTTGATAAGACTTTATCAAAATCATAAACCTTATTTTAGACAGCTCACAGGTGTGTCTAAACAATTTCAGAACTATGAAAAGGGATGTCGTAATCATAGTCTCAATTGTTTAGATTTTTGCCATTTCTCATAAGTCCATGTTAGTGTGCCGGATAACCATGCACGCTCCACTTAACGACTTTGAGAATGCAAAGATTACAATTTCTATCTTACTTAAAATCTACTTGGTGGAAGTGTTTCCTCACCATCATTTTCATGAATCGGAGAGAAACCTTATGACCCTTAGACTTTATGGTGTATGTGTTCTTATCCACGTGAATTTGTTAAAACCATAATCACATGACTAGGTTAGTGACAAATCCTAACTCATATGGATTGAACTTGTGCAATCTTAACCTCTTGCCACCTGGCAGCACAAGGGACTGCCATTGCTTCCAAGTAGTTATGCAAACAACTGAGAACATGTAGAACTCAAATGTTATAGCCAACTTAAATGGAATGGGCACAGAAATGTCAACACGATAGGTTATAAACCTCTAGTTGTGTGCTAGTGATGAAATACAGGTTTTATTCTTGATTAGTTCTTGAAACCATTTCAGGATCTTTTAGACTCCCACTGTCTTCTTGACCAATAAGACTTTCTTGCCAAATATTCAAGAAGTAGTGTGGATTCTTAATCAAGACAAACACTTCACACAATTGGCCTTAGTTGGTCTTTGTTTTATCCAAAACATCACAACTTACCAATTTCAAATGTACAAGAGTAGAAAACTTTTACTCTTACATTTGACAAGTGTTATAAACCTTCTTTAAGATGTATCACTCAAATTACAATATTGGAGTATGTATCTAAGATTTGTTTTAGAACGAAGTATGACTCATCTTCTTGATTTGACCACTTCAACAATTCATGACTTCTCTTCTTAGCTATCAGAATGCACTTAGAGGATGAATTTTGATATGGTCTCATAATCTTTAAGATGACCATTAAACATGATACTAAAGTACTCTCCCATCTTTTCAGATTTAAGAAACTTTTATCCTTCTGCCTAATTTGATTCTTCTTATTCGTTCTGCTATACATTGGAACTTTTCCAATGTCTCAGACTTATACTTAAGCTTGTAAGTATAACCATATTTACTAAAATTTAGTAAATCATGACGAGTAGTCTTATCGATCTTTTGTGGTGGACTCTGATCAGTGCACAAGGATGTGTACTTGATCCCTTAGTCCTTCACTTGACTCACATATACATGTGAACAAGGAACTAGTCTTAAATTTTTCCAAAAATGAAACTTCTCATTCATCATACTATACAACTTGCATGATTCCAAGTTTCGGTCCAATTGAAACTTGGGTAATGAGAATCTTTCCTTACTTGGTAAATTTAGACACTACCACAAATGAAAGAATCAAATTCATTTTTCCAATGTTGCTGTCAGTGGAATCATATAAGCAACAATTTTCCACAAATGCCATTGTAAGGATACTTCAAATAAATAAAATTAAACAATTTTCTTTTATTTTAAAACTTTGCGGAAAAACTTATCCTTACAATCCACATGGAAAATTGTTGTTATCTATTCCTTAGCAATATATCATAACTTCTTAAGCAACTACTCAAAATTCTGATGCGATCGAAATCCACCTTCGCGATCAGAATCAGCATATACTTCCTTTAAGATTTTTCTCTATTCTTTGATTCTTAAAACATCAACATGTGACCCAGTCACATCATGTAATGAGGATCTCAGAATAGAACTTAACAGAGTTAGATAATGGGCTCTACCTGATGTAGAGTCAAACTTATTGACTTTAACATCCTTAGGTAAATTTGGCAGCTTTGCAATCAACGCCCCTTCCTTTGGCAAAATAAACATATGGACCCTTTGGTAATGGGACTATCTCAGACTTAGCCTTTCTCTTTACCATTTGGTCAACCAGGTTGACTATGGCCGATCCCTTTCCATTGGGAAGAGAACGCTTTTTCTGGATTTCCAGTGTCATCATTGTCAATGTCCATAAAGTTTTGGGAAGTCGATCTTCTAATCAAATTTGCTTTACTAGCCTTCCAAATCATTGCTGATTCAGCAGTACCAAGCAAATAGATAAGATCGTTAAGCGTCTTGTCATAGTCTGTTTCATAGGAGTCCCAAAGGAACTCACTATGTGACTTAGAAAGTGATTGAACCACCAACTTTCTCAAGACT
This sequence comes from Lactuca virosa, assembly GCF_052849685.1. Classification (NCBI taxonomy): domain Eukaryota; kingdom Viridiplantae; phylum Streptophyta; class Magnoliopsida; order Asterales; family Asteraceae; genus Lactuca; species Lactuca virosa. Next base: position 146,307,119 of record NC_136432.1, on the reverse strand, counting down.
TTGACACCCAACTCTCCCGGCTTGTCAATATGTGACTTCATCTCCAAGATGTGATCACACCTAGACCTTGCCTTGCCAATAGGGCTTGAGTGACCTTGAACTTGTGGGTTAGGGAGAATAATTGGAGGAGGTGGAGGAAGTGAAGTTCCAAGAGATTTGGGAAGATCATAGATGTCTAAACTAGACATCTTTTGGGAGATATTCAAGTTTAGTTGACTTAAAGTCCTTAATATAACACCCAAAATGAAATATTAAGGCTAGGACCCAACAACCTATTTATAACTGGAAGAGGGATGCCGTAATCCAAGTTATAAAATAGTTGAAGGTAGGTAAATGACGATTTACCAATTTCCACCATGAAAAACGAAATATAATTAAGTTTTAATTAGATTTGAAACTCCTAGATCTTTTGAGATACATTGAACTTTCAATGGCATGTTTGAATCTCGAGTGTGCCCTTCAGGTTTTGTGACTGGGATGCCGAGTATCACAAAACAAGGTGTGAATAACCATGCAAATATACTTGGTACCCTTAATATTTACCCCTCAATCGATGTGCCGGTTAACCACACACGCTCCACCGATGCTATGATAAACATTAAGTTACCCTTTGCCTACCTTGTTAAATCATGCTAGTGTGCCGGTTAACCACACACGCTCCACTAACTGACTTAAGAAAGTGCAAAGTGTAATTTCATGGGTTAGCACCAAATTCACATTTTCCTAAGTAACTAAGATTGGGAATTTATAAATGTTTAGTTACTTAGTATTTGTCATTAATACTTTTAATGAAGGGAGAATTATAGTCGTTGTCCTACCCGTTCGGCTAACGACCCTCCACCGGTCAAGGAAGCGGTCGGTGAGAGTGGACACCCATTAAACTGCCATTTTATAGGCAGTAACCTTATACCCCCCTTATAGACCGGCTTCGTGAATGAGGCCTACTAATGGTAAGACGACTTGCTCTTATACATATATATAAATATTATTAACTTATAATATTATAAAGTATAAGGGTTGAATTTTAACTTTTAAAATTCTAAGGGCTTAACTTGGAATTAAAGTATTCATGGGAAAACTTTACAAATTCCAAAACTTGAGGGCAAGTTTTTGAAACTATTAAAAAAATTTCATTTCATAACTTATGAGTTTAATGGTTCATTAAAATGAAGACTCTTCATTTTTTATGTAACCTCTTATTCTTTAATAACACTTTTAAAGAAGTGACTCTTAAACATCCATAACTTGAGGACAAGTTATGGAGTCATAATACTATTTAATGAAAAAGACTCTTCATTTTTTTTATGTAACCTATGACACTTTTATGAGTTTTAAGATTCATAAATGTGACCTTTTATGTAACTTGAGGACAAGTTATAAAAACACATTTTATGAACTACCTCTAGATTAATTATGATTGAAAACAACTAAACCACAAATTTTTTTTCATTAATCTAAACTAACTCATAAATCAAGGAAACACAAAAAAAAAATAACTTTTGGATTCCATAACTTATGGAGTTTAATGTTTTGTTTTATGATGAAACTTTTTATGTTCCATAACTTAAGAACAAGTTATGGAATTCTTTAAAACATTAAGACCAAGTTTTGTAACTCCATAAAAAATTTTGAATCAATTTTTTTTTTAAACCTTTTCATATTCATAACTTATGAGGTTTCAAAAAACTCTTTAGATCAAACTTTTAAAACTAATAAAATAATCATATCATTTTATCTTTTACTAAATTTGACCTAATTCAACTCATATAGCAAATGATTCAAATTTTACAAATAATTAGTTTTTCACAAAAACAAGTAATTATCTTAAAATTTGAAAAACGTCATGTTTTTTTTTCCTTTTTTTTCAACTTTGAAAATAAATCATTTGCATCAATATAACAGAAAACAACTCATGGCTCTGATACCACTGTTGGGTTTTGAGCATTCTAACACTCCTATGGTGTACATGCAACCCTATAAACCTTGGATCTATGTTTTCTCTATTATACATGCAAATATTAACTATTCCAAGGTTTCATCCTAACTAGCATATTATGAAGCACCTATACTACAAAGTTCTAGTTAGATGACATACCTTTTGATGTAGCTTGATGTCTTCAAGCTTTAAGAACTTAGCCCCAATACTGTGGAAGCCTCAAATGGAATCACAAATCACCAAAACACCTTGGAAGAACTTGAGAGAATATGTATGCACACTAAAATCGGCTCACTCTTATTTTCACACACTTGTGCTAATTTTATGAGCCAATGACCCCTTTATATATTATGGAGGATTAGGGTTACATCCATGTAAACCCTAATACCCATGACCTTTCATTTACATAGGATCCATGGGTTAAAAGCTCCATGGACCATCCATGAAAGCTTAGCCCAACCTAAATGAACTTGGCCCATTCCATATATATAAGAGTCCATATTTAATTAGTTCTTTTTGATCACTTAATTAATTCTAAATTAATTCTTGATCAATACTAATTAAATAATATGATTCCATATTAATATATTAGAACTTATAATATATTAATATAAATCATAAATATACTATTCTCAAAAGACTATCCATATAAATTGTGCCGGTGAAGGGCAACCCAAATGGACCATGCCGGGTCGGGTCAAGTACATACCAAATATAGTTATAGACTTAGACATTAATCCAACAAATAGCCCATGTTGACCAAACACGCCGCGTTGCCCCTTGGCCATGCCGTGTTCCGACATCATCCAAATAGTCGGGAAAACCCCAGCCAACACGTCGTGTTGACTTAGAAACACGACGTGTTCGCCGAAGTTCCAACAACTTAATACATTAAGTCGTTTTTTCGATTCCAAGAGCTCCAAAGCTCAGATCTAGTCCATAATGTGGTCCAAAAGAATAAAGTTTCCTACTTTATCCATTGGGACTACCCAAAAAGGTTAAAAACTCAATCCATAAAGCTTATTAATGCAAGAGCTTAACCAACAAGCACTTAATCCTTAAAGTCTGAAGTCCATCCTTTCCAGAAGTGATTCAAACACCAAAACCATTTCAAAGGTTGGTGCTTTATAGACATACATGTCCAATGCATGTATTGAACACATATTAGGTCAAAATGGGGATTTATGACCTAATCTCTATGCATGACATCAAAAGACTATGACAATCCAGATCCAAAAACACTACAAGGTCACCTTGACCTGGAGATTCATAAAGTTGCAAAGTTTATGAGATCTAACCATTCCATCATTCAAGAATAAGAATCTAAAGGAACAAAAATCAAGATATAACAACTTGGAATGATAAAAATCGAGTCTTGTACACTTACAAAAGTATAGAAGAGTGCCAAGGTGGAGAATAGGGACTTGCTTGCCTGGTCTTTGCTTTCTTCCTCCTCCTTCTTCCTTCTTTAGCTTCAAAAAGCACCAAACTAGCTCTAAAAATGGAGGAAGATTATTAGGAATTCTTTCAGGGCTTGAGGGGGCCGAGGATGGACAAACCCTAGCCTCCCTATTCCTTAAATAGGAAGCAAAAACCCAGAAGATTAGGGTTTTCATTCCAGCCGTCAACACACCGTGTTCCAAGAGGCAACACGACGTTTTGACCTTAATGAAAGCCGCTCTTCTTCTTATCTAGACACGCCGTGTCCAATCCTCTAAAGGTGATTTATTCCCAAAAAATGTTCCTCAAGATTCCGGGTGTTACACTATAAGTAATTACTTTTAACTGTTTACAAAATATTCTTTAGGTTTTTTAAGTTAATCTGAAATTTATATTTAAGTTGACCATGTAATGTTATATTTAAAACTAGCAATTTAAGTATTTTATCCAAACTGTTCAAAAGTTGTAGCTTAAAAATGATAATCGTTACATACGACAACATATGTTAAAAGTTAAAGACATAACTTTATAAGTAGAAGTAAAGATATTATTTAAATATTTAAACTTAGTTTATATATGATTACACTTTAAGTTAAACATAACTTATAATCATTATTAGAAAGAAATTAAAAAGTGTTGGGTTTAAAACCCTAATTGTGATTTGATGAACAAGATGCGGAAAATAAGAACAAACACAAATAAAGAAGATACGTCGAATGATCACTCAATTTATTCAAACATGAGGAATAAATTACACTTTCAGCATAGACTAAAGAATCTAACACTACATAAGAAACCTCACAACGTGGCGGCTACATTTTGCCTCACTCTTAACCCTAATAATGAATAATACATGACTATTTATAAGGAAAGGACAAGTCTTGGGCTTTTAACCTACACTTCATCAAGGGGGACCATTGCCATTATCCATGGAGTGCTTTGAAACCCTACAATCTCCCCCTCAAAGTATGGAATGGATGACAATGCTTTAACTTCCAAAACAAGCATCTAGCAAATAAAAAGATCTGAAACGAGGAATATATGAAGCAATCCACGAATCTTGATTCTTCAATAGTCTTCAAACACGGGCTCTAGGATATATAAACCAAGCACTGAAGTAATGTCTTTAAACTTCATTTTCGAATGTAATCCCAAAAAAATCTTCATGAAAACCAAACCCGCCATAAAAACCCATTTCAGAACAAAGAAACCAAATCACTTCTTGTCTTTGAAGAGCTCCCCCTCCAAGTCACAATGATCTTCAAATAAGCCAATGATATAAGCCACCAAAAATTATCATGTAACAACCCAAATTTTAAGATTCGTAACGCCACTTGATCGAGAAAATACTAGAAGTCAAAGATATAACAAGTCCTTAGCAGAGCTCGATAAAGAACTTCCGCTGTAAAGGATACTTCTCTGTAAAAGCTTTAGCAGAGCTCGATGAAGAACTTCCACTGTAAAAGCTACCTTCATAATTCTACCACAAGCTTTATCAAAAATCTTAAACTTTGAAAAGTCACAAATCCAATTCGAATGGCCATACCAAATTCTCCCCCGATTTATAATCAAAAATGTGATTATAAAGCCTTCAAATGGTCATGAGAATGATCTTGAATGGATAAAAATTTACTAAGCTCCCCCGCGACAAAATGATATACACAATGAAGTATAAAATCAGAAAAAGTTGTGAAAATTTGACGTTATTGCGAAAAACGACTTTCCGAACCTCCAAGACTTGATGGAATCCATAATTTTCTGTTCGTAAAAAAATATATGCATTAAGGAATTCAAAACTGTTCACCAGCCCTCAAATTTGTAAACTTTTCTGAATATAGGGCAGAAACTGTCACTTGCTGAAAGACAGGGGCTGGAATGGTAATTCTGCATCAAGATACCCCTTTATATGTAACAAAATCTGGAAATGGTCCAAAACTGCCAAAGCATGAAAAGTATAGGGACCAGATCGTCAAATTCTTGAAGTGGCAGGGACCAAGAATGAAACATTAAGTCATCTTCCCCATTTATATTCAGATGAATGAACACAGCGACTGGAACATGATTTCAAGCGAAACCACAAATATGATTCCATTCAATTCCATTAATTCCAAGCATAAAGACGCGAATCTGAGTCACTTTTGTTTCAAGCACAAGCAACCGAACCTAGGTTCGCTCCAGGTTCATTGAACCAAAACCATGTTCGGTCCGAGCACAGGTTCGCTTTCGGTTCATCCCCCTTTCGTTCCATTACTTTTGTTCCAAGTGCTTTCGTTCCAAGAGCTACCAACCGAACTCAATTTCGTTCCAGGGCAAACAAACAAACCCAATCATAGGTTCGCTTTCGGTCCTTTCCTCTTTTGTTCCAAGCATAATCACGCGAACCCAAGTTAGATCGAGGTTCGTTCCAGGTTCGGTCCTAATTCATCAGCATTACCCCAAGGCGAGTCTCCATTCATTCGTTTCAAGTGCTAACAAACGAACCCAATCACATGTTCGCTTCTGAATCAAACGAATACAGCCCAAAGTGAATCCATGTCAACGAATGTTAGTGTGAGCCTAGAAATCAATTCCACATCCAAAAGATTGCAGGTATGATGTTCGTTCCAAATCAGTCGTTCATGATCCTGATGCGAATCACAGTCAAATTTTGACTTTTCGATTTTGACAAATGTTCATCCAGATGAGATCGATTCGTTCTTCATTCGTTCACAGGTAATAACTTTTCACAGCAATTTTGGCCTTGAATTTTGACCATAATTCTGATATAAGCCCCAATAAACCAAACACATGCTCATTTCCGAGACCTCATTCAATAAATTCCGATTGTTCTAAGCACTGATTGCAAGACCCACTTGGCGATGCGAACAGAACTTCAAAGAAATTCTGAACGCAGTGAACTTCCGATCTTAACATCTGATCTTAACAGAAATTCCGACTATGGTTCAAGTGCCGAACACATCCACATCAATTCCATCAACCCGATTCCAAGACCCATTACAGTTCCAATTATGCCCCAATTTTGACTTTCTATGGTTTGACCCTCCAAATCGAAATACACCGTTGTTCATCCATTCATCATCAGACCACGTGATTGGCATACCATGTTCATATGTTCTTCAATGGTTCATCTCAGGTGTCGTAATTTCCATTTAACAAACACCCAATTAAGATATGGAACAGATTAAGCAAATTGATTCAAACATCATGATCAAATAAAATCAAAATCGATTTTGAGAATGAAACTGTTTAGAAACTTTGACTCAAGAACAGAAATCGATAACAAATGATTAAATAGAGTCGTGAATCATGAATTCAATCTGAATATGAGAATGAGTTGCGAAATCAAGATACACCATTCACAATTGAGATGTGTCGATGCGTGAATCAGAATGTGTGATGTCAAAGAACAAGTCAAGGGCTTAAACCAATGAACTCGGCTAAATAAAATAAAATCAAATGCAATTGGGCCACTATTGACGAAATAAACGATTTTCAGATCCAAAACAAAATACCGTGAATACAATGAACAGGAACATGATTATATGGGCTAAAACATGGATCGATAGAAAATTAATGAATCAAAGGACTTTAATCGTAAACCAAATCAGATTAAAACAAATATGAATTAAATGAGAATCAGATTGGAATTACCATGATGAACAGTAACATAATATATAGATCTCCATGAACAATAGATCGAACAAAAAATCTTGATTCCATACCGCCAAAACACCAATAATCTTCAATAACTCGTGCAGAAAATCATCAAATCAAGAACCGATACTTCAAAAATCAATACATCTTCAAAGACCCGCTCTGATACCACTTGTTGGGTTTGAAACCCTAATTGTGATTTAATGAACAAGATGCGGAAAATAAGAACAAACACAAATAAAGAAGATACGTCGAATGATCACTCGATTTATTCAAACATGAGGAATAAATTACACTTTCAACATAGACTAAAGAATCTAACACTACATAAGAAACTTCACAACGTGGCGGCTACATTTTGCCTCACTCTTAACCCTAATAATGAATAATACATGACTATTTATAGGGAAAAGACAAGTCTTGGGCTTTTAACCTACACTTCATCAAGGGAGCCTATTGTCATTATTCATGGAGTGCTTTCAAACCCTACAAAAAGCCATGGAAATTTCAAATGAATGTGATGAAAGAAAAAATATTTCCTTTATAAGTATATATATATATATATATATATATATATATATATATATATATATATATATATATATATATATATATATATATCGATCGATAGATAGATATATATAATATATTATAAAATAAGTTTTTCTTCTTATCATATTGTGCATTTAAAACTTATATGACTTCAATTTCCAACTTAATATAATTAATTTATTAATTTAAAATATGTTATTAATGCAAAAATATTATCTTATTATTGATAGACTTTTAAAATGATTATTATAATACACTTATTTGTTAATTTAAACATTATGTTAAATCCGAAATATTAAATAAACTAAAAACCCTTTTTTCAAATACTATTTTTTAAAATAGTTAAACTTGTTTAGATATTCTAAATGTAGACCAACAAGTTAATAATACTATTTTTTTTAAATAATTAATAATAACCATAAAAAATAATAACATCAAATTATAAATTATATTATGTTATTATATCTTAGATAAATATCATTATCAGAATTAAAAGATGACTACATAAAATTAATCGATTATAACAATTGTTAGAAATAACATTAAATCAATAATTTTATTTAAGTTTATTTATGCACAAACAACCGATATATGTCACTGAGTAATATTTTTCAAAATAGTTGAGAGCATATATATAAACTTAGTGTAAAAATATTATATCAAATTTAATGCCAATAACATAACCATTTTAAAAAACATATATTTTTCAATATTTTTCAATATATATATATATATATATATATATATATATATATATATATATATATATATATATATATAGAAAAGGTAGGCGGTTTAGTCTCTAAATATCTAGATATTTAGAGTTTTCGGTTGGGAACTCAAACCGGGGTAAGTCTTTTCGGCCGAAAAGGGAAATCCACCGAGGAGGGTTTACTATCCGAGGGTTTGCGGTCATGAGAATGGCGGTCCGAAGACGTTTGCGGTCAGAAGGCGATCTAGGCGTTTGCGACCGAATGCTAGTTTTCGGTCTGAAGGTTCTTGGGTGAAAACGAGTTGTTTCGCACGTTTGATAATAAAAGATTTATACATATCAAAATTATTAATTTAACTTTAATAAATTAATAAAACAATAAATTTGATCTTTTATTTGACATGTTTGACTTTTGTTGATCTTGGTTGACTTTTGTTGACTTTTACGGATTTGAAAATAACGGGTTATCACACATATTATAATATTTAGCTTTTATCTTTTAATGTTTTATTTTAGAACTTGTTCGTTTAAATGTATATTATTTTTTTAAGATATGATAATCTATTGTTAAAAAATAAATATATTACGATATGTATCACTTCCCATAAATTAAAAAATAATCTATTGTTAAAATATATATATATATATATATATATATATATATATATATATATATATATATATATATATATATATATATATATATATATATATATATCATATTACGATAAATATTTAAATTGGATTGTAAATTAAATAAAATTAATAATAGTAACAAGGTTGATTTATTTTGCTCTTGTCTTTTTATTATCATTTTCTTTTTTATTCTTTTGTAATTATACTAATAAAAATTGCATTCAGTTTTAATCCGATATATAGGTATTATGTCTACTTATATATTTATTTATTTATTTATTTCTTTTTTGTAAAAACCACTTAACATTCTACATGTATAACAAAACTACATATTGTAAATTTCAATCCAAAAAAAAGAACATTTAAGGGAAAATGACTTGAGAGGGTAAGTTAATATTTGAAATGTACACATTTAGTCCTTATTGTTTTTTTTTGTAAAATAAGCTCTTATACTTTATTAATATGTACAAAATAGATCCTTTTGACCGGCTTCTGTGGGTTTTGCTGATGTGGAAGCACACGTGACACTAACGACAACTGCATAAAAATTAATTAGCTTAGTCACTCCTTATAAACGAATGTTAACATCCAAAATCAGGAAGAACCACCTTCAAAGTCGAACACATAGTAGATAAGAGAAGTGGGGAATTCGTAGAAGAAGAAAGAAGATGTCAAGTGGCTCAAGAATCTCCACAGGTTCAAGCAATCAGAGAGTAGATAAGGAAGTCCTCTGTGATTGTGAACTCCCTTCAAGAATTCGTACCTCCAAGACCAAAGATAACCCTGGAAAGAAATTCCGAGTGTGCCCTAACTCATTGGTAAATACCTAAATTGATTTTATTTGTCAAATCGCATCAATTATCTTCTTCTTACCTTCTATGTTGTTGATTTTATTACTACAAAAACCAGGGAAAAGTGTAAATTTTGGGAATGGATTGATGAAGAACCTGAGAATATGAATCCCATTACAGAAGATACTCTTTCAGATTTTGCAGATTGTCTTAAACAAGTTTTAGAGGATGTGGCATCTGTTACAGAAGAAGTGAAACAGTTGAAGGTTATGATTCAGATATTGATTCTGCTGGTCATTGTTAAGGTTATGTTTTGGGGTTGAAGATATGCTTCTGGTGGTTTTAGGGGATTTTGATGTAATAGACTTGTTGTGTAATTCTTGTTTATGTAATGGATGTTGATGTACTTTATGTTTATGTAATGGTAAAGTTTATTGCTATTATATATGGATGTTGATGTAATTAAGTCAGTCAAATGGAGGTAAAACCAAGACAAATTACAGGAAAGATTCTTATAAAGACAATTGGATGTAAAGACAAAGAAAAGTAGATGACAAAAGGCATCAAGCCATTTAATAATTACAAAAGATAAGCCCACCAGTAGGGGTAATACAGTAATTTAGTTCAAAAGATTCGACAAGTACATCAAAAGTAAACAACTAGTAGGGGTAATATAGTAATTAAGTTCAAAATATTACCCCACACTACATCAAAATATATATCACATGCATTACCCCACTACATCAAAACCTAATTACTCTAAGGTCACAGGTTTGTCTTGGCTGCATCCAGTTCCATCCTTGACTTTAAAATTTTTTTGAAGACCAATTTCTGTGATTCTTTCTGAAAACTTTCTCACCCTACCAGCATCATTCAAAGGAACCTTCTTCATAGGACCTCTCTTCACATGACCCTTCTTCACAGGAGCCTTCTTCACATGAGCTTTCTTCACAGGAGTTCTCTTGACAGGAGTTGGAGTTGAATGACTTGGACCTGCTGTGCTTGAATCTAGAGTGGAATGACTTGGACTTCTGTGCTTGGAGCTGGAGTTGGCTTACTTGGGCATGTGGCTTTGTTGTGGCCAGTTTCGTGGCAAATGGTACATCTTAGAGGAATGCCTGCCCTTGACACAGTATGCCTTGTGTGCCCACTTAGCTCTCTTTCTGCCTGATCTCTTTTTCTTTTGACACATGGCCTGCCAGGTAACCTCCTCTTTAATGGAGGCAAAATAGTATGAAGTGCTTCAACATGTGGCCACTCAGAACTGTCATTGAGTGGATGGATGTTATACTCATAGCTACTAAGGAAAGAGGCTTTAGTATAGGAGTTTGATACAAAAGCCTCCACATCTAGGTTCAATGATGAAATTGCTGATATGGCATGTACACATGGAATGTCTGTGAGTTGCCAGCTTCTGCATCCACATGCCCTCTGATTCAGATCAACAGCATACCTCTCATTTCCTGAGAACACTTCAAATTCTTTGTAGCCACTCACATAAGGTACCCAAAATCTGTCAATATACAAGAAGATAGTCAGTTACCATTATAAAACCAATGTATAAATAATGAAATAGTTACTAACCTTTGCAATTCTTTCAAATCCTCTATTTCCCTTCTGATACTTGGGCATATGTCCAAATCCCAACTCAAACCATTTTGCTTCTGCATCCATAACCTCTGCATTGCCCAACATCTTATGTCCACCAACATTGTTATCAATGGTTTCCTTCTAGCATCAAGTACAGCAGAATTGAAACTTTTAGAAACTCCATTCTCTACTGCATCACAGTCCATACCCTCTCTAAAAAAAAGCCTTTGACCAACACCTTGGATCCCTGTCTATGAGATAGTCATAAGCCCTACTTTCCAAGGACTTAATCTCATTTATTGCTGCTTCAAACTTTGGTACAGTTGTTGCATTCACAGCCCTCCAAAATGGTTTAAAGTATTGTTCTCCTTTAAATTTTTTGTGGAAATTAGCTAGAATGTGTCTAGCACATAATCTATGCTCCACATCAGGAAGTCTTTCCTTCACAGCTTCAAATAATCCCTGATTGAAACAATAAAATGATTAGTTAATTAAATGATCAAAACAGTTAAATTTAATTGAAAAAAATAGAATGATTACCTTGTGGCCATCTGAGAGGATTGTAATGCCATGACCATTCCCCCCTCCAATGTCTTCCATCAGGTTGTCCAAAAACCATTTCCATGTCCTTTTGTTCTCAACATTGACTACTGCCCAAGCTAAGGGATAGATGTTATTATTAGCATCTCTACCCACTGCTGATAGGAGCTCCCCTCTACAAACACCCTTAAGAAAGCAACCATCAACCCCAATTACCTTTCTGCATCCATATAACCACCCATCTACAACACCTTTAAAGCTAACATAAAACCTATCAAACACCACAGTATTATCAGGTTGTGGCTCCAAGAACACCTCAACATGTGAACCTGGATTAGCCCTTCTGATTTCAGCTGCATAATCCCACAATTTGGCATAATGTTCTTTCAAACTTCCCTCAACTTCAGACAATGCTAACTTTTTTGCATTCATACACTGCCCAACACTCACATTAATGTTGTATCTCTTAGATACTAGGGCTTTCATTTTCCTCAAACTTAGTTTAGGACTCTCTAAAACATCATTCACAAATTGTTTTCCTATCCACTTATATGTTACAATTGAACCAAGTTTGAATGCCCTAGAACACTTGTGCTCTGTTATAAGAGACTTAATCTGAAAAGTGTGTTCCTCTTTCATCCAGGAAGCATACAATCTAAAAGGGTATGTGGGATTCTTTCCTTTACAAAGCAACCTAGTCTTGTCATTCTTTTCATACCACATATCATAACCATTTGCTACAGCATAGCAACTAAGAGAGTATTTAAGTTCAGCAGTAGTAGAGTATTTCATACCTAATCGAGGCTTCATTTGATTCCATTCTTGAGTATGATCATGTCTTGGGAAGATAGGTCGTATTGCATTATGATCTTCTTCAACCAAGTCATCATTCTATATTGGACAAAGTTTGTTGAGGAATGGATCATTGAAATTTCTTTTGAGAGATATAACTTCATCGTCCTCTACATGTTCAGCTTTCAGACCATCTTCTAAAATGGAGTCAATATCATCAATAGAAACCAAATCTTCATCTTCAAGGTCTGCTTCTTCCTCCTGAATCCAATCAAACAAAGGTTCATGATGATGATCCACATACACATTGAATCTCTTCTTTTCATTCATATCTTCAAGAAACTCGTTAAAATCGCAGTCATTCTGAATAGCATGTAATCCCTCCGACAACCTCACTTCATGTGGACAGTAATACACATCTCTGCATCTTCCGTTAGTAAGCTTTTCAAGAAAGGGGATGAAATCATGGAAGTTCATCTTCTTCACAACCGTGTAAGGTACCGAGGCTTTTACTCCATCAAAATACATCAATGGGGTAGGTGTGAACAGCCCTTGATAGTGTACATCAACGATTGTATCTGCATCTTCTGCCATTGTTGATGGTAATTGTGAATCAAGAAGTTTGAGGGATTATCGGCTGAGTGAATGGAGGAATGGCTTATTAAATGAGCCCTAATTGTCGTTTCAATGTGGTGTAATTTAACAATATCCACGTATGATGACACCTGGTTATTTAATTTCAAGAAAATAAAATCAAAATCTTATATGATCGGTATACTGGGTATACCAGGTCAAAAGGATTGCACAATTACAAAAAATCGAATATAAGGGCTTATTTTACAAAAAAAAGAATAAGGACTAAATGTGTACATTTCAAAAAGTAACTTACCCTCTCAAGTCATTTTCCCAACATTTAACTATAAGAACTCAAAATAAAACCAATAAGAAGGTCAAATTCTCTTAAGAAGGTTACCCACAATAGCAATGAGATCTCAGTTTAAATCAATCCATTTTAGGTCGAGTAAACACACATATACAAACAGTTAGATAGTTAGACACACATATAAATATTATAACATCAAATGTAAATAAAAAAACAAATAAACATAAACATAATGACTTTTGAATTATAGATATTGAATATAATTTGACCTTTCAATAAAATTAGCATATTTTGTCCATTTTGTTTATCAAAATTTTTGGTTTGTTTCTTTTCATCTTTATAAACACATTTTTACCGATTTACTTTCATGCTTTATTTAGTTTTGTCAATCGGTATACACTATAATTAATGCCAAATTGCTGTTGTTTGACACCTTTCATATTTGTACTTAATTGTTTGCCATATTTTTATTATTATTTTAATTAAATACAAATACACGTTCTTGGTTATCACATTAGGAATTAGTGTAATGAGTTAAAAAAAACACTTAAGCCCAAAATGGAATTAGTTTGATTAAACTTGTGCCCCATTTTGGTTTTTTGTTAATTAACTGCAGCCGCAACAAAGCCTCATTCTCCCCTTTTCTTCTTTGTTCACGGTAGGTGGTGGGAAGATGGAAATGGTGGGTCTGTTTCGAAACAGGTGATCCGATGATAGCTAAGATGGTCGACAATGATTGTAGTGATGTTGTACACGGCTGGAATAGGTATGCGGTCGATGTTCGTACTTGTGTGGTTCGGTGGTGATGGCCTTTCCTGCTAAGGCAAGGTGGTACGATGGTTTAAGGTGGCGAGGGCTATGCATTTGGCAGTAAATCGGTGGTTGATGGTTTGTTGTGGTCAGAGAGGATGGTGGTGTGGTGTGAACAGGGGCTGTGTGAGAGTTTTCCAATGGTTTTGTCGTTGATAAGGCTATGGGGAGTGGTCACACCCATCCCACCGGAAAAGTGCTGCCACATGTGCGCCACGTCAGCTTCACACCTAACCCACCACCAACCCACTAAACATTGGAAATGGTTACCACTCCACAAATTCCTTTTTTTTTTATTTTTTTTATTTTTTTAACATTATATTAAATAAAAAACAAAATACAAACCATAATTTAAAATAAAACCATAATTTAAATAAAAAACACACAAACATTAAAATTAAAACCACATTACATTAATATAAAAAACACAAATTAAAATTCTTAAACTCTTAAAAAAAACATAAAAAAATTAAAATCCTAAATTACTTAAAACCATAAATAAAATCCTAAATTACTTAAAACCATTGAGATTAGAACCTAAATTCCATATTTCTCCCGGACTTGTCGTTGAATTTTAAGAAAGGTCGCAAGATTTTCCGGGTCGAGATCCGGTTGGGGCTTTGTGTTTATGATTTGAAGATCGGTAAGAGCTATTTTTTGGCGATTAGTTGCCTCCGACGATTCATACTTTTTTTTCTAGAAAAACTAGACATTTATCTATGGATGTCGCAAGCTCGTTGTCGCTAGTTGCCGGTGCTTTTCCGCTTGAAGACGCTCCCTTTCTCGCTTTGTCCCGTCCCGGTGGTCGACGAAGTTGGACGTCCGGTGGGCCCTCCCCCTCGGTGGCGTCGAAGTCATCGTTGAGGTCGAGTCCAAAACCCACGTCCGACTCGGACGTTCTTGCCCTTTTGTTGGAACCGGTTGTAGATCCCGAATGCGCCATTTCCGGATATAGAACCCATTTTGGACCGTTACGACAAACTTCCCACGCTTTTTGGTGGCCGAACGGTTTACCGTTGGTGATAATTTCGTATTCGTAGGCCGCGGTCGCTAAAATGTTGAAGTCGTTGCTACCACTTCTATGCATATTTTTAAGCTTGTCAAATATGCCATTGAATTTGGTGCAAGCCGCTCGTAAGTCACACCATTTTGCGTTGATCGAGTCGTACGTCCGCTCCGTTTTCTTTCCTAATAACACGTGGAAATGATCTAAAATACGACACCAAAAACTTTGACCCGATTGTGCGTTGGCGACATCCCCGTCTTGGGATATGGAAATCCAAGCTTTCGCTAAAGCTTCCTCCTCGTCTTCGTTCTATGCGGTAGTTTTTTTTTCTTGGGTCTTTGGTTTTTTTTTGCCTTCGACGAGTTGGTTTGTTGTGTTTCTTGGACCCGTTCGTCGTCGTCGTCATTGTCGAGGTTTATAGGTTGAGATTGAGATGGTTGAAATTGTTGAGGTGTAAAAGAAGTTTGTTGAAATTGTTGAGAAGGTTGTTGAAATTGTTGAGAAGGTTGTTGTTGAAAGGCTTGGAATTGGGGTTGATTGAATTGTTGTGGTTGTTGTTGGTATAAGTTTTGTGGGTATGAAATGGTGAATAGAGGTTGTTGTTGGATTGGGGAGGTTAACAATTGCATGTAGCTAACATTTGCATTTGGAGTGTTTGGGGTGTTTGGATTTGAATCCATGTAGAGGTTTTTTTGTAAAAGGTAATAAAATATAGAGAGTGTTTTTTGAAGTGTAAATTGTAAGTAGAATAGTGGATAATTTATAGGTGTTTGTTACAAAAAAAAAATTAATTGTAAAAAGTAAATTTTTTTTAATGTTTAAACGGTTATATAGCCGTTTGTTACAAAATTCCGAACGTTAGAAAATGGAGAAATTTTGTCACACCCCCGGACCAGACGGCGGAAACGTCCGGAGGCAGATGACTTCCTTGTGCAGTATCATAACAATTGAATATAAATGAAACAGAGCAATCCAAACATCATACATTGAGATAACAAACTTACATTGTTTACATATTGTATTTGTTTTTCGAGTTACACAAAAGAGACATAAGTAGAAAATTCCAAGCTACAGCTAAAAATCTTGCATCCGCGTCCCTTGTTACCTGCTTACTAGATCCCTGAGAATACAAGTCGTTTTGAAAAGCGTCAACTAAAAAGTTGGTGAGTTCATAAGCATTTTTATATAAAATCGTTTACACTTGTTTAGAATCGTTCTTATTATACTTTCAGAAAATCCGATATTTTCTATGAAATCGTTTGAAGTCTTGCCTTGAAAATCATGGATATATGTGTGCATGTCATTACTTTTATTCATCCTTATAAGGAGTGATTTTGAAAAGTATGGTGATTTGTAAAAGCGAGTTGTGTACGAAAATAGTTCTCTTGAATAGTAATAGTCAACCGTTTCCAGAAAAATCCATTATTTTCAAAAAGAGAATATGGTTGAAAATCTTGTTCCTCTTATTGAGTAAAATTGAGTGTGCGTTCTAGTTTATCGTTATCGATATCGTAGAAAATCGTTTTCTCTAGAAAATCCTATATTTTCTGCTATAAAATATTCGTAAGTTCTAGTTCCAACTATGTATTAGTTAATCATTTTCAAAATTGCTTACAACGTTTTCCATAGAGTCCTACGCTTTTTAATTTGTAAAATAGCAGTATTACGACTCTATACTTATTAGGAGAGAGAATCAACATGGCAATTGTGGAGGTTCTTCGCTATGAAAAAGGACAGTCAACGCAACAAATGCGGACCATCACTTATCACGTATAGGACGGTCGACACAACGTGCCAAAATTTATTTATGAGGTATTTCCTTTCATAAATTTCTAGTTAATATAACATATTCTAGTGAGCCGTTATAACCATACTAATCTGACGGAGTGCCTGTTTTGGTGTTTCTCAGGCGCCCTCGGTTTGGAAAAGACATTTGTCACCCTAGACTGGCCTGTCTAGCTGTAGCGAACAGCGAAGGTGCGGGGTGTCAACCTCGTATAGATCTATACACAAATTCCCGCTCTCCCTCCAGGAGACTCTGGCTATAACTCCTTACAGGACTTAGACGTACACTAATATTTTTATATTTAGGTACTTTTGAGATTTGTCTGACTAGAATATTAACAACCTTTTGAGCAATCGTTAGAGATCCATTATTTGTTAGATAAATAATGAAATTCGTACTTGTTGAATAAGAATATCGTTCTCGTTCCATATCGTTGATTGTGCTCGTTAACTAGGTGCTCGTGTTCGTTCCTTTTCGTTTATTGAAAAATAAGTCATTTTAGTCAAGAGAAAAAATGTCAAGTTATAATTTGTATAAATTTATAACTGCCGGTTATGACACGCATTTTCTGCTTTATGACATATAGAACATTACTTATGTTGTTGGAGGTTTTACGACAGCAGTTTATGACATGCAAATAATTCTGTCATAAAGGCTCTATTTGTGTATTTTCTTGACGCAAACCTTTTATATTGAATATTTATAAAATACTCCCTTACAGTTTGCAAAATAGTCACAAAGTTCCCATTTTCAAAAATCACTAGAAATAGTGTCAACTTATCAATGTTCATTTTTATAAGTTTTATTTCTAGACATGAAAGCATAGATAAAGGGCTTAAGTTGGACACATCCAATAGTTGGGAGGCTCTTTTGTACACAAAGTATATTCTGTTTCTTATGAAGTTGTGAAATCTTACGTTCATGAGGATATTACTAAAATATTAATTTAATAATATTTCACACACAGATACAAACATACGTACACATGCAATTATTCAAGTATTTAGGCAAGATTTGACTTGTACTCTCCCCCAAAAACATTAAAATATTGAAAAGGTGGGGTATGAAGCTCACCTTAGTTGACTTGCTGGGTGATTTGAGGGGCTGAGGAGGAAGTCTCCAACTCCAAAACTTGGAAGATTCTTAAATCTCTAAAGGATTCTAGGAACAATTTTTGTGTGTAAATATAGTGAAATCTTAGAATAATGTAAAGAATTATTATTCAAGAGGATAAAATACTCACCAAAGAAATCTGGGAATTTCCTTTGAAAGGATGAACTTGAGGCTTGAAGGTGTTGAGAGGATTTCTTAGGAGTTTGCTGAGTACGGAAGTGAGATGTGTAATGTGAGGGAGGAGATTCACGTATCTAGGGGAAGGATAAGGGTGACTTGACATTTGCATGGAAAGCTGGTGGGTAAAGATTATTTTCCTATGGATAATGTGTGTTTATTTGGGATTTTTGCATGAGAAATGAGGAATTATCATCAAATCACAAAGTCAACATCTTTGTCCTTAACTTGATTTAGGATAAGATCTTCCTAAATCCTAAACTTTTATTTTATGAAAATATGATTTAAATAATTAAATTTGGCATAAAATAGAGGTTTTAGGGGTCTTAGTTAAGAAAAACTCGAGTTTGGTGGGATTCCCGGCCTCAAAATACTCCAAAATGGAGAAAAGGTTCGAAATAGTCCAAAATCCGGAGCTAAAAGGTAAATTCCGGAGTCCTAGGGTAAATTCCGAAGCTATAGTTCAAATTCCGGAGGGAAGGGTCGGGTCTGCGAGGTTCCGAAGTGGCTGGTAAGGAGTTCCGGAGCAAACAGTACTTTCCGGAGTGCATTCTCGGATTCCGAAGCTGCTGGGTGAGTTCCGAAATCAATCCTCACTTCCGGAGTCAGACGCGTGTTCAGTGGTCCGGACCGAGGCATTCCGAGATGCGAAGTCGTCCGGTGCAAGGTCCTTCCGGAGCAAGCCTTAGCCTTCCGGAGTCACTTCAGAGGTTCCGAAATGAGTAGCTTCTTGGTTTCTTAGAAGGTATCCGGACTAAGAGGGTTCCAGACCAAGAGGAGTCCGGACCAAGAGGGTTCCGAACCAAGAGGTTCAGGACCAAGAGGGTTCCGGAGCAAGAGGGTTCCGGACCAAGAGGGTCCTTTTGGGTTTCTTCTTCCGGTTTTGAGCTGTTTTCGACTAAGGAAGGTGCTTAGAGAGATTTGAGATACGTGGAGAGATTTCACATTCTTGGAGAGATTTGGGAGAGATTTCACATACTTGGAGAGATTTCACATATGGGAGAGATTTGGGAGAGATTTCATAAACTTGGAGAGATTTGGGAGAGATTTCACATTCTTGGAGAGATTTGGGAGAGATTTCACATACTTGGAGAGATTTCGCATATGGGAGAGATTTGGGAGATATTTCACATACTTGGAGAGATTTGGGAGAGATTTCACATTCTTGGAGAGATTTTGGAGAGATTCGATATACTTGGAGAGATTTCACATTCTTGGAGAGATTTTGGAGAGATTCGATATACTTGGAGAGATTTCACATACTTGGAGAGATTTGGGAGAGATTTCACATACTTGGAGAGATTTAGGAGAGATTCGATATACTTGGAGAGATTTCACATACTTGGAGAGATTTGAGAGAGATTTCTCACACTTGGAGAAATTTGCATTCTAACACTACATGGCTCATTAGGAACTCATATTGTACACTTAGAAGTGTTAGCACAAGTCTCACAATAGTCCTTGCTTACTTGAGGACGGAATTTCCTAGCCAAAAAGGCTAGTTGTGACAAATTTGATTGGGCGTCTCGTCGCGTCTCCGGAGCCACGTCACAAGCAGCCCACCGGCTTTGGGGGCGGTGTTCACGTGTGGGAGAGGCTGCCACCTCAGCCCAAGACGCGTGAAATACCTCCCATACCGGGTAGCCTAAGGTTATGCACGTGGTGGTTACGATGGTGTAATGTTAGATTCCGGTTGGTGTGGAAAGTCCCTTTGTTGATAAGGTCGATGAAGAAGATGGTAACGATGGTGATAGTTTTCAACGGGTGGTGGTACCTATGGTTGTATGAGTGAAATGGTGGCGGCAGCTACAGTGGTTATTGTATGTCGATTTCTTTTCTAGTGGGTTCTGTTATTACAAAAAATGAAAACAAAAAATTTCTTCCCATCTCAAATCTCAATCTTTAGTCAAACTCGTCACAATGGGTATTTTCCTTTCTTTGTTTACAAAGTTCTAGTTTATCCTCCTTTTTGTATTCTTTTATGAAAGAACAATAATTATTTTTATGTAGAAACAATAATTGTCTTTTTGGTTTACGTTCTCATGTGAATTTGATTGTGTTTAATATAAGTTCAAAATGTTTTTATTTTTTTTTAATTTGGTTTCCAAACCCCTAGATTTTGAAATTCTTCTTTCCAGCTCAAATAAAAGAACTAACACAAACCTATATTTGTAACATATTTCATAACATATTTTTGATTGTATCTTTGCTTTCTTTTTATATATAAAAATAAGTAGTTGTTATCAAATCTGCAAATTAGAAGTTGATGACTTTTGGTTCTCAACATTTCTAAGTCAATGAATATGTTTTTTTTCAAGTATTGTAAAACAATTATCAATCTACAAGCACAAAACAACACCAAGTTATAAACTGTAATCATTTAGAATAAAAAATAACATAATAATATGTTTTTAAGAAAATAGTTGAAATAATATAGAACACCATAAAAATTACAACCAAATAAGGTCACAAAAATAATGCAAAAATGAAATAGAAATTTGGTTGTTGATGATCGACTCCTTTTCAATTCTCAGATTGTTGGAGATCTTCATTTTTTGCTTGCTTTTAAGATGGTTGAAGATCTTCATGTTATAGAATTGAACTGATTCTGTATTTATGATTAAAATAACAATTAAGGCTTATTATATAGTATGATAAAATATTTTGTGTTTCTTAGGTGGTTTTTTTACATCCATTGATTTAGTGTTGTAGTTTCTAATATGTTTCTTATCCATTAGATTAAAATAGAAATCCATGTGAAGAGGGTGTATTCATTTTTATTGGTTGAATTGATTGACTGTTGTAGTTTGTAATATGTTTCTTATCCATTGGATTAAAATGGCAATTCATGTGAAGAGGGTGTATTCATTTCTATTGGTTGAATCTTATTGCCATGTTGGCAATCCAACCTAAAATGCACACATCTTTAGTATAATTCATTTATGCATTACATGGTTATACTTAATGCATTTAAATTTGTACCTCTTACTTCTAAAATATTCAGCTTTATTGTATTGTACATCATGCTTATGGATTTGTATTTAATATTTTAAGATGTATGGGTTATATATATATATATATATATATATATATATATATATATATATATATATATATATATATATATATATTACTACTTTATAATACATACATAATAGAAGTTTAAAAGTTTTTAAGACCAATCTCTTAAACAAAAAGGTAACACATGAACCCTTAGATTTAATTGAATGGTATAGATTGTTATATAGTTGTGATCATATGAATAGATTTAAGCCAATCAAAAACAAATATTCATGATATAAAATAATATAAAATAGAAGAATTAATCTGCTTATTATATCTCCCTCTTTGATATACGGTCCCTGCACTCTCAATATCTCTCTCCACATAAACCCAAACCCTAAAAATCTCTAACCCTAAGAACAGCACTTGCTCCGTCGGAACAACAATCCGCCGCCACACATCCCGCATCATTGTGATTGTATACAGACGGACCACAGTAGCCTCATTTGATTCCATTGTGGTTGGATACGACGTAGCACATCCCCAATGCCGAAACCGTTGCTACTGTCATTCCGAGATTGTGTACCAGCGCTGTTAACACTAGCCGCCTACATTCCTATGTCGTGTACTTCTGCTGAAAAACATAGCCACTGACATTCCGCCAATGTGTGCCACCACTGGAAGTTGTACCGTCTAACATTCCTTTTTTGTGTGCCGCCGTTGAAACCCTTTATCAGATTTAAGAAAAAAAACAAAGCAAACTGATAGAACATGAAGAGGAACGTAGGAGAGAGAGAAGAGTTTACAAATCTTGTATGAAAAAGTGTTTAAGATCTGGTTTGAAAAAGGTTTCTCTGAAAAAATGTTCTAAACTATGTTTTGTTATCCTTCTTTTTTGTTTGTGATATAAAGTTAGTTTTCTTTCTTATTTCGGGGGTTTAATCTTTTTATATCAAGATATTTCTATATATTTGTATCTAACAGTGGTGTGCTAGATTTGCATGTGTGTCATAGGTATGTGTATTTAGCTGTGTGTTGTTTGTTTAATGGATTTGCATGGAAAACAGATCTGATATTTGTGTTTATAGTTTGTTGTGTGAATATTATTCCTTTAGGAGGAATATTTATTTTTCTTGATTCAAGATTTCTGAAAGTATTTGGTTTTCGATACAAGATTTCCATAATATTTGAGTTTATAGATTTTGTTTGATTTTTTTTAGAAAGATTTTATTATGGTTTTTCGTTTATAATGTTCTGAAGGCGACTGCAATATTCAAGTTTGTAGTTTTTGCTTAGATTCCAGTTTAGAGTTTAATAACTAGGTTTTTTTTAAGCTTATCGTCTGTAATTGTAAGGAACACATAAATTTAATAATCCGTTTAAATAATGTGATTCTAAACCTGTGTCTGATTGCCTGTATGTTTCTTCCTGGAGCACTTGCTCTTTTTTTAATTTTGTTTTATTATTATTTTTTTGTAATAACTGATGTACAAAGAAGATCACAAGGAAAAAAAAAAGCTAAAACAAATTTTAATCAATTTTGTGCATTCTAATAGAATTAAATAGTCATTGTTATCATGTAGCAAGTATTCTGGGATAATACTGCAACAAAGGTGTTGACTTTGGAGGATGTACTACGGTTTAACCTGAACTTTGTTCTTCTTTGGGTATTTTAAACTATTATTCAGTTCCAAGGAGCCATATTGTTATTTGTTACCATACTTAAATGTTTTAAAATTTATGCTAAATATGCATTGAGATCAATAATTTAGACTTGATAAAAGAAATAGGTTTCTGGTTACAACACATCTCAAATCTCTTCACGCCTTTGAAGCATACCCAATTCATGTTCAATAATCTGCCTCTTTATGCATTATATGTCACATTTATTGATTAAAAAAGTAGAGGTCTTTTCTTTTTGGCTGAATTTTAGTAAAATTTTCTATTTTATGCATATACTCAAAACTGGTTTCTTTCATGTCGATCGTTATCTTGGAAATCTTACAATTGACTTGGATGAAATGATGAATCACTAAATATTGTGATTTTAGCAGGACGAGGGAGGTTAAACCCACTGGGGAATGTCATCAGTATGTAAGATAGTTTTTTTTTTTAATTTAAAGTTTAATGTCTTAATATTTTCATATATTATTGTATATTTTAATCGTAAGTGAGTAGATATGTTCGGTTCTTTTTGGATAGTAATCTTAATCAGTCACCAGATCAACTTTTTTAGTTCCCATCCAACATTCCTTTTGTAATTAGGGCATTTTTCACTCTTGAAGGTCACCTTCTTATCTTTCACACCACATATACATCAGCGAATCTCGCTGTTAGTACTTATGTCTCTTTTAGGAATTGCAACTCACTTGATCCGGATTTTTCATTTGTCAAGATTGTTGCACCTTATGCACAAAGTTATATATTTTTCTTTGATGTTTTAGAAATATAAGTAGTTGCTTTTTTCTTTGACTTAACTGGACACACGTAATAGTACATAAGATTTACTGCTTTGAAAGCATGGTACGTAAACATTTATAAAACAGATCCAAGTTTAATCAAATTGTAGACTTGGAAATTGACCATTACAAACTTGGATTCACGACTGTGTGGCTATGCTATATGTGAATGCCATTACTCCTGATGAAAAATAGAAATCAAATGAATCTTTCCAAAGTTCAGGTATCTTTTTCAAAATGCAATAGTGACAAAATGAATTACAAAGCTGAGGTATCTTTTTCATATCTAACAGTAAACAAACAATTATCATATGCACGATCTTCCAAACACAACATGGTGTTTTGGCGAATATAACAACTTTTCTAACAAATAAGATTATAATCAAAATTTAAGCAAACATCATAAAATTTAAACAAACGTCAAGTACAAATTTGTTCAAATGTTAAGTGTTATCCAAAGTTTGCATTTCCTAAAATTAACTTTTATATGCATAGGACAATTATTTTTACTTTTAACCAAAAACAAGGTTTTATTTGTATCCTAATACAACATTTGACTTTTAGTTTTTAACACAAAACAATTTTTTTAACGAAAAGAAAAAAAAAAGGATGTTTTGGTTTTTAAACCAAAACAACTTTTTTTTAATGAAAAATGTCACATTTTATTTTTAAACCAAAATAACAACATAAAAATATTTATTGATACGTTGTTAGTATTTTAAAATATGATGTGTTTTCGAAAAGAAATATATCTTCAAAGGAAGGTAATCGACGTCCGCCACATTACATGTCGAATTAAATTTATATTAAAACTAATAGAAAGACTAAACAAATTACAAATTATATAAGAGACTAAGACTTTCATTTTATGATATTTTAAATAAAAGTAAGGAGAGACGGTCATTGTCAAACGCAACACATTGATCAAAATGAAAATATTTGACACATGAGGAAAGGAAACTAATCACATCCTAAACTAATTGGCGAAAGGAAACTAAACGTTGCGGTTGTACCGCACAGGTAATATACATGTACTTTGGAATATGACATGTTTATATGGAACGTGGACAACAACATTATAAGCAAAACACTCCCACATGCGTATACATTATATATGATGCTAATTGTTAAAACTTCAAGGGTTTTTTGTTAACTGACCAACATCATTACAAAGAAAATTAATTGTCGAATAGAAATTATAAGTCGTCGCTAAAACAAACTATTCACCGACTATTGAAAAGAAATTAGTCACTGGATGCCGTATTTTTATCCCAAACTTTTATATTTAGCCTAAAATGGTCTAACGAAAAAACACTAATCGCCGAAAGAAACTATCTTGCGCCGCTACATCGCGCGGGTAGCCTACTATTATATATATATATATATATATATATATATATATATATATATATATATATATATATATATATAGAGAGAGAGAGAGAGAGAGAGAGAGAGAGAGAGAGAGAGAGAGAGAGAGAGAGAGAGAGAGACGTAGACAATTTTTTTTATAGTTCCAGTTTTGTGTTCTTATCTATGTATTACACATCACTAGGAAAAATGTTGTTCTAATACCTAAATAAAATATAGTTAAAAGGTATTCCACACTAGAAAAATTAAATACGACTTATAAAATTATATTTAAATGCTGCTAATTTTATTCAAGTACGACTAAATTATTCAAGCTTAAAATCACATATTAACACGACTTAAAATATATTCAAGTACACTTAAATTTTACTAAGCATAAAATCTACGGCTAAGCAACCACTTATACACTTAACACCTAAAATTAGATTAAGTACGGTAAACAAGCTTAAAGGACACCCTCTTGCACATTTTGCATTTTCTTGTGCTTCTTTTAGAAAGAATGATTTTATTTGTTCTAAGAATTTGTTTCTATTTTTATGGATCTGGAAAACATATTTTATTTTTTTATCAACACTGATTTTTTAAAATTCAATAGAACTGATACTTATTATAAATGATTTTTTTGAAAATACCGTTTTTCTTTCTCAACTGTGGTTTCTACGGATTTAAATCTAGTTGCAAATATCCAAATCAATTTGGACAGTAAAATAAAAAAAAGAAGCTGATTTTTTCGAAGAGTTTTTTGATACATCCACTAAATATTTAGAGAATGAACGATTATACCTTCAACATATTTTAATTAAATTTAGTTTTAGTTTAAGATAATGAAGAGAGAGAAAGATTCTTCCAAACTATATATCCCTTTTTACATACAAAACTTCATTTTCCAAATACATTGCATCTTACATGTGATTTATGGATAAGCTTCTAAATTCAAAAGCTGGAATTTATCTCTAAAATAATGTGTCAAATATTAAAATAAATATTAAACTAAAAATAACACTTTGAACCACATACTTCCAACAACTATTGTCATTCAAGAATTATTCTCCTTTGAATACTTCAACTTCAATAAGATACTTATTGCACCTAAGTACTTTATTTCAAACTCGTGAGTCACATATGCCACCAAAGTGGATGGTAGATTGCATAGTTGTTCAAGATTGAATGATTCTCTAATTAGAGACTTTTTGCATAAGGACTTTTTCATTTCTATGTCAATTTTGAGGGAATGGGGAAAGGAGATTGATTAACCAATAGGGAATGGGATAACAGGTTCTTGCCGAGTCACTGGTGATCCACCTGTTCATGACCTTAATATCCACATTATTATTTCTAGAGAATCGAGCAATGTTCACCTTTATGTGCAAACTACAACGGAATGCTTTAGGATTCGTGAGAACGGATGAATCAAAGTCGTTTAAGTCTACTTCACTAAATCTCCTTCCACTGTTCTAATCCTCACAATTTCGTCATCGTCGATCTTCGTGCATACAACCTGTGTCACTGTTGTGATAAAAGAACGAGAGAGAAGAAATGAACTAAATGGAAATCTTTCTTACTTATTCATTAACCATTAATCAATACACTAATACATATATACATTATTTACAAAATAACTAACTAATAACAACCATTAAGATAAAATGACTATTCTACCTTTGTATAAAAACCGAAATGTAACCAACTCTAACACCCCCTTCAAGTTGGAGGTAAAGTTTTTAGATGCAGTTTTGTAAGGTCACACCTTATGATCTGATGAGTCAAAAACATAACACAATGTCCACCAATGCCACCACCAACATCAACTTGATCAGTTGCAACATGATCCCATGATATTAGTGAAAGATCTAGTATGCTCAAGAGTCATATTAAAATGATATTGCTAAATAACATATGATCCTAAGGGTCACACTAACAACAACTTGATACAATTGATTATTTATTAGAAATTGATTTTAATAAATATTTATAAACTCTTATAATAAATTGGAAAAATATTTATTTCATGGAAATAATTGGTTTACAATAACAAGCACATTATTTCATATGGCATAAATTAATTAGTCATGTACAACATTTTGGACTAGATGAATCCTTTTGTCTTTTACCAAAAGGTTAAAGTCTAAATCTTCTAAACTAGTTATGAGATTTATAAAAATGTTGACTTCTTTTATAAACAAAACTTTAGATTCTCTTTCATTGGAAGAGTATAGATTTTTGAATTGTTTAATTAAAAGAAACAAGCATGGCTTGCATGGGGGACATCCTTGTCTTGTGTCATAAGGGCTTAATGGTTAAGGATCTTTAGGTAAGGTTTCCACTTTAACTAGACAAGAAAAAGGCTTTCATCTTGGTCATTTGTGAGTGCCAAAACCGTAGCTCTTCCATCTCCATGCTCTCTCCATATCGTGCTTTCAAAAGTGTTTGAATATTACTTGTTTTTGCTCTCTTGGAAGTAATACTTGGGTATTTGCTTCCAAGCTTAAGAGTTAACCAAAAAGACTAGCATCTTGAAGTCAAGTTGATATTTTGTTGGTGTCTCAAAGGTTCAACATCTCTCCATCAACTTCCAAGCCTCCCAAGAGGACCCAAAGTTCATCAAAGGTTGTTGTTGCTTATTCCTTATATGGTTGTGCGTTAAATCTTTCTACTACTTGCAAGATGATCATTGGTGGGTGATAAAATTTTTATGTTATATATAAAACTCAAGTCTTTCGTTTGCCATTATTTGTAGTTTTTGAAACTGGTTTTTAAATAAAACCCAACAATTGGTATCTAGAGCCACCTTGCAAGTTTTGTTAGATTTTTTGATTTATGGAAATCTTAGTTTTTGGAGAATATGGATAACTTGTTTTTGTATAAAAACAAGTTCATACATCTTTTCTTTGACAACTTTATAATTGTTATTTTTTGTGACAAAAACTTACATGCATTTTTTGTCACATAAAATTTTCTTAGAAAAAGAAAGGTTGTTTTATGTTTATATGTATTTTATAGTGCATAAACAAGCCTTGGACCATTGGTGTTGTTGTTTGTGTGATTTGGTTAAAAATGGTTTGTAATATTCTTTTATTCATAAAGTATGTAATAAAAGTAACTAGTTTTTATTATTGTTATTTTTATGTAATAGATTAGTTTTAGACTAGATTTATTTTATGAAAAATGTAACAAGATGAAGATGGAGGCCATTTCTTAAAGAACCATGGAGACCCACAGTTTTATAAAGATTTTATAAAAGTTCATAACTTTTATAAAGTTTTTTATAAAATTGCAACAAAGTTGGTTGTCATTGCAAGTGGGAGCTTGAAGATCACATGAAGAACAAGTTGTAATATTTGGTCCCTTTGTCCCTTAGGAAGGACTTAACACTTTTGTGTTGGCTCACAAAAGTGTTATATAGTTGAAGGCTTGTTTATGTCAAATGCATGCGTGTGTTGTTTATTTTTCAAGTAAATATTTTGTGTGGTTGATAATTTAGTTTTTCACAAATCCAACTATTTTTTGGACAAAATAAACATCACATGGAGTTTGGATTTCAAAATATAAAATATGGACATTAGATGTAACATATTCTAGCCATACAATAAAAACCGGTTTTATAAAATTGTTAATTACGACAACTTTTGAAATATTGAATTATTAGTGTAAAAAATCATGTTTTTATAAATTATTCAAACTCCAAAGTATTATTTAATGAAAGGAAGTTTTATTAAACAATATTAAAATATTCTACATGGCTCAAACTCAAACTTAATACTAGATATTAATTTTAAAATTGAACCAAAAGTGATATCACATGTTTTAAATAGAATAATAAAACATACAAATCCGTTTTTCAAAATGCAAGTTTATGCCATCCAACTTTAGAAACATTTGCACATCACTTGTATAATGCTAGTGGGATAAAGGATACCTAACCATTAGTATCATCTTTTGGTGGCCAAAGTATTTTTGCGATTTCCATAACCAAGTTATAGGCCAGTTATACAAGTTTCTCTAATTGGATGACTTGATTGGAAAGCTCTTGTGATGAAGGCCACCTAAGCAAGAGTGTTCCAAGGCAAAGATAAGACCAAACATATCAAATTAACAAATGGATTGTTAAGGGTCTCATACATCTAGGAATTACAAATGGTGTAATTAATACAAGTTATTTACCTTGTTAAAATTCAGTAAATGGGATAAAGGATACCTAACCATTTATTTGATTTGCAACCTGGATCCTAGACTTTAAATAAATAATGTTTTTGGAAACAAAAGTGTATTATTTTTAAAGAATTAAATACTAAATGAAAACTTTGTTAAACTTTTGTAGATGGCTCCACCAACTATTATAACACACCAACACCCAATGAACATTCGATCAGTTCTCAACAAAGAAAACCTGAACCACTCCAACTTTTTGGATTGGCATAAAAATTTAAGAATCGTTTTGAAACAAGAAAAGAAAGACTATGTCCTTGAAAGTCAAACCCCTGATGAACCACCAACTGTGCTAAAGGTTGTGCATGACAAATGGTTGAAGCATATAGATGATTCACTTGATGTTTCATGTCTTATGCTTGCCACTATGGTTACTGATCTTCAGCGGGATCTGGAACTCTTCACTGCCTTTGACATGATTGAACATCTCAAGGAGATGTTTGGTCAATACGCTAGAACCGAAAGGTTCGAGACTGTGAGAGCCCTCCGTGACATTAAAATGGAGGATGGTGGAAATGTGAGCACACATGTTCTCAAGATGAAAAGCTATCTATATCAACTGGAGAGATTGCGCTCTCCATATCCACAAGACTTGGCCACAGATTTATTTCTGAACTCATTTCCAAAGTCTTATGATAAATCGGAACCCCATGACGATCAGTAATCTCCCGAACATACACATCGGCCAATTTATCGGCCGATGAGCTCTCTTGTATGGCCAGAAAGTGGGAACTCTTGGTCAATCGATCCACGATGACCCATATAACATCAAAACCCTTGGCGGTCTTTGGTAGCTTGGTGATAAAATCAATGGTGATCTATTCCCACTTCCATATGGAAACCTCCAAAGGCTGCAGCTTGCCATGCGGCCTCTGATGCTCGGCATTGACCATCCTACAGGTCAAGCACCTCTCAATGTACCATGCTATCTTCCTCTTCATACACAACCACCAGTAACTTAGTCTCAAATCCCAATAAATCTTGGTGGCTCCCGGGTCTATCGAAAAGCGAGACTTATGAGCCTCCCCCAAAATTATCTGTCTGATCCCAGCAGAAACCGAAACCCATACCCGACCACACCGGGTCAACAATACCCGACTATCGGTGAAAAATCTGTCGATCTCGCCCGTGATCCTCTCCTGTTTCCAGTTTTCCTTCTTGACTCCTTCTACTTGTGCCCCTCTAATCAAATCCAAAAGTGGAGAATCAATGGATATCCTCATACACATATCCCCAGATGAAGATCCAGCCGACTTGCGGCTCAAAGCATCCGCGACCACATTCGCTTTACCTGAATGGTAAAGGATCTCGCATTCATAATCCTTAACCACGTCAAGCCACCTGCGCTGCCTCATGTTCAGGTTCGGCTGGTCCATAAGATATCGTAAACTCTTGTGATCCGTGTAAACGGTACAACAAACCCCATAAAGATAATGTCTCCAAATCTTGAGGGAAAAAACCACTACCCCCAACTCCAGATCATGAGTAGGATATTGCGCCTCATGCGGCTTCAGCTACCAAGAAGCATACGTAATCACTCGCCCCCTCGGCATAAGAACCGCCCCCAAACCAGTGATGGATGCATCACAAAATACCACGAAATTCTCGACACCCTCCGGAAGGGTCAACACTGGGGCCTCACATAACCTCTGACACAATGTTTCAAACGTCGTCACCTGCTCCGGGCCCCAACGAAAATCTACGCCCTTCCTCGTCAGACGAGTGAGGGGTACAAAAATCTTGAAGAAATCATGGATAAATCTCTGATAATATCCTGCTAAGCCCAAGAAACTCCTAATATCTAAGGGAGACCTCGGAACCTCCCACTGCATCACAGCCCCAATCTTGGCCGGATCGACCAAAATCCCGTTGTGGTTAATGAGGTGCCCCAGGAACTGGATCTCTCGTAACCAAAACTCACACTTTGAGAACTTGGCATATAGCCGTTCTCGCCTTAACACTCCTAAAAGCTCTCGAAGGTGATCCTCATGCTTTTCTATGGCCTTGGAATACACCAAAATGTCATCAATATATACAATAACTGATAGATCAAGCATCTGCTTGCATACCCGATTCCTCAAATCCATAAACACTATAGGCGTATTGGTGTGCCCAAATGGCATCACCACGAACTTGTAATGCCCATAACGAGTCTGAAAATAAGTCTTCTCTACCTCCTCATCTCTAAACCTCACCTGATGATACACCGAACTCATATCGATCTTGGAGAACCAAGATGCTCCTTGCAACTGAACAAAGAGATCATCAATCCGCGGAAGGGGATAACGGTTCGCCACCGTCAACTTGTTCAACTCCCGGTAATCAATGCACATCTGGTGTGAACCATTCTTCTTCTTGACGAACAATATCGGTGCTCCCCACAGCGAACTGCTAGGTCTGATGAACTGCTTGCCTAACAGCTCCTGAAGCTGAGAGGACAACTCCTGCATCTCAGGCGATGCCAAACTATACGGCGCCTTCGCAATCGGAGCTGCAGGTGGCACTAGATCAATATTGAACTCCACATGCCTCTCGGGAGGCACACCGGGTAACTCCTCCGGAAACACATCAACAAACTCCCTAACAACTGGCACATCTGAAACCAAAACATGCTCCCCAACCCGAGCATCAACCATATAGGCAAGATAACCCATACAACCATGTTAAATGTACTGCCGAGCCCTATCCGCCGAACAAAACCCTGACCCAATCCTGGTACCCTCTCTGTCGATGACCAGTTCTCCCCCACTTGGGGTTCGAAATATCACTCGTTGACCCTCGCAGTCTATCATAGCACCAAACCTACTCATTTAATCTATCCCCACTATCATGCATACATCCCCCATAGGAATAGGAATCAAATCAATCAGATAAGGCACCTCGAAAATCTCCAAGATACAACCCTGATACACTCTGAATGCAGAAATCCCATGTTCGTTGGCGATAGAAACCCGCAACGGACACTTCAACTCGCTAAGGGTCATTAGGGATGAGCAATTTGTCCCAACATCCCGATCCTGTACCGGTACCGTACCGGAACCGATACCAAACCGTACCGAATTTAAAAATATGGGACGGTACTCGGTACTCAAAATACATGAAATTCAGGATTCGGTACTGCCGGTACCGGTACTAGTACCGAAAATCGGTACCATTCCAGGTACCAGTAGCGGTGATGTTAATTCGGTTCGGTACTCGGGATTGATTTTCGATCAAATTCAGTTTTTGAGAAATCGGGAACGGTACGGTTCGGTACCGGTTCCGTCCCACGCTCATCCCTAAGGTTCATATCAAAATCCCTACTAAATGACCGAGACACAAAGGACAGACTCGCGCCCGAGTCGAATAACACAAGAACATTCAAAGAATTTACTAAGAAGGTACCTATTAGAAACATAAACATAAGCATACCATAAAATAATTGACAGAATGATAACTATAAACATCCCAGTAACGACATCTGGCGCCGCCCTGGCCTCCTCTGTCGTGAGTTAAAAAGCGTGACCTCGAGCCCTCAGGGGTTCAACCCTACCCTGTTACCCATCGGTGATCCTCAAAGTAGCCGGCGCTGGAGCCTATTCCGGTCCCGTAGTGAGCAAATGACAGTTGGCCCTTATAAGGCCAACCTGCTCACAATGATAGCAAATCTTGGTGGTTGGTACAGGAACCTACTGGGGGTAATCCTCGGCATAATGCCCATCCTTGCCATATTTGTGGCACCCAAACGAAGATCGACAAGCACCCTCATGAACCTTTCCGCACTTGCCACAAGTGCGGTCCTACTAACTCCCAGATCTCACATCAACGACCTTAAACCGCTTTGCCCCAGGCTGTGACTACACCAGGGCCTGCCTCCATTCCCTCGTCTAGAGCTCCAATTCAATCTCTCGCCTCCTAGCGGCCTCCTGCAACTCTACAAGTGTACCATAGCGTTGAGTAGACAGAAACTGGCGGATGTCCGTCTTGAGCATGCTCAAGTACCGGGTCATCGGAGCTTGCTCAGAAGCAGCAAACTCAGGGCAAAATAGTGCTCTCTCAGTAAACATCTTGGTGATCTCAGTCACCGACTCCGTCCCCTGCCTCATATCCAAATACTCCTAGGCTAGTCTCTCCTTCTTAACCAATGGAACATATCTCGTACGGAACATCTCAGAGAACTGCTATCAGGAAACAACAACCCTCTGCTTTGGACTGTTAGAGCTAGTGACCAATCTCCACCAATCCTTCGCTCCAGACCGAAAAAGGTTCAGAGCGCACTTGAACTTTTGGTCAGCTGGGCAGGAGCAAGTAAAGAAACATCCCTCAACATCTGAAAGCCACCTCATAGCAATGATCGGATCTTGAACCCCGTCAAACACTAGGGGCTTCGTATTGTCAAAGTCCCAGTACTGAAAGGCTCCCCCCGCTAATCCTTGCAGTAGCAACAACTAAGGTAGTTGCAGCAGCAGCAGCCTCAGAGAAAGCAGCGTAACGGTCATCAAAATACTCAATCATGGCGGTCTTGATAGACCCAAAGAGCTCTTGTATCTGACCCTGGAAAGAAGTAACGACCTCAGCAGAAATCAATTCCCTAATATCCTCCTCAGTCAACCATGGCCTATCCTGGCCACTCGATCCATCTCCTGACTCGAATCTCCTCATAACCACCATACTAAAAATAAACTAGAAAATATCAGAAGAGGCGTATTTCATACCATATGAGCTATTGCAAACACCAAAACCCTATGGGTTGTGACCTCCCTGCTACGCGTGCAGGTTCTGTGCTTCATGTAGTACAGGCCCATACTACCTTCCGCACCTATTCACATTTGTCTCAGAAGAGCATCACAACGACCCTAACAACACACACTAGAATACATATACATCCGATTATCACTCCCTAGAGAAAGGCTAGGCATTCCTTAACTGACCGGATGTCCCCACATAACTCATCCATGAAACTTACACCAACTCTGCAACACTCGTATATGCTAATCATACATAACATTGGATCCGATAGATAGTCGAATATCTGATTCTACCATAAGCCTTTCATCAAACAAGAATAGGAAATAAGGCTAAACCAAACATTCTCAGGCTATAGAATCGTAGTTATTTACAACTATGATGCATACACTAAGAAAATACAGTAATGATGTCAATTCCATACAAGAAAGAAACCTTAGGCTATCAGGCATCAATTATCAGGAAATTCTATCATGCAATTCCTGAAGATCCCTAGCCTATCACTAGCATGTTGTTCTATCATTAACATAATAGCAAATAATAGTGTGGGTAATTTGGGGTATACTTTCTTGCTCCGACTGTTCATACACATCATATCCTTCCTTGTTTACTTTTGAAAACAATTTTTTTGAAAATCATTTTAAAATTTTTTGCAGTTCCCTAGTTTGAGTCTGGATTCACAAGAATGCTCATCCAATTCTCTCAAACCAAGGCTCTGATACCAACCTGTAACACTCAAAAATCACAATAATTTAAAATTTTCAAAAATCAACCATTCATCATCATTGTTTACAAAAATAGTCGTTGTTTCAAAACTATTATTTCAATTCAGAGTTTTCCCCAAGATCAGTGACATAATTAGGAAGATATGTACGATCACGCCTTTTCCTTTCCACAATCCTCTGAAGTACCTGAAACGATAAACTAAAACTGTAAGCCAAAGCTTAGTGAGTTCCGCCAAAGTGCCAACACACAAATACATATAGCAGCATATACCGGGTCCACATCCTATGCATGGAATACCTCTACAAGGTCCTCAGCATAAATCTGGATTACCCCCGAGTCCACAGTATAAGTCTTGCATGCCATGCGGGCCCTCAACTCATATCTGGAATGCTCTCGAGCCCTCAGTATGAGTCTGTTATGCCATTTGGGCCCTCAACTCATATCTAGAATACTCATTGGTTTGTTAGCTACAACACAAAGCAGTACAACCTCAACCCAACCCCATATGTGGACATATGAAACAGATAAATATAACACAGAACCAACAATTTCAAATAATCATACCGATCTACTAATCCAACTAGCATTATACTATCCTAACCAGGATAAATAATCTAGTGGGCCGACATTGGTGCCTTCGACCCACGGGTATAGTGAGCAAGACTCACTTCACAGTTTGAATGTAGTCTAAATAAATCCCTGCTCCGATAACCGACTCAACCCGATTCCTAAATATTATAACATTTCCAATTAATTAACTTAATAACATTTTTCCTAAAATACCCTTGGTCAAAGCTGGTCAAAATCAACAAGTCAACTGAGTCAACCCAGCCGAGTTAACTCAACCGAGTCAAATCAAGGCTCGTATGCGGGGAATACTCCGGATGTATGCGGAGCGTACTTGTGGTCCGGGATATCAGGGCCAAATCTATGTACGCGCAGCGTACCATTTGATACGCCCAGCGTACGCAACAGTTTCCTTCTTAACCTATTAAGAGCTTATTACTTTGACTTATTACGTCTAAATGCAGATCCAAGGCTAAAATATGATTAAGAGTCATAAATTTTCAAACTTTATGACTTTGCATGCCCATCAAGTGCTTAGCACACAAAATCCTAACTTCTTAACACCTTAAGACCTTTTAGAGCATGCATGGGGAAAAACTAAGCACCAAGATCACATTTTTATGACTCAAAACCCTTATTAGGTCTGAAAGGACGACTTATTCGATTAAGAGCATCCCTCGCTCAAGAATCACCATTTTGGGACCAAAAACGCCCTAAATGAAGAAATGGCTAGATCTACAAGATAAGATGATCAAGCTAGAAGCTTTTTACTTCCTGGAGGTTGCTAGCAAGTGGATAATCCTAGATCCAAGCTTCTCCCAAGCTCCAAAGTCCTTTTACCAACTTCTTCTTCTTCAAGAACACCACTAAAACACACAAATGCGCTCAAAATGCACTATTATCACTTAGGGTTTGCTAGAGGGACGATTTTCAGGTGGAGGATGTTTAGGGAATGAGAAATGAGGTGATAATGATGCTTATATATGGACCAAACCCTAAAAATTAGGATTTAAGGATTTATCACGCACGCCCAGCATACTAGGGTCCGCCCCACTACGCCTAGCGTACTAACTCTTTGGTGAAAATCACCAAAATGCCATATGGGTCCTTCTTGCAATCTTTCTCAAGCACAAGGGTCAAAATGCAATATTTATTCAAATATAGGGTTAAAATTGAAAACCTCATCGTCGGGATGTTACATATATTCTTGATTTAAGGTTTAAAGCAGATTTTCAACAGTTCATTAGTGTCTTATATGAATGAAAAAGCAAGGGAAATCTTGTTAATAACAAAAAGGGCATCAAGTGTATTATGGTTCAATTCGTATATGCAAAAAGGGAAAAGGGAGCTTTCTTTACTCTATTTTATGTGGGGAATATGACTTATTAAGGTAATTAACTTTTCGGTTTGTTCACATCTGGATAACTATCTTTTTTTTGTACATATCTAGGTAACAAACTTGTTGGAGGTGTTCACATATGACCATTATGACATGATGTAGGAGGTTACATCCTAGATGTGAACACTTTTAACAAGTTCGTTACCTAGATGTGTACAAAAAAATAGTTACCCAAATATGAACAAAACGAAAAGTAAGAGTAAATTACACAAATGGTCCCTATGGTTTGGGGGAATTTGTGTTTTTAGTCTCTAACTTATTTTTTTAAACTCGGATGGTCCCTACTGTTTATTTTTGTTGCGTGTTTGGTCCTTGTCTTACCTAAAAGACTATTGTGCCCTCATTAGTTTATTTTTTTAATTAACTTATTTATGTATTTATTCTTTATATATTAAAAAAAAAAATTAATAGACACCACATATCTGTATCTCCTCACCATCCCATCTCTCATCCTCCTCAACTTCTATTTATTTTTCATCTTTAGTGATATCGACGTCTTCACCATCCCTTTTTTTTTCGGTCCTTTAACTCCGTCGAATCAAAACCACAACCCACTATAGATGAATAGACAGTGGGTTATGGTGTTGGTTCGCCAGAGTTGAAGGACCAAAAAAAGAAGGATGGTGAATACATCGATGTCACTAAAGATGGAAAAGAAATAGAAGTTGAGGAGGATGAGAGATGGGATGGTGACTGATGAGACCCAAATTAAATTTCTCAAATGTGGTTTCAGGTTTACCGTGAGGAGATACATATATGTGGGGTCTATTATTATTTTTAAATATATAAAAAATAAATACATAAAAAAGAAAATTAATTAAAAAATAAATTAATAAGGGCACAATAGTCTTTTTAGGTAAGACAGGGACCAAACGCGCAACAAAAATAAACAGTAGGGACCATCCGCGTTAAAAAAATAAGTTAGGGACCAAAAACACAAATTCCCCTAAACCACAGGGACCATTCGTGTAATTTACTTTTACTCTTCGTTTTGTTCATATTTAGGTAACTATTTTTTTTGTACATATTTAGGTAATGAACTTGTTAAAAGTGTTTACATCTAGGATGTAACCTGCTATAGCAGGTCATAATGGTCATATGTGAACACTTCCAACAAGTTTGTTACCTAGATATGTAAAAAAAAAAGATAGTTACAACAAACCGAAAAGTTAATTACCTTAATAAGTCATATTTCTTTTTATGTGATAATGTGGTCAATGCAAGAAAAAGTTGCATTACTTATACCCTTTTTTATGTGTGTAGGAAAAAGGAAGAGCTTTGTCACTCTTGTGGGACCCTCTTAGAAAACTCTACTGTCAAGTTTTCCTTGGTCTCTAAAAACTGCAGGTACTATTGAGAGAAAAAGTTTGATGTGCATTTGTTTGGTGAAGAACACCAGGTGATTTAGAGCAATGTGCCTGCATCGATGTTTGGACAGGTAAATGTGTACATGCCATGACAAATCAAAGGAAAGCTGCAGAAAGAGGTAGACAAAAGTGACAATGATCTGTGCCTTCTCATTTCTTAAAGCAAATAGTGACGATTCAACTTTATGAAGACAAGATTTATGAAGACAAGAGAAAGATGATCAGGGGCAGATTGGTCAAAGATGGTACAACAACCATGGGAACATGTAAGTTAGCAAGGGTATTATCGGTATTTATGGAATTGTGCTCTTCAAATGGAAATTCATACATGTTGCCAAGAATTTAAACCAAGTGGGCACAACTGTAATCCTTCATTGCTATTCATCAATAATCTGCCATGAGCGTGAGATTAGGTAGACTATAATCAGTATCTTCCCTCTCAACCAGCTTCATTTTCAAAAAGATTGTTCTTCCTTAATCAGTTTCACAACAAGTTCGTCAGCGGGAAAGAAGATTTCACGTTGATACTTATACGTTGAAATTAAAGTCTCACTCGCTGATCAGCCCTTCTCTCTTCAGTGTCATATTTTCTTGCTGGTCTTGAATGAATTAGAAAATATTGCATGGGTGTAATAGTGTAAATCACGTGAAGAGTTTCAAATCAGGAAAAAAAGACTGTCAAAAGCAAATAAGAAGTTGTCAAAGGTGTGGCCGGATTTCAAACATAAGATGCATATGACTCCTAGCTTCTATTTGTCTTCAGTGATTAGTTGTTAAAGGGAAGGGTAGATTCTACATTAAAGTTGTCCAGAGAAATGGCCTTCCACCAGGGCATTCCACCTAATGTTGTCAGTTACAGCTCTTTCCTTCATGTCATTTATATCTTATCTCGTGAGGATGACATCTCTAAAACGCTCAAGGATATGGAGGATGAAGGGAACTATATAGGTCCTAAAATCTTTAATATATTTGTGAATGCATATTTCAAGTGAGGTCGCATGGAAGATGCAGAGAGTCTTGTCAAATTAATGATTCACAGAAGGATATGTCTTGGTACAGTGATTTGCAAATCGCAAACTTATGGGTATTGTTTGAAAAAGTAATATGAGCAAAGGAAATTTGGAATTACACCACTTAGGAAAGCCGTAGATCTTCATAAGTTCAAGGAATTGGTATTGGTTGGTTTTGAGAAAAAACTTGCTGCAGAGTCCCTTCGAAGGAATGAAAATGACAAGCACAGAGAAGCTGCAGGTGTAGATTATTAAAAGGAGGATGATAATTTATCATGCTTTTGCAGGAAGAGTTTGTGGATTAAATTTTTTTTATTCTGTATATTGTCTTGGACCTATAGTTTCAGCAAGGATACTTGTTTATTGTGTTGTCACATTCATATGTCATAGGAGAGAGGAAAGGAAGAAAGTAGATGTGTCAAGTATATGAAAACAGAAGCAACATCTTCACATGGATAGCTACAGGATCAGCCAAAAAGAAATGGCCGCAAAGAACATGGTTGTCTCAATCAGTGTTGGCGTTAACAATCAAGAGCTAACACGAGTAAATTCGTCAATAAGGAGGTTGAAAGAGTTACATAGGTGCAAATAGAGCTTGATGATGAAGATGAACGCAAAGTTATTCTTTTTATTCATGATACAATGCCTCCATTTTTGGATGGGAGAATTGTGTTTACTAAGAAAGAGGAACCGATAATGCCATTAAAGGATTCGACTTATGATATGGATATTATTTCAAGAAAAGGTTCAAATCCTCTTAGAGAGTTAATGAAAAACAGAGTATGAATAAGTCACATAGCGGTTTTGGAAACTTGTTGGTTCAAAGCTTAGTTTTAAATATAGAAAAACAACTATAAAATGGATTTATTTAAAATGAAAATTTAATACATCTTAGTTATCATCGTACAAACGAATGAGAAGACAAACGGGTGACAAGTTCCGCCGCTAAACCTTTTTGTATGGTAAAGCCAATTCTTTTGAAGACTACATCTATAGATCTAGGGGATATAACATTGTTATGCATGATCTGTTGTACTCTACTAAGAAGCTCTACCACATACGGCGCAAGAAAACCAAACGTATCAAATGCAAATGGTATGAACACGTGTTGATTTTCCATTCACGGTTTCTCATGTTTGTTGACCTTGCATGTAGCAGCTTTTAATGCAGCCTGTCCCGCCGTGAAACCCTCCGCCCTCAAGCCTACGAGAGGGGATACCCCCGTAAGGTCCACACATGTGTGTTTCCCTCCAACCCATCTAAAAATCAAAACGTCAGTCGGTCTAAGAGTTGACCTTCATTCTATTGGATCAGTCAGGAAATTCACAGCAGCCTCTTTCTTGGCGGAAACACCGGCACGCTATAATATGTCGACCAAAACATCCATAACCATATCGTGCCTGTATTTGAACCCTAAGAGTTCTTTGCAATGAACTGCATGCTCTCCAAAAGAGTACAAACATGCCTTGCGGCACACCGGACATATTTCGTTGGCTGGGAATATTGGAATCATTATTCGATATTTAAGGATGGGACGATACTCCACATGAGACATATGTTGGCCCATCCCATCTATAAGGATAGCTAGAAGAAAATCTTGAGCATGTGGTGCATGTAAACATTGGAAAACTATTTTTTGTCGAGCCGTCATGTGGAAATGCACTTCCATATCTTGGACAATTTTATTAAAAAGGGCACTCGCCAGTGTATTCTGGGATTTAGGGGGGCGGTTTCCTTAGTAGAAAAACTGCTAAGGTCAATGCCTGGAAGCTTGTTACGAAGAGAAGGTAAGGCACAAGCATAATCAGAATCCATACCATAAATGGCGCTATCGCATAATATGTGGTCTTGCAATACCCAAGATTGGGCTCTTGAGGCAACAAAAGCATATGAGGTAGCCTCTACTGCCGAGTATAAACCCAAACCACCAAAACGAATGGGTAGGGAAGCAAGTCGCCATTGTATGTCGCCAAAGAAAGGGCCATCACAAACCACAATGTCCTCAATCGCCCCGTGCAACCCACTATCGAAGAACAACGCCGCCTCCTCCATGTGAACGGGTTGGCACGTCCTCAGCCTAAAGAAAAGTTTAGCAATACCCATAAAAGACCGAAGTAGAAGGAGCTCACTCTGCGGATCAAACAATTGTGGAAGAAAGCGCATCAAATTCATAGCGTTTTCAGCTCTCTTTATGGCTAAGCTGCTAATGAAACTAGCATGTCTACTAACAACTCCCCCGAAAAGTTTCACCCCTAATGGCGGCCTCCTGATGCCAATCGGGAATAGCCCCTTACGCAGCTTCCTACCATCACACGAGGGCCAAAAGAGCTCTGTTTTCTTGATATTCAACTGAAGGTTTAATTTTGGGCCAATAACCTTAATGATGTCTAATGCTTTGGCCACCTCCTCAGAATCTCCAATAAGTGTGCCATCATCAAGGTACCATGCATGGAGAAGAAGCTTGCAATTATCTATAATATTATGCAAGAGCGGGTGCAACAAAGGGCAAAGAGAAGTGGTCCCAAGGGGTCTCCTTGCTGAACTCCAGTAGTAGACCAAATATACGTGTATCCTAGATATAACCTTGCTGCTTGACCATATAGGAATTCTACCCACAAGGATATAGAAGGTCACCTCAATCTGACCTCATGAAGTAAAGTGGATCTTTCAACAAGGTTAAAGGCATTGGATAAGTCCACGGTAAGCATGGAGTGAGACCCATCATTGTGGCGCTCACTCAACACCCTGTTAGCGCTATGTAATACGGCTTCAGCGCCACCCGACACCCCGACCCCGAACTGAAAATTATTGAGATACTTGGCCATTTCTTTACCAACTGTTGGGTGCAAAGTTATCCATGTATGACTTTGTAGATGTGTTGACTTTTGTAAACCCACTTGCATGTGGTGCATTAGCCTTATGACTTATGAGATAGAGAGTGATAGAGAGACATGTAAACACCTCTATATAAGGTGGGTTCATACCACTTATGGAGGTGTGCTTGAGAGATGTAAAATTGAGTGTGTAAGTGTGTGTTATTTATGTAGATTTAGATCTAGATCCCTTTTTGTAACACCATAC
Organism: Lactuca virosa; assembly: GCF_052849685.1. Classification (NCBI taxonomy): domain Eukaryota; kingdom Viridiplantae; phylum Streptophyta; class Magnoliopsida; order Asterales; family Asteraceae; genus Lactuca; species Lactuca virosa. Next base: position 146,264,787 of record NC_136432.1, on the reverse strand, counting down.
ATAATCGAATGCATCTCTTAAACACCGTAATCACCATGTTCATTGTGCGTTCTTTAATTCCGCATGCCAAACCAATGTTCATAATTCACATCAATTAATATTAGAGCGGGTCTTGGAAGAACAACACAGATTTTTGAAGAACGATTCTCGGTTTGGCAAAATTTGTCACAATTGGAGCATTTTTGGTGAGTCTGTCTCTATGATCTCTCTTAATCTTGTTGAATAGTGCGTTACGTTCTTGATTTTTGATCGTTTTGACTCGTTGGATCAATTTTTTTTGAAAATCCCATTTGTTGTGATCCAATAATTTTTTCATTGATCAAGCCCAATCCAATCTCATATTTTTTGTTCGATATGATTCTCAAATTGCAATTGTTCATTTGAATCTATTTTAAGTTCAAAAATTCCTTGTGATTCAATCATTTTCTTGATTTAGACCAAAAGTCATTTTCTATCTCAATTTCGAAATCTACTGTTTACGAAAATTTTGAGCCCAATCATCATATCAGTTAATGTTCGTCAGCCCAAATTTATGATCCAATGTTTTAAGCCTTTTACTGTTCATCATAGATTCAACGTGTCTACTGATTCAATTAAATCAGTATAAGTCATATTATTCGTTGCTCATCAGTTTTCGTCATATGCTTAAATGAGTTGTACATTTCAAATCATCTTGTCTCTTGTATAGATCTGCAAGTCCTTGTGTTCCAGTTTTGTTTCAAGGTTTCTTACTAATCGATTAGAAGTGTCGATTAATATCAACTTATGAATCGGTTTTATATAACTGGTTCATTCACAAAATCGATAATGATTAATGTCAGTCCCGATCTATAGATCCAAATCAGTAATCAATTAATGCAAACAATCAAACAGAGTGTAGAAGGAGTAGAAGAAGAATTAATCCAAGCATGCACACATCTATTACGTATAAATGTCAGGTACACCTTGGGAAACACACACACATACGTCACTCTTCAACTGACACAGACTCAGACTATTTATACCACATGAAGCAGCACACAAGTGTGCAGCCGCACACACGTGTACGGCCACACACAGTGTGTGCGGCCGCACACACGTGTATGGCCGCACACAAGTGTGCAGCCGCACACACGTGTACGGCCACACACAGCGTGTGCGGCCGCACACACATGTATGGCCGCACACACCCACTAACAAACCACAACCACCACAACACACTCTAACATCCTACCAAGACCTATACATTAGAATGCCTAGCCCAAACCACAAAAGTATAGCCTATCAATCTCCCCCTTGGTTTGCGGCTAGCATGAATAAGTCTTTATCAATAATGAGCACATGTTGTAGATGAAGGAGTCTCTGTGGTTTGAGTTGGGTCAGGAAAAAATACTCCCATCCTTGGATCATTTCTGCGTCTCTTCAAAGGAGGCTGGGAGGTCAGAGTTGTTAGGGAATCACTTGTAATTGGCTCGGATGTAGGAACCACATTATCAAGGGGAGGAGTCCCTGATGATGTGTCCATATCAGTTGAAGAATCAGCCATCTGAACGGTAGACGGAGGCACAGTCTCTTGAGCATCAGCTTTCTCCCTTATCTCCGGTGTTTGATTGGCACCATCATCGATATCTTTGAAGAAGTCATCGAGGACTTCGTTGGACAACGGGTTCTCATTCACACCACAATTCACCGCTACATCATCTCTGTCGTAACCGGATCCATTCCCTTAATACCTGATCCAAACCCGGTGGGCTGCATCCATTTAAAAAATTATAAAGCCCAAAACCCAAAACAATTTTTTTAAAAATAAAACTCTTGGAGGATTAATTTCAAAATAAAACAAAATAAAATAACATAAAATAAAAACATTTTCTAAAAATTTTATCAAACCTAAAAATGAAAGTAAAATAAAATAAAAATAAAACTAAATTTTGAATTTTAACCTAAATTTCACCTCTAACTGAAATTAATAACCTTTTGAGATTGTGGGATCAAAGTTGTTAGACAATCATTTTCCATTTGTCAGTACCTCTCCTTTCATGAATAGATCTGGTCGATCGCCGGTATTGTGATCCACTTAAGCACGAAAAATTGTGACAAATTTTAGGAATGCTATCAGTGACAGGACAGATTGATCCTAAGTTACTAGATAAAAATACCTAAGGACCATTTATCTGACGACGACCAAGGATATTGTTGTCCACCTAAGTTGAGCAGCGAGATCTACAGACAATCTAGAATTGTTCAATTTTAGATGTACTAGAACATGTTTCCCGCTTCCTGACATACCCCAATAATCAAGAACTTCTGAGATACTCCTTACTTTAGGTGAGCAGACGATTATTCATAGAAAGGATATATTTAGAATGCATATGCTGTACACTCAGGTCGGATCTTTCAATCACGCAGAGAGTGAAACATATGACTGACTAGAGTTTCAGAGGGATTGAGAAGTAGAAGGTTGCATATGCTGTGTACCAGGTCGGATTGTTAATCACGCAAAGGAGACAACATATGACTAACAAATAGGAAGAATTGCATAGATAGAAGATGCAGAGAAATAGAGTTGCATATGCTGCAGTCCAGGTCAGATCTTTCGATCACACAGAGGAGGCAACATATGATTAACAGTAGGAGAGAAAGAAAATAATTTCCTACAGACCTACTTTATCGGAATTCCCCAGTCGCCCCATCAATACCGGAATTAAGGACAAAATTCGTACATCGAGGAAAAGTTAAACCACAGTTCTAGATACGGGTTATTTAGTGTGACTGGTGGATTCTCATGTATATCTCCCTGCTCAACCTACCCAAGCATCGTATTGTCAGGCTAAATGGAACTACCTAGGTCAGAATTTATCAAGTCTCTAGATTCCTTAAGTTCATCTGCACCTAGTCAAGTCCATTAAATTTTTCGTGCCTACCAGCGCATCGAACACAGAGCCTAGACAATTCAGCTTTGGTACTTTACACAAACTCAGATTGTCTGTTATCACTTGTTGATATCACTTCCCAGCACATCACTTCACAAAAAGATATTTTTGATTTTTCTGATTTTCTATTGTTTTTGAATTTTCTTTATTTTCTATTGTTTTTGGATTTTCTGATTTTCTAATTTTTGTTTGGTTTTAGTTTATTTCTCCCCCTAAATTTGTGCATGGGTGAGAATGAAATTGAAATGCGCAAATTTAAGCTAACCTAAACAAAAATTAATCCTCAAAGCGAATCATTTTCAAAAAATTTACCAGCACATCGAATCGAGCTTTGTTAAACGGCTTGGTGAACAGATCCACCACATTATTAGTAGTGGGAACCTGTTCTAGCCGAATGAGCGAGCGCTCATAACAATCTCTAATAAAATGAACTTTGATGTCGATGTGCTTGGTTTTTGAGTGCTGGACCAGATTTTTAGCAATTTGAATCGCAGCCTCATTATCACAGAATATAGGGGTTTCTTGAAAGTTCAAACCGTAATCCAACAGCTGATGTTGGATCCATATGACTTGAGAACAATAGGCAGACGCAGCTACGTATTCTGCTTCTGCTGTTGAGGTCGAGACAGTATGCTGCTTCTTGCATTGCCAAGACACCAGCCTATATCCGAGATATTTACATCCGCCTGAAGTCGATTTCCTGTCAAGCTCGCAGCCTCCGTAATTTCTGTCTGCAAAAGCATAAAGATCAAATTTGGAATTTTTCGGATACCAAAGACCCAGTTTTGGGCTGCCTTTGAGGTACCGAAAAATCCTTTTAACAGCAATAAGATGAGACAGTTTAGGATTAGCCTGGTAGCGCGCGCATTGACAGACCGCAAACATAATGTCTGGGCGACTTGCAGTCAGATACATCAGCGATCCGATCATTGATCTGTAGTACGTTTGATCTACGGATTCGCCTTCAAGATCAGGAGTAAGCAGTGGTCTCTCCGCCATGGGCGTCAAGGCAGGTTTAGCGTCTCTGAACCCGAACTTCTCGAGCATATCGTCCACATATTTGGCTTGATGAATAAGGATTCCGGCTGAAGATTGTTTGACCTGAAGCCCCAAAAACATGGTCATTTCCCCCAATGAACTCATCTCGAATCGCCTTTTCATGACGTCCTCGAACTCCGTGCATAGTTGAGGACTCGTCGACCCGAAAATGATGTCGTCCACATAGATTTGAACAATAATTTGATCTAGACCGACATGCTTGATGAATAGGGTCTGATCAATAGTGCCGCGTGAGTAGCCATGATTGAGCAAGTGCTGTGCTAGGGTAGCATACCAGGCCCTAGGAGCTTGATGCAGCCCATACAAAGCCTTGTCTAACTTGTAGACATGGTTGGGAAGTTTTGAGTTAACAAACCCAGGAGGTTGGTCAACATAAATCTCCTCCTTCACCTTGCCGTACAAGAAAGCCGTCTTGACGTCCATTTGGTATACGGTGAAGTTCATGTAGGAAGCATAGGCGAGGAAGATACGGATAGCCTCCATGCGCGCCACCGGAGCATAGACTTCTATATAATCAAGACCCTCAATTTGCCTGAACCCACGGACTATCAATCTCGCCTTATTACAGACAATGACATCCGAATCGTCTTGCTTGTTACGAAACACCCATCTGGTGTCGAGAGATTTCTTGCCTCTAGGCAGCTCCACCAACTTCCAAACCCCGAGCTTCTCGAATTGATTGAGCTCGTCATGCATGGCATCCACCCAGCTGGGCTCATTCAAAGCCATTTCGACGTTTTTGGGCTCTATTTGATAAATGAAGCAAGAATAAAGACATGTGTTGACGTCTCCACTCTGACTTCTCGTTTGAACTCCGTCGCCCAGCTGGCCAATAACATTCTCTATCGGGTGATCGCGCTGTATGCGAGAGGGGATTTCGTGACTGATGTCATTGAGTGAAACGGGAAGAGTATGAATATTAACAGCTCCTTCATGTGCTGAAGAATCCACGGTAGATGTACCAGCTTCGTTTGGTGGATTTGCTACAAACTCATCAGCAATTTGATCGGGAAAGAGAAGGTCCATCAGATTCTGAGTGACAACGCAAGCATCTTGGTTCATGAACTCTCTTTCGACCAGAGTTAGAGGAGTAGCATCAGCATCTGGAGCAGATTGTTGTGTTGAAGACTCAGGAGAAGCAATTGGAACAGTAGGCTCCACCGGAGGATCAGTAGTAGAAACCAATAGTGGTCTGTAGACAACCTCTTCATCTTCGTCTTCAATAATAGTCTTCGAGCAAGAGTTAGACCCAGCTTGGTTATTGGCCGACACACAAAAAGATTTGAATAGCGATGTGTAGTCAAATAGCCAATCCGGACCCACCCTAGCGTCCGTCTCATTCTCTTCAAGCCAACGAACATCAAAAGACTCCACGATTTGTTTCGTCTTCTTGTTGTATACCCTGTAAGCAGTACGAGCAGCGTAACCGACAAAGTAACAATCATCGGATTTTGCATTGAATTTTGGGTTGGATTCCAAGTGGAGAAGGGTGCAAGGGCAGCCAAATACTCGAAAATGGCTGACAGATGGCTTGTGTCCATAGAGAATCTCATATGGGGTTTTCATCTGGGCTTTGTTGATCAGAACACGATTTTGAACGTAACAAGCTGTGTTGATCGCCTCCGCCCAAAAGAAAAATGGAAGTTTGGAATCACAGAGCATCGTCCTTGCTGCGTCTTGTAGCGTCCGATTCCTCCGCTCAGCAACACCATTTTGTTGTGGTGTCCGAACAGAACTATACTGATGCACAATACCCTTCTTAGCGCAAAAATGATCAAGAACAACGTTCTTGAACTCTGTTCCATTATCTGTGCGTAGCGCTTTCACTCGGTGGTTGGTTTGGTTCTCGATCATTACAATGAACTTCTTGATGAGGTCAGCGATCCCAACTTTGTTGGACAGAAAGAAGACCCACATGAAACGAGAGAAATCGTCTATCACAACGAGACAATACGAATTTTTGTTGATGCTGAGAACGTTGACCGGACCAAACAAGTCCATGTGCAACAACTGGAGCACCTGATTGATGGAGTTTACCTGCTTTGGTAGATGTGGTTTCCGATGGTGTTTGCCTTGAGCACAGGAAACACATTTTTCAAAAGTAATAAAATCTCTGACAGGCAGACCGCGGACAATTTCGTTCTTAGCAAGCCAGTTTAGGTTCTTTGCATTTGCATGGCCAAGTCGACGACGCCACAACATTGCATTTTGTTCGGAGACCTTGGAAAAGAGACAAGTGACTTCATCGGGTACATTGCTGTTCATGTCGATAATGTAGGCATTCCCATCCCGCTTAGATTTGACGAGAATCCACTCCTCCGGAATGACAATGCCTGGCTTTAAGATTAGACATTCTTTATCGGTGAAGTGTGTTGAGAAACCCTTGTCACAGATTTGAGAAACGCTCAGCAGACTGTGCTTCAGCTCAGGAGCATAGTTGACATTCTCAAAACTAAGCACTCCGTTCGTCACCATTCCTTTTTGCGTTATCTTTCCGCCTTCTCCGCCCGCGAAGGAGACATATCCCCCATTAAATGTCTGAATGTCGTGCAGTTGGGAGATATCTCCAGTCATGTGCCGGGAGCAGCCGCTGTCGACATACCAGGGTCTGACGACATTCCTCCGCAACTGTCCCTGCACGATGAGCGGAATCATTTAGATTTGGGGACCCAGGTCATTACAGTCCTGGGTTGACCCTTAACTTTCACAGATTCATCCCTTAATTTCTCTTTTCCAACAGATACAGAGGTTGATGATGACTGATCAGATTTTAATTTTGGCATCCATTGAAAATTAGGTTTTGAAAATTTTTTCATTTGAGTTTGCTTCGAGCCGGTGGATTTTCTACTCGAAGAGTTTGAAGATCCAGACCTACTCTTTGACGAAATCGACTTTAGCTTAGCTTGGGTCGATTTAGGCAAACGGTTTGTGAATTTATTGAAAACCTGTTTGTTCTTTGAAAAACTGCCATTTTCTTGTTTTGATTTGTTTTCCAGTCATCATCTCGAGAGCGAGTTCTGGAGGATTTTCTAATTAACGATCGTCCTCTAGACTCATTCTCTCCCCTTTTTGACATGTGATGCACAAACATCCGGTTTGGGCAATTTCTGGCAATATGACCAGCAGTACCACAGTTGAAACATATTTGTTTATTATCATTTGAAGTGGTACTGCTCTTGTCAGATTTCTGGTTTTTCTTATCTTTTCTAGCATTTTCACATTTGCAAGAACAAGCACTAGGTTGTGTTGCAAACGTGGAAGAAGTAGAAGCACTCGAATCAGATTTAGCAACATAATAAAAAACAACATCATTATTTTCAATCTTATCATTCTGAAATAACACGCCACCAGAAACAAACACATCAGTTTTAGAATTTAAGACAGACTCATCACAAAACTCAACACCAAATTTAGACACAGAGTTATTTGACTCAAACTTTTCAGCTTCATGCTCCCCCTGAACTATTGACACATCTGCACTTAAGGTAGAAATGTTAGTATCCAAAATTTTATCAGTAGAGCATGTTGCTTGTTCAGCAGCAGGTTTTCCATAAATCATGAAAGGTTCTCTATTAATTTCTTCTTGAGATAGAGGAATAACATTGTAAGTATGATTGAATGGAGGAGGGACACTCTCAAGACCTAATCCTACTTTATTTTAGTTTCCACAGGTAATGTCCTTCCACTGCATTTGTTTCTCAATCATTTTTGCAACTACTTCACTTGACCCATCGAACTTGTTAAAAATAGATTCAGTATTTTCAAGACGATTTTTCAATGAGTCAAGTTCAACGGTCACAGCAGCAAATTTCCTTTTGATATGATCATAGTTTTCGCATTTGTTGCTGTAATCTTCTTGTAGTTTCTTAAAGTCCTTTATTTTATTCTCTAATTGTGTTTTTAAAGGCTTTTGATTTTTCCTAAGTGTGTAACCCTCATACTTAAGGTCCTCGTTCTCTCTCTTGATTAATTCAATTTGCTCACGTAAGAATTTAACAGTTTTTATACAAGATTGAGAGCAGCCGAATTCACTGACCTCGGGTTTAACTGGCCCAGAAGAAGTTTGCACCATGAACGCAAACTGAAGATTCATCATTTCCTCTTCCGGGTCTCTTTCTGCTTCTTCCTCCACACCATCCTTGATCTGAGCAAGATGCGTATTTTCAGGTCCTGAAATATTCAGAGCCTGAATTTGATCTTCCCAATCAAAGGATTGGGCTACCATCGCCAAGTTGGCAGTCTGATTGCTTGAAGAAGATCCCTTGTTGACATAGGTCACCGGTACCATGGTTCTTTCAGAGTTCTCTCTTCGGTCTGGCTTTGGACACTCCCTTGCAAAATGACCAGGCTCATGGCAATTGTAGCATCCCAGCTTCCCTTTGTTGAACCCCACTTTCTTGTCAGAGTTTACACTCCATTTGTTTTTCCCTGTCTTCTTGGAGAACTGTTTTGATCTAAAGACAACCATGGCCATTTGCCAAGTGATGTCCATCTCCTCCACATCCTCAGGATGGATCTGGTCTAAGTCTGCGAAAAATAAATGTGGGGAAAGCTCTCCAACCACAAAAGCATTGTAACAATGCACCAGACCAGTGGCGAGAGCCAGATTTTCTTCTTTTTCTTTCAAAGATGAAACTTGAGAACTGAACCATTGAGATTGACGAAGTGCAGCTGTGGATGAACCAACTTGTTGAGATAAAGTTTGAGGTTGAGAAACTTGAATATGTTGCATTTGAGGGATCACGTAGGAGGTAGGTTGATGAGTCACATATGGTTGAACTTGTGGAACATGAGAAACTGGAGGAACTTGAGAGGTAGTAAAGCTTGAAAAAGCAGTGTTGTTGGTGGTTTGGATCCCAAGATTTGCTGTGGAGTATGAATTAACATGATTAATTTCCCTTTGCTTATCATCGAGATCACAAGCCTTAATGATTGCCATTGTTTCAGCCAAACTTAAACGGTTCAGATCTTTGGTCTTTTTGATCACTGAGACGTTCATATCCTAGGACTTTGGTAAAGAATTCAGCAATTTCTTGTTGATCTCAGATCTTGTGACCATAACACCAACATAACTCATTTCTGTGGTAAGTGTGATAAACCTTTGCAACTGATTTTCAATTGTTTCTCCCAAGACATGGTTAAACATATTGAACTTCTGTCGCAACATGTCTTGGCGACTCTGTTTCATGTCTTCATTGCCTTCATAGACTTCAATCGGTACTTCCCATAAAGCCTTTGCTGATGTATACTCACGGAAACCTTGAGCAATTGCCGGAGATAATGCCATGGTAAGTGTAGCAAGAGCCTTTTCCTGCTCCTCGACTCTCTCAAAATCATCGTCCGTGTAATTTTCAATCCGCTTGTCAGTTATGGTTCCATCTTCCAATGTAATTATGATGCGGATTGGACCTCTTAAAATACTGCGCCATATCTTGAAATCTTTCATTTTGATGTACTTCTCAATTCGATATTTCCATTTAGGAAATCCTTCTGCCGACAGCAACTGGGGAATGCGAGAAGTGGTACCCATAATAGCATCCAATTCATGATGAGCAGACATGCTTTGAGATTCCATTTTTGAACAACAAAAGTTTCTTTAATTAATATAAGTGTGGCCGCACACTCCAACCGTACACCCTTATAGTATACTCAACCGCACACTCTAACAACACACTCAACAGTACACTTCCAACCGCACACTTAACAGTACACTCCAACAGCACACTCAACAGTACACTCCAACCGCACACTCCAACCGCACACTCAACAGTACACTCCAACAGCACACTCAACAGTACACTCAACCGCACACGCCAACCGTATACTTGGCAGCACTCGTTCAACCGTACTCCTTCAAAGTTTCAACCGCACACCCAAAAATACTAGATTCTTGAATGAATTTTGGTTCCAAACTTAGTAAAAACAATGATTAGAAGCAGTTTCTCAATAAAAATTATAAATGCACCTCAAAAACCACAACTATCTTCAACCGCACACTCTTATGATTCTTCAAATTGACACTGAATAGGCTCTGATACCAATTGTCAGTCCCGATCTATAGATCCAAATCAGTAATCAATTAATGCAAACAATCAAATAGAGTGTAGAAGGAGTAGAAGAAGAATTAATCCAAGCATGCACACATCTATTACGTATAAATGTCAGGTACACCTTGGGAAACACAAACACATACGCCACTCTTCAACTGACACAGACTCAGACTATTTATACCACATGAAGCAGCACACAAGTGTGCAGCCGCACACAAGTGTGCAGCCGCACACAAGTGTGCAGCCGCACACACGTGTACGACCACACACAGCGTGTGCGGCCGCACACACATGTATGGCCGCACACACCCACTAACAAACCACAACCACCACAACACACTCTAACATCCTACCAAGACCTATACATTAGAATGCCTAGCCCAAACCATAAAAGTATAGCCTATCAATTAAGTTACTGTTAAGAAATCGAAAATTGGATCTTTGATTTGAATTCGGTGATGAAATCTCAAAGCGAAAATCAATAATATGATGAAGAACAGTTGGAGAATGTCACGATTTATGTTGAAAATGGGTATTTGATCCAAAAATAGATTTAAGATCGATAGATTTGGTGTTCGTCGGGGTCAACCAAAAAGTCAAAATCGTTTTTTGTTTAATCGAAATTGCTTGGGTTGAAGTTCTTGATGACGAAGACAGTTGGTTTGGATGTTGGGTGTGTACTGGAATCGACTTGGAATCAAGGTTGAGTTGTTGATTGTTGATATCAACTGGTTTTGGTATGATAGCAATTGGCAGGATTATCGATTTCAATGGTAGAGGTCGTGTTTACGAAATCCGTTTTGAGGATTTGTTCACGAATTGATGATGACGAACTGATGGTTTGGGGATGAACAAACATTGACTTGGCTAAACGAACTGGGAAGATGTGACTGACTGACGAAGGCTTTAGTGAATAAATCGATTTTGGGATTTTGATTTCGATAGTTTGGGATCTGTTGGATTTTGGGGTTCCGGTATCAAAAAGCGAAAGTTTATGAAAACGAATTGATTATGCTTGAGGAAGATTTCGAAAGGATGGTCACGGATTGTGGTTTTTGGAGTCGATGATTCAAAGTCGATTTTGGTTTGGGTTTGATGATAACGAAGATTTTGATGCTATTTTCGAAAGTTTTGGAAAGTTAATGGTGCAACGAATTGATGAAGATATAAAAATTTTGTGAAAATAGTGTTCGTTCCCTAATTAACGAAGTGAAGAAGAAAGAGTTTTCGTTAAAATGATGTTGAAAATTTTTTCGTTAGAATGGGCTATGAATTTCGTGATCAGAACTAACGAAGTGAAGAAGAATAAATTTTCGTTAAAACGGTGCAGAGGAAATTTTTTTTCGTTGATATGGTGATGTTCATTAACTGAGAATTTTCGTTAGATTTGGGGATGAAGAAACTCAAAAGTTTCGTAAATGGCCCTTAAAGTTTCGATAATTTTGCAGTTTTTCGTAAGATTGGACAAAATTGTGACATTTGGACAATTTTTCGTTAGTTTTGAAGAAAGGAGGAAGAATGTTCGAAAACAGCCCCTGAAATTTCGACAGTTTGGCACAACATAACCAACTTCGACAATTAGGGTATTTTTCGAATGTTTGAAGGACAAAAGGCAGAACTTTCGAAATCAGTCCCTGCAGTTTCGAAAATTTGGCTGTCCATACCCAAATTCGAAAATGGGCTAATTTTTTGAGAAATTGAAGATTGTGCATTTCAGGCCCATGCAGTTTATGCGAATTGACGCTTTCTACCCAGCTTCGAAAAAGGGGGAGAGTTTCACATTTTTGGCTGTTTTGGGCGCACCAGGTCACTGCAAAATTTTGAAATTGACAATTTCTACCTAATTTTGAGAAATTTTGTCAAAGGTGGTCCGTGAACGAAGCTAAAAATTGAAGATTTTTTGGATTTTCCGGATTAAAGCACATAGTTTATGCCACATGTTAAGGGGGAGTTTTGACACGAAAAATTCCGACTAGAGCACATTCTCTTTCCTTGATGGTTTTATAATCAAATTTCGATTATAAAAAGGGGGAGAAATTTATATGGAACTTCGAAGTTGAATTTTTCATGTTACGCGAACTTGAAGACCGAAGTGACCTTGAATTTTTGAAGTTTATGAAATGATGCGATCGGAGATTCGGAAGTGATTTCGGTTCGAGATGGGTTTGGAATTATTGAAGATTTTTGGGGTGTGTTTTTATGCTCAACTTTAGGGTGATTATTTTGAGTTTGAGTAGCTCTTGATCATTCGTTGATGCTCGGTTCGTATGGTATCACATCCTAGAACTCAAATTGAAGAATCATGGAAGAATTGAAGATTTGAAGTTCATCTCAACATGTGTCACACTTGAGGCTCGGATCGCGTAGTTGCTCGATTTTGGAAGATTTGAAGTGGGTCATCCATTCCTAACTTTGAGGGGGAGAATGTTGGGTGCAAAGTTATCCATGTATGACTTTGTAGATGTGTTGACTTTTGTAAACCCACTTGCATTTGGTCCATTAGCCTTATGACTTATGAGATAGAGAGTGAGAGAGAGAGAGACATGTAAACACCTCTATATAAGGTGGGTTCATACCACTTATGGTGGTGTGCTTGAGAGATGTAAAATTGAGCGTGTAAGTGTGTGTTATTTATGTAGATTTAGATCTAGATCCCTTTTTGTAACACCATACATAATCGAATGCATCTCTTAAACACCGAAATCACCATGTTCATTGTGCGTTCTTTAATTATGCATGCCAAACCAATGTTCATAATTCACATCACCAACACCTTTCATAGCCAGCTTGGAAACCAAATGTCTCTATATGGTGCCTACTGCAATAGGTCGTATTCCCTTGTCAGGTTTAAAGAGCAGTGTAAGAGGAGCAGAGGCAACAAATTTCGCCAAACTCGAAGGGAATTTTCCCCTAGCCATAGATTAACCACACATGTAATAGCACGTAGGAAGTTTTTGGCTATAGTTAAACCTTCTCCACAAAGAGCATATAAAATGTGTTGAGTTCTCAACCCATCTCTCCCACACGAGGTTCCTTTAGGGAATGATTTAATTCCCCCAAGGACATTGTCAATATCCACCACAAGGGAACGTATTGAACACATGATATTTGGCATGGATGGTGGTGGCTTGTGTGGATTCTTATCCTCCAATGCCTTCGTGGTAGCATCCCCGTATGGAGCAACCCACGAGGAACATAATACTTTCACTGCTGTCATGAAATGTCCATCTGCCACCTTACGAAGACATTGTCTGATGTTGGTGTCGCTCCATGTTCTATCCTCATGAATGTACTCTTCTTTTTTTGCCTTGTTGCTCCAACCTTTCATTTTCAACCAAGTTTTTAACAAGCTTGGCTATACCATCTTCTGTACCCCAAGTAGCTAATGTGCTTAGGATGTTACGATGTTGCAAGGACTTCCTGTTCCCAGACCTCTTTTCTTGCCTCTTCTTAGGCCTGAACACCTGAAGAGTACATCTAGGAAGAATTAACAATGTAACCCACACTTCAACGGATCCGGGATGAGAAACCACCTTAGAAAGGGCTACTTTCAAAGCCTGTGAGAAAGCTACACGACAATTATGAGGGATGCTTTTGACTGTGGTGATAGGTAGCTTAAACACAAGATCAAGGAGCTGAGCATCCAACACCAACCCCTCATTGAGGTCGGCCTCCAGTTCATTGGGTGACGGCTTTTGAATACCAACAATATGTCCGCTCATGTCATCAACATCGCCATTAAATTTAACAAGACCATTTGAGTGGCGACATGAGAGGCCTAGGGCATGTAGACTCATACAATCCCCACATATCCATTGACCAAACTCCTTCAATGTTGTTGCCACTGACATAAACAGTCCCAAGTCTAAAGACATAGCCTCTCGCAACACAGCTCTACGCTTATCCGTAGGGAGGTGCAAGCTTAGTGATATTCTTGGGGTTGAGAAGACTGCAGAAGAGATTGATGCTAAGGTTGGTCGGTGTGGTGCCACACTTGCCACAGACCACATCAACGCCACATCATATTTTCCATACTGCTTCCCACATTTGCCATTTAGAAGGCGTGGGTTGCCACGCTTGTCATTCTTTCTTTTTTTAATTTTTTGTAAATTAATTATATTAAAAATAATTAATTTAAACAAGTTATTTTAAAACTAAAGAGTATTATAATAATTAACTTATACTTTTGGCATATAATAATAACTAACTTAAATAGAATGGATTTATTTAAATTAATAAAGAGTATTAAACATTAAATGAAAGGGAATAAATCTAAATTTCAATTTTTAAAAAGCTAAAGGGTAAATATAGTATTTTTCATTTTAAGTTTGGGGTAAAAGGTGTACCAAAAAAGAATTTTCAGGGACCAATATTGAAACTTTCAATTCAAAAGTGTTTCTCTCTCATCGGTGGATATATGTTGAGTTGCCGAGCCAAGCTCGACATGCCGAGGGCTCGGCCCGGTGTTCGCCGAGAATGCAGAATCCCTTGCCGAAGCCACACCCACCAGCCTAATACAGAAGTTGTTGGACGGTGTCTCTCAATAAGGAACATAACTGTCAATGTAAAAGTGATGGTGTAATGTTAGTAATTCAAAAAAGTCAGAAAATGGACAAGCTCCGACTATTAAATCGAAAAGAAGTTATGGGAACAAAATTTTATGTAAGATGGTGTGACGTGTCACTACCGTGAGTGCATGGAAGGATAGAATATGATCAAAATTTTTCTCGTGAAAGTAGGATGTATGGTCTGATCAAAAGCTATAAACAGATGGCATGAAAGGAAGAGTTTTTGTTTTAAAAAAAAATTTTAATTTATTTTATTAGTTTTCCTTTGTTTTAAAAAATCATTTTTTTAATTTGTTTCCTTTTTATTTAAATAAATAAATAAAAATAAATAAATAAAAATTAAATTTGATTTTCCAAAGTCGTAATTAATTTTTCCTTTGATTTAAGTTGTTTATATATTTTCATTTCTAGTTGATAAATTTATTTAGTTTTAGTTCATTTAAAATTTTGTCATTTATATTTATTTTTTTCTTCTTTTTTTGATTTAAATCGATAAATACAAAAACAAGTACTATGCATGTATTATCAGCTAAGATTCTTAAGTACATATTTTTTTATCAGCATGATAGAAATGTAAGGGGGAGAATGCACATATACGGATCATCAGCGAAGGGCGATCAACAAAAACTAACAATATTATCTTGTTATTGATTTCAGTGACACGTGTGCAACTTCAATTCTCATGATGAATACTAAGACGAGCTGAGATCTACCAACTGGTGAAATCATCCGCTGATGATTAAAGGATTGATGGTGAACTTAAATGTTGAAGACCGAACCTTGATACTATCTAGTATGATCGTTAATGCCTCTTGATTTTTACTAATTAGGGATACAAATCCAATTTCTCATGTCAATAATATGTCTCACTGTCATCGTGACTCACTAAGACATTTCCTTACCCCTCCTGTCTCCAAGATAAAAATTTAATGTGGCGTCTGGTGTTCAAATTATCTATGAACATTAGAACTTATTTACCCCCTAAAGCTCCTAACAGTTGTATCTTTTTGTGTGTTCAAATTTCTTTGGTCTCGGGCACTGATTTGAATTTAAACAAGAGATAACATTGATGCTTGATCATGTGATGTTTTTAGATAGTTTCAAGTAGGTATTGGTGACGGTCTACCTAATGTGTCAATACACATCTTGTTTATGATTTGCAAATAAATTGCATCCCCTTAATGTAATTGTCGAGAAATGTCATGATGATCATACACAATGTTTAGAAAGTGCCTCAAACAATTAAACCGCAAGGTTAGGGGATCATTCAAGTTCGACAAAGGCAATTGAGCTGAAAATTGAAAAACAGGTAGTAATGATTTTTTTGGAGCTGAAATTAAAGTTGTTGATGATCCACAAACCGAGGACAATTCATTGTCCCTGGAACAAATGTTGTCGCATATGCCTTATGTCTCGTGTCTTCTAGCAGTTAATGACATAATGAGACTTAACTTCAGAAGTATTTAACCCAACTAGTCATGATCTTATCTGTTGAGACTAAATGAGCCATCCATCTCTTGTGTTAAATCTAATAACAAAGTCTATTCTTCACCTAGAGATATTTGCCTGGTCATAAATAAAAATTCTTATATGGCAAGGATGTTATCCCCTCTCTTAAGCATATATTTTTCTTATGTCCTTGACCTCCTAGACTGAGGTATGACATGGTACCATTGAACGAATTGATGGTGAATCTTTGATTATAGACTTCAACTAACTCTATGATGCAAGTATTAAACCATTTCTTGCTGATAGGTGATGAAGTGTAGAATCAAGTATGAATCAAATCAGAGTTAAACGAATATAGTTTGAACACACGATGTAAATATGATCTGGTTTCAGCTCTATTATGCTTTCAAATGTTACAGAGAGAAAATAGACAAGTTCATACAAAGACTCTTATCTAACTCTAAGTAATGTCCCTATTTATAGGAAACATGAAAGCACACAAAAAATTACAAGGACTAAACATCTAAGCTTCGTTACAAATATGCCTAGTAAAATAACATTAAGTCTTCGACATATTACAACAGGTCTTCAACCCTTACATTCTCCCCCCTTTGTAATAATGTCGACCTTCTTCAGTTCAAAAGAATCTGTATAGCATACAGCATCACCCTTCAGATTTTTGAGTACCAGGAAATAATCCTCTTCAACTCTTTCTTGTCCCCTTCATTATTCTTCTTGCAGCTATTCATACGAACAATAAAGTTCGTATACTGGGACGTCGTATATCTCTCTACTTCGGATTCCTGGAATAAGAATCTCTTGGCCTTCCCATTTTTATCCTTCCCTGCGAAGACCAAACTGAATGGCTTCAAGCAAATCTCCCCATCAACATACTTCTTTAACTCAGGTTGAGTCTTCGTTGGTTCCATGGGTACTTTCACTTCCAATCCCTTCGCAGCAGCCAACTCCACATCAGTTAGGGCCAAACACTCATAGTAGTTATCTATGAATATTTTGATGTGGGTAATGTTGGATTAGTGTCTAAGCCCATAACTATATTTGGTATGTACTTGACCCGGTTGTGCATGGTCCTTCTGGGTTGCCTTCACCAAAGCAACTTGACAAGGTAATTTGATATGAGAGAGAGGATATTATGGTTTATTAGTATATTATAAGCATAATATATTAAAGGAGAAATCATATTTATTTAATTAGTATTAGTCATAAATTAATTAGGAATTAATTTGGTGACTAAAAGAGATTAATTAAATAAAGGGGTATAAACTGTCAAATGTGTGATAGTTGGATTTTGGGCTAGGAAACCTAATGGACAAGAGGGGGAACGAAAATATGATGAAAGGATCATCATATTTCGTCCAAGGCCCTATTCCAGAAGGTTCCTTGGGCTGCTTGGTGGCTAAGCTGTCCATTAGGGTTTAGACTGAAACCCTAGTAGCCTGCAAGTATAAATATGACCCCTAGGCTATGGAAATCGGCTAGACATTATTCCAAGAGAAACCCTAGGCCGATTTCTAGCATCCTCCCTCCTCTCTCTTATTGCCTTCTTGCTACTTGGTGTTTGTGATCCATTAGAGGAATTACAATTGTGATTCTAAGCTCAAGCAAAGAAGATTCAAGCTATTTGAAGAGGTAAACATCTAGATCTGATGTTGTTTGTTACTCTGATAATATGTATGCTAGTTTAGGGTTTGCAAGACTTGGATTCAAAGCATGTACAATAGAGAAACCTAGATCCAAGCATTAGGGTTTGTATGAGCACATAGGATTGTTTCTTATGCATAAAAACCATCAGTGGTATCAGAGCCTTGATTGGTTTCAATTGTATGTGATGCTTAACTGTTTTGCTTGCTGAAAATCGAGTTTTTTTTGCCTCTGCCCGACTAAACTCGGAGAGTCAGTATCTGGACTCAGCGAGTTGGCCCCTACTCGGCGAGTTCAGAGCTGACTCGGCGAGTTCGAGCGTCAGACAGAGGATATTTAGGGATTTAGTTGCTATTTTGACTTGGATACAATGCCTAAATCGTTTTTTGAAGTTAAAATCCGAATTTTATCTTAATTAAATGATTATCCTTGCCAAAACAATAGATAATTTCAAATCTTTTGAATATTGGTTGTTTATATGATAAATATGGATTATTTAAAATTATTTGGTAATTATCTAATGACTAAATAAAGTTAGATCAAATATAGATAATTATGAAATTAATTGTTTAATTTAAATTATGTGTTATTTGATCCCTTATGTTTTGAAAAGTTCAAAACTTGCCCTCAAGTTTTGAAATTTGAATTTTGTGATTAAAAGTTTAATTTGAATAATTTAAATTTCAAACCCTTAGAATTTTACAAGTTTAAAATTCAACCTTATGCTATTATATTATTACAAGATTAATTAATATATATGTATAAGAATAAGCTAGTCTTATCGCTAGTAGGCCTCATTCATGAAGCCAGTCTATAAGGTTGCTGCCTATAAAATGACGCTTAATGGGTGTACACTCACACCTACCACTTGCTTGACTGGTGGAGGGTCGTTAGCCGAACGGATAGGATAGGGCATTTAATTCATCATTATAAGTATAATGGAAATATTAAAGTAACTACATTGTTTTATAAATTCCCAATCTTAGTTACTTTAGGGTAAAATGTGAAAATGATGCTACTCCATGGAATTACACTTTGTACCCCTGTCAAACGTTAGTGGAGCGTGCGTGGTTAACCGGCACACTAATTTGGGATTGACATTGGTGACAAAGGGTGGCTCGAGGTTTTATCATAGATCAATGGAGCGTGCGTGGCTAACCAGCACATTGATTAGGTGATGAAGACATTGAGTGCACCATGTTGATTCGCATGGTTATTCACAAACTTATTTGCGATCCTCGGCATCCCAGTCGCAAATCTGAAGTGCATATCGAGATTTAAACATGCCATTGAAATGTTCAATGAATCTCAAAAGAAATCTAGGAATTTTCAAATACATTTAAAACTTAATTCTTTTAGTTTTGCATGGTGAAAATTAGTGAATCGTCATTCACTTAACTTCAATATTATTTACTTTTAGATTACGACATCCCTTTTCTAAGTTGTATATAATGTTGTTGGATCCTAGCCCTAATTTCTCATTTGGGTGTTTAATTGGGGATTCATTTCTAATCAAACCTTGTTCCTTTCTATTTCAGATGTCTAATGCAAACGCAAACAACAACACTTCTGGGTCATTCTCGTTGATGAACCTGTGTCAAAAGGTGACATTTGATGGCTCGAACTTCAATGAGTGGATGAGATACATTCGCATGATAACTCACTACGAGGACAAAGAATATGTCCTCGACGAGAAGCTAGAGAAGATTAACCCAGAAGAAGCTACTCCTGAAGAGCTGGCCGCCTTTGAGGCCCACGAGCGTGATGCAACGAAAGTTCATTGCATCATGTTGGCCACCATGAACCTCGAACTCCAAAAGTCCTATGAGGACATGTATCCATATGAAATGCATCAAGATTTGCTGGACAGGTACCACCAGAGCGCGAGGCAAGAGCGCTATGAGATCATCACCAACATGATCACCGCTAGGATGGGAAGTGGAGAATCCCTAACATCTCATTTGCAAAGAATGCAAAGGTATGTTGATCGTCTTCACAAACTTAATGTTAAGTTTGATGAGGATTTGGCTATCGACATCATCCTCCACTCCTTGCCTTCCTGCTACAACCAAGTCAGGATGACCTACCACATGAACAAGGAAGAGGTCACCCTGAGTAAACTCCAAGGGCTCCTGAGGACAGCTGAGAGCAACCTCAAGGACAAATCTGTTGCATCATCCTCTACTGTAGCTGCTCCTGTGTTGGCAATTAGCTAAGGAAAGGGTAAGAAGAGGAAGGCTCCTTCCAAGAGCCACCATAAGGGTAAGACCCAAGATGGTTCCTCTTCTAGTGGGACCAAAGCAGGTTCTATTAAACCCTCTTCTGGCCCAAAGGAAGCAGAGTGCTTCTACTGCCACCAGAAGGGCGACTGGAAACGAAGCTGCCCCAAGTATCTGCAGGATATCAAGGATGGGAAGATAAAGCCCACCTTCGCAGGTATGTATTTAATTAAATCTAATAACTCATCACTTGCTACTTCATGGGTCCTTGATACAGGATGTGGTTACCACATTTGTTCTGATTTGCAGGGGCTAAGAAAAAGTAGGGAAGTGGAGCATGGAAGGATAAGCTTGATCATGGGAAACAAGAAGTCTTCACCAGTAACCAAGATCGGAGTTTATTCCTTAGTGTTGAGTAATGGGTTAGGACTAGATTTAAATAATTGTTGCTATTCGCCAGATATGGCAAGGAACATCATTCCTTTTCATGGATTGTTTAGACAAGGTTTCAGATATTCGTTTGATAATAGTAATGGTTCTATTAATGCTTATTTGAATGGTGTCTTTTATTTCAATGCATTACCTTGTAATGGGATTTATGAATCTGTGTTAGTTATTGGTAATTTAGGAAATGATGTTTTGAATATTGATTCGTCCACAAGTTTGGACAAAGCATGCTTGTGGCATTGTCACCTTGGCCATGTTAACAAGAAACGCATAGCCCAACTCCAAAAGGATGGAGTCTTGGAGTCATTCGACCTAAGGGACGATGACGTGTGTGAGTCTTGTTTACCTGGGAAGATGACCAAGTCACCCTTTACTGACATATGTGAAAGGGGTGAGGGTGTATTGGATCTCATACATACAGATGTATGTTGACCCTTTAGATCCACCACAAGGGACGCTTGTCGCTTCTACGTGACTTTTACAGACGATTATAGCAGATATGGATATATCTACTTGATTAAGCAAAAGTCAGAAACCTTTGAGAAATTCAAAGAGTTTAAGAATGAAGTGGAAAATCAGCTGGGCAGGAAAATCAAGATGCTTTGATCTGATTGAGGAGGAGAGTACCTAAGTCTTGAGTTTCACGACTATCTAAAAGAGTGTGGAATAGTTTCACAATTGACGCCTCCCAGAACGCCACAATTGAATGGTGTGGCTGAGAGACGTAATCGAACCTTGTTGGACATGGTTCGCTCTATGATGAGTCGTGCTTCGTTACCAATCTCATTATGGGGGTATGCCTTAGAGACTGCCGCCCATATCCTTAACTTAGTTCCCACCAAGAAGGTTACCAAGACACCTCACGAGATGTGGATAGGGAAAGCTCCCTCGTTAGCACATATCAAGGTTTGGGGTTGTGAAGCTTTCGTAAGACGAGAGACTCACGACAAGCTAGAACCTCGTAGTGAGAAGTGTTATTTCATCGGCTACCCATAGAAGTCTTTTGGCTATCTCTTCTATAGACCAAGTGACAATGTTGTCTTTGTTGCTAGGAGAGGGGTTTTCAGAGAGAGAGAACTCATAAGTCAAAGAGACAGTGGGAGTCAGATTGACCTTGAAGAGCTTCAAGAGTCAGGAGATGAAGGAACCTCTAACACTGGCATGCAACCTGAGGAGGAAACTCCGGTTGAACCAATTGACCAGTCCTTACCTCTTAGACGTTCAAGTAGAGTTATTGTTCCACCCCAGTTTTATGGTTTCCATATTACTACTGACGGGGACACATTTATTAGTGATAGTACACTAGTAAATCTGGACGAACCTAACAGCTACAAGGAAGCCATGGCAGGCCCAGAGTCTGATAAATGGAAAGAGGCAATGGACAACGAGATTCAGTCCATGTATGACAACCAAGTTTGGAATTTGGTTGATAATGTACCAGGTCGTAAGACGGTCGGGTGTAAGTGGATCTTCAAGAAGAAGACAGACATGGATGGGAAAGTGCACACTTACAAAGCGCGATTGGTCGCAAAGGGCTTTACTCAAACTCCTGGAGTTGACTATGATGAGACCTTTTCGCCAGTTGCCAAAATAAAGTCTATTAGGGTAATGCTCGCAATAGCTGCGTTTCATGATTATGAAATCTGGCAGATGGACGTAAAAACCGCTTTCCTAAATGGGAAGTTAGCTGAGGATGTTTACATGAATCAGCCAGAGGGCTTCGTCGATGCGAAGCATCCAAATAGAGTGTGCAAGCTTGAGAAATCCATTTATGGATTAAAGCAAGCATCTCGCAGATGGAATCTTTGTTTTGACGAGAAAGTCAAAGAGTTTGGTTTTCTGCGAAACAAGGAAGAGTCATGTGTGTATGTCAAGGCCAGTGGGAGTATAGTGAGCTTCCTCGTATTGTATGTCGATGACATACTACTCATAGGAAACAACATCCCAACCTTGCAGGAGGTAAAGTCCTGGCTTGGGAAGTGTTTCGCTATGAAGGACCTCGGAGAAGCTGCATATATTCTGGGAATAAGGATAGTGAGAGACAGAAGTAAGAGACTGATAGGACTCAGTCAGGATACATACTTGGAAAAGGTACTAAAACGTTTTAGTATGGAAAATTCCAAGAGAGGGGAGTTACCAATCCAATACAATACCAAACTGAGTAAGACTCAGAGCCCAAGTACAGAGGCAGAGATAGCAGATATGAGCCGAGTACCTTACGCTTCCGTAGTTGGCTCGATTATGTACGCTATGACCTGTACTCGCCCTGATGTTGCCTTCGCTTTGAGCATGGTCAGCAGATATCAAGGGAACCCTGGTAGAGCACATTGGATTGCTGTCAAGAATATTCTTAAGTACCTACGAAGGACCAAGGAATGGTTTCTAGTCCTCGGTGGGAGTGATGACTTAAGGGTGCGAGGGTACAGTGACGCTAGTTTCCAGACGGATCGGGATAATTACCGATCACAGTCGGGCTGGGTCTTTACCCTGAATGGAGGAGCAGTGACTTGGAAGAGTTCCAAGCAAGAGACCGTAGCTGATTCAACGTGCGAATCGGAGTACATTGCGGCAAGCGAAGCGTCAAAGGAGGCTATATGGTTGAAGAACTTCATAGGAGACCTTGGAGTTGTGCCAACCATAAAGGAGCCCATGGAAATTTTCTGTGATAATGAAGGAGCGGTTGCCTTGACCAAGGAACCAAGGGATCATGGCAGATCTCGACATATCGACAGGAAATATCATTTTATTAGACATCGGGTAGAAGAGGGACTCCTCGTTGTGAAGAGGGTATCGTCAGAAGATAACTTAGCAGATCCCCTTACGAAGGGACTGAGTAGGGTCAAACATTTGAAGCACGCTAGGAGCATTGGGCTAAAGGACGATATTAGTTTAGATTAGATAGGTAGGAAACTTGTAATAGATAATTTTATATTCAACATTTGATGATTAAATAAAGGTGTTTTATTTATAAGAAAGTTACTATCCTATGTTGATTATTTATCTATTGTTTCAATTTTGCATGTTTTGACTTCCTGAATAATAAGATTATTCGAACAGTCCACAATCGATCATATGTTGGAAGTAGATATGAAAGAAGATTGTCATAAATTAGTTTGTAGATTGTCTAAAAGGTTTTAGACATAGCAAAGGTTTGCTGCAAAGTTTATGAGTGCTTATGAAATATGTTTTGAGCATTGGAATAAACCCGCACTTGCTAGTATCACTTCTTGAATGTTATCATAAGTGATCGCAAGATGATAATATCATATAATCTCAAAACCTAGAGATATGGTTGTTGTTTGCTAGTTGATTATATATTGATAATACGAAAACGCATCAGTAACTTGATGTTATAAAACGTATTATTGTGTGTAACTTAGCTAGTAGATAATAAGAGCATATAAGTCGAAGTTTATCTGTTCCTTTTATTCTAAGAGGATAAAAGTGATATCTTGGTCACTCGATGATTTGGTTTGACTTATGTGCCGGGCCCGGTCAGGATAATGTTGATGTGTTCAACTGAATTCTATGTCGAACGAATCAGAGATCGAGAAACAGAATGCTAGACAATAAGTATTGTCTACATGATATCTAGAACAGAGGATTATAGGATCCCTTATCTGAAGGACAGGATTTTGATCAGAGTGACAGAAGCGTATAAGAGCTACGATTGCTAATCGGATTCTGAAGACGTATGTGAGATATAGTTACTAGACTTATTCAAGTGGGAGACTGTTGGATTAGTGTCTAAGCCCGTAACTATATTTGGTATGTACTTGACCCGGTTGTGCATGGTCCTTCTGGGTTGCCTTCACCAAAGCAACTTGACAAGGTAATTTGATATGAGAGAGAGGATATTATGGTTTATTAGTATATTATAAGCATAATATATTAAAGGAGAAATCATATTTATTTAATTAGTATTAGTCATAAATTAATTAGGAATTAATTTGGTGACTAAAAGAGATTAATTAAATAAAGGGGTATAAACTGTCAAATGTGTGATAGTTGGATTTTGGGCTAGGAAACCTAATGGACAAGAGGGGGAACGAAAATATGATGAAAGGATCATCATATTTCGTCCAAGGCCCTATTCCAGAAGGTTCCTTGGGCTGCTTGGTGGCTAAGCTGTCCATTAGGGTTTAGACTGAAACCCTAGTAGCCTGCAAGTATAAATATGACCCCTAGGCTATGGAAATCGGCTAGACATTATTCCAAGAGAAACCCTAGGCCGATTTCTAGCATCCTCCCTCCTCTCTCTTATTGCCTTCTTGCTACTTGGTGTTTGTGATCCATTAGAGGAATTACAATTGTGATTCTAAGCTCAAGCAAAGAAGATTCAAGCTATTTGAAGAGGTAAACATCTAGATCTGATGTTGTTTGTTACTCTGATAATATGTATGCTAGTTTAGGGTTTGCAAGACTTGGATTCAAAGCATGTACAATAGGGAAACCTAGATCCAAGCATTAGGGTTTGTATGAGCACATAGGATTGTTTCTTATGCATAAAAACCATCAGGTAAGACCAAGACAAAAATCTTCTGGATCAGTTTCTCGAAGATACGAAGCATCTTTATCTTTCAAAAGTAATGCAACTTGTATAAGATCATACAAGTTCATTAATGGAAAATCAGCTATAGAGAAATCACATTCCTGACCATTCGCCCATGCAACATAAAACCAAAGGTTCTGCATCATGTTCTCGAACAGAACATCTTTCTTAATGCTGATTACCTTTTTTTTTTCACAAGTGACCATATTTCCTCTGGAAGTTTCCCAAGAACAGCATGAAACCTGAGCTTCATATATGTGTAATCATCATCATTATCAAATTTCTCAGCAATCTTGTACTGAGCCATGATGAACATCATTTCATTCACCGGAAAATCCAGTTGTTTCATATCAGAATTAACAACAGCATAACTTTGCTTTGGCTCCTTCTCAAACGCATACATATGATTATATGCAACTCTTACTTCGATTGTTTCGTAGTTGTAATGCTTCGCAAGATCACCCTTGTTCATTCCAGGGGGATCATTTGCACGAAGACTCAAAATACTTTGAACCACTCTTAACTTCTCCAACTTAGCTTCAGTTTCAGCTTTCTTCTCCTCTTTTGACTTTTCGACCAAAATTGTTTTCCCTTTGTCTTTGATCGAAGAGTTATCAACAACTTCTTTTTGATTCGAACTACTACCACCTTCAGCAGAAGAACCAATCACAATTCCTTTAGAAATTGGCCTTGGAATTGGCATTGTGGAAATTGGCATCGTGGTAACAATTGTTGAAGTAACAGGCCCAGCAGTTGAGACTGTTGGCTTTGATGATGGAATCTTCGTATGAAATTTTTTCCCAATAGTCTTAACAGCTTCATGCGAAACCACACCAACTTTCGCATTACCAACCTTCTTTTCTCCCCTTGCACCCCTGTGACAACAGGTGGGGCATCTTTTGGTAGAAGACTTGAAAACTTGGACAATGGGGCCAACTGTTTATGCAGAACAGCTTCGAACTGAGAAAACTTTTGAGATAAAAATTCTGGGGTAATGATCGAAGAGGAAACAGGCTTGCCAGATAAGTCTTTTAACTCCTTTAACAAAGTACTTAGCTCCAAAAACTTCGGCTGTTATCTGTAGAAAGTTGAGTTACTTGAGGACTCAAACTTTCATACATTTTAACATACTTTGTGACAGCATCACAAATAATATCCACCTTTTGATTGAGAGATGCATAGTCATGCTGAGCTCTATCAATCTCTTTGAGCATATCGTCACGAAGTTCTTGAATCTTGAAGTTGACATCTTCGCGTACTTGCTTCACATATTTAATAAACAAGACATGTCGTTCTTTAGCCATCCTTCGTAAATCTTGAACTTCACTCAGAAAATTCGAAGATTAAGACTTCACTCGTAATTCATTACACTTATCATTTTGATCCACCTTCTCCAAGATTCTAGATTCAAAATCTTGAAGCATTCCAGAAACTTTACTAACCATCCTGGCTTCGAATGCTTTGAGCATAACATCAAGTTCCAAACTTGAAATAGATTGACTTCCACCCATGTCAGCTTGTGACTAAATAATCGAATTCATCTTTTTATTCAGAATCTTGAACTGCTTCATCGTCATTAACATATTATATGGGAAAGTTTCTTCTTCTTCATCAAATTCCATCTCGTCAAATGTTCTTCCAAATCCCCCTTCTTCTATATCAGTGTCCTCAGTAGATTGAAGTGGATCAGTGGTTTGTGATGAGAACAAAGTAGTGATTAGTTGAGTAAGAATTGTTTCAAAAGTGGGTGAATTGGTAGTGTTCGAAACAAGAACAATAAACGGAGGTAAGGAAACGAAAGTATCAGAAGGTGCAGGAATACCTTGAGTTGTAACACAAATTTCTTTATTGGACTCTCCTTCACCCATGTTGACATTTATAACCGTATCAGATACGTGTGTAGAAATGTCTGAAGTTTGAACCTCCTCAGTAACTGACTCAGTTAACGAAACTTCGGGTGGTGTGACCTTAGTCTTCTCAGGAGTAGATGTGGATTTAAGAATAGTAGCTTCAGGGGTTTCAGGAACTTTCTCCCCTTCGGATAATTCCTCTTGAAGAACCAACTTTCTTTTCTTTGACTTCTTCTTTGAAATACGTGAAGCCACATCTTCAGCTCTTCGTTTCTTTGAGGAAGGAAAAACAGGAGCTGGAACCTCACCAATAAGAATTCCTTAGTGATTCAAATATAGTTTACGAACCATAGTAGAAGAAGACTTAAACGAACCATCTGAAAGCTTTCGTGATCCACGAGACTTCTTTTTAATTCTTCGAAAAATACCTGATTTTGATGGGATGGTTTCCTTTGCTTGGTCATCAGGAACAGGCTCTACCGGCTCAACCAATACAGTCGAAACTTGTGTTTCTGGCTTCGTCTGTTTCTTTGGTGATTTCGTTTTCTTGGGCTCCTGAACAGGTTTCTCAGGAGTAGTTGTTGCATCCTTCTTTGATTTGTGTGACTTCTTCGAAGGACCAACTGTTTCTTTTGGCAACAACTTCCCAGACTCATCATCAGGATTGATTTTTTCCAAATACTCCATAGGAACCAAGTTTGTTGGATCAACACGCTGTAAGATTGCATCAGGAATCCTTGCAATGTACGTAAAGATTTCCGCATCATCAGTAACCTCCTTCAGAAATTGATACTTCATGAATTCAGATGTCTCCTCACCAGCAGGCACCTCAATTCCTTCTTTGGCATAGAAATATCGAAGAATCAAACTCCAATACCTTGCACACGAAATTCCTTGGACAAAATTCGTGTTTTCAACACTCTTTTGAAATTCCTTCCACAGCTGTGTAGAGTAATCCAGTGAGATATCATAGTACACACCAGCTACCATCGCATAAACCTCCATTCGACCTTTATCCAATCCAACACTGCGACTAGTCAAACAACGTAGAAAGATTCCGAATAAAAAATTCCAAACAGTTGGAAGTCCAGACTTCTTGAAATCACTGATCTTGGTGGGTGGGGGTTAATGATCCATCTCATTAAACATGTGAATGACTTGAGCAGAAGAAAGATCAATATATATTGGACAATTAGGGATATCAAGAATCTGACAAAAAATCTTCTTGGACAATCGTATCTTCTTTTCATTCACCAGTTGAAAAGTGATGATATCCATTGTTTTGCTATAAGTAGCAGTGGATCCTGCTTGTGAAAGCCATGAAAGTGGAACAGCAAAGGAATTGAACATGGCAGTCGAAAGAACAGAGCTTTTCAATGCGACTACCAACATATTCAATTCATCTGGATAAAGAGAAACATCCTCTTCGACTTGATAGTTCGTGCCTTGAATCTTCATTATCGGTTGTGAAGTAACATCTTCAGTGTTTTGTAAGTGAACAATGATATCAGCAGAATTGGCCATGATTAGGGTTTGTTGAAGCTTTGAAGAACAATCGGAAATTTGCAGAGAGAAGTTGGGAATTTTACGTTTGAAAGCGTAAACTGATAAAACCCTTTGATTCCCCTTTTATATGTAACCCTAGAGTTTGAATTTGAAGCGGGATTGGCATTAAATGAGATCCGACGTGGCACCTTGAATCTCGCACCACTCTGCCGATAAAGTAGCCATGCGTCAAAAAGTAGCTGTCACATCGCCTAGAAACCCGGACTGAATACAAAACGTCTCTTCAAACAGTCTGATCGTTTATCCCAATTGAATTGTAATCGTCACCAACCTTCGGATGGAGGTAAGGCTCTTTCACTTTTGGGATTAAAAGCGAAGTCATGTGCCAGATGTTCGAAATCATCAGCCTGAGTTGGTATTACTCAGAACCTCAAGGATTTCGTGAGTGCAGTGTGCCAAAGATAAGATAAGAAGCAAATTAACGAAAATTTGGATCTGTGATGTCAAAAAAAAAAAAAAAATTTCGACACAAAAGCAATGAATCTCGGGCAAAGATTACTTTGTTAATTATCAAGAGTGATAATCAACTGCTTGTGTATGTTCCCGTGAATTACAATCGAATACTTATAGAGAAGTATCGAAGGGATTCTTTTATAAGGCGTCATGGGTGGTTTCCAATTACGTTACATATCAACCTAAACATAAGGTGAGTAAATGTAACCGAAATTACCTGTTTGACCAGTGTAGTCAGTGACAAGTATGCTTTGAATTATTTTGAAAGTGACATGGAAAGGAAACGAAACTCACTCAGAAATCATATTCATGAAAAAAAATTGATACTGGATCCTGTTGGGTAACAAACATCGTGGGCTTCGATAGTTTGATCAAGACCACACATAAGAAATGAATATGATTTGGAGTTTCGAAAAGCGGTACTGAAACAAATGTTTCGTTAAAACTGGAACAAAGTTCCCCGTCAATTCCTTACAAAGTTAGAATTTTTGGATTTCACTTTCATCACGTCCTCATGATGTCAGATCATTAACACAGAGTTTTGACATGTCTAAATCTTGACGGGTTTAATCAAAGATCTCTTGGACATATGTCTTCGTGTGTGAAAGTGTAAGAAATTTGTAGATGAAAAAGATTGGTTCACGAAATCAATTGTACCTCTGTTATTTTTGGACCAAACAGAAAACTCTTAACTCAGTTGAGAAGAGTAAGGTAGCTCATTTGACTAATGTGAATATAAGCCTGACTTGGGAAGAAATTTTCGTATGAAAAATTTCATTAAGGCTTTCGTACACACACATTGAGTCTTCGGAGGCTTCGGTCAACATGCTGCAGCATGCTTCTAGGGACAGTCTAACTAGTACAAAGTTGACGAAATTGTACCTTCCCATAGAAACACAAAAATGTCCGTTGTAATACTTTTCGTGAAATCTGCATCAAGTAAAGACAAAGAACAAAATAACAAAAAAAATCTTTTTGATATTTTTGAATTTTTCAAAAAGAAAGAAAATGTTTTTGTGCTTTTGTAAGTTTTTCGAAAATGAAAACACTTAACAAAAGAAAATCTTTTTGGAATTTTTAATTTTTCGAAAATAAAATGACAAAACAAAAATAAAATCTTTTTGGAATTTTTGATTTTTCGAAAATAAAAAGACAAAACAAAAATAAAATCTTTTTCTAATTTTTGATTTTTCGAAAATAAGCTATTATACTGACGAAAAATTTGAAAACTAACGAAAAAGTTGTTAAACTAACGAAAATTTGACAAACTAACGAAAATTTATCAAACTAACGAAAATTTGTATCCCAAGAACCAAAATCCTCAATGTAACGAAGACGAAGCATGTCGAAGCGTTGACTATGAACAGTAACCTCTGAATGGTTAATACTATTAGCCTCTGAATGAATCATGATGACCTCTGAATCGACACATTTGTATAACACTTCGTTGTTATACATTCGAAATCATTCATGGAACTGAACATGCTTCGATCATTCCCAATCATGTCAAAATTCGAACAAATGATTTTTCATCCAAAGCTTTTGTAAAAATATCAGCAAGCTGATCAGTTGTTTTTACAAAATGGACTTCAATGTTGCCATCTTCCACATGATCTTTGATAAAATGATAACGAAGAGCTATATGTTTTATTTTCGAATGTTGTACTGGATTATGACAAATGCGTATAACACTTTGTGAATAACAGTACAATGGAATCTTTTTCATATTAATGGCATAATCTCGCAACTGACTCTGGATCCAAATAATTTGTGATGAACAAGCAGCAGCTGCAACATATTCAACTTCAGCAGTAGTAATCGAAACACACGTCTGCTTCTTCGACTGCCAACTAACCAACTTCCCATCCAGAAATTGACAACCACCACTTGTGCTTCTTCGATCCAAAGTACACCCTCCAAGATCTACATCTGAAAATGCCTAAATGAAGAATCCTGATTTCGAAGGATACCACAATCCTAACGAAATTGTTCCCTTGAGATAACGAAAGATATTCTTCACAACAGTTAAATGTGGTTCTCGTGGATTTGCTTGATACCTAGCACAATTACATACCGAAAACATGATATCAGGTCTACTTGCAGTAAGATAAAGCAATGAACCTATCATGCTCCTGTATAAGGTAAGATCAACCGCAAGCGTTTCTAACGAAGGTGATAGCCTTGTGCCAACCGCCATTGGTACTCTTAACTTCGTGCTATTTGTCATTCCAAATTTTTCGAGCAAATTCCTTGTATATTTTTCCTGATTGACGAAAATGCCTTCTCTGCTTTGATAAATGTTTAAGCCAAGAAAAGTATTGATTTTTCCCATTATGCTCATTTCAAATTGGCTTTTCATCAAATTTTCGAATTCACTAGACAAAGCAGGGTCAGTAGAGCCAAAAATAATATCGTCAACATAAATTTGAACAAGCATTAGATGATTCCCAACTTTCTTTCGAAATAATGTAGGGTCAACTGATCCTTGTTTAAATTTCGACTGTTTTAAGAAACTGGTAAGAGTTGCATACCATGCTCTTGGTGTGTTTGTTTTAACCCATATACAACTTTATCTAAAATGTACACATGATCAGGATGCATTTCATTTACGAAACCTGGAGGTTGTTCAACGTAAACAGTTTCTTCGAGTTCACCATTGAGAAATGCACATTTCACATCAATTTGATAGACATCCCTTATGAGCTGCATAAGCTAAAAATATTCGAACAGCCTCGAGTCTTGTGACAGGGGCAAAGGTTTCTTCATAATCAATCCCTTCTTGTTGCGAATATCCTTTTACAACTAGTTGTGCTTTATTTCGTACAATATTTCCATCCTTGTCGGTTTTGTTTTTGAAAATCCATTTTAACCCGACAATCGAAACATTTTCAGGTTTAGGAATTAATCTCCAAACCTTGTTTCTATCAAATTTAGCCAGTTCAGATTGCATTGCAACAACCCAATCTGAGTGTTCCATTGCAACCTTAACTGTTTTTGGTTTAATTTTCGAGATGAAAACATTGAACATGCAAAATTCTTGATGAGTATTTAATACCTCATTCTTTGCACGAATTTGAGCTCTTGTTAATACTCCATCTTGAGGATTCCCAATGACTTGATCTTTCGGATGACTCCTTGTCCATTTCTCTAACGGTGGATATGCCGGATCAAATTCCAAAGGTGCATCTTCGTACATCTCTTCATTTTCAGATCCTGCAACAGAAACATTATCATTTAGATCATGAAACTCATCATTTTGATTAAGATTTATTGTATTAGTTTCTTCATGCTCCTCCTCAACAAGATTATCATTCTGATGCTCCCCCTTAAATAGATGCTCCCCCTCAACAACTTCATCTATTCTCCCGTTCTCCCCCTCGAAAGAATGTTCCCCCTCAACCATAGTATTCGAATCCAAGTGCTCCCCCTCCACTTGATTATTATGCATACTTTCGCCAACTCCTGGAGAATTCGTTTTTGAATTAACATCTACAATTGTTTGAGGGATTTCCAAGTCATCAGTATGCTTCGAAGATTCAGAGTGATGTTTATCATTCTCATGAACTTCAGCATCCACAGCCCTGTCAGGAATACCAAAAATTAAATCATAATCAAAGTCAAATGAATTTGATTCTTCAGTTTCATCAGATGGTTCATTAATAAATGGTTTTTGTTCAAATTGCTTTTCAACTTGTTTGACATAATAATCATTAAAAGTAAGATTGAATGTCTCTTCGACTTTTCGTGTGCGCTTATTTAACACTCTGAATGTCTCCCGTTCTCCCCCTCGAAAGAATGTTCCCCCTCAACCATAGTATTCGAATCCAAGTGCTCCCCCTCCACTTGATTATTATGCATACTTTCGCCAACTCCTGGAGAATTCGTTTTTGAATTAACATCTACAATTGTTTGAGGGATTTCCAAGTCATCAGTATGCTTCGAAGATTCAGAGTGATGTTTATCATTCTCATGAACTTCAGCATCCACAGCCCTGTCAGGAATACCAAAAATTAAATCATAATCAAAGTCAAATGAATTTGATTCTTCAGTTTCATCAGATGGTTCATTAATAAATGGTTTTTGTTCAAATTGCTTTTCAACTTGTTTGACATAATAATCATTAAAAGTAAGATTGAATGTCTCTTCGACTTTTCGTGTGCGCTTATTTAACACTCTGTATGCAACCGAATTGTGCGAATATCCCAAAAATATGCCTTCGTCAGCCTTAGCTTGAAATTTTGAAAGGCTATCTTTAAGATTCATTACAAAACACCTGCAACCAAAAACATGAAAGAATTTAACATTAGGTTTTTGGTTATTGATGATTTCATACGGAGTGATATTGAATCGACGATGAATGAAAGATCGATTTTGAGTGAAACATGCTGTCGAAACTGCTTCAGCCCATAGATATTGAGGAAGATTCGCATATGTCAACATAGTTCTTGCTGCTTCGCAAAGTGACCTAGTTCTTCTTTCAACCACACCATTTTGCTGAGGTGTATAGGGAAAAGAGAAGTTATGCGAAATTCCTTTTTCGGTTAAGTACGAATCCAACACTTTGTTCTTAAACTCAGACCCATTATCGCTTTTGATCTTTCGAACATTTTTCTTCGGACTTATCTCAATTTTCTTTATAAACTCGATCATTGTTTGAGCAACCTCAGATTTCAACCTGAGAAAATATACCCAAGTAAATCGTGAAAAATCATCAACAATAACCAAAATGTACCATTTCTTGTTGAGAGTTTCAATAGTTGATGGTCCACAAAGATCAATATGAAGAAGTTCCAACGGTTCCACAATTTTCGAATCTATCACAATTGGATGTCCTTTCCTATGTTGTTTCCCTTGTTCGCAAGCTGCACATAAGGTATCATTGTCAAACTTTAGGACAGGTAAACCTCGAACAAGATCATCAACAACCAATTTATTCAAATTTTGAAAATTTAAATGTGATAAACGTCGATGCCATAGCCAACTGATGTCAGAGGAAGCTTTCGAAAGTAAGCACACTGAGGGTTTGCCGATGATCGGTTTGATATGAAGAGTAAACATGTCACCATGTCATTTGGACTTGAGCAAAACTTCGTTAGTTTCAACATTCGAAATTATGCTGCCTTCTTCGTTAAACACCACTTGATTGCCAGTGCCCACAACAAGTTGTGAAACACTTATCAAGTTATGTTGAAGACATTCTACATAAGCAACACGATTAATAGTGAACTTTCCATTCGTGACTTTGCCATATCCTTTCACCTAGCACTTGTGATTGTTTCCGAACTTCACAACACCTGCATTTTCCAAGCTTCGAAAATCTCTCAGATTTTCCTTTCGTCCAGTCATGTGACGTGAGCAACCACTATCGATATACCATTTCTCATCATATTGCTCGTCACATAGCACCTGCAATCAATGAAAGAATTTAGGTACCCAAGGCTGTTTGGGTCCTTGGAAATTAGCATTAAAAAAAGAATGAAATGCAGAACTTTTAACCCAATCACAAAATTTAGTTTGGAGACTATCAATTAAGTCCACATCACTAGGTAAAGGAGCAGAAATATAAGTTTTTGAAGGTTTAGATTTTTCACTGACATTCGCCTTTTTGTTCTCAGTTTGTTTTCCAACTTGTTTATCTTTCGAAACTGGTTTCCATGTTTTCACAGGAACATTTGATTCTTTGGAAGAAGAACTACTATTTGAAGAATCATTCAAATATTGCTCATATGCTTCATGAATTGTTGTTGGGAATATTTTCGAGATTGAAACATTTTCCCTTGTCCTTCAAGCCAATGATCTATATTCTTCACACTTGTCGTACCCTTTGTGTATGATACTTTCGAATGTTTCTTTCCAAATGGATTTGGAAAATTTGGTTTTTGTGGAACAAAATCAACATTTGATTTAGGTCGAAATGTCATGGCCTATCGACTTCCATCATTGTTTCCAACGCTTATATTTTGAGAAAATCGATTTTGAAATTTTTGTTTTTGAGAAAACCTTGTTTGTTGATTAGAAGAAAATCGTTGTGTTGAGGGTTGATTTTGAACATTCTTTGAGATATTTTTGTTATTTTTGGAAAATGTTGCATTTGAAACTTTCGAAGAACTTGTTTTTAGATAAAATTCAGACTTTGGTTTGTTTGATTGAGCGGGATTTTTCTTTTGGTCTGAATAAGATGCTGAATTTGAAGGCTTGTTCTCAACAGATTCAGACTGTCTGTTTTCAGAGGTTTTCAATGTCAAACCATTTTGTTTCTTTCGAGACTCAACAGTTTGCCAGAAAATTTTCTTTCGAGCTTGTCTTTTTGAAATGTCATTTTCTTTTGAAAACTTTTCTATTTGATCTTTAAATTCTTTTGAATTTAATTTGACAATACTTTCATTTTCTACAACAACTGGTTTTGTAACTTCTTTTTCAGTCTTTTGTTTTTCAACCCATTTTCGTTGAGGTTTTTGTCTTTGAAAAACATACAAATTCTTTGTAAGATTATTTTTGACAGTGCTTTGATTTGAGAAGAATCCTTCATCTATTGTTTTCTTGTTGTCATTTTCAACCATTTTGGTGAATTCTGGTTTAATGTTATCAACAGTTCCAGTAGTGACAAACACCTGATTTGAAAAAACAACGTCATCTGTACACTTCAAATTTGGATACACCACTTGATTTGTTTCCAAATAATGTGCTCTTTTTTCAGACAGAACTTTGTCAAAATTTTCAGTGTCACCGATCACTTGATCAACAACAACACGTGGAATGATTGGTTCGTTTGAAACAAGTTTGTCAGGTTTAGATTCATTCGAAACTTGGGCTTCATCCTCATCATCACTACTATCGGTTTGACTATCTCTGACACTCACATTGTCGAAATCACAAACTTTCAAACTTGAGGGTTTGTCAGTGTCATTCTGAACCAACGAATCATTACATTTTTCTTTTCCTTTAGATTTTGTTGAGTTTTTTTTCTTTGAAAAACATACGAATTCTTTGTAAGATTATTTTCGACAGTGCGTTGATTTGAGAAGAATCCTTCATCTGTTGTTTTCTTGGTGTCATTTTTGACCATTTTGGTGAATTCTGGTTTAATGTTATCAACATTTCCAGTAGTGACAAACACCTGATTTGGAAAAACAACATCATCTGTACACTTAAAATTTGGATACACCACTTGATTTGTTTCCAAATAATGTGCTCCTTTTTCAGACATAACTTTGTCGAAATTTTCAGTGTCACCGATCACTTGATCAACAACAACACGTGGAATGATTGGTTCGTGTGAAACAAGTTTGTCAGGTTTAGATTCATTCGAAACTTGGGCTTCATCCTCATCATCACTACTATCGGTTTGACTATCTCTGACACTCACATTGTCGAAATCACAAACTTTCGAACTTGAGGGTTTGTCAGTGTCATTCTGAACCAACGAATCATTACATTTTTCTTTTCCTTTAGGTTTTGATGCAACATTAATGACAGACAACTGAGAACAATCAATATCCTCAATATCACTAATTTCACTAATATTGTCAGAGTTATCTTCAATATCAACAAAATTAGATTGAGAATCAGATGTCGAATTCTCAGTCTTTTTCAAAATTTTGATTTGTTCTAATTTTGTCAAAGTATCATTCACAATGTTAACTAATTCACTTGAATCAAGACATTCGTCAATTTTGACAATTCCATAAGCATATCTATCATCAAGAATTTTGTCAAACTCAGCAATATTTTTCTCACAATCATACAAAATATTATCAACCTTCGCTCTCTCATATGCTAGAAAAGGTAATAATTTCCTATGTTGTTCCTTGCTAATTTCACACGAATGATGCAATGCAGTTAACTTGCCATATAGACGTTTAGCAGAATTGCAGTAAATATTTCGTTGAGCTAATAAGAGTTTTACATCACTAGACAACAAATCTCTATCACACATAATATTTGTTATCTGCAATTCTAAACATTCTATGTTGACCACTTTCGAATCTAACTTCTTCTAAGTCTCTAACAATTGATTGCTTAATTTCTTAGCTTCATTGCTAGTAGAAACAACCAAATTATCAAAATAAGCAACAGTATCATCAAAAGCAACAATTTCAGAATCATATGCACTCAAAGGAATATTGAAGGATTGAAGAATATCACGTACCTTAGTTGTCATTGGATACTTATCAGCAGACTTTGACACAAACCATCGGCCCGTCACCTCTTCGTCTGAATCTTCCTCCAGCTTCGCATACATGGCTCCGTGCGTAGGATTACGCATTTCTTCATCATCTGATCCCGAAGACCAAATTTGATACGTGCCATCATTCTCCTATTCACCTTGAGCCACCAAAGACAAATTTTTCGCCTTCGTACGCACCTCTTCCAATCTCTCCACATAATATGCTTCGTCCTTTACCCTATTCTTTTTCTCATCCTTCTTACGAAGCATGCAATCATTTGCTAGATGATTTGCTCCGTTGCAATAATGGCAATCCATACCCGAATCTCCTTTCTGTTTCTTCTCTTTCTTATCCTCATCAACTTTCCCATCATTCTTCTCATACTTCTTCTTCTCCTCTCCTGCAGTCTTGTTCACGAAACTTCCTTTTCCCTCACTTTGCTTCACCTTTGGATTAAACGGTTTCTTGAAAAACTTTTTGACTCAGTTGTTTGAGTAAAAAGCTATTGCCTCATCATCCGAATTCATGATAAACCCCTCTTCATTATTAGAATCACCTTTTTCGACTGCTTCCTTTTCAGACACTTTAGAGATAAGTGCTAATGGACCTCCCAAACCAAGCTTCGACTCTTCTGCCATTTCGTTCACTTCACTTTCGTGAGTTTTCAGTTGATTGTACAAATCATTTAAAGAAGATGTGTCGAAACTCTGTTGATTTTTCACCATCATGCTAACACTCCTCCATTCTTTACAGAGTCCCATGACGAAGGTGAGATTGAATTTCATAGCAGATCTCGTGATTCCATAACGATTGCATTTGTAAATCAACGCATTCAACCTATCATAGTAACTTTCAATCGTTTCACCATATTTTTGCTTGACTAAATTGATTTTTGTCTTCTCGCTACCTTGAAAATTTTCTTTGAGATTATTCTAGATGTCTTTAGCAGTTGTACAAATTCTGACATAGTTATACACAACTGGACGTAATGCACCACGTAACTCCCTTATGCATCGTTTTTCAAGTTTCTTCATTCGATCAGTTGAAGATTTGTCAAAAGAGTTGTAGTTCCAGACGAAGATCCAATTAGTTGAAGATTTGTCAAAAGAGTAACATTCCCTGATATGCAAGACCAGAGCTCTTCATCGAGTCCATTCAAGTAA
Organism: Lactuca virosa; assembly: GCF_052849685.1. Lineage (NCBI taxonomy): Eukaryota > Viridiplantae > Streptophyta > Magnoliopsida > Asterales > Asteraceae > Lactuca > Lactuca virosa. The sequence goes on along the minus strand of NC_136432.1, from coordinate 146,226,669 downwards.
TCTTGCATACGATCAGACCACTGATCATAGTATTCCGGAATGAGCATAGGAATCTTAGTTGAAGATCCTAGCAGATGAGAGTATGAAGTCATCGAGTTGAGATTGAAGTTCGCCATTGATGTACGGAAGAAAATTTTTGAGAATTTTTGAGAAATCAAAGAGAATTTGAAAGCAAATTGCTGAATTGATCAGAAATTTCAAGTAGAATACTCGATTCAACAAATCAGTTGCAGAATCAAATCACAACTGAAGATCTAGAACTTTTTCACGTCAAAAGGTGCAGAAACTTTTTGAACCAGAAATTTGATTCAAAAACCTTTTGAATCAGAGTGAAAATCAGATCACAGATTATGATTCCTGCTCTGATACCAATTGATGAAGTGTAGAATCAAGTATGAATAAAATCAGAGTTAAACGAATGTAGTTTGAACACACGATGTAAATATGATCTGGTTTCAGCTCTATTATGCTTTCAAATGTTACAGAGAGAAAATAGACAAGTTCATACAAAGACTCTTATCTAACTCTAAGTAATGTCCCTATTTATAGGAAACATGAAAGCACACAAAAAATTACAAGGACTAAACATCTAAGCTTCGTTACAAATATGCCTTGTAAAATAAAATTAAGTCTTCGACATATTACAACAGGTCTTCGACCCTTACAATAGGTTATCTGTGACATCCCCAATTTCACGACAAGAAAAGACCGATTTTGTTTATGCTTTATACTAAAATAAGAGTAACTATTTAAAGAAAGTGTTGCGGAATTTGTTCCCAAAAAAATATAGATAATAATTTATTAAAACATTTCCGAAGAAATGTATTTTCATTACATTACAAAACTCGGGATGTCATCGTCAATACAGATCAAAAGCATAAACCAAAAACAACATAGGCCTTACAATATTTCTATTTATTTCTACTGGCCTATAATCCATAATCTCTCATCAGATCATCACATCTATGCTCTGGTGTCACTACCTGTAATACAAGAAACTGAGTGGGTCAGGCTAGGGAGCATGGTGAGCACATAGGGTTTTGAACCCACAATAAATAAGTTTATTATTATTTTCATCAAATCATTCAACTCGATTACCCGTTCTCGTTATCTTCACTTTATGTCCCTAAGGCATCTATTATAAGGGACATAACCTAAGGATTTTCATCGGGGCGACAACACTGCTTAGGGGATACCTCGGGAATTTTTGTCAAATAAGGAAACCATGAGGGGGATGGAATACACTGATGAACACATCGTTCATAAACGCCTACAGGTTGCGAGCCTGCTAGCGTTCCACTGGACTATCTAGAAAAGTCTGTGGTCGCCATCCATACTCCGCTAGATGACTGGATCATCGTCAACGTCTAGGCCTCTCATCATTTTATTTCATCACACATCAACTAGTTCATCAACCCATGTTTTTGTCACACCCCCGAACCAGACGGCAGAAACGTTCGGGGGCTTGTGCGTGACTTCATCTTGAAATATCATTACAGTGAATATAAATGAAACATAACATCATCATTACCATGCATAATATAATACAACTGCCATTGTTTACATCAAGTACAATATTTTAAATAACATGACCAAAACATTCAATGTATGATGTTTGACAGTACACAAAACAAAATCCCTTATTCTTGTTGATTCTTCTGCTTAACGAGTCCCTGAGAATAAAATTTATTTTGAAAACGTCAACATATATAATGTTGGTGAGTTCATAAGTATATTTGAGATAATGATTTGTATAACTTTGTAATCACAAGAAAATCTTGTATTTTCTTAAAATAGTTTGGTATGTTTATGTCTGATCTTGTGTTAATGCATGTGTGTTATTGTTTAATAGAATGTCAAAAGTGATTGAAGAGAATGTATATAGAATGTCCCCGGACAACCCGATGTTGCCCGTAAAAGAAGAATAGTTAATGCTTCCGTACCAACACCGAGGTGGGGTACCAGTGTGAGTAAGTTACCGAGTAATCCAATCATAAAAGAAAATAGATAATGTTGTCGTACCAACACCGAGGTGGGGTACCAGTGTGATTAAGTTTCCTAGTAATCTAACATAAAAGAAAATAGTCTTCCGCAAACTTTATAACGTTAATTTCTCTAAGTGAGCCGTTATAACCATACTAAATAATGAAAATTTCACCTGTCTTGGCGTTTGTGAACGCCAACTGAAAAATAGAATAAGGTTATAGTCACCCTACACTAATGTAGTCTAACTGTAGCGAACAGCTCAGGTGTGAGGTGTCATCCCCGTATAGATCTATACACAAAACCACGCTCTCCCTCCAAGAGACTCTGATTATAACTACAGGCTACGATCGAACACCTAATAGGTGTCAACCGACAAAAACTCACTAGATCCTTAATCGAATTTACGCGAAGATAAACATATCAAACTCATTCCAGACCCAACGAACCATGTAAGTGAGCCACTAGGGCATCGCTAAACATGTGAGTCATTTCAAAACCTAATATGAATGAGATTTTATAACATGGGCCCAAAATATATGTAAAAGGACAACTAAGGCCCATTTCACATGTAAGGTATTTATAGGCCCAAATAGCACGTAAATAGTATACAAAACCTATCAAACATATAAATGGGCCACTAAGGCCCAATAACCTAAAAATGATCAAAATTAATCTGTTTGTTAGTTTATTGTTGGTTTTGGTTCAAGTATTCACTAAAATAGCATAAAAGGCCCACTTTTTGTAAAAATGACGTTTTTGGCCCAATAAGCCAAAAATTTACAATTAAGGCCCAATTTTTGTAAAAATAACACTTTAGTCCCCATTTTGTTCAAAACTTATGTTTATGACTAGTTTGTGGTAAAAATAACATTTTAAACCCATTTTTGTCGAAAATATCATTTTTGGCTTGATTTTTGTGAAAACACACATTTTTTTGGTTTTTGGCTTTTCTAATCTAGTTGTTGGAAAATTTGTAGAAAAATCATTGTAAGCCGAAAGTTGGATCCGTAAATTCTGGAAGTTTGTAAATTTTGTCTACTTTGTTCACAATTTTTATCATAATTTTTAATGGCCTCTAACAAGTGTGAAATTGCTCACCTTCACAGGCTGATCCGAAATTATTTCAAATCTGATAGGCAGTTTTGTAAAATTCGCCAAAAATTTTAGAAAAATCGTATGAAAACGTGACAGTAGTCATTTTAAAGGTATAAACCTGAACTTTGTTTATGTAAATCAGTTTTGAAAAATATTATCATTAAGGTGGTCAAAACAGTTCAAGATTGGACCAAAACGTTTCTGTCAAGGGCTGATTTTTGAGTTTAGTTTATAGATCTTTGAACACAACACTCATTTTTGCTATTTTAAGTGTATAAATCCCAGATCTACAAGTTTACATGTATTATGTGTGACAACACATACTTTTCTCAAGGTATTCTTGTAGATCCAAGTGATAAACTTAATATTCTTAACATATTTTTAGATTTATGAAGTAAATAGCACATAATCAACAAATAAGTCTTGAAAAACACACATATTCATGCATATACACATAGATCTACATAAAGCAACTTTTATTCTCCCCCAAAACCAAGTAAAAACCGAAAATAGGGGGTATGAACTCACCTTGTTTGAAGATTTCGGTTTTTGATGAAGAAATGAAGAGATCTCGACTTTAGCAAGCCTCTTGAAGAGGTTTTTGAACTTGGATGGTTCTAATGAACATGATCCACAAAATATGGTGGTAAGAGGAGATTTTTGAAGAGATCAAGAAGATAAATCCTAGATCTAAGTAAGAACTTACCAAAGTTGATGATCTTGAAGAAGAATCTCTTGAAGCACACTCTAATTCTCAAAAAGTTAAAGGAAAATGTAGGAGTGTTCTTGTCAGTGTTTGAGAGATTATTTGAGAGAGTTTGTAAGTGAAGTGTGTGTGTGTGTGTATCTTGGCCGAGAGTGAGAGAAATAGGGGGAAAGAGGGTAAGGGTTGACCTAGGTGAGTGATGTGAGATGCATGGTTGTTTGTGGGACAAAAGCTTTGTTATTTGGTGTGCTATATTGAGGTGGCATCTCTTATTACACAAGCCATTTTCCCTTTTTTTTATTTTGGGCCGAGAATGGCCAAATGGAGTGAAGAAAAATGGTTTTTGGGCTCAATTCCTTGGCTTGATCGAATTCCATAGGCCCAATATTATTTTTCGGCCCATTGGGCTCTTAAGGTGGTTCACGGCCCAATATGGTATAAAGGAATGGGTTTGTGGTCCATTAAGGCTAATTAATTCATTTATGGCCCAACAAGGCCCATTAGAGATAACTAGTCTGTTGGATATTATTCCTTTTATATCAGCTCAGATACCGATTGTTGGAAATATAAAAATCTGATCACTACAACAAAAGGCTCGGTTAGCGGTTACTGTGTGACAGATATATAAGTTTAAGATATAAGATGTAGATATATATAAAGAATAATAATTGCGGAATAAGTATAAATTTGAAAGCTATAAATGACTGAAAGCTATAATAATATAAATGACTGTATTTAAATGACGTAAAGCTATAAATAATATAAATGACTGTATTTAAATGACGTAAAGCTATAAGTAATATAAATGACTGTATTTAAATGACATAAAACTATAATAAAGTATATAAGTATATAAATATATATCAAGTAGGTTCGTCAATAAATTGACTGAACTGGACTGATGGAACGAATGGTCGATATTTGGACTCTTGGAATGAATGGTCGATATTGGGACTCTTGGAACGACTGGTCGATATTGGGACTCTTTGAATGACTGGTCGATATTGGGACTCTTGGAACGACTGGTCGATATTGGGACTCTTGGAACGACTGGTCGATATTTGTTCAAAGATCAATCCGGTATTTGATAAGTAACAAAAAGTTCATTCAAAGCTCGGTTTTTATGTAAAACAGGTGTTTACATAAAAGTACAAAATACATGAGTTTATGTATTTGTATTTGAGGTATTTTTGGGTAAAAACATGCACACAGGTCGTGTAAGATAAGGCACAAGTAACACGGGTCGTGTAGGAAGCTTTAGGAGGGTTTTGGAGGGTTTTCTTGATGAGGATCCTAAACACGGGCCGTGTTGGATTTAGGCTTGGATTAACACGGGCCGTGTTCACGCATGAGTCAATTTCGGGATTTTTGTGATTTGAAGGTAAGTTTTGTTTGTGATGTTTTGGCTAAGGTAATGGTGTTATGATGTTTTGAGGATGTTTTCTAGGTTGTTTAGAGGTTGGAAGGAGGTTGATATAGGGTAGTGATGGTGGTGAAAGTTTTATGAAGATGATGATGAATAGTGATGGGTTTTGTTGTTGATCTTGATGCAGAAGGTTTTAGGGTGTTTTACAGTTGTGTTTTGGTGTTTTGATGTAAAGGAGGTGTTTTGTGGAGTATGGTGTGACAATCAAAGATGGTGAAGATGAAGAACCTTGAGTTTCAATGAAGAATATGAAGATGGTTGATGGTGTTCTTCATTTAGCTTGTTGATGATCTTGGTGTTCTTCACTTCATTGTTGTTTGATCTTTGTGTTCTTCACTTTCTCCAGGGATGAAGATTGAGATGGTGTGGTTTTACAAAGGAAAAATCACTATAACATATGAATCTCTCTTACTCTCTTCTATTCTCACCAACACTAACACACACTACATATACATGTATATATATGAGAAACAAATATATTCCAACACTTGATTTGTTAGTGAAAGAGTAATGGCTGGTGATGCAAGTTGTGGTAGAGGTCTAGGAGCAAAAAACGTGTGATGGGGTTTTGCTTCTCATATCCTTTGCTTTGTTGACTTTTCTTGGTTTGACTATTCAACATTGTTGACCTTTGACACAAGGATATATATATATATATATATATATATATATATATACACATATATAATACATACATATATATATATATATATATATATATATATATATATATATATATATATATATATGTATGTATATATATATATATATATATATATATATATATATATATATATATATTGTTGAAACTGTTCAGTCGCACAGCTAATTTTCTCGTCTATGCGTTTTCGTCATTCGCGTGTTTTCGTATTTTCCGTTTGATCACGAATTTATGCAACCTGAAATAACTGATAATATTTGTTAGATAATACAAAAACAGCTCGTCTTATTTCAGTGATGGTCACATACACGTAATTTATTTAAAACATGTATAAAATCATTTATACAGTTTAAATCATTTAAAACATATATATATATATATATATATATATATATATATATATATATATATATATATATATATATATATATATATATATATATATATATATATAGTTTAAATCATTTAAAACATGTATAAAATCGTTCATCCAGCATAGATAGCAAGTATACAGATAATATGCACACATAGCACGTAATTTATTTAAAATACTTCATATCTATATACAGTTTAAATCATTTAAAACATGTATAAAATCGTTCATCCAGCATAGATAGCAAGTATACAGATAATATGCACACATAGCACGTAATTTATTTAAAATACTTCATATCTATGTGTAAGATGAAAGTAACTATGCACTCACCTGAAAAGGTGGTGAATCCGAACTCAGACAGCGCTTCGCTTCTTAAAAATAATTTCGTTCGACGAAACCTAGTATTATTACCACTAGAGTTTAGTCTATTATTCGCCGAGACTAATTAATAGTCTAGCTATTATTACTATTATATAAGCGTTAAACAATACTTATATAACCCATAATAATAGCCCAAGTACTTATTATAAGTTCCTAATAACGCTACTATAATTAAATAAACGATATATTAAAAATAGCGTAGGCGTAGCTCACTTACAGCGGGTTTTATAGAAAACCGGGCTTTGCTTGGAGCAGCGTTCCCGAGCCGAAAAGCTCTTCTTCTCGGAGCCGTCGAGCACTCCGGGGCTTTCACCTCGTGCTAGGGAGGTTCCCTAGGATTTTCGGGGGGTTTCGGGGCTAGAGAGAAGTTCTAGAGAGAGAGTAAAGAGAAGAAAGAATGGGAAAGGTATGAAGAAAATGAGGGTGGGAGAGGTTCTATTTATAGGGTGAAAAATGGCTGAACTTGGTGCCACATGTCACCATCTAGTGGCAAGACTTGGGGAGAAAGCAATGGACAAGATTGTGCCACATCACCCATTTTCGCACAGCACACTTTCGACTTCTAAAATCTGTAACTTTCACATACGACCTCCGTTTTTGACGTTATTTATATCCACGCGTAGGTAAAAATAAGATCTACAACTTTCATTTTGACTCCGTCGGCTAATTCTCGACCGATCTTAAATTTAACAGTACGAGGAGATTATACTGTTAAATGTCCGCGTAAAATTCATAACTTCTACATACGGACTCCGTTTTCGTCTGTATTTTTACCGTTGAGTTCCTATTAATGAGATTTTCAATTCTCTTTTAGGTCGCGTAGGCTAAAAACCGCTCGATCTAAAATTCGAGTTTCGGGTCGTGCACTGCTATGCCAAATCGTAGAAAATTCATAACTTCCTCATACGAAGTCAGATTTGGGCGTACTTTTTTTGTATGTTCTCGGTTTAACGTTTTATACGACTTTTGTTTAGATTGCTAATGCTAAAATTCTCTCTATCGTAAATTCACTATTTACGTCTCCCGGTGCCATGTCGGTTCTGCCGTAAAACTTCGACGGGTCATAACTTCTTCGTTATAACTCGGATTTCGGCGTTCTTTATATGTACGGAAACCTTGAGACGTATTCTACAACTTGGTTAAGATTATGTATTCTAAATAATCTTTTGTCGAAAAGTCGTTTTCGACCCCTATTATCTCTAAATTGACTAGCCCGGATCTACGGGCGTTACAATTATCTCCCCCCTTAGGATGATTACGTCCCGGAATCATCAACGAAACAGGGCTCACATGATGACTCCATACGTTATCTCTTCATACTAAGTCATAACTTTGTTGTTTCTTCGAACAAGTATCTAACTCTTAGACTCCTTGATTACAGGCGGTGCTCGATCTTGCATCCGCTCTGTATCTTATGTTAGACTTCCAATCATGATCTTCATGTCACGATCTCGATCTTTATTGGAGACTCCTTATTTAACAAACTTGAGATAAGTTTTTTCCTTCGATTATCATAATAGACCGATAGGTCATGTTCTAATGACCTCTCATTGTATGTTGCAATGCTTAGACTCAGGTCTTTTAGAGTCAAATTCCAGAACAGACTATTCCCTTCTTCATGTTCTTATCACATCTTAAAAGGTAGCATTTCTAGCTACAAGCAACTGTCGTGATACCTGTACTGATCGCTTTGATTATCTTTCATTTCAATCTTCCGGCTTAAGTCAGATGCTACATCAAACTTGGTTCTCTGAACCTTGTAACATACTCATCATAGTCAGACTCGATTTGATATGAACACTAGGGTCGGAATAACAATCATCTTCTTAGTCATTACCGAAACAATGGTAATGACATACTTGAACAAAACGGAATCAACTACTAGCTTCTCGGTAACCTTGTGACTTTCCCTGATCCAAGCGTGAGTCCTGTGCTTCCGGTAGTATATGCATCTACTACCTTTCACACCTACTCATACTCTTCCCAAGTATTGTCTCGCAGTCCCCAAGTCACCATATAAGAAAATCACATAACAGTTTAACACACCAGATAACAAAACGAAGGCTTTATTATTTCTTGAAACTATTACATAGGTATTCAAGTTCACCCTATACTATGCCTCTAACAGGTTACATTATACGATACTATCCCTTGGTTACTTCATAACTCGATCTTTGGATATTAAGCCTTCACTCCTGAATCCTTGCATTGTTATCTGCTTCGTCAAGGATCATTTGAAATGTTCTTGCCTTTGGCTTTGGCGGCACATTTGGCTTTGTAGCCCCTTCTCTCTTTGGGCAGTCTTGCTTGAAGTGACCTTCCTCATTACATGCGTAACATACCCTTTTGTTGAATGTACACTCGTTGGCGTAATGCCCATGCTTTCCACACTTGAAACAAGTCACCTTTTCACTGCATGTTCCAGAGTGTTTCTTTTTGCACTTCTCGCACCATCTTGCTTCACTTCCTCTTCCTTCTCCAGACTTCAGGAATTTGGTCTCCTTGTTGGAACTTGAAGATCCTTCAAACTTCCTCTTCTCGCCAACTTCAGGTTTCTCCAGACCCTTTTCCATAATCTGAGTCTCAACATTCCTGGCTGCCCAGATGGCGGCTTTCAAAGTGGTTGCTTGCTTGACCATTGGACCAAAGTCCGCTGGTAATCCATGGGCAAACTTGTTGACCTTGGAGAGCTCAGTTGGAACTAGGTAAGGAATAAGCTTCATCTTCTCCGTAAAACTTGCAGCATACTCAGTGACACTCATCCTTCCCTTCTTCAGATTTTGAAACTCATTGTTGATCTCTAGGAGATCCTGCTCAGAGCAGTACTGCATTTTCAGTTGCACCACGAAATCTTCCCAAGACATCTTGCTTGCTTCTCCCTTGGGCATCGTGTTAGCTAGTAGCTTCCACCAGCTCAGTACTCCAGACTTTAACAGAGGGATCGCGAGAGCGGTCTTCTGTTTGTTGCTACACTCGCAACTCTCAAACATTGTCTCCATCTCAGAGATCCAATCCATAACTTCCACCGGTGTTGGGCTTCCAGAAAGACTTGGGGGTTTTGATGCCATGAAATCCTTGTACTTGCATCTACGTCCGTCATTTCCTCCATCCTGATTGTTTCGTCTAACTATCGGTGGGTCGGCTTGACCAACCGTCCCACTGTAGTTCCCTCCTTCTGACTGCCCATCACTGAGCTCAGATTGTTCAATAGGCACCGTAAGTTCCTCTCGATTTTGTTGAAGTAAACGCCTTGTTTCCTCCATCTGACGATCCAACATCATTTGGATCATCGCTTGTACTCCGGCCATGGTTATTGGCTCAGCAACGGCTGCCACAACCGGTATTTGCTCAATCACTGGGGGTTGGTTTCTGTTCCCATTAGCATTCCCGGCTCCACTGCTGGTTCTTGCCATTTTGATCTATACACCGAATAAGGTGAATCTAGATCTTTATTTAGGATAGTCGTTTAAATCGTCCTTATCACTCCGAAACGTTTACATGTTAGTTCTAATATCGTAGTCGTACGTTTAGAATCCTAAACCCATAAGGTTTCCAGATCCGTTCGGCAACAGACCATAGATCCGAACAAATAACAACATATGAGGCATAAATCATTTAGCACATAAAGCATATTAGGCATACTTTCCTAAATAAGCTAGTGCTCACATCTCACAATCATCGCTTAGCATTCTAAGTTTAAGTCTAGAAATAAATCCATATTCGTAGTTCGCTTAAACTAATGCTCTGATACCAACTGTGACATCCCCATTTTCACGGCCAGAAAAGACCGATTTTGTTTATGCTTTATAAAAATCAGAGTACTTCTTTTAATAAAAATCTTGCGGAATTTGTTCCCAGAAAAACATGATAAATACGTTATTAAAGAATTTCTGAATAAATGTATTTTTATTCATTTTAAAACATTTGGGATGTCATCGTTAATACAGAAACATAAGCATAAACAGAACTTACATTCATTTACACTAGTGATCTACATCTCTTTTAAATCTCTCAGTGTAATGTAACTTCATATCGACACCTGTGATACAAATAAACTGAGTGGTCAGGTTGGGAAACCTGGTGAGTACATAGGGTTTTCAACCCACAATAATATAATTATTATGTTTAAACATCAAACAATCAACCCAATTACCCATCCCTATTATCTTCTTTACTCTTAAGGATCTAACCTAAGAATCAAGTATTCCTCGTTCATTCATTCCTAAGGAATCGGCACGAAGTCCATCGTTGTCAATGACACAGCTGTCAAGCACAGCTGCTAGTTCTATCACTTAGGCGCAGCTGCCAGAATTGTGACATTCTATGTGAGGCCGCAGCTACCAGTATTGTCCTTCGAGCACAGCTGCTAGGGTTATATCGTTTATTGACAATATCGTTTTCGAGAGTCCACTCGCAATACATGTCAATCGGTTTTTAGAGTACACCGGTGAACACATCGTTCACAACACCTACAGGTTGCGAGCCTGCCAGTGTTCCACTGGACTGTCTAGAATAGTTCGTGGTTGTCATCCATACTCTGCTAGATGACGGGGCCATCATTTGGGAAAGGCTTCTCACATCGTCCACCTCTCACACTTACCTCGTGGTCTATAACACCTCTCAACTCATAATCCAACTCATATTCCATCTATTACATCTACCAATGTTTTACCCAACATATTCTCGTAGATATATATATATATATATATATATATATATATATATATATATATATATATACAGTTTAAATCATTTAAAACATGTATAAAATCGTTCATCCAGCATAGATAGCAAGTATACAGATAATATGCACACATAGCACGTAATTTATTTAAAATACTTCATATCTATGTGTAAGATGAAAGTAACTATGCACTCACCTGAAAACATGGTGAATCCGAACTCAGACAGCGCTTCGCTTCTTAAAAATAATTTCCTTCGACGAAACCTAGTATTATTACCACTAGAGTTTAGTCTATTATTCGCCGAGACTAACTAATAGTCTAGCTATTATCACTATTATATAAGCGTTAAACAATACTTATATAACCCATAATAATAGCCCAAGTACTTATTATAAGTTCCTAATAACGCTACTATAATTAAATAAACGATATATTAAAAATAGCGTAGGCGTAGCTCACTTACAGCGGGTTTTATAGAAAACCGGGCTTTGCTTGGAGCAGCGTTCCCGAGCCGAAAAGCTCTTCTTCTCGGAGCCGTCGAGCACTCCGGGGCTTTCGCCTCGTGCTAGGGAGGTTGCCTAGGCTTTTCGGGGGGTTTCGGGGCTAGAGAGAGGTTCTAGAGAGAGAGTAAAGAGAAGAAAGAATGGGAAAGGTGTGAAGAAAATGAGGATGGGAGAGGTTCTATTTATAGGGTGAAAAATGGCTGAACTTGGTGCCACATGTCACCATCTAGTGGCAAGAATTTGGGAGAAAGCAATGGCCAAGATTGTGCCACGTCACCCATTTTCGCACAGCACACTTCCGACTTCTAAAATCCGTAACTTTCACATACGACCTCTGTTTTTGACGTTCTTTATATCCACGCGTAGGTAAAAATAAGATCTACAACTTTCATTTTGACTTCGTCGGCAAATTCTCGACTGATCTAAAATTTAACAGTACGAGGAGATTATACTGTTAAATGTACGCGTAAAATTCATAACTTCTACATACGGACTCCGTTTTCGTCTGTCTTTTTACCGTTGAGTTCCTATTAATGAGATATTCAATTCTCTTTTAGGTCGCATAGGCCAAAAACCGCTCGATCTAAAATTCGAGTTTCGGGTCTTGCACTGCTATGCCAAATCTTAGAAAATTCATAACTTCCTCATACGAAGTCAGATTTGGGCGTACGTTTTTTGTATGTTCTCGGTTTAACATTTTCTACGACTTTCGTTTAGATCGCTAAGGCTAAAAGTCGCTCTATCGTAAATTCACTATTTACGTCTCCCGGTGCCGTGCCGGTTCTGCCGTAAAACTTCTACGGGTCATAACTTCTTCGTTATAACTCGGATTTCGGCGTTCTTTATATGTACGGAAACCTTGAGATGTATTCTACAACTTGGTTAAGATTATTTATTCTAAATAATATTTTGTCGAAAAGTCGTTTTCGACCCCTATTATCTCTAAATTAACTAGCCCAGATCTACGGGCGTTACAGTTTTAGGGTATTTTATGGTTGTGTTTTGGTGTTTTGATGTAAGGGAGGTGTTTTGTGGTGTATGGTGTGATGATCAAAGATGGTGAAGATGAAGAACCTTGAGTTTCAATGAAGAATATGAAGATGGTTGATGGTGTTCTTCATTTAGCTTGTTGATGATCTTGGTGTTCTTCACTTCATTGTTGTTTGATCTTTGTGTTCTTCACTTTCTCCAGGGATGAAGATTGAGATAGTGTGGTTTTACAAAGGAAAACTCACTATAACATATGAATCTCTCTTACTCTCTTCTATTCTCACCAACACTAACACACACTACATACACATGTATATACATGAGAAACAAATATCTTCCAGCACTTGATTTGTTAGTGAAAGAGTAATGGCTGGTGATGCAAGTTGTGGTAGAGGTCTAGGAGCAAAAAACGTGTGATGGGGTTTTGCTTCTCATATCCTTTGCTTTGTTGACTTTTCTTGGTTTGACTATTCAACATTGTTGACTTTTCACACAATGATATATATATATATATATATATATATATATATATATATATATATATATATATATATATATGTATGTATTATATATGTGTATATGTACTATATATATATATATATATATATATATATATATATATATATATATATATATATATATTGTTGAAACTGATCAGTCGCACAGCTAATTTTCTCGTCTATGCGTTTTCGTCATTCGCGTGTTTTCGTATTTTCCGTTTGATCACGAATTTATGCAACCTGAAATAACTGATAATATTTGTTAGATAATACAAAAACAGCTCGTCTTATTTCAGTGATGGTCACATACAAGGTTACATACAAAAACATTTTTCAACATAGTCTATTTTACCCAACATATTTGTAGATATAAAATACATATATACAGTTTAAATCATTAAAAACATGTATAAAATTATTCATCAACATAGATCTCAAGTAAATAGATAATATGCACACATAGCATGTAATTTATATAAAATACTTCATATCTATGTGTAAGATGAAAGTGACTATGCACTCACTTAATAAGGTGGTGATTCCAACTTAGACAGTGCTTCGCTTCGACGAATCCGGGAGGTTTGCTTGAAAACCAGACTCTGCGGGGGCAGAGTTTCCGAACCGAAAAATTCTTTTTCTTGGAGCCTTCGGGCGCTCCGGGGATTTTTTCTAGTGCTAGGGAATTTTCCTAGGCGTGGGGGGTGTTTGGGAGGTTTAGAGAGAGAGAGAGTAGAGAGAGAAAGAAAGAGTGGAAGATGTGAGAAAATTGGCTGACCTTGCACCTCTATTTATAGGCTGAAGCCTCGGTCTATGCGGGGTGTACCTGCGGAGGTACGGTGGGCGTTCCTCGGAGGAGCGCAGCGCGTTCCTCGTACGCAGGGCGCTCATACAAACGTTGGGCGGTATCCGAGGTTCGTACAATATGTGTCATCCTTCGGCTGGAGCCACGTGGCTAATTCTGGGCCTAGCATCCGAACGCTGCACGTTCCTTCCGTTTACGCGGGGCGTTCCCGCTCTGACAGCTTCGTAATTCCTTCTCTCGACTTCTAAAATTCGTAACTTTCCCATACGAGCTCCGTTTTCGACGTTCTTTATATTCACGCGTAGGTAGAGAAGTACTCTACAACTTTTGTATAGACTCCGTCGGATAATTTTGACTTTATTTTTAAAGTTACATTTTTAACAGGCGAGGACAGGAAAAGTCCGTTAAAAATTCATAACTTTACCATCTGATGTCCGTTATCGCTTGTTTTTTATTGTTGAGCTGCTATTGACGAGATCTTCGATTCTTGTTTAGGTTGTATCGGCTAAAAATCACTCGATCTAAAATTCGAACTCCGGGCTGTACACTGTTATGCCAAATCTTAGAAAATTCATAACTTCCTCATACGAAGTCAGATTTGGACGTTATTTTTATGCACACTCTCGGTTATCGTATACTACGAATTTCGTTTAGATCGCTAAGGCTAAAAATCACTTTATCGTAACCTCACTTTTTACGTCACACAGCGTCGAGCCGGTTTTGTCACGAAACTTCGACATGTCATAACTTCTTCGTTACAACTCAGATTTCGGCGTTCTTTATATATTCGGAATCCTTGTCACGACCACTACAACTTTCTTCATAGATATCGGGTTTATCTATATTTGTATTTTTGGCGCTTATTTTCATTCTTAATTTATTATATCTTATAATTAAGTATAATGCAAATAAAATCACATAATATTCAAGTAATTCCTCTTTATTACTTCAAAATGAGTTACAATTATTGACCCTAACTATTACATCATCATATTAATGCTTAGCCTCGAAACACGGGCGTTACAATTCTCTCCCCCTTAGGATTATTCCGTCCCCGGAATCATGCATCAACAAACAAATGTGGATAGCGACTCATCATGTCACTCTCCGTTTCCCAGCTGAGGTTTGGCCCATTCGTATGTTTCCATCACACAAGCACTAAGTCGACCATCTTGCGTCGCAACTTCTTTGTCTTACGGTCAACAATCGCCTCCAGCTCTTCAATCAGCCTCTTATTTTCATCCATCCTTAACTCAGAAATTGGAATTATGTCGGGAAATTCTCCTGTGAACTTCTTCAAATAACACACATGGAAGGTGTTATGAATACCATCTAGTTCTTCTAGAAGTTCTAGCTTGTAGGCTTGGTTCCCAATCCTCTGAAGAACTTTGAATGGTCCAATAAATCTTGGACTCAACTGTCCTCTTTTCCCAAATCTTATATATCCCTTCCACAATGAGACTGAAAGCAAAACCGAATCTCCAACTTCGAATGTCATCGGTCGCCTCTTCTTGTCAGCATAGCTCTTTTGACGATCCTGAGCTGCTACCATCCTTTCCCTAATCACTTTCAACTTTTCAGTTGTCTGATGGACTATCTCGGGGTCCATAAACTGTTTTTCTCCAGCTTCAAGCCAACATGACGGCGTACGACACTTATGTCCATAAAAAGCTTGATAAGGTGCCATCTTTATGCTTGAATGGTAACTATTGTTGTAGGAAAACTCTACCGAGGGTAAGTGTTCATCCCAGTTACCTTGGAATTGTAGGGTACATGCTCGCAGCATATCCTCCAATGTTTTAATTGTCCTTTCGCTCTGACCATCAGTCTGCGGATGGTAGGTTGTACTTAAACACAACTTCGTACCCAATTCCTCTTGTAGACTCCTTCAAAACCTTGATATGAAACGCCTATCATGATCTGATACAATCGTTAAAGGAACACTGTGAATTCTTACTACTTCTTTCACATAAGAATTTGCAAGCTTATCCATAGACCATCTTTCATTGACTGCTATGAAGTGTGAACTCTTAGTGAACCGATTAATGACCACCCAAATCATGTTGTGACCGTCCTTCGTTCTGGGAAGTTTAGTGACAAAATTCATGGTGATGTCTTCCCATTTACCCATGGGTACAGGTAAAGGTTCTATAATCCCATATGGTTTCTGATGTTGTGCCTTAACTCTTGCACATGTTACACAATCTACCATATACTTTGCAACATCGAGCTTCATGGTCGGCCACCAGTAGTAGGGTTTCAGATCCCTATACATCTTAGTGCTGCCGGGGTGAATCGAGTACATGCTCTTGTGAGCTTGTTCCATCAGAAGATCTCTTACTCCTCCTATCTTAAGCACCCAAATCCTATCTTGGAATACCTTCAATCCTTGATTATTTGTACTAAACACCAATGCTTTGCCCAAATGTTCCTCCTTTCGGTCATTTTTCTATGAAGCTTCTTCCTGAGCTTTCTTTATGCTTTCCACAATCGTTGAGACAACTTCAATTCTTAATGCTCTTGGCCTTCTCCTTTCAAGGCTCACTTTTCGGCTTAGAGCATCAGCTACAAAATTTGCTTTAGTAGGGTGGTAAAGTATCTCACAGTCGTAATCCTTGAGTAACTCTAGTCAGCGTCGTTGTCTCATATTTAATTCTTTTTAATCAAAGAGATACTAGAGGCTTTTATGATCAGTGAAGAGTTTGCACTTCGTGCCGTAAAGATAATGCCTCCATATCTTTAATGCGAATACTACCGCTGCCAACTCTGGATCATGAGTGGGGCAGTTCTTCTCGTGCTCTTTCAGTTGTCTCGATGCATATGCTATCATCTTATCCCTTTGGGTCAGAACACAACCTAACCCAACTCCAGATGCATCGCTATAAACTGCGAAGTCTTCAACTCCGTCAAGTAGAGAAAGAATTGGTGCTTCACACAACTTCTTCTTTAGCTTCTCGAATGCTTCTTCGTGTCTCTCACTCCAAGTATAAGTAGCTCCTTTATGGGTCAAAGCTGTCAATGGAGAAGCTATCGAAGAAAAGCCTTGGATACATTCGGTAATATCCAGCTAATCCTAGAAAGCTTCGAATCTCTGTGGGGCTTTTTGGTCGTTCCCACTTTATCACAGCTTCAATCTTAGTTGGGTCAACCATTATTCCTTCTTGGTTAACCACGTGACCCAAGAATTGGACTTCTCGAATCTTGAAATCACATTTGGAGAACTTTGTGTACAACTTCTCCATCTTCAAAACTTCTAACACTTATCGCAGGTGCTTGCCATGCTCCTGCTGGCTCTTTGAGTAAACCAGAATGTCATGTATGAACACTATCATAGATTTATTGAGGAATGTTTTACAAGCCCTATTCATCAAATCAGTGAATGATGTTGGAGCATTGGTTAGTCCAAATGACATAACCAAGAACTCATAGTGTCCGTATCTTGTTCTGAATGCGGTTTTCTCAATATCGTGCTCTCTTACTTTCAGCTGATGATATCCTGACCTAAGATTGATCTTTGAGAAATAGCTCAAACTTTGCAGTTGATCGAATAGGTCATCAATCCTTGGCAATGGATACTTGTTCTTTACCGTTGCCTTGTTCAGTTCTATGTAGTCTATGCACATCCTCATGCTTCCATATTTCTTCTTTACGAATACCATTGGAGCTCCCCAGGGTGATGAACTAGGTCTAATGAAACCCTTGTCCAACAACTCCTGAAGTTGCGTCATAAGCTCCTTCATCTCTGTCGCTGCTAATCGGTATGGTGCTTTCCCTATTGGCGTTGATCCTGGCTACAAGTCTATTCGAAACTCTACTTGTCTATCAGAGGGTAATCCAGGAAGATCTTCGGGAAAGACTTTCGGATAGTCACACACCACTGGTATTCTTTGCATCTCCTTCTTCTCCTTCTTAGCATCTATCACAAATGCCAAGTATGATGTGCATCCTTTAGACAAACATTTTTTTGGCTTTCATCAGGGAAATGATTCCAGAATTTACTTTGCGTCTGTCCCCGCACACCATAAATGACTCTTTTCTAGGTGGGTTTACTCTTACTATCTTCTTCCTGCACAGTATCTCAGCATCATTGGCGCTAAGCCAATCCATTCCTAGTACGATGTCAAAAGCATTCAGCTCAATGGGTAACAGCTCTTCGCAGAATTCGTTTCCGTTCAAGTCGATGATGATGTTTTTAATGCACTCACTAACAGGTATGAATTTGCCACTAGAAACGTCTACAACTAGAGCATTATCAAGTTTATCTACAAGCAATGCTAGTCTTCCACCAAATCTGTGTGATATAAAGGAGTAATTTGCTCCGGAATCAAATAATATATTTGTAGGAAATCCATTTAGAAGAAAGGTACCTGAAGCGACATCTGTTGCATCCTTTGCGGCTTCCAGGGTCATCTGGAAAGCTCTCACCTTCGGCTTCGGTGTAACATTGGGCCTTGCTACCTCCTTCTTCTTCGGGTAGTCCCTCGAGATGTGCCCCCTCCTCATTGCACCCATAACAGACTTTCTTGTTGAAGGTGCACTCATTGGCATAGTGCATAGGCTTTCCACACTTAAAACAGGTGACCTCTCCATCATATTTCCCATGGTGCTTCTTCTTTCACTTTTCGCACCACTTCGCTTCACCTCCTCCTCCTCCGAGTTTCTTTAAATCAGACTTCGAGAATTTACTTTTCTTGTTGGACCTCAAAGATCCATTGAATTTCCTTTTCTCACCAACCTCAGTTCTCTCCAGACCCCTTTCTCTTAACTAGGTCTCAACATTCTTGGCTGCTCTAACGGCTACCTTCAACGTGCTTTCCATTTTGACTATTTGGCCAAAGTCTGATGGCAATCCGTTAGCAAATTTATATATCTTGGCGAGTTCAGTCGGCACCAGGTATGGAAATAACTTCATCTTCTCGGTGAATACAGTATCATAGTCATCAATGCTCATTCTCCCCTTCTTCAAGTTCTGGAACTCATTGTTTAGATCTATCATATCTATTTCGAAGCAGTACTGTATTTTCAACTGCTCCACGAACGCTTCCCAAGACATCTTCATAGTTTCTCCTCGTGGCATCGTATCTGCTAATAACTTCCACCAGCTTAAAACTCTGGTCTTCAGTTGTCTGACCGCAAAGACGGTTTTCTGCTTGTCACTACAGTTGCAGCTTTCAAATACTATCTCCATTTCGGAGATCTAGTCCATAATCTCTACTGGCTTTGCGCTTCCGGAAAGACTTTGTGGTTTGGCACCCAAGAAGTTCTTATACATTCGTCCATCTTTGTCGATTCCCCTCTCCGGCTCATTCCTTCTTGCCACTGGGGGTTCAACATGACTGACAGTCCGACTGTAATTCCCTTCCTCTGACTGTTCGTCATTCAACTTTGGTTGTTCAACAGGCATCGACGGTTCATCCCTGTTATTCAGCAACAATTGTCTCATCTCTTCCCTCTGTTCGGCCATCATATACCGAATCATGGCTTGTACTCTAGCCATCGTGACTGGATCAGGTGCAGCTTCTACTATCGGCAATTGCTCAATCCTTTGGGGACAAGGCTGCCGATTTATGTTCCCATTTGCGTTTTCGAGTTCACTTCGGGTTCTCACCATCTTGATCTATACACCTAAGTAGGTGAATTTATATCTTTATTTACGATGGACGTTTAAATCCTCCTTATCACTCGGAAATGATACATGGTAGTTGTAATATGGTAATCGAACGCTTAGAATCCTGAACACGTAAGGTTTCCAGATCCGATCGCCAACAGACCATAGATACGAACAAATAATAGCATATAAGGCAAACATAAATCATTTAGCACATAAAAGAATCTTAGGTATCTTTCCTAAAATAAACTAGTGCTCGTGTCTAAAATGTAGCAGACACTGATCTCACAATCATCGCTTAGCATTCTAAGTTAAAGTCTAGAAATCCTACAAATTCCTAGTTCGCTTTAACTAATACTTTGATACCAACTGTGACATCTCCAATTTCACGGCCAGAAAAGACCGATTTTGTTTATGCTTTATAATAAAATCAGAGTAACTTTTTAAAGAAAGTGTTGCGGAATTTGTTCCCAAAAAAATATAGATAAGAATTTATCAAAGCATTTCCGAAGAAATGTATTTTCATTACATTACAAAACTCGGGATGTCATCATCAATTCAGATCAAAAGCATAAACCAAAAACAACAAAGGACTTACAACATTTCTGTTTATTTCTATTGACCTATAATCCATAATCTCTCATCAGATCATCACATCTATGCTCTTGTGTCACAACCTGTAACATAAGAAACTCAGTGGGTCGGACTGCGGAGCCTGGTGAGCACATAGGGTTTTCAACCCACAATAAATAAGTTTATTGTTATTTTCATCAAATCATTCAACCCGATTACCCGTTGCTGTTATCCTCACTTTGCGTCCCTAAGCCATCTATTATAAGGGACCTAGCCTAAGGATTTTCATCGGGGCGACAACACTGCTTAGGGGATACCTCAGCAATTTATGCCAAATAAGGAAACCATGAGGGGGATGGAGTACACCGGTGAACACATCATTCACAAACACCTACAGGTTGCGACCCCGCTAGCGTTCCACTGGACTGTCTAGAAAAGTCTGTGGTCGTCATCCATACTCCACTAGATGACTGGATCAACGTCAACGTCGAGGCCTCTCATCATTTTATTTCATCACGCATCAACTATTTCATCTACCCATGTTTTACCCAACATATTTGTAGATATAAAATACATATACAGTTTAAATCATTAAAAACATGTATAAAATTATTCATCCAACATAGATCTCAAGTAAACGGATAATATGCACACATAGCACGTAATTTATATAAAATACTTCATATCTATGTGTAAGTTGAAAGTGACTATGCACTCACTTGATAAGGTGGTGATACCAACTTGGGCAGCGCTTCGCTTTGACGAATCCGGGAGGTTTGCTTAAAAACCGGACTCTGCGGGGGCAGAGTTTCCGAACCGAAAAACTCTTTTTCTTTGAGCCTTCGGGCGCTCCGGGGCTTTCTTCTAGTGCTAGGGAAGTTTTCTTGGGTGTTTGGGAGGTTTAGAGAGAGAAATAAAGAGTGGAAGATGTGAGAAAAGCGGCTGACCTCGCACCTTTATTTAGAGGTCGAAGCCTCGGTCTACGCGGGGTGTACCTGCAGAGGTACGCTGGGCGTTCCTCGGAGAAGCGCATCGCATTCCTCGTACGCAGGGCGCTCATGCGAACGTTGGGGAAAAAAGCGGGGCGGTATCCGAGGTTCGTACAATGCGTGTCATCCTTTAGCTGGAGCGACGTGGCTAACTCTAGGCCTAGCATCCGAACGCTGCGCGTTCCTCCCTCTACGCTGGGCGTTCCCCCTCGGATAACTTCGTAATTCCTTCTCTCGACTTCTAAAATTCGTAACTTTTGCATACGAGCTCCGTTTTCAACGTTCATTATATCCACATGTAGGTGGAAACGTACTCTACAACTTTCGTTTAGACTCCGTCGGCTAATTTTGAATTTATTTTTAAAGTTACATTTTTAATAGGCCAGGACAGGAAAAGTCCGTTAAAAATTCATAACTTTGTCATCCAACGTCCATTTTCGTCTCTTTTTATCGTTGAGCTCGTATTGACGAGATCTTCGATTCTCGTTTAGGTTGTGTCGGCTAAAAATCACTCGATCTAAAATTCGAACTCCATGTTGTACACTGCTATGCCAAATCTTAGAAAATTCATAACTTTTTCATACGAAATCAGATTCGGACATTATTTTTATGCACACTCTCGTTATCGTATACTAGACTTTCGTTTAGATCGCTAAGGCTTAAAATCACTTTATCGTAAACTCACTTTTTACGTCACACATCGTCGTGTCGGTTTTGTCGCGAAACATCGACATATCATAACTTCTTCATTACAACTACGATTTTGGCGTTCTTTATATCTTCGGAATCCTTTTCACGACCACTACAACTTTCTTCGTAAATATCGGGTTTATCTATATTTTTATTTTTGGCGCTTATTTTCATTCTTAAGTTATTATATCTTATAATTAAGTATAACGCACATAAAATCACATAATTCACATAATATTCAAGTAATTCCTCTTTATCACTTCAAAATGAGTTAAAATTATTGACCCTAACTATTACATCATTATATTAATGCTTAGCCTCGAAACACCGGCATTACATTATCTTTGTCAATGATTCATGTTGATTTCACCTCAGTTTTATTGAAACATCCTACTTACTTCCCACAAGTATTCTTTATAAGAACTTGATGACTCACTATGCAATACCAGACACTGATAAAAGTTCGAAAGTCTATGTCGATGGTTAGACTATGTACCGTAGTTTATCACACGCATCAACCCATTCTTGCCCTATCACTCTTCTTAAAAGTTTTATGATTCAGTTTCAAATGCCAGTGTGACATCCCGTATTTTTCAGAACCAATTAAAACATTTTCTTTACGCTTGATAAATTGAGATGCGGAAATTCCCAGTTAAATAAAACATTTTTTAAATCACAAAAGTTATTTTATTAAAACCTTGAGGATATCATTCGTTCATATCCAAACATACGTTACAACGTAAAATATAGAAGGTCCTGAAACTACAGATTACAGACACATCTCTTTATTCCACTCAACATTCTAAGTAGAGTACTGCAGCCTTGGTTCCACTACCTATGATGCATAAAAATGAGTGGGTCAGGTTTGGGAAAATCTAATGAGATGCATAGGGTTTTCAAGCCCACAATAGTTTAATGATAATCATAATTAATATCATTACTACAAACAACTTCATCAGATAATATAAAATATGACCTAAGGCCAACTACCCAACCCAATCGATCGTCACAGATCCTAAAGCCACAATTATCTGGAGGAATCACTCAACCTGATAAATCATTTGAGCAACTATTTGACTATACAACTAGGGGTGTCCTTGGCCAATGTAAGTCATATAAGGCAACCAATGTTCAGAGATTTGATAAATATGGTATCCTATTTTATCTAAGTTCATGGGTTATAAGCCCATGCTAGCAACGTAATTCACTAGACCGCCTAGAATAGTCAAGTGTTGTCATCTACTCTGGTCGATGACCCATACATACTTGCGAGTTGTCTGATCTTGACCCACCATTTCTGGTCATCCAAGAAAGAGGAGAAACACCCTACTCTGATCTCACACACCCTACCCCAGTTATGAGACCTAATCGATATCCAGCCTAATCTCAACTAAGTAGTCTTTAATAGTCTTATTCTTAACATAGGGCAAGATTTATATCTAAAGGCAATCAATTTCCAATACAGTTTCTAATTCAATAGTATTATCCTAATTATACAAATAGCATATAGCACAAATAATACATGCAAGAATTTAAGGTCTCGTATAAATAATACTTTCATTTTAGATTATGATCTTGGTAGAAACTACGCACTCACCCGAAAAAAGTGTCTGGTGATTGGTGAATCGTGTAGAGCTTCTCCTTACACATTTTCTGTAACAACCCGTCATTCTCAAATCAATAAGAGCTTAAAACTACATTTCAATCCTTGTAGTATTTTATTCTCTATTGCCTTAGGGGAATGCTTATAAGCTAATAACTAGTCATAGTTTGAAACCTCAGATTGATTATTGTTAGTATAAATTAACATAAGATAAAAGATTAAGGTTTAAACTATAAAATATCCACCATAAAATAGATTTCGTTCCAAGGAAATCATGAACCAAGTAGTTTTCGGCCATATAATTCAATTCAAATGGAGTTTACGGTTGAATTAATTCAAGAATTAGGGTTTTCGGTCAAGATTGACCGTGAACACCCTTTATTGGGCCGAAAACACAACCAAAGGTCCATTATTGGACCGAAAACCCAAAGCCTAAGGCCCAATATGAACCGTAAACCACCCCTATATAATTAGTTTCAACCGTGAACCCAATTCATTTCTCAATTTCCCAACCGTAAACACTTCCAATTTTGCTCTCAAGTATCATCCGTAAACAACTTATATTCAAGATATTTCTATCTAGATCTTCATAATTTCACCAAGAACACCAAGAACATTCATTCATATCTTCAAATCTTCAAGCATCCAACCGAAAACATCCAAGAACACACCAAAAACCCGATTTGTCCACCGAAAACTCCTTTTCAACTCTTCAAGTAATTCCAAATAATTTTGTAAGTATTCCTTACATAATTAAAGTGTTGTCTAACACTTTAATTATTATTTAAATCATTATATAATCTATTATTTAAATTATTATCTTATTAATTTAAATACGACGTCAGATACAATTATTTTTAGGATAACGTTATTTGTACGTACGCTTATCCGAGGATCGTTTCTACAGCTCAGTAATTCAAACACAAACGCACATTCGAGGTGAGTTCATACCCCTACGGTTTCATTATTTTCAATGTTTTTAGCGGGGGGGGGGGGGGAATATAAGTAAAACACAAATACTATTGTGTTAATATTCAAATGATTTCAAAACCATCTACAATTGATACAAATCGATTTATCACTACATTTTATAAAAATTTATGTTTATATATTTTTAACCCTTTTGTAACATGTCGAGCATAAAGGGTGTTTATCACAAGTTTCAGACTACTACTATTTACATAACACTTAAATTGCAAAGGTTTTCAATACATTACATAACATCACATCTAAAACTATAATATGTATAGTTTATGAATCACTATACTATTTACATGTTCAAAGAACACTATACAGAAACAAGTATATAAACTATAATAGGTATAGTTTATGGAACACTACTCCATTACACAAATTCAAGGATAGGCTACTAAATAATTATTTAAGTATAATTATTTACATTACAAAGTACACTACTACAAGGTAATACATACAGTTTCAAGTACAAGAGAACATTACTACACTACACGTAAAACATTAGTTTATGGGATTAACACTACTTCAAAGGTTTTATTTTAAATAATGAAACTACATTACACTATTTTACACTACAGCTGGAGGTTTCCAGGCACTTATACAATAAGGTTTTCATACAAAGATTATTACGAGAACTACTACAGTACACTACTTTTCTAGTACAGAGTATACTGGTACAACATACAATTTCAGGAAACATTTATGACATAGTTTTATTTATTAATAAGACTACAAATCATTATTTCAGATTACAACTCACTAATACAAAATACAGTTCAGTATTTCAGAATACAGTGACTACATACATTTTGGAGTTAAGGTGTAAGACTACATTTCATTTACTAAAGAAAATATTGGATTTTCTGGAAGCACACTATAACATTTTCAAAGAACAATTACAAGCTTTCCATTTCAAATACATACTTATGAACTCACCAACTTAAATGTTGATACACTTTCAAAACCACTTGTATTCTCAGGAAACCAGTAGACAGGTACACCCACAGGTTTTGAGAAGACGGAGGTCATAGAGTCGCATCCTTTATACTTTTGCTATACATTTTGATGTCATACAAACTATGTATTGAACAGATGTAAATACTATATTATATCAATGTAATGGTTGTGTTTGCTTTGATTACTATTATGCAATTGGTGTGATACTGTACATGACGTCCTCCACCCCCGAACGTTTCCGCCTTTCCGGTTTGGGGGTGTGACAGATTGGTATCAGATCATTGTTTATAATGAACTATGTATATCAAACTTTACAAGATATACAACTATAAACACAATGGGGTCGAAGTGATCTGACTAAAGGTATGCTTTTTAAAATATAAGCATTTTATAAGAAGTATACAAACATACATACATACCAGAAACAGAATGACAGTAATAACTACACAAAAGTATTTAGATGTTGAACACTGTAGTTAAATCTAGACAGTTATGTAATCATATCTGGGATAAATATAGCCTAATCAACTATATTTATTTGAGATACGACCAACATGTGTTTGAGAGTTTTAGTGGTGTTGCAGCAAGTCTAAAACTTACCAACAATACATACAAGAGAAAACTCTAGAACCAAACATAAAGATAAAGTA